>NC_140023.1:17085666-18503166 GCF_964263955.1 Coregonus lavaretus
CAGCCTGCAACCCTATCAGCAGTGCCCATACTTAGGGTGTGGGTGGGCATGTGTGTGTGTCATTGAAAGAGTGTGTGTATGTGTGCGTGCCCAGGTGCCAGAGTAGTGGGCTGAGAGAAGTCAGCTCCATGACATTATAGCTGAAGGAGAGTGGACAGAGCTCTCTGAGGGGGCCCTGATGACTATGGAGTAAATGCACTGAGGGCCCCCCAGAAAGACAAAAAGAGAGACAAACGGACAGAAACACAAAAAAGGAGGACATTTCACACAATAATGGTGGCAGAAGAGGTTATAATCACCTTGTCCGGTGGAGCACCATGGGGCTTTCGTCTCCAGGGGGGCGTGGAGCACCAGAAACCACTTCAGGTGGCCAAGGTATGGCTTCAGTGAAAGGTAGGATGGTAAAACTGTTTCAAGGGACAGGGGATATGGTAAGAGGGACATTCTGGACGATAACAGTGTCTATGTCTATGAAAGTGCATTCTAAAATATATTGGGTCTGGAATTAGTGGGTTATAAAGGGTTGTGAATGTGGTTCAGATGGAATATTGGCTGCAATCATGGGCAGGGGCTGAGAGGCCTGAGCATGAGTCATGTGTCTGTTCTAGAATGGGTCTCATGTGGAGACATTGGAGTGATTGATAGAGCTGTTGAATTTAAAACTTCTCCTGCTTGGAGTGTATGAAGCAAGGCAGATATAATTTCATGCTTTGTGAAATGACATCAGAAAAAACATATAGTTACAAAATACACATGAACTACTGTTTTCCATAAAGCATTTGGTGCATGATTGTACAGATGTTGGACAGATTAGATCATCATTTGCAGAAGGTCATCATTGGATCTCTCTCGTTTCTGAATGGTTGGTTCTCAGTCAGGGTTCTCAGTCAGTCACTACACATATTCATAAGAGGATATCCAGTTCATAGATACATACAGCATATCAGTTCACAGCATATCAGTTTCACACCTTAGAAATCCAACTGCCTTATCACTTCTCTGCCTATGCATTACCCCATTGCATTTCCACATTACCAAAGTATTTCTCTTGGATCTATTCTTTACCCATCTGAATATAAGTCATTTTTCTGTATAGGGGATTTTAGTACATATAGTATGAACACACACACACACACACACACACACACACACACACACACACACACACTGAAACCACATTTACTGAGTGTTGACTGAGCAAAACCGCTTTTCAAACAGGCTATTCTGGGTTAAGGGGTGGCTCACCAAGGTGTGTGTTTCAGCCTAGTGAAGAAATTGTCTGGGTTATATTCTTTGCCAGTGCTAGTTGAGATCCAAAAGGTTAAAGAACCCCTTCAAAACAAATATAAATTCCTCTATCCTCACACAAGTATCAAGTATCTACCAGAGTAAGAGGTCCTTACAGATCATGTAGCTTCAACATGTATACTCTCTTGAAATCTCATAGGTTGCATCAGCACAACCGCCATACCCTACTTCCTGAATTGCGTAATAGAGAACAACATTATTATTAGAGCCCTAAGAATAGTGATCCCTCAAAAATAGTTGATCATTATCCAACATGGAGGTGACTTGCACAGAGTTGGACAGGAGTGTAGACGTCAGCTCACCTAATCTGAACAGACAACTGTGTCTGTGGTGGCCCATCTAAAACCATATGGCCCCTGACCCCAGAAAGGAGGTGGCATAATCATGTTAGGCCTCTTGCTGCATGCCATGACACACACAGGTGGGGGTTATGGGGGACGATGTGGCTTTATTGAAAGAGCCGTGGCAATGTGACAAATGTGTGGGACTTGTGATATTGTCCCCCATTTGATGTGTGTGTGTGTGTGTTGGTTTATGTGTGCGTGTGCGTGTGCGTGTTCGTGTGCGTGTGCGTGTGCGTGTGCATGTGTGTGTTTGATACAGGGGCAGCAGCCAGGAGCTAAGACCACAAGGTGACTGATTGACTTATTAATGTCCCCTTCCACAAGTAGCAACGCAAAGTTAGGGCCACTTTGACAGGGTTAGCTAACTGGGACCTGTAATTTAATTGTGGGCCAACAATGTCAGCTCTGAATATTTTTATAGAGATTAATTGGGTTGAACACTGTATACCCTTCCTCGGGTCCAAACCATGAACACATACACACTCTTTGTAGTCATATCATATTCAAAATGCAGATGTATTCAGTATCATATCTTAGAATAACCTCTAGGGATCTAGGATAAAGAAATTCATCTGAAATATGCTATACTACATAACTTACATGTACACAGTATAACAGATAGGACTGGCAGGGTGTCATTCCCCTGTGCTATCCTATGGATTGACCCTGGGCACAGATAGTGGGAGACTGCATGGGGGAGGAGAGGTGCTGGCTGGCATTTTCCTGCTGAAGTGGGTAAGAGGGCTTCACTTCAGCCACAGCTTGTGGGAAATGTCTGCAGCACGTCCAAGCTGTCAGGGCAAGTCATCAAGACAAGACATCAAGAGCTGCTTTGCCATGTTCTCCATCCAATATCACTTTTCAGAATGAAGGAGAGATGACAGAGAGATAAATAGTTAGAGAGAGATTGTTAGAGAGAGAGAGAGAGAATGAGAGTGAGAGAGAGAGAGAGAGAGAGAGAGAGAGAGAGAGAGAGAGAGAGAGAGAGAGAGAGAGAGAGAGAGAGAGAGAGAGAGAGAGAGAGAGAGAGAGAGAGAGAGAGAGAATGAGAGAGAGAGAGAGTATGGAATTGGGAACTGTTTGCAAACCTATCTTACATGGATTACTGTGGGTGATATTTTGTCTCTCCCTGCTGGTGTAGGTGCGTAAGCGCAGTAAGGCGTGCAGAGCAGGACTGCGGGAGGGCGATGAGCTGGTGTCCATCAACGAGCAGCTATGTGGAGGTCTGTCCCATTCCCAGGCCATGACCATAATCGACAGCTCCCCAGGAATATTACACATCCGGGTCAAGAGGTCAGAGAGCAATTACAATCGCCATTGATGTGTACACCTTTATGCATAAAAATCCTGAGGTTAACATATTGTTTCACCTGTTATATTAGCATTAAGTGCTACTCCATCATTAAGTCTTATGCAAATAGCATAAGCCGGAACAGTATGCCCAACAATAGTAAAGTAACCGTATTGTGAATTTGCTCCCACAGGGCACCAGCAGGCTTCCAGTCTGTGGTGCTGTTGACCCGCGCCCCATCCCCCCGCATTGACAAAGAGTACCGAGCCGCCCTGCGCGCCATGTCCCCCTCCTCCAGACCCCACCACACAGCAGCTGTCAGGGAGGTCCCCCATGGCAGGTCCTCCGTCCTGTCCCCCATGGGGCGCAGCGGCCTCACCTCTCCCCCAGGCAGTGAGGCCTACTACGGGGAGACAGACAGCGACGCAGATGTGGCGGCCCACGAGAGGCAGAGGAGGCAGAAGCGTAGAAGTCCCAGCAACCTACCCGGTAAATCCTCTGGCAGAGCCTCCCAGGAGGGAGGGGAGACCTCAGAGTTTAGCGGCTATGACAGCGCCCCAGATGGCCGGTTCTACCCAGGACTCCAGGGCCACGGGCTAATGGATGGCCGAGGAGGTGGAGAAGGCCTGCCGGGGGTGGCCCGCAAGGAGGTGATTTACCAGCCCCCTCCAGAGATGTGGTCCTCCCAGACCTCCACAGAGACCTCCTCCATCATCTCCTCGGTTGAGGACCAGGGCCCAGGACGGGACGGAGTGGCGGAGGAGGACAGTGGCTTCCAGGAGCCCTCCAACGTGGTCCCACTGGTTTCCCCCGAGAGGGCCAAAGGGGCCATGCAGCTGAGCTCCCGCAGGCAGCTGGTGCCCATGGTGGGGCCCATAGACACCCCTCTGGACGAGGAGCTCAGTGTCACCTACATGGACAAGGCCAAGCAAGCCAGTGAGTATCCTAATCATGCCCCATAGGGTGATGTGGGATGTGTTACTGTACAAATAATTAGTAATGTAATGGCTAGTTGAGGCTGGCACTGCATATTGTGAGTTATCTATACTGAACAAAAATATAAACACAACATGTAAAGTGCTGGTCCCATGTTTCATTAGCTGAAATAAAAGATCCCAGAAATTTTAAATACACACAAAAAGCTTATTTCTCTCCAATGTTGTGCACAAATATATTTACATCCCTGTTAGTGAGCAATTCTTCTTTGCAAAGATAATCCATCCACCTGACAGGTGTGGCATATCAAGAAGCTAATTAAACAGCATGATCATCACACAGGTGCACCTTGTGCTGGGGACAATAAAAGGCCACTCTAAAATGTACAGTTTTGTCACACAACACAATTCCACAGATGTCTCAAGTTTTGAGGGAGCGTGAAATTGGCATGCTGACTGCAGGAATGTCCACCAGAGCTGTTGCCAGAGAATTTAATGTTAATTTCTCTACCATAAGCTGCCTCCAACGTCGCTTTAGAGAATTTGACAGTACATCCAACCGGCCTCACAACCGCAGATTTTGTGTAACCATGCCAGCCCAGGACCTCCACATCCAGCTTCTTCCCCTTTGGGATCATCTGAGACCAGCCACCCGGAGAGCTGATGAAACTGTGGGTTTGCACAGCTGAAGAATGTCTGCATAAACTGTCAGAAACTGTTTCAAGGAAGCTCATCTGCGTGCTCTTGGTCCTCACCAGGGTCTT
The DNA here is from genome assembly GCF_964263955.1 of Coregonus lavaretus. Lineage (NCBI taxonomy): Eukaryota > Metazoa > Chordata > Actinopteri > Salmoniformes > Salmonidae > Coregonus > Coregonus lavaretus. The sequence goes on from NC_140023.1 coordinate 17,090,309, forward strand.
GAACTGACTGCAGTTCGGCGTCGTAACCGACTTCAGTGGGCAAATGCTCACCTTCGCTGGCCACTGGCACACTGGAGAAGTGTGCTTTTCACGGATTAATCCCGGTTTCAACTGTACCGGGCAGATGCCAGACAGCGTGCATGGTGTCGTGTGGGCGAGCGGTTTGCTGATGTCAGCGTTGTGAATAGAGTGCCCCATGGTGGTGGTGGGGTTATAGTATGGGCAGGCATAAGCTACGGACAAGAACACAATTGCATTTTATCGATGGCAATTTGAAAGCACAGAGATACCATGACGAGATCCTGAGGCCCATTGTCGTGCCATTCATCCACCGCCATCACCTCATGTTTCAGCATGATAATGCACGGCCCCATGTTGCAAGGATCTGTACACAATTCCTGGAAGCTGAAAATGTCCCTGTTCTTCCATGGCCTGCATACTCACCAGACATGTCACCCATTGAGCATGTTTGGGATGCTCTGGATCGACGTGTACGACAGCGTGTTCCAGTTCCTGCCAATATCCAGCAACTTCGCACAGCCATTGAATAGGAGCGGGACAACATTCCACAGGCCACAATCAACAGCCTGATCAACTCTATGTGAAGGAGATGTGTCACGCTGTATGAGGCAAACGTTGGTCACAGCAGATACTGACTGGTTTTCTGATCCACGCCCCTACCTTTTTTTTAAAGGTATCTGTTACCAACAGATGCATATCTGTATTCCCAGTCATCGGAAATCCATAGATTAGGGCCTAATGAATTTATTTCCTTATATGAAGTAAAATCTTTGAAATTGTTGCATGTTGCGTTTACATTTTTGTTCAGTGTAAATCATATAAAACAAATTAAATTAAGATAATGAGATGGTGTTGGTGGCTTCTCAAATCAAATCAAATGTTATTTTCATAGGTGTCCTCTCAGGTAAAGGCAGAGTATTCCTCATGAGACAGCATCAGTCTGCATGGGGCCCCTTTTAGAGGACAGAGGCGGTCCATTCTACGTAGAACAGAGACTATATTTGTCCCCTAGTTCAGTGATCCGCTAACCCGAGCACTGCATATATGAACTGGGAAAGGCATCTCCATGCAGCTGCTATCTGGTATCAAGTAGCAGACTCTTTCTCCCCCCTCTCACTTTCCCTCTTTGACCACCTTTATAGATCACTCTGTCCTTCTCTTCCACTATATTCACCTCTCATGTTCATGTCTTGCTACATCTCGCTAAGACTGCAACAAAAAACACATTTAACAAAAACGTACATTAACTATTTACAGGTATAAATAAGACACATTTAAAATGTATCTAGAGTAAACAAAATATGATACCATTCCATTCATACACATATCAATAGACACACGTGCTGTCTTTGGTCAGATGGTTTAGACACCAATACACCAATAGTTAATAATAGTGAGGCGGAGTGCCCTCTGCTGTGATCAGTCTGTCAGAGCTAACTGGCAGCTGATGTATGGACCAGTGACCTGGGCTAACAGCCAAAATATATATATATATATACTGTATATATACACAATGCCTTCGGAAAGTATTCAGACCCCTTGACTTCTTCCACATTTTGTTACGTTACAGTCTTATTCTAAAACTGATTAAATAAATAAAAATCCTCATCAATCTACTCACAATACTACAAAATGACAAAGCAAAAACAGGTTTTTGGAAATCTTTGCAAATGTATTAAAAATAAAAAACAGAAATACCTTATTTACAAATACCTTATTTACATAAGTATTCAGACCTCCTGTTTCCATTGATCATCCTTGAGATGTTGCTACAACTTGATTGGAGTCCACCTGTGGTAAATTCAATTGATTGGACATGATTTGGAAAAGCACACACCTGTCTACATAAGGTCTCACAGTTGACAGTGCATGTCAGAACAAAAACCAACCCAAGAGGTCGAAGGAATTGTCCGTAGAGCTCAGAGACAGGATTGTGTCGAGGCACAGATCTGGGGAAGGGTACCAAAGCATTTAAAATCCCCAAGAACACAGTGACTTTCATCATTCTTAAATGGAAGAAGTTTGGAACCACCAAGACACTTCCTAGAGCTGGCCACCCGGCCAAACTGGGCAATCGGGGGAGAAGGGCCTTGGTCAGGGAGGTGACCAAGAACCCGATGGTCACTCTGACAGAGCTCCAGATGTCTTCTGTGGAGATGGGAGAACTTTCTAGAAGGACAACCATCTCTGCAGCACTCCACCAATCAGGCCTTCATGGTAGAGTGGCCAGACGGAAGCCACTCCTCAGTAAAAGGCATATGACAGCCCGCTTGGAGTTTGCCAAAAGGCACCTAAAGACTCTCAGACCATGAGAAACAAGATTCTCTGGTCTGATGAAACCAAGATGGAACTCTTTGGCCTGAATGCCAAGCGTCACGTCTGAAGGAAACCTGGCACCATCCCTACGGTGAAGCATGGTGGTGGCAGCAACATGCTGTAGAGATGTTTTTCAGCGGCAGGGGCTGGGAGACTAGTCAGGATCGAGGGAAAGATGAACGGAAAGTACAGAGAGATCCTTGATGAAAACCTGCTCCAGAGTGCTCAGGACCTCAGACTGGGGCGAAGGTTCACCTTCCAACAGGACAACGACCCTAAGCACACAGCCAAGACTACGCGAGAATGGCTTCGGGACAAGTCTCTGAATGTCCTTGAGTGGCCCAGCCAGAGCCCGGACTTGAACCCGATCGAACATCTCTGGAGAGACCTGAAAATAGCTGTGCAGCAACGCTACCCATCCAACCTGACAGAGCTTGAGAGGATCTGCAGAGAAGAATGGTAGAAACTTCCCAAATACAGTTGTGCCATGCTTGTAGCGTCATACCCAAGAAGACTCAAGGCTGTAATCGCTGCCAAACAAAGTTGTTTTTGCTTTGTGATTATGGGGTAATGTGTGTAGATTGATGAGGGGGAAAAGTATTTAATCAATTTTAGAATAAGGCTGTAACGTAACAAAATGTGGAAAAAGTAAAGGGGTCTGAATACTTTCCGGATGCGCTGTATATATATATATATATATATATATATATATATATATATATATATTTTAAGGAACTCAGTCCGGCTTTAAACTTATTCTTGAAAGTTGTAATAGTAGAATGCACAAGGTGCAATTTCCAAATTGGGTAGTGCATCATCAGTTCCTTTTGTCATGTTAGTCATTGCATACCTTAGAGAGCTATTTATAACTTGTCAGAAATGTCCAGCTCAATTAGCCCATGTCAGCTAATGTTTTTAAATTTACAGTTGAAGTCGGAAGTTTACATACACCTTAGCCAAATACATTTAAACTCAGTTTTTCACAATTCCTGACATTAATCCTAATAAATATTCCCTGTCTTAGGTCAGTTAGGATAACCACTTTATTTTAAGAATGTGAAATGTCAGAATAATAGTAGAGAGAATGATTTATTTCAGCTTTTATTTCTTTCATCACATTCCCAGTGGGTCAGAAGTTTACATACACTCAATTAGTATTTGGTAGCATTGCCTTTAAATTGTTTAACTTGGGTCAACATTTTCGGGTAGCCTTCCACAAGCTTCCCACAATAAGTTGGGTGAATTTTGGCCCATTCCTCCTGATGGAGCTGGTGTAACTGAGTCAGGTTTGTAGGCCTCCTTGCTCACACATGCTTTTTCAGTTCTGCCCACAGATTTTCTATAGGATTGAGGTCAGGGCTTTCCAATACCTTGACTTTGTGGTCCTTACGCCATTTTGCCACAACTTTGGAAGTATGCTTGGGGTCATTGTCCATTTGGAAGACCCATTTGCGACCAAGCTTTAACTTCCTGACTGATGTCTTGAGATGTTGCTTCAATATTTCCACATAATTTTCCTTCCTCATGATGCCATCTATTTTGTGAAGTGGACCAGTCCCTCCTGCAGCAAAGCACCCCCACAGCATCATGCTGCCACCCCCGTGCTTCACGATTGGGATGGTGTTCTTCGGCTTGCAAGCAACCCCCTTTTTCCTCCAAACATAACGATGGTCATTATGACCAAACAGTTCTATGTTTGTTTCATCAGACCAGTGGACATTTCTCCAAAAGGTACGATCTTTGTCCCCATGTGCACTTGCAAACCGTAGTCTGGCTTTTTTGGAGCAGTGGCTTCTTCCTTGCTGAGCGGCCTTTCAGGTTATGTCGATGTGGGACTCGTTTTACTGTGGATATAGATACTTTTGTACCTGTTTCCTCCAGCATCTTCACAAGGTCCTTTGCTGTTGTTCTGGGATTGATTTGCACTTTTCGCACCAAAGTACGTTCATCTCTAGGTGACAGAATGCGTCTCCTTCCTGAGCAGTATGACGGCTGCGTGGTCCCATGGGGTTTATTTTTGCGTACTGTTGTTTGTACAGATGAACGTGGTACCTTCAGGGCGTTTGGAAATTGCTCCCAAGGATGAACCAGACTTGTGGAGGTCTCCAATCTTTTTCTGAGGTCTTAGCTGATTTCTTTTGATTTTCCCATGATGTCAAGCAAAGAGGCACTGAGTTTGAAGGTAGGCCTTGAAATACACCCACAGGTACACCTCCAATTGACTCAAATGATGTCAATTAGCCTATCAGAAGCTTCTAAAGCCATGACATCATTTTCTGGAATTTTCCAAGCTGTTTAAAGGCACAGTAAACTTAGTGTATGTAAACTTCTGACCCACTGGAATTGTGATACAGTGAATTATAAGTGAAATAATCTGTCTGTAAACAATTGTTGGATAAATTACTTGTGTCATGCACAAAGTAGATGTCCTAACCGACTTGCCAAAACTATAGTTTGTTAACAAGAAATTTGTGGAGTGGTTGAAAAACAAGTTTTAATGACTCCAACCTAAGTGTATGTAAACTTCCGACTTCAACTGTAGGTTTCTTAGCCCATGTCACTCAAATATCACATGAATACACATAAGACATGGTAACATGTATAGAATTGCAAGAAAATTAGCTTTAAAACTGCAAAAATGTATTTGCACCCCATGACAAAATGTGTAGAATTGCAGGAAATAAGCGTTAAACATACCAAATTCTCTCCACCAACAAGAGGGGTGTCAACAATTTGTGTCATGAACAGTGCTTTTGCCCATAGAGATAGACGTGGCGCATGCGCAGGATGTTCCCCAATGCTGGAAGGGGGGCCCCGAGTGAAAGAGTTTGGGAACCCCTGAGTATGTGATCATGTCAAACTGTATGCCAATAATAAACTCATGACAAAGTACATACACATATATATGCCAAAGACTTACAACCTGTCCACCTGTCACCGTCATAAACTCCCAGAGAGGGAGGGCTGAGGCTATTTGAGGACGATGCTGTTTTAAGAAGTTTAAATACATAAAATGCCATAAATCCCTGTGTGTCCCTAATTAGAGGTTCACATGTCCTGTTCAGGGACACTGCCGGTGACAAATTAAATAACAACTCCTTACATAGTTGGGCACATTGGGATCATATCTGTCTAAAACTATTACAAGTTAGTGGAAATGTACAACGTCTGCTTGAAGTTTACCTACAAGATGGGACTTTTCGTTAACTCTATGCTATTTGGTGAAGTTAATAGCTGGGAACTTGGGATTTCTCCTTCACCTTGGTAAATGTAAAATCCTGTGGCTTGCCAGGCGTTTTTCCGGATGTGCTCTGGTAGCATGTTAGAATATGGATGCTTGTCACTGGCGTACCACACACCCACTTCCCCCTGGAGGTCGCCCCCTCCTCCCCAGATAGCATATTTATCCTTGGCAAAAATGTGTAGAATAGCATGAGATTAGCTATAAAACTGCACATTTTTCTCTTTGCCCCATGGCAAAATGTGTAGAATTGTAGTTAGCTGTTGTTATTTTTTAAAAATCTGATGTCATGAGTTCTCAATTTAAAAGTTATATCTGGTCGTTCAACACTGGTAAAAAAAAATCCCCTTTAACTTTTGCCAATGCATCAAAGTCCACCCTGTAAAAGACTATCCTGTGATCTTTTTGTGTATATTATGTTAGGTGCAGTTCCATTTTAAGGTAATCATTTCAGATGAATTGTAACTCCTATTCAAGAATTGAAAATAAGTTTTATCGAGCTTTTAAAAAATGGAATCGATTGAATTGAAATGGAAATGACCACAACCGAGATGTTATAGAAACAGTAATGGTGTTTCTACAGATGTACCCACCCTAAAACATGCTCTTTGACCCCTACAGAACTGAACCGGGGTGACACGGTTCAAGACAAACAGGTGAAGGAGGCCAGAACCAAGTGCCGCTCTATTGCCTCCCTTCTGACAGACGCCCCCAACCCCCACTCCAAGGGCGTGCTGATGTTCAAGAAGCGCCGGCAGCGCTCCAAGAAGTACACGCTGACCAGCTTCGGCAGCGTGGACGAGGACATGCAGCAAGATTCCCAGGAGGAAGATGGTCTTTTCCCAGGAAGCGAGTCAGAGTTTGATGAGGATGGCTTCTCGGCCGCCCCTGACACCACCTGGGACAGTGACTACCTGGATGCACTGGAGAAGAGGGCGACCGCAGGGGGAGAGCGAGGGGATGGGGCAGAAGATGCCCCCAGTCCCGGCCTGAGTGACATCTCTGGGAAGGGCGCCCAGCTGTTTGAGCAGCAGAGGAAGAGGGCGGCAGAGCATGCCAAGAAGGTGGCTGCCGCCCAGCCTCAGGTGCCGCCCCAGCCTCAGATAAAGACCCAACCACCGAACCAACCACAGATCCAGGAGCAGCCTCAGCCATATGCACAGAGCCAGCCAGAGACACAACCACAGATGTACCAACCTCAGCAACCTATGGCACAACCACCCCCTGTAGCCTTCCAGGAGGAGGCGTCTGTGGCAGAGAGGCCTATGGCACCGGCCCCAGCTGCTCCTACTGCCTACAGTATGGCTAACGGAGACGTAGCCTACTCTGCAGTGAGTACAGCTAGCATGGTGATGTTACCCCCGACTGTGGCACCCAAACCAATCACCGCCCAAGTGTCCATCTTAACCACTCACATACCTCCGCCCCAAACACCGCTGCCAGAACTCTCCTCCAGCTCTGTGCTCAACAGAACAGCCCGACCCTTCAACCCAGGGTTCGTGACTAACCGAGCCGCCACCGCTCCTGTTGTGTTCCGCCCCGTCATCACCAAAAGGGCCCAGCGCCCAGCAACCTCTGTGTCTATTGTAGGATCTCCCTTCTCCACCACATCAGAGCTGCCTCCAAGTGGTTATCCTTCCTTCTTCTCTCCCCCGTCCTCTGTGTCCGGAGGACCATTCTCCACCCCCTCCTCAGCACCGGCCACTCATCCCCGTCCTGCCTTCTCTGTGGAGAGCCTGGCAGAACCACCCATGCCCTCTGTTCCACAGGCATCCTTTACAGCCATACCTCCACCCCCAGCACAATTCTCAGGTGGCCCCATACCCCCACCTCCAGTCTCGTTTGCCTCCGTACCACCACCCCCAGTATCATTTGCCAACGTACCCTCAATTCCACCCCCATCGCCATTCTCAGGTGCACCCATACACCTAGCCCCAGTCTCAGTGGCCCAAACATTCCCAGCTCCAGTGTCATTTGACCCCATACCCCAACCTCAAGTTTCTGTTGCCCACATGCCCCAAGCTTCAGTCTCAGTTGTCCCACTCCCACCCCCCACAGCCCCTGCACCTGTACCCAGATCCCCCATGTCCAAGGTCCCACCTCTCCCTGGTGGTCGTACCGGTTACCTCCAGGAGGCTTGTCGGCGCAGCGGCAGGAGGCCCATGTTCCGAGTCCCTGATGAGAAGAAGAACTCTCCCAACCCTGACCTGCTGAACATGGTGCAGAACCTGGATGACAAGCCCCGCTACGGAAGCTACTCAGGGAGTATGATGGGCTTTGAGTCAGGCGCAGAGGAAGACCAGGGTGCTGAAGCCGGCCGGGGCAGGATGCCTCCACCGGTGGCCCCCAAACCCAGGGTCATCCACGAGGCCCCCCAGATTCCCCAGGCGGAGGGGAAGGGGGCTCAGCTGTTTGCCCGCAGGCAGAGCCGCATGGACCGGTATGTGGTAGACACCCCACTGGAGACCGCCTACCAGCTGGAGGTCACCCATCCAGGGGCCGAGTCCCAGGATGCCCCCAACCCCAATATCAACTCACAGTGGAAGTTATCCCCTAATATCCGCGCCCCCCCGCCCATTGGTTACAACCCGTTGCTGGCCCCCTCCTGCCCTGTGGGGCCACAGAGAGATACAGGCAGGTCTGACAGGAGGGGCTGGGGAAGCAGAGGGGGGATAGCCTCTCATAGGGAGGGAATCAAAGCTCTGGATTTCATGAGAAGGCAGCCTTACCAGCTCAACTCAGCTATGTTCGGGGGTAGTGTTGCCAACCTTTCGGCGATGCCCTCCTACCAGGACCAGAGGCAGCAGCAGGGAGGGTATACTACTATGGTGGGCAGCACCATGACTCCTCCCAGACAGATCCCAGTAAAGGCGGCCCGTGTGTACGAGATCAAACGCTTCTCCACACCCACGCCCATGTCAGCCCCGTGCCTGGCCCCTATCGTAATCGCTCCTCGTTCAGCCACAACGCTGGGAGAGCGCCTGAACCGCTCCGACATGATCTCCCCAACCCCTGCTCCTCTCTCCCCACTCCCTGCCCCTGTCTCTGCCCCACATCCCGTCCTTGCTCCTACCTATTCAGGTGGCCTGCCCGGGCTGCCCAGAATCAATGCCACCCCTGTCCCCAACCCCATCCCCATCCCCCACCCAGCACCCTATCCTGGAGTGTCCAACAGTGGGCTCCAAGGAGCCAAGCAGTTTCAGAGTGCCCCTGATCTGAGTTTCCTTGCTAACCTCCCCCCTCCCCTCAGGGCGAATGCCATGCAGGCACCCAAACCCCGCTTCATCGCCACCAAGGTGGGTGTCCAGCCGCGTGTGTGGAGACCAGGTGCCATGTGAACGGGAGTGGGAGACCCTGTCTGAGAACTGGACACATCCCAGCCCTATAAAAAAATACATATCTGCAAAACAACAAATTAATAAAGTGGTAAAATACTGATCAATAAGCTTGTTCAGTGCCCAACAAATACGTTTTCACAAATGTATTACGTATCTTTGATTGTAATGATTTGAAAGCCTCACTAAATGAATGTTTGATTGGTGAAACTCAGAAATGTGTTTCCATTCATTTGATTCTTTTCAACCCTTTTGTTTGTGCAGTTGAGGTCATTTGCTATCAACGTCACTAAGTACTATGATCAACTTCAAATCATGGTCATCCATGTGATTGCAGTCGTAGATTAACTTGCTTGTCACACATGCTGTTGCTGACCTGCGTTTGTCTGGTTTGTCTTTTAACTCATTTGGCCCAGTCATGTCACAAATACACCTGTCCTGGAGGAGGTTTTTGTAAGGCTTATCTTTCTACACAGTCATCTAAATACTGTTTAAATAGCCATGGGAGTGAGAGAGCCTGTACTGAATTATTATTTGAAACTTGAAATGTTGACATGTAGGATTTCTGAAATGAAATTAAGTGGTGGATATCATTTTGCATAGCAACCGACCGTTCACAAAAAATTACCACAGGAGGATCGCTGAGGCCATGAGTCTTCTATCTCTCTGATGAGAGGACAGAGGAGGGAGAGGTGAGGCTAACACAGAGAGTGGTGAACACAGAGGGGTCCGAGCAGCGCTGATTCAATGGGAGCACCATCAGACGAGTGCCAAGCACGATGATGCTTCACTCAGAAGAAACCACTGACATGCTTCTCTCATGAAATTTGGGCTCTCCAACAGAGGTCATTGCTAATTTTTCATTGGGCAATGGCTAGGTTGAATATTTAATGGACCTAGGGCTGGTGCTCCCTTCCAGTCTGCTGAAGCCGACCTCGGAAGATCAGAGGAGGTAGAAGATACTGTATGTTAGACCTCTCTCCATCCTGACTGTTTGTGTTGGTGGTACCAGATCCCCGGCTCCCAGTGGTCAGTGGGAAATGCCATCTGTTTTGGCGGGGCTCGTAGTTAACAGGTGTTTTTCTAGCCAGTCACTGCCTATTTGCGGAGCTGATCAGACAGCCAACCGAACTGGATGAGCACAGCAACCCAGCCCTTCCCAGGCTAGTGTTCCCTTTCTGAATGTCTGGTGTCCATGTCACCACCCATGTTGTATTAAAACAAATGACACTGATGACAGATGTTTCTTTCTTCTTTTTTGTGACTGAATCTGATTTGTTGTATAGAGAAACAGGGAGGCACCGGCAACAGAAGTGTTAAAGACATGAGATGGGCTGTGGATATCGAAGCACCAAGGACATACAGTCCCTGCCAAAGGATTTAGAGGGGTGTCGGTTATGAACTGAGGCAAGGTCCTCACTGGCATGTTAGCCTCTTATTTAGAGGAGGGGAGATATGTCACAGCGTGCCATGAGAGAGAAACTTCAGTTTGGATATTTGTCAAGGATTTCCCACAGCCTTTAGAAAGTAGACGAAAGTGACTAGGAAAGCCTGGTTCTGAGGCCTAGTGAGGGAGGAGGGTAGAGAGAGAGAATAACAGACTCCACCGGTGCCTCTCTGAGACATGGAGGTGATCAGGTAGTGTATAAAATGGCAGAGATGACACATAATGAACCCGATCATGAATGAAACCATAAACATTCATGTTCTTCTAACAATGAAAACAGCTGATGGTAATTAACTGTAAATATATACAGGCTTTTGGATATGGATATGACCCCCATTCACTGACAGGGTTCATGACTTACCTATCTGACAATGGTAACCCGTTGTAATTTCATGTTGTTTTTCTAATTTGTTAATCTAATTGAACCTAACGTAGGCTATCTGCATTAATGTCATTATGGGTTTTAAAGTATGTGATATGTTGTGCATAGTGGTCTCGGTGTGTAAAAATACAATAATTGACTTGTCATTTATCCTGGATATAGCTAGATAAAAGTGAGTGTGGAAATGTCTGTTAATGAAGCCGCAATAAACGAGGGCAGTAAGAGCTTTTTACTGACTGAGAGATGAGCTCATTTTAGAGGAATAAAAATACTTAAACATTTATCCAATTGTCTGAATCCTCTGATTCCACACTGCCCCCTGTCATTAAAAAGCACTGTGTGACACTGCAATTCTCAGATACACAATATTTGTGTACTACAGCACACCAATCTATGAACAGGAATAGTAGGATACATGCGAAGACAATGCCATTGTTTCCCTAAAATAACAATTTTTTCTCTAATTCAATTAGGGGAGAGTGGGGTAAGTTGAGACTTTTTTACATTCAGCATCACTCCATCAAGGGAATATAGTATTCTTTCTAACAAAGATACATACAGTACCAGTCAAAAGTTTGGACACACCTACTCATTCAAGGGTTTTTCTTTATTATTACCATTTTCTACATTGTAGAATAATAGTGAAGACATCAAAACTATGAAATATTACACATATGGAATCATGTAGTAACCAAAAAAAGTGTTAAACAAATCAAAATATATTTTAGATTTTAGATTCTTCAAAGTAGCCACCCTTTGCCTTGATGAAAGTTTTGCACATTCTCTCAACCATCTATCTATCTATCTATCTATCTATCTATCTATCTATCTATCTATTTTAGAAATCTAGGAGAATACCCATTTGATATTCAAAACATCTACAACAAACCTAATTATAACACAGATTCTACCACCCACAGCCAGAAAATGGTCTTTCAATTGCAAAAGGTAGCAAAAGGTAAATTGCAAAAGGTAACAAACATGCAGCTACTTACCAACTGAATAGAATGAAGACAAGTTAAAATCAGTTCCAAGAAGCCAGTACAGAATCTGACTTTTCCATGAAAGTCACAGTGCACATGCCTCATTAGTGGAAACCAAGACTGTTCTCAGGGTAGGTCTGCCCGTTTTGATTAGCAGAAGTGACTTTTTGTAGCACGTTTGTAGAACTTACACAGAAGGTTAGGAGAATTAACTTGGCAGGTTAGGAGAATTAGGTTAAGGTTATGAAAAGGGTTAGGGTTAGCTAAAATGCTACAATTGTCCCTGATGCAACTCAAACATATCTAGCTACAACCATGCCTGCCCTGAGAACAGTCTTGGTTTCCACTAATGCAGTGCTGCATGGGCTAGGCCTACTGTAGACCTACAGAAGTGTCAAATATTGGATAATTGGCGGTCTTGTCCCCATGGTCTTGACAGGGGGTGCGAAGCATCAGTCCTTTAACAATCTGCGGTGGTAGGCTACAGGCCTGCGATACAATGTAACTTACAGTTTTTCTCAGTCGCTTTGGTGCATTTTTCACATCATCCCTAACATGTGCAAAATAATAAGTGCATTTCTCAGAACAATTTGTACAAACTGCAATATACAATAGATATGTTTCTAAAGCTAGTCAGTCACTAAAAATCCTTAGTACATCTCTCAAAAGTAAATATTCATGCCAATGATCATGTCAGTGTCATCAGAATGATAAGTCATTGAGTCATTGTTCACGAACAAGGTTGTCAAAATGTTTAGGCATGTTGTCAATGGAACTGTGTACTTTGACAGTATTACCTGATGTAAACTTAGGCTACAGTTTGGATGACAGTTACTGTATTGAAAATGCACAAGGCTGCACTTCTATGGCATATATCAATTTCAACAGTACTATTTACATATTACTGTATGTGGGTTATTGATTGAAAGAGACTGGACAACCCAAGGGGCACAAAGGAAAAAAAACTAAATTAGAAAGAAACACAGGAAACCACCCCTAAGGCACAACTTTGCCCACAGCACTGTTCTAGTGCTGTCTCTACACATCCAGACGTTCCTGTCTGTCAGCCCACATATTCTCATCCACATCACACCGGATATTTTCCCTTCCAATGCAACGTGGAAAGAATCTTTTGGAATGCCTTATCCATCCTCTGCAGGCGTCTACTGTGGTGTCCTCACATGCTGCATCCATTGCAGCCAGCAGGGTCATCTGTGTGTGTGGCTGACGATCGTACACCTTCCACCTCCATGCTGAAAAGAACTCCTCAATTGGGTTAAGGAATGGTGAATAAGGTGGGAGGAATTCTATGAGCATCCTCGGGTGGGTCACAAACCATTGCCTTATGATGTTTGATCGATGGAAACTCACATTATCACAAATGACCACATACTTTGGCAAATCCTCTCTAAACAGACCCCTCTCATCATCAGGGATGAGAGCCCTGTAGAGAGTCTCTAAAAAGTTGAGTAGATGCTGGGTGTTGTATGGCCCTAAAAGGGGGATATGGGTTAGGACACCATGCTCCGAAATAGCAGCACACATGGTGATATTTCCTCCCCGTTGGCCTGGCAAATCCACAGTAGCTCTGTGACCGATGATATTCCGACCCCGCCTTCTGCATTTGGTCAGGTTGAAGCCAGCCTCATCCACGTATACAAAGTTGTGAGAGGGTTCACTTGATTCCAACTCCATTATACGCTATATCCCAGAACACACAGTTGAATTTGTTTTGGTAAGGAAGAGTGACATAAAATGTACATATATTGCATGTTCCTTCCACAGCAATGGAAATGTGTGCAGTTTATGCTTACTGTACTATGTAACACTATAAAATGTTGCTGTAAAGTAGTTACATAGATATATGTTTTACCTGTACATACTGGTACCGTAGCTCCTTAACTCTGTCCTCATTCCTTTGGAATGGTACACGGTACAGCTGTTTCATACTCATCTGGTTTCTATGCAGCACCCTGTCGATGGTTGAGATGCTAACCGTATGGATGTTTTCAAAGACATCGTTGTCTTCTATAATGGTCCTTTGTATTTCCCTGAGTCTCATGGCATTGTTTGCTCGGACCATGGTGCAAATAGCCTCCTCCTGTTGAGGTGTGAAAAGGCGTCCTCTGCCACCGGTTTGAGGTAATCTTGCAGTCCTATGTGTGGAAAAATGCAGTGATGCATCGCACACTTTCACATAGACAAAAACTATGCGAACACACATTTTACTGTAAAACATACAGGTGGGTGCATGTAAGGTGCAGTATGTATCTGTATAGAGTATATTTCTGTATGCTGTGAAATACAAGTGGACTACTGTAATATGAAGCATTGTAGGAAGTATACAGTATACTGCTTATATACAGTAACAGTGCACTGTACATTGGTGGACATACCTGTTCTCTCTTCGAAACGTTTGTACTATTGAGGACACGGTTGATCTCCCAATATTCGGCTGCACCCTTCGACCCGCCTCAGCCATTGTAAGGCCATGATTGACAACATGGTCTATAATAGTGGCCCTTATGTCATCAGATATGCGCCTATGTCCTCTTCTGCCTCTTCCTCTGTTTTGCCTTCCACCACGCATCCTTGCTCCTCTTCTTCCTCCTCTTGGCTGTTGACCCTGTTCGTTTCCTGGTCCATCCATTATTGGAAAATTGCAACTCTGTGTTGTGGTCTGTCTATATATGCTTGCCAATTGATTCTTCATGAGATGCACCTTTGAGCAATTTAGACAACTGGTTGATTGTTGGTTGAACTAACACTTTACATTCCTTCATGAGTGAGGGTTAATTTCACCTGCACGATTCAGCAATTTACGTTTTTGTACAAAAGGTCTAATAGAAATGTGTAAAACTATGCTTGACAGTTTATGACAAATAGTTCAACAATTTTGCATGTAATGGCTTATGCAAGGAACTAATGCCTAGATGTTTTGAGGGGTAAGACTATTCAACAGAGAACCATCTACTATATTTTGATCAACATGACATGAGCAATTGAAAATGTGGAAAAAAGCTGACACTTGTACATTATCAATTGCAATATGTACAAAAGCAATTGCAATTTGTTCAAAGGAATAAGAAATTGCTTTAATGATGTGCACAAGTGACTAGATGATTTGGAATTTGTACAAGTAGTATCAAGAATTGCACTTTTGATCTAAGAAATGCACCAAAGCGACTGAGAAAAACTGTAACTTATAAATAAACAATGTTAACATTTCTTCTCATTTGCTCTTTTATATAACAAATACAATGGATGCTAGGTACGTTTTAGCAACAATAATATGTGTGTAGCCAGGCACACATGCTGGCAATGGACACAAACATTAGCAAACATTGTCAATCTGTGTTTGGCGCCAAATGGGGAGGGAATGGAGTGAAATGTCTGACGTCACAGGAAGCCTACACAGGAAAATCAATGGCATACATTTAACTCTAAAGTGTAAAATGTACACTTTTTTCTGTTAACATATGAGTCCCACTGTACTGGTGTTAAAATAACACTTTTGAAAGTGTTAAAGATTTAACTCTGTTGCAGTGTTCCCCATTTTACTCTTAAAGTGTTCAAAGGAACTCGATTGTGGTGTTTGCATAGTTCTACTGTAGAGGATTACGCAACACCTACAGTGTAAAACACAACGCTTGATCTAGAGTAAACTGGACTCACTTTGCTTAGAAATTAACACCTGTAGTGTTACAGTAAATCATTTCTGAGTGTTGCTTTAACACTGTATGGTGTAAAGCCTAATTTGCATATTTCCCAGGCTGCCTTTTCTTTTTTAGTAAATTGTACAGTTAACACCCATGACTGTAGTTGTTAGTGACGGAGACATGGTTGTTGAACTCTACCTTTTAAGGCCTGTGGCTTTCATGTAGTGAGTTCCTAGACAAATCTTAGCAATAATAATGTAATTATATGACAATACATTACATATACAAAAGTATGTGGACACCCCTTCAAATTAATGGATTTGGCTATTTCAGCCATACCCGTTAATGACAGGTGTATAAAATCGAGCACACAGCCATGTCATCTCCATAGACAAACATTGGCAGTAGAATGGCCTTACTGAAGAGCTCAGTGACTTTCAACATGGCACCGTCATAGGATGCCACCTTTCCAACAAGTCAGTTCATCAAATTTCAGCCCTGCTAGAGCTGCCCCGGTCAACTGTAAGTGCTGTTATTGTGAAGTGGAAACATCTGGGAGCAACAACGGCTCAGCTGTGAAGTGGTAGGCCACACAAGCTCACAGAACGGGACCGCCGAGTGCTGAAACGCTTAGCGCGTTAAAATAATCTGTCCTCAGTTGCAACACTCACTACTGAGTTCCAAACTGCCTCTGGAAGCAAAGTCAGCACAAGAACTGTTCATTGGGAGCTTCATGAAATGGGTTTCCATGGCCGAGCAGCCGCACACAAGCCTAAGGTCACCTTGCGCAATGCCAAGCGTCGGATGGAGTCGTGTAAAGCTCGCCACCATTGGACTCTGGTGTGATGAATCACGCTTCACCATCTGGCAGTCTGACGGACAAATCTGGGTTTGGCAGATGCCAGGAGAGCGCTACCTGCCCCAATACATAGTGCCAACTGTAATGTTTGGTGGAGGAGGAATAATGGTCTGCGGCTGTTTTTCATAGTTCGGGCTAGGCCCCTTAGTTCCAGTGAAGGGAAATCTTAACGCTACACCATACAATGACATTCTAGACAATTCTGTGCTTCCAACTTTGTGGCAATAGTTTGGGGAAGGCCCTTTCCTGTTTCAGCATGACAATGCCCCTGTGCACAAAGTGAGGTCCATACAGAAATGGTTTGTCGAGATCGGTGTGGAAGAACTTGACTGGCCTGCACAGAACCCTGACCTCAACCACATCAAACACCTTTTGGATGAATAGGAACGCCGACTGTGAGCCAGGCATAATCGCCACAACATTAGTGCCCTTGTGGCTGAATGGAAGCAAATCCCCGCAGCAATGTTCCAACATCTAGTGGAAAGCCTTCCCAGAAGAGTGGGGGCTGTTATAGCAGCAAAGGGGGGACCAACTCCATATTAATGCCCATGACTTTAGAATTAGATGTTCGACGGGCAGGCCTTACATATTGGCCTAGTTGATGGCCTAGTTCTACCCTAACACAGTGGTGTTAGGAAACTCCTGGTTTACAGGCCACATCAGGCCTGCAAATCACAATATGCTGGCTTGCAAAGTGATGTGTAATTCCTATTGGAATCCAGCAAGAGTTAGGATATCCAACAGTTTGAGTTTTTATTCACCTGCAACCTGCATTCAGAATGACTGTCAGGGTTAGGAAACTAGATTTTTAAAATCACTACCTAAACCATTTAAACCGGAACATCCATTTCAGTAACGGGTGCAATAAATCTAACTAACTGATTGGATTAGTTTAGAAAAAGTTATGTTATTTATGTTTCTGTAGCATAGGATTAATCAATCAATCAACGTACATGCAAAAACACAGATATTAAAAACAATCCCAAAACATCTACCTGCAGTAGAGCATGCTGGGAAATATGAGCGTTGTTTTGATGGGACTGTTTTACTCTCCACAGTGTAAAACAATAACTCTGGTTATTAACACCAACACTGGGGGTTCTTTTACACCACTGAGTGTCAATTTCACTCTTACAGAATTAATTTAACTAGTTGCTGTGCAACTATCTCAGCTGTTAAAGGGGATATCACTTACAAAAACCACCTGTAGGATATATATAGGCCAACTAGGCCTACACATGATGTGATAGAACTATTTGATGTAAACAGCTAAACAGGACTACAAAGAAATAGAATATTCTAAAACAGATGCCTTTTTACAAATTCAAAATGAAATAGTTCTGTCAAAATGAATACTTCTGAAAGATGGCACCGACGGAGAAGGGCGACATCTTACGAGTTCCAACCCTTCTTTGCTTTTAGTTACTTTTTTCACGTTTAGCTTTATTTTAAAGTTTATACTATTATCACATATGACCGCCAAACACTTCTGGACATCAGATCGACAGTTAGGTTACTAACTTTGATTTTGACTTCAAATCTGACTTTAACTCCGACTCAACTCTTCCCTTGTTCATACTGGACCCCAAGGGCCTCAAAACGCTGCAGGCGTAGACGCGGGAAACGTCCCGGAATCCTGCCAACTGGGCACATCACATCACTTCAGTGTGGATAATTGGGTAATATTTGGTTGAGACGTTGATCAATGAGATTACAACCTTTATTCACCCACTCAAAAAGATAGCCAAAAGTTAGTTGAATTTCCAATGTGTTATCACTTTACTTTGAACCATCTAAAATCACAACCTATTTCCAATGGGAAAACAATGTCTGATTTTTGGTTTAGTTGTCACCCAAATGTCTATTTAACTGCACTTTCAACCACTTAAAAGGACAGCAAAGTTCAAATGGGAATACAATGTCAGGTATTTTGTTTATTTATACAACAGATGCATGTGTTATCACTGTGCTTCATCTAACAGCAGAACCAAATGACCAAGATTGGAGTTGAGATTACACTAAAAGTACATGGTGCAAGTGATCAATGTCATTTAAGGTTCTCCGCAGACCTGCAGTGACCTATGCATGCTATCTTGAACATGCACGCTTTATATGATTACATAAAATGAAATGTATAGTTACAGTAACCTCAAAATGTGTCCATGGATGCGTTACTAATTTTAATAAGGTTGAGTGTTACATTAGTTTGTAAGATAGCCTTAACTTTGGGCTATTTACTGTATAACAGAAGTAATGTTGAATTATGTTTGGTTGACAATGCAACTAAATATCAACATTTAAAGGAGATGTATCTACTGCTTGGATAATTCCATCTGAGCCACTGGCTTAATCACGTTCTTTAACTTTTATTTTTTTGGTTGAGTTGGAGATGTGAATCCAACATGTAATTTGTTAACTTGTCAATAAATTAAAAGACAATTTCTTGTATTTCAAAAGTGATATTGAATTGTGTTTGGTTGTCAACGCAACCAAATATCAACATTTGAAGGTGATTTATCTTCTGCTTGGATTGTTCCATCTGTGCCACTGAGTTAGTCTGCCTTTAATTCCAGTTTGTCTAAAATTATAACTGATATGTTGGATTCACATCTCCATATCAACCAAAAATGAAAGTCAAAGAATAGGACAAAATCTAACTTTAAATGCACTTTAAATAAAGTTTGATTTGATTTAGTCCTATTCTTTAACTTTTTGGTTGAGACGGAGACGTGAATCCAATATATCAATGATTAATTTGTATGGACTGGTGGTCCGATGAAGCAGACACGAGGCTACAAGACTGTTTTGCAAGTACAGACTGGGATATGTTCCAGGATTCATCCTATAGCATTGAGGCGTTACCTACATCAGTCACAGGCTTCATCAGTAAGTATATAGACGACATCGTCCCCACAGTGACTATGTGAAGGTATCCAAACCAAAAACCATGAATTACAGGCAATATCTGGGCTAAAGACTAGAGCTACCACTTACAAGAAAGGAGACACGGACCTCCGACAAGACATCAAACATGCAAAAGGACAATATTTTTGGAGGAAGGTGTAATCTGATGACACCAGCACTGACACTCGTCGTATGTGGCTCTCACACCCTGATCTGTTTCACCTGTCTTTGTGATTGTCTCCACCCCCCTCCAGGTGTCAACCATCTTCCCCATTTTCCCCTACCAGCAGTTTCCCCCTTGCTCCTGTCATTCTCAAGTCCCTGTTTTCTAGTTTTCCCGGTTTTGACCATTCTGTCACACCACCCTGGATTATTGACCTCTGCCTGCCCTGACCCTGAGACTGCCTGCCGTTCTGTATCTTTTGGACTCTGATCTGGATTACTAACCTCTGCCTGGCCTTGACCTGTCGTTTGCCTGCCCTCTGTTTTTGTAATAAACTTTTGTTACTTCGACACTGTCTGCATCTGGGTCTTCTCCTGAAACATGATAGTGGCAGGGTTTGCAGACGATAGCAGATTACTGTGACGAGTACTGAGTATACGAAGAGGCAGGACGCAGACGCAGGAATTAACAAGGTCAAGGTTTACTTAACAATGAGAAAGTTAAATAACAAACATAGAGTAAACGACACGAAGCTAAACAATCACAAACAACATCATACAGAACAGTCCAGTGCTAAATAGGGGTGGTGATGAGATGATGAGGTGCAGGTGCGCTGGAGGTGATTAGGGTGCGTTGGGTTTCCATTCCGGTGTTGCCGAGGTGGTGCGCTCAGACTGGTGGCTCAGTAGACCGGCAAATCAGAGCGCCGGAGGGGAGCAACGGGAGGAGACATGACAGTACCCCCCCCCCACCGGACGGCCAGAAGGATGACCCCGAGGACCCCGAGGCCGGTCAGGGCGGCGACGGTGGAAGTCCCGAATTAGGTTGGGGTCCAGAACGTCTCCAGCCGGAACCCAGCTCCTCTCCTCAGGACCATACCCCTCCCAGTCCACCAGGTAATGGAGCCGTTCCCCATGGAACCTGGAGTCCAGCAGGTCCCTCACCGCATACCCCGGACTCCCGTCAATGTCCAGGGGCGGATGAGGCATACCCCGGGGGACGGATCTGCCAGAGGACCAGGAACCACCGGTTGGCTTGGTCCTTCTGCCGACGAATGGCCCTCTGGAGAAGGACATGTGCGGCGTCCCAGACCTGTCCGGCCCTGTGGAACCACTCGTTGACAGCAGGCACATCGGTCTGGCTGGGTGTCCAAGGGGCCAGGGCCGGCTGGTACCCCAGGACGCACTGGAAGGGAGTGAGCCCCGTGGAGGAGTGAACGAGGGAGTTCTGATGAGAAACGAGGGCAGGATAGGACCCCCCAGATCCTTCCTTTCTCCAGTATGGTGCGTCCTGGAGAGTGCGTCGGCCTTCACATTCTGGGATCCTGGGCGGTAGGACAGAATGAATTGGAAGTGAGTGAGAAATTGGGCCCACCTGGCTTGACGAGAGTTCATCCGTTTTGCTGCCCGTATGTGCTCCAAATTCCGGTGGTCAGTAAGAATCCGGAATGGATGGACTGCGCCCTCCAGCCAGTGTCTCCATTCCTCCAGAGCGAGGATCACCGCCAACATCTCCCTGTCTCCA
Organism: Coregonus lavaretus; assembly: GCF_964263955.1. NCBI lineage: Eukaryota > Metazoa > Chordata > Actinopteri > Salmoniformes > Salmonidae > Coregonus > Coregonus lavaretus. The sequence goes on from NC_140023.1 coordinate 17,111,143, forward strand.
ACTCCATAGTTCCTCTCTGTGAGGGTAAGCTTTTTAGAGAAAAAGGCACAGGGATACATTTTCTCTGGCTTACTGTACCGCTGGGAGAGGACCGCACCCATGCCCTCCTCCGATGCGTCCACCTCCAGGATGAAAGGACGAGATGGATCTGGGTGTTTTAGGATGGGCGCTGTGGTGAACCTCTCCTTCAGCCTCTTGAAGGCAGCGTCAGCCTCAGGGTTCCAGGCCAGCTTCTGAGGCCCACCCTTAAGGAGAGAGGTGAGCGGGGCGGCTATGGAGCTGAAGGACCTGATGAAACGCCAGTAGAAATTAGCGAAGCCCAGAAAGCTCTGTAGACCCTTGATGGTGGTGAAAACTGGCCATGACCTGACGCCGTCCGTCTTCACTCCTTCCATAAACACCCCCTGAGGACTGATCCGGTATCCCAGGAAGGAGATGGCCTGTTGGTGGAATTCGCATTTCTCGCCCTTCACCAACAGGCTGTGTTCCCGGAGGCGGAGTAGGACAGCTCGGACGTCCCTGACGTGCTCCTCGAACGTAGCTGAGTAGATCAGGATATCGTCGATGTACACCACCACCTGTCTACTCAGCCCGGAACATGTCATTGACGAAGGACTGGAACACAGAAGGTGCGTTGGCGAAGCCGCAGGGCATGACGCAGTATTCATAGTGGCCTGAGGTATTGCTGAATGCAGTCTTCCACTCGTCTCCTTCCCGGATTTGGATCAGGTTGTAGGCACTCCACAGGTCCAAATTGGTAAAGTACCGGGCCCCTCGTAGCTGCTCGATGGCCGACGGAACCAGAGGGAGGGGGTACCTGTATTGGTGGTGACTGCGTTCAGCCCCCTGTAGTCAATGCATGGTCTCAGTCCTCCATCTTCTTTGGCCACAAAGAAGAAGCTGGTGGAGGCAGGAGAGGTAGACTGTCTGATGAACCCCTGTTTCAGGGTCTCCTCCACATACTTTTCCATGGCCTCAGTCTCCGCCATGGAAAGGGGGTAAATGCGACTCTTCGGGGGGTGTTGTCCCTCCAGCAGGTAAATGGCGCAGTCCCAGGGCCTGTGAGGAGGGAGACACGTAGCCTTTAATAAAGAGAAGACATCGGAGAGATCTGCGTACTCACGTGGAACGTTGGGCTGGAGGGCGGACTCCGGACTCTCCACTAACATGGAACAACAAACCACTGGCAGGCAGGTCTTCCGGCATGAGGTGAACCAGGCTGTGATCCTCTTGGTGCTCCAATTGATGGTGGGGTTGTGTAGTCTGAGCCAGGGCAATCCCAAGACGGTCCGGTGAAGGGGTGACGTGACAATGTGGAATGACAGCTCCTCATGGTGCTCCGGTAGTGTGGGAATGGTGATGGTGATGGGGAGAGTGACGTGCGTAATGGTGCCTGATCCAAGGGGTTTATTGTCCAGTGAGGTGATGTGTAGCGGAGATGGCAGTGGCACGGTGGGCAACCCCTATTCAGAGACCAGCTCCCTATCTATAAGGTTCCCCGCTGATCCGGAATCTATCATAGCAGTAGAAGTGGAAGAGAAGGAATAACCAGTCACCGTTATGGGAACTAAAAACAATGGTTTGGTGATAGGATATGACGTAACACTCACGGAGCGGTGACGGGAGTCATACCGCCTAGATAGGGAGCCGCCAGGAGATCTGTGGTCCGTGGTGGTGTAGGGGGTGCTGCCCACCTCCATGGGTGAGGACTTGGAAGCAGGGCGGCTTCCAAAGCTCAGATGGTGTGAGCGTCAATGCTCCGGAAGGTGTTGGGAACGCCGTCTCTCTCTCAACATGCCGTCAAGACGGATGGACGTGGTGATGAGGGTATCAAGGTCCATCTCGTCATCCCGACATGCGAGTTCCGTCTTGATGTCCTCCCGTAAGCCTCTCCTGAAGGCCGTAAGACGCCGCCACCACGCGAAAGCTCAGAGCGTACTCCGACACGGGCCCCTTTCGCTGTTGTAGATGGAGGAGACGCTCACCCACGTCCTTTCCCTCCGTGGGATGATATAACACCGCCCTGAACCGAGCAAGGAAGGTGGGGTAGGGAAGCAAGATGGGGACCCTGGGACTGAACACCTTCCTCTGTAACTGGATCCTGGACTTCCTGACGGGATGGCACCAGATGGTGACGGTAGGCAACAACACCATGCTGACCCTCAACACTGGGGCCCCTCAAGGGTGTGTGCTTAGTCCCCCCCCCTGTACTCCCTGTTCATCCACAACTACGTGGCCACACACGAATCCAACACCATCATCAAGTTTGCCTGATCACAGACTGCGATGAGACAGCCTACAGGGAGGAGGTCAGAGACTTAGCAGTGTGGACTACAGGAGAAAGAGGGGAGAGCACGCCTCCATCCACATCGACGGGGCAGTAGTGAAGCGGGTCGAGAGCTTCAAGTTCCTTGGCATCCACATCACTAAGGACTTAACATGGTCCACACGCACCCTCAAAGTCCTGAAGAGGGCACGGCAGCTCCTCTTCCCCTCAGTAGGCTGAAAAGATTTGGCATGGGCCCTCGTATCCTCAAAAGGTTCTACAATTGCACCATCGAGAGCATCTTTACCTGCTGCATCACCGCTTGGTATGGCAAATACACAACCCTCGACCGCAAAGTACTACAGATGGTGGTGCGGACAGCCAAGTACATCACTGGGGCCGAGCTCCCTGCCATCCAGGAACTTTATATCAGGAGCTGTCAGAGGAAGGCTGAAAAAATGCCAAAGACTCCAGCCACCGAAGCCATAGACTGTTCGCTCTGCTACCATCTGGCAAACAGTACAGGAGCATCGGCTCTCAGACCAACAGGCTCTGAGACAGCTTCTACTCCCAAGACATAAGACTGCTAAATGGACATAAGACTGCTAAATAGTTCATGAATGGTTACCTGGACTATCTGTACTGACCCTATCTTGCACTGACTCTATATACACTCACAAGACTATATATACACACTCACACACACACTACACTGACACTCTCACACAAACCCCACACATTCACATACACTACATATGCACACCCACACATAATACACACACACATACTGACACAACACAAACACACACACAAATACACACACTATACTCTCATCATATGCTGCTGCTACTCCGTTCTTTATTTTAGTCTTATTATTATTATCTATCCTGATGCATAGTCACTATACCCTGCCTTAATGTACAAACACATTGATCTGGTACTGGTAGCTCCATTCTTGTGTATTTTATTCCTCTTGTGTTACTATATAAGCTTTTCACAGTTAAGTCTACAGCCGTTGTATTCGTGTCACGATCGTCGTAAAGGAGAGTAGACCAAGGCGCAGCGTGTGAAACGAACATGACTTTATTATATTAAAGTATACCAAACACGACTCGTGAAGTCCAAAACGGTTACACTAACCGAACACGGAACAAAAACCCACAACCCCAAGGTGAAAACACACAGTTTAAATATGGCTCCCAATCAGAGATAACGAGCCGACAGCTGACACTCGTTACCTCTGATTGGGAGTCACTCAATACAAACAAATACAACAACCTAGAAATAGACACAACAGAACTACCAACATCGAAATAAACACATAGAATGAACACACCCTGGCTCAACATAATGAGTCCCAGAGCCAGGGTGTGACAGTACCCCCCCCTAAAGGCGCGGACTGCGACCGCGCCTCAACTAAACAAAACAGGGGAGGGCTGGGCGGGCATACCTCCTCGGCGGCGGTTCTGGCTCCGGCCTTGACCACCACCCTCCGATACACCCCCCAAAGTATCCCTGGTCCTGTCTAGCCCCGCTGGCCGGAGCCGGACTGACGACACGCGCCCCTGGCTTGGTGCGTGGAACAGGAATGGACAGGAATGGGCTGGCGACGCGCACCACAGACTTGGTGCGGAGAGCAGGAACGAGCCGGACAGGGCTGACGACGCACCCCGTAGGTTTGGTGCGAGTGGCAGGAACAGGCCGGGTCGGGCTGGCGACGCGCACCGTAGGTTTGGTGCGAGTGGCAGGAACAGGCCGGGTCGGGCTGGCGACGCGCACCGTAGACTTGGTGCGGGTGGCAGGAACAGGCCGGACCGGGCTGGCGACGCGCACCGTAGGTTTGGTGCGAGTGGCAGGAACAGGCCGGACCGGGCTGGCGACGCGCACCGTAGGTTTGGTGCGAGTGGCAGGAACAGGCCGGGTCGGGCTGGCGACGCGCACCGTAGGTTTGGTGCGAGTGGCAGGAACAGGCCGGGTCGGGCTGGCGACGCGCACCGTAGACTTGGTGCGGGTGGCAGGAACAGGCCAGGTCGGGCTGGCGACGCGCACCGTAGACTTAGTGCGGGTGGCAGGAACAGGCCGGGCTGGGCTGGAGACGCGCACCGTCCATTTGGTGCGAGTGGCAGGAACAGGCCGGGTCGGGCTGGCGACGCGCACCGTAGACTTGGTGCGGGTGGCAGGAACAGGCCGGACCGGGCTGGCGACGCGCACCGTAGACTTGGTGCGGGTGGCAGGAACAGGCCGGACCGGGCTGTGGAGACGGATAGGAGGCCTGGAGTGAACAGCGGCCACCACCCGTCCTGGCTGAATGCCTACCCTCACACACTCTGTGTGAGGCATCCGCACAGGACGTACAGGGCGGTGTACCCCTGGCCTGGTGGCCTCCTGGATTCGCCCCCTCTTTGCCTCCGTCAGCCCCGTCGTCCATGCCGTGTGCCCCCCCCTAAAAATTTCTTGGGGTTGCCTCTCGACCTTCCGACGCTGCTCCCACGTCCAGGTTGCCTGTTCCTGGACACGCTGCTTGGTCCTGGTATGGTGGGTTTTTCTGTCACGATCGTCGTAAAGGAGAGTAGACCAAGGCGCAGCGTGTGAAACGAACATGACTTTATTATATTAAAGTATACCAAACACGACTCGTGAAGTCCAAAACGGTTACACTAACCGAACACGGAACAAAAACCCACAACCCCAAGGTGAAAACACACAGTTTAAATATGGCTCCCAATCAGAGATAACGAGCCGACAGCTGACACTCGTTACCTCCGATTGGGAGTCACTCAATACAAACAAATACAACAACCTAGAAATAGACACAACAGAACTACCAACATCGAAATAAACACATAGAATGAACACACTCTGGCTCAACATAATGAGTCCCAGAGCCAGGGTGTGACAGTACCCCCCCCTAAAGGCGCGGACTGCGACCGCGCCTCAACTAAACAAAACAGGGGAGGGCTGGGCGGGCATACCTCCTCGGCGGCGGTTCTGGCTCCGGCCTTGACCACCACCCTCCGATACACCCCCCAAAGTATCCCTGATCCTGTCTAGCCCCGCTGGCCGGAGCCGGACTGACGACACGCGCCCCTGGCTTGGTGCGTGGAACAGGAATGGACCGGAATGGGCTGGCGACGCGCACCACAGACTTGGTGCGGAGAGCAGGAACGAGCCGGACAGGGCTGACGACGCACCCCGTAGGTTTGGTGCGAGTGGCAGGAACAGGCCGGGTCGGGCTGGCGACGCGCACCGTAGGTTTGGTGCGAGTGGCAGGAACAGGCCGGGTCGGGCTGGCGACGCGCACCGTAGACTTGGTGCGGGTGGCAGGAACAGGCCGGACCGGGCTGGCGACGCGCACCGTAGGTTTGGTGCGAGTGGCAGGAACAGGCCGGACCGGGCTGGCGACGCGCACCGTAGGTTTGGTGCGAGTGGCAGGAACAGGCCGGGTCGGGCTGGCGACGCGCACCGTAGACTTGGTGCGGGTGGCAGGAACAGGCCGGACCGGGCTGGCGACGCGCACCGTAGACTTGGTGCGGGTGTCAGGAACAGGCCGGACCGGGCTGTGGAGACGGATAGGAGGCCTGGTGCGAGTGGCAGGAACAGGCCGGGTCGGGCTGGCGACGCGCACCGTAGGTTTGGTGCGAGTGGCAGGAACAGGCCGGGTCGGGCTGGCGACGCGCACCGTAGACTTGGTGCGGGTGGCAGGAACAGGCCGGGTCGGGCTGGCGACGCGCACCGTAGACTTAGTGCGGGTGGCAGGAACAGGCCGGGCTGGGCTGGAGACGCGCACCGTCCATTTGGTGCGAGTGGCAGGAACAGGCCGGGTCGGGCTGGCGACGCGCACCGTAGACTTTGTGCGGGTGGCAGGAACAGGCCGGACCGGGCTGGCGACGCGCACCGTAGACTTGGTGCGGGTGGCAGGAACAGGCCGGACCGGGCTGTGGAGACGGATAGGAGGCCTGGAGTGAACAGCGGCCACCACCCGTCCTGGCTGAATGCCTACCCTCACACACTCTGTGTGAGGCATCCGCACAGGACGTACAGGGCGGTGTACCCCTGGCCTGGTGGCCTCCTGGATTCGCCCCCTCTTTGCCTCCGTCAGCCCCGTCGTCCATGCCGTGTGCCCCCCCCTAAACATTTCTTGGGGTTGCCTCTCGACCCTACGACGCTGCTCCCACGTCCAGGTTGCCTGTTCCTGGACACGCTGCTTGGTCCTGGTATGGTGGGTTTTTCTGTCACGATCGTCGTAAAGGAGAGTAGACCAAGGCGCAGCGTGTGAAACGAACATGACTTTATTATATTAAAGTATACCAAACACGACTCGTGAAGTCCAAAACGGTTACACTAACCGAACACGGAACAAAAACCCACAACCCCAAGGTGAAAACACACAGTTTAAATATGGCTCCCAATCAGAGATAACGAGCCGACAGCTGACACTCGTTACCTCCGATTGGGAGTCACTCAATACAAACAAATACAACAACCTAGAAATAGACACAACAGAACTACCAACATCGAAATAAACACATAGAATGAACACACCCTGGCTCAACATAATGAGTCCCAGAGCCAGGGTGTGACAATTCGGCGCATGTGACAAATAAAATTAGATTTGATTTTAAATAGAGCTTTAATTGTCCCAGGTTGTCTTCCATTAACATATTGATTGTATTAGACAATTGAACACATAGGGACAGTTTCTCTGACACAGATTAAGCCCAGTTGTGGACCAAACATTTTAATAGAGAATTTCCATTGAGCATGCTTTTTAGTCAAGGATTAGGCTTAATCTGTGTCCAAGAAACTGTCCCAAAGAATCTTATCATGGTCTAATAGTAGGATATCAAAAAGACTCTAAATTATATCCGGTCTATCTCCATTTCCACAATATGTAAACTAGTGAATGCATGTAAACAGAATATAATAATATGCTATTTAGCAGACGCTTTTATCCAAAGCAACTTACAGTCATGTGTGCATACATTTTTACGTATGGGTGGTCCCGGAGATTGAACCTACTACCCTGGCGTTACAAGTGCCATGCTCTACCAATTGAGCTACAGAGAATAGTGAAATCCTAACAACCATTCACCACATGATGGTGTTATGGGCTATATTTTCAACTCATTCTGAAACCCATTAGCACCAGGGCACAACTTCTTGATGAAGGGTACTACAAACCCATACATTCTATGCTAAAAAACAGACAGTCTGGTGGGGACATTTAGCTGGCATCTTTTCCATTTGCCACCTATATATAGGGCTGTTATAATCCAGAAAGTATTTATGGCTGCTCAACACTCCCATTTTATATGATATGAGGAGGCCTCCCGAGAGGCGCAGCGGTCTAAGGCACTGCATCGTAGTGCTTGAGGCATCACAACCAGCCATGAGTCCCATAGGGCGGCATACAATTGGCCCAGCGTCGTCCGGGTTAGGGGTGTGTTTGGCCAGAGGGGCTTTACTTGGCTCATTGCGCTCTAGCATCTCCTTGTGGCGGGCCGGGTGCCAGCAGGCTGACTTCGGTCGTCAGTTGAACAGTGTTTCCTCCGACACATTGGTGCAGCTGGCTTCCAGGTTAAGCGGGTGGGTGTTAAGAAGCGCGGTTTGGCGGGTCATATTTGGAAGAACGCATGACACGACCTTCATCTCTCCCGAGCCTGTTGGGGAGTTGCAGCGATGAGACAAGATTGCAATTGGATATCACGAATTTGGGGAGAAAAAAGGGGTAAAATAAGAAAATAAAATAAAAAATATGATATGAGGAAATGGTATAACAGTAGTATTACAGTAGTAGCCTATATCTGTGACGGATATACCAAGGCTAAAATGATGAGTCCAGAAAAAAACATTAAAAATGAGAACAATGGAAAATAAATAAGGAATATCCATTCTCAGCTGGGAAATTCAGTACATTATATTTTATATTATACAATATTATGCCAGCAGTTTTTATTTGTGATTAATGGATTTGTTTCCTATAACACAACAATTCACCATAACACAACACAACCCTTCCTTCAATCTTAGTAGACCAGCTCCTGGTGCTAACAGTGAAGCACTGCAAGCCGCAAGGTCAAATGTCAAGGTTAAACTGTTGACCTCCCGTCCTAACGGAAATGTTTTAAATGAAGAGGCAAGGTGCAAATGGTACATTTTACTCTCTTCTTCTCTTCTAGTGAGCACACAGGGGAGAGAGAGGCAGCGATGATGACTGTAAAATAAATCATCACAAAGTGAGAATAGGAATGTGGGGGTGAGATGTATGATGGCACTCTTCACCCGAATTCACCTTGCTTTTTTTCTTCACTCTTCTACAAAACATCACACCCTGGTCTAACATATGGATCGAAATAATACTAACAGGCACATATATTAAATAATGTTCAGCCGTTAAGCAATGGAGAGAGCTGGGGATTTGTCTGAGCCAACAAATCAGCACCCACTTTGGTTTAGGGGGCTATATGACCATGAATACTATAGAACAGCAAGGACGCCTCTGCCTGACAGAAAAGTGACAATCTATTGGAAGGTTGGAGTTAATTAATGAAGGGGAAAATGGGCAAACCAATGACCCCACCCCCAAAACACCCCCTCGGACACTCCTCTGTCCTTTGAGGCTATATTATAACTAAGTTTAGACTCCCCCCTCACTCTTCTCCGGTTCTATATATAGGCCTCCCGGACCATCTCTTGATAGCCCCATCAGCACTTTGTGCTGTGCAAAGAACTTTCACCCCCCATCCCCCACCCCCACCCCCCCCACTTTTACTTTTACGCCAACCTCAACCCCCCCCCCCCCCCCCTCAAAGATCTGCCATCCAAGCTCTGGGTGGATTTCGCACTCCCTGGGATCTGAGTCCAGCCACAGGTCAGAGGCACCCTGGGATTTGTAAACTTCTGACTGAGATTAACCTGAAGCCTTCATCTCCAACTGGTATTACTAGACCTCTCTGAACAGAAGGATTAAAACAACTGGGTGAGTGGATCATGCCATCAGCTTGATTGTACTAACCAATTGCATGCATGACTTGGCTGTCAACGGCAAACTGGAAAGTAAATAAAGTTGTGCAATAACTTTACATATAGCATTCACTTGGGATGAAAATAACTGCACTTGAGAATTTAACTAATGGTTGAAGACCTTGAATCAATGAGGAATGCATTATTTATTCATTTATGGGATATAAAGTGCTTTTGAAGGCATGGTGAAGTGATCTTGAAGTTCCTTGAACATTTTTAGAATTTGCCCCATGTCCCAAAGATGCAGGCAGGCTCTGAGAGAATGTGCTGACCGCTCCCCTCTGTCCAACTGCACATTTTATATGGTGTGCAAAGCCTGTAATACCCAGCTGGGGAGGGGAAACCTGAGCGCTGGGGTCCTCAGCTCGTGATAATTTTACAGGGGATTTACAAAGTCCTCCCCCACAATCCTTCCTCCAATCCACCCACCTCTCACCCATCAACATCTTCATTTGACTTTTGGGAAGATTAGATCATTCTCTTGACAATTGTGCCAGTGTGTATGTGTTTGTATATGAGTGTCCATTGCGTCTCACACATCTGATAGTACACTGACGCCACTACTCGTCGCTAAAAGGTCTTGGCTGAAAATGGTCCTTAAAAATAGCTCTGGTGGATTAGGTTACAGTCAGTTGATGTGATGCGAAGTTTGCCACTGAGTGGGTCTTAAAGAAGCTGCAGACTCTCAGTAGGTACAGAACAGTATTGCCCAAAGGAGAAAAAGGGCTCTGTGGGCTCTGTGAGACATAAACATGCTAGGTGGTGTGGAGCTTATACTGTATCCCAACTGAGATCTTCCATATCTTCAAGCTAAACCTAGCAACCTAGACTAAAGAGTTCCTGTGTCAGATTTCTACATAATGTAAGAATCTATGAGTACAGCCATGTTCATCGTATCCATCAAATTGGATCGATGTGTTTAATGCAAATTGGATTGATCTGAAAGTCTTGGTCATTTGTGCTCATCAGCTCATCAAGAGGAATGTGTTTACTGCACCCACTGTAGGCCTAGAGTATACTCTATGTGTTATACCTATCTAATGTCTAGAGTTGTCAGACCAAACAAAACTGAAACTTACAGTGGGCTATATGTTTTCTCACAGACAGACATCTGTTGGCTCGGGGAATGTTAGGGATCTGAAGCCCCTCTGAACTTGAAAAATGAGCAGGGTGCAGTCTGCACGTAGTCTGCATGGCCTCAGAAGTGTGTATCCCAACGGGGATGGTGGTTGGTTGGTCTTTAAATGGTGCAATGGTTAGATATTATCACTAGAGGGACTCCAATCCCCTATCTCCTCTCTCTGTGCTGCCTTGAACAGAAACACATTCTTTTCCACAATTCGTTTTTTTCTGCTATTGAGTGGCTACAGAGAGACTACCAGTCAAAAGTTTGGACACATCTACACTTTTTTGGGTACTATGTGATTCCATATGTGTTATTTCATAGTTTTGATGTCTTCACTATTATTCTACAATGTAGAAAATAGTCAAAATGAATGAGTAGGTGTTATAAAACTTTTGACTGGTAATGTATGTAGTCTCTCTGTATATATACAGTACCAGTCAAAAGTTTGGACACACCTACTCATTCAAGGGTTTTTCTTTATGTTTACTATTTTCTACATTGTAGAATAATAGTGAAGACATCAAAACTATGAAATAACACAAATGAAAGCTAAGAGTCTATATTTTTGAGAAATTAAGGTATACATTTTCCAACCATTTTCTACCCGAAATAAGCAAAGGCTTTGATTTCTGGTTAAATAGGTGGAAAGGGGTCTAAGAAAACATTTTTAAAAAAGTCTTAAAAGGTATTAGGAATACATCAAAACACAATGTTGAAGTAAAGACCCCTGCCAACTAATATCTACATTTATATTTAGTTTTGCAGAAATTATTTAATTATTTAACACTTTTTTGATTACTACCTGATTCCATATGTGTTATTTCATAGTTTTGATGTCTTCACTATTATTTTATAATGTAGAAAATAGTAAAAATGAGTAGGTGTGTCCAAACCTTTGACTGGTACTATATATATATATATATATATATATATATATATATATATATATATATATATATATATATATATATATATATATATATATATATATACATATATATATATATATGTATGTATATAAGCTAAATCCAGACATATTATACAGTAACTTGGTATGTTGTGTGACCTTTTCTAACTTCCTGTTTACATGTGTTCTCAGTCTGCAGTCATGCCTCATGGAACACCTGCCCCGCCTAACAAGCGGAAAAAGCCCTCTAAGATCATCACTGACCTGTCACATGTCACTCAAGATGGTAAGGCACGAACATGTGAGCTCATAAACACAATACATTGCATGTACAAATGTACATTGCTCACACATCATTAAAAATATATAATAAGGAGATCTTCCAAACTATGTAAGAGACCGTACAGTACCATACATTAAATTCTGCTCAGTAACATTTATCAATATGAGCCCGTGGTATTATCAAGATTAACATACTGCACTAACTGGTAAACCGAGAGGGCAGGCAGGGGGACACTTGTCAAAGAGGCTCCTCCACATGGCTGCACTTAACATGTCCTAATGACTAGCGCCCTGTCACACACACAAACATTTATCTCCTAGATTTCACAGCACAAATACGATCTGTCCTTTACAATCATCACAGTAATGGTTTACACCCTCCCTCTCAGCTGTTAGGATCCATACTTCATAAACCAGCAATGGCATAACCATTTTTTATGAAAATGATGACAGGTGTTTGTCCCCTCCATCCATTAAGTGCTCCAGATCTGCGTGCAAGTAAATATAGTAGGCTTCCTTTGACATCAGTCAAGTGTAAATGTATGCTGCCCTTACACTTCAGTTGTGCAGTGCACTTCACACTTTTTGTGTCAAGTGTCCTGATAGATATAGCTATAAAACCTAAGCAGAAAGCTGTGTTTTAACAGCAGGTTGATGATTATTGAGATAAATCTTGTCCTAAAGGCAGAACTGAGCGATTTCCGCTAGATGGGCCAGCTGCAAAGTCATAATTGGCTATATTGTAAAAAGTTATGAAAACAAAAATGAGCTTTCTGGTCTTCATTTAAGGTTAGGGTTAAGCATTTGGGTTAGAAGTGTGGTCACGGTTAGGGTTAAGCATTTGGGTTAGAAGTGTGGTTACGGTTAGGGTTAAGCATTTGGGTTAGAAGTGTGGTTACGGTTAGGGTTAAGCATTTGGGTTAGAAGTGTGGTTACGGTTAGGGTTAAGCATTTGGGTTAGAAGTGTGGTTACAGTTAGGGTTAAGCATTTGGGTTAGAAGTGTGGTTACGGTTAGGGTTAAGCATTTGGGTTAGAAGTGTGGTTACGGTTAGGGTTAAGCATTTGGGTTAGAAGTGTGGTTACGGTTAGGGTTAAGCATTTGGGTTAGAAGTGTGGTTACGGTTAGGGTTAAGCATTTGGGTTAGAAGTGTGGTCACGGTTAGGGTTAAGCATTTGGGTTAGAAGTGTGGTCACGGTTAGGGTTAAGCATTTGGGTTAGAAGTGTGGTTACGGTTAGGGTTAAGCATTTGGGTTAGAAGTGTGGTTACGGTTAGGGTTAAGCATTTGGGTTAGAAGTGTGGTTACGGTTAGGGTTAAGCATTTGGGTTAGAAGTGTGGTTACGGTTAGGGTTAAGCATTTGGGTTAGAAGTGTGGTTACGGTTAGGGTTAAGCATTTGGGTTAGAAGTGTGGTTACGGTTAGGGTTAAGCATTTGGGTTAGAAGTGTGGTTACAGTTAGGGTTAAGCATTTGGGTTAGAAGTGTGGTTACGGTTAGGGTTAAGCATTTGGGTTAGAAGTGTGGTTACGGTTAGGGTTAAAGTCCCCATACAATCTTTGCCATTTTATTTTGAAATCATCACTGCATGTCTAATAAATCACTGTGTGTTTATTTAATGAAAATAACTCCAAAATATATTTTGGATCATGTATTTCCCTGAGCCTCCTTTGACCTGTGGAAAAATTTAAATTATTAAATCCACCAAACTTAATCAGAGTTAATGTGTGTTTATCCAGTGACAATTCCTACAATGGAAAAGGGTGGCAATAACTTCTTAGCAGGAACTAAAAGGATAATGTTGAGAGGATGTGCTTAGTCAAAACAGTGTGGGATGAATGTTCTCACAACAAAGTTCTAGGGCCTGGTGGTGTTATGTAAATAATCAGCTGCTATCTGAACAACCAGTTTTTTTACACACAGAGAACATTTTACATTAGAGCATACCGTAGATAGATAGATAAAGAACAAAGCAAATAATGATTAGGCTACTACAAAAAAAAGTATAAAAGACACATATGCATCATATTAGTAGTATAGCCTACTGTTACACAGGTATTGTATTACTATACTGTGCTACCGTAGCTTTAGAATTGTTGTGGAACATCTTCCCTGTGCAGTGTTATGGACTTAAGACTCTCTCCCTTCACCCATACTCTCTGTTTCAACACCCTGTGACTTCTGACCAATTAATCATAAGCACTGAGAACAGAACAAATTGAGACAACACAGATATGAAAACGACTCAGGCCTTACCTCATAAAGCCGCAGTCAGAGTCATTCCCAGCCAGGCCCAGACTCGGGGATGAGATGTTCTCTGCTCTCACTCCTTCAACAGCCACATTGTTGAAGAACTGCCAGTTCATCTTTGGGCAGAGAGATTTATGAATTTTCCACCGTAATGATACCAAGAATCTGAGAGCATCCCCATCCTAGGCAACCATCTGCGCTGAGCGTAATTTCTACAAAGACGTAGAGATCACCTCACACCCACACAGATGTGTTTTATAGGTGAAAGATGATGCACATAAAGTACTTTAACATTAATTCAAACAATGCTAAGCAAACCGTGAAACCAATTCAATCCAAACAGGTAACCGGTAAGATTCTTTCTGCATAGTGAGATACATTGCTGAGTGTATTTTTGTGTCACACTGCAGACATTGTTGAGTCCAATAATCCAAGTTTGAACAATTGCTGAACCAGAATAATTATGTTTTTGATTTATCCCGGAAACCTGGTCTACAAGTTTAATGGAATAGGGCCTTATACAGTATGTTCATACAGTATAATGTAGAGAAACAACAAGAGAAATGAATAGACAATGTGGACATTTCTCATCTGCAGAGTATGAGTCAGAGCCTGAGGCGTCAGAGTTTGACCTGGGGACGAAGATCAAGATTCCCAAGGACACCATGCTGGAGGAGCTCAACCTCTTCACCAACAAGGGCTCCAAGATGTTCCAGAGGAGGCAGAAGCGTGTGGAGAAGTTCATATACGAGAATAACCCTGACCTCTTCGGCAGTGAGTCTATGGTAAGAAAAAGGAGGTAAATCATCCAAGTCAAAATTAAAAACTTGATATAACAATAATAAATGTTAGTGTTATATATAGTTCATGTAGAAATTCTGTCCAAAGAGCTTTAACATAAAACAATTGCAGTGAAAATTGGCAATGGATGAGGGAAGGAAGTACTACGCATGGATAAATAGGGAAATGATCACAATGTTGAGGCTATCAATGTATATTTCAACAACCACCCAGGTTGGAAGCTTGTCTTACTTGTGTGTTTCATTTCAGGAGAACTTCCAGAAGTTGGTCCCCAGCCTGGGTGGCACAATGATGTTGGATGCTAGTGGCCACATGGTGGAGAAGAAGGCAGGCCCTCCTGTGCCCCCTCCCAAACCAGGCAAAGATGGGCATGGTCATGGTCATGGGCATGGTCATGATCATGAACATGGACATGAGCATGGACACCATGGACATGTACATCATGATGATGTTGCTCCAGGAGAACATGGTCATGGTCAGTCTCCGCTCATATCAACTCAAGAGATTAGAAAAAGTGATTTTGGAATTAATGGACCTGCAGTGCAATTAATATATCATATTTTGCCTGATTTGACTTTTCCTGGAGATTTATTCCAAAGAGGCTTAAATAACATGTGATATAAAATCTGTTTTCCTGACTCACTGTTTTCTTCCTACAGGTAGTCATGGAGTAGAGGTTGCCTTAGACAAGGCCAAGAAGAGGCATGATTATGTTCCCTCATACATATCACCATGGGAAAAGGCCATGAAGGGCAACCAGGAGCTGACATCCAGCATGAGATATCATATGCCAGGCCCCCATGCCCACCATGATCTGCCCAAGTTCAAGTCCTTCAACAGGTACAGTCCCCTCTATGCTTTGCCTGGTCAACTCGATAGCATTAAAAAAAATATTTATTTGAAATGAATATGAAGTAATGGAGCCCACCCATTTACTCTTAAACTCAGACACATATATTGTCCATCCATGTATGTGTAGCACATGTACAGAAGTTATCGTAGGAGATTCATTTAATTGATTTGCCTCATCTTCTTGTGTTGCCCATCACTTTATCTGTCTTAGGAGTGCTACACCCTTTGGGGGCTTTGATAAGGCCTCTCAGCTCATGACCTTCCAGCTGCCAGACACCCATGAGGTGGCCAATGAGGAGCCTGAACTGGCTGTGGTATACCAGCATGAGATTGGTGCTCGACCCTCCTTCAACCGCACTCCTATAGGCTGGGTGGGGAGCGGTGAGCCCAGCAGCATCCCCATTGAGTTGGACGCCATGCCCTTCGATGGGGAGACTGACGACCTGTGAACAGCATGCCCCACAGACCCAGATGTGCAGATAAAGACCACACAGAAATATATACAATTACATAAACAAAAGCCATAACTTTTTTTGAAAGGTTTGTGATCGAGTCAGCTTTTCCTTGGGTTGAATTCATTAATAGAAAAGTGTCTATGAAACGAACTACGTAGCTCAATATTGGGTTCTTTAATTTGGAAAGACAGACAGACAGACAGAGAAAGAGAGAGAGAGAGAGAGAGAGAGAGAGAGAGAGAGAGAGAGAGAGAGAGAGAGAGAGAGAGAGAGAGAGAGAGAGAGAGAGAGAGAGAGAGAGAGAGAGAGAGAGAGAGAGAGAAAGAGATAGAGAGAGAGAGGGATTAGTGAATCTGTTTGAAACAAAGAAATCAATCATGAACAAAAAAATCAATCATGAGCCTATTGTGTTCAACTTCCTGGTAAACACAATAGGCTACCATAACTGTGATTTATGGTTACACTTATTTTTTCATGATGATTCATTTAGGGGGCATAGTATACTGTGCAATCACACTACAAGTCTGCAGCTTATTCACAAAGCAGCAAAATAACATATTTTGTCGATGAGGAGAGACAGGTAAACAGGACTGAGAGTTTGAGCTTTGTTTAGCTTTTCAGCATGTTAATGTGACCCGTTGCTCATCAGGACAGCCACAAGTTGTTCCTTTAGCTTCTAGCCTTCTACCATCATGGCTGTTACTGTATTTCTGTGTTTTCTGTGTTTCTATGCCGTTTTCACTTTTGACAGCTTTGTCAAGCCCCTGCAAATCCAGCCCAGCCTAGGATGCATGCAGTAAGCATGAGGTGAGGTGTGCTAATTTCTGTTCAATGATAGAGATTCTGTTCTACTGCAACAACGAAGATTTCTCCCTAATAAACTTTTTGCAATTGTAGTTTGCATCTGTTATCCTTTGTATCTCGCATGTGTGCAGTGTAAGGCTGACTATAATCTTTAGTGGAAAAAATAGACAGGAGGTTAGTCTAATGTGTGGGGCCCCTCTTTAGGGCCCGTCAGTGTAATTCACTTGATGGAAGACAGTGATGTAACAAGGATGAATTTCAAAGTATCTTTACCTGTGACAAACACGCCTTAAAAATGTGAAATAAAATCATCAGTCAGTGCCCCCTGTTTTCCTCCTCAGTCCGTCCCCCTGTGCCAAGCACTTTACTATCACCTCTCAAGACGCCGAGCCAAAATATCGCGAGCATTGGTTGCCTTGGCTGCAGCGCAGGGTGACGCTAGAGGAGGTTTGACTGGGGTTTAGCGGCAGAGGGTTTCACTCGAGTCTCTCAGGACAAGGGACAAGACAACATCGGGCCTGAAAAGGTAAGTCGGCTGTCCACAAACTTGATACATAAACCCAATTATAAAAGTGAAGTATTTAGATAAACGTACCTATTTAGAAGACGACTTAAGTTATGGAACATGGACAAAAACAGGCTGCAATCGCGTGTAGCCTAAGTGCACGCGAGTCCTGTGATAAATTGAGAGTGACGTTCACCATAGGGATGCATTGCAAGAGGATGCTCTGTCTGCACCGTAACCACTGCACATTGGATTTCGACTCCGTTATCTAACTAACGGGCTCTCTTGATTATTTAGAATGCGCGTACGTAGCCATATATACACGCCATACCTTGTAGGTTGCTTGCTTCTACCAGATATTTAACTTGCGTGCACGGTGCCTTGATACGGATAATCTCCAACGGTGTTTACCAGTTGAAATCAAAACAAATTGTATTAGTCACATACACAGTTTATAGTAGGTATAACATGTGTAGCGACATGTTTATGCGCTAGCTCCCTCAACAGTGCAGTACATTAGTCAATAACAATAATACAGTATGCATAGTAATACTGGACTGTATTACACTGTATTTACAAATATAAAGTGGGTAGTGTCTTCATGTCACGTAGTGGAATAAATAGAACAGCAGTGTTGACTGTGTGTGTGTGTGTGTGTGTGTGTGTGTGTGTGTGTGTGTGTGTGTGTGTGAGTGTGTGTGTGAGTGAGTGAGTGAGAGAGTTATGAGTGTGTGTGGGTGCTTGTGTGTGAGTTTGTGTGTAAGGGTTGGATGTGTGGGTAGTCAGTGAAAATAATCTCTAAGGTGCAGATAGTCTCTGAGGTGCAAATAGTCTCTATATGTGCAGGTCTGTGCAGGGAGACAGCTAGGGTTAGCTGTTCAGCAGTCTGATGGCCTGGTGGTAGTAGCTGTCTAGGAGCCTGTTGGTCCGAGACCCGATGCTCCGATATCGCTTGCCAGATGGTAACAGAGTGAACAGTCTGTGGCTCGGGTGACTGGAGTCCTTGACAATCTTTCGGGCCTTCCTCAGACACCGCCTGGAGTAGATGTCCTGGAGGGCAGGGTGCTCGCCCCCAGTGATGTATTGGGCCGTCCGCACCATCCTCTGTAGAGCCTTCTGGTTGAGGGCGGTGCAGTTGTCGTACCAAACGGTAATGCAGCCGGTGAAGATGCTCTCGATTGTGCAGCTGTAGAACTTCTTGAGTACCCGAGGACCCATGCCAAATTTCTTCAGTCGCCTGAGGTTGAAAAGGCACTGTTGTGCCTTCTTCACAGCAGTAGTGGTGTGATTGGACCATGTCAGGTCATCTGTGATGTTTACGCCGAGGAACTTTAAGCTTTTGACCCTCTCCACTGCAGCGCTGTTGATGACAAGGGGCCTGCTCCCCCTCCTGTTTCCTGTAGTCCACGATCAACATTAGAGCCCACTCTGCCAGGGCTCTAACCTCCTCCCTGTAGGCTGTCTCGTCGGCGATCAGGCCCACCACCGTCGTGCTGTCGGCAAACTTAATGATGGTGTTGGAGTCGTGCGTGGCCCAGCAGTCGTGGGTGTACATAGAGTACAGGAGGGTACTAAGCACACACCCCTGGGGGCCCCCTGTGTTAAGGGTCAGGGTGGTGGAGGTGTGTTGCCTACCCACACCACCTAGTCTGCCTGTCAGGAAGTCCTGGATCCAGGAAAAGGAGTGATTCACAGCTAAATTGCTTGCTGCAGTTTTTACACAGTGGAATAGTTTTGCTTCATAAACTTGCTCTTATGTACATTCAAGGTGAAGTACAGAGAAATTAGACAGTTGACAATATGATGGATTAAAAAAATAGAATTTGCAGACAGGTGAATAGAGATAGAATAGCCTAAACTTGTGTGCCTATGATGTCCTATGGGTGTGGAAAATAGACACTTGGGGGATAATATGCCCTTGTCAAGGCTACTCTTCACTTACAATTTACATTTTAACATTTTTGTCATTTAGCAGAAGCTCTTATCCAGAGCGACTTACAGTAGTGAGTTCATACATTTTCATACTTTTTTCGTACTGGTCCCCCGTGGGAATCAAACCCACAACCCTGGCGTTGCAAGCGCCATGCTCTACCAACTGAGCCACACGGGACCATACAGGGCTCTGTCATTGAGAAAAGTGCATACAATTACATGCAGCTTTTCTGTAGAGTCATCCATTTTCAAAACGTACAGTATTTTGCCAAGTGGCATGTTATTGAATGTCCCTTCAATTACATGTATTCTGGGTAGGACTGTGGGAGATGCTGCATGTGTGATGTGGGTGTGAATATTCACCCCAGTAACATATGGTTCCCCAGCACCCAAATCGATGTGTGAGTGTAGCACATTTATAATCAGCCATTGGATTTTCTATATTATTTAGCATAGTCAGTGTTTTCTTACATAACATGATTGTAAATCTATTTTAAGCCCCCACCGTGCAAGTCTCCACTTTGTTTTCTGCTGATGGAGAGAAAATGACAGGATTGTATCATTTCATCTATGATAGGTGGGAACGTATATAAGGTTATACTGTAGCTAGGCTAATTGGTTATGAATTGCTGATCTGTTACAATTCGAGATCTGCAGAAGTTAGAAAAACACAGAGAGGCTTAGTCTAGAGAGGGAGAGAGAGTTATTCTATGCTACTTTCAAAATGTAAAATGCCAGACAGTTTTTTCTCTTCCTTTGCCCTAAGTGCTTTTCCCAAGTGAACGTGACTAAATCGTGCAGACATGCGTATCTTCTCAACACTCCTCGCATTGCATAAACAAGTAAACAATAACACAAGCTCTGTGAAGTATGGACAGAGAGGGGGTGATTAGATTAGTGCATGCCTTGATATCTCAGACCAGCCCCCTCGGCCTCTTTCTCTCTCTCTTAGCCCCCACTTCATCTCTCTCTCTCTCTCTCTCTCTCTCTCTCTCTCTCTCTCTCTCTCTCTCTCTCTCTCTCTCTCTCTCTCTCTCTCTCTCTCTCTCTCGCTCAATTTCAATGTAAGGGCTTTGTTGGCATTGGAAACGTATGTTAACATTGCCAAAGCAAGTGATGAAGATAGTAAACAAAAGTGAAATACATAATAAAAATGTACAGTAAACCTCACACTCAGAAGTTCCAAAAGAATATAGAGACATTTCAAATGTCATATTATGTATATATACAGTGTTGTAACAATGTTCAAATAGTTCAAGTACAAATGGGATAATAAATAAACATAAATATGGATTGTATTTACGATGGTGTTTGTTCTTCACTGGTTGCCCTTTTGTTGTGGCAACAGGTCACCAATCTTGCTGCTGTGATGGCACACTGGGTTTTCGAATTCTTTGTGGATCTGTGTAATCTGAGGGAAATATGTGTCTCTAATATGGTCATACATTTGGCAGGAGGTTAGGAAGTGCAGCTCAGTTTCCACCTTATTTTGTGGGCAGTGTGCACATAGCCTGTCTTCTCTTGAGAGCCAGGTCTGCCTACAGCGGCCTTTCTCAATAGCAAGGCTATGCTCACTGAGTCTGTACATAGTCAAAGCTTTCCTTAAGTTTCGGTCAGTCACATTGGTCAGGTATTCTGCCACTGTGTACTCTCTGTGTAGGGCAAAATAGCATTCTAGTTTGCTCTGTTTGCTCTGTTTTTTGGTTAATTCTTTCCAATGTGTCAAGTAATAATTTTTTGTTTTCTCATGATTTGGTTGGGTCTAATTGTGTTGTTGTCCTGGGGCGCTGTGGAGTCTGTTTGTGTTTGTGAACAGAGCCCCAGGACCAGCTTGCTTAAGGGACTCTTCTCCAAGTTCATCTCTCTGTAGGTGATGGCTTTGTTATGGAAGGTTTGGGAATCGCTTCCTTTTAAGTGGTTTTAGAATTTAACGGCTCTTTTCTGGATTTTGATCATTAGCGGGTATCGGCCTAATTCTGCTCTGCATACATTATTTGGTGTTTTTCGTTGTACACTGAGGATATTTTTTTCAGAGTTCTGCATGCAGAGTCTCAATTTGGTGTTTGTCCCATTTTGTGAATTCTTGGTTGGTGAGCGGACCCCAGACCTCACAACCATAAAGGGCAATGGGTTCTATAACTGATTCAAGTATTTTTAACCAGATCCTAATTGGTATGTCGAATTTTATGTTCCTTTTGATGGCATAGAAGGCCCTTCTTGCCTTGTCTCTCAGATCGTTCACAGCTTTGTGGAAGTTACCTGTGGCGCTGATGTTTAGGCCGAGGTATGTATCGTTTTTTTGTGCTCTAGGGCAACGGTGTCTAGATGGAATTTGTATTTGTGGTCCTGGCAACTGGACCTTTTTTGGAACACCATTATTTTTGTCTTACTGAGATTAACTGTCAGGGCCCAGGTCTGACAAAATCTGTGCAGAAGATCTAGGTGCTGCTGTAGGCCCTCCTTGGTTGGTGACAGAAGCACCAGATCATCAGCAAACAGTAGACATTTGACTTCAGATTCTAATAGGGTGAGGCCGAGTGCTGCAGACTGTTCTAGTGCCCTCGCCAATTCGTTGATATATATATACAGTGAGGGAAAAAAGTATTTGATCCCGTGCTGATTTTGTATGTTTGCCCACTGACAAAGAAATGATCAGTCTATAATTTTAATGGTAGGTTTATTTGAACAGTGAGAGACAGAATAACGACCAAAAAATCCAGAAAAACGCATGTACATTTTTTTTAATAAATTGATTTGCATTTTAATTAGGGAAATAAGTATTTGACCCCCTCTCAATCAGAAAGATTTCTGGCTCCCAGGTGTCTTTTATACAGGTAACGAGCTGAGATTAGGAGCACACTCTTAAAGGGAGTGCTCCTAATCTCAGCTTGTTACCTGTATAAAAGACACCTGTCCACAGAAGCAATCAATCAATCAGATTCCAAACTCTCCACCATGGCAAAGACCAAAGAGCTCTCCAAGGATGTCAGGGACAAGATTGTAGACCTACACAAGGCTGGAATGGGCTACAAGACCATCGCCAAGCAGCTTGGTGAGAAGGTGACAACAGTTGGTGCGATTATTCGCACATGGAAGAAACACAAAATAACTGGCAATCTCCCTCGGCCTGGGGCTCCATGCAAGATCACACCTCGTGGAGTTGCAATGATCATGAGACAGGTGAGTAATCAGCCCAGAACTACACGGGAGGATCTTGTCAATGATCTCAAGGCAGCTGGGACAATATTCACCAAGAAAACAATTGGTAACACACTATGTCGTGAAGGACTGAAATCCTGCAGTGCCTGCAAGGTCCCCCTGCTCAAGTAAGCACATATACAGGTCCGTCTGAAGTTTGCCAATGAACATCTGAATGATTCAGAGGAGAACTGGGTGAAAGTGTTGTTGTCAGATGAGACCAAAATGGAGCTCTTTGGCATCAACTCAACTCGCCGTGTTTGGAGGAGGAGGAATGCTGCCTATGACCCCAAGAACACCATCCCCACCGTCAAACATGGAGGTGGAAACATTATGCTTTGGGGTGTTTTTCTGCTAAGGGGGCAGGACAACTTCACCGCATCAAAGGGACGATGGACGGGGCCATGTACCGTCAAATCTTGGGTGAGAACCTCCTTCCCTCAGCCAGGGCATTGAAAATGGGTAGTGGATGGGTATTCCAGCATGACAATGACCCAAAACACACGGCCAAGGCAACAAAGGAGTGGCTGAAGAAGAAGCACATTAAGGTCCTGGAGTGGCCTAGCCAGTCTCCAGACCTTAATCCCATAGACAATCTGTGGAGGGAGCTGAAGGTTCGAGTTGCCAAACGTCAGGCTCGAAACCTTAATGACTTCGAGAAGATCTGCAAAGAGGAGTGGGACAAAATCCCTCCTGAGATTTGTGCAATCCTGGTGGCCAACTACAAGAAACGTCTGACCTCTGTGATTGCCAACAAGGGTTTTGCCACCAAGTACTAAGTCATGCTTTGCAGAGGGGTCAAATACTTATTTCCCTCATTAAAATGCAAATCAATTTATAACATTTTTGACATGCGTTTTTCTAGATTTTGTTGTTGTTATTCTGTCTCTCACTGTTCAAATAAACCTACCATTAAAATTATAGACTGATCATGTCTTTGTCAGTGGGCAAACGTACAAAATCAGCAGGGGATCAAATTCTTTTTTCCCTCACTGTATGTTGAAGAGGGTGGGGCTTAAACTGCATCCCTGTCTCACCCCACGACCCTGTGGAAAGAAATGTGTGTGTTTTTTGCCAATTTTAACCGCACACTTGTTGTTTGTGTACATGGATTTTATAATGTTGTATGTTTTTCCCCCAACACCACTTTCCATCAATTTGTATAGCAGACCCTCATTCCAAATTGAGTCAAAAGCTTTTTTGAACTCAATAAAGCATGAGAAGGCTTTGCCTTTGTTTTGGTTTGTTTGTTTGTCAATTAGGGTGTGCAGGGTGACTACGTGGTCTGTCGCATGGTAATTTGGTAAAAAGCCAATTTGACGTTTGCTCAGTACATTGTTTTCACTGAGGAAATGAACTAGTCTGCTGTTAATGATAATGCAGAGGATTTTCCCAAGGTTGCTGTTGACGCATATCCCACGGTAGTTATTGGGGTCAAATTTGTCTCCACTTTTGTGGATTGGGGTGATCAGTCCTTGGTTCCAAATATTGGGGAAGATGCCAGTGCTAAGGATGATGTTAAAGAGTTTAAGTATAGCCAATTGGAATTTGTGGTCTGTATATTTTATAATTTCATTGAGGATACCATCAACACCACAGGCCGTTTTGGGTTGGAGGGTTTGTATTTTGTCCTGTAGTTCATTCAATGTAATTGGATAATCCAGTGGGTTCTGGTAGTCTTTAATAGTTGATTCTAAGATTTGCATTTGATCATGTATATTTTTTTGCTGTTTGTTCTTTGTTATAGGGCCAAAAAGATTGGAGATGTGGTTTTCCCATACATCTCCGTTTTGGATAGATAGCATTTCGTGTTGTTGTTTGTTTAGTGTTTTCCAATTTTCTATGGATTCTTCAATTACCTTGAGCTGATTTCTGACATGCTGTTCCTTATTTTTCCGTAGTGTATTTCTGTATTGTTTTAGTGATTCACCATAGTGAAGGCGTAGACTCAGCTTTTCTGGGTCTCTATGTTTTTGGTTGGATAGGTTTCTCAATTTCTTTCTTAGGTTTTTGCATTCTTCATCCAACCATTTGTCTATTGTTGTGACTTTTCTTCAGTTTTCTGTTAGAGATTTTTTGATTTGATAGGGAAGCTGAGAGGTCAAATATATTGTTTAGGTTTTCTACTGCCAAGTTTACACCTTCACTGTTACAGTGCAACGTTCTGTCCAGGAAGTTGTCTAAAAGGGATTGAATTTGTTGTTGCCTAATTGTTTTTTGGTAGGTTTCGAAACGACTTTCCTTCCATCTATAGCATTTCTTAATATTATTCAGTTCCTTTGGCTTTGATGCCTCATGATTGAGTATTGCTCTGTTCAAGTAGACTGTGATTTTGCTGTGGTCTGATAGTGGTATCAGTGGGCTTACTTTGAACGCTCTGAGAGACTCTGGGTTGAGGTCAGTGATAAAGTAGTCTACAGTACTACTGCCAAGAGACGAGCTATAGGTGTACCTAACATAGGAGTCCCCTCGAAGCCTACCATTGACTATGTACATACCCAGCTTGTGACAGAGCTGCATGAGTTGTGACCCGTTTTTGTTGGTTATGTTGTCGTAGATGTGCCTAGGGGGGCATATGGGGGAGGGAATGCTGTCACCTCCAAGTAGGTGTTTGTCCCCTGTGTGCTGAGGGTGTCAGGTTCTTGTCCAGTTCTGGCATTTAGGTCGCCACAGACTAGTACATGTCCCTTGGTCTGGAAATTATTGATGTCCCATGTCCATGGGGTGGGTAGGAGGGGCATAGGTCTGATCTTAGGGGGCCTAAATGGGGTGTGGGCATGGTTGACTTGGGGGGGTGTTAGTTGTTGGGGGTGTGGATGTGGCTGGTGTTGCTGTGGTCTGGATGTAGGTCCTCTCGGCGGGGGTCACCTACAAACAAGCAAGATTTCTGGCTCTCACAGACCTGTAACTTCTTCTTTAAGAGGCTCCTCTGTCCTCCACTCGTTACCTGTATTAATGGCACCTGTTTGAACTTGTTATCAGTATAAAAGACACCTGTCCACAACCTCAAACAGTCACACTCCAAACTCCACTATGGCCAAGACCAAAGAGCTGTCAAAGGACACCAGAAACAAAATTGTAGACCTGCACCAGGCTGGGAAAACTGAATCTGCAATAGGTAAGCAGCTTGGTTTGAAGAAATCAACAGTGGGAGCAATTATTAGGAAATGGAAGACATACTAGACCACTGATAATCTCCCTCGATCTGGGGCTCCACGCAAGATCTCACCCCGTGGGGTCAAAATGATCACAAGAACGGTGAGCAGAAATCCCAGAACCACACGGGGGGACCTAGTGAATGACCTGCAGAGAGCTGGGACCAAAGTAACAAAGCCTACCATCAGTAACACACTACGCCGCCAGGGACTCAAATCCTGCAGTGCCAGACGTGTCCTTCTGCTTAAGCCAGTACATGTCCATGCCCGTCTGAAGTTTGCTAGAGTGGATTTGGATGATCCAGAAGAGGATTGGGAGAATGTCATATGGTCAGATGAAACCAAAATATAACTTTTTGGTAAAAACTCAACTCGTCGTGTTTTGAATGCTGAGTTGCATCCAAAGAACACCATACCTACTGTGAAGCATGGGGGTGGAAACATCATGCTTTGGGGCTGTTTTTCTGCAAAGGGTCAAGGACGACTGATCCGTGTAAAGGAAAGAATGAATGGGGCCATGTATCGTGAGATTTTGAGTGAAAACCTCCTTCCATCAGCAAGGGCATTGAAGATGAAACGTGGCTGGGTCTTTCAGCATGACAATGATCCCAAACACACCGCCCGGGCAACGAAGGAGTGGCTTCGTAAGAAGCATTTCAAGGTCCTGGAGTGGCCTAGCCAGTCTCCAGATCTCAACCCCATAGAAAATCTTTGGAGGGAGTTGAAAGTCTGTGTTGCCCAGCGACAGCCCCAAAACATCACTGCTCTAGAGGAGATTTGCATGGAGGAATGGGCCAAAATACCAGCAACAGTGTGTGAAAACCTTGTGAAGACTTACAGAAAACGTTTGACCTGTGTCATTGCCAACAAAGGGTATATATCAAAGTATTGAGAAACTGTTGTTATTGACCAAATACTTATTTTCCACCATAATTTGCAAATAAATTCATAAAAAATCCTACAATGTGATTTTCTGGAGAAAAAAACCCTCATTTTGTCTGTCATAGTTGACGTGTACCTATGATGAACATTACAGGCCTCTCTCATCTTTTTAAGTGGGAGAACTTGCACAATTGGTGGCTGACTAAATACTTTTTTTCCCCACTGTATAGGTGGACCTGGTCGTAAAGGCAGTTCAAGTTCAGGGTGGAGTGGTGGGCCAGGTAGACATTTGGTTTTGAGGCACAGTCACGGGAAATACTTGCGTTAACCTGCTGTATGGTAGCAGGGTGGAAGTATTTTCGTGGTAGCAGGGTTGAGATGACCACTTGTGCGTTGGGAAAAGTAGTCTCTCGCTTTCTCTCTCTCTCTCTCTCTGTCTCTCACTCCCTTTCTCTAGCAGAGATTAGCTGTGAAAAGTAAATGTGAGTCCTGGCCTGCATGCTAAATTAGGCCATGGATTGTTATGTAAAATTTGGAGACGAATAACTTAACATACTGACGAAGTGTTCCCATGCATTCATTTAGAGAAAGGGTGGGTAGGCGGGTCTGTGGACTGTTTTGGTAGGTGGTATACCGTGCTTGAAAGTTGCAGGTGCAGCTTCCTGATGTTAGTCAGGAAGGGACTGGGTAAAGCCAGTTTGTTATTAGAGGTCCGAGGATAAGGCCTACTTTTGGAAAAAGTGCTACTTTCTGAGGAGAAACAAAAACAGATTATTGCTTGAAAGAGCTCCCAAGAAAGTGAGTTAGATCACTACTCAGACTTCATGGCTCCTGAGCTCTGGTTGTCTAGATTCAAGCTCTGATCCTCTCCCCTCTATTAACCAGGGCTTCAGTGACCTCCATTATCAGGCAGGTCCATCCTGGCAGCCAGCATCCTGTGCAAACTCAGATAAGCAGGAGAGACCACCCCATGGTGTGATGTGTTATCCCAACCTATTTATAATATAAACAAGCCTGGGAACAGTGGAGCAAA
The DNA here is from genome assembly GCF_964263955.1 of Coregonus lavaretus. Classification (NCBI taxonomy): domain Eukaryota; kingdom Metazoa; phylum Chordata; class Actinopteri; order Salmoniformes; family Salmonidae; genus Coregonus; species Coregonus lavaretus. The sequence goes on from NC_140023.1 coordinate 17,138,611, forward strand.
AGCAGCATCTCTGTGAATGTCAGAGGGTGATACAATAGGAGTCCTGTGCAAAACAGTACTGCGTGTCTTATTGAAGCTAGCCTACTCAGCATCTCCTTTGGTATAGGATGTGTTATATTTCTCCCATTACAGTCCCACAAGTTGGTAAATTGCAATTCTTTGGTCTAACAGATCTGAAATATGTGGCCTCCCTTTTCAATTTGTCAGAGAAGTGAGGATGGTTAAAAAACGGGTAAATTCAATTCCTTTCCCAGCGGGAGGCTAGCGAGGCTGGGCTGTACCTCTCTATAGGTACTGCTGCTCAGTCTACTGATAACCTGCGCCTACTGCACCAGGCTCCCATTAGACCCTCTGTGGCAGAGCCAACCAATGCCTGGCATGTCGTCCATGGACCCGGAGCTGAGTTCCCTCCCCTCCCTCCTCCTGCACTCTCTGCCCAGGCCTGCTTATTTTCACCGACAGCAGCGGCCGTATGTTTTCTATCAGCTGTAATCTTCAGTGCAGAAATGGAACACGGCTAAGCAGGATTGCCGAGAGGGGACGTGGCAGAAATTAGAGTTGTTGTTAAACAGGAGTTACGCAGACGCATTGGGACAAGAGGCTGGTCTTTAGATGGTAATGGAGAGTATTCTACAGAGGTAGCCTCTGGCTCAGTCACCATGTAATGCCTAATGCATTGAATCTGTGTGTAAGCAGACTAGCTGAGGCAGTCTAGACTGGCCATTATGTAATTAGCCAGTCTCACCCCCTCATCCATTAACGTTTTACTTTTGCATCAAACTCTTTTTGAACTGTTGTCGTAACTTGTTTCGGTGGGATGCAGATTCAATCCGTTTTCATTGTTCAAGTATCTCAATTATTAGGAGGTCAGTCCACCTGAGCATAGTATTCAGCACTGACATCATTGTTAAATGGATTCAGAAGAAGCTTGTTCTGCCAAATGTGTTGCCACAGCTGTTTTGTGTATGTGGAGGGAGGGAAAGAAGGGGTGCATTTAATGTTCAATGATGTGTAGGGAATGGTGGAGTGGACACCTTCAGGCACTCAGGCTTGTGTCTCAGGCGTTGGTCTATTTCCAGTTCACCTAATAATGCCCTCACAGGCTACACCACAGCTCTAGACGGATCACAGCTCTAGACGGATCTTATCAGTGGGCCATTGGCTGTTTCTACTCTTATCTACAATAATGAATGGAGACAAAATTACCCCTAGAGTCAGTAATAGTGCCCCCAACAATCAACCTGATTGCATTATGTACCCCGGGATATTGACCATGCAATATGCAACACATAAAATATGTTAGATAATCACAAAATTTACGCATAGGCTTATTTAACGCATGCCTGAAGTGTGAGTGCAAGAATATGGGTGGCTTATAGCTCCTGTTAGTCAGGCTGGCTCGCATCACTGTTTAGTAGGATGCTCTCTTCATTGTTTTGATTGGACCTACAGTTCTCCTTAAGAGGAGATGACTTAATGTTAACCACACTGCTATTAAACATGTACAAATGTCAGCTGTCCCTGCTGTTCTCTCAGTGCTAGAACAGGCAGAATGAATGTAGGCTACAGCACAACAAATAACAGGCTGAGACTCTTACAAAATGACAGTACAATCAGAACCACAATATTTGCTGTCATTGAAGCTGACATAACACTTTGTATCTGACATGTAGGATCATTATTATGGTATGGTTAGAAGGTTCGATAAAAAAAAAAAGTGTCACTCCACAATGATACAATAATTAACAATACAAAATACATATATTTTTAAACCACATTGTGGACCACTCAAATAGTGTGAAGCTTGGGAGGAAGACTATGTTAGCTATGTTAACAACAACACAATAGAAGTAGTGAGGGTTAGATGACATCTTGTTCCAAAGTTCCTTAAAACTTCATGACCCATTAGTCCCATGTTCTCCTCTCTCTTTCCATCTTTCTCAAAGCCCACTTTCACACATTGGTGAAACATTGCACTCTACCATAGGTCATAGAAAGGCTCACAAGTGCTTGCCAAGCTGGGTAGCCTAACCATGCAGATTTGCTAATTTTAATACAGGGCATTTTCATGTAAAAGGACCAATGAGCACCAACATGTGAAGTTCATAGGAGCATGTCAAATGAAAGATAAGAGTCTATATTTTTGAGAAATGAAGGCATAGATACATTTTCCAACAATTTTCTATCCTAAATATTAGGAATAAGCAAAGGCTTTGATTTCTGGTTAAACAGGTGGAAAGGGGTCTAAGAAAACATTTTTTTTAAGTCTTAAAAGGTATTGTCACGGTTTCGGCCGAGGCGGCTCCACCTCCTTGTTCGGGCAGGCTTCGGTGGTCGTCGTCTCCGGAGTACTAGCTGCCACCGTTCTTTGTTTTCGATGTTTGTTTGGTTTGGTCTGTTTGGTACACCTGTTCATGTTTAGTGTTGATTATGTGTCCTATAAGTTCTCGTTGTTTCTGTCATGTGTTGTGTGTAATTGTTTTCACCTGTCTGTTGGTGCTGTTCATTTTTTGCCAGTCGCTAGTGTGTACCGTCGCACTGTTGTTTTCGTGCGCAGTCGGTTTTGGTGTTTTACGCACTGTTGCGTATTGTTCGCCTCCGGGTTGGTTTAGACCCGTTTGTTATTTTTGTCTTTTCAAGTAAAGACTGGTTTGACTTAGCTCCTGTGTCCTGCACTTGATTCCACACCACATCCGCATCAGATACCCTGACAGAATTACACACCTTCCCATGGAATCAGCAGGAGCAACAGCAGCGCCTGAGTCGTTGGAGGAGCGCGTCCGCAGCCAGGATGATCAGATCCATCGACTTGGGACCGCTCTGCAGGACGTCATCAACACCTTACACCGATGGGAGTCCAGAGGGGTACCCACACCCCCACCTATCTCACCATCACCATCGGTCGGTCCGCCCGTCCAAGGTCCGGAACCCAGTGGGATTCGGCGCTCGCTCCCGAGGGCGTATGACGGCACAGCTGCCGGGTGTCAGGGGTTCCTCCTGCAGGTGGAGCTCTACCTGGCCACTGTACACCCGGTGCCCTCGGGACACGAGAGCGTTTCCGCCCTCATCTCCTGTCTCACAGGCAAGGCGTTGGAATGGGCCAACGCCGAATGGAGGAGGATAGACGCCACCACCATCTCCTATGCGGAGTTCTCCCGTCGCTTCAGGGCCGTGTTCGACCATCCACCTGAGGGGAAAGCGGCGGGGGAGCGTCTATCCTACCTCCGACAGGGGAGGAGGAGCGCACAGGAGTTCGCACTGGAGTTCCGGACTCTAGCGGCAGATGCAGGGTGGAATGAACGGGCCCTCATCGATCACTTTCGATGTAGTCTACGGGAGGACGTCCAACATGAGTTGGCTTGCAGGGACACCAACCTCACGTTCGACCAGTTGGTCGACATGTCCATCCGTCTTGACACCCTGCTGGCCACCCGTGGATGTCCCTAGTGGGGTCCGTCCATTCCATCCTCCAGCACCTCCGAGCCGAGCCCTATGGAGCTCGGGGGTGCTGGCGCTAGAGAGAGGAGGAGAAGGAGCCAGAGGGGGGCTGTCCCCTGCACAATTGTGGCCGTGGAGGGCACACTGCGGCCAGGTGCTGGGGAGGGTCTCCAGGAGGAGGGGACAACAGGCCACGCACTGGGGAGCCTTCCCAGGTGAGTAGACGCCCCACTTACCCAGAGCTCTCTGTTGTGCATTTTTGTATACCTGTAAGTTTTCCACAGGTTGCACCTCATTCCCAGCATAAGGCGCTAGTAGATTCAGGCGCAGCTGGGAATTTTGTTGATCGGAAATTTTGTTTAGATTTAGGGATTCCCCTTCTTCCTGTTGACGCTCCATTTCCCGTTCATGCATTAGATAGCCGCCCGTTGGGTTCGGGGTTGATTAGGGAGGTCACAGCACCACTTAAGATGTGTACGCAGGGGGGTCATGAGGAGACTATTCAGCTATATCTGATCGACTCCCCTGCATACCCGGTGGTGCTGGGAATTCCCTAGTTAAGTACCCATAACCCTTCCATTTCGTGGCAACAGAGGGCTCTCAAGGAGTGGTCTGCTCAGTGTGAGGGGCGATGTCTGGGTGTTTCCGTGGGGGCGACCTCGGTGGAAAGTCCAAACCAAGTGCCCGCAATGTACATTCCCCCTGAATATGGGGATTTGGCACTTGTGTTCAGTAAACCGAGGGCGACGCAGTTGCCTCCTCACAGACAGGGGGATTGTGCGATAGACCTCCAGGCAGGAGCAGCGCTCCCGCGGAGCCACGTGTATCCTTTGTCTCAAGAGGAGAAAAGGGCTATGGAGACTTACATAGCCGAATCTTTGAGACAAGGATACATACGGCCCTCCACTTCCCCTGCGTCCTCAAGCTTCTTTTTTGTGAAGAAAAAGGATGGAGGGTTGCGCCCGTGCATTGATTACCGTGGTCTCAATCAGATTACTGTGAAATACAGTTATCCACTCCCTCTGATAGCGACTATGACGGAGTCATTGCACGGAGCGCGTTTCTTCACAAAACTGGATCTCAGGAGCGCATATAACTTGGTGGGCATTAGGGAGGGCGATGAATGGAAAACAGCCTTTAGTACCACCTCGGGTCATTACGAGTGGGTTGATGAATGCTCCTTCAGTCTTCCAATCCTTCGTGGATGAGATCTTCCGGGACATGCAGGGGCAAGGTGTGGTCGTGTACATTGATGACATTCTGGTGTACTCTTCTACCCGAGCCGAGCATGTAGCCCTGGTGCGTCGAGTGTTGAGGAGGCTGTTGGAGCACGACCTGTATGTCAAGGCAGAGAAATGTCTGTTTTTCCAGGAGTCGGTCTCCTTTTTGGGTTATCGGTTGTCCGCGTCAGGGGTGAAGATGGAGGTGGACCGTGTGTCAGCCGTGCGTAATTGGCAAACCCCAACCACTGTTAAAGAGGTGCAGCAGTTCTTGGGCTTTGCGAATTACTACCGGAGGTTTATCCGGGGTTTTGGACAGGTGGCAGCTCCCATCACGTCTCTTCTGAAGGGGGGTCCGGTGCGCTTGCAGTGGTCAGCTGAGGCGGACAGGGCTTTTGGGAAACTGAAGGGCCTGTTTACTTCGGCTCCGGTGCTGGCGCATCCGGATCCCGCCTTACCATTTCAGGTAGAGGTGGACGCGTCTGAGGCCGGTATAGGGGCCGTTCTATCTCAACGGTCCGGCACGCCACCTAAACTCCGCCCCTGTGCTTTTTACTCTAAAAAGCTCAGCCCGGCGGAGCGAAATTATGACGTAGGGGACAGGGAGCTGTTAGCCGTGGTACAGGCCCTAAAGGTGTGGAGGCATTGGCTTGAGGGGGCTCAACACCCTTTCCTCATTTTGACTGACCATCGGAACCTGGAGTACATCCGGGCAGCTAGGAGACTGAACCCTCGCCAGGCTCGGTGGAACATGTTTCTAGCCAGGTTCGTATTTAAAATCACGTACATCCCTGGGTCCTAGAACGGTAAGGCAGACGCCCTGTCCCGGCGGTATGACACAGAGGAGAGGTCCGTTGAGCCCACTTCCATACTACCGGAGTCTTGTCTAGTGGCACCGGTTGTGTGGGAGGTCGATGCTGAAATCGAGCGGGCGTTGCGTACCGACCCTAGCCCTCCACAGTGTCCTGTGGGTCGGACGTACGTTCCGCTCGAGGTTCGGGATCGACTCATTTATTGGGCTCACACGTCACCCTCCTCTGGACATCCTGGTATTGGCCGGACAGTGCACTGTCTTAGTGCTAAGTACTGGTGGCCCACGTTAGCCAGGGATGTGAGGGTTTATGTCTCCTCCTGCTCGGTGTGCGCCCAGTGTAAGGCGCCTAGACATCTGCCTAGGGGTAAGTTACAACCCCTGCCCGTTCCACAACGACCATGGTCTCACCTCTCGGTGGACTTCATCACTGACCTTCCCCCCTCGCAGGGGAATACTACTATACTGGTCGTTGTGGACCGGTTCTCTAAGGCCTGTCGTTTGCTCCCTATGCCGGGCCTTCCGACTGCCCTACAGACCGCCGAAGCTCTATTCACCCACGTTTTCCGGCACTACGGGGTACCCGAGGATATTGTGTCTGATCGAGGTCCCCAGTTCACCTCCAGAGTCTGGAGAGCATTTATGGAGCGTTTGGGGGTCTCGGTGAGCCTTACCTCGGGTTACCATCCAGAGAGTAATGGGCAGGTGGAACGCGTGAACCAGGATGTGGGTAGGTTTCTTAGATCTCACTGCCAGGGCCGGCCGGAGGAGTGGGCACGGTATGTTCCTTGGGCAGAAATGGCCCAGAATTCCCTACGCCACTCCTCAACTAACCTAACCCCTTTCCAATGTGTGTTGGGTTACCAGCCGGTTCTGGCACCATGGCAGCAGAGCCAGATCGAGGCTCCTGCGGTGGATGAGTGGGTGCGGCGCTCGGAGGAGACGTGGAACGCTGCACACGTCCATCTGCAGCGGGCCATCCGTCGTCAGAAGCGAGCGCCGATCTCCACCGCAGTGAGGGGCCGTTGTACGCACCTGGTGATCGAGTCTGGCTCTCTACCAGAAACCTGCCCCTCCGCCTGCCCTGCCGGAAACTGGGTCGGCGGTTTGTGGGGCCGTTTAAAGTCCTGAGAAGATTGAACGAGGTGAGTTACAGATTACAACTACCTAGTGACTATCGTATTAACCCCTCGTTCCATATGTCTCTTCTCAGGCCGGTGGTAGCTGGTCCACTCCAGGAAGATGAGATCAGAGAGACTCCTCCGCCCCCATTGGACATCGAGGGGGCACCGGCGTACACCGTGCGGTCCATCTTGGATTCGAGACGTCGGATGGGGGGTCTCCAATATCTCGTGGAGTGGGAGGGGTACGGCCCGGAGGAGCGGTGCTGGGTGCCGAGGAGGGACATCTTAGACCCGTCTCTTCCGACTGAGTTCCATCGTGGTCATCCCACGCGCCCTGCTCCGCGTCCTCCTGGTCGTCCTCGAGGCCGGGGTCGGCGCACGGCTGGAGCCGCGCGTCAAGGGGGGGGGTACTGTCACGGTTTCGGCCGAGGCGGCTCCTACCCCTTGTTCGGGCAGGCTTCGGCGGTCGTCGTCTCCGGAGTACTAGCTGCCACCGTTCTTTGTTTTCGATGCTTGTTTGGTTTGGTCTGTTTGGTACACCTGTTCATGTTTAGTGTTGATTATGTGTCCTATAAGTTCTCGTTGTTTCTGTCATGTGTTGTGTGTAATTGTTTTCACCTGTCTGTTGGTGCTGTTCATTTTTTGCCAGTCGCTAGTGTGTACCGTCGCACTGTTGTTTTCGTGCGCAGTCGGTTTTGGTGTTTTACGCACTGTTGCGTATTGTTCGCCTCCGGGTTGGTTTAGACCCGTTTGTTATTTTTGTCTTTTCAAGTAAAGACTGGTTTGACTTAGCTCCTGTGTCCTGCACTTGATTCCACACCACATCCGCATCAGATACCCTGACAGGTATTAAGAATACATCAAAACACAATGTTGAAGTAAAGACCCCTGCCAACTGATATCTACATTTATATTTAGGTTTGCAGAAATGATTTGCCTTCTGTAAGTTTAAGAAATATTGCCTAGTGTATTGTCATTCTGTTACCAAAAACCCACATAAGTCCCAGTGCAGTCAAAAACATGATTTTCCTGTGTTTTATATACATTATATTTCCAGAGTATGAGGTTGGAATAATACTGTGAAGTAGTGAAAATGATGATAATGCCCTTTTAGTGTAAGGGCAGTTTGAAAAGACCGGCTGAAATGTCAGCGGGTTTTGGTGGGATAGAGTTTTTGCCTGCCTGGTGACATCACCAGGTGGTAAATTAGTTAATAGACCAGTAAGAAAGAGAGTTCCAAACCTCTCTGCCAATAACAGGTAGTTTTCCGTTTTCCCCTCCCCACCCAGACAGTCCTAGCAAAATTTGTGCTTGAGAAAATGCTCTTTGCTAAGAGGCTATGTTTGTTTTCAATAAAATTGTAAAAAGAAACAATCACAGTAAGGTACTTAATTTTTACCCAGAAATGATTTGATATTGAGATAAAAACAGTTGCATTGGACCTTTAAGATATTTTCTAATTTCTCTGAGGAGAGAGGATAATAAAAGTTTGCAGAAGGATCGTTCCATTCATTTCAGCAATTCACCATCTCAGATTGTTCTGAAATCATTTATTTAGTTAAAAACAGATAAGATTAGCATTCATGCAACATTATTTTGTTAAATTATAATTTGATCTCTGAGAAATTAAGCTAATTGATTGCACCCAAATTGGCCATTTTCATTTATAGGATTCATATAATATTCAATAAATATAGTACCTAACATCCGATTTGGACCAATTATTTTTCTAACAATGAGTAAGACATGAGAAATCCAAAGAAATGGTCAAAAGCCACCCACAGGCTCCTCAAACCCCACGCTAATCCCACCCCAACAACGAGTATACAGCATCAGTTTTCTATGTCTGACAAGTAGTATGGAGCTGCGGCTCTGTGTATTTTTTCTTCATTCTATGTAATGTAATCTCAGTGAATTTGGTGATGATTTGTTCAGAGAAATTAGTCATTAAGTGCCTTAGACCGCTGCACCACTTGCCATACATTTTTAAATAAGAAAGTGAGTATCAGCATCATTCTGTTACCGTGGATTTGCCCTACACCCAACACCCCCCTCCTCCCTCCCACTGTGATTTTTGGTTTACTGTAAGAGATCAAATAATTTCATAAAAAGATGGGGGGTGTTGATAGAATCATCACAGAATAAGTTACTTATACTGTAAGTGCTCCAAAGCACTTTACCTAAACCATTTTGATTGGATAGAAAAGTTTGCCAGAAACCACCATCAGGAAGTCCACACCCAACACCAGCAGTGACGAGTCATCCTACTCCAGCCCGGCCCGACGGCCATAATTAGAGCATGTTGGGTTGACATCAGAGGTATTAGCCTCTATTTGAAGTTTAACCAGTCTTACATAGAATATGTTCACATATCCTTTTTAGACAACAATGAATTGGGATTTCTCTTTTCTCATCTCTTCTGTGCTTATGATGTTGAAGCCGGTGTCTGGCACTAAAGATAGAGAGAGGCCTTATGCAGTTTTTCTGTTACAAAACAAGACCAGTGAAGGACTGTAGACTTGAGGAGCATCAGGGTTTTTTGACTGTTGCTCATTTGTTGACCAGTGGATCACTTCCTACCTTTGGCACCAGTGTATGCCAGGCAGGCATATGGTGCGTGAAAGCTGGGACAAGTTCCAAGTTCCAGCCCACTAGAGTACGTTGATGGGATCTGAGAGAGAGATAGGCTATTCTGAGCACTAAGTGTTGCATCAGAAAACATTTTACAGTAGAATTACGTATAATTATGTTCAGTAGATTAGAAGATGTCCTAGCTAGCTGGATCCCTTAGAGATGCCAGCAATTGTGACTAACTGGATGCATGAGCATTGGTGAATGGTGAATGACTGTCCACGACACGTGTGGAGGTTGACACCTGAGGAAACTGACAGCATCTGTGTTTACAGCCAGCTAGCCTCATTGTCCTGATGCACCCTTTGCACCTCGTCCCCTAGCCCTCCTGATCTTTGCTCCCTATATATATAACAGTGACGGATCCTATTCTTAGCCTGTAGTGACGTTATGGGTCAGGTCAGGTCCACTCCTAATTGGTGGGAAGAGAGGAATCTATAATGTACTCTATGTTGATGCGCAGCAATTTAATTTGTCTTAAGGCCTCTGTTTATGGCTTGAAATGAAACAAGTGGTGCATTATCTCAATTTTTAAACGTGTCTCACACAATAAAACGTTAGTCAGAAAGAGAGAAAGGGCGAAATACTGTAGGGGGAAGTAAGATAGTTTGAGGTAGCCTACTGTTTGGTGTTGAAAATAATGAGATGGTAGTAGTGAAGCTGTGTTGATTTCACTTCCACCGTTGGCGACACGCTGAGATGAATCGAATCTCAACCACACATAATCCTTAATTGTCCAAATTTGCATACTTCAATAATTGATTGTGTTCATCTTGTGTAAGGGAGATTTAGGGAGCAAAATTTTGGAATTGCCTAGTAGGGTTTTATGAAAATGTGATGATAGTTTATTGTGCTTGAGGACCTGCGCTGGCTTATTACACTGTTGGCAGAGAGCAGATTGGTGCTATACTGGGAATAAACAGCGTAGCACACTGATATTGTGTTTTCCCTCTGGATAGACTCATTGGGATTAGTTGGGCAGCAGCACTAAAGGTGTGCCTGTGAATACTCCTGAAGGGGAAGCAACAACAGTAGCCAAAAATCCCAACTAAGAGTAACAGAGCATGAGCAGAGTTCAAATGGCGCCGGAGAAGATGGCTGCCGTTTTACAGCCCTCAAACCAATTGTACTATTATGTGTTTTTTTCCCGCGCATTATTTGTAATTTATTCTGTACAAAATGTTTCTGCCACCGTCTCTTATGACCAAAAAGAGCTTCTGGATATCAGGACAGCGATTACTCACCTCGTATTGGACGAAGATTTTTTTCTTCAACGAGTCGGACGCGAAGGATATCCTACAGACACCCGACAAGGCCCAAATCCCCGCCATTCGCATGAGAAAGAGACAGAGATATCGTGGTCGTAGGTCGGGTTGCCTTTTAAGGATCCGACGGTGAGCGAGTAAACTGCCTCTTCCATCAATCCTATTAGCCAATGTTCAATCACTTGAAAACAAATTGGACGACCTACGATTACGATTATCCTACCAACGGGACATTAAAAACTAATATCTTAAGTTTCACCAAGTCGTGGCTGAACGACGACATGGACAACATACAGCTGACGGGATATACGCTACATCGGCAGGATAGAACGGCTGACTCCGGTAAGACAAGGGGTGGCGGTCTTTGTATATTTGTAAACAACAGCTGGTGCACAAAATCTAATACTAAGTCTCGAGGTTTTGCTCGCCTGAGGTAGAGTATCTCATGATAAGCTGTAGACCACACTATTTACCAAGATTCTTTTCATCTATATTTTTCATAGCTGTCTATCTACCACCACAAACCGATGCTGGCATTAAGATTGCACTCAATGAGCTGTATAAGGCCATAAGTAAACAGGAAAATGCTGATCCAGAGGCAGCGCTCCTAGTGGCCGGAGACTTTATTGCAGGGAAACTTAAAGCCGTTCTACCTAATTTCTACCAGCATGTTAAATGTGCAACCAGAGGAAAATAAACTCTAGACCACCTTTACTCCACACACAGAGACGCATACAAAGCTCTCCCTCGCCCTCCATTTGGCAAATCTGACCATAACTCTATCCTCCTGATTCCTGCTTATAAGCAAAAACTAAAGCAGGAATCACCAGTGACTCGGTTAATAAAAAAAGTGGTCAGATGATGCAGATGCTAAGCTACAGGACTGTTTCGCTAGCACAGACTGGAATATGTTCCGGTATTCTTCAGATAGCATTGAGGAGTACACCACATCAGTCACTGGCTTCATATTTATCAATAAGTGCATTGATGACGTCGTCCCCACAGTGACCGTACGTACATACCCCAACCAGAAGCCATGGATTACAGGCAACATCCGCAGCTAAAGGGTAGAGCTGCCGCTTTCAAGGAGCGGGACTCTAACCCGGACGCTTATAAGAAATCCCGCTATGCCCTCAGACGAACCATCAAACAGGCAAAGAGCCAATACCGGACTAAGATTGAATCGTACTACACCGGCTCTGACGCTCGTCGGATGTGGCAGGGCTTGAAAACTATTACAGACTACAAAAGGAAGCACAGCCACGAGCTGCCCAGTGACACCAGCCTACCAGATGAGCTAAATCACTTATATGCTCGCTTCGAGGCAACAACACTGAGCATGCATGAGCGCACCAGCTGTTCCGGATGAATATGTGATCACGCTCTCCGTAGCCGATGTGAGTAAGACTTTTAAGCAGGTCAACATTGACAAGGCCGCAGGGCCAGACGGATTACCAGGACGTGTACTCCGAGCATGTGCTGACCAACTGGCAAGTTTCTTCACTGACATTTTCAACATGTCCCTGACTGAGTCTGTAATACCAACATGTTTCAAGCAGACCACCATAGTCCCTGTGCCCAAGGACACTAAGATAACCTGCCTAAATGACTACCGACCCGTAGCACTCACGTCTGTAGCCATGAAGTGCTTTGAAAGGCTGGTCATGGCTCACATCAACACCATTATCCCAGAAACCCTAGACCCACTCCAATTTGCATACCGCCCCAACAGATCCACAGATGATGCAATCTCTATTGCACTCCACACTGCCCTTTCGCACCTGAACAAGAGGAACACCTATGTGAGAATGCTATTCATTGACTACAGCTCAGTGTTCAACACCATAGTGCCCTCAAAGCTCATCAATAAGCTAAGGATCCTGGGACTAAACACCTCCCTCTTCAACTGGATCCTGTACTTCCTGACGGGCCGCCACCAGGTGGTAAGGGTAGGTAACAACACATCTGCCACGCTGATCCTCAACACGGGGGGGCCTCAGGGGTGCGTGCTTAGTCCCCTCCTGTACTCCCTGTTCACCCATGACTGCATGGCCAGGCACGACCCCAACACCATCATTAAGTTTGCTGACGACACAACAGTGGTAGGCCTGATCACCGACAACGATGAGACAGCCTATAGGGAGGAGGTCAGAGACCTGGCCGTGTGGTGCCAGGATAACAACCTCTCCCTCAACGTGATCAAGACAAAGGAGATGATTGTGGACTACAGGAAAGAAAAGAGGACTGAGCATGCCCCCATTCTCATCGACGGGGCTGTAGTGGAACAAGTTGAGAGCTTCAAGTTCCTTGGTGTCCACATCACCAACGAACTATCATTGTCCAAGCACACCAAGACAGTCATGAAGAGGGCACGACAAAGCCTATTCCCCCTCAGGAGACTGAAAAGATTTGGCATGGGTCCTCAGATCCTCAAAAAGTTCTACAGCTGCACCATCGAGAGCATCCTGACTGGTTGCATCACCGCCTGGTATGGCAACTGCTCGGCCTCCGACCGCAAGGCACTACAGAGGGTAGTGCGTACGGCCCAGTACATCACTGGGGCCAAGCTTCCTGCCGTCCAGGACCTCTATACCAGGCGGTGTCAGAGGAAGGCCCTCAAAATTGTCAAAGACTCCAGCCACCCTAGTCATAGACTGTTCTCTCTGCTACCGCACGGCAAGCAGTACCAGAGCGCCAAGTCTAGGTCCAAAAGGCTTCTCAACAGCTTCTACCTCCAAGCCATAAGACTCCTGAACAGCTAATCATGGCTACCCGGACTATTTGCACTGCCCCCCCACCCCCACCCCATCCCCCTCTTTTACGCTGCTGCTACTCTGTTTATTATTTATGCATAGTCACTTTAACTCTACCCACATGTACATATTACCTCAATTTCCTCGACTAGCCGGTGCCCCCGCACATTGACTCTGCACCAGTACCCCCCTGTATATAGCCTCCCTACTGTTATTTTACTGCTGCTCTTTAGTTATTTGCTTTTATTCTTAAAAAAATAAATAATAATAAAATGCATTGTTCGTTAAGGGCTTGTAAGTAACCATTTCACTGTAATGTCTACACTTGTTGTATTCGGCGCATGTGGAAAAATAAATTTTGATTTGATTTGATAAAGACACTCTAGTCTTTTATTCCACAGTCTTTTTGTGCTAATATTTCCACTGCGTCTTTTGGTTATCTTTCCTCAAGGCTCGCTATCGCTTCCTTTGCATTGCTTGTGTTTTTTTCTATTTCATTTGGGGGAGCTCTCTGATTGACTGTTTTTATCAAGCTTTTAGTAGGCCAACCTCATTTCCATTTCCCTCCGCATTGCCATTATGGTGAGCATGGAAACCAGGCTATTTCTGATGAGAATAACACTGGTCATCTAGCTAGGCTAAATATTGAAGCAAACCGTCTATAAATTAATCAGTAGGCCTACTTTTTTATTCATTTTCAATTAATTTGAGACTATCTCTGTAGTGTTATTACACTGTTATCACAATATGTGCCTCAGTGGCTGATGTAGCCTGACTTTACCCTACCATTCCCTGGTCACAGGATCAGGATGTCCCCCTGTTTTACACTCCAGATTAGAGGATGAAACAGATTAAGAATTATATGATAATTATCATCACCGTCCACTGCTCTGAAAACGCTTGGCCTGTGACAGATAACTGACAGCCACTTTGTTTCCAGATCCCAGCTTTTAATGAGGCTGTAGGCTAATGAAAGGATGGTGCGGGGCCGGATAGGGCTTAGCTTTCTAATGAATTACACGTTCACATGACAAATCAGTCATGACATTGGCCTTTATAGCAGCTATGATACAATTTGGGATGTATGGTAATAATTTACGCATCACAGGAATTTCTGAACCTTTTTATGATCCGTATGACAGTGTTGGTGACTTAGGCCTAGATCAAGTGGAATTTTGTTTGAAACTCATTGATGTTTAGCCTGCAGAAAATGTCTGATCTCCCTCCTGCTAATGGGAGATCATATTATTGCTATTTGTAGTATTTGAGTGACAGTATTAGGAGTCCACTATGTGCCTCAACATCGAGTGTTAAAGTTACTTATTGCTACTCAATCCATCCAATCAACAAGTAAGCTATGAAATATTGATATTTATTAGCCACTTGCAGACCAAGCCCTTGGCTGTTTATAGACTTAAGAATATGATTATTTAACTGCTATAAAGTCCAACTAATGGCAGAGACACATCATCAATAACTGTTCTGCTTGCCTATTGCCTCACCATAAATTTGAAGCTCTGATTCAATGAGGCATAGTGTGTGAGATGCATAAATATTAAAGTGAGGAGCAAATGGCAATTTTTCAATGGGGTTGGCAGCAAACAGCAATATCACACATTTGTTCAATTCTTATACAGTGGTTATGTCTTGCAGTCTGTGTCACTGACTATAGGAAGTTGGGGAGACATTTTTCTCAGCTAGACCTCATCCTTAATTTAGCATTACTAAATGCTTACTGTGTATTTAAACTTGAGAAACACCAAAAGATGTATGAAACCGTGTCCCTTGTAGCTCAGTTGGTAGAGCATGGCACTTGCAACGCCAGGGTTGTGGGTTCAATTCCCACAGGGGACCAGTACGAAAAATGTATGCACTCACTACTGTAAATTGCTCTGGATTAGAACGTCTGCTAAATGACAAAAATGTAAAAATGTAAAATGCATGTTAGAACTGGGTCTTAGAAGTTTATGTTTTCCAAAGTTCCCTTTATACTGAAGCACAGCATGAATTCTTCATCTTATATAATGCCTTGTGTATCTCAGCGCTTGTAGAGGTAATGTAAACAGACTCATTGTATGGGGAGCCCTGTCAAGTTCAGTGTGTTTCCTCTTTCCTGGCAGCCCCGCTGAGTGTCTGTCTCTTTAATAGGTGTACAGAGGGGAGGTGGGAGGGGCTTCCTGAGGAAACAGGTATGTGCTGACAGGGATGATGTCATTATTTCAGTGTCACCTGGGAAGACCTACATTGTAGCAGCTCCACTATCACACCTCACAGCTGGTAGAGAGACCGGAGTGCAGATGCCTCCCAGGCGGCACGTTGATATAAGTAAGTACAGAAAAGCACTGTCTGTTATTGAAACTGCACTTTTGTCAAGGTAAGGGGTTGTCTTACACCCGGGAAGCCTGTTTCACAAGTAGCTTAGCTCCTGCGTAGCAGGTGTGACAGGATGGGAGCGTAGCATCACTGAGCAGCAGACATCACAGACTGTATGTTTCTCCGCCAGTAATCCCTTGTGGGGCATGAATAGTGTATCTTTTGGGGAAGCATATTTTAAGTATACATGTGATGACTACAGCTGTCTCCTGAATAAGTAACTGAATGCTAATGTGAGAAGCCGCAACCTTATTAAAAAAGATTATTTGCAGATTTAATTAAGCAATAAGGCCCGAGGGGGTGTGGTATATGGCCAATATACCACGACTAAGGGCTGTATCCATGCACACTGCGTTGCGCATAAGAACAGCCCTTAGCCATGGTATATTGGCCATATACCACAAACCCCTGAGGTGCCTTATTGCTATTATAAACTGGTTACAAACATAAGTAGAACAGTAAAAATAAATGTGCTGTGATACCCGTGGTATATCTTCAGCCAATCAGCATTCAGGGCTTGAACCACCCAGTTTATAATATCCTTTATGCCATGGCATTGTTGAATACACCTTTCTGATTGGCTTGAAGGGCATTCTAGAGCGTGCATTATTTCCCTATAACGCACGGTATAGTTGCACAGTAGAATTCAATATCTATAGTTAATTTTTACGTTTTGTTTGAGCTGCTTTTGAAAGCAAAAGTCGAATTGAAAACAGTAATGGTATTGTTGAATTCGATTTTCATAATAGCAAGCTACGATGGTTTGGTTAGCTAAACTAGCAAGTTGTTTGTTTGTTTACCACGGAAACTACTGTAGCTATCTAGTAAATGCACACATTTCTAGTGTTAAATTATAGCCATGGTATGAACGGGATAATCAACTCGGGGCTCTATGCGTTCTCTGGAAAATAATGCAACTCCGTGGAAGGTCAGTTCCACTCCAACACACCTTCCACGTCGTTCATTATTTTCCATAGAACGCATAGCCCCTTGTTGATTATCCCTTACTTATTGTTGAATTTATGCCCCTTAAAATAGTAACCTGAAGTAGACTAGTGCATGGGCCAGCTGCAGTATTCACCATGCTCCCAGCTCAGTGCACTGGGCTTTATCCAAGATTGGACTATTTGTGTATTAGTAAATGTATGAAACCGTGGGAGCCAAGCAATTTCTTCCCCAATCTCAATGTTGAAAACTTTTGGTTGAGAGATGCCTGCTGAATCTATTGCCCCATTATTGTGGTGAATATGGTCATATATCCTTTCCTGACATTTGCATACAGAGAGGAAACTAAGACACTAGGCAACTTCCCCTTAAAAAAGTGCCTCAAGGGAAACCTTGAAAGATACTTTCTCAGTCTATGTGACTCAAATGACTGAGAAGATCTGTTAGGCAAAACAGTCCTAGGAAAACTCTTTGAATGATAAGGTACCTATTAGAAGGGCAAGGTTTTTACTTAATAGGTGTGTTGTCTATCAAATAGCCTCTAATTCGTGGGAGCAGGGTGGTATGACTGAGAACAGCCCCAGGGTGTGTGTGTGTTTATGTACCATCATATGACACTGTGAGTAAACAGTGTCTCAGCCAAGGTGGCTGACTAAGAGCTAGGTCAGATGATGTCATTCAGGAAGTGGAGTCAGTAGACAGAGTGAAATAAGGTACTGTACTGTAGGTCTACTGTACCGTATGTCCTGTCACAATATGACACATATCTTATTACTCTGCTTTGTTTGCAACGCTTGAGAGAAGTTAAGTTGCTCCTTTGTTTTGCAAAAGCAGAACTAGGATGAGACATTTTACCGTCAAATTACAAAGTCCCCTAATTTGTGTTTCCACACACTGTTACTATTAATCATTTTAAATGTCCCTGTTATGCTCAAGTATTGGATTATTATGACACAAAAGGTTATGTATTTTTGTTATTAAATAGAGGCATATGAGCCTTTCAAGTATGATATATTAACTGGAACAGACTTCTAAAGCATAAAAATATCCAACAATCTTACTCCCTCTCTCTCTCCCACAAACATACACACGCACACAAACACATATTTGTCCCCGTGGAAAAGCAAAACAAAACCCTTATTAATTGGTCGGGATGTGGACCCCCCTTTGTTAGCTGGCCGAGTGAGGGCCTTTGGAGAAGAGGAAGCTCATGTTTGAGCAGAAAGCCGGTGCATTGTTACGGGGCTAATGCTTTGTTTTCAAATAACAGCTTTTGTCTTCTGAATGAATGGCCTATTGTGGGAAAGTGTTCTAATTCCCAAATTAAAGCTTGACACAACTTGCAGATTGAGTCCCTTTGTATTTTTTATTGAAGTAATCAATGGCTTTTCTTGGAATAGGGGCGTCTTCTCTGTAACAGTTCTTACAGGACACACAGTAGTGTTCACGCCGTACACTTTGTTTTCTGGGTTGTGTTTGTGATGTTCTCTGGGCTTTATTTAATTAGTGTGCAGATTACAGGCCGTGCTGCAGCCTTCAAAAGTGTTTATTTGATCCTAGTGATGGAAATAAAGAGTTGGAGCAGGCACCTGTTGCACTGCAAATTAGCTGGAAAGGGATCAAAAGTGGACCAATCCTCTCAAAGTACAAATCAAATCAAATCAAATTGTATTTGTCACATGCGCCGAATACAACAGGTGTAGACCTTACAGTGAAATGCTTACTTACAAGCCCTTAACCAACAATGCAATTTTAAGAAAGAATACCCCTCCCCCCAAAAAATACAAAAAAAACATTTAAAAAAATTATAAGAAGAAATAAAAGTAACAAATAATTAAAGAGCAGCGTGGCGGATGTGTTGTTACCTACCCTTACCACCTGGGGGCGGCCCGTCAGGAAGTCCAGGATCCAGTTGCAGAGGGAGGTGTTTAGTCCCAGGGTCCTTAGCTTAATGATGAGCTTTGAGGGAACTATGGTGTTGAACGCTGAGCTGTAATCAATGAATAGCATTCTCACATAGGTGTTCCTTCTGTCCAGGTGTGAAAGGGCAGTGTGGAGCGCAATAGAGATTGCATAATCTGTGGATCTGTTGGGGCGGTATGCAAATTGGAGTGGGTCTAGGGTTTCTGGGATAATGGTGTTGATGTGAGCGATGACCAGCCTTTCAAAGCACTTCATGGCTACATATATGAGTGCTACGGGTTGGTAGTCATTTAGGCAGGTTACCTTAGTGTTCTTGGGCACAGGGACTATGGTGGTCTGCTTGAAACATGTTGGTATTACAGACTCAGACAGGGAGAGGTTGAAAATGTCAGTGAAGACACTTGCCAGTTGGTCAGTGCATGCTCGAAGTACAAGTCCTGGTAATCCATCTGGCCCTGCGGCCTTGTGAATGTTGACCTGTTTAAAGGTCTTACCCACATCGGCTACAGAGAGCGTGATCACACAGTCGTCTAGAACAGCTGATGCATGTTTCAGTGTTACTTGCCTCGAAGCGAGCATAGAAGTAATTTAGCTTGTCTGGTAGGCTTGTGTCACTGGGCAACTCGCGGCTGTGCTTCCCTTTGTAGTCTGTAATAGTTTGCAAGCCCTGCCACATACGACGAGCGTCGGAGCCGGTGTAGTACGATTCGATCTTAGTCCTGTATTGACGCTTTGCCTGTTTGATGGTTCGTCGGAGGGCATAGCGGGATTTCTTATAAGCTTCCGGGTTAGAGCCTTGCTACTTGAAAGCGGCAGCTCTATCCTTTAGCTCAGTGCAGATGTTGCCTGTAATCCATGGCTTCTGGTTGGGGTATGTACGTACAGTCACTATGGGGACGACGTGATTTGATGCACTTATTGATGAAGCCAGTGACTGATGTGGTGTACTCCTCAATGATATCTGAAGAATCCCGGAACATATTCCAGTCTGTGCTAGCAAAACAGTCCTGTAGCTTAGCATCTGCTTCATCTGACCACTTTTTTATTGACCGAGTCACTGGTGCGTCCAAGCTCCCAACAAAGGAGGAAAGCTTAGAACAGAGCCGAATAGGCCTTTTCTTTATGATCACATTGAGTCACACAAGTGTTGCATTTCAATCATATTGTTGTGTTTTTCTCAGAGAACTGTATAAAAAATGTGACACACAAAGTAACCTAACGTGACTTATCATGGATCAGATTATGTTGTGACCATGCTCCTAGTGCTAACACTGATTTCCTTAGATTAACTCCATGTATGAAATATTTTATCCTCCTTTCACACCACAGCTACAGCTTTCTATAATATGTGGTGCTATGGATTTTTGCAGGGAGTGTGTAGGCAGTCAAACACAGTATTTGTTGACTTAACAAGATTACTGCCTTTAACAATGTGTTTACCTAAGCTTCTCCTTATGTGAAGTTCCACAAATGTCCCTTGCGATAAGCACTACCTCTTGTGTTTTTATTGTGGTGTGGTGGAACTTTTCTCCCTGTATTAAAAAGTTTAATTTCCCCCCCAATCCCTTCCTGCCCTATCATTTTACAAGTAAAGCCTAACACACTGAGGGTTCACACAACTATTCATCCGCCAATATAAAGTTTAATGTTGGCCGGTCTCTCTCCTCCCTTCCTTCTTCTGTGGAATTTACTGAAAATCATCCACCTATTTAGTCATATACAGTTTCATGTGAAAACTGTTTCCAGTCATGTTGTGTGTATAAACTCACGCTGTTATCACAGACTCCTCTCAGAGTTCAACGTCGCTTTATGGTCTCTCTCTGGATTATACATTTACCACCTTTGAAAACAACCACTGTTGGATTAAAGCTATTACAGCTTGGCTGTGTGCCACTAACACCATAACACAGTCACAAAGCTCAATCAGAGTTAAAGGACCAGTGTAGTCAAAAACTTTATTTTCCTGTGTTTTATATATATATTTCCAAACTATGAGGTTGGAATAATACTTTGAAATTGTGAAATGTATGATAATACACTTTTAGTGTAAGAGCGGCACGGCAGTTGGAACCAAAAATCTCAAATTTGGACTCATCAGACCAAAGGACAGATTTCCACCGGTCTAATATCCATTGCTTGTATTTCTTGGCCCAAGCATATCTCTTCTTATTATTGGTGTCCTTTAGTAGTGGTTTCTTTGCAGCAATTCGACCATGAAGGCCTGATTCACGCAGTCTCCTCTGAACAGTTTCCTGTGGCGGTCATCATGAGAGTCAGTTTCATCATAGCGCTTGAAGGTTTTTGCAACTGCACTTAAAGAAACGTTAAAAGTTCTTGACATTTTCCGTTTTGACTGACCTTCATGTCTTAAAGTAATGATGGACTGTCGTTTCTCTTTGCTTATTTGAGCTGTTCTTGCCATAATATGGACTTGGTCTTTTACCAAATAGGGGTATCTTCTGTATACTACCCCTACCTTGTCACAAAACAACTGATTAGCTAAAATGCATTAAGAAGGAAAGAAATTCCACAAATTAACTTTTAAGAAGGCACACCTGTTAATTGAAATGCATTACAGGTGACTACCCCATGAAGCTGGTTGAGAGAATGCCAAAAGTGTGCAAAGCTGTCATCAAGGCAAAGGGTGGCTACTTTGAAGTAAAAGTAAAGATAACTTAATTGAAAATGACTCAAGTAAAAATGAAAGTCACCCAGTAAAATCCTACTTGAGTAAAAGTCTTTTTTTTTATGAATCATTTCAAATTCCTTATATTAAGCAAACCAGATGCCACCATTTTCACTCAGACATCATTAACAAACAAAGCATGTGTTTAGTGAGTCCACCAGATCAGAGGCAGTAGGGATGACCAGGGATGTTCTCTTGACAAGTGTGTGAATCAAACCATTTTCCTGTCCTGCTAAGCATTCAAAATATAACGAGTACTTTTGAGTGTCAGGGAAAATGTATGGAGTAAAAAGTACATAATGTTCTTTACGATTGTAGTGAAGTAAAAGTAAAAGTTGTAAAAAATATAAATAGTAAAGTAAAGTACAGATGCCCCACAAAACTACTTGAGTAGTACTTTCAAGTATTTTTACCTAAGTACTTTAAACCACTGTGTGAAAGTCTCACCTTTCCAGACGAGTCATATTAGTGTGTAGCACAAACTGTTCGGACGCTACAGACAGAAGTTGGCAGATCGGCGGTACCGACTTCAGACTAGTCCCAATACGCTTGTGGGGGTCGTAGAGCAAAACGGAGAACGCTATCGTGTTCGTTGGCGTATCGTCTTTTCATAGAGGGGTCATAATAGTTTTTGTATGCCAAACGATTTTGTGAGAAGACAGATTTTCAGGATGTCTGAAAAAAACACACTCTCTAGCACTGTCACCTTTCACCGCAGATGCGGAAGTGCGACATCGGCGGATGTGGTGGATTGAGACGCATCTAATGCAAGAAAACTGATATCTCTATCTTAAATTGACAGATTTTTTATGGTCTTATTTATTGTGCTCCCCACTCAGACCAATCCCAGGCTGTCCGAGCAAAATTCTTACTTGAGAAATTGCTCTTTGCGAAGAAGCTATTTTTGTTTATTTTGGATCATGTTAATTAAAAACAATCAGAAATTATTTGATAAACCGGCTGCATTGGACCTTTAATGAAGGACCCTGAACAGAGAAACTGCAGTGTTATTAATTTCTAATGAACACCACATCATACTATTTGTATTGAGGAGTACTTGTACAGATGTAGGATCTTAATTTCATCACCCAGTTGCAGGAGAACTTTCCTGCAATGAAATTTAAAATTGTAGTGTATTTGAGGTTTAAAAAGGCTTCTGAATTTTTTATTTCCACTTTGAAATTTCAGACTTGATTTTCCCTTACTAAAAATGTATCAACCCCTACAAAAATATCAATTCATTATAATCCACATAATAATTCACATTTCCTGTTGTGTTGCTGCAGGATTATTTTCCTGCTGTAGCAAACTGGCTCAAATTAAGGAGTTCCCGGACTGGCAGAGCTCCAGATTAAAGGGTAACATAGCCCTGTTAGTCATATGGGTGGATGAGGACTATGTGGCTCATAGCTGCGTAGCCCTCAGACTGGGTGTAAACATTCCTTGAGAATGAAAATGGCTGTTTGTTAGAAGTGTGGCGTGGTAGCTGTTGCTCACTCAATATAGCGTAAATTGTTTGGGTAATTCCCATTGTCAGAGTAGCACAAGAGCGGAAATATTATCCACTGGTACAGACGTCAGTGTGTCTAGTTTTGATTTAGTTTTCAACTAACGTAAATTCTATGTGAAATCAACAAAACATTTCACCATGTCAATGGATTTAGGTTAAAAGTTGGATGAAAAAAAGACTAAATGCCCTTAAATTGATGAGTTTTTGCAAATCCAATCAGTTTTCCACGTTGATTCTACGTCATCACATAGATTTTTGGGGTTGAAATGATGTGGAAACAATGTTGATTCAACCAGTTTTTGCCCAGTGGGTAATTTTTCTCTTACCTTTGATAGTTATTATTATAAAAAAAATTGTATCCCCTTTTTCTCCCAATTTCAATCTCGTCTCATCGCTGCAACTCCCCAACGGGCTCGGTAGAGGCGAAGGTCGAGTCATGCGTCCTCCGAAACATGACCTGCCAAACCGCGCTCCTTAACACCCACCCACTTAACCCGAAAGCCAGCTGCACCAATGTGTCGGAGGAAACACCATTCAACTGATGACCGAAGTCAGCCTGCAGGCGTCCGGCCCGCCACAAGGAGTCGCTAGAGCGCGATGAGCCAAGTAAAGCCCCCCCGGCCAAACCCTCACCTAACCCGGACAACGCTGGGCCAATTGTGCGCCGTCCTTTGGGACTCCCGGTCACGGCCGGTTGTGACACAGCCTGGGATCGTACCCGGGTCTGTAGTGACGCCTCAAGCACTGCGATGCAGTGCATTAGACCGCTGCGCCACTCGGCAGGCCCTTTAGACACGTTTTTTCATTCTAGTTGGCTACAACCCCAGGGTATGTATAACACCCTCAATCCTGATTGCTGAAACACCCGTTCAAATATAGGGGCCAGTTAGTTGCCATCTATTGATTTTGACATGTGTTGGCTCTAATCATTACAGAAGTCAATAGCGTACCCTCCATACCCTCTACTGAATGTACAATAGGTCTGTGGCTGGTTAATGTCACCATCCAGACAAATTCAAAATGGGTATGGTGAAGCATAATATTTGAGTGTTCACCCAGGTCCTAAATATTTATTTTAGTTACTCTATTGCAGGATTACTAATATTATTTAATGTCAAATTATTCTATAGCCTATTTCAAAATCGATGAGGCTACATATCATTACACCTTCCTCCCACTATCAACATCGTATAGTAATTCTTAGGCTACTCAGTTTAACCATAGTCACAGCAGAACACTGCTAAACTGAGTAATATTTTTTTCTGTAGCAGAATGTCTCGCGCGGAGGTCTGCGCGGTCGAGTTCCATCAAACATGCAAAAAGTGTCGGCTCTGTGTCTCAAACGCCCCCTCCACTGTGATTTTTTTGGGGGGCTGCCTGTCGTTGTTTCGGTAGGCAGGTAATGGCGACACCCCACCCCCCGCCCAGCTTCCAACCCAGCACAGACTCACAGAGCACATTAGGAAGAGTTCAATGACTGCTGAAATTGGCATGCGGAATTTCTGGGGGTTTGAGAATCCTGCAGCTGAAGCGAAGGTTACTACCGTTGGCTATCCAGAAACATTTTCCCGAATGAAAAGGTAAGTTGTTCGTGCTACTATTTTAGAGGAATGTGTTTTGACTTGTTGTTTTGAAAATACATGTAAATACATTGGGTTAAGATGTTGTTATTACACAGGACCGTTACTTTCATACAACTTTACAGTCTTTATTTGAAGTTTTTTGGAAGAATTATCAGCGGTTTGTTGGTGTAGTTCCAACTAGAGGCAGCAGAAACGCTGAATATAAGTTTTCGCCCTTGCGCATTGTCTGTGAATAACGGTATATAGAGCTGTGGAAGTGAGGCACGGGATGATGCATTGCTCGGAATTTGTTCATTGTTCTCTGGGAGTTGAGTTGACTAACGAGATGCTTTAAACTTCACTCGCGATAACTGTTTAGCAGAAATGTTATATGTATCCGTTCATGTATCCATCCCATGTTCACATTTGAATGTTGCACACCGCGAAATGTTACAATGTATCGGTGCGATTAACGTAACAGCATAAAAACATAACGTTGAAAGTAGGTTATTCGAATGATGAATGGGGACTTCCGGTAAACTACCCTACGTTTGATTGGGCTATTATACAGTTATAACCCTGGTAATATGGTTAAATAGAGCGTTGATCCCCCCAAAAAACGTTTACCTTCGAAATAACAGAATAGCAGACATGACTGAATTGAGTTCGCCATACTCTCATATGTTTTGACGCACCTGCTCTTCAGGCTACTTGATTTATCTTTGGTGGTCGGAATGAGGACAACATATTTTGTTTGTTTTCATTCTTTTTATTGGATATTATACTGACTCCCCTGGCTAACAGCTGTCTTTGATGCATTGTATAGTGTATTCACATGTAACGTTTGACATAAATGTGTGTGAATGAGAAATTGAGAAATGGAAACTAATATTCTATTGTTCAATTAGAATGAGTGTATTAGATTGATAAGGGTTACATGGACCGAAGTTGAATCAAAATAACCTTATCAATTTTCCACTTTATTATGTGATAATTATCATGTAAATTACAGTGTGATCATGAATCATGAGGATTCTTATTTTGTTAGGCTATTGCTATACATGTTGACCAGTCATCTCTTCACAAATACTTTTTA
Source organism: Coregonus lavaretus (assembly GCF_964263955.1). Taxonomy (NCBI): domain Eukaryota; kingdom Metazoa; phylum Chordata; class Actinopteri; order Salmoniformes; family Salmonidae; genus Coregonus; species Coregonus lavaretus. The sequence continues at coordinate 17,163,948 of NC_140023.1, forward strand.
TAGAGACAGATTCACTATCATTGGGCTTCCACCTTAACATCAGTCAAATTAACTGATTTCACCATTACAAGACCGGTCTGCTTCACACTGGGTTCACCTCCAGAACTAATGGACCGTGTTAACAGGCTTTGGTACCCATGACAGGCCAGGACTCGCTGCACTCTGGCCCACCCCTCTGTTGTGGTGGGGTGATGGTCTGTGTGTCAGAGTAGGAAAGTGATGTAATTACATACTAATGGTGTGTACAACGTTCACTTTGATGAACCCGTAGGCTAACTTCTTTCATAAGCTTTAAACTCATTCAACTCAACTCAATCAAATGTATAATCTGTCAGTGCAACTGTTGCATCAGGTGTCTGGATTATTGTCTGAGGATGATGGAAGGAATTTGGTTGACCCATGATGACATCACCAGGTCATGTCCTCTGAAAGGCTGGGTGGATTTTTGTTGTTGTTGCCATATTGCTCATATCCACTAATTTCAGATCAGAAGTGCCAATTGGGTAGGGGCTAGGGGTTGGTTTGGATTAAGAATTTGGTGTCTCTGGGGCAAGGCGTGTCTGTGGGTTTTGGCCGTTTTGTGTCGAAAGCAGTCAAGGTCCATTAGCACATACTGCCAATTTGTGATTAGAGTTCAGAGTGCCATCATCACAGCATCTCTCTGTCTCTGTCTCTGTCTCTGTCGCTCTCTCTCTCTCTCTCTCTCTCTCTCTCTCTCTCTCTCTCTCTCTCTCTCTCTCTCTCTCTCTCTCTCTCTCTCTGTCTCTGTCTCTGTCTCTCTCTCTCTCTCTCTCTCTCTGTCTCTCTGTCTCTCTCTCTCTCTCTCTCTCTCTCTCTCTCTCTCTCTGTCTCTCTGTCTCTCTCTTTCTCCCTCTCTCTGTCTCTGTCTCTCTCTCTCTCTCTCTCTCTCTGTCTCTCTCTCTGTGTGTCTCTCTCTCTCTCTCTCTCTCTCTCTGTCTCTCTCTCTCTCTCTCTGTCTCTCTCTCTCTCTCTCTCTCTCTCTCTCTCTCTCTCTCTCTCTTTCTCTCTCTCTCTCTCTCTCTCTTTCTCTCTCTCATTCCCCACCCTTCTATTCCTCACCCAGTTTTCACCCCCATTTTATATAATGCTGGTCATTGAAGGACACAATATAGGCCTACCATTTGTGACTGACATGGTTCATATGGGATTTCCCAAAGATTATAGTTATTGGAGGAGTTCTATAAGAACCTTTTATTGTATTGTGTAATAGCAATCATATCTGTCATGGTAACACAGGGAAGATTACTTCCACACAAAGTGTTTTCCTTATCGGATCCCCTAACAATGACAGTTTTCTCTGCTGTAGGTCTGATGTTGTTTATGTTTAGATAGGCAATAGAGCAGTATTTAATCCAAGCTAAAAGGCAGGGAATAGCTGTAAACACAGAAGATGCCAATTTTTGACTTAGTTTATGTTATCCTCCACTGCATTTTTATATGCCCTATGCAGGTCCAGAAATGGTTTAGGGTTAGAAATGCAAATGTAAAAGAATTACGACTGTGAATCTATCACTTAGGCCTATGTGCAAATAAACAATTATTTTTGAAAAAATACAAAAACAATGTATTTACACATTCATCATCATTAAGCTCCTTTTGAAGTGTGGCTCCCAATGGAACAAGTGCTGTAGGGCTGCCTTGAAAGTGTGTTTTAGTAACGTGACTGCCTCAGCTCCTGTGTTTGGGCTGTTGTGTTTCTGTTGACCATACCATCTTTTGTTTTATTGAGTTGATCCCAAGTTGTGTTATCCCATCCAAATAAAAAAAAGTGTATTGGTCGCGTACACAGATTTGCAGATGTTAACAAAGGTGAAGCGAAATACTTGTGTTTCTAGCTCCAACAGTGCAGCAATACCTAGCAATACAAAACATTTAAGAAATATCAGAAAGAGCAATGTCAGAGTCCGGAATATATACACTACATGACTAAAAGTCTGTGGACACCCCTTCAAATTAGTGGATTCGGCTATTTCAGCCACACCCGTTGCTGACAGGTGTATAAAATCGAGCACACAGCCATGCAATTTCCATAGACAAACATTGGGAGTAGAATGGCGCGTACTGAAGAGTTCAGTGACTTTCAACATGGCACCGTCATAGGATGCTACCTTTCCAACAACTCAGTTTGTCAAATTTCTGCCCTGCTAGAGCTGCCCTCATCAACTGTAAATTATGAAGTGGAAACATCTAGGAGCAACAATGGCGCAGCCGCAAAGTGATAGGCCACACAAGCTTTTTTTTAGTCGAGCAGTCTAAAATATATATGTATTTTTTTATGGCACATGAGAAACCTGTCTGATTCACACCTGTCTGAGTGGACTAATCCATTGCGGAGGCCGCGGGGATGGCACACCAGTATTATCAGTAGTACATTTACCATTAATTCCCATAATTTCTAATCTACAATGTTTGTTTGGTTACGGTAATTTCTGTTAATGCGTTCAATATATTATTATTTCAGTCTTTTACCGTTCTCATTGTCGGAGTGGACACGTTGTTTGCGGACTGCACAACCTATGCTACACTTGTGAGGAACAAGTTTTGGTTTATTTCATTCCATTTAGGAGTTGTCAATTTATTCATTGTCATTCGTTTGTAGCCCTCCTGTCAAATGGATTTGTATTTAGATTTCATGTAATGGACATACACAAAATAGTCCAAATTGGTGAAGTGAAATGAAAAAAATAACTTGTTTCAAAAAATTCAAAAAAATAAATGACGGAAAAGTGGTGCGTGCATATGTATTCACCCCCTTTGCTATGAAGCCCCTAAATAAGATCTGGTGCAACCAATTACCTTCAGAAGTCACATAATTAGTTAAATAAAGTCCACCTGTGTGCAATCTAAGTGTCACATGATCTCAGTATATATACACCTGTTCTGAAAGGCCCCAGAGTCTGCAACACCACTAAGCAAGGGGCACCACCAAGCAAGCGGCACCATGAAGACCAAGGAGCTCTTCAAACAGGTCAGGGACAAAGTTGTGTAGAAGTACAGATCAGGGTTGGGTTATAAAAAAATATCTGAAACTTTGAACATCCCACGGAGCACCAATAAAATCCATTATTAAAAAATTGAAAGAATATGGCACCACAACAAACCTGCCAAGAGAGGGCCGCCCACCAAAACTCACGGACCAGGCAAGGAGGGCATTAATCAGAGAGGAAATAAAGAGACCAAAGATAACCCTGAAGGAGCTGCAAAGCTCCACCGCGGAGATTGGAGTATCTCTCCATAGGACCACTTTAAGCCATACACTCCACAGAGCTGGGCTTTACGGAAGAGTGGCCAGAAAAAAAGCCATTGCTTAAAGAAAAAAATAAGCAAACACGTTTGGTGTTCGCCAAAAGGCATGTGGGAGACTCCCCAAACATATGGAAGAAAGTACTCTGGTCAGATGAGACTAAAATTGAGCTTTTTGGCCATCAAGGAAAACTCTGTCTGGCGCAAACCCAACACCTCTCATCACCCCGAGAACACCATCCCCACAGTGAAGCATGGTGGTGGCAGCATCATGATGTGGGGATGTTTTTCATCGGCGGGGACTGGGAAACTGGTCAGAAATTAAGGAATGATTGATGGCGCTAAATACAGGGAAATTCTTGAAGGAAACCTGTTTCAGTCTTCCAGAGATTTGAGTTTGGGACGGAGGTTCACCTTCCAGCAGGACAATGACCCTAAGCATACTGCTAAAGCAACACTCGAGTGGTTTAAGGGGAAACATTTAAATGTCTTGGAATGGCCTAGTCAAAGCCCAGACCTCAATCCAATTGAGAATCTGTGGTATGACTTAAAGATTGTTGTACACCAGCGGAACCCTTCCAACTTGAAGGAGCTGGAGCAGTTTTGCCTTGAAGAATGGGCAAAAATCCCAGTGACTAGATGTGCCAAGCTTATAGAGACATCCCCCAAGAGACTTGCAGCTGTAATTGCTGCAAAAGGTGGCTCTACAAAGTATTGACTTTGGGGGGGTGAATAGTTATGCACGCTCAAGTTCAGTTTTTTTGTCTTATTTCTTGTTTGTTTCACACAAAAAAATATTTTGCATCTTCAAAGTGGTAGGCATGTTGTGTAAATCAAATGATACAACCCCCCCCAAAATCAATTTTAATTCCAGGTTGTAAGGCAACAAAATTGGAAAAATGCCATGGGGGGTGAATACTTTTGCAAGCCACTGTATTTCTGATTCTCTTAACTCACCACCACTGTGGAACTTCTCAAAGTAATTTTTTCTTCACCTCAAACAGCAAGTAAACAAAGTCTGTTTTTACATCCATTGAGAATGATAATAGTTACTCAACGTAGACTATTTGAAAAATCTTTCCAGCTCTCTTTCGGAAACCACTCAGTGTGAAAAGGGTAAAAAAATGTCAGGCTCTGATCCGGTGGAAACGTCATAAAATAGGCCTACCTGATTACTTCTTATCCCTTGCGCAAATAGCCTACAGCTATGTCTGTCCGGAGCTCACTGGAGCGGAAACTCTGAGGGCCCAGAATATTTAATACAAAGTTGCAAGTTTGCTAGCACAAGCTTCAGGCCTGACCCAAGTTAATAGTTGATACAATGTTTCAAGTTCCTTGCAGACAGGCCATGTGTAGCCAATGTGATTTATAGAATATTTATTTTTATCAGGATATTTTCTACCTGCAGGCTGCAATGTTTTTATTTGTGGGCTTTATGTAGGCTATTTTTACATAGTTGGCAATGGAAGTTACTTTTAGAATTTTGATTAACCACATGATAAGATTTTGAGATACGAAGACTTTATTATAGATGAAATTTAGAGAGAGAGAGAGAGAGAGAGAGAGAGAGAGAGATACAGATTTCATGGCTGCACAATTACTACTAACAGCTAAAACGAGCAATATCAAAACCAGAAAGGTCAGAGTCCGGAATATACTGCCTCAGACCACTCTAAGTGCATCATTAAATAAGTTTTATACACAGAAGATCTCCACTAAACATAGAATCAAGATATTTATCTGTCTCTCTGTGACCGCTGTTAACTTCACAACGAAGTTGACTACAAATACAAAGTTGCCCAAGGTCTTTGCAATTGTTACAAACAAGTGAAGGATAAAAATGAAAACCGAGATGATTGTATTAAAAGATAAATAGGCTACATACATTTGAAGTCGGAAGTTTACATACACCTTAGCCAAATACATTTAAACTCAGTTTTTCACAATTCCTGACATTTAATCCTAGTAAAAATTCCCTGTTTTAGGTCAGTTCGGATCACCACTTTATTTTAAGAATGTGAAATATCAGAATAATAGTAGAGAGAATTATTTATTTCAGCTTTAATTTCTTTCATCACATTCCCAGTGGGTCAGAAGTTGATACACTCAATTAGTATTTGGGAGCATTGCCTTGAAATTGTTTAACTTGGGTCAAACGTTTCGGGTAGCCTTCCACAAGATTCCCACAATAAGTTGGGTGAATTTGAGCCCATTCCTCTTGACAGAGCTGGTGTAACTGAGTCAGGTTTGTAGGCCTCCTTGCTCGCACACACTTCTTCAGTTCTGCCAACAAATTTTCTATAGGATTGAGGTCAGGGCTTTGTGATGGCCACTCCAATACCTTGACTTTGTTGTCTTTAAGCCATTTTGCCACAACTTTGGAAGTATGCTTGGGGTCATTGTCCATTTGGAAGACCCATTTGCGACCAAGCTTTAACTTCCTGACTGATGTATTGAGATGTTACACGAGACGTATGTGGCAGGGTCTACAGACAATCATGGACTACAAAAAGAAAACCAGCCACGTCGCCAACACCGACGTCTCGCTTCCAGACAAGCTAAACACCTTCTTCGCCCGCTTTGAGGATAACACAGTGCCACTGACGAGGCCCACTACCAAGGACTGTGGCCTCTCCTTCTCCATGGCCGACGTGATTAAGACATTTAAGCATGTTAACCCCCGCAAGGCTGCCGGCCCAGACGGCATCCCTAGCCGCGTCCTTAGAGCATGCGCAGACCAGCTGGCTGGTGTGTTCATGGACATATTCAATCTCTCCCTTTCCCACATAATCTGTCTGTAAACAATTGTTGGAAAAATTACTTGTGTCATGCACAAAGTATGTCCTAACCGACTTGCCAAAGCTATAGTTTGTTAACAAGAAATTTGTGGAGTGGTTGAAAAACGAGTTTTAATGACTCCAACCTAAGTGTATGTAAACTTCCGACTTCAACTGTAGGCCTATATAATTATATAATATTGAAGCCAAGTTCATGTTCATTCAATTAAGTTCTATTTTGCAAATTGTAGGCTACTGTCTGTCATTTTGCTTGCATATATTTCACGATATGTAACAACAACAACAAATCTCGATTTAGTGCATTCTCGTAGGGTAAGCATTAGAATAAGTTGCCTCAATATTTGTAGCCATACGTGATATAATCTTTCTAGGAGCTGATCCATCATCAGTATTGTGGAATAATTATAATGTTATGGTAAGATTTGAATGGAGATAGCTGATCCAAGAGCAGCACTGCCTTTCTTTCGCTCCGCAAATCCATTAGGGACGCAAAAAGACAATACAGACTCAAACTTGAATTGATGTTCGACAACTCAGATTCGCGTCACATGTGGCAAGCACTGCACAAATCCAGCTGTGTGGTGCCCACTGAAGCCTTCCTCCCACACGAGCTTAACACATTCTATGCTCGCTTTGAGGCAGACAATAGTGCGCCATCCAGGAAGACTCTCGCTGCTCAGGACAACCAGGTGCTTTCGCTCTCAGAGGCTGACGTGAGGAAAACTCTCAAAAGAGTGAATACTCACTAAGCCGCCGACCCAGATGGCATCCCTCGCCGTGTCCTCAGAGTGTGTGCTGACCAGCTGGCAGGCATCTTCTCGGACATCTTCAACCTGTCCCTGTCCCAGGCTGTGGTCCCCACATGCTTAAAGGAGACCACCATCGTACCTGTGCCCAAGAAAAACAAGGTGACATGCCCAAATGACTATCGACTATCGTCGCGCTCACCTCGGTCATCATGAACTGCTTCGAGAGGCTGGTCATGGCCCACATCAAGGCCAGCATGCCAGGCACACTGGACCCACTCCAATTTGTCTACCGCTCTAACAGATCCACGGATGATGCCATGTCCATAGCTATTCACACGGCCGTAACAATTGAGTTCAGCATTCAGCACTATTGTTCCCTCCAAGATCGACCCCAAGCTCAGAGCCCTTGGTCTGGACACCACCCTTTGCAACTGGATCCTGTACTTCCTGACGAGCAGACCACAGGCTGTGAGTATTGGCAACAACACCTCCTCCCCACTGACTCTTAACACAGGGGCCCCCCAGGGTTATGTCCCCAGTCCTCTGCTGTACTCCCTGTTCACCCACGACTGCGTGGCTTTGCACGACACCAACTCCATCATCAAGTTTGCTGACAAGACCACGGTTGTAGGCATGATAACCAACAACGACGAGTCAGCCTATAGGGAGGAGGTAAGTGAACTGGCATTGTGGTGTCAGCAAAACGTCAGCAAAACAAAGGAGTTGATTGTTGGCTTCAGGAAGCAGAGGAGGGAACATGCCCGATCAATAGGACTGCAGTAGAGAGAGTTACTAGTTTTAAGTTCTTCAGCGTCCACATCACTGAGGACTTGTTTGTCATGGACCAACAACACCACCACTCTTTTCAAGAGGGCGCAACAGCGTCTCTACTTCCTAAGGCGGGTGAAGAAATTTGGCATGACCCCCGGGTCCTCTCTACATTTTTACATTTTAGTCATTTAGCAGACGCTCTTATCCAGAGCGACTTACAGGAGCAATTAGGGTTAAGTGCCTTGCTCAAGGGCACATCGACAGATTTTTCACCTAGTCGTACTACCGCTGCACCATTGAGAGCATCCTGACCAGTTGCATCACGGCCTGGTACGGGAATTGCTCCGTTCACGACGCCCTCCACCGGGTGGCGAAGACGGCCCAGTTCCACACTGGGACCGTGCTCCCACCCATCCAGGACACCTCACCAAAACAGTGCCTGAGGAAGGCACACAGCATCATCAAGGACCCCACACACCCCAGCCACAAGCTATTCTCTCCCTTACCGTCGGTCAGACAGTATTGGAGCGTGAGGTCTGATACCAACAGGCTCATACACTGAACACTTGAACTGGACTGACCATCTGCTCTGATTCTCCGCACCTTAGCACACATGCACACACCCACACAGACATACATGCACACATTCCTAATATTGAGGGATATTAGTTTCTAGGGCACAACATGTGCTTCAAAAGTAGCTAGAATTCATGTAGGCCCAATATAGGCTGTGTCGCAATCAATTTAAAAAATCATATTTTTTGGTGCTCCTAAATTTCATGTGGTGCTCTTAACTTTTTTTGCTACCAAATAATTGTTAAAATTTAGAGCCCTGATGAGTGATCGAGCGAGAGAGACAAAGAGTGAGTGAGAGAGAGGCTAAAAGCCGGAGATGGAGCTCTGTGCCCAGACTCAACCTCTGGCTGGCTGCAGCCCAGTTCATCTGCACTGATCTGGCCAGAGTGATTGCTGCCATGCTCTCTGCTCATCCCTGCCCTGCCCTGCTTTCCATCTCTCTCTCTCTCTCATCTCACTCTTCTCTCTCTCTCTCTCTCTCTCTCTCTCTCTCTCTCTCTCTCTCTCTCTCTCTCTCTCTCTCTCTCTCTCTCTCTGTCTCTCTCTCTCTCTCTCTCTCTCTCTCTCTCTCATCGCTCTCTCATCTCCTCTCTTCTAGCTACATAGCTATGTCTCCTAGATTTCTCCCCTCCCCTCAAACTATTTTTCTGTCTCTTTCGATTGTTCATCTCTCTCACTGTCAGTCACTTGAAACTATTGAGTGTCCTCTTACTGCTTCCGACTGCTCTCCTCTCTCATTTTAGTTTTCTTAGAAATATTGATAAAGAGGTGGAAAGAGGTTGGGAGGGAGAGGGGTGTTGGTACTGACCAATGTGTCCCCATGGAATGTGTCATCATGTCTTGTGTGTTTGACCATCCACCCCACATACCCACACCCCCTCCCTCATCACAAAAAAATAACCCAGCCCATTTCCATGGCAACGGGCTACGTCTTTATCTGCCCTGTTTTCTTTTGGAGTGGAAATTTACTGAATTGGAGGTCTGCGCGGGACTGATTTCATCCTCCCGCTCCCGCAGCTTTTCATACCGTACCCGCTCGCTCCTGCTGGCTTTTTGTCCAATTCCACTCTCCACAGGGTCAGTAGAAAGTGGATGTTTCCGGTTGTCAGGGATACAGTATGTTCAACCTAACTTCCGTTTCCCCTGAAAAATGGATGTCGGGACTCTGCTCAGGCGTCTTTTTACGCCTGCTACGTTAGGTTAGTCCAACTCCCACCCGCTCCCACAAGAACTGGTCCCGAACCTGACCGCAGTCCCGCAGCTCGCATAGGTCACGGAGCTCGCTTGGCAGCCATGGTCCCCAGCAATTTTGCGCCCTATAGGCAATATCAAAATGATCCGAAATAACCGAAGAAATAGGTTAAATTACCAGAGATTCTCACTTGGCCCATTAGGCTATATTAGGCTATTGGTATTACTGGGATATATCAGCCAATAGGCTAGACGTAGTTTGAAAGAGAGCCAGAGTTGGAGCAAGAACGTAGAAGCACGGGGGTTATCACACTTGTACTTTCTTTTGAGCTACGTTTTGCACAATATAGCCTACCTTAATAGGAGCGGGATGATTTGAAGGCAGAGACAAATATGAGTGGTCAATATTTATTTCCAGACAATGTAGTAGGCCTAAACTATAGCTTAATTATATTTAGGAAGTACATTTCCTTGGAAAGATAACCCCCATGCTTCTCCGCCAATGCATATAGCCTGCTCTATTTAATAGAGACCACACGCAAACCTGATCTAACACGCTCAACTAGGAGAGGAGAGGTATGGCTACTGAGCTTGAAGCAGCAAGAATGATGAGAGCGGACACTTGCACTTTCTCTTACGTTTTGCATAGCCTATAGGCTACCTTTTTAGGAGCGGGACGAGTTGCAGGCAGAGACAAATAAAGGGGTTATCAATATTTATTCAAAAGGAAAAGGCACAACGTTGCTGTGCTTCTCCGCCCATGCATTTAATTTAGACTACATATATACAGTGGGGAAAAAAAGTATTTAGTCAGCCACCAATTGTGCAAGTTCTCCCACTTAAAAAGATGAGAGAGGCCTGTAATTTTCATCATAGGTACACGTCAACTATGACAGACAAAATGAGAAAAAATAATCCAGAAAATCACATTGTAGGATTTTTAATGAATTTATTTGCAAATTATGGTGGAAAATAAGTATTTGGTCAATAAAAAAAGTTTCTCAATACTTTGTTATATACCCTTTGTTGGCAATGACACAGGTCAAACGTTTTCTGTAAGTCTTCACAAGGTTTTCACACACTGTTGCTGGTATTTTGGCCCATTCCTCCATGCAGATCTCCTCTAGAGCAGTGACGTTTTGGGGCTGTCGCTGGGCAACACGGACTTTCAACTCCCTCCAAAGATTTTCTATGGGGTTGAGATCTGGAGACTGGCTAGGCCACTCCAGGACCTTGAAATGCTTCTTACGAAGCCACTCCTTCGTTGCCCGGGTGGTGTGTTTGGGATCATGCTGAAAGACCCAGCCACGTTTCATCTTCAATGCCCTTGCTGATGGAAGGAGGTTTTCACTCAAAATCTCACGATACATGGCCCCATTCATTCTTTCCTTTACACGGATCAGTCATCCTGGTCCCTTTGCAGAAAAATAGCCCCAAAGCATGATGTTTCCACCCCCATGTTTCACAGTAGGTATGGTGTTCTTTGGATGCAACTCAGCATTCTTTGTCCTCCAAACACGACGAGTTGAGTTTTTACCAAAAAGTTATATTTTGGTTTCATCTGACCATATGACATTCTCCCAATCCTCTTCTGGATCATCCAAATGCACTCTAGCAAACTTCAGACGGGCCTAGACATGTACTGGCTTAAGCAGAAGGACACATCTCTCACTGCAGGATTTGAGTCCCTGGCGGCGTAGTGTGTTACTGATGGTAGGCTTTGTTACTTTGGTCCCAGCTCTCTGCAGGTCATTCACTAGGTCCCCCCGTGTGGTTCTGGGATTTTTGCTCACCGTTCTTGTGATCATTTTGACCCCACAGGGTGAGATCTTGCGTGGAGCCCAGATCGAGGGAGATTATCAGTGGTCTTGTATGTTTTCCATTTCCTAATAATTGCTCCCACAGTTGATTTCTTCAAACCAAGCTGCTTACCTATTGCAGATTCAGTCTTCCCAGCCTGGTGCAGGTCTACAATTTTGATTCTGGTGTCCTTTGACAAAGTATTGAGAAACTTTTGTTATTGACCAAATACTTATTTTCCACCATAATTTGCAAATAAATTCATTAAAAATCCTACAATGTGATTTTCTGGAATCTTTTCCTCAATTTGTCTGTCATAGTTGACGTGTACCTATGATGACAATTACAGGCCTTTCTCATCTTTTTAAGTGGGAGAACTTGCACAATTGGTGGCTGACTAAATACTTTTTTCCCCCACTGTAGCCTACGGGTGCAATTGATCTCGCACACCCAACTAGGAGAGAAGAGGTGCTATTGAACTTGAAACAGCGAATGATGAGAGAGAGTGTGTAAATAGTGCGACAAAGAGGTGCTTTTAATACAGTAGATTGGCTAACGCATAGCCTACAAAACAGACAGACAACTGTTTCCAAGTAGCCTAATCTACGATACCAAAAATATTGTCTGTCTGACCGCCCACTCCCGCCCGCAGCATGAAAAATGCCAACCGCGCCGCCATGATGTCGAGTCCCACTGGCAGCCCTCTATACTGAATCCCTCCTTTTCCTACTTTCGCAGGCTACCCCTACCCCATGCTGTCTGCCAGAGCTCTGCTAGTGTGCAGACAGGCAGCCAGGATGGGTGTGTCTGTGTTTGGATGTACACACTGCACACTTACATTGTTTGTCCTGGCATCACCCCACACCCCACAGCATGCTTCTAATCTCTTCAGCATCTCTCCCCCTTCCTCACCTGAGCCATAGCAAGTCATCTCAATTCTAAATCACAAGTGCGTGTGAATGACTGAGAGAATCAGGAGTCAGCCTTAAGATTTCAGAGTCATTAATTGTCACTAGTTGCTGTCTGTCAGCAAACAGATGTAGGCCTATGTCATGCTAGACTTAACTTATGTAATACTCATTAAGACCCAAGTGCTCTCTCTCTCACTGAGGTGAGGTAGAGTATTTTTGGCTGAGTTTAGTTTGTTTATTCTGCTTTAGCGCCACATTCTCAGTAACAGTAAACCAGATGCAAGAATTATGCAAGGTTATTTCAATATTAATTTAGCTTGTCTCTCTCTCCCCCCTCCTCCCATGTTAGAATGATCTTCCAGGCCAGGTAATTTGAAATAGGGCTGGAGCTGATTATATAAATACAGTAATGCCGCATTAAGACAATTAGGAGGACAGATTAAATGCCCAAACAGCCCAGATTTACCAGCAATGCGAGCTGGGGGCAGATGTTTTATCATTTGGCAGGTCAGAGGCCAGGGTTTTAATAGTGGCAAACGTTATTCAGGTTAGGCTGCTGGAATACAGACAAGTCAGCAGCCTAGTTTTTCAATACTTAAAGTGACCTCTTTCCTCATTGTTTGACCAACATTTCATTGGTATCCCTCATCAAGTCCCATCGAACTGTTCATTCAATGATTGCCTTTTAACTAATATTCTCAGTAGTCAAAGCCAGAATCTCCCAGAGCCTTGGCTCTTGGTTTAATGGTGGTGTGGTTCTCACCAGCAGGGCTCCTGTTTTCATGTGTCACTGTAAGCTCCTAAAGAGGTCTGCTTGGCAGAAGTAGACTGTGATAAAATCACCAGTAGCTGAAGATGTTACTGTCAGACTGGAGTGTGAGTTTGCTCGATGGTGAGACTCAATGCCAGTGTGGCCAAACTGTCCTCCTCACCTGTCTCTAATGAAAGTGAAACAACATTATGGCATGCCATTTCAAGATTGGAAGAGTTTCCTAAGGCATGAACCGTTTCTGGTGATCAGGCTACAGATTTGCCAGTACAGTCCTTAATTCAGTTTCAATATTAAATGGCAGCACAGCAGTGGGCCTGCATGTGAGCAGCAGAGGGATGTCTTTGGGAGCGAGCCCCATGCGGCCTCCACAAGTCTACTTTGCAGCCCCCTGTGGGTGTAGTCCCGGTGGCCAGGCCCTGGCATGGCGCCCTGCCAGGCTGGCATTGTGGTAGAGTGGTGCTGGAAGGGTGCCAGCGGGAGGCATTAGTGGTGATTATAGGGGTGCAGGCGAAGGAGGGGCTACACTGTCATCATGTTGCGTAACCACTTCCAGGCAAGCCCCCCCCCCCCAGGGAGAGGGAGCGACTGCCAGTAAAGGTGTTGTAGACTGTCTCTTGCCTCTATTGATTAGTTATTATGAGATGATATGGAAGGGGAGGGCTGGGGGGGATTACTATGCTCTTTATGCCCGTTAACCTCGAATTGCACCAAAGAGTCTTGTCAGGCTTCATTTGCTTAATCCTAGCGTGTTCGAGGCAGTATAACGCTATTTAAGCTTTTAACAGCATTTTACTATTGTTGATACTTCTCAAGCACCCAAATGGTATTTCTCTGGGTCATACAGCGTTTTTAATTTGATGGGGAATCTTTTAAGAAGCCTTTTCCCGCTTTATCTGTGTGATGTATGGCAGACAGGTTGGGAGAACTGTATAATGGCCCATTAATAATGGCCCATTAATTATTCTGTCTCGCTAGCGCTCAGCTCAGCCTTTTCGCCTCACTGAGTTCAATTGAATTAGTCAAAATTGGTGGGTTTCACAGTCACACTGTGTACACACTGCCCAGTCAGTGTCACACAGCCACAAGGGTCCAGCATCATTCTGTGTGGTTTGCATTAGTATGGATCTTTCTTATGAAGGACCATGATTCATTTGAATGCAGATAGATGGCTATTGATTCCATTTTCCAATTTTGATTCTCCTAATCGTTCATATGTAGGCCTACTCAAAAGCATGTAGGCTAATCTTACCTGACAATCGTATGGCGAGAGAGAAGCCAGCATGCCACGATGTGTGTGATGGCACCCAGGCCTGTTGTGGTCTGTGTAGCTTCCTGTTGAGGAATCACTGTGAGCAGAGCTGGCCTGGACGTGATGTGACACACGCTGATCGATGTGGGCATGTCAACATGCCTCCTGGTCAGAGAGGCCAGTCTATCAGCACCCAGCCCTCTAATCAGATGTGGCAGCCTGTTGCCTGGCAATGGGCGCCATCTTCCCTGAGTCAAACAGATTCTCTCTCGGCTCCCTAAATGCTGACTGAAAGCTGTGCTGCTGTGTGAAGAGGTGGATTTAGGGACCGGTGTCGTTATCCTGACTCCCCTTTCATTGGTGGTTTCATCGATGACTTCATTCAGTGATGATCCCTCTTTTAGAGAACATCCCTTCTGAGACCTATTTCATATGTCCTAGAAATTCTAAGTAAATGAAAAGAGATGGATGAATTCAAACCTGTTGGAGCACATCATCCCAGCTCTCATCTAGGCCTATACTTTTGTTGCCTAGGAGACTTAGCCCACTTTGGTCTTATAATAATAATAATAATATGCCATTTAGCGGACGCTTTTATCCAAAGCGACTTACAGTCATGCGTGCATACATTTTTTCTCGCTTTGTGGCACAAACCGGCCAAAGCGCTCGCATAGTGCAAGTTTCGGGTGAAACAGAGTCACTGTGATCAACAAGCATTTCAATCACGCTTCCAATGTGTTCTCAACTGAAATAATTGTCTCGCACTGATGATGCTGCCTCCGTTTTTTCTGCTTCTGGTGTTGCATACCGAAAATAACGTACAGTGCGGAGAACAAGTATTTGATACACTGCCGATTTTGCAGGTTTTCCTACTTACAAAGCATGTAGAGGTCTGTAATTTTTATCATATGTACACTTCAACTGTGAGAGATGGAATCTAAAACAAAAATCCAGAAAATCACATTGTATGATTTTTAAGTAATTAATTTGCATTTTATTGCATGACATAAGTATTTGATACATCAGAAAAGCAGAACTTCATATTTGGTACAGAAACCTTTGTTTGCAATTACAGAGATTATATGTTTCCTGTAGGTCTTGACCAGGTTTGCACACACTGCAGCAGGGATTTTGGCCCACTCCTCCATACAGACCTCCTCCAGATCCTTCAGGTTTCGGGGCTGTCGCTGGGCAATACAGACTTTCAGCTCCCTCCAAAGATGTTCTATTGGGTTCAGGTCTGGAGACTGGCTAGGCCACTCCAGGACCTTGAGATGCTTCTTACGGAGCCACTCCTTAGTTGCCCTGGCTGTGTGTTTCGGGTCGTTGTCATGGCCCCATCCATCCTCCCCTCAATACGGTGCAGTCGTCCTGTCCCCTTTGCAGAAAAGCATCCCCAAAGAATTATGTTTCCACCTCCATGCTTCACGGTTGGGATGGTGTTCTTGGGGTTGTACTCATCCTTCTTCTTCCTCCAAACACGGCGAGTGGAGTTTAGACCAAAAAGCTCTATTTTTGTCTCATCAGACCACATGACCTTCTCCCATTCCTCCTCTGGATCATCCAGATGGTAATTGGCAAACTTCAGACGGGCCTGGACATGCACTGGCTTGAGCAGGGGGACCTTGCGTGCGCTGCAGGATTTTAATCCATGACGGCATGGTGTGTTACTAATGGTTTTCTTTGAGACTGTGGTCCCAGCTCTCTTCAGGTCATTGACCAGGCCCTGCCGTGTAGTTCTGGGCTGATCCCTCACTTTTCTCATGATCATTGATGCCCCACGAGGTGAGATCTTGCATGGAGCCCCAGACCGAGGGTGATTGACCGTCATCTTGAACTTCTTCCATTTTCTAATAATTGCGCCAACAGTTGTTGCCTTCTCACCAAGCTGCTTGCCTATTGTCCTGTAGCCCATCCCAGCCTTGTGCAGGTCTACAATTTTATCCCTGATGTCCTTACACAGCTCTCTGGTCTTGGCCATTGTGGAGAGGTTGGAGTCTTTGATTGAGTGTGTGGACAGGTGTCTTTTATACAGGTAACGAGTTCAAACAGGTGCAGTTAATACAGGTAATGAGTGGAGAACAGGAGGGCTTCTTAAAGAAAAACTAACAGGTCTGTGAGAGCCGGAATTCTTACTGGTTGGTAAGTGATCGAATACTTATGTCATGCAATAAAATGTAAATGAATTACTTAAAAATCATACAATGTGATTTTCTGGATTTTTGTTTTAGATTCCGTCTCTCACAGTTGAAGTGTACCTATGATAAAAATGACAGACCTCTACATGCTTTGTAAGTAGGAAAACCTGCAAAATCGGCAGTGTATCAAATACTTGTTCTCCCCACTGTATATGGAACGCTAGGGCTATGCTTGCAGTGTAGTGTCCCAATTAACCTACTGCTTAGAAATCATTCAGCTCTTGTGGTCACTTCTTTGACGATGATGGCTTTTTGAGAACATTTCATCAGAGCTGTCTGCAATGAGCTCATGTGAAGGCAACAGGGAGGGAGGGAATCCCATCTCCCTTCATGAGTATCTGGGACTAGCAGCATGTTTACTAACTCCCTGTGGCTGTCCCTGGCCATGTGGTGTTGGTTACCACTGCAAATGCACAGTGGCTACGGGCCATGCTGAGGGAGCCTCCTACAGCCCAGTAGACATCTGTGTCTGTGGTGGAGCTAATTTGAGCTTCATGTCGTAGCGTAGCGGCTAGGTTAGTCAGGTCTGCCTCCCTCCCAGGCCCAGACAGATCCCTGACCAATGGGACAGACTAATCCTAGGCAGGGTCTGATCAGGCTAATCTGCCCACATGACCTGCCTCTTAACTGAACTCCCTCCCCTCCCCCACCCCACGACCACAACACAACGGTAGTTAACTGTATAGGAGATGCCAATGCTACACACCCCCTTAACCTCACCCTTGGTGGGGTCAGGATGATAACAACACAACACTCCACCTATAGGAGATGCCCAAGCACCCTCAGCCGTCCTACCCACCGTCTTCACCCAGCATTGGTGTTAACAAGCCACCTCGTTACAGGAAACGGCTAAGCCCCCCTTTGAACCCTCTCCTCCCTGCGATGGTGATTAGGCTGCTGCACAACGCCCATATAATTCCCCAGCCCAGCCAGCTCAGGGATTGTCTTACTCCCACCACAAGCACTGAAAGTGTTGTTTTTGTCTGGCAGAGGAACTATTTTGGACTCTGTCAGCACCATTCACTGGGCTTGTGGGATAGAGAGGACAGAAGGAGGTGTGTGGGCTGTTGATCCTTCTCCTTGAAGTAAACAAGTACTTATGCAGACATGCATACATGCAGAGTAGAGACACAGACACACACCTTAGTCTTGCTCTCAGTGTCGCCTCAGGTTCACGAAGAGTCTATCCTCTTCAATACGCGATGGTGACTAATTGCTCACATTTGTTTTTTTACACCGTTTTTTATAAACTGTGTGGAAGGGGGACATTTCTTCCCACATTTTAACAGTGATGGTTTATGAATGACTCATTAATGAATGACTCATTCAGGAGTATTGATGTTTCCCTTTTGGTGTCTGCAAACACAAAACTCAAAACTTTGTGTCTGTCAGAGTCATACTGTGTACACTGTACACCAGAGGTTGGTTGATCCTGCCAGTCGGTGCCTCAGGTCCGGGTTGTGAGAGCAAACACAAACAGACAGACGTGACCTGGTGACATCACAAGTACAGGCCAGCCTGTGTTTCAGCGCTGGGTAAACACACTCGGAGGAGAGAAGAGAGGAGAGGAGGAACGGAAGAGGAAGAGGTGAGAAGGCTCGGTTCATCACAGCCACACACAATAGCTCTGCTCAGAAAAAGGGATGTACTGACTCTTGCACTCCTCCTCTGTACCTCAGCCTTATTACCTCTTTCATTGTTCTCTCCCTCCTTCTTAATCCCTTTCCCTTTCATCTCATCACTCCTCTTCCCGTCCCTGCAACTCTGCCCTCAAGTCGGACCATTTAAAGCATATTGTGAGGATGATGGATATGGAAAGACTGAGAAAGAGCCTACTTAAAAACCGCCAAGAGCTCTGAATTTTAGCCACCAAACCTCATAAATGTTTCATAGTATCATAAATGTTACCATAAGCATATACAGTGCATTCTGAAAGTATTCAGACCATTGACTTTTGCCACATTTTGTTATGTTACAGCCTTATTCTAAAATGGATTAAATTGTTTTTTCTTCCTCATTAATCTACACACAATACCCCATAATGACAAAGCAAAAACAGTTTAAAATAAATAAATTGGTAATTTATTAAAAATACATAACTGAAATATTACATTTACATAAGTATTCAGACCCTTTACTCAGTACTTTGTTGAAGGACCTTTGGAAGCGATTACAGCCTCGAGTCTTCTTGGTTATGACACTACAAGCTTGGCACACCTGTATTTAGGGAGTTTCTCCCATTCTTCTCTGCAGATCCTCTCAAGCTCTGTCAGGATGGATGTGGAGCGTTGCTGCACAGCTATTTTCAGGTTTTTCCAGAGATGTTCGATAGGGTTCAAGTCCAGGCTATGGCTGGGCCACTCAAGGACATTCAGAGACTTGTCCCAAAGCCACTCATGCAATGTCTTGGCTGTGTGCTTAGGGTTGTTTGTCTGTTGGAAGGTGAACCTTCTCCACAGTCTGAGGTCCTGAGCGCTCTGGAGCAGGTTTTCATCAAGGATCTCTCTGTACTTTGCTCCGTTCATCTTTCCCTCGATCCTGACTAGTCTCTCAGTCCCTGCCGCTGAAAAACATCCCCACAGCATGATGCAGCCACCACCATGCTTCACCGTAGGGATGGTGCCAGGCTTCCTCCAGACGTGATGCTTGGCATTCAGGCCAAAGAGTTCAATCTTGGTTTCATCAGACCAGAGACTCTTGTTTCTCATGGTCTGAGAGTCCTTTAGGTGCCTTTTGGCAAACTCCAAGCAGGCTGTCATGTGCCTTTTACTGAGGAGTGGCTTCCGTCTGGCCACTCTACACTAAAGGCCTGATTGGTGGAGTGCTGCAGAGATGGTTGTCATTCTGGAAGGTTCTCCCATCTCCACAGAGGAACTCTGGAGCTCTGTCAGAGTGACTATCGGGTTCTTGGTCACTTCCCTGACCAAGGCCCTTCTCCCCGATTGCTCAGTTTGGCCGGGCGGCCAGCTCTAGGAAGAGTCTTGGTGGTTCCAAACTACTTCCATTTAAGAATGATGGAGGCCACTGTGTTCTTGGGGACCTTCGATGCTGCAGAAATTTTTTGGTACCCTTTCCCAGATCTGTGCCTTGACACAATCCTGTCTCGGAGCTCTACGGATAATTCCTTTGACCTCATGGCTTGGTTTTTGCTCTGACATCCACTGTCAACTGTGGGACCTTATATAGACAGTTGTGTGCCTTTCCAAATCATGTCCAATCAATTTAATTTACCACAGGTGGACTCCAATCAAGTTGTAGAAACATCTCAAGGATGATCAATGGAAACAGGATGCACCTGAGCTCAATTTCAAGTCTCATAGCAAAGGGTCTGAATACTTATGGAAATTTTTTACATTGCAAAAATTTCTAAAAACCTGTTTTCACTTTGTCATTATGGGGTATTGTGTTTAGATTGATGAGGATTTTTATTTATTTAATCAATTTTAGAATAAGGCTGTAACGTAACAAAATGTGGAAAAATGGAAGTGGTCTGAATACTTTCCGAATGCACTGGACACTGAGGGTACAAATCATTAAGGACACCTTCCTAATATTGAGTTGCACCCGCCTTCTATTCCCTCATAACAGTCTCAATTCGTTGGGGCATGGACTCTACAAAGTGTCGAAAGCATTCCACGGGGATGCTGTCCCATGTTGACGCCAATGCTTTCCACAGTTGTGTCAAGTTTGCTGGAGGTCCTTTGGGTGGTGGACCAATCTTGAAACACACGGGAAACTGTTGAGCATGAAAAACCTAGCAGCGTTGCAGTTTTTTACAAAAACCGGTGCACCTGGCACCTACTACCATACACCGTTCAAAGGCACTTAAATCTTGTGTCTTGCCCAATCACCCTCTGAATGGCACACATACACAATCCATGTCTCAATTGTCTCAAGGCTTAAAAATCATTATTTAACCTGTCTCCTTCCCTTCATCTACACTGATTGAAGTGGATTTAACTAGTGACATCATAGGGATCATAGCTTTCACCTGGATTCACCTGGTCAGTCTACAGTATGTCATGGAAAGAGCAGGTGTCCTTAGTGTTTTGTACACTCAGTGTATATATATTATTCCCCTTTATCATAATTGGAGGGATTGGAGTCCCAGACACTTGTGCAGAGCGTGTGGAGACCCAGTGGAGGGTGGGCTTCGACTGAGCTGTATCCTATACTCCTGTCTTAACTCTCCTCAAATGGGATGACTGTCAGCAAATCTATTCCCCTTCCACCATGGTGATAGTGGAGACATCTGCATACTGTGTGTGGAAATCGAGAGAGTAAAGAGGTAGGGCCCAATAAAGCCCTTTGAATTGAATTGGTAGGGAAGGGAGAGCACTGGAGGAGAAATTTGACGTTGACTAGAAGAGTGGGTCTTGATCGTAAATATATCTAGTGTGGGAGAGTGATAAAACCAGTGAGGGGAGGTGGTTGGGGGAGGAGCCCGCTCATAAACTTCTATTTTCTTGTCCCCCTGCAGATCTGCTGAAGTGTGAACTTTCACCTCTCTCCCCTTTGGCCTGTTCTGTAAAGAGCTTCTGTTGTTGAGGAGCGAAGACTCGGCTGTACTTGGCTGTGCAGGAGACACCAGTGAAGGTCGACACACTTGCAGCAGCAACAACAACTACCATCAACAAGGCCCCTAGTGTCAGACGTCTGTGACATTCCACAAACGAGTCCAAGAAAGAGGGTAGGAAGGAGACTGAGAGGGAGTGTGAAAGCTAGAGGATAAGTGTTGTACCCTGAGAAGATTCCACTCACTTTTTCTCTCTGAAGACTGGACTAGACAGGACACACCCTGTCCAATATTGCAATAGGAACATTAGTCTCTGGACTCCATCAGACAAAACAAACCATTGGAAAAACTAACCACAGTTGTATTGATTTTTTGTCCCTCTAGCCCTTTTTCGACACCCACTGATTTTCACTCAGTTTTTTTCTGCCACTCTGCAAAGATGGCCCTGTGTATTTTGTCATGGGGGCGGACTGTTGAGTGTTGATCCCGGGGAAGAGGTGACTCACAGCCAGGACCATGTCTTGGAAGAGGAACTACTTTGCGTCCGGAAGCGGTGGGCTGCAGGGGATCTTTACCCCACGCACCATGACATCCATCGCCCCCAGTAAAGGACTCAGCAATGAGCCGGGCCAAAACAGCTGCTTCCTCAACAGCGCATTGCAGGTAGGGATACAAACACACACACACGCCTGCTTGCACGCGCACACAGCACATTTTTTATCTGAATTTTAAATTCAAGACTTTCTTAGAAATTACAGTTAAGTCGGAAGTTTACATACACTTAGTTTGGAGTCATTAAAACTTGTTTTTCAACCACTCCACAAATTTCTTGTTAACAAACTATAGTTTTGGCAAGTCGGTTAGGACATGCATGACTGTCACGATCGTCTGAAGGAGCGGACCAATGCGCAGCGTTGCGAGTGAACATGATGACTTTATTAATTAAAGCAACCACGAAGAAAACAACAAATGACGATACGTGAAGTTCAAAATACTGAAACACACTAACAGCAACACAGAAACAATAACCCACAAAACAAAGGTGAAAACACACAGAATATATATGGCTCCCAATCAGAGATAACGAGCCGACAGCTGACACTCGTTACCTCCGATTGGGAGTCATTAACCAATCACACTACATACAAACAAAATGAAACTCACCCATCCCCAACACCACCAAATGAAATACACCCAAACACAAGAAAATGAACAACCCTGGCTCAATATAAACGTCCATAGAGCCAGAGTGTTACAATGACACAAGTAATTTTTCCAACAATTGTTTACAGACAGATTATTTCACTTATAATTCACTGTATCACAATTCCAGTGGGTCAGAAGTTTACATACACTAAGTTGACTGTGCCTTTAAACAGCTTGGAAAATTCCAGGAAATGATGTCATGGCTTTAGAAGCTTCTGATAGGCTAATTGACATCATTTGAGTCAATTGGAGGTGTACCTGTGGATGTATTTCAAGGCCTACCTTCAAACTCAGTGCCTCTTTGCTTGACATCATGGGAAAATCAAAAGAAATCAGCCAAGACCTCAGAAAAAAAATTGTAGACCTCCACAAGTCTGGTTCATCCTTGGGAGCAATTTCCAAATGCCTGAAGGTACCACGTTCATCTGTACAAACAATAGTACGCAAGTATAAACCCCATGGGACCACGCAGCCGTCATACTGCTCAGGAAGGAGACGTGTTCTGTCTCCTAGAGATGAACGTACTTTGGTGCGAAAAGTGCAAATCAATCCCAGAACAACAGGAAAGGACCTTGTGAAGATGCTGGAGGAAACAGGTACAAAAGTATCTATATCCACAGTAGAACGAGTCCCACATCGACATAACCTGAAAGGCCGCTCAGCAAGGAAGAAGCCACTGCTCCAAAACCACCATAAAAAAGCCTGACTATGGTTTACAACTGCACATGGGGACAAAGATCGTACCTTTTGGAGAAATGTCCTCTGGTCTGATGAAACAAAAATAGAACTGTTTGGCCATAATGACCATCGTTATGTTTGGAGGAAAAAGGGGGAAGCTTGCAAGCCGAAGAACACCATCCCAATCGTGAAGCACTGGGGTGGCAGCATCATGCTGTGGGGGTGCTTTGCTGCAGGAGGGACTGGTCCACTTCACAAAATAGATGGCATCATGAGGAAGGAAAATTATGTGGATATATTGTAGAAACATCTCAAGACATCAGTCAGGAAGTTAAAGCTTGGTCGCAAATGGGTCTTCCAAATGGACAATGACCCCAAGCATACTTCCAAAGTTGTGGCAAAATGGCGTAAGGACAACAAAGCCAAGGTATTGGAAAGCCCTGACCTCAATCCTATAGAACATCTGTGGGCAGAACTGAAAAGGCATGTGCGAGCAAGGAGGCCTACAAACCTGACTCAGTTACACCAGCTCTGTCAGGAGGAATGGGCCAAAATTCACCCAACTTATTGTGGGAAGCTTGTGGAAGTCTACCCGAAAATGTTGACCCAAGTTAAACAATGTAAATGCAATGCTACCAAATACTAATTGAGTGTATGTAAACTTCTGACCCACTGGGAATGTGATGAATGAAATAAAAGCTGAAATTAATAATTCTCTCTACTATTATAAATTCTCTCTACTATTATAAATAAAGTGGTGATCCTAACTGACCGAAGACAGGGAATTTTTACTAGGATTAAATGTCAGGAATTGTGAAAAACTGAATTTAAATGTATTTGGCTAAGGTGTATGTAAACTTCCGACTTCAACTGTATATGTGACCCACCAAAATAATGTTAAACTAACACTTCTCAAAGTGTTCACAAACTAACACCCCTAGAGTGTTGGTACCTAACACCATGGGTGTTGCAAATTCCGACTTTAGTGTTAGGGAATAACTCATGTAGTGTTACAGTATTTTTTTTGGTGGGGGAGGTTCTTTTAACGTTGTAGGTTGTAAAGCCTTATTTGCATATTTCCCAGCATGCCTTTCAATTGAACATGAGCGATACCCACCCATGACTGTGTTTGTTATTGACAGAGACATAGTTGTTGTATTCAATAACTTTTATTCCTGAAGCCTTCACCAAGTGAGTGACTGCCTAAGTGAATGTGTTTGAGTTAAAAGTCAACCCTTTATATATTATGCATTTCATAAGGCCTTTAGTTATTGCCTTGTTATCCTCAACATTTTGCTCTTAAAATCTTGGTTTATGTGCCACATCAGACCTGCAAGTCACAATAAACTGGTTTGTGAAGTGATTATTAATTCCTTATGGAATCCAGCCAGAGGGAGGACATCCAACAATTTGAATATTTTATCACCCACAACCTGCATTCAGAATGACTGCTATTGTTAAGGACACAACAAACAAGACTACCTAAACCATCTAAACTGGAACAACCATCTCAGTAACGGGTGCAATAAATCCAACCCCTTACAGATTGGATTAGTTTAGAAAAGTTATTTATCTTTGTATAGTATAAGATCAATTAATCAGTCAATATGCATGCAGAAATATAGATATTAAAACAAATTATTCAAAAAATCTACCTGCAACAAAGCATTCTGGGAAAAATTATAGAGGCCCCTCCCACGTCTTTTTCACTCAGAGAGTTAACGGAAATGAACTCAACACAGTCGAGTAACAACAACACCACACAGTGTTGACTCCACTGTGATTCAAATAACACTTAATTTATTCACTATATGTGGGGGCAATTTCAATCCCACTGGTGTTAACCCCACCAGAATCAACACTTGGGCTGACCCCATTTATTTGTTTGTCGATAGGCTGTTGGTCGACCGAGATTTCTTTAGTCGAGCAGTAGCAAAAAAAAAAAAAGTAATGTCTGAGTGGACTAATCCATTGTGGAGGCTGTGGGGATGGCACAGTCCATCACTCTAAGACATGTGCTACTGAAATTGAATATGGATAAGGACAATGGTGATAATAATATTATTTTATAAGAAATGCGCTTTCTCCCGCGTTTGATAGCGGTCGCTGTCCGCGGTTCAGAAACATCAGTGTGCTGTTGAATTGGCGCCTTTCCCTAGACCATGTTGCTGTGTGCATAATAGCAATATTAACCAGCATATTGGTGTTGAGAACAATGCGGCGGAAGCAGCAGCGGGGTTAGGAGACGAGAAAACAGCCCATGCCTTAATTGTCTAAGAAAAGGAGAGAGGAAACCCCAACTTAGTAGCCTAACTGTTAAATGTGCCTGGCTTTATTTATCATCCATATATATCTACAGAAACAAGACAGATCCTGCTTCTGTTGCCTGTTTGTTTAATAGCCTACTGATTCCGTGAGCACCAAGCCTCATGCAACCACAACATGTCGGATAAACAATATCGCAAATTCGGCTATTTTTTATCTTTGCTATGCTGTAATGAAGGCTTTACACTTTTTTTGTTAGAACAGCCTTTCTGGTATTATTTAGCTCAGTTGGTAGAGCATGGCGCTTGCAACGCCAGGGTTGTGGGTTTGATTCCCACGGGGGGCCAGTATGAAAAAATTAATAAAATAAAAATGTATGCACTCACTAACTGTAAGTCGCTCTGGATAAGAGCGTCTGCTAAATGACAAAAATGTAAAATGTAAATGTTGTTTACACCGTTCCAAATTGTCAGAAAAATAATATTTATAATAATAACCCTCCTTTTTCTTGATCTCCTTCTTATTGTTATTATTACTACTATTATTATGTTCATCATTATACTAATAAGAAATGTCATTATCATTACTAGGTTTAGTATAGCAGCCTTTTATAACCACCATCGAGCTGTAGGCCTAAATGTGCATCCTTTTTAGTCTTAATACATTTACATTTTTACATTTTAGTCATTTAGCAGACGCTCTTATCCAGAGCGACTTACAGTTAGTGAATACATCTTTTTTTTTTTTTTATACTGGCCCCCCGTGGGAATCGAACCCACAACCCTGGCGTTGCAAACGCCATGCTCTATCAACTGAGCTACATCCCTGCCGGCCATTCCCTCCCCTACCCTGGACGACGCTGGGCCAATTGTGCGCCGCCCATGAGTCTCCCGGTCGCGGCCGGCTGCGACAGAGCCTGGATTCGAACCAGGATCTCTAGTGGCACAGTTAGCACTGCGATGCAGTGACTTATAAGCCTATATTTCAATATTTATATAGGCTACTGTATCAATCAATCATTACTTTATTAATGTCATCACAAAGCATACAGTGAGGGAAAAAAGTATTTGATCCCCTGCTAATTTTGTACGTTTGCCCACTGACAAAGAAATAATCAGTCTATAATTTTAATGGTAGGTTTATTTGAACAGTGAGACAGAATAACAACAAAAAAATCCAGAAAAACGCATGTCAAAAATGTTATAAATTCATTTACATTTTAATGAGGGAAATAAGTATTTGACCCCCTCTCAATCAGAAAGATTTCTGGCTCCCAGGTGTCTTTTATACAGGTAACGAGCTGAGATTAGGAGCACACTCTTAAAGGGAGTGCTCCTAATCTCAGTTTGTTACCTGTATAAAAGACACTTGTCCACAGAAGCAATCAATCAATCAGATTCCAAACTCTCCACCATGGCCAAGACCAAAGAGCTCTCCAAGGATGTCAGGGACAAGATTGTAGACCTACACAAGGCTGGAATGGGCTACAAGACCATCGCCAAGCAGCTTGGTGAGAAGGTGACAACAGTTATTCGCAAATGGAAGAAACACAAAAGAACTGTCAATCTCTCTCGGCCTGGGGCTCCATGCAAGATCTCACCTCGTGGAGTTGCAATGATCATGAGAACGGTGAGGAATCAGCCCAGAACTACACGGAAGGATCTTGTCAATGATCTCAAGGCAGCTGGGACAGTAGTCACTAAGAAAACAATTGGTAACACACTACGCCGTGAAGGACTGAAATCCTGCAGCGCCCGCAAGGTCCCCCTGCTCAAGAAAGCACATATACAGGCCCGTCTGAAGTTTGCCAATGAACATCTGAATGATTCAGAGGAGAACTGGGTGAAAGTGTTGTGGTCAGATGAGACCAAAACCGAGCACTTTGGCATCAACTCAACTTGCCGTGTTTGGAGGAGGAGGAATGCTGCCTATGACCCCAAGAACACCATCCCCACCGTCAAACATGGAGGTGGAAACATTATGCTTTGGGGGTGTTTTTCTGCTAAGGGGACAGGACAACTTCACCACATCAAAGGGACAATGGACGGGGCCATGTACCGTCAAATCTTGGGTGAGAACCTCCTTCCCTCAGCCTGGGCATTCAAAATGGGTCGTGGATGGGTATTCCAGCATGACAATGAACCAAAACGGCCAAGGCAACAAAGGAGTGGCTCAAGAAGAAGCACATTAAGGTCCTGGAGTGGCCTAACCACTCTCCAGACCTTAATCCCATAGAAAATCTGTGGAGGGAGCTGAAGGTTCGAGTTGCCAAACGTCAGCCTCGAAACCTTTATGACTTGGAGAAGATCTTCAAAGAGGAGTGGGACAAAATCCCTCCTAAGATGTGTGCAAACCTGGTGGCCAACTACAAGAAACGTCTGACCTCTGTGATTGCCAACAAGGGTTTTGCCAACAAGGGTTTTGCCACCAAGTACTAAGTCATGTTTTGCAGAGGGGTCAAATACTTATTTCCCTCATTAAAATGCATATCAATTCATAACATTTTTGACATGCGTTTTTCTGGATTTTTTTGTTGTTATTCTGTCTCTCACTGTTCAAATAAACCTACCATTAAAATTATAGACTGATCATTTCTTTGTCAGTGGGCAAACGTACAAAATCAGCAGGGGATCAAATACTTTTTTCCCTCACTGTATGAGTCATTCCTTATTTGAAATGCAATCAAGCATTTTAGCTTTAAAATAAAATAACAAAGCGAACCTTGAATAATTAGTGTAAACAATAAATAAACTGTTCCATTTCGGCAATTGCATTCACGAATGCATGTGACTGTTTTCAGTCTTTGCTGTAATAAAGGCTTAAAAAACAACAACAACAACAACAACAACAACATTAAAACAGACTCTCTGGTACGCATATAATGTATTTAGTGTTATTTACATGGTTCCAAATGGTCAGAAAAATTATATTGTAATCTAACAGCACCTGTTTGGCACACATAATATGCACGCAGCGCTTGCTCCTTACCTTATTTTCTTGATCTCCAGTATTTTACACAACTACTCAAATTTATTCCACACATCTGACTTCCCCTTTACCTCCTGAGCAACCATTAAACATTCCCCCGTATGGAGTTTATTTGTCATGTCCTCTGCATCCATTTTGTTGTCACATGTGACAGTGTTTGGAGATTGTTATATCCAATTTATTGACGTGATTATGATATGCTATAGGTCCTATTGGTCACGTGCATGAGATGCATACATGTGTCACGTAAAGAGAGCAAGGGTTAAGGCAATAGGGAATTGTTTTCCTAAACATAACTTTTCAGTCAGAAATGGCTGTAATTATGTTGCAGCTTCAGCAACCCGGACAGCGTGATAAACACTGTTGATGTTCTGTGGTGGTCGCTGCAGCAGGGAGGAGAGAGAGACAATGGGTGCTAGTCACACAGTCACTAGCGGTTTTTCTTTTTACACAGTCTGAGCCCGGCCCGGCACAATCAAAACAATTGCGGTCGGACTCCCTCTAGTCATTTGTGTGTCTTAATGATTTCCTCAAACAGTGCACTTAAAGCATCAGACAAGCTCAGTGCATATAGTTGATTTTATTAAAACACATAGGATGTGTCTATGGAAAAATACACGTTTAGAAATTTTGACCAATCGATTGGTTGAAAGAACAGACGACTCTCGACAGCCTTAATCAACACTCAGATATAACACAACACTTTTTACCTTAACACCAAGATTCTAACACTTGTACATTTGCTGTGTAGGCTACTTTAGGCTATCTGATAGGCTTATCAGGGGCTATACCATGGCAAAGCAAACCATGGCAAAGTTGAATTACAATCATAAACTGAGATTTTAATGAAATGATACAGTGCCTTGCAAAAGTATTCATCCCCCTTGGCGTTTTTCCTATTTTGTTGCATTACAACCTGTAATTTAAATTTATATTTATTTGGATTTCATGTAATGGACATACACAAAATAGTCCAAATTGGTGAAGTGGAATGAAAAAAATAACTTGTTTCAAAGAATTCAAAAAAATAAATAACGGAAAAGTGGTGCGTGCATATGTATTTACCCCCTTTGCTATGAAGGACCTAAATAAGATCTGGTTCAACCAATTACCTTCAGAAGTCACATAATTAGTTAAATAAAGTCCACCTGTGTGCAATCTAAGTGTCACATGATCTGTCACATGATCTCAGTATATATACACCTGTTCTGAAAGGCCCCAGAGTCTGCAACACCACTAAGCAAGGGGCACCACCAAGCAAGCGGCACCATTAAGACCAAGGAGCTCTCCGGTCAGGGACAAAGTTGTGGAGAAGTACAGATGAGGGTTGGGTTATAAAAAAATATCAGAAACTTTGAACATCCCACAGAGCACCATTAAATCCATTACTAAAAAATTGAAAGAATATGGCACCACAACAAACCTGCCAAGAGAGGGCCGTCCACCAAAACTCACAGACCAGGCAAGGAGGGCATTAATCAGAGAAGCAACAAAGAGACCAAAGATAACCCTGAAGGAGCTGCAAAGCTCCACAGCGGAGATTGGAGAATCTGTCCATAGGACCACTTTAAGCCGTACACTCCACAGCGCTGGGCTTTATGGAAGAGTGGCCAGAAAAAAGCCATTGCTTAAAGAAAAAAATAAGCAAACACGTTTGGTGTTCACCAAAAGGCATGTGGGAGACTCCCCAAACATATGGAAGAAGGTACTCAGGTCAGATGAGACTAAAATTGAGCTTTTTGGCCATCAAGGAAAATGCTACAGTTGAAGTCGGAAGTTTACATACACCTTAGCCAAATACATTTAAACTCAGTTTTTCACAATTCCTGACATTAATCCTAGTAAAAATTCCCTGTCTTGGGTCAGTTAGGATCACCACTTTATTTTAAGAATGTGAAATGTCAGAATAATAGTAGAGAGAAATTATTTATTTCAGCTTTTATTTATTTCATCACATTCCCAGTGGGTCAGAAGTTTACATACACTAAATTAGTATTTGGTAGCATTACCTTGAAATTGTTTAACTTGGGTCAAACGTTTCGGGTAGCCTTCCACAAGCTTCCTACAATAAGTTGGGTTAATTTTGGCCCATTCCTCCTGACAGAGCTGGTGTAACTGAGTCAGGTTTGTAGGCCTCCTTGCTCACACACGCTTTTTCAGTTCTGCCCACACATTTTCTATAGGATTGAGGTCAGGGCTTTGTGATGGCCACTCCAATACCTTGACTTTGTTGTCCTTAAGCCATTTTGCCACAACTTTGGAAATATGCTTGGGGTCATTGTCCATTTGGAAGACCCATTTGCGACCAAGCTTTAACTTCCTGACTGATGTCTTGAGATGTTGCTTCAATATATCCACATAATTTTCCTTCCTCATGATGCCATCTATTTTGTGAAGTGCACCAGTTCTTCCTGCAGCAAAGCAACCCCACAGCATGATGTTGCCACCCCCGTGCTTCACGGTTGGGATGGTATTCTTCGGCTTGCAAGTTCCCCCCTTTTTCCTCCAAACATAACGATGGTCATTATGGCCAAACAGTTATATTTTTGTTTCATCAGACCAGAGGACATTTCTCCAAAAAGTACGATCTTTGTCCCCATGTGCAGTTGCAAACCGTAGTCTGGTTTTTTTATTGCAGTTTTGGAGCAGTGGCTTCTTCCATGCTGAGCGGCCTTTCAGGTTATGTCAATATAGGACTCATTTTACTGTGGATATAGATACTTTTGTACCTGTTTCCTCCAGCATCTTCACAAGGTCTTTTGCTGTTGTTCTGGGATTGATTTGCACTTTTCGCACCAAAGTACATTCATCTCTAGGAGACAGAACGCGACTCCTTCCTGAGCGGTATGACGGCTGCGTGGTCCAATGGTGTTTATACTTGCGTACTATTGTTTGTACAGATGAATGTGGTACCTTCAGGCGTTTGGAAATTGCTCCCAAGGATGAACCAGACTTCTGGAGGTCTACAATTTTTTGGCTGATTTCTTTTGATTTTCCCATGATGTCAAGCAAAGAGGCACTGAGTTTGAAGGTAGGCCTTGAAGTACATCCACAGGTACACTTCCAATTGACTCAAATGATGTCAGTTAGCCTATCAGAAGCTTCTAAAGCCATGACATCATTTTCTGGAATTTTCCAAGCTGTTTAAAGGCACAGTCAACTTAGTGTGTGTAAACTTCTGACCCACTGGAATTGTGGTACAGTGAATTATAGGTGAAATTATCTGTCCGTAAACAATTGTTGGAAAAATTACTTGTGTCATGCACAAAGTAGATGTCCTAACCGACTTACCAAAACTTCTTGTTAGCAAGAAATGTGTGGAGTGGTTGAAAAACGAGTTTTAATGAGTCCAACCTAAGTGTATGTGAACTTACGACTTCAACTGTATATCTGGCACAATCCTAACACCTCTCATTACCCTGAGAACACAATCCCCACAGTGAAGCATGGTGGTGGCAGCTTCATGCTGTGGGGATGTTTTTCATCGGCAGGGACTGGGAAACTGGTCAGAATTGAAGGAATGATGGATGGCGCTAAATACAGGGACATTTTTGAAGGAAACCTGTTTCAGTCTTCCAGAGATTTGAGACTGGGACGGAGGTTCACCTTCCAGCAGGACAATGACCCTAAGCATACTGCTAAAGCAACACTCGAGTAGTTTAAGGGGAAACATTTAAATGTCTTGGAATGGCCTAGTCAAAGCCCAGACCTCAATCCAAATGAGAATCTGTGGTATGACTTAAAGATTGCTGTACACCAGCGGAACCCATCCAACTTGAAGGAGCTGGAGCAGTGGCTAGATGTCAAGATCGAGCTTCTTGGTTACAGCAGAGACATTCAATACCCTCCTGGATCACGATCCCTGCTGCCTAAATTGTTTTGTGCATTTTTTTGTTTTTATAGCGCCCCTTGTGTGCACTTCCGGTAATACCATACACCCCGGTATGGTACAGAAACGGTATGACGGTATGACAATCTGGATACTGCCTAACCCTAGCACAGAATAAGGCACAATTGGCCAAAAAAATCTAAATACATTTAAGTTAGTGAAAGTGTTTCTTGCACAGAGATTTTGAGATCCTCTGTCCAACTGTCATAATAAAAATTCTCCTGTCGGATTTATCAATAATTATGCACATGCGCAAAGGGATTTATGTACAATCCTAGCAGTCAAACGAGTTAAATCGACATCCTTTGATGTAAAAAGATCTGTCGAGTTTAATAAGGCCGAATCATAATTTCTCTTGCGACGTATGCAAATTCTTTTATTATGTCACATTAACTCACAATAATTATTATTTTGATGGAAACCGAATTTTGCTTCTGACGTCGCTACAAGTTATGTTGACATTCCTTCTTAATTTGCTCGATAACGTTATGGAAAAAAAGTTCGACTTCTGTGACACTTCAGGGGAGGAGCAGTGATTACGGACATTAACAGACAGTAATAGACTAGTTTTGTGTGGCACCCTTCGGAAACTATAGTGGAACACAACTCTCTGAAATACGTGTTAGTATCCTCACTTGACATGACAGAGAGGGGGAAACAATACATTTAATATAGCATAATACACACACCCAGTATGTTCTCAGAACTTCATGCGCCAAGTGTAGCTTTGAATATTTCAGTGTGGTAATGTTCTTCACTCGGAGTCTGCTTCCCATACTTTTAGCTTCTCATACCCACATTCTCAGATTAGTCCAATTTCCAAGCTGTCAGTGATATGAAACTAAATGCTAGATCTCATTATAATCAGCCTTTGTTCCTGACTAATCCCTCTACTGATGCATTACTGTAATTACAGATTCTCATGTTGTCCCATACAATGTCAATCCATTGATAAATATAAAACAACAATAACAGCAATTCATTTGTTCTACAGGACAACTAACCATTATGTAGTCGTCTTCAAATTCAAGCACTGCAAGTCACCACACCAACAAGTCACCAAGTCATCCTTGAAGGACTCATGTTAAGTAAATTATTGGTGAAGTAGGCTTGAGTCTTATGAAATGCCTGGATAACCAGCCTCTCATTAGTGTACTCATAGACACTTTACT
The DNA here is from genome assembly GCF_964263955.1 of Coregonus lavaretus. NCBI lineage: Eukaryota > Metazoa > Chordata > Actinopteri > Salmoniformes > Salmonidae > Coregonus > Coregonus lavaretus. The sequence goes on from NC_140023.1 coordinate 17,196,941, forward strand.
TGACGTAGTGGGTGGGAGACTCTTCTCCACTCTCTCATCCAGATGGACTCAGCCTGAAAAAGCACAGAAGTGGCTTAAGAAAGTGGTTCTACCATTGCCTTCTATAGGACTGCTGGCCAGGCACTGCCAGCTTGACTGGGAGGACCCACTCACACCGTACTTCGGGGGAAATGGGAAATGGGCGTTTCCATAGTTTAATATGGTGCCTGCCAGGCAGTCAGTCGCCTGTGACTTAAGCCAAGCTTTTAGTCCCCATAAACAATTGGCAGACAGATGATGCCACACACCATAATTACCTAGCCAAACAACCTGTCATTAGTTTTCACTCTATTTTTGGATTACCATATAATCAGCCATATAGAAATACAGGGGCTTAGACGACTGATAATACCTCCAAAGCTACAAATTAGTGTCAGTTATGAGTAAGGAGACAGAGGGGGGGAGCTGATAATGTATTGTCTGCTGCTGGGAGCCATAACAATATGCTGAAACAGCTCATCGGAAGCCCGGGGGCGAAAACAGTCAATTTTTGTCTGAAATTAAATGCTGTACGTTAACTAGGCTTCATTAAGTTCTCTGATATTGTCGCTTTTTTTTTTTACCTACACATGGTTTAACAGGCATAGCTTTGTTGAAAATGAAATAATTTTGGAACATTTGAATATGGGCATATAAAAAGTATTTAAGCAAATAAGTTCTATGCTGAGTTGGAAGTACACTCTTAGAAAAAAGGGTTATTCGGCTGTCCCCATAGGAGAACCCTTTTTGGTTTCAGGTACAGTACGTGGAACCCAAAAGGGTTCTACCTGGAACCAAAAGGCTTCTACTTCGAACCAAAAATAGTTATTCAAAGGGTTCTCCTATGGGGACAGCCGAAGAACATTTACATTTACGTCATTTAGCAGACGCTCTTATCCAGAGCGACTTACAAATTGGTTCTAGATAGCACCTTTTTTCAAAGAGTGTACTGTATGTCAGAAGGTTTGCAATCCACTGCATTTAAAAGTGTAATCTGGACATGTACATATTGCTATATGCTATTAGAATGGTTTAATTTCAGTCTATTTCTGAGTTTAAGTATGTTTTCTAATGTTAATTTGCTACAGCTCAAAACACTTTGATTGATGTCTAGAACCCACCATGTTAACATATAAAGTTCAGCCCAGAAACCACTTCTGGTAGCTGCAGGACTCTGCTTAATTACTGTCCCTGGGTGAAAGGGTTTATTGAAACCTGAGGTACATACCTGCCCTTCTATCTTTGCTTAGAGGAGAGGATCTGAGGTACCTACATTTGAGAGATGATTTAAGCACTAAATTACAAGTTCTTCGCTATGTGGATGAGCATCAGTCAGTGATGGAACCGAATCCTACATGTACTTTCTTATTTTTTCGTTGGCAGTGTGAATACATGCCTGAGGCCCGAACAAATATCTTTAGCTTTACCCCTCTCTAACATCACCGCTACAGTTTTATCTAATCATGGTCTTTTGAGTTTCTGAGGCATGCTATGCAGGGACGCACAAAAGGCCATTTAGTTTGAGTTCACATTCTTCATCAAATGTTTGAAAGTAAAACCTTCATACCGAGGCACATAATAAGAACCAGTTGAGTTACAGGAAATGGGAGAGGGGAAAACATGAGAGTAGGAGAAATGTAGCGTCTAGACACCCCCTGTGTTTGTAAACACCTATCTGAGTGTAACTCACACACATGAGTCATGGGTCATGTTTAAGATTAAGGACCTTCTGGCCTTAGTTAATTAGCTTCCTATCATGTGAAAGGAATCTAAAATAAATGTCAAGACTGATATGTAAGATTTAAACAGGATACAATGAAAACATGTATAAAGTATCTTTAGATTGATTGCAACATTCTAGTGTCTCTTTTCCTAACACCCGGCATTGAGCATCTAGGCCTATTTAATTTACAGCCTAATATGTACAGTAGGGGCGGCAGTTTGCAATGATTTATTCATTCATTTGAATATGTTAATGTATTCTTATAGAAGAACAATCTTTCTGCTAAAATATTTGCCACTCAGTTTTCTCTGTGTTCTTCATTTCCCTTGCTCTCATCCAGACTGATCACAAATGGGGCTGACAACCACAGCAAATGGTCTGTGTTGTGACTGTCTGTGCATATCTGGTTTTAATAGATGAAGCAATTGAGTAGCTCCTATTGAAGCCGTGTTGAAAAAAGAAAGGGGCACGGGAGCATGGAAGTCACACTGCATTGAAAGGTTCATTGAATGTCCTATAAATCCCAGGGGGAAATCATATCACTCTTTTATAAGATGTCCGATTTAGCGCTGAAGTTCCATTTGAAATAGGACATTCATTTTGCCAAAGGACAGCTCCACAATACTGTCTGATAGTCCATATCGGAAAAGAAGCAGCCCATGGCATCCCTCTGTCAAGTAAATGTTTTCCAGATTGAAAACTTCATCAGATGGAAATCTGTCCAATCTAGTGGTCCTGTGTGTTGGGTATTTGGGCATCTGTCTTTCATGTGTTCTAGGGCTTGAGATGGAAGGAAAGAAAAAACAACTATTACATAACCCATTTCCCGTCACGACTCGAGCAAGCAAACAAAGCAAAGCATGCCTACTTCCTGGTGGCAGCTTAGTACTTCCTGTGTCCTAATCATCCCTGGAGACTTGAGTTAACAGCTTGAGTTGAGCATTTGTCTGCTGTTCAGAATAGCCTTGTGGTGTTTGTTTTGATTATAGTAATTACTTGCACAATTTGGCTCTGTCTGATTTGGTCATGTTTCTAGCCTAACATTTTTCCTAAAGTTGCTTTGAGCACCACACCTTCTTTTTAACGATATATAGACTGTCCATAGTTCTGATTAAGTGTTGGGAAAACATGAGAAATATATCACCTGACATCCCATCTCAGGAAACAGATGTCCTGCGGTTCAACAGAGCCCTTCTTCCTCTCTCCCTCCTCCCTCCATCCATCCCTCCCTCCCTCCCTCTCTCCTTCCATCAGTTCCTCTCTCCCTCCTCCCCCTTTCCTTCCATCAGTTCCTCTCTCCCTCCTCCCTCCCTCCATCCATCTCTCTCCTCCCTCCCTCTCTCCTTCCATCAGTTCCTCTCTCCTTCCTGCCTTCTCTTTTTCACATGCACTTCATGATAATGCAGAAACAAATAGTCAACGACGGCTCTTTTTTTCTGCTGGGCTATCACTTTCCTCCAGAGCTGTCCAGTCGGGATGACTTTGTCATGCTCTCCTGCCTCTCTCATTTCCATATCATGTACAGAAACGGGCCCGGGAGATGCTTCGAGGCCAATAGGAGATCAGCATCTGTACATCTGTGCCGTGTGCCTTCCTAACAACCCTCTCCTCTACACTCCGCAGTCCAACAAGGACACGCAAACCTGGGAACAAATATGTTGAGCTTCACTTGCCTGACTTAGGATGGCATGCAAGTGTTGTATAATTGTGACCAAAGTGATCAAGAGGATGTATGCTTGGAATACCTCAGGGCCTCACAGGGCCAGTAGAAATGGCACGTTTGTGAATTGTAGTAGTTGGGTCTGTGCTCAGATGAGGAGTAGAGTTGTCGTATTATTCTGACATCTGATTAGGATGAGGGAAAGGGCTGGAACATTGCAGTAACAAGCAGCTATGTCCCATGTTACCATACAGACAGACACCTGTCTTCCTTTGGCCTTCCTATCAGTGGCGGTCGGTGCCGTTTAAGATGATGAGGACAATTATTTGTTTATGACCATGGCCTTATTTCTATTACAGCGTATTGGATGACTGTCATTCATATTCCATTCACCCAGCTCAATGTAATATCAATAGGTTTAGGCTACTACATGATACAAAAATGTTCCCTATACCCATCATGAGGTTGCTACAACCTAGCCTATGAATGAAAGTTTACAATGTAGGTGCACAGGTCGAAATATTTTTTTATTATCAAGGTGACAGACAGTGACACATTCAATACCGCCTTGCACACTCTTGGCCTGCATCTAGCTGATCTAGGGTGTAATCATTAGTCCAACAGTTGCAAACAAGAGTTTCTATTGGACAAATTCAGGTATGTTTAACCCCGTTCCGTTTGTTTCCGTTTAAGAAATGTTTTTCAACAGAATCGGCGGAATGAATACACCTCTGATCACACGCAAACACAGTTCACTTTCATAGCAGCCACATACAAACAGCATGATCACTTTGCTCGTTGTAATTCCTTCTTACATCTATGCGCTCTCTTCCTCTCTCGCCTTTTCCCTTTGATTGTGGACTTCAGTGCACAACACATCAGCTGTCTGTGACCAGACGAAAAAACCTTTCCAAGCCAAACCTTCATATCATAACCGCTAACCGCTACACACAGCCTACATTATTGTCACCATATTAGCTAACGTCATAGTCAACATAGCTAATAGAACTTACGCATTAGTAAACCCACTACAATCATGCAGTACAGTGTGTACAGTCAGCAAGCAGTTTAGCAGTTACACCGGCGGGCCCCGGTGGCAATAAATTAATAAAACCAAAAGCTTACCTTGACTTGAAAGAGTTCCAATGTTGGATATCCATAGCCAGCTAGCTATCATAGCATCACTCTCAATTTGAGCTAGGTATTTAAGTAGGATAAACTAGCTAGCTGCATTCGCTAGCTAAGTAAGTGAAAGTGAAAATAATACTACGAAATATAGCTAGCTCTCTCTCTCTCTTTCTCTCTCTCTCTTTTTCATTTTTGAAGAAATGTATTTGTTCAAAACTGTTCAACTATTGTCTTTCTCTCTCTTTGAGTCAACTACTCACCACATTTTGTGCACTGCAGTGCTAACTAGCTGTAGCTTATGCTTTCAGTACTAGATGAATTCTCTCATCCTTTGATTGGGTGGATAACATGTCAGTTCATGCTGCAAGAGCTCTGATAGCTTGGAGGACATCCTCCGGAAGTTGTCATAATTACTGTGTAAGTCTATAGAAGAGGGTGAGAACCATGAGCCTCCTAGGTTTTGTATTGAAGTCAATGTACCCAGAGGATGACGGAAACTAGCTGTCTTCCGGCTACACCATGGTGCTACCCTACAGAGTGCTGTTGAGGCTACTGTAGACCTTCATTGCAAAACAGTGTGTTTTAATCAATTATTTGAGGATGTGAATATATTTAGTAAAGTAAAACTTTTTTAAATGTTTCATCATTTTTGTTTGCATGAAATTCACTGAGGTGGATGGTCCTCCCCCTTCCTCCTCTGAGGAGCCTCCACTGCCTGCTATCAATTCTGTATGGAGAGGTACCTTCATTTTCTTCTCTCTGCTTTGTGTAGTACAGCTGTGGACTGGACAGTGTTTCCATCCTGGACATCTGTCTCGAAGACAAACAGACCACCACAAAGTGAGAAGGGTTCACACACCTGGGAAGAATAGTCTGTGTGCGTCGGAAGAATGCCATGGTCTTTGTCTGCACTCCGCAGTGGGAGAACAAGCAACATATTGGACCTGGTAGGGGGCTGTCAGAGTGGTGTGTAAGATGCGTGGAAGGAATCAAGCGCAGGAACAGGATGACTTCAACCGTCTTTAGTAATGTTCAAAAAACACGTGAACAATGAGTCGCCAACCCAACCGGGTGGCGCAAACAATTACGCACAAAAACACAGTGCGTCTAAACAAGAAAAGCGCACGCAGTGCGAGCTCTCGGGTAACAACAACGAGAGAATACAATAAACTTCTCAGAGGCAGGCTGACAATAAACAATCACGCATAACACCTGACCCAACCACACGAAACTAAATAGGGAAACAATTAAGACACAAATAAGGGACAGGTGTTATGAACAGACAAAACCAAATGAACATGAAACATAGAACGGTGGCAGCTAGTACTCCGGAGACGACGACCGCCGAAGCCTGCCCGAACAAGGAAGAGGAGCAGCCTCGGCCGAAACCGTGACAGGGGCATAGGACAGGAAGAAAAACACAAACCAGGAATTGTGCTGATTGCGCATGATGCACATATGATCCCATTCTCTCTTTATGCAATATAGATTCAAAAGCTATATTTTCTGTTATTCTTACCTTAGCCCTCGAAAAATAACTGCAGTAACACATACTACTTGCACACAGACACTGATACCATACCAGCCACTGCTCATGAAGGCAGGGAGCTATTCATCATGGCCTAAAAAGGTTTTGCAGTCACACCTCCACCTTCGGTATAAAATCTGTCATGCCGCATGTTCTTTCCTAAATCTTATCTGAGGGGCAGGCCTGGAATGAGGCGGTTCCCTGGGTTTTGTGATGCTCGCTCTTCTCTGATTGGGAGAGTAAATCAGTCAGTGTTGTTGGGTTTCTGGGGTGTGATTGGTTGCATAGTGCCGTACATGCTGCACCGAGGCAGGCTGGATGGAGAGCTAGCTACAGTAGCCTTTCAATGTGGAGGAGAGGTTAGAGATGTTGATTTAGAGCACTGCCCCTGGAAGTGAAGATGATGTGGGGATGTGGGTTTGCTGTGTGTTTGGATGGTGCATGCATGCATGTGTGCGTGTGCTTTTCTCCATATGTTTGTGTTGGTGGGGTTAGAAGTTGTGTCTGTTTTCCCCCTCCACTGCCACCTCCCTTTCTCTGCTTAAGTGTAATCTGCTAATCCTGCCTTGAGTGCTGACGTCATGGCAGCATTAAAGCTGGAATTGTGCTCTTTTTGTTATATCATCGATTTGCATGTCTTCCAGTCAGCTTTTCTCTGCCTTTCATCATGATTTTTATGCCTCTTGTTCACTGAAACACTTTTATCGCAAGTGAGGGCTGACAGACTGAAGGCATTATCAGGGCCAGGGTCACACAGAGTGGCAACACAGTAGGGGTCTCGTAAATAAGATGAACATACATTCCAACGATTCTGGAATGGAAGAATTCCACAGTCTCTGTATGAGAGGAAATTCCCAATGTCTCTGGCTACATACTTCAGAAAAAGAACTGAAGGCCTTGGGGTATTTCACACACACAGTACCATTTCAAGTTTTCCTGTCGCTGATGTTAAGAATGTTTGGTGCAAAGATAGAATGTTCTGGCATACTTTTTGTCAGACTGACGGGCCAAGGATATTACATATGGTTCACCTGGCATTCGACCCCAACTCACAGCTCTTTGAGTCTAGGTGAAACTGAAACTCACATATTTGGCCTCATCCAGGTGTTGAGGCATCCTTTGTGTTTCTGTGAAGCTGCTGCAGTGCAGATGGTCTGGTGTCTTGTCCGGTTATGAAACCTGGAGGAGAGGTTCAGTCAGGACTTTTTAAGATCTGGGGATTTGAATGTGTGCGTGTGGCTGACAGCCTTCTTATGGCTGTCATATGGAGCGTTACCAGCAACCTCTTATCTCTCATCCCTCTCTTTGGGATGTTTTGATCTCAATGTGAGCATTTCCAACCCCCAGCCTCTGGCCCAAATCTTGCTGAAATGACGGCCTACTCAAGGGAAGTCTGTACTAACAAAACGAAACATAAAACTTTTTGGGCCACTTAAATCGTTGTATTTGACTAAATCATTGTATTTGACACATTGCCTTTTTACATCTAGAAATGATTGCATGTCAAATCAAATCAAATTTTATTTGTCACATGCGCCGAATACAACCGTGAAATGCTTACTTACAAGCCCTTAACCGACAATGCAATGTTAAGAAAATAGAGTTAAGAAAAGTTTACTAAATAAATGAAAGTATAAAAAGTAACACAATAAAATAACAATAACGAGGCTATATACAGGGGGTACTGGTACCGAGTCAATGTGCGGGGGCACAGGTTAGTCAAGGTAATTGAGGCAATATGTACATGTAGGTAGGGGTAAAGTGACTATGCATAGATAATAAACAGCGAGTAGCAGCAGTGTAAAAAAAATAAAAAATAATAATAATTTATATGCTTGATGTTGGTAATTGTTAATCAAGGAACATCTATTAGTTTTATAGTTCAACCTCACAGCTCTTGTACTTGTTGTATCTCAGTCAGCAGTGTCACAACATTGTCTTCAAACCGCCTCAGTGCTTTTACTACTGCTTCAAGCAACCAACTTATACAGTTGGAAGTCGGAGGTTTACATACACCTTAGCCAAATACATTTAAACTCAGTTTTTCACAATTCCTGACATTTAATCCTAGTAACAATTCCCTGTCTTAGGTCAGTTACGATCACCACTTTATTTTAAGAATGTGAAATGTCAGAATAATAGTAGAGAGAATGATTTATTTCAGCTTTTATTTATTTCATCACATTCCGAGTGGGTCAGAAGTTTACATACACTCAAATAGTATTTGGTAGCATTGCCTTTTAAATTGTTTAACTTGGGTCAAACGTTTCGGGAAGCCTTCCACAAGCTTCCTACAATAAGTTGGGTGAATTTTGGCCCATTCCTCCTGACAGAGCTGGTGTAACTGAGTCAGGTTTGTAGGCCTCCTTGCTCGCACACGCTTTTTCAGTTCTGCCCACAACTTTTCTATAGGATTGAGGTCAGGGCTTTGTGATGGCCACTCCAATACCTTGACTTTGTTGTCCTTAAGCCATTTTGCCACAACTTTGGAAATATGCTTGGGGTCATTGTCCATTTGGAAGACCCATTTGCGACCAAGCTTTAACTTCCTGACTGATGTCTTGAGATGTTGCTTCAATATATCCACATAATTTTCCTTCCTCATGATGCCATCAATTTTGTGAAGTGCACCAGTCCCTGCTGCAGCAAAGCAACCCCACAGCATGATGCTGCCACCCACGTGCTTCACGGTTGGGATGGTGTTCTTCGGCTTGCAAGAGTCCCCCTTTTTCCTCCAAACATAACGATGGTCATTGTTTCATCAGACCAGAGGACATTTCTCCAAAAAGTACGATCTTTGTCCCCTTGTGCAGTTGCAAAGCGTAGTCTGGCTTTTTTATGGCGGCTTTGGAGCAGTGGCTTCTTCCTTGCTGAGCGGCCTTTCAGGTTATGTCGATGTGGGACTCGTTTTACTGTGGATAAAGATAATTTTGTACCTGTTTCCTCCAGCATCTTCACAAGGTCCTTTCCTGTTGTTCTGGGATTGATTTGCACTTTTCGCACCAAAGTACGTTCATCTCTAGGAGACAGAACGCGTCTCCTTCCTGAGCGGTATGACGGCTGCGTGGTCCCATGGTGTTTATACTTGCGTACTATTGTTTGTACAGATGAAAGTGGTACCTTCAGGCGTTTGGAAATTGCTCCCAAGGATGAACCAGACTTGTGGAGGTCTACAATTTCTTTTCTGAGGTCTTGGCTGATTTCTTTTGATTTTCCCATGATGTCAAGCAAAGAGGCACTGAGTTTGAAGGTAGGCCTTGAAATACATCCACAGGTACACCTCCAGTTGACTCAAATGATGTCAATTAGCCTATCAGAAGCTTCTAAAGCCATGACATCATTTTCTGGAATTTTCCAAGCTGTTTAAAGGCACAGTCAACTTCTGACCCACAGTCAAACTTCTGACCCACTGGAATTGTGATACAGTGAATTATAAGTGAAATAATCTGTCTGTAAACAATTGTTGGAAAAATTACTTGTGTCATGCACAAAGTAGATGTCCTAACCGACTTGTCAAAACTATAGTTTGTTAACAAGAAATGTGTGGAGTGGTTGAAAAACGAGTTTTAATGACTCCAACCTAAGTGTATGTAAACTTCCGACTTCAACTGTACCAGCTGTAACAAGCTAAATTCCTTTCAAATTTAGTGACCATGATAGTGTTTTATCACGCACTTGGACAGATTGTATATTCACGCCTGAGGAAGCATGCACCGGTAAGAAATGTTATTGGTTCACACTGTGCTGGAGTAGTCCTAGAGGAGTCTCTTGCCTTGCAGAAACTGTTAGAGTAGGTCACTGGAGGTCAGCTATATTGACCTTTGGAGGCCTGTCAAAATCATTGCTGTTGATTGCTATTAACCTGCTCCACTGGGTACTAGTGCTGTAACGCCTGGCCCTGCTGGAGGCCAACAGATGCTCCAGGCTTGCTGCTCGCTGAGGCATTACTCATGCCTGACCACACTCACTATTTCTCCCCTAATATTGTTTAAATTAATTGAAGCAATGTTTTAGTTTGAATACTTATAGCTGGATAGCTGTTTACACCGCTGCATAAGTGTATTGGTGTACAGTATAGGGTGACAATTGGTTGGATCATGGTTGGTGTTTCAATTGATTGAAGCCATGTTTGACGTACAGATGTACTATTGACGTACATATGTACTATCTTAATTTGACCAGTTTCTCACAGCAGGAAAATAATCCTGCATCAACAAGAAATGTGAATTATTATGTGGATTATAATGAATGGACATTTTTGTAGGGGTTGCTCCATTTTTAGTTAGGATAAGTCAAGTCTGACATTTAAAGTGGAAATTACTGACTTAAGAAGCCTTTTTGTAAATTCTCTGTGACAACAGAGGGATCAAATTAAGATAGCACAGCTGTACTGTACAGTATAGGGTGACAATTTTGTGCAGTAGGTAGTGTCTGAGACGGGGAACAGAGAGATATAAGAAGGAAGGTTAGGGGTGTTAGGTTAACAGAGACTGACAGACCTCTCTATGATTCTGGTCGGTGACGTGTGGCAGCCTGGCAGCAGGACCATGACATGGGCACTGTGGGGTCGGGGTAGACACTAGACAGGTGGGGGTGGGCCCCATCCCTTTGGGGCTGCCCAGGCAGGGTGCCAGATGGGAGATGTTATGCCATGGAGCCTACCGACAGGAAACTGCCAGGGCCGCGTTTGTTCCGCTGACAACCTGCATTTCAGCCCGACCTGGGCAAGCGTACATTCCTCAAAGTGATAGGCTTCAGAGGGGGCCTGGTGCTCTCCCTCACACACATACCCAAGACACACACACATTCTCTCTTTCTCTCTCACCTCTCTGTCTCTCTATTCCACCTTCTCTCCCGTTCTCCCGCGGTCTAGCACGTACCATCTTTCTCTTTCTCCATCTGTCTGTCTCGCTCCCCCCTCAGTCTTTATTCCTTCATCTTCCTGTAACTCCCGGTGAGGCGTGCAGGATTCCTCCCATGCTGAGGGGATTAAGAGCCTGGGAGGGCATCAGGGATCTGATTGGTGAGGACCTGCTCTTGCTCCTATTGGATGGGCTTGGGACACTGCAGCAGTGGTGGGCTCTCAGAGCCAACGGGGGATTGGACAGGACAACAGTGGGTTCCACTGTGGTTGTGTAACTAACCTCAAATCCAGGGAGGGACATCCTTTAGCATCAGGTATGAGTTAACGAGGGAATTCCACTGGTTTTAGAGTTAGATTTCCACAGATCGACAGACCCTGCTCTCTCTAAGGGTTTTGAATCTGTGAAAAGCTTTGACTTTTGGAGCGAAGCACCGGCACTTAGAGAGGGTGGGAAAGTCAAATGCAGGCGACGCTGCGGAGCAAACGTTTGTCACACGCTCCCGTTGCATTTTATATCAGACACGCACTGCAGGGATATCGACCATCTGAGGCAGCAGCAGAGGCGACACAGAGACAATCTGACTGTCAGCTTTGTCTCCCTCAGAGGTTCGATGGACACACTCTACCAACCTTCTAATGTCACGCACATAGCACCTTTGTAGCACCTTTATGTTGTTTACTCAGTAAACAACTCAGACTCCATTTAGAAATCAGGAAATGAGGAGACCTGACCTGAGGAGCGGTTTTATGTTGTTTTGTCTCACTCCTTCTTCTCTCGTTTCCGACAGGTACTGTGGCACCTGGACATCTTTCGCCGGAGCTTCCGGCAGTTGACCACACACAAGTGCATGGAGGACTCGTGTATCTTCTGTGCCTTGAAGGTAAGAGTAGAGCTGTGGGTGGAGAGAGGAGGGGGCCTGGGGGTGGAGGAGAGTTGGTTCACTTATTCATCAATGCTTTCCAGGTAATGCCTTCCAAATAATGCAGATAGAGGATGGTTATTTTGGTATTGGACTGTTGCGTTTATTTTAACAGTAAATCTAGGAGTTTTTTCTGAAGTGACTTTTGTGGATTTAGCTGTGCCCCCAGAGAGATGGATGACCATGCCTTTCAATGTGAATATTTGTATCTCAGCATGTGAATTGTCAGTAACTAAGTACTCTACCCTGGTGTGGACAGGCAGTGGTTGGATGTCTGGCCAGTGGTTATGGATTATGTAAAATAGATTTCTCTCTGATCTGGACAGACCGCTGAATGTAGATCTCTCTATCTCTCTCACACTCCCTCTTTCTCCCCCCTTTCTATCTCACTCTGCTCCCTCCAATCCCCCCACTCTCACCACTCTTTCTTTTATTATTACATTCCATCTAATGCGCAGGCACTGGCACTCTCCATCAAACGTTCAATAACTCAGTTGGAAATTAGTGCTTTCCCCTGTTCCAGCAGACCTTTCTGTCCGTCTGTCTGTTTGTCTCTGTCTGTCTGTCTGTGAGGAGTGTGACAGACTCAATGTTTCTCTCTCTGTTTCACCGTGATGGTCCGTCTCGCTGTCTTAACGTGTCCGTGACGTCTCCTTCTCACTGTGACCAATGACCATCTCTATATGTCTCACCATGACCATGTCTGTCTGTCTGATTGTGGTCTATCTAACTTAGGTCTTACTCTGTACGGGACTCTTTGTCTGGCATTCCAAATCCCTGTCTGATTGTCTGTTTCTTTGTCTGGCTGGCAGAACCAGACTAGCTTTGCCTCTATGCTACTTTCATTACACCACAATGCTTGTCCTGTGGGCCAGCAGTTTATTTTTTCCTGGTTTGAGTCATTGATTCTATCTTAATGAAGAGGTGTCACAAACTCACACACACCAGAGGTGACAGTCGAGGCGGCGTAAATGCCTTTTGAGTGGCTGCAGGATGGCACTTCACACACTCAGCCGTGTGGGATTTTTACCCCCAAATGCAGATTTAATGGGCTCTTGTGAAACTGAGTGGTGTGATCTGCGATGCATTAGGGCTGCAGGGCCATCAGAGGGGTTTGATTGTGACATACAAAGGCATGTCTGATTCTTCTCCTTCGCACACGGTCTGTGGCAGGCAGGCAGGCATGGCTTAGAGCAGCTGAATCTGGCCAGCTGGCAGGACTTGGAGAGTGAAAGAGCCCTGTGGGTTCAACGAGGCCGTCATTTTAGCTACCGGCTGACTAGGTCTGGTCCTTTTGACTGTGACAGGTTAGCTGATTTCACACTAGTGTCTACTGTACCTCAGTGTGAGTCATAGTCATTGTAGGCGTAAGTGTACTTCTGCTGCTCCCGCTGCACTTTCTCTATTTCACTCTTTCACTCAATCTCCCTCCCTCTGCTCTTTCCTTCTCTTACTCCATCTCTCTCTCCCTCCCATTCTCTCTCCCCCTCTGCTCTCTCCATCTCTGCCTAGGCTCCCTTTCTCTTTCCCTTCCCTCACTCTGGTCTCGCTCTCTCCTCTCTTTCTCTCCCTCTCTCTTGATGTTTCAGCCTTATCAGAATTCACCAGGGCTCATTTGAGGGGTCGATTACAGGGCATTTCTGCCAGGCATTTAATTTGAGCAGAATTATTAGGCTATGATCATTTATCCTCTCGCTGCTGTTCTCTCTCCCTTACCTCGCCCACATCTTCTCCTCTCCTCTCGCCCTCTCTCCTCCTTATGCAAGATAAATTGAGGTGCAGCGGCAGGGCAAACGTGTGTGTGTGTGTGTGCGATCGCGTGCACAACTGCATGCACACGTGTGGGTGTTTGTGTACCTGCATGTGTCTGTGTCCGCTTTCCCAATAAACTCTCACATTGTTCAGGGTGTTTTTGATTGAGGAAACGAAAGCACATTATAATGGGCCATCTACTCTCAGTAAATCTAGGTTGTGTTATGAGATTAGTCCATTCATAAGGATGTCTTCCACCTGAATGTGTCATGCCCTGGTGAATAACTGAACACTCTGAAGCAGCACAGTGACAGTGAGGAGTACAAAGCTATAATAATTTCCCCTATGGCTGTTAACGCTTATGTTTAACAGTATGGCTGTGATGAAGTGTTAGGGTTAAAGGGATAATCCACCCCCAGAAATAAAAATCATGAAACTCCTGTCAATTTGGTGAAAGCCTATGTTCTATCAGTGGGTAAAATACAATCTTCCCCCATGATTTAACTTCTAAGTGGTCCGCCTGAGAAAATCAGGAAATCATGTAGGAACGCGTCATAGCTATATCATTCTCGTCACTGGAGATAGGGGATTACACACTATCACATTTTAGAACGCTTTTAAAACAATTACCTGCACTCCAGATCGCCAAATCAACCGATAGATGGTATGGCCATACTTGTCTAGAACACATCCATCCGTTTATATCGTCATGACAGATTATAGATTTTGCTTAGAGGTGCTCAATCTGAACAGTGTACTAAATTATTCACCTCCGTTTCTCCTTCAAGTACCATGTCGCAATGCACCGTGTCTGTAGGAAACAGTGATATTACAGAAAGGAGGAGATAGTAATCCCATTGGGCAATGAATGGAGAAATGCCCCACCCAACTGACTGTCAACCAATCGCATTCACATTGTCATGCTGCGTCACGTTGTTGCTAAGCTAATCGTCACGCAATCTGATTCTAATGGAGTTTCCCCATCTCAAAATTATCTCTGTGGGAAAGAAACGTAATGCTGCTCTCGCTCTGGGCAGAGACGCCATTTATATCTTAGTGTTAGAAATGAACTGTAAGTTGAACTTGCTGATAAATTGTTAGTGCAGTTTGTTTAGGCGATTTTACAGCTAGCTAGCTACTTCACATGCTGATATTGACTTTGGTATTATTGTGTGTAGCTATGTTTTCTAGATAGCTAGCTACCTAGCCAGCCAGCCAGTCAGCCAGCCCAGGAAGAGAGAGAACATTGCATTGTGGGTTTTGTAGTAGACTTGAGCTGCAACAGAATTTCCAAAATGATTTTCACAGGTTTCTACCAATCTTGTTCTTAAGACAAAATGAAAAATTTGTTCACAAAAATATTATTTTCACATATTAGTGTTATTTAACACTTTTAACACTGTTAATAATAGGAATTAGTGGTTTGGGGTGGATTATCCCTTTAAGGCAGCTGCATGCTTCCCATCCAAAACAGTTCGGAACAGTTTGTGCATATATTATGATTACATTTTGTGACGTTTTGTTCGTTTTGGTATTCTGCAAGTTTTCTTTCTGGCTGTTCGTGCACAAGCCATTTTTTCTCAAGGCAAGCCGAAGTCGGTAGCCAAAGTCTACGCCCCTTCGTCAGTGATTGGTCAACAGTAGGGATTCTTCAATGAAGTGTTTGTTGTCATTCACAACTCTTTTTCATGCAAATGTTTTCACTTGAGAAATACTGCACCCAACATCTTAGTTAGATGTAAAATTGTCGAGTAAGACCTCTGCAAAACTTTATTTTTAGTTATCTTTATTTTGAGGAAGTGTATACTGGCGACGGCTTCATCAGTGTACCACTTCTCCGACAGTCAGTTCCTCCATAGGACCCACTCTTCCGTAGGTACTGGTCCTCAATTGTCGAACATGTAGCACCCACCTGGGTGATGCCACGGCTGCTGAAAAGCCACCACATCTTGGCAGTGGGCAGCAGGTAGCTTAGTGGTTAAGAGCGTTGTGCCAGTAACCGAAAGGTCGCTGGTTCTAATCCCCGAGCCGACTAGGTGAAAAATCTGTCGATGTGCCCTTGAGCAAGGCACTTAACCCTAATTGCTCCTGTAAGTCGCTCTGGATAAGAGCGTCTGCTAAATGACTAAAATGTAAATGTTAAGATGTACAAACAGTACTATTGTTGCTTTTTTCTTGTTTATCAAGCGAATGTCTTTTAAGGGAGTATGCGAGTACATTCGTTTGGTTCAGCTAGGCGCCAGCTGAAACAAAGCATGCTGACTCCTTTAGAAGGTGAACTGTGGGAGATGGTGTTGTCTTCGAGATGCAGGTGTTATTTTCGTCAGCCTACAGCGTTCACTCCCATCATGCCATCACCAAGACATCACAGGTTGCCAATAGAACCTTGCATAATGGGAGATTCCAGTGTTATGGATGTTACATTTGCACGCAAAATCACAACTTTAATGTAATTAAAATCACCGGCCACTAGGAGCGCAGCCTCTGGGTGAACATTTTCTTGTTTGCTTATGGCCCTATACAGCTTGTTGAGTGTGGTCTTAGTGCCAGCATCGGTTTGTGGTGGTAAATAGACAGCTACGAAACAAAAACTATAGATGAAAACTATTTTGGTAAATAGTATGGTCTACAGCTTATCATTAGTATTTTAACTCAGGCGAGCAGAACCTTAACAGAGAACGTTTGAAGATGATCCGATGTAAGGTGCATGTTTTACAAAAACTTTCCCCAAAAACTTTATGGATGTTACATTGCCTGTCCAAGTCACCCCCTCTATCTAGACAACACTGTAGAACACGCAACCAAATCTCAAGACACTTTGGTCTGTATTGCTTCATTAACATCTCATCTTCATAACTAACACTGGGGGACAGCGGTGAGTGGAAAAACAAGCTCTGTGAGCCCTTTCTAAAGGCCATGAAATATTATTGACTGAAAAGCCTTTTTTGAGACTTGGCATCCTATTCTGTAATGGAGAAAATTCATATAATTTCCTACTTAAACTGGTCAAATAAAGCCTGAATTCTAACCTATAGACCCTAAGGATAGTTATGAAATGAACTTTATTTGTGATGGTCAGGTTGACTTTCCAATGGAATTGACCATATACTAATCAACAATATACACTGCTCAAAAAAAAATTAAGGGAACACTTAAACAACACAATGTAACTCCAAGTCAATCACACTTCTGTGAAATCAAACTGTCCACTTAGGAAGCAACACTGATTGACAATACATTTCACATGCTGTTGTGCAAATGGAATAGACAACAGGTGGAAATTATAGGCAATTAGCAAGACACCCCCAATAAAGAAGTGGTTCTGCAGGTGGTGACCACAGACCACTTCTCAGTTCTTATGCTTCCTGGCTGATGTTTTGGTCACTTTTGAATGCTGGCGGTGCTTTCACTCTAGTGGTAGCATGAGACGGAGTCTACAACAACCCACACAAGTGGCTCAGGTAGTGCAGCTCATCCAGGATGGCACATCAATGCGAGCTGTGACAAGAAGGTTTGCTGTGTCTGTCAGCGTAGTGTCCAGAGCATGGAGGCGCTACCAGGAGACAGGCCAGTACATCAGGAGACGTGGAGGAGGCCGTAGGAGGGCAACAACCCAGCAGCAGGACCGCTACCTCCGCCTTTGTGCAAGGAGGAGCAGGAGGAGCACTGCCAGAGCCCTGCAAAATGACCTCCAGCAGGCCACAAATGTGCATGTGTCTACTCAAATGGTCAGAAACAGACTCCATGAGGGTGGTATGAGGGCCCGACGTCCACAGGTGGGGGTTGTGCTTACAGCCCAACACCGTGCAGGCGTTTGGCATTTGCCAGAGAACACCAAGATTGGCAAATTCGCCACTGGCGCCCTGTGCTCTTCACAGATGAAAGCAGGTTCACACTGAGCACATGTGACAGACGTGACAGAGTCTGGAGACGCTGTGGAGAACGTTCTGCTGCCTACAACATCCTCCAGCATGACCGGTTTGGCGGTGGGTCAGTCATGGTGTGGGGTGGCATTTCTTTGGGGGGCCGCACAGCCCTCCATGTGCTCGCCAGAGGTAGCCTGACTGCCATTAGGTACCGAGATGAGATCCTCAGACCCCTTTTGAGACCATATGCTGGTGCGGTTGGCCCTGGGTTCCTCCTAATGCAAGACAATGCTAGACCTCATGTGGCTGGAGTGTGTCAGCAGTTCAAGAGGAAGGCATTGGTGCTATGGACTGGCCCGCCCGTTCCCCAGACCTGAATCCAATTGAGCACATCTGGGACATCATGTCTCGCTCCATCCACCAACGCCACGTTGCACCACAGACTGTCCAGGAGTTGGCGGATGCTTTAGTCCAGGTCTGGGAGGAGATCCCTCAGGAGACCATCCGCCACCTCATCAGGAGCATGCCCAGGCGTTGTAGGGAGGTCATACAGGCACGTGGAGGCCACACACACTACTGAGCCTCATTTTGACTTGTTTTAAGGACATTACATCAAAGTTGGATCAGCCTGTAGTGTGGTTTTCCACTTTAATTTTGAGGGTGACTCCAAATCCAGACCTCCATGGGTTGATAAATTAGATTTCCATTGATAATTTTCGTGTGATTTTGTTGTCAGCACATTCAACTATGTAAAGACAAAAGTATTTAATACGATTATTTCATTCATTCAGATCTAGGATGTGTTGTTTAAGTGTTCCCTTTATTTTTTGAGCAGTGTATTTAGCCTACGTATTAAGACTATCATACACTGTAGGAAATGAGTGTTAACTTGATATGAAGGATATTTACCACCTTCCTGTTGCGGTCAAAATATGTGAACCCTGTGAATTTATAATTTCTTTGTACAATTCCTGTTACTCCAGAGAGAGTTACACTGTTATTGACCGTGCTGTGTTATTGTGTCTCTTGTTGTTTCTAGAGTATCTTTGCCCAGTTCCAGTTCAGCAGTGAGAAGGTGTTGCCGTCTGACGCGCTCCGCAGCGCCCTGGCCAAGACCTTCCAGGACGAACAGCGCTTCCAGCTGGGCATCATGGACGATGCTGCAGAGTGCTTCGTAAGAGACAGCCCCTCCCTCACTCCTCCACTCTTCCTCTCTCACCTCCCCTATTCCTCCATACTTACTTACCTCATCCCTCACTTCCCCACGTGCATTACTCTTCATTCTTCCACTCCTGCTCTTTTTCTTTATACATTACTGTACATGCTTAGCAAACAGAAGAGCTAAGAGATCAGCTAAAAGTGATCTCATAGCAAAATGCTCTATGTTGAAACCAGACATTTGCAGTAGCATAACATTTACAAAACAATGGCAGGGCCAAGATTTCCTTTGGCAGAACAAAGGAAAAGTTTGGGAAGTGTTTTTCACTTTGGGATGCTGCAGTGCAGAGTTCTGTACAGGGCCTTTTCCTGATCCCACCGACAGTAAGCAGAGTCCATGTCACGCCCTGGCTCTGGGGACTCTAATATGTTGAGCCAGGGTGTGTAAAGTCTATGTGTGTTGTTCTAGGTTTCACATTCTGGTATTGTGGTTCTATGTTGGCCAGTGTGGTTCTCAATCAGAGGCAACGTGATTCAGCTGTTGCTTGTTGACTCTGATTGAGAACCATACTTTAGCAGCCTGTTTCCCCACAGAGTTTGTGGGATCTTGTTTCGAGTCTGTTGTGTTAGACCGTGAACTGTCACGTTTTAGTTTTGTTGGTTTTGATCGTGTCTCTAATAAAGAGTATGTTTGCCTGCAACGCTGCGCCTTGGTCCTCATCTCTGTTCGACGATCGTGACAGAAGATCCCACCAAGACTGGACCAAGCAGCAAGTCCAGGAGCCAGCGCCTGAGAGATCTCTAGCGGATCTCCTTCGCCTCCTCGACTGGGTCAAGCCATGTGAGGAAGAGAGGGGCTTGACGTGGAGGCAGAAGGGTGAAAGGCTGGCGAGGAGCATGGAGACCTGGTCCACGGGTAGGAGTGAAGCCCATACATTTTTTAGGGGGGGGCTAACGCCGTGGACGACGGGGCAGCAGGAGGCCGCCAGGTTACGGGAGTCACTGGTCACCAGGGGGAAGGAGGATGTAGAGGCACGGCGAGAGGTACTGGCGTGTGTTGCCAGTCCGGTCCGGCCTGTTCCTGATCCCCACGTAGGGCCAGTGGTGTGTGTTCCCAGTACGGTCCGGCCTGTTCCTGCCACTCGCACCAAGTCTACGGTGCGCATCGCCAGCTCGGCCCGGCCTGTTCCTGCTCCCCGCACCAAGTCTGTGGTGCGCGTCGCCAGCCCAGTCCGGCCCATTCCTGCTCCCCGCACCAAGTCTGTGGTGCGCGTCGCCAGCCCAGTCCGGCCCATTCCTGCTCCCCGCACCAAGTCAGTGGTGCGTTTCGTCAGCCCTGTCCGGCCCGTTCCTGCTCCCCGCACCAAGCCAGTGGTGTGCGTCGTCAGTCCAGCACGGCCCGTGCCTGTTCCACCGGTGGCTGGTCCGGCATCGGTCAGATGCTTCACGCCGGAGCTAGAGCAATCCGCTCCACCAGTGTGCAGTCCAGCTCCGGCCAGCGGGGCCAGACCGGACCAGGGGTACTTTGGGGGGTTGGAGAGGGAGCGGGGTTCAGGCCCGGAGCCGGATCCGCCGCCTAAGCGGAGTGCCCACCCGGTCCCTCCCCTGTGGTGTTTGGTGGGCGCGGTCGGAGTCCGCGCCTTTAGGGGGGGGTACTGTCACGCCCTGGCTCTGGGGACTCTAATATGTTGAGCCAGGGTGTGTAAAGTCTATGTGTGTTGTTCTAGGTTTCACATTCTGGTATTGTGGTTCTATGTTGGCCAGTGTGGTTCTCAATCAGAGGCAACGTGATTCAGCTGTTGCTTGTTGACTCTGATTGAGAACCATACTTTAGCAGCCTGTTTCCCCACAGAGTTTGTGGGATCTTGTTTCGAGTCTGTTGTGTTAGACCGTGAACTGTCACGTTTTCGTTTTGTTGGTTTTGATCGTGTCTCTAATAAAGAGTATGTTTGCCTGCAACGCTGCGCCTTGGTCCTCATCTCTGTTCGACGATCGTGACAGTCCACCTGGCCTCCAAACTACCACAAAGAAACAAACGGGCCTGCGCTCCTCCACTGGCCATCCCTCCTTCTCCCCTCTCAAAGCGGAGTTTGTAAAGAATCATTTATTTCCCCCTCACTGGCTCAATGTATAACAACGGCGTTGGGCAGCCAGCCAGAGGGTTGTTCCTTACCCTGTATCCCTCTCTGGACCTATTGTCTCCACTCCACCTCTCTTCCCTCTCTCCTGTCTCTCCTCTCTCACCCTCTCCTGCTTGTGTAGCAGCCCTTATGTTCTGCTGACAACCAGGAACATACAGAAACTGCAACGTGGGTTGTTTTTTATTCGTATTATTTGAGGTGTTTGGCTGCGGCTGCAGTCCGGAGGCAGTGGGATGGAGGGCCGGGGCAGATGCTAACTGTAGACTGGACCCTCCCCCTGGAGACCCTCTCTCTGCGGTGCTGCAGCTTATGTGTGCAGATCTCTGCTGTGATCCCACCGCCCAGAGGGCTCCTGCCTGCAGTTAGAGTGATAAATCAACCAGTAAATTAGCCCAGTATAGCCGACAAGAGCCTCTGTGCTTCACTGGACTTCAGTGATATACGTTTTCTCAAGTTTTTGCCAAAATGATATTTTCTTTGTGTGTTGGCTTTGTCGTGACGTTGGCTTTGTCGTGACGTAGTAGTGTGATTAAGTAAAAACATATATGTGGACAAGCACACACTTGCGTACATACACAATTACACAAAAGAACGGGCATAACGCTAACATGACTGTCTCTACCTGTTGCCCCCACAGGAGAACATTCTAATGCGGATCCATTTCCACATCTCAGACGAGACCAAAGAGGACATCTGCACAGCCAAGCACTGCATCCCACACCAGAAGTTTGCCATGACACTCTTCGAACAGGTGAGCACAAACACAAGCCTCACTACAATCACAAGCCTAAGTAACTTCTTTATATTATCACAGTCAATCCATTTTGTTTTCATCTCAGAATTGATCCGCCCATCCATTCCTATTTTCATTAACTGAAGTGAAGCCATCTCTGCTTATCTTAGTCGCGTAACTTTATATGTGTGTGTGTTTGCAGTGTGTGTGCAGCAGCTGTGGGGCCTCCTCTGACCCACTGCCCTTTATTCAGATGGTGCACTACATCTCCACCACCTCCCTCTGGTGAGTAACCCTCTGACTGGGGAAACAGCACTGGACCGACTGGTTCTGACTGGTACTGACTAGCTCTGACTGGTTCTGACTAGTGTTCTGACTGGTACTGACTAGTTCTGACTGGTTCTGACTAATGTTCAGATTTGTTTTCAGGGGTTCTGGCGGGCTCTGACAAGTTCTGATTAGTTATAACTTGGCTGGGTAGATATGACTCAAACCATGCAGTTAATTAACTAACACCATACATAGGGGCACATTAGGTGAATACTTTTATACAAAAGTGAAAATTAATGGACACTGCTCTCCAATTGAAATATGCTCCTTTCACTTCATAAATAGACTAAATGAAAAACCTTTTCCGGTCTCTTTTACGCAGAGCAGAAAATGTACGCTCTTTCGGCCCAGAGACCGTGAATTACACCATTGTGACCGAAAATGCTTTCTTTCTCCTCCGCTAAAGAGAAGTAACACGCCAGGTTAGATATCAGGTCGCCTAGGAACGGGTAATAGCTCTCTTATTCTTGGGGTTATGAGCTGTCAGCAACACCTCTCTGGGCTGTGGGAGGAGAATCATCCCTCTGTTAGGCTACAGACCAGCTGTAGTGAACCAGGGGCAGCCTGCCCGCCTGCCTGCGTCTCCAGCTGTGTGCTGTAGCCAGTCAACCCAGAGGGCTTGTTATGTTGTGAGCAACCTTCTTATGCAAAAGTGATGAAATGTCTCCGTTAATATTTCATGAGATGAGTCTGGTATTTGTTCTGTATGGGCTCTATCTGATTCTTCAACGTTGTTCTGGCCCACATATAAGCCCAAAATCCCCCAACACAAGCCTCTCTCTCTCTCTGTCTTAGAGAAACACACACATACACAAACACACTCTCCACAAACCCCTCAGAGGAGTATGTTGTATCCTGACAACGGTTTATTTGCCAATAACAAAGGTCTGTCTCCTGAGACCTAGTCATCTCTCCTGCACCAGAGCACAGAGAAAAGCTACAGTATAACCCTGGAGTGTCTTTGAGGTGTGCACCTCTATAGGTGGAGAGAGCTCCCCAGAGACCTAGAGAGAATGGGAAAGGACAAAGTCACCTTTAAAAAAAGGTCAGTTAAGAACAAATTGTTATTTACAATGACGGCCTACACCGGCCAAACCCAGACGACGCTGGGCCAATTGTGCTCCGCCCTATGGGACTCCCAATCACGGCCGATTGTGGTACAGCCTGGAATCGAACCAGGGTGTTTGTAGTGACACCTCAAGCACTGTGATGCAGTGCCTTAGACCGCTGCGCCACTCAGGAGCAGTAACCTTGTAGATTAGTGCCCTGCAGTGAATGGCAGTGCTGTCTCACATGAACAGTAGCAGCAGTGTTAAGGCTGTGGCTGTATGTCTGTCTTTTTGTAGGACGTCTTTATCGAAAGTGTTTTTATCGAAAAGTGACTTACATTTAACACACTCTGTATATGTGGCCCATGGGTCACACCCACAACCCCGGTGTTGCAAGGACTAGATGTCTGAGTGAGTGTTGTCTCATACTGTAGATGTCTGAGTGTCAGTGTTCTGTGTGTCTCTGCTACAGTAACCAGGCGGTGAGGATGCTGGAGTGTAGAGACAAGCCCACACCAGACATGTTTGGAGAGTTGCTCCGCAACGCCAGCACCGTCGGAGACCTACGCAACTGTCCGGTGAGTTTTGCAGAGGCGTATGAGGTTAATCCGAGGAATGATTATTGCTGGTTGAAAACTTAACCCATACTAGCACACTATACCTTACCATACCATAGACCAGGGTGTCCCAACCACCGGGCCCCGGACCGGTACCGAGGCCGCAGAGTGTTTGCTAACAGGCCACCGGGCCTTGGCATAAAAATAAGAATATAGATTTCTCCCCTAGCACACGGGACGGGTAATCAATTAACTCACCGCAGCCCATTCTGCGAGCCAGTCGCTAATTTCTTACTCCCTGAAGCATAGAAATAACACATGCTGATTGGATATGCATCAAGTCTCTTACATTCTATAATTATAATATAATATGCCATTTAGCAGACGCTTTTATCCAAAGCGACTTACAGTCATGCGTGCATACATTTTTAGGTATGGGAGGTCCCGGGGATCGAACCCACTACCCTGGCGTTACAAGCGCCATGCTCTACCAATTGAGCTACAGAGGACCACAATACTGACAGTAGCCACCTAAACTTTTCAATGTGAGAGTGCCGTTGTAGTTACAGTAGCAAGTTTTACATGGACATGGATGATATGCAATGTCCAAAAACATGAATGTGACAGCATTCTACACTGAACAAAAATATATACACAAAACATGTAAAGTGTTGGTCCCATGTTTCATTAACTGAAATAAAATATCCCAGAAATGTTCCATACTCACAAAAAGCTTATTTCTCACATCACTGTTAGTGAGCATTTCTTTGCCAAGATAATCCATCTATCTGACAGGTGTGGCATATCAACAAGCTGATTAAACATCACGATCATTACACAGGTGCACCTTGTGCTGGGACAATAAAAGGCCACTTTAAAATGTGCAGTTTTGTCACACAACACAATGCCACAGATGTCTCAAGTTTTGAGGGAGCGTGCAATTGGCATGCTGACTCCAGGAATGTCCACCAGAGCTGTTGCCAGAGAATGTAATGTTAATTTCTCTATCATAAGCCGCCTCCAATGTTGTTTTAGAGAATTTGGCAGTATGTCCAACCAGCCTCACAACCGCAGACCACGTGTATGGCGTCGTGTGGGCGAGGGGTTTGCTGATGTCAATGTTGTGAACAGAGTGCCCCATAGTGGCGGTGGGGTTATTGTTTGGGCAGGCATAAGCTATAGACAACGAACACAATTGCATTTTATTGAGATACCGTGACGAGATCCTGAGGCCCATTGTCGTGCCATTCATCCGCCGCCATCACCTCATGTTTCAGCATGATAATACACGGATCTGTACACAATTCCTGGAAGCTGAAAATGTCCCAGTTCTTCCATGGCCTGCATTCTCACCAGACATGTCTCCCATTGAGCATGTTTGGGATGCTTTGGATCGACGTGTACGACAGCGTGTTCCAGTTCCCGCCAACATCCAGCAACTTCGCACAGCCATTAAAAAGGAGTGGGACAACATTCCATCGGCCACAATCAACAGCCTGATCAACTCTATGCGAAGGAGATGTGTCGCGCTGCATGAGGCAAATGGTGGTCACACCAGATACTGACTGGTTTTCTGATCCACGCCGCTACCTTTTCTTTAAGGTATCTGTGGCCAACAGATACATATCTGTATTCCCAGTCATGTGATATCCATAAATTAGGGCCTAATGAATTTATTTCAATTGACTGATTTTTATTTCAATTGACTGATCATATGAACTGTAACTCAGTAAAATCTTTGAAATTGTTGCATGTTGCGTTTATATTTTTGTTCAGTGTATTGCATTTATATTCACCACATATTATTGCTTATGGTGGTGAAAATGGTCTGATTATTCATATGTCCTGTAGCCACCTTTGGGTTATTCTTCAGTCAAGGAAAATAAATGTACTCTCACACATGCGCATGCACAGACACACAATCTAACTGAGGCTTGGATTGAGTGTTGGCCGACTGGTTCAGCGGAACTCCATGGCTTCTAGAGTGGCAGTAAACAACATTCTGAGTCCTCAGTGCTCCGACTGTAATATCTCTGGGTTAGAAACTGAACTGAAAGGACCAGGGTGGCTCAACATGAGCAGCTCAAAGTATTAGCTTTGAAAATGTAACCCATATGAAATCTCTGTCAGACATGACTCTTATTATTCTGATACTCCCTTCCAGCTTTATCTTATCAAACATTAAAGCCTCTAAAGTACCATAAGGTAAACACTAGAGTCTACATAAATATAACGAGCTCACACAGTGTTGTACAAATTAGACATTTTTCAGAACTGTATTTTTTCCCCACTAAGTATTGGCTGACTCTGAGGCTTCTACTGCTGGTCTGTGTGTGAGAAACCCCAGTGCTCTCATGTTCTCTGAGAAAGTCTCCTCTGTTTATGGCAAATTTGGCGTGTGCACAATCGCTGCCTTCAGGGGGCCTGCCGCCTGCCTGTTTCCAGCCTCACTTCTGGGAAACGAGGTCAAGATGGCAGGTGCATGCGGTGACATGCGTCCCTCTCCCCACGCAAACACACACATACAAACACACACAGACACACAAACACACACATACAAATCAGCTCTATGAAAGGAGTCCTGTGGTAACCTTCTCTTAAGGACCCCCACATGCTGCTAGGCCCAGTGTGGCCCAGTGTGTGGGTAGAGTGTATGTGTAAAGGAAGGTTGGCTCTCTGTGACAGGCATAGAAGTGACACTTGAATTGGGGGATGTCATTGTCAGGACTTGGCCTACAGCCAGCTGACCTTTTCAGACACAGCTCACTGTGAGGGCTGCCTTGAAATGAACCATCGTCAACGCTGAACTAGCTAAATGGATAAAGATCACTGTCCACTCAGTACGTAATGAGTCATGGTAGACTTTGCTTGAGGATTTTTTTGTTTGTTAGATGATTTTGTGTTTATGTTTGTGATTTATTACGCTCAATTTACCTTCTGTCTCTCCCATTCCATCTCTTGCCCCCTACCTTTCTTCTCCCCCCTCCTCTTCACACACTCTCTTCTTCCCTCTCTCTCCTTCTTCCCTCTCTCTCCTCCTTCCCTCTCTACCTTCAGAGTAACTGTGGGGAGAAGCTGCGTATCCGTCGGGTGCTGATGAACTCTCCAGAGATCATCACTATAGGTCTGGTGTGGGACTCTGACCACTCAGACCTGGCAGAGGATGTCATCCACAGCCTGGGCACCTGCCTGCGCCTGGGGGATGTAAGACACACGCGCACATGCGCACACACAAACACACACACAGAGACACACACACTCACTCTTAAAGTTTACTTTACAAGATGCCACAAAGTTAGACTGTACTGGGTTTGCATGTGCTGTAATGTTTCTAGCCCCTGCCACCATCCATCTGTCCTCTCCCTGTCCCCCACAGCTCTTCTACAGAGTGACTGATGACAAGGCCAAGCAGACAGAGCTCTACCTGGTGGGCATGGTGTGTTACTACGGCAAGCACTACTCCACCTTCTTCTTCCAGACCAAGATACGCAAGTGGATGTACTTTGACGACGCACATGTCAAGGAGGTAAAAAACAAATACCAAATCGACCCGGGTGAAAGGCTCCAGAAGTTGCCCTTATCCACAGATCTAGGATTAGATTACTTTACCCCTAATTCTAACCATAACCATTATGATGAAAAAATATCTGACCCTGTATCAGTGGTTAGGGGCAACTTTTACCTACTCTGTGTTAGGCATGGGCATGAGTAATCGAGTACTCGAACGGACGTCAAAGCTCAATCTTCAACCAGAGGTCTAATTATTTTCAAATACTGTAAAACTATTTGGTGGAATGTGCTTTGTGGCTGCCTGAACGGCCAAGTAAAATTCTGTCTTGAAGACAATGTTACTTTGCTTTACATCACACAGTTCTTCTCCCTAAATTCCCTTTCCCCTCTGTGTCTTATTCACTCAATTGCATTCCGACCGCTCCCTACACACCCGTGCTGAGTGCGCACACAAGCTCCCGTTAGGCCTACAGAAATAAATACCTATAAAACGTATCTAACTGATAGGATACACAAACTACATTCCTTGAGAAATGATGACAGTTTTATCATTAATTCTAACTGGACTGCTTGATTGAAGTAGGAAAATATGTGTTCCAACAACGAGCTTCAGTTTCTGAATAATTGCGTCCTGTCTATTTTCTGCTTAGGCTACTTTGCGAACTGCCATTTAGAGTTGGTTAGCCTAGGCTATAACTCCCCTAAACATAGACAGGTTCCACACTGAAAATACGCAAAAACATTAGTTTGATAAAGACAAAGAGCATATTTTCCTCAGAATCATTAAGCATAGGCCTAACTCACCAAACAGATGGCATTGCCATGCAGTGTTCAATGTGAAATTGTTAATCTATTTACAAAATTCCAAAGAACAGGCAGAATAAACTAAATCGAATGTATGTATATCGAAAAGAAAACAGATTTTGGTTTGTAACCCAGAATTCTTTCTTCTTTCAACTCGCCAAATTGAGCCCTGCTTCAAATGATCACTTTTTGAGAATAACCGTTCCAGATTCGAGATGCGCATCACTTCGCACTGGCAGCTTTTTTCATTTGGAAAAATATTCTGTTATATTACATCATGTTTTTTACTATAAAATAGGTGTCTTGACTGTGATAAGGGCTTGGGAAATAAGACCGTCTTGTCTGCTAAATTAACGAAACAAAGCTATGCCATTGCACAGCCATAGGCTTCTACAAGCAAGCACCACTGCTGAGGTCACTGCCTTTTTGAAGATTGTGTTCCACTATATAATATAACCAGTTGATATTACGGTTTCAATAAATTAATCTTAAATAGCAATTGCTTTTTTATTGACTACATATGTATGGTGCAATTTAGCAATTAGGATTTGTTATCTCTAATAGTTATGATAAATTAGGCATTGTTGCGTACTGTTGGTATAGGCCTATAGATACAGTGGCTTGCGAAAGTATTCACCCCCCTTAGCATTTTTCCTATTTTGTTGCCTTACAACCTGGAATTAAAATTGATTTTTTGGGGGTTTGCATCATTTGATTTACACAACATGCCACTTTGAAGATGCAAAATATATTTTTTTGTGAAACAAACAAGAAATAAGACAAAAAAACTGAAAACTTGAGCGTGTATAACTATTCACCCCCCAAAGTCAATACTTTGTAGAGCCACCTTTTGCAGCAATTACAGCTGCAAGTCTCTTGGGGTATGTCTCTATAAGCTTGGCACATCTAGCTACTGGGATTTTTTCCCATTCTTCAAGGCAAAACTGCTCCAGCTCCTTCAAGTTGGATGGGTTCCGCTGGTGTACAGCAATCTTTAAGTCATACCACAGATTCTCAATTAGATTGAGGTCTGGGCTTTGACTAGGCCATTCCAAGACATTTAAATGTTTCCCCTTAAACAACTCAAGTGTTGCTTTAGCAGTATGCTTAGGGTCATTGTCCTGCTGGAATGTGAACCTCCGTCCCAGTCTCAAATCTCTGGAAGACTGAAACAGGTTTCCCTCTAGAATTTCCCTGTATTTAGCGCCATCCATCATTCCTTCAATTCTGACCAGTTTCCCAGTCCCTGCCGATGAAAAACACCCCCACAGCATGATGCTGCCACCACCATGCTTCACTGTGGGGGGGATGGTGTTCTCGATGTGATGAGAGGTGTTGGGTTTGCGCCAGACATAGCGTTTTCCTTGATGGCCAAAAAGGTCAATTTTAGTCTCATCTGACCAGAGTACCTTCTTCCATATGTTTGGGGAGTCTCCCACATACCTTTTGGCGAACACCAAACGTGTTTGCTTATTTTTTTCTTTAAGCAATGGCTTTTTTCTGGCCACTCTTCCGAGTGTACGGCTTAAAGGGGTCCCATGGACAGATACTCCAATCTCCGCTGTGGAGCTTTGCAGCTCTTTCATGGTTATCTTTGGTCTTTTTGTTGCCTCTCTGATTAATGCCCTCCTTGCCTGGCCCGTGAGTTTTGGTGGGCAGCCCTCTCTTGGCAGGTTTGTTGTGGTGCCATATTCTTTCAATTTTTTAATAATGGATTTAATGGTGCTCCGTGGGATGTTCAGTGTCTGATATTTTTTTATAACCCAACCCTGATCTGTACTTCTCCACAACTTTGTCCCTGACCTGTTTGGAGGGCTCCTTGGTCTTCATGGTGCCACTTGCTAGGTGGTGCCCCTTGCTTAGTGGTGATTCAGACTCTGGGGCCTTTCAGAACAGGTGTATATACAGTGGGGGAAAAAAGTATTTAGTCAGCCACCAATTGTGCAAGTTCTCCCACTTAAAAAGATGAGAGAGGCCTGTAATTTTCATCATACGTACACGTCAACTATGACAGACAAATTGAGAGAAAAAAATCCAGAAAATCACATTGTAGGATTTTTAATGAATTTATTTGCAATTTATGGTGGAAAATAAGTATTTGGTCACCTACAAACAAGCAAGATTTCTGGCTCTCACAGACCTGTAACTTCTTCTTTAAGAGGCTCCTCTGTCCTCCACTCGTTACCTGTATTAATGGCACCTGTTTGAACTTGTTATCAGTATAAAAGACACCTGTCCACAACCTCAAACAGTCACACTCCAAACTCCACTATGGCCAAGACCAAAGAGCTGTCAAAGGACACCAGAAACAAAATTGTAGACCTGCACCAGGCTGGGAAGACTGAATCTGCAATAGGTAATCAGCTTGGTTTGAAGAAATCAACTGTGGGAGCAATTATTAGGAAATGGAAGACATACAAGACCACTGATAATCTCCCTCGATCTGGGGCTCCACGCAAGATCTCACCCCATGGGGTCAAAATGATCACAAGAACGGTGAGCAAAAATCCCAGAACCACACGGGGGGACCTAGTGAATGACCTGCAGAGAGCTGGGACCAAAGTAACAAAGCCTACCATCAGTAACACACTATGCCGCCAGGGGCTCAAATCCTGCAGTGCCAGACGTGTCCCCCTGCTTAAGCCAGTACATGTCCAGGCCCGTCTGAAGTTTACTAGAGTGCATTTGGATAATCCAGAAGAGGATTGGGAGAATGTCATATGGTCAGATGAAACCAAAATATAACTTTTTGGTAAAAACTCAACTTGTCGTGTTTGGAGGACAAAGAATGCTGAGTTGCATCCAAAGAACACCATACCTACTGTGAAGCATGGGGGTGGAAACATCATGCTTTGGGGCTGTTTTTCTGCAAAGGGACCAGGACGACTGATCCGTGTAAAGGAAAGAATGAATGGGGCCATGTAACGTGAGATTTTGAGTGAAAACCTCCTTCCATCAGCAAGGGCATTGAAGATGAAACGTGGCTGGGTCTTTCAGCATGACAATGATCCCAAACACACCGCCTGGGCAACGAAGGAGTGGCTTCGTAAGAAGCATTTCAAGGTCCTGGAGTGGCCTAGCCAGTCTCCAGATCTCAACCCCATAGAAAATCTTTGGAGGGAGTTGAAAGTCTGTGATGCCCAGCGACAGCCCCAAAACATCACTGCTCTAGAGGAGATCTGCATGGAGGAATGGGACAAAATACCAGCAACAGTGTGTGAAAACCTTGTGAAGACTTACAGAAAACGTTTGACCTGTGTCATTGCCAACAAAGGGTATATAACAAAGTATTGAGAAACTTTTGTTATTGACCAAATACTTATTTTCCACCATAATTAGCAAATAAATTCATAAAAAATCCTACAATGTGATTTTCTGGATTTTTTTTCCTCATTTTGTCTGTCATAGTTGACGTTTACCTATGATGAAAATTACAGGCCTCTCTCATCTTTTTAAGTGGGAGAACTTGCACAATTGGTGGCTGACTAAATACTTTTTTTCCCCACTGTATACTGAGATCATGTGACAGATCATGTGACACTTAGATTGCACACAGGTGGACTTTATTTAACTAATTATGTGACTTCTGAAGGTAATTGGTTGCACCAGATCTTACTTAGGGGCTTCATAGCAAATGGGATGAATACATATGCACGCACCACGTTATTTATTTTTTAGACGTTTTTGAAAGAAGTTATTTTTTTCATTTCACTTCACTAATTTGGACTATTTTGTGTATGTCCATTACATGAAATCCAAATAAAAATCCATTTAAATTACAGGTTGTAATGCAACAAAATAGGAAAAACGCCAAGGGGGATGAATAATTTTGCAAGGCACTGTAATTGCGCACATATTTTTTTCACAGTGTGGGCCTTGTGTTTTAAATATGTATTTTGAGAACTCGAACAGTCAAAAAATGTCAAATGCCCATCCTAACTCTGTGTGAATGTATTTTTTGAATGTTTACTGCGTAGTTTCTGTGTTTGTAGTAAGAAATCATACAAGTTGTGTTTGGCTATGCTGTGCTCCTCACTTGGATGATGTTACTGTGAGATGAACATGAGCTATACAGGTGTTTTTTCAGAATCCTCTCAGATATGAATCCTCCATCTTATATGTTAATGTCTCTGTCTCTCTGTCTCTCTCTCTCTCTCTCTCTCTCTCTCTCTCACGTTGCTGTGTCAAGAGGGAGAGGATATTAATCTTTTAACAGCGAAATACCTAATGTTTTCTTTCATTGCTAAACAGTGGCCTGGCCCGTCGGCTCTATTCTAAGCCCTCTGTCTCTCTCTGTGTGTGTTTATTGCTCATTTCACCGCAGCGCCATTAGTTTACGTTGACTCACTGACGGGCTGGGGGTGTTTTTGTTCCATTTTTTATCTGTGACATAGTTGTCATGACAGCCAAAGGAAGGATGGTTGTCATAGGAGTAGTTTAGTTTAGGGGCAATTTCACAGTAACGGAATTACGCTGAGACTGCTTTGAACAATTTATACAGTAAAACAAAAAAAATACATTTACTGGAAAGTTCCATTTACAGTTCTTCCTGTAAATGGGTTTTTGTCAAATGTTCAGTGGAAATTGTTAAAAGTGGTCCTTGTGCATAGAGTTTTCTATAGTTTGTTAAACTTTGAAATCAATGGTTTTTGTTTGGTATACATTTTAAAGTGAAAAATATCAGCGTAATTCTGTTACCAATGGAATTGCCCTTAGTCAACTTTATTATCCTACGGTGGATATTCACGCCATACAAAAATGACAATATAAACAACAATCAACATGTATGTACAGGTATTCATGCAGAGAAACATGTAACCTGCCACAGTCTTTATCATGGACAATGAGAGGTCTGCAGAGTTTCTGAGGACCTCAAAGCCTGTCACATGAGGTCAAATGGATGAACTCTGATTGGTGGTTCACACTTCAGCAGTGTTGTGACCAGTCATGGGTGTGAGTACTGATTGGCTTCTCCTGAAGTTCCAGGTCAGGTCCCCTCTCCCAGTGTGACGAGGTGTGTGAGCAACGAGCAGAGGCGTTAGTTAGTTAGTTCCACACGCCTGGCCTGCTGACCCAGCTGTGGTGTATCTTTCTCAGCCCCTCTCCTGGGGGGAGGAAATGACACACAGCTCTGTGGGCACCGGGCCGGCCCCCCCCCCCAACCCCCCCCCCTCCCCACTGCTCTGGCTCTCTGCTATCTTTTTCCCCTCTTCTCTCTCTACCAAGTCCTCCCCCCTCCCCCACTGGTCTGGGTCTCTCTCATCTCCTTTCTGACATCCCTTCTTCCCTTTTCCCCCTCCTCTATCCTTTATCTTCTCCCCACTTTTCCCATCTCCCTTCTCTCCTCTCTATCCTATCATTGCTTTAGTCTCATAATGGCTGTGCTGTACATTCACTCCTGGACAGTTGCACACAACGCAGCTCTCTCTCTCTCTCTCTCTCTCTCTCTCTCTCTCTCTCTCTCTCTGTGTGTGTCTCTGTCTGTAAAGCCGGTACATGAGCCAGTGAGGGTTTGAACAAAAGTGGCCTGAAAACAAGGATATCCTTCCATTGTTTATCTGGACAGGAGGGCGTGGCCAATACAGAGCCAGAGCACAGCGACCACCACTGTAGACACACACACACACACGTACACACTTTGCTGATACGTCGGTGTTGTGCTGTTACTGATTCCTGTGCTGAGTGAGAGCAGAGCGTTCATCGTACGTTTGGAAAACCAGGTTGAGGTAAGATGGGGTTGGAAAATGGGAGGGAAAGACTTCGCTTGATAACAACTTCCCTCCTGACTCTTTTGGTTCCCTCCCCTCTGGCGCTTACAGAGTCAGTTAATGTTAGCCAGTAAATATTGGACTGTAAATGTTGTCTTGACTAACTCTCATTCTTATGTGAGCTCACTCGCATCGCTCTGTGTGTAATTTTCTGGATGTTTCTCTTTCCCAACAGTTTGAAATTCACATTAGGGATGAGCTGAATACTCACATCTAACCACCATTATTTTGAGTTCCCTGGAAAGTTGTGACAGAGTTTCCTTCTCTTCCTGGTAGATTGGACCCAAGTGGAAGGACGTGGTGTCACGGTGCATCAAGGGCCACTACCAGCCCCTGCTACTGTTATACGCTGACCCCCGGGGGACGCCCGTGTCAGTGCAGGACCTGCCCTCCCGCCTGGACCTGCACCACTTCAACAAGGCTTACTACGACAGCGAGGACTCGGGTACGAGACGCCTCGCTTCACACAAGATCAGTGCTACACACACAGGATGGCTGTTACATACTACACCTGGGTTCAAATAGTATTTGTTTTCTTTCAAATGAAACTAATGGAATAGTCCCCAAATTGCAAACCCTGCCCATCTGGTACTCCGGCTTGTGTCGTCCCATTATCTCTGCAGGCTGTCTGTGTCTGTTCCATTGTCATGGTGATGTGTTTTGCTTATCATGTGTTGTCATCAGGCCGAGAGCCGTCCATCTCCAGTGACACTCGCACTGACTCGTCGACAGACAGCTACTCCTACAAGCACTCCCACTCCCACCATGAGTCCATGGCCAGCCACTTCTCCTCCGACTCCCAGGGAACCATAATCTGTAACCCGGACAATGATGCAGCCTCCCACAGCAGCCTGGAGACCCCAGGTAGGAGGAGGAGGAATACAGGGGTGACATACACACACAGACAGGATATATATACTAGGACTGTCCCAGACAAAAAAAATGTTGGTCGACCGAAAGTCGTCTGTTCTTTCGACATTTTTAAACGTGTATTTTTCCATATACAGTATAGACACACCCTATGTGTTTTAATCAAATCAACTATATGCTTGTCTGATGCTTTAAGTGAACTGTTTGATGAAATAAGACACAAATGACTCAAGAGGGAGCCAGAGATCAAGATAACCATAAGGGAAAAAACGTATTAACCTGACCCGACCATCCTCCTCCAGTTCCTGCTTGCTTTCTACTTTCCTGAAGTTGCCGGTAATAGGCTACACCAGGAGTCGGCAACCTTTCTCATGTGGAATGCCAATTTATCTTACAATTTGTACCGATCTGCGTGCCAGTTGTGGTTTTCATATGTACATTTCCGTTGAACAGTTTCATTTAATTTATAATAATGTCTTCGTATCTCAAAATCGTTGCCATATGGTTAATCAAAATTCTATCCAAATCTAAATGAAAATTATACAAACCTAAAAAGTAACTTCTATTGCCATTGCCAACTATGTAAACATAGCCTACATAAAGCCAACAAATAAAAACATTGCAGCCTGCAGGTAGAAAATATCCTGATAAAAGTGAATTATCGTATAAATCACATTGGCTACGCATGGCCTGTCTGCAACGAACTTGAAACATTGTATCAACTATTAACTTGGGTCAGGCCTGAAGCTTGTGCTAGCAAACTTGCAACATTGAATAAAATATTCTGGGCCCTCAGAGTTTCCAGCGCCAGTGAGCTCGGGATAGACACAGCTGTAGGCTTTTGCGCAAGGGATAAGAGCTCATCAGGTAGGCCTATTTTATGAAGTTTCCACTGGATCAGAGTATGACATTTTTCCATTCATGCTGAGTGGTTATCGAAAGGGAGAGAGCTGGAAATATTTTAAAGATACATTGAGGAACTATTGTCATTCTCAATGGATGTAAAAACAGACTTTGTTTGCTTGTTTGAGGTGAAGAAAACATTACTTTGAGAAGCTCCACAGCTCATTAGTGGTGGCGCATTAAGCCAATCAGAAATACTATCAGATCCCCAAATGGGCACATTTATATATGCCTACATTTGCACGCAGGCCAGGTAGCCAATAGGCCTACTTCTATGTGTAATCAGGTGTGCGTCCTTACTCAGCATTGACAGTAGCGCTCCAAACAAAAGACAATGACTGAATTGACAAAACTCGTAAATGGAATGAAATAAACCAACTTGTTTCTCACAAGTGTAGCATAGGTTGTGCACTCTGCACACAACGTGTCCACTCTGACAATGAGAATGGTAAAAGACTGGAATAATAATATATTGAATGGATTAACAGAAATTACCATAACCAAACAAACATTGTAGATTAGAAATTATAGGAATTAACGGTAAATGTACTACTGGTGATATACACTACCAGTCAAAAGTTTGGACACACCTACTCATTCAAGGGTTTTTCTTTATTTTGACTATTTTCTGCATTGTAGAAGTGTGCTTTGCACACTCTTGGCATTCTCTCAACCATCTTCACCTGGAATGCTTTTCCAACAGTCTTGAAGGAGTTCTCACATATGTTGACCACTTGTTGGCTGCTTTTCCTTCACTCTGCGGTCCGACTCATCCCAAACCATCTCAATTGGGTTGAGGTCGGGGGATTGTGGAGGCCAGGTCCTCTGATGCAGCACTCCATCACTCTCCTTCTTGATCAAATAGCCCTTACACAGCCTGGAGGTGTTTTGGGTCATTGTCCTGTTGAAAAACAAATTATAGTCCCACTAAGCCCAAACCAGATGGGATGGCATATGCTGGTTAAGTGTGCCTTGAATTCTAAATAAATCACAGACAGCGTCACTAGCAAAGCACCCCCACACCATAACACCTCCTCCTCCATGCTTTACGGTGGGAAATACACATGCAGAGATCATCCGTTCACAACCACCGCGTCTCACAAAGACATGGCGGTTGGAACCAAAAATATCAAATTTGGACTCCAGACTAAAGGACACATTTCCACCGGTCTAATGTCCATTGCTTGTGTTTCTTGGCCCAAGCAAGTCCCTTCTTCTTATTGGTGTCCTTTAGTAGTGGTTTCTTTGCAGCAATTCGACCATGAAGGCCTGATTCACACAGTCTCCTCTGAACAGTTGATGTTGAGATGTGTCTGTTACTTGAACTCTGTGAAGCATTTATTTGGGCTGCAATTTCGGAGGCTGGTAACTCTAATGAACTTATCCTCTGCAGCAGAGGTAACTCTGGGTCTTCCATTCCTGTGGCAGTCCTCATGAGAGCCAGTATCATCATAGCGCTTGATGGTTTTTGTGACTGCACTTGAAGAAACTTTCAAAGTTCTTGAAATGATCTGTATTGACTGACCTTCATGTCTTAAGGTAATGATGGACTGTCGTTTCTCTTTGCTTATTTGAGCTGTTCTTGCCATAATATGGACTTGGTCTTTTACCAAATAGGGCTATCTTCTGTATACCCCCTTACCTTGTCAAAACACAACTGATTGGTTCAAAAGCATTAAGAAGGAAGGAAATGCCACAAATAAACTTTTAAGAAGGCACACCTGTTCATTGAAATGCATTCCAGGTGACTACCTCATGAAGCTGGTTGAGAGAATTCCAAGAGTGTGCAAAGCCGTCATCAAGGCAAAGGGTGGCTACTTTGAAGAATCTCAAATATAAAATATATTTTGTTTTGTTTAACACTTTTTTGGTTACTACATGATTCCATATGTGTTATTTCATAGTTTTGATGTCATCACTATTATTCTACAATGTAAAAAATAGTAAAAAGAAAAGAAAAACCCTTGAATGAGTAGGTGTGTCCAAACATTTGACTCCCACGCATATACACAGACTAAGCTATATATTTATTCATGCTTTTACCTTGCACACATGCAACTACTTAGGATTAAGCATGTAATGCTTACCCAAACATACTGAGACATATTTGTAAGTACTGTATAGAGGATTAAAGCCACAGCCATTACCCAATCATGTTGATCATTGATCATGTGTCATCATGTCTCTCATGTCCTAACCACATAAACGGTCATTGAAAATGTCCTCCCCCACTTCTCGTTGTTGCTAAGGCCAAGTGGCGGACAGTGGGTCAGTGCAGTGCCACTCTCTGAGGAAAGGCGGGACAGTGGACAGAAAGGGCGGGGCCAGTGACAGGAGGCGGAGCTCTAGTCGTCCACGGCGACTTGAGGAGAGGAGCCGGGGCTCTAAGACTGACGAGGCCACGTCGGCAGGTTACCACAGCGAGGGTACGCAGGAACCAATCACACGGCAGAACTAGGAGACTAGGGACCAATCACATGGCAGAGCCAGGGGACAAGTGACCTATGACAGAAGGGCATGATGACTCAGGAGACTATATACTGTATCTAGCAACTTAGACTTCATCAGAATCAGTGCCTCAGTAGTTCAAAATATTTTGGTTTTAGAAATTTAACCAGAAGATCAGAATCAGGTACAGGAGTAGGGTATCGTGTAGTATACAAAAATATGTGTGTCCTTACCATTTTATTTTGTTCTGTCCAGTTATCAGTTATCACCAAAGTTGTCACTCACGTTGCACTTTCAGCCCATTATTTTCTTGCTTTTTCCACCTCCCCCATCAACACATGACATCACACTACTAATGTCTTTATCTCCCACTCTCTCTCTGTCTCCCTCCCTCCATCTCACTCCTCTTTTCTCCCCTCTCTCCCTGGTTTCTAGGTGAGACTCTGAAAGAGCAGCAGGCACCTCGCACCGCAACCAAGTCCTCCTCCTCCAGTCGACTGAGGGACTTCAAGGAGACCATGAGCAACATCATCCACAGCCGGCCCCTCTCCGCCTCTTCCTCGGGCTCCGGGGCCCTTGGTGGTCTAAGGGTTGAGCCGGGGGCCACCACCAAGTCAAGAGACTGGGAGGCCGACAGCACCAGCAGTGAGTCCAAGTCAAGCTCCTCTGGGGGACGCTACAGACCGGCCTGGAGGCCCCGGAGAGAGGTCCTCAATATAGACAGCATCTTCAGCAGGGAGAAACGCAAACAGGCCGGGTATAGTCCCCTAGGGGCCACCCTGCCTGAAGACAGTGGGGCCCCAGCCGAGGGCCCCACAGGGTCACTCACTGGAAAAGGACAGGAGCCCTTTGGTAATATGGCCTCCTCCTGGACCCTGCCGACCCCCAGGGGCCATAACATGGAGCAGCAGCCCCCCAGGCTCATCCAGAGGATGGAGAGCGGCTATGAGAGCAGCGAGAGGAACAGTAACAGTCCTGTCAGCCTGGACATGCCTCTCGGCGAGGGACCCAATTCTGCTAATGCACACAGGTACAGTAGAGTATATACAGTTGAAGTCAGAAGTTTACATACACCTTAGCCAAATACATTTAAACTCAGTTTTTCACAATTCCTGACATTTAATCCTAGTAAAAATTCCCGGTCTTAGGTCAGTTAGGATCACCACTTCATTTTAAGAATGTGAAATGTCAGAATAATAGAGTGAATGATTTATTTCAGCTTTTATTTCTTTCATCACATTCCCAGTGGTTCAGAAGTTTCCATACACTCAATTAGTATTTGGTAGCATTGCCTTTAAATTGTTTAACTTGGGTCAAACGTTTCGGGTAGCCTTCCACAAGCTTCCCACAATAAATTGGGTGAATTTTGGCCCATTCCTCCTGACAGAGCTGGTGTAACTGAGTCAGGTTTGTAGGCCACCTTGCTCGCACACGCTTTTTCAGTTCTGCCCACAAATGTTCTATAGGATTGAGGTCAGGGCTTTGTGATGGCCATTCCAATACCTTGACTTTGTTGTCCTTAAGCCATTTTGCCACAACTTTGGAAGTATGCTTGGGGTCATTGTTCATTTGGAAGACCCATTTGCGACCAAGCTTTAACTTCCTGACTGATGTCTTGAGATTTTGCTTCAATATAGCCACATAATTGTCCTTCCTCATGATGCCATCTATTTTGTGAAGTGCACCAGTCACTCCTGCAGCAAAGCACCCCCACAGCATGATGCTGCCACCCCCATGCTTCACGGTTGGGATGGTGTTCTTCGGCTTGCAAGAGTCCCCCTTTTTCCTTCAAACATAACGATGGTCATTATGGCCAAACAGTTATATTTTTGTTTCATCAGACCAGAGGACATTTCTCCAAAAAGTACGATCTTTGTCCCCGTGTGTAGTTGCAAACCGTAGTCTGACTTTTTTATGGCGGTTTTGGAGCAGTGGCTTCTTCCTTGCTGAGCGGCCTTTCAGGTTATGTCGATATAGGACTCGTTCTACTGTGGATATAGATACTTTTGCACATGTTTCCTCCAGCATCTTCAAAAGGTCCTTTGCTGTTGTTCTGGGATTGATTTGCACTTTTCGCACCAAAGTACGTTAATCTCTAGGAGACAGAACGCGTCTCCTTCCTGAGCGGTATGATGGCTGCGTGGTCACATGGTGTTTATACTTGCGTACTATTGTTTGTACAGATGAACGTGGTACCTTCAGGCGTTTGGAAATTGCTTCCAAGGATGAACCAGACTTGTGGAGGTCTACAATTATTTTTTCTGAGGTCTTGGCTGATTTCTTTTGATTTTCCCATGATGTCAAGCAAAGAGGCACTGAGTTGGAAGGTAGGCCTTGAAATACATCCACAGGTACACCTCCAATTGACTCAAATGATGTCAATTAGCCTATCAGAAGCTTCTAAAGCCATGACATAATTTTCTGGAATTTTCCAAGCTGTTTAAAGGCACAGTCAACTTAGTGTGTGTAAACTTCTGACCCACTGGAATTGTAATACTGTGAATTATAAGTGAAATAATCTGTCTGTAAACAATTGTTGGAAAAATTACTTGTGTCATGCACAAAGTAGATGTCCTAACCGACTTGCCAAAACGATAGTTTGTTAACAAGAAATTTGTGGAGTGGTTGAAAAATGAGTTTTAATGACTCCAACCTAAGTGTATGTAAACTTCCGACTTCAACTGTACATACTGCTAGGACCGCTATGAAAGATTCCAGATGATCGTAACTCACATATCCGAAAAGGGTAGACTCACACAGGGACATGATGAACTGCATATGGTATGGCTGACCTCTCTGTCTGTCTCTCTGTGTGTGTTTCTCAGGGACACCGGTCTGAAGAAGCCCTCCAGCTCCAGCTCAGGTCCATCATGGCGCACCGTGCCCAAGTCTAAGAGCAGCAGTGCTCTCCTGCAGGATGTCAAGGCTTCATGCAGGGGCAACAGCCACATAAGCCTGGGTAGGTCTGAGTTTGTGTGTGTGAGTATGTTTCCCACAATGTGTGTGGGAAAGTGTATTTCTATGTGGAATTGTTTTAGGGTGTGTGTATATATACTACCGTTCAAAAGTTTGTGGTCACTTAGAAATGTCCTTGTTTTCGATAGAAAATCAATTTTTTTGTCCATTAAAATAACATCAAATTGATCAGAAATACAGTGTAGACATTGTTAATGTTGTAAATGGCTATTGTAGCTGGAAACGGCTGATTTTTTATGGAATATCTACATAGGCGTACAGAGGCCCATTATCAGCAACCATCAGTCCTTTGTTCCAATGGCACGTTGTGTTTGCTAATCCAAGTTTATCATTTTAAAAGGCTAATTGATCATTAGAAAACCATTTTGCAATTATGTTAGCACAGCTGAAAACTGTTGTGCTGATTAAAGAAGCAATAGAACTGGCCTTCTTGAGACTAGTTGAGTATCTGGAGCATCAGCAATTGTGGGTTTGATTACAGGCTCAAAATGGCCAGAAACAAATAACTTTCTTCTGAAACTCGTCAGTCTATTCTTGTTCTGAGAAATGAAGGCTATCCCATGCGATAAATTGCCAAGAAACTGAAGATCTCGTACAACATTGTGTACTACTCCCTTCACAGAACAGCGCAAACTGGCTCTAGCCAGAATAGAAAGAGGAGTGGGAGGCCCCGGTGCACAACTGAGCAAGAGGACAAATAAAAATGATTTTCTTTCGAAAACAAGGACATTTCTAAGTGACCCCAAACTTTTGAACGGTAGTGTACATCACACCATGTTTAATGTGAATGTCTGCGTGTTCACCATAGCATGTTTATATGTACTTACACATTATTATGTCACATGTGCGCTGTGTTTCATAGCATGTGACCCCTGAGCAGATGGTTTATGTTCATTCATATCTGTGTGTCTGTGTGCTTAAAGTGTGATGAAGTGTACACACTGTCACTCCTCACACCTTCTCTTACTGCCTTGATATAGAACAGGGAACATTATAGAAAGCTACGATATTAATGTGTTTGTGTGCGTGCATGTGTGACACAGCGGGAGAGGGCCGCAGCGAGCTGGACGAGCTGCAGGAGGAGGTGGCCAGGCGAGCGAGGGAGCAGGAGTTACAGAGGAGGAAGGAGAAGGAGAAGGAGGCCGCCATGGGCTTCAACCCCAGACCCAGCAAGTTCATGGACCTAGACGAACTACAGAACCAGGGTAAGGCCCCAGACACAGCCCCAGCCCCCAGGCCCAACCTAGAGAACAATGACTTATATTAGTTGTTCTGTTGGAGGCAGCCCTGCCCCACCATGTGTTTGTGTGTGTGTGTGTCTCTTTATGTAGCAGGTGTCTCAGTGCTCCATGTTTAAAGCACCCTGAGTGGGCTGCCTAATGGGACTGCTGTTTTCCAACAGAAAAGAGCATTGTTCCCCCACACACACAATAGGAAGTTTCCTCATTCAGAGGGTTAGAATGTGTGGCCGGCCAATGGCCCAGTCACTGTGTGAAAGGGAGGGAAAAAACATGTTTGACTGTTTGCTGCATTTGTAGTGGAGAGAAATTGGATGAACTAGTGAGGCTTGTAGCAGTATTGAGTGAGTTAGGTAAGTTGTGCTAGCCAGCTGCGATTCTGAAGTGAAGAAAAGTCTGAGTTAACTCAACTCCACAGTGTGCCTTCTTTGTTTTAAATAGCTTTGTTGGTGTGTTTAAAGAGCTTTGCTTTTGGTATGCGTGTTCCTTAGGCAAAGGGGACGGCTTTGAGCGGTGTGTGTCGGACGCTGAGCTGCTGCTAGACCAGTCTCTGCGGCTGGAGCAGGCTGGCGAGTTGTCTGCCGCTCTGTCTGTGGTTAACGAAGCTGTGTGTAAGTAGCCTTAACCTGCCTCCCTGTGCCTGCTGCCAGCCCAGCCGCCCCACTATAACACTGTATCACCACCTACCTGTCTGTGTCCGTTTGTCTGTCTATGTGTTTCACCTGTAGTCCTTACCAATATTGTGCATAAGACAGTCATGCTAACTGCTAGCCATGATGCTAGCCATGCTGGCCATGATAAATACTTTGAGTTATTATGTACTTGCTACAACTGTGATGTGGTTGTCTCACCCAGTTATCTTAAGATGAATGCCCTAATTGTAAGTCACTGTGGATAAGAGCGTCTACTAAATGACTAAAATGTAAATAAATATATACATTTTTAATAATGTGAACGTGAATGCTACAAGA
This sequence comes from Coregonus lavaretus, assembly GCF_964263955.1. Lineage (NCBI taxonomy): Eukaryota > Metazoa > Chordata > Actinopteri > Salmoniformes > Salmonidae > Coregonus > Coregonus lavaretus. The sequence goes on from NC_140023.1 coordinate 17,239,856, forward strand.
AGGGTAATTTTGACCTTTGGTGTGAACTTGAGGGTCCTATTGGACAAATATCTACTTCCAGGCCACAGAGTCACTTGGTTTGAACCAGTCATATGACTAGTCTATACCTGAAAGGTTAAGTTGTGCCACGGTATTGGCAGAACAATTGCCGCAATGCGTGTGCAACACAGTGCTCTATCGTCTCCTAGCGATAGTTTGTTACAAAACTCTTAACTTTTTAGTGCCCACAACTGTAGCTCTTGTTTTATCCAAATCTTATGACATTTATGCTTTCTGTTCAGTCACACCCACAATAAGAGGCCTGAACCTAAAATAAAAGCCCATAAACATAAGCAGGAGCAGTCTTGAATGAGTAATGACAAGGGGAAGGGACAATTTGGTCTGTCGAAACACACGTTTGGGAATGCTGATAAGGTCAGCAGCCCTCTGTCTACCAACCGTCTCTGTCTGATGATAATGAAACGAGGCGAGTTGCATGGGTGTTTACCCATCACCGTGGTTACTAGCCTGCCCGCCTGGCAGTGCAGAGAGGGACAGGTCAGGGGTGGAGGGGGGTGGGGAACCCAGCGCTATGACAACCATGTCAACATGGAAGTGAGTCTGTTAGTATGGTGTGTGTCTCTCTGTCTGTGTTTGTCCACATTTCCTAGTAAATCTGTGTATTGATGTGACTTTCTCAGTATCACTGTCTCTGTCGTGAGCGTCTTGGACATTGAATGTGTGTTTGATACTCCTGACTCGTCCACAGAAGAATGCTCACACACACCCAACTCTTTCTCACACACACACACACTGTTTCCCTTGTCAGACACCCCAGTAAACCCTCGTCCCACAAACCCCATTTCTTCTTTAAGATCTACAGCAAGTCAAGTCGAGTACTACAAACATCTGAACTAAAGATATTTCACCAGCTAACCAAGACAGAGTTAGAAAAATTGCTGCTATATTTCTCAATTCAGCTGCCATGATACAGTATGAGTCAAAATACCAAGGAACAGCCTTTAGTTTCTTCTCAGCCTTCTTAGATATTGCGCCTAGGGAAGGGCTCAGTTTAAAACCATCAATTTAAGTTTTTTGGCTTAACATAATTCACTTTGATTAATTTAACGTTATTGTATATGATTTAACCATTGCGCCGTATGAACATAATCTTTTGTTAAGAGTCACTGTGGATCTTAATTTTATTTTAATGTACAACACACACAACATCCATGTTACTCACCAAGCGTGGTGCCTGTTTGTGTCCTCCCCCACCCCAAACCCCACCCCTCCCGTACAAACCCCACCCCTCCCCTCCAAACCCCACCCCCATTAAGTCTAATCCTATGATTTAGTTTTGTGCCAAGTGTTTTTGCATGCATCCCCATAACTCAGCTCTTTATTTTCTGCATTTTTCTTTCTTTTTTTCTTTTCTGCTTTCCTTCCTTTTTTTCGCCCTGTAGCTAAACTCGGGCTTCCCATGCATGAGGGCGGTGCTAACACTCATAGCAGGACAGTGGCTGAGGCCCGGCTGCAAAAGTGCATGAGGAGAGCGAGGGGCCTGCAGCAGCGCATGCAACAACAGCAGGAAGACAGAACCCAGCAACAGGATCAGGAGCAGACAGAGGAGCAGGATCAGCCCTGTCCCTGTCCCCAGGGGCCCCCCAGGTACCAGCACTGTCTCCTGTCTGTGTCCTGTGACTCCCGTCCCCCAGCTGACCTGCCCTGTTCAGCCCACACCCCTGGCTGAGCTCCTCATGTGGCTCTGGAAGGAGTGGAACAAGGGATCACACAGTCCTGGTTTATTCTTTAACATGCAAAATGCCTTGCATGTAGTATAGGAAAAATACCATTGATTTGTACGTAGAAGTTGTGTTCAACGTGCATACAAAAAGTGAGAAATGCTGTTTCATTTCATTTAACCTAGGTTCTTTAAAGTAGGCCTATATATTTGGAGTTTTAACAGTTTGCTGATGTTATCCTACATCCACCCATTAATCCAACATATTTTTTCCAAACACACAATTTTACCCTTATGTTTAAAGATGTACTAATATTTGCTAATGCCACCTCGTATTCAGTGAAAATGTAGCTAGTGCTGCTGTGTTTTGTGGAGGAAGGGTTGTGTGTGTGGGTGTTTACTGTTTAGTCTTGTGGGGGTTGCTGTGAGGCCAGGACCCAGGGGTTCGGTTCTGAGCCATCCCCTGGGCTAGCCTGTACCAGGCCTAAAGAGTCCATCTGTTACAGGAACATGACACACACACCAGTTTTAGACCTAGAACACAAGCTCTGTTTCAGAGCTCAGACATGTGAGAGATGCCTGGCCATGATTCACTAACCAGCCCATAATATGAGCCTCTTTCCTCCTCCTTCCTAGTGAACAGCCTGTCCCGATCAAAATACTGTTGATGGACGCCCAGGAGGACCAACCACAAGCAGTCCTGGAAGCCACCAGAAGCACGCCTTCTCCTCTCCATGTTAAGCCCCTCCCCTCCAGTACAAACTCACTCCTTGAGCCCTCGAGCCACCCCCCTGTCTCTATGCCCCCAAGCAATCACACAGGGTCACCCACAGGGGGGTATGTGGCGAAGGCAAGGGGGAGCTGGGAAGGACTGGATATGTCAGGTGTGCTGGAGAACTCCTGCCCTCGTGTGAGACCCCTCCACAAGCACGCTGCCTTCTCCCTGCCTGCCCTGTGTGTGGACGGCTGGGACGAGAGCTATACTGAGGGAGGCCATGACCAGCCCCCAGCTCTTCCCAACCACCAGCCAGCTGCATCCCCGCACTGGAATAGTATCACCCCAGCCCAGACTCTGCCCACCCCACACCCCCACTCCAGGACACCCTCCCCAGTCAGCCACACCTCAGAGGAAAGGGGCCACGCCAACATGGAGGATGCCTACCCCAGACGGCCTTCCCTGGGACCCTCTCAGCCCCCTCCTACCCATCAGAACCACAGCTCCACTGTCCTGATCTCCTCCAACACCTCCAGGCTCGGCCCTCCTCCTCCCCCTCCCACCCGGAACTGGTCCGGCTGGAGCCTGGGTCGGCCGGATGCTATCGACTCCCCCTTCTACACCCCTCCCACAGATTCCCACTGTCCTCCACCCGCCCCCATCCGACCAGGGCGTACCCCATCCCCAGCGTCTGGGGACTACCGGTCAGGTGCCGCCATGCCAGTGGATCACTGGGCAGAGAACGTGACCCGCTTCTACAACTCCCAGCCTGCCCCTGTGGTGGGGTCGCCCTGCGAGGAGCTGTCGGAGCTGGACTCTCTGTACCAGGCGAGCCTGCAGGCCCCCAGCCTGCCCCGGGGCCCACGCGGAGTCAGCCCCCAGCCCACTACGAACAAGCAACGTAAGGATACTCACCGACCAGTGACCACTGTTAAAAAAAAGAGAGAAGATGAATGAGAAAAATGAATTGGGTGAAAGTTGTCCACCACTAATACTGTGTCTCTGTGTTGTATCTGCAGCTGCTAGGAAGCTGTTGTCTGGGCTGGCTGCACCTGGCCGCTCCAAGACTCCCACAGCCGAGTTAGAGAGACATGCCTACAGAACGCCAGGCTACACCAGCAGCCCCAGCAGCCCCACACAACACCCCAAGGTCGGCATCCACAGGGTGTGTGTACGTGTGTGTGCATATATATGTGTGTGTGTTTGTTGGCTGGTTGTGAGGTTCAAAGCTGTGTGTAGTGATTTGGTGCAGATATGTGAAGGCTGTATCTGAGTGACGTGTGTGGGTGGAATGGCATGTGTTTGTGTCAGCCCCTGTGTCTATACACGTATGTATTTGTGCGTGCGTGTGTGTAGGAGGGTTTTTGACTCAATGTGTCTGTTGTTTCCCTGTAGCCTGGGTCATGTGAGCGACCACTGGGAGATGACGAGAACTACAGTGCTGAGAACCTCCGCCGCATCGCCCGCAGTCTGAGTGGCACAGTCATAGGGGGACGACCAGAACACCTCGCCCCCTCCCGCAGCTTTGTGAGTCACACACACACACACACACACACTAGTGCTAAGCGATTCTTTTTTTTTATTAAACAACTAATTGACAGAGGGCGGTTCAATTACTTGAAGTCGCTCTGGATAACAGCGTCTGCTAAATGACTAAAATGTAATGTATATAAATACCATTTAGTTAGTTTTTTTGTGAGCTGAACGCGCCGTTTCTCTAGAGAGAAATCATATCAAACACGAGAGACATCAAATCAAGAACAAACTGTGGGATGCTGTAGGGAGATGTAGTTTTCAATAGGCAAATATTCATAATAATAAATAATATGCCATTTAGCAGACGCTTTTATCCAAAGCGACTTACAGTCATGCGTGCATAAATTTTTTTTGTGTATGGGTGGTCCCGGGGATCGAACCCACTACCTTGGCGTTACAAGCGCCGTGCTCTACCCCCCTCCTCGGGGCCCTATCTGGGACGCTCAGGTAACCATCAGCCCCCTCCACCTCCAGTCATCAGACCACAGCACCATCCTGGCCCTATCAGAAGTCCTAGTTCAGTGCAGAAAACGTTGTATTTAACTACAATGACCAGAATCCATTGCGCTTGTCTTCCCGGCCCCACACAGAGGAACGTACACAACACAGCGACGAGAGGGATAGACACAGTTTGTGACTCGAGGTAGCTCTACCAGATTGGTAGTTGTAGCAGGCTTGAAACCTTATCTATGCTGAAGAACTACTAAAATAGTGATTTCGTCAGACAGCTCTGCAGCATGGGCAGCTTTGGCAATCCAACGATCACGGGCTACCCTTTTCGAGCCAACTAGCTAAATAGTATGACTCGTTGGGGAGCACATAGATAACGTTAGATGGTGGTCTGGCTGTCTGGCTGCTACTGCCTGACAGCCAAACAACCATCTAATATACTCACAACTGAAATATTTAATTTAAGTAATGTTCTTAGTAAGTGATAAGCAGTAATGGGCAGTCACTACCATCATGGGACTTTTATTAATTGTTTTTATTCTATGTTGTTAGAGACAGTGGAATGTTTTCATTGTTTAGCTTTGGAATTTAAATTAAAAATCTCTAAAATAATTTCAAGGTCATATTTCATAATGCATTTAATGTAAAAATAATAAAAAATAAAAAATGTTTTAACCGAATTCGAAAAACTTGATGATTTTTTACAAACCGAACCCACTTCAAAAAACACTAATCCCTCAGCACTAACACACACACACACACACACACACACACACACACACTGTGCATATGTCATACACACAAACACAGAGCCTTACACAAGTTCCTGACTGGGGAAGGCCACAGCTGTCACTCCCACTCAGTGCTGTCTGTGTTACCTTTGGTGAGCACATCATTACATCATCATGTACCTCATCATCATCACACCTCCCTCCCAGTGGATGTGATTGTTTCATACTGTCATACTGCCATCTGGTGTTCACATAATGTATCTGCAGTGCTGTGCTGTGATGGAGCCCCTAGTGGTGTGATCTTCACTCAGCAAAATGCCGGAGGCGGAATCTATAAATGATTAATAAATAATTTAGTTCATCCATTAAGCTTTTAACCTTGTGTTCAGCTTACATTCTTTGGCTGAAGAACAAAGGCCAGCACTAGACATGGCACTGTTGCATTATATGAATAGATGGTGAGGTTTGTGCTGCCATTGAAGTGCTGACTGTTGTTTTCGTTTTGTTTTCGTTTGTGGGTCAGCCGTCCCTTGTCAACCTGTTTTTAACTCATCTGTCTTCCTCTCATCCTCCTCTCCTCTCCTTTCTACCTCTCAACTGCTGGGTGGAAATCTCTCTCTTTCTCTCTCTCAAACTGAACCTCGTTCTTTCTCTTTAATAAAAAAAAAGGAGACCCCAGTTACCAGGATGCCAAAGCATGCGGACCCCCGAGTCACCGCACGTCACCCTAGCACGTCCTCCCTGCACCTCCCTCCCTCCTCCACCCACCTCTCTCCACCCGAGCACCAACACCAATACATCCACAACAACCACCTCTACAACCCCCCAGCAATGTCCCAGCACCCCCCTCAGCAGGCAGCGCGGCCCCCCTCCTCGGGGCCCTATCTGGGACGCTCAGGTAACCATCAGCCCCCTCCACCTCCAGTCATCAGACCACAGCACCATCCTGGCCCTATCAGAAGTAGATCACATTACACTCTCGCTTTGTCTGTTATCCCTTTCATTGTCTCTATATGTCTGGCCACACTACAGGGTTTAGGCGATTCCATACCAGCGGTAGCAGAAAATATTTTCGGTATCCCAGATTGTTCAGTCAATTCTCACATAGAAACTTCATTGGGAGGAAGGATGTTTGACATGCTTTTTACATGTGTATCACAAACCATTTTTAAGACTTAATGATCTGTGAACCGTACATGATACAGACAACATATTGGTGTCATTATGCTCCTTATAGTGTGCTCTAACATATGGAGTATGTCTAGATTCTGAAATATGCATTTCCACATTAATTTATTCAACATTAAAAATATTAATATGAATATCTCAAAACTACCCTTTTGGAAAGAAAGTGTGACAGGGGACAGGAACAAATTGACAGAACTCTTTGATTGTATAGTGTGTTTTCCACTGTGCCTGTACTGAAATAGCTAGTGCTCTGCTTTGTTCTAATAATGATCTGCCCCACAGGAGATCACCAGAAGGGAGACCAGTTTCTGGCTGTGTTTGACCGGGGTGAAGCTTTCTCCCGTGAAAACTACCACAGTGTTGCACTGAGCTACGGCACGCTGCCGCGGGCACCTCGCAGGGTACCTCCTTCTGGGTCATCCTCTCTCCCCCAGCCCAGGGAAGGACGCAGCCCCGGCCCTGGCCCTGGGTACTACAGCCGCCCAGACACGGGCTACGCCACCCTCTCCCACCCCCGCCGTTCTGCCCCCCCTAGTGGCACCATTAACGGCTACAGGCAGCCCCCTCAACCAAGCAGGATCAACGGAACCCTACCCATCCGCCTACCTCCCCAACACCACCCAGCTCACCACCGGCTGTCCACCGAGACCTCCACCCAGCCCCTCCGCCTGGACGTACCCCCGGATGTTGACTGGAGGACTCCCAACTACAGGATGGTACCACCATCCATGCCCATGCGGGACGCCCACCCCCTCCATCAGCCCACCCAGAAGCCTGACCAACCCCGAATGAGGGCATCATCCCGCGGCCCCGGTAGTGCCCCACTTTGTTCCCTGTGCCAACAGCTGCCCACCGAGCCCTCCTGCCACTACTGCCAGTCCTGTGGGGCCTACATGGCCCGCTTCCGGCATGCCAGCTGATCCAGCTCACCGTCACCCTAGAAACAGACCCAGTTTACTCCCAACACACACCCCCTCTTTCTCTCTCTGTCTTCTTTCTGTCTCTGTTCCCTGTTGAGCTATAGAAGTCAGACTCTAGTCCTGAGTGTTAAGGAGACTAACAGCGATCTTGGGGCACGTTGTTCTAGCAGATTGTTGCCCTTTCGCTTTCCATTAATTACTGTCTATAGTAAAATCCCACCCCAACCCTCTTTAACCAGACAGGCCAACCACTATCTGGTCCTTAACCTGGTCTATTGCTATAGAGTTTATGTTTAGCCTCGTCTAAGGTTATTTAAAGATGATGTGATCCAGAGTGATGCCAACAACATTGGAAGGTCACAGAGTCCAGGCTGGGTAGAAGTGGGGTTGTGAAAGCCCCACTTGCACTGAGTGTCCACTGAGGTGGATGGCGAGAGGCATTGTGCTTCTTGGAGTTTAGTACACCCCTCACTCCCCCATTGACACATCAGCACCAACACAGCTGGAGTTCATGGGTTCCACTGATGTTCCCAGGGGTCACAATAATACCCATGCTTTGAGGAAGCCTGTTACAGACGAAGAATGAAGATGGAAGTTGAGTTAACGTGTTCAGTCATTAATACTCTTAACAGGTGTGAGACAGTGAAATGGATGCATCATAAGGCTGCTTCCTCACACCAACCCTTCCCTGTCTGGATTGGAAGAGACAACACCCTCTCCTCTCCTCATTGTATTACTGACATTAAAACAGTACCCTCTGAGCTTTCAGATGTATTTACTTACTGTACTACTGTATTTATATTTTTTAGGGAGCCCTGGGTAAGTAGTGTATAGATTGTCAAACTAATCTATCGGTCTAACCTGTATATACTCTGCCATAGACCTGCTGTACTTTGCATTCTTTCAACTAGCTAGCACTGTCTGGTGATTAGAGCCCTCTTGTAGAATGGGCCTGTGTATCTCTCAGAGAGACAGGGCTAAAGACCCTAGACGTTTCTCTTTAGGCTTTCCACAGCCCTGCAGCTATGCATGGTTGTTCAGCAGATCTACGACTGAGGGAATCGCTAAACTTAGTGTACGTTATAAAGTGTATATGAGATTTCCTTAGTGCAGTGAATTTACCTAACTGCGTTAACACAAGTTTAGTGCACTTCAGAAGTGTTAAGATAGTTTTATCTGTTGCTGTTTTATTTCTATTGACATTTCTCCCATTGTTACGGGAGGTGCTCAATGTTATTAGCCTATTTCTGTACTTTAAAGACTTGTGATATTTAGAGGATGGTGATCTGGAGTGCTAAGGAAGTACAGAGGTTTACACTCATAGAGAGAATGTAATGACAGTGTACACATCTGTATTTTAGGATACTTTACAGAGAACATAGATGGGAACTGACTATCAAGCTGTCAATTCAATGGCTTTTAACAAATCGTACTTGATGTATCTTGACCGTTAGAGCATTAAAAAATTTTCTTGATCTTTTATCTTTGTGATGCGCTAGCACTGGGGATGGCTAATTAGTTCCTAATTGAAATCTCAACCCAGATATTACTAAGACGTTGATTTATACAGTAGCTCTGGAATACAACAAACGCAAACTTTGCCTCGTTTTTGAGGCAGATTTTAGATCTGATGATGTAAACTTATGGATCATTAGAGCCTCAATTACAGTGAAGTCGCTTTTTTGACTTGGGAGGAAAAGCAAGCTACAGCCTTATAAAATACACTTACGTTATCTACAATCTGAAATGAAGGAAATTACTAAATTATGTTTTGTTGCTTTCTACGATATTGCTGATTTGTTTTGGAATATTTGTACACTTATTTTTCTACACTGTAGATATGACTGAGGGCATATGAAGAGAATGTAGCTTAAGGAAGAAAGGTTGAGTGTCTTAAGATAAAACAATTGCTAAAATCATATGGTTAATAAAGAATTTAGGATGCACAACTGCAGTGCAATTCACCGGGTGTGAGTGGTGTTGTCCTTCTTTAGGGAAAACAGTCTCTGAAACTGAAATGTAACTGGATTGTTGCAGATGTTAAACACTTAACCAAAGAGTGCCACTTTAGTGAGAGTCATTTTGATGAAAATGAATTAATAATCCTTAGTTTGTGTACATTATGCAACACTGCCCCCTCGGGGATTGCCAGTAGAAGAGCAGGTGACAGGTGTCCATTTTCTTTTTTTAACATGCTAATATACAGATAGTGCGACAGCTGAACAGTGAACATTTGTGTACAGATAATGATAGCCTTCGAACTTAAATGTTAAGAGGATGTGTTTTTTTGGTAATATAAAGGAAGGTTTCCATTTTGGACTTAGTCTGTAAATGCTGTGCTAGCATATGGAACTTGTATTTTTGCAATAAAGTTGTTATAAAGTGCTCCAAACAGGAGCAGAGTATGAAGATGGTCTGTTTCTGTGTGACTATGCTATACTATGCTATATTGTAGGCTACAACTAGGGCCCAGAGTTTTTCCAGGTCAGATCACGTGGTCAGGAAAAGCTCCTGGCCCTAAGATGCTCTATAGCCCCCATAGTCAACTGGCGGACCGCGGTCTGGATGGGGACCCAGAACGGGGTCAATACGGACTGTATTGGAACTTAGTCGGGCTTCGACCCCATATCATATAAACACACATAAGACAAGCGAAAAATTGTAGAATTGCAGGAAATTAGCTCTAAAACAGCAAAACAAAAATACCTGCCCCATGAACAATGTGTAGAATTGCGGGAAATTAGCTTTAAAACCGCACAACAAGAAGGGTGTGAAGAGTTTGGGGTTGCCAGGTGAGGCTTTATTATTACGACGATAAATGGCAATATCCATCCGGAAATTTGTGTGACCGGACCTTCTCAAATAGTACTTGAGTAACCGTGCTCTATAGGTTAGTCACTCACTGACCTTAGTCAGTGTTAAGATATATGACGCTTCTAATTGTGGCCAGTAAGGCTGAGAGTGACTGTACAACAACATCCTGCTCCCTCTTGTAAAAACCCCTAAAGCACCCCAACTTGAGAATTTGGAAAAAGGTCAAAAGAACAGCTAACTTAGTGCTAGCTGACGTTTACCTCAAATTGACAGTGTGTGAATTCCAGTGTTTGCACATGAGAATGCCTTTGTGTGTGTATCTGCGTCAGAGAGAGCGAGATACTTTTAATCTTCATGTGCAGCGCTGTCTCAGCCAGCCTTCAGACTGCAGGGCCTTGAATGAAGCACACAGTACAGGGAATGACATGAATATAATATACCCCGGGAGGTGCAGAGGGAGGGAGGACTATGAAAATAGAACTTAATGCTGTTTATATCCTCCCACTGAAGCTAACCCTGTAGGGTGAGGACAGCTTATACTATACACTGCAGTCTAAAGTAAGGTAACCTTTACAGCTGGGGTGGGTGTTTCCACTTCCTTGGGTTTGCTGGATTTGCAGGCTTTTGTTCCAGCTCAGCTCTAAACCTGATTTAACGAATCAGCCAATCATGGGCTGTGCTCAGAAGGATGAAATGTTCAGATCATTGCAGATAGAAATGAGGTGACATGTTCTCCAAAGGGTAATCGACACAGCATATTTCTAACTAAATGCTTTGTAACCTTGCGTCCTCCATCCATCTTGAATAAGCTCATGGTCTTGAATGTAGATCAAAGTTATGTGGAACAGGCATGTTAGATCTGAGCTGGAACAAATATCTGCATAGTGCACACAGCTGATTGGACTGCCCTTCTCTGCTCTAGTGGGTAATATACAGTGATTTTCCTGTTTCGGCTAGTTGAGATGATCTCTTTTTAGACACCCTGATGAGATATTCTGTTGTGCTAATTCTGTTAGAGACCCATAGAGTGTGTCCAGTATATTACCTCTGCTAAGAGGCAAAACCATAGAGGACCTGCACTCTTAGAAAAAAAACTACAACTGTTCTTCGGCTGTCCCCTTTGAAGAACCCTTTTGGGTTCCATGTAAAACCCTTTTGACAGAGTTTTCTACATGGAACCCAAAAGAGTTCTATCTGGAACCAAAAAGTGTTCTGCTATGGGACAGGCAAAGAACCCTTTTGGACCCCTTTTTTTCTAAGGGTGTAGATACAGACCAAACCACATACGGCTAATTATGTGGTTGTATTCGGTGATCCTCTAAAGGCAGTTTTAGTGAAGGGTTGTCATCATTATGGAGTTGTATTAGCCACAGAAATGATGGAAGGGATTCCTTGAAACAGATGATGTTCTGTTTTGATGGAAGGTTTAGAGGACGTTGCCTTGAACAGTTACATTAATCATCAATGTGCCATTATGGTAAACAGGAGAATAAGGGAAAAATGACTGTCCATGGGGTGTTACCCAGCCCTCCAAATGAAAATGAATAGCCTCCATTATCAGGGCCAATACTTATTATATCAATATTATAACTAGAGCCCAGACTTTCACCTGGTCAGGTCACATGGTATCATACTGTACATATTATGTCCTCTGTAGCTCAGCTGGTAGAGCACGGCGCTTGTAACGCCAAGGTAGTGGGTTCGATCCCCGGGACCACCCATACACAAAAAAAATGTATGCACGCATGACTGTAAGTCGCTTTGGATAAAAGCGTCTGCTAAATGGCATATTATTATTATTATTATTATTTTAGATCAGTGAGGCCAGAGGACTTGCCTAATGCCTGTTATAGGAGGAGAGCATCTCCACTGGGCTTCAATAATGGAATCAGGTTGCATTAACTCTGCATGCTAAACACTTCTCACACTCCCATTCTTCATTTCATTACATCTGACAGGCCGTTAGTGTGTCATGCAAAGTAATGACTGTGTCCCAATGTGTAATATGAATGAACAATGAATAAACAATGAACTGACTGAAATGGGTGCATGGATGCATCCTGGAGGCTTCTTAATTAGGTGGAGATGCTACAATCTCAACCAGAAGACCAGATAGCCTGTGCGGTCTCAAATCCCCTGCACCCAGTTTTTCAAAACTTTTCTGAGCAGATTGCATTAAATCGTAGAATTGGTTATTTCAAAACTGAAAAATTAGAATGTGATCATTCGTATTAGGTTTCAGATTTGGTCATCCAATCTGACCTTTAAAGACCATCTTATAATTGAGATAACATTACAGAAATGCAAAAGCCCAGAAAAAGATTTTGAGCAGGAAAGCCATGGCACGAAGGAATCTCATGAAAACAACTCCTATTTTGCAATAGATTATGTTAAATTGACTGCTGTATAGGTACAGTGAGGGAAAAAAGTATTTGATCCCCTGCTGATTTTGTAAGTTTGCCCACTAACAAAGACATGATCGGTCTATAATTTTAATGGTAGGTTTATTTGAACAGTGAGAGACAGAATAACAACAACAAAATCCAGAAAAACGCATGTCAAAAATGTTATATATTGATTTGCATTTTAATGAGGGATATAAGTATTTGACCCCTCTGCAAAACATGACTTAGTACTTGGTGGCAAAACCCTTGTTGGCAATCACAGAGGTCAGATGTTTCTTGTAGTTGGCCACCAGGTTTGCACACATCTCAGGAGGGATTTTGTCCCACTCTTCTTTGCAGATCTTCTCCAAGTCATTAAGGTTTCGAGGCTGACGTTTGGCAACTCGAACCTTCAGCTCCCTCCACAGATTTTCTATGGGATTAAGGTCTGGAGACTGGCTAGGCCACTCCAGGACCTTAATGTGCTTCTTCTTGAGCCACTCCTTTGTTGCCTTGGCCGTGTGTTTTGGGTCATTGTCATGCTGGAATACCCATCCACGACCCATTTTCAATGCCCTGGCTGAATGAAGGAGGTTCTCACCCAAGATTTGATGGTATATGGCCCCGTCCATCGTCCCTTTGATGCGGTGAAGTTGTCCTGTCCCCTTAGCAGAAAAACACCCCCAAAGCATAATGTTTCCACCTCCATGTTTGACGGTGGGGATGGTGTTCTTGGGGTCATAGGTAGCATTCCTCCTCCTCCAAACACGGCGAGTTGAGTTGATGCCAAAGAGCTCGATTCTGGTCTCATCTGACCACAACACTTTCACCCAGTTCTCCTCTGAATCATTCAGATGTTCATTGGCAAACTTCAGACGGGCCTGTATATGTGCTTTCTCGAGCAGGGGGACCTTGCGAGCGCTGCAGGATTTCAGTCCTTCACGGCATAGTGTGTTACCAATTGTTTTCTTGGTGACTATGGTCCCAGCTGCCTTGAGATCGTTGACAAGATCCTCCCGTGTAGTTCTGGGCTGATTCCTCACCGTTCTCATGATCATTGCAACTCCACAAGGTGAGATCTTGCATGGAGCCCCAGGCCGAGGGAGATTGACAGTTCTTTTGTGTTTCTTCCATTTGCGAATAATCGCACCAACTGTTGTCACCTTCTCACCAAGCTGCTTGGCGATGGTCTTGTAGCCCATTCCAGCCTTGTGTAGCTCTACAATCTTGTCCCTGACATCCTTGGAGAGCTCTTTGGTCTTGGCCATGGTGGAGAGTTTGGAATCTGATTGATTGATTGCTTCTGTGGACAGGTGTCTTTTATACAGGTAACAAACTGAGATTAGGAGCACTCCCTTTAAGAATGTGCTCCTTAATCTCAGCTCGTTACCTGTATAAAAGACACCTGGGAGCCAGAAATCTTTCTGATTGAGAGGGGGTCAAATACTTATTTCCCTCATTAAAATGCAAATCAATTTATAACATTTTTGACATGCGTTTTTCTGGATTTTTTTGTTGTTATTCTGTCTCTCACTGTTCAAATAAACCTACCATTAAAATTATAGACTGATCATTTCTTTGTCAGTGGGCAAACGTACAAAATCAGCAGGGGATCAAATACTTTTTTCCCTCACTGTATGTGGTCAGTTGATATATTGAGAAGTGTCAAATAAATGCATCTATTTTCTCACAAGTGATGGAAATGATGGCGCCGGAGGGGATGGCTGCCGTTTTATGGCTCTTAACCAACCGTGCTATTTTGTGTGTTTTTCTGCATTATTTGTAACTTATTTTGTACATAATGTTGCTGCTACCGTCTCTTATGACCGAAAAGAGCTTCTGGACATTAGAACAGCGATTACTCACTTTGAACTGGACAAATATCTTTTTTTAAATGAGTCGGACGAGAGTCCCTGTGCCCAAGAACACTAAGGTAACCTGCCTAAATGACTACCGACCCGTAGCACTCACATCTGAAGCCATGAAGTACTTTGAAAGGCTGGTCATCGCTCACATCAACACCATTATCCCAGAAACCCTAGACCCACTCCAATTTGCATACCGCCCCAACAGATCCACAGATGATGCTATCTCTATTGCGCTCCACACTGCCCTTTCACACCTGGACAAAAGGAACACCTAGGTGAGAATGCTATTCATTGACTACAGCTCAGCGTTCAACACCGTAGTGCCCTCAAAGCTCATCACTAAGCTAAGGACCCTGGGACTAAACACCTCCCTCTGCAACTGGATCCTGGACTTCCTGACAGGCCGCCCCCAGGTGGTAAGGGTAGGTAACAACAAATCCGCCACGCTGATCCTCAACACAGGGGCCCCTCAGGAGTGCGTTCTCAGTCCCCTCCTGTACTCCCTGTTCACTCATGACTGCATGGCCAGGCACGACTCCAACACCATCATTAAGTTTGCCGATGACACAATAGTGGTAGGCCTGATCACCGACAATGACAAGACAGCCTATAGGGAGGAGGTCAGAGACCTGGCCGTGTGGTGCCAGGACAACAACCTCTCCCTCAACGTGATCAAGACAAAGGAGATGATTGTGGACTACAGGAAAAAGAAGAGGACCGAGCACACCCCCATTCTCATCGATGGGGCTGTAGTGGAGCAAGTTGAGAGCTTCAAGTTCCTTGGTGTCATCACCAACAAACAAACATGTTCCAAGCACACCAAGACAGTCGTGAAGAGGGCACGACAAAACCTATTCCCCCTAAGGAGACTGAAAAGATTTGGCATGGGTCCTCAGATCCTCAAAAGGTTCTACAGCTGCACCATCGAGCGCATCCTGGCTGGTTGCATCACTGCCTGGTATGGCAACTGCTCGGCCTCCGACCGCAAGGCACTACAGAGGGTAGTGCGTACGGCCCAGTACATCACTGGGGCCAAGCTTCCTGCCATCCAGGACCTCAATACCAGGCGGTGTCAGAGGAAGGCCCTAAAAATTGTCA
Organism: Coregonus lavaretus; assembly: GCF_964263955.1. NCBI lineage: Eukaryota > Metazoa > Chordata > Actinopteri > Salmoniformes > Salmonidae > Coregonus > Coregonus lavaretus. The sequence continues at coordinate 17,255,280 of NC_140023.1, forward strand.
AAGACTCCAGCCACCCCAGATTGTTCTCTCTGCTACCGCATGGCAAACGGTACCGGAGTGCCAAGCCTAGGTCCAAGAGGCTTCTAAACAGCTTCTACCCCCAAGCCATAAGACTCCTGAACATCTAATCAAATGGCTACCCAGACTATTTGCATTGCACCCCCCCCCCCCCCCCCCCCTTTTACGCTGCTGCTACTCTCTGTTTATTATCTATGCATAGTCACTTTAATAGCTCTACCTACATGTACATATTACCTCAATTACCTCGACTGACCGGTGCCCCCGCACATTGACTCGTTACCGGTACCCCCTGTATATAGCCTCGCTATTGTTATTTTTACTGCTGCTCTTTAATTATTTGTTACTTTTATTTCGTATTATTTTATATAGTATTTTATTGTGATTTTTTTTGGTATTCTTTCTTAAAACTGCATTGTTGGTTAAGGGCTTGTAAGTAAGCATGTCACTGTAAGGTCTACACCTGTTGTATTCGGTGCATGTGACAAATACAATTTGATTTGATTTAACATGCAGGCTCTATTATTTTTAATCTTAGTTACCTTTATTCATGTAGTTTTCTCATCTCTGTTTCATTTAGAGTGTAGAAGTAGTAACATGACCCGTCCAGTAGATGGCAAGGATAGGCCTATTCAAAGTATTGAAAATACGGTTTCTGTGATCTTGATATTGTGGTATCCTGAAAAACTGCAGTCAATCTAACATAATGAACCTCCTCATTTTAGTAACACTGACATTTCTCTGTACTATCTTTCACTTTTCCCAATCCACCTTGAAAACCACCCTTCCAGATTTTTGGCATCAAAACTATCCTAATCCCAACCTTTGAGTTTTGAAAAACGCAACTACAACATTGAACCTTGTTTAAGCGAAATACCATGAATAATAGGCTACCTTCAATGAATTGAGATGACTTTGTCAGAAAATAACATTGAACAGAATATTTCCAAAGAAACAATGATGATGCGAAATGTATGTGGCCGGTGAGACTTTGCTTCTTGAAAGTCCAATATCTTAAAAACTTGACTGTTGACATGCAAAAATACCAAAATACTTGTATGTAATCTGTAAGTATAAATAAAATGTGAAATCTTAAAGCTGTTTAGACATGGAGAGAATACACAATCTTGCCTAGCCATAATTGGTTGAGATAATGAGGGGGCTGGGACATTCACGAGAAAGAGTCCATTCTGTCACTCAAGGCTTCTCTGTTAAATGGCACATCCTGCTCTCTGCTTCCGCGGATCTACTCCCGCCTCCAGTAGTTTATCTAGAAGTGTTGGAGTGACTATGGAAAGATAGGGAGGGTGTTGATCCATCTGATTTGTATAATAGACGTCTGGATACTGTATATCAGGATTTTGTGGCCATTTATACAGATTGTTCAAAAGATCCAAGGACAGGACGTACTGGGTCAGCATTTGTAGTGCAGGAATATGGGGTGGCAGTCAGGAACCATCATCTGGCTGTATATACGGCGGATCTAATGGCGATACTGTTGTCCTTGCAGTGGGTGGAGGAAGTCAAGCCAGACAGAGTAGTTATTTTCTCTGATTCATGTGCAATGTTGATGTGTCTGCAGTCCTTTAGCTCACGTAACAGACAAGACCTGCTTTATGACGTATTACAAACCCATGGCAGGGTGGAGGGAAACAAGGCAGTTGACGTACTGGCTAAACAAGCACTTAGTAGTGGGGATGTTGATGTTGTAGTTTCAATGAGCAGGGCAGAGGCAAAAAGCCTTATATATACAGTGGTGGTGCAGAGATGGCAGGACCAGTGGAATAGAGATAATAAGGGAAGGCATTTATTCAAGGTACAGAGGAAAGTCTGGGAGGGGAGGACGGCAGCAAGAGACAGAAGAGAGGAGACTATTTTTACAAGACTAAGAGTGGGACACTGCTGGTTGAGTAAGACTTTAAAAATCTAATAAATTGAAATGTTATTTGGTCACATACACATATGTAGCGAAATGCTTGTGTTCCTAGCTCCAACAGTGCAGTATTATCTAACAATTCACAACAATACACAAATCTAAAAGTAAAATAATAAAATTAAGAAATATATAAATATTAGGATGAGCAATGTCGGAGTGTCATTGACTAAATACAGTTGAATAGAATACAGTATATACATATGAGATGAGTAAAGCAGTATGTAAACATTATTAAAGTGACTAGTGTTCCATTATTAAAGTGGCCAGTGATTCCAAGTCTATGTTTATAGGGCAGCAGCCTCTAAGGTGCAGGGTTGAGTAGCTGGGTGGTAGCCGGCTAGTGATGGCTATTTAACAGTCTGATGGCCTTGAGATAGAAGCTGTTTTTCAGTCTCTCAGAGTCAGCTTTGATGCACCTGTACTGACTTCGCCTTCTGGATGATAGCGGGGTGAACATGCCGTGGCTCGGGTGGTTGATGTCCTTGACGATTTTTTTGGCCTTCCTGTGACATCAGGTGCTGTAGGTGTCCTGGAGGGCAGGCAGTGTGCCCCCGGTGATGCATTGGGCAGACCGTACCACCCTCTGGAGAGCCCTGCGGTTGCGGGCGGTGTAGTTGCCGTGCCAGGTGGTGATACAGCCCGACAGGATGCTCTCAATTGTGCATCTGTAAAGGTTTGTGAGGGTCTTAGGGGCCTCACCTCCTCCCTGTAGGCTGTCTCGTCATTGTTGGTAATCAGGCCTACTACTGTTGTGTCGTCTGCAAACTTGATGATTGAGTTGGAGGCATGCGTGGCCACGCAGTCATGGGTGAACAGGGAGTGCAGGAGGGGGCTGAGCATGCACCCTTGTGGGGCCCCTTTGTTGAGGATCAGCGAAGTGGAGATGTTGTTTCCTACCTTCACCACCTGGGTGCGGCCCATCAGGAAGTCCAGGACCCAGTTGCACAGGGTGGGGTTCAGACCCAGGGCCCCGAGCTTAATGATGAGCTTGGAGTGTGCTATGGTGTTGAAAGCTGAGCTATATTCAATGAACAGCATTCTGACGTAGGTATCCCTCTTGTCCAGATGAGATAGGGCAGTGTGCAGTGCGATGGTGATTGCATCGTCTGTGGATCTATTGGGGCGGTAAGCAAATTGAAGTGCATCTAGGGTGTCAGGTAAGGTAGAGGTGATATGATCCTTAACTAGCCTGTCAAAGCACTTCATGATGACAGAAGTGAGTGCTATGGGGCGATAGTCATTTAGTTCAGTTACCTTTGCTTTCTTGGGTACAGGAACAATGGTGGACATCTTGAAGCAGGTGGGGACAGCAGACTGGGATAGGGAGAGCCAGCTGGTCTGCGCATGCTCTGAGGACGGCTGGACCGGCAGCCTTGCGAGGGTTAACACGCTTAAACGTCTTACTCACATTGGCCACGTAGAACGAGAGCCCACAGTCCTTGGGAGCGGACCGTGTCGGTGGCACTGTGTTATCCTCAAAGCGGGCGAAGAAGGTGTTTAGCTTGTCTGGGAGCAAGACGTCGGTGTCAGCGACGTGGCTGGTTTTCCCATTGTAATCCGTGATTGTCTGTAGACCCTGCCACATACGTCTTGTGTCTGAGCCGTTGAATTGCGACTCCACTTCGTCTATGTACTTATGTTTTGCCTGTTTGATTGCCTTACTGAGGGAATAACTACACTGTTTTGTATTCTGCCATATTCACAATCACCTTGCCATGGTTAAATGAGGTGGTTCGCGCTTTCAGGTTTGCGCGAATGATGCCATCTATCCACGGTTTCTGGTTTGGGTAGGTTTTAATAGTCACAGTGGGAACAACATCCACTATACACTTCCTGATGAACTCAGTCACCGTGTCTATGTAAGCGTCAATGTTATTCTCAGAGGCTACCCGGAACATATCCCAAGGAATAGACCTTAGCACGTGTACTTCCTGTTTGAGTTTCTGCCTATAGGAAGGGAGGAGCAAAATTGAGTCGTGATCTGATTTGGGAAGGGCAGGGAAGGGCCTTGTAGGCATTTCGAAAAGGCGAGTAGCAGTGATCTAGTGTTTTTCCTAAGCGAGTACTACAGTCAATGTGTTGATAGAACTTCGGTAGTGTTTTCCTCAAATTTGCTTTGTTAAAATCCCCAGCCACAATAAATGTGGCCTCAGGATATGTGGTTTGATGTTTGCATAAAGTCCAGTATAGTTCCTTGAGGGCTGTCGTGGTATCGGCTTGAGGGGGAATATACACGGCTGTGACGATAACTGAAGAGAATTCTCTTAGGAGATAATACGGTCAGCATTTGATTGTGAGGTATTCTAGGTCAGGTGAACAAAAGGACTTGAGTTTCTGTATGTTATCACAATCACACCATGAGTAGTTAATCATGAAGCATACACCCCCCGCCTTTCTTCTTCCCAGAGAGTTCTTTATTCCTGTCTGCGCGATGAACTGAGAACCCAGCTGGCTGTAAGGACGGGGACAGTATATCCTGAGAGAGCCATGATTCCGTGAAACAGAGTATGTTACAGTCCCTGATGTCTCTCTGGAAGGAGATCCTCGCCCTGAGCTCGTCTACTTTATTTTCCAGAGACTGAACATTAGCAAGTAATATACTCGGAAGCGGTGGAGGGTGTGCCAGCCTCCTGAGTCGAACTAGAATTCCACTCCAAATACCTCTTCTCCACTGGCGGAGACTTGGAGCAGCCTCTGGGATAACTTAAATTGCCCTCGGGGTTACGAACAAAGGATCCAATTCGGGAAAGTCGTATTCCTGGTCATAATGCTGGTGAATTAACGCTGCTCTGATATCCCAAAGTTATTTCCGGCTGTATGTAATACACAAAAAACGTTCTGGGCTAATAATTTAAGAAATAACACACAAAAAAACAAAATACTGCGAAGTTGCTTATGAGCTAGAAGCAGAGCTGCCATGTCTGTCAGCGCCATCTTGAACATCTTAAATGTGATAGGAAAGCATCCAACAAGAAAGTGTGATTATTTGTAGGAAACAGAGACAGTAGAATGTCATTAGATACAGTCTCAAATATTTTGTTATCTTTTTTTAAGAGGAATGGGGCTGGTAGGTATAATAATAATATGCCATTTAGCAGACGCTTTTATCCAAAGCGACTTACAGTCATGAGTGCATACATTTTTCGTGTATGGGTGGTCCCAGGGATCGAACCCACTACCTTGGCGTTACAAGCGCCGTGCTCTACCAGCTGAGCTACAGAGGACCACACCAGGTATGACATATACTGAACAAAAATATAAACGCAACATGCAACAATTTCAAATATTTTACTGAGTTACAGTTCATATGAGGAAATCAGTCAATTGAAATAAATTAATCAGGCCCTAATCTATGGATTTCACATGACTGGGCACATGACTTTCCCGAATTGCAGCCACTGGGGAGCCAGGCCCAGCCAATCAGAATGAGTTTTTCCCCACTAAAGGGCTTTATTACAGACAGAAATACTCCTCAGCTAATCAAACCCCATGTTAAGTTATAGGGGCACATGCTAAATTGGCTAGCTAGCCCCAATGAACTGATAGATAAATAACTAGCTAGCTATTGGATTATATATTTTGAGGTCATCTTTTTTGCATGTTCAACTAGCTGGCTAGCTAGATTAATACAATTTACATCGAGCCAGCTCGTCATTATTAAGCTAAATATTTGCTAAATCTAGCTAGTTATCTTGTCTGCATTGCCATTATTAGGCTGGAAGCAGGTTAAGTGTGTACATGGCATTTTAGTACAGCTGTAGCAGTCAACAGGCAATAATAACCTATAGGACATTAATTCATTCATGTTTTAACCTATTTTTCTGGAATGTGTCTCAGCATAAACCTGCTCTCCGCCACCAGTACAAGGAGATGATCGAGGGTGAACAAGCAACACTTCAGGTATTTTGTCTTTGTACTTTGAGCTTATTGCTTGGACTTGGGGGTCAATGAATGTCATTGCTGGTATACAAGGTTTTAATGTCTTGTCTATTTTTGTCAGCTTACCTCCTTTAATTATCTGGAGCCTGGTGTTGTGGCCAAGGAGCTTTCACTCAGATGGAACCAGGTTTCAGCTGCTGTGCAATGTTGACGCCCTTCCTCCCAGAGATGTGAAAGCATCCCCCGGACTGGACACAACCCGGCAAACATATATTTTTGAGAAGATCAGGACATTTGCAATGAAAAGGCCATGGACATTACATATCCTGCTCCAAAGGGCAGGACAGAAATATGCTCTCAGGCTAGATTCCTTTGTTCATAACCTGAACCAAAGTTACTGAAGGGATCTTATGATATAGGCCTAGGACTAAGCCTTTATGTGTTTGTGTGTTTTAAGTTGTTCCTAATTGAAGGCTACTACCTTTAGCACTTGAAATTAATAAAGTATTTTATTGTTGAAATATTTTATTTGTTTTTTAAGCACTACCATGTGTTCCAATGTGAATGATTTAAGAGGTGGGTGGTTCTAAGGCTTTAGAGGGTGTGAAAGATGCTAAATGGACATAAACAAAGAGCAGCCCTGTAGCTGTTCAAGGTGAAAGGTTATCTTTATTATTCAACAATAGGCAATTTAATACTGTAAATGGTTTGCCTAATAGGGTAACTTGGTGAGATAATGTTCAGAGAATCCATTTAGGCAATTTGGTGAAAGTAGTCCTTTTCTAAATATTTGTTTCCCAAGGATTAATGTAGTGTGAAAATCACAGCAAAATGTTTGAATGCCTTTTTCTCCTAAATAGGATTATAAATTAATCAACTTTTATTGCAACATTACTTCCCCCATGTTTCCTCCAACTACATTGTATGATATGCCATTTTGAAGCTCTGAGTCTGTACTTTTATCCAATGTAAAAAACACAATTTCCAATTTTGGAACATAAGACTGAAAAGAGACAGTGGGTCACAAATAGTTAACCAAATAGCTATCTGCATTGACCATTTTTGCACAAACCTTTTTGACTCATCACATACTCGGCTGATACTGTTTACTATCAGTCACTTTATTCCTAGTTATATGTACATACTGTATCTACCTCAATTACCTCGTTCCCATTCACATCGACTCGGTACGGGTACCCCTTGTATATAGCCAAGTTATTGTTACTCATTATGTATCTATTATTACTTGTATTATTTAAAATATATATATTCTATTATTTCTCTATTTTATTTCTTTCTGCGTTGTTGAGAAGGGCCCGTAAGTAAGCATTTCACTGTTTTCCACACCTGTTATTTACAAAGCATCTATTTGGTAGAGCATGGCGCTTGTAACGCCAGGGTAGTGGGTTCGATCCCCGGGACCACCCATATGTAAAAAATGTATGCACACATGACTGTAAGTCACTTTGGATAAAAGCGTCTGCTAAATGGCATATTATTATATTATTATTATCTGACAAATACAATTTGATTTAAGCTGTCTGAAACAAACAATACCGGATCTCTTAGACCTGGACAATATGAGGCATCCGTGTCTTATGTAACAGTTACCTCTATTCATGAGCAGGTGGTCAATAGTGCCTTACCAGCTGAGAACACTTGCAGTGCATTTGGCGGCCAAGGCTAAGTGAGGACTGACACCTAAAATCATGAAGGAAACTATTGTCCACTCATGTACATGCACAAAGCTTTTATACAGCTAAAATAATACCCTTTGAATCCTGTTCAATCAGGATTCTATCAATCCTGCCATATCACTGTTAATGCATCTTTGTATACACAATTATTCCCTGCAGACACACATTATGTGCTTCATTGCATTTGGAGAACGGGAAGTATCTACTGTAGCCTACCTGTGAGAAGAGGCTTTTCATTATTTTTTTTATTTTTTTCAGTTTCAAGAACAATGCCAAGTTTAATGAGAAGAGGCTACCTTCAATCTTTTACAGTACCTGTGACGATGGATGCTTTACGTGACCAGGGGTGGAAGTAGATTTAATTTCTTACCACTACTGGACACCCAAGTGCCCGCACACATTTTTTTTTATACTACAAAAATTACAGGGTTGACTACTCTGCTGACACTGACAAACAGATCAATAAAAACGATGTTGTCTGATCCATATTATTGGCCTACGTTACACAAGTACAATATGACGTCCATCTAACCTGGATAAGGAAATTATTGTCCAAAAACAAACACAAGTGGCACTGACCCAATTACAAAGACAGTGGATATGCATAATTACAAAGACAGTGGATATGCATATTCACCGGGAATATGGCAGATGTTCTCCGCTGGTGCCAATAAGATAGGCTACCGTTCGCTCAATTACGTTAAGGATTTTTACAACTAAAAGACAGATTGGAGTAGTTTCATTGTCATCTCTTTACAGCAATAGCCATTTGCTTTCCAAACAGTTTTTCCGCGATTGTATTTTTAAATATTGCGATATGGCTGGCGGGGTCTCTCTGCTTTTACTGACAGTCGCAACTCAACAATCATCTATTTGATATTTGCAGCGCACGCTGCCCAAATTGCGGGCCCTTCCGACTGTAGTCTATGCGATTTAAAACAATCAATCCACAGCTTTTTATTTTATTTATTTTTTACTAATGAGTCTCTGTGGCCAAATCATGCTTTCTGGTGTTGTAGCCTATTTTGAATGATTTTATTTATTCATGTATAGACAGGATAAACTAATTAGACTATATAATTTTGGCAATTTAATTCAATTTACTTTAGGGAAAGCTTAACTTCCCCTAGCCTTATGGACACGCCGTTTATACCCTTTAATGTGGCATAAAAATAAACAGTCATGATGTTTTCATCTGATTGTCAAACACTCACTTAACAAAGGCGATCCTGTAGGCTACACCAGGGCCGGCATTATAGGTGGGCCTTATGGGGCCTGGCCTGCCCTACCCTACCGTACCTCCTTGCCCTTCCAAATACAATATTTAAATAGTTATTGTTTATTTGACCGAGACGCTCGCCAACCGAAAGACGCATCAATCTCACTTAAAGCATCCGAGCGAGCGAAACAGCGCCCCTCTGTCTCAGTATGTGTAGAACATGTATCTGATGCTGTCTGGACCAAAATAATATGGCATGTCATACTATTTCTGACCAGACAGCATCACCTACATGGGCTACATATAGAGTGGCGCTGTATCGCTCGCCCGGAAGCTTTCTCCAGTGATATAGGCTAGTTTAAGCAGAGAGGAATAAGCGTAGCGAGACGGCTCACTCGCGCCAAATTCTGTCCAGTATAATCCCAATGCGTTTCTATGGGAATAATATGCAGACCTAAACTTGTCGCATGCCTTTCCGCCTTTGGGACAAAGACTCCCATTATTAGGGTGGAGACATGAGCATCTCTTTATTATATAGAGATCTCTGGTTTCAGCCTCTTGCAAATTGGAAAGGAAAGGTAGCGGTTGCAAAGTGCACTGCTAGGATGCTGGATTACTCTAAAGTAAATTGATGTTTCACCAAAATTATATAATTACTCCTGTCTAAATAAAATCATTCAAAATACTCCATCAGTGAGCATGACTTAGCCTTAGAGGATCATTAGCTTCTTTATATATTTGTTTTGCTGCTGATTGTTTCAAATCACCAGTGTGTTTGGAAAGCCTGCGATTTGGGTAGTGCGCGTGGCAATAGGTCTAGCTGATTGAGTTGCGGCTGTCAGTGAAAAGCATCTAAAATATGTGTGAAGATAATGTGTCTTGAGTATAATTTAAAATGTTGCATCAAGAAGAAGGGGAGGTGGTGTGTCGAAGATATTGTGCCTCTCTCTCTCCAGAAAGCATGCATATGTAGGAAAGTGCCCATTTGGCAACACCACTCATGTTTTCTTCGCCTCACACAAGTCAACAAAGTCTGTTTTTTAACATCCATTGCGAATGATAGTTCCTCGGTATTTGAAAAATATTTCCAACACTCCCGGCCTCGATAATCACCAAGCCGTGCCAAAGTGCAAAATATCACGATCTGATGATCCTATATATATCCAGTGGAAACGTCATAAAAAACAGCTTTCTGTCCGGAGTTCACTGTTGCAAGTTCGTTAGGGACAGCGTCTGACCTTACCAAGTGATGATTTGATTCAATGTTGCACTTCACTAGGAATAGCTCAAGTCTAGACAGATAGAAAGGGAGGCTGACAGGCGGAAAAAAGAGATGAATGTGATTGAAAGAACAGGAATTTTCATCACGATATTTTCTACAGGTTTAATTTTTTTCGGCTTTAGGGCTATGAATTTTATTTAGTTGACGATGGGAGTTATAGGCCTACTGCTGCATCTCTGAGTTCTATGCTCTCATTTATTTAGCCGCCAATGGCTCTCCGCATAGTTGAATAGTTTAATTTTAACTTTTAGATTTTTATCATTTTACTTCACATTTGTATGATTAGCCAAGTGACAATGATTTTGAGAAACGAAAACGTTATTATTGAAATGAAACTGTTCCAAGAAAATGCGCATATAAAAATCATCCTAACTGGCACGCGGATCCGTAGAAATGGTAAGATAAATTGTAAGCATCCCCAAACTTGAAACTCACAAGCTGCATAATCGTCTTTACTATTACAGCCATGAAAACAATTGTGAATGCGCAAGCGCGTGCACACATAGGAGGTCCGGTGAAAAACTTTCCCCCCTATGGAAATGAAAGGCCCGTCCAACTGGTTCGTTCTGCCGCCGGGTCTTGGCTACTCGCGCACATTCGTCCACTCACAAAATATTTCAGCATCCAAACCTCCAACAGAGAACTGTGCACCCGCAATTTGATGAATGGAAAGAGACATCGGTTACAAAACACCTACGTGTATTATAATTACATTCTGCGATTGTCATTAGGCCTACACTTGTAGCCTGAATTGATGCATCCACTGTTGTCCATGCGCGCCTCGGGTCACCGCCACTCATCTCCGACTTGTTCGGGAGCGTCTCCACCACTCGTCTCCGCCTTGACGAAATGTAAGTGTTCTCCTCAAACCACAACGCAATTTGGAGCTTATACCACCTGGTTTCCAGTCAATTCGCAAAATGGTCATGTGGCTGACATGCAGTAATGTTAAATAATGGTGTAATTGCCTATAGTTTTTTGGGCATGTTGTATTAATTGTGATAGGTTCACGTTTTACCGGTATGGCGTACCCCCACTATTTATTTTGCCGGGACGCATACCGGAACGTACTGCCTTATGTTCACCCCTGCACATGAAATCGGACATTTCCCTCTCTTTTTCCCCACACAAAAAAAACGATTGGTACAATTGGTAGAATGTTTGGTACAAACATTACTTGCTAAATTAACTATGCCATTGCTAGTCCCATAAAACATTGTGCATTATATACTGAGTAAAAATATAAACTCAATATGTAAAGTGTTGGTCCCATGTTTCATGAGCTGAAATAAAAGATCCCAGAAATGTTCCTTATGTACAAAAAGCTTATTTCTCTAAAATGTTGTGCACAAATTTGTTTACATCCCTGTTAGTGAGCATTTCTCCTTTGGTATATCAAAAAGCTGATTAAACAGCATGATCATTACACATGTGCACCTTGTGCTGGGGACAATAAAAAGCCACTCTAAAATGTGCAGTTGTCACACAATACAATGCCACTGATGTCTCAAGTTTTGATGGAGTGTGTAATTGGCATGCTGACTGCATGAATGTCCACCAGAGCTGTTGCCAAATTATTGAATGTTAATTTCTCTACCATAAGCTGCCTCCAACGTCATTTTAGAGAGTTTGGTAGTACATCCAACTGGCCTCACAACCACGTCTATGGCGTTGTGTGGATGAGGTGCCCATGGTGGCGGTAGGGTTATGGTATGGGCAGGCATAAGCTACGGACAACAAACACAATTGTATTTTATCGATGGCAATTTGAATGCACAGAGATACCGTGACGAGATCCTGAGGCCCATTGTCCTGCCATTCATCCGCCGCCATCACCTCATGTTTCAGCATGATAATGCACGGCCCCATGCCGCAAGGATCTGTACACAATTCCTGGAAGCTGAAAATGTTCTAGTTCTTCAATGGCCTGCATACTCACCAGACATGTCACCCATTGAGCATGTTTGGGAGACTCTGGATCGACGTGTACGACAGCGTGTTCCAGTTCCCGCCAATATCCAGCAACTTCGCACAGCAATTGAAGAGGAGTGGGACAACATTCTACAGGCAACAATCAACAGCCTGATCAATTCTATGCAAAGGAGATGTGTCGCGCTGCACGAGGCAAATGGTGGTCACACCAGATACTGACTGGTTTTCTGATCAACGCTCCTACTTTTTTTTTTAAAGGTATCTGTGACCAACATATCTGCATATCTGTATTCATGTGAAATCCATAGATTAGGGCCTAATACATTTATTTCAGTTGCCTGATTTTCTTATATGAACTGTTGCATGTTGCGTTTATATATTTTTTCAGTATATATTGAGTGAACACAAACGCCAGAGTCTGGTAACCATTAACAGTTATTTAGAAATGTTAAGCATTGTTTTCTCTCCACCACCACTGCTGTTGAAATGGCTTCTTGGTGAGCCTGCGGCAGTAATGTTCACGGCTTTAGCCACAGGTTGCGCACCTCTTTTAATTTGTATATTTTGTGTATAGACCTACATAATTGGATCTAGTCTTCTCATCACCTGCACTGTTAAATAAATACCACCTAATTTTGCACCAGATTTTCTGAAACCATATCAACTGTTGCTGCTCCACACCATCTAAAAAGGGTGCCGAATCCTATATCTTATCACTACCCAAAATCATTTTATTTTGCTGTTGAGTAAATAAAACTGCAATGAGATTTTATTTTACTGCAACAGTAAGGTAGCATGTGCATAACCCACTTTGGATGGAGTGTTGAAGAAATTAGCGGAAATTTTGTCCAGTTTTTTGAAACAGGACAAATATAAGCACCCACCAAATTATTATTATTATTTATATTCTATTGAGAAAATCAATATATATTTTAAACATCAAAATCATGTTCAATATTGAATGTTGTAATTTAGGAAAAGTAGCTTCCCTTTTGACAAACGGACCCAGTTATTTAGTAAAAACAAATACAGTACACAATTGAGTACAAAAACATCCCTGTCTACATTCACTCCACATCGTTAGAACATGTCATGTACATGGTTGGAAATACAATGGAGCTAGGGGCGGCTAGGCACATCCCTAACAAATCAAACCCTCAATATGCATGAGCAAATTCTAAGACATACAGTGTGTATACTGTACACTATGTACAACTAAGAGTGTGGCATGTTGGTTTTGGATTATAGTGCCACTGGATCCGAGACACATCTCTTAGTTAATATCCTTGTTAATCCCAAACCAAATTTCCTCAGATGTTCTCAGTCCACCATGCACCTCCCAGTGCTCCTCCTGACCATGGTAATGCCAGACTCAGAGGTAGTGAAGGAGGATGTTTAGGGGTAGGTAATTGGCTCAGGGCACACAGGGTCTCCCTCAACCATGTACCACACCTCGTTGTGCCTGTTCAGAATCTTGCTTGGTCTGTAGCACACACACACACACACACACACACACACACACACACACACACACACACACACACACACACACACACACACACACACACACACACACACACAAGTATGTACAGACACACACAGTCACACACGTGCACACAAGACGCACGCACGGAGGCAAGCACACACACACACACACAAACGCACACACAGTTTAGTTTACACATACAATATAACGTAAAATAGTAAAACAAATTAAATATTAAAGTATGTTGCAGACAAGTATTTTGGTGGAATTGGATTGGATATTGGATATGAGTATATGGAAGTATTTGTCCCTGTGCACTCACCTGTCATATCCCGCAGTGTAGTGGTAGTCTTTGTTGTAGGTGGCCTGGACTTTGTCTAGCTGCCTTTTCAGCAGCATGGAGTTTATGCTGGATGTCAAAGACATCATCCATCCGCCGTAGCTCCTCACGTACACTTTCATATCTGACATGTCTGTAAAGTACACCTGCACAGGGAAATCACAATGGCATAAAGATCATTAGCCAGCAGTCTTAAAAAAAATAGATGACATACCTGACATGGGTTCAAATAGTATTTGTGTTATTTCAAATACTTTAGCTGTGCTCGAATGAGCTTGTCTTGCACAATGGCACTAGTGGAATTGTCCCAAAAGTGCAAACCCCACCCATCTGGCACTCTAGAAAAGCTGAATCAAAGTATTTTAAATATATACTACATGAACCCAGGTCTGATAGACAATCATATTCTGTACATGCGCGGAATGACTGTACTTGGTGACACAGAGTGAACATGCAATGACAACGACCATGTAGGAGTTGGCTATACAGAATTTACAGATCTGAGGCGTCCAGGTTAAAATCAGTTATAAAGAGAGTTAGGGCCAATCCCAAATGGACCCCTTGACCCTACACCCTATGCACTTGTCAGGTTGACACGTTTTTGACAGTCAGCAATATGGTAATAGCGCCACCTTACCCTCTGATGGGCTAAGTGGAAGTTTCACCATATTGCTTAAACCAATCAAATCCTCTCAGATCTCCACAAGTGCATAGGGCATAGGGTGTAGGGGTCTATTGGGCCTTATCTTGTCATCAGTGGGTTGGGGAGGAGTCATCTGATGGGCAGATGGCAGGACGAAGCTGAGGGTGTAAACAGATGACTGCGACATCCTCTTCGTCTCCTCGATTTTGACAATCACCGGAACTGTCATGTCAATGTTGACGCCTATAGGAAAAATGTATGGGTAAACACATCTTGCCAGGTAGACACACAAGCATGGAAACAGACTCATGCATGTGCATGTACACACACACACAAATAGATTTACACGCACAAACATACACACACACCAGCCTCGTTGGATCCGGTGATGTATTTGAAGAGTCTCATGAATGAGGTGACTATTGCCTTGTCCATGAGGTAGGCTTCCTCGTCTGTCGACACCCATTTCACTGAGTCATAGTGGCGCACCTGCAACACAGACACAGACACAAACATTCACTCAGAGTCCTGTGCTGTAGAGTGCATTACAGATGTTGTAGGTTTGGGTTGGGACTGTGCACAAGTGAAACAACCCTGCATTACTGATCTACAACTCAATACGATACCCCAATGTCGTGAAACAACTGACATTGTGGGTGCAGGGGAAGGGGCAGTCCATGGGTGGGGGACGTGGGGGTTCGGGAGCTGCCAAGTGGGTGAGGGTGGGGGGGGGGGACAAGCAACTTTGGTTTTTAGACACGGTGGGTGGGAAGGGGTGGGAATCCTGGTTTCTGGGGCTGGGGTTGTCGGGTGGATGGAAGCTTGGTAGCTGGGTGGGGGGAAGCTCCTGTTTTTACGCATGCAGGTACGTATCTTTTTTGTTTTCACAATTGTATGGAACATTATGATAAACTTTATTGTGATGAAAATGCTATTGTATTGTATCTGCAACCCTGACCTAAAACTAAACAATATAAAAACTGGTCACAAAAATGGTGGTGAAACAAACTCCTGACGGCTATGTGCCGTTAATTTGTGGTTTACAATCGACTCACCTCATAATCATCATTCTTGCAAACCAGATCATAGAGCAGACATTCCTTGGTCTCGGTACAGAAGCTAGACTCAGAGGAGTTCCTATTTATAGGGATCAGTGGAAAACAAATCAATACGGGACAAAAGCATTTGATTTCGGACGGCCAGCGCTCATTCAATATATAAGCAGCGAATGATTTCTGAATTGTGTGGTTATGATGTGTGAGAAGAAATAACAGAAGTGTAACTTCCTTACCCAACTCTAGCTTCAGCAGTTAAGATGAGCAGCAAGCCAACCAACCCTGCAAGATAAACCCTGAAATACAGACATACAGTCAGTGTCATCACATTAAAAACCTGAAATACAGACATACAGTCAGTGTCATCACATTAAAACCTGAAATACAGACATACAGTCAGTGTCATCACATTAAAAACCTTAAGTACTCATCCCTCTTGCAATATATTGTAATACTTTAAAAGAAAGTTTGTAAACGATGTTATTACACGTCTATTTCTATAAAAATCACTCTTATTTTAATTATTTAACACCATCACAAATCAAACAAACCTTATCAAAGCAATGATAACCTATCATTTCTACTTACATTATGCTGAGTGTGTGTCTTTTAGATCAGCTCACTCTGGATGCATCCACTGACTGAGAGAAATGCTTGCAGAGAAACTATTTATACCAAATGGAGGTTATGAAAGAAAATGTTGATCACTCCCCCAAACATATGACACCCACTTCCCCCGAATAGCCCAGGGGCCTCAACTTTAATTATATACTTCAGTGGCCTCAACAAATATGTTCAATGGACTTAACCTGCTGAAGAGAAACAAAGGCGGTTTATAAATGGGTGTGTGCCAAGTTAGATAATGTGAGATGATCAGCGTTAATGTTTCTTTGCAAAACTAGTATAAGCTTGTTGTGAAAGAGGCTGTGACCTAGATTTGTCACATGTAATAGGCTCTTATATATTTCTGTTTCGTAATTGAAGCCTTTGCTATTTCGCAATAGGAGCCTGGCTGTCAAGTTTAGAGGAAATAAATAGCACTTTGATGGAGTTTATTCACTGAGCACAGTTGGGCCAAAATCACTAGTCTCAGTGTACTCCTACTGACGACCCGGTGGTGTGTTTAATGGCATTTTTCTTCCCTGCTATTCATCTACTTAATCCATTTTTTTTATTCATTGTCTGTTCCAACCATCATCATCACTTCCTTTTATATGTTTTTTATGTGTCATTATGTGTCAATGAAGGTTCAATTGGTTAAATCCAACTTTATTATGATATTATTATGTCATTATAATATAAAGTAAAGTGCAGATATGCATTGGGCAAACATTTTCTAATTCATATCAAACCATATTCCCCACCTAAAACAGATAAGAAAGCACTTGTTTGACCCCCACAAAGAGAGCAGCTTAGAAAACAGAACTCTGAGGTGTCTCTCAATAGACTAAAATGGCTTCCTCACCTCGTCTCCTTCCCTTCTCATGAGCTGACCTGAAGACACACCCAGGATAGGTGTTGAATACAAAATGGAGTTCCTCACTGTGAATCTGATTTCACCTGTCCCAGTTCTTTCAAATCAGTGCAGGAAAAGGAGACAAGAAAAGGAAGACACTGAATATCGAGATGGATGCAGTCATGGAATGAAACCTAACCTAAACAAATTAAATAAATAAAAGCATCCATGGCATGCACAATCAAAGTCAGTTCAGTTCAAATTAGAGAGATGCCCATTTGGGGTCAACTCAGGCCGTTCTGCATTCACAGTTAGAATAATGACAGAGGTCATGATCTTTAACAAACCTCTGACAACCAATGTGATGTCAGCTGGTCACCACGGTCATCCCTAGTTAACATAGCCACAAAGTCATAATTATAGCTAAACCCCACCCATTTCTGCAATTTATCTTCTTAAAGGATTTGCTTTCTTTCTTAAAGGACAGTAGAAACAGGTCATTCCCAGCAGATTCTCAGAGTCACACACCTTGATGCGCTCCTCCCACCAAGTTATAACACACTTGTCAAGTCATGTTTTGTAATCGTCTTTCCTTATAAATACTCAGGTAACATTTTATTTTAAATGAAGGCACATGAAAGTTAACATGTTCTAGAAGGCATTTCAGCAAAAAAATATTTTTTACGTTCAAATGCCTCTCCTGTGAAGTAGTGACGTGCGTCATACACCCAGTTTATGTAACGGGTCACATTTAACTAACAGTCTTATGGCTTGGGGCTAGAAGCTGTTCATGGTGCTGTTGGTTCTAGACTTGGTGCATCGGTTGCCGTGCGGTAGCAGAGAGAACAATCTATGACTTTGGTGGCTGTAGTATTTTTAGGGCCTTCCTCTGACACTGCCTGGTATAGAGGTCCTGGATGGCAGGGAGCTCGGCCCCAGTGATGTACTGGGCCGTACGCACTACCCTCTGTAGAGCCTTGAGGTCGGATGCCAAGCAGTTGCCATACCAGGCAGTGATGCAGCCAGTCAGGATGCTCTTAATGGTGCAGCTGTTGAACTGTAGAACATAACATAGAACATAACATAGACAGTCAATGATGACCTACTATTTGTATATAGTAACAACTCACGTATTTGCATGTTTTCCATAGGTTATCCCTCTGTAATTGTACAATTAAGATAAATATGTGTACCCTGAGTGTGTGTCATCAAAAAAGTAATCATGTCTATGAAAACCAGTTGGCTTGATTGAGAACAAATGATTGTGAGCACCTCTAGAGAACAACAATTTAATCAGAGCAAAATACATGTTTTCCAGGAGAAGCACAATGCACCTTTTTACACTGCTGACTGACCCATTTCAACATGGTGAAACAACTGCCTCAAGTCTGCCTCTGTCATCCCCAGTTTATGCACAAGGATGTGTATAAAAGAAAGACTTCACCTGTCTCTCTCTCTCTCTCTCTCTCTCTCTCTCTCTCTCTCTCTCTCTCTCTCTCTCTCTCTCTCTCTCTCTCTCTCTCTCTCTCTCTCTCTCTCTCTCTCTCTCTCTCTCTCTCTCTCTCTCTCGCTCTCTCATTCAGGGTGTAGGAAGTTCAGATGGAAGAATCGAAGGCAGATTATAAAATGATTAATATACTGTGGCTTCCTAAAGCCTACCTCAGTTCCATAGCACCATAACCACCATATCTCCAGTCCTCACACAGGCAGATGGGTTTGTCTGAACACGACTGCTTGATGCTCAGCCGCATTCAATACCCCTCTCTCCTGCAATTAGAATCCAAATCTCACCAATAGCCTCTTGCCTTTTTAAGCAGTCAGGGAATATCGTACTTATATTGTATAACATTATGCGTGTCGTTGTTGTGTTGTGTTGTGTAACTGTGCCCTGTCTTATGTGTCTGTTGTCTTATTATGTTCACAATGACCCTGTAAAGGTACAAATAATTTCCTAGAGAAATAGATAAAGTATACTAACATTACGGTCCAAAATAGTGATTTTATCATTCAATTTACCAATGCCTGGGAGGCATGGGGGAATCTAGACTTTGAAATAGCAAGAAAGAAATGTTGAGTAAGTCATTAGATTGAGTTTATGCAGATGAATAAGGTGCAGGCTCTGCCAATGTTGCCATAAGGGCTTTAAGTTGTGTTTGCTCTCACAGTGTGTGTTAAATTGAATATGACTGTGGGACACCCTGATTAATCTACTGGTAACAAAGAGCATAATCTGACTGGATGCTTTATCACATGGGCTGATTTACCTTGGCTGCATGTTTTTGTCTGTGTTATGCTGCATATATTTAGAATACCAATTAAATGTTTAATTTGGGCCAAAAATAAGAGAAACTCTGTTATTATATATTTGCACTACGTGAACATCTCATTCCAAAATCATGTGCATTAATATGGAGTTGGTCCCCCCTTTGTTGCTATAACAGCTTCCACTATTCTGGGAAGGCTTTCCACTAGATGTTGGAACATTTCTGCGGTACTTGTTTCCTTTCAGCCACAAAAGCATTAGTGAGGTCGGGCACTGATGTTGGGCGATTAGGCCTGGCTCGCAGTCAGCGTTCCAATTCATCCCAAATGTGTTCGATGGGGTTGAGGTCAGGGCTCTGTGCAGGCCAGTCAAGTTCATCCAAACTGATCTCGACAAACCATTTCTGTATGGACCTCGCTTTGTGCACGGGGGCATTGTCATGCTGAAACAGGAAAGGGCCTTCCCCAAACTGTTGCCACAAAGTTGGAAGCACAGAATTGTCTAGAATGTCATTGTATGATGTAGCGTTAAGATTTCCCTTCACTGGAACTAAGGGGCCTATCTCGAAGAGGCCCAGACCATTATTCTTCCTCCCGCAAACTTTACAGTTGGCACTATGCATTTGGGCAGGTAGCGTTCTTCTGGCATCTGCCAAACCCAGATTTGTCCGTCGGACTGCCCGATGGTGAAGCATGATTCTTCACTCCAGAGAACGCGTTTCCACTGCCCCAGAGTCCAATGGTGGCGAGCTTTACACCACTCCAGCCGACGCTTGGCATTGCGCATTGTGAATTTAGGCTTGTGTGTGGCAGCTCGGCCATGGAAACCCATTTCATGAAGCTCCTTACTAACAGTTATTGTGCTGACGTTGCTTCCAGAGGCAGTTTGGAACTCGGTAGTGAGTGTTGCAACTGAGGACAGAAGATTTTTACGCGTTACGCGCTTCAGCGGTCAATGGTCCTGTTCTGTGAGCTTGTGTGGCCTACCACTTCGTGGCTGAGCCGTTGTCACTCCTAGACGTTTCCACTTCATAATAACAGCACTTACAGTTGACCAGGGCAGCTATAGCGGCGCAGAAATTTGACGAACTGACTTGTTGGAAAAGTGGCATCCTATGACGGTGCCACGTTGAATGTCACTGAGCTCTTCAGTAAGGCCATTCTACTGCCAATGTTTGTCTATGGAGTTTGCATGGCTGTGTACTCGATTTTATACACCTGTCAGCAACGGGTGTGGCTGAAATAGCCGAATCCACTAATTTGAAGGGGTATCCACATGCTTTTGTATATATATATATAGACAGTGCATTCGGAAAGTATTCAGACTCTTGACTTTTTCCACATTTTGTTATGTTATTACGCCTTATTCTAAAATGGATTTTTTTTTTAAATCCTCATCAATCTGCACATAATACCCCATAATGACAAAGCGAAAACAGGTTTTTAGTAATGTTTTCAAATGTGTTAAAAATAAAAACAGAAATACCGTATTTACATAAGTATTCAGACCCTTTGCTCTGAGACTTGAAATTGAGCTCAGGTGCATCCTGTTTCCATTGATCATCCTTGAGATGTTTCTACAACTTGATTGGAGTCTTCCTGTGGTAAATTAAATTGATTGGACATGATTTGGAAAGGCACACACCTGTCTATATAAGTTCCCACAGTTGACAGTGCATGTCAGAGCAAAAACCAAGCCATGAGGTCGAAGGAATTGTCCGTAGAGCTCTGAGACAGGATTGTGTCGAGGCACAGATCTGGGGAAGAGTGCCAAAAAATGTCTGCAGCATTGTAGGTCCCCAAGAACAAAGTGGTCTCCATCATTCTTAATTGGAAGAAGTTTGGAACCACCAAGACTCTTCCTAGAGCTGGCCAAACTGAGCAATCGAGGGAGAAGGGCCTTCGTCAGGGAGGTGACCAAGAACCCGATGGTCACTCTGACAGAGCTCCAGAGTTCCTCTGTGGAGACGGGAGAAACGTTGAGAAGGACAACCATCTCTGCAGCACTCCACCTATCAGGCCTTTATGGTAGAGTGGCCAGACAGAAGCCACTCCTCAGTAAAACGCACATGAAAGCCCACTTGGTGTTTGCCAAAAGGTACCTCAGACAATGAGAAACAAGATTATCTGATCTGATGAAACCAAGATCTAACTCTTTGGCCTGAATGGCAAGCGTCACATCTGGAGGAAACCTAGCACCATCCCTATGGTGAAGCATGATGGTGGCAGCATCATGCTGTGGGGATGTTTTTCAGCGGCAGGGACTGGGAGACTAGTCAGGATCGAGGGAAAGATGAACGGAGCAAAGTGCAGAGAGATCCTTGGTGAAATCCTGCTCCAGAGCGCTCAGTACCTCAGACTGGGGCAAAGGTTCACCTTCCAACAGGACAACGACCCTAAGCACACAGACAAGACACCGCAGGAGTGGCTTTTGGACAGGCCACTGATGGACACCTGGTAGCTCTTCTGCCTGCTCACGTCAGACACTCCTCAGTTTCTCTCCAAGTGGACATGTGTGATGGTGTGTGTGGACAGAAGTGGGTTTGACTATTGTAACTTGTTGTGTACTTAAACTTGTTATTGGTTGTAGTTATTATGGCTAGTTTCTATGATGGCTTTGTTGTAAACATGCTCAGGTAGCATTCTCATATTCATGCAGTTCTTGCCATATAGATTGCTCTAGTTTGCTATTCACTGTTTCATTCCCCGTTGCATTGTATTGCTACTGTATTTGTATATACAGTATTCATTCATATCGCTCTTTGTACAGAACCACGTCCATTTCATATGTCCTCTGGAAATAAAGATCATTCTTGTGTGTAACTCTCTGTGAGGTTGCCTTATTATTCCTCTGACCAGCAAAGGTCTCGCTGTATTTGTGACTTATTGGCACCACTATGGCAGTTCACAGAGCACTTACCATCCAGACCTCCGGCCTTGGATTTACATCTCCTTTTCTTCACTAGCATGCAGCTTCCGGTTGTGGGGAGGACTTTGAGTTAGATCCACGGCTTCTCCAGGAATTTATTAAGTCCTGTTGCCTGTTTAGGCAGCAACGGCGTAGACTCAAAGCTTCATTCCGTCAGGATGGCTTGACAATGACAGCAATGGAGTTGGAAAGAGCATAAACAGATCTGGGACCAGGCTACAGAATACTGGAATTTAGGGGGGGATATTTACACAGTGTTTGTGCATCTTTCAACTAGAAACTGACAGACCGCAGATTCAGTCTGCAGATTGTCTAACACTGTGTGTGTGTGTGAGAGTGTGTGAGTGAGAGAGAGACAAACACCTACCTGGAGGTGACAGCATTCCCACACCCATATGCCCCCCTAGGCACAACTACGACAACATAACCAACAAAAACGGGTCACAACTCCTGCAGCTCTGTCGCACGCTGGGTATGTACATAGTCAATGGTAGGCTTCGATGGGACTCCTATGGTAGGTACACCTATAGCTCATCTCAGTAGTAATGTAAACTACTTTATCACTGAGCTCAACCCAGAGTCTCTCAGAGCTTTCACAGTCAGCCCACTGACACCCCTATCAGACCACAGCAAAATCACAGTCTACTTGAACAGAGCATGTTGTGGAAAATAATCACTATACTTTATTAAAATCAAAGTTCTTCCAGAGTTTTTGTAGAATCAAGATTTGACTTTATTACAATTTCAACAAAGCCAGGCTAGTCTGCAGAGTAGCCCATTTTCTCTCTCTCTGCTCCCCCTCTATATAGTCTCATTCACACACATCCTAGCTTAAAATCCCTCCCTCTTCAGTTTCCGCTCTCTATCGCTCCGCCCACTTCCTTTGTCTATGATGGCGGCTAAATTCAACTTGTATACAGTTCGGAATCAATTGTAATACAATCAATCAATCCCTTATCTTGCAAAAACACTCATGTTTAGTTTAAACTCTGTTCAACCCCAGCTCTCCTGAGCTTGACCTGATGATTGATTGTTGGACATGACAGGTTCACACTTAATCTTTCAAACACACCCAAACCTACTCCTCTTCCCCTCCCACCATGCTGTAATTACTCATGACTAGTCTAAACGCTGTTCAATTTTGGCTCCGCTCTCAGAACCTTTATTTGAGGAGAGATGCATTAGGCAACAGTCTGGTTTCAGTCTCTGATAAGGTAAGACAGCCATGGATTTAGGTAAGAGCGAGCAATTCGACCCTAGGTCAAATCCCCATTTCACACATACACAAGCCCAGTGAAAGGAACCATTCTTAGTTCTTCATTAGCAACAGAGACGTCCGTGATTTAACGTTGTTTAGCACATAGTTCACTAAAAAATCTCCCTCATATCCCCCAATCTGGGACTCATTGTCCCACAAAAGTATATAATGAGTAATTATGGTCATGATATCAGACACAATCCTGGCATCCAAGGTTATATTTTTTAAACATTAAAATTCAGAAGTTTCTATTCAAACCAATTCCGATATAAGTGTTAGTATCCTAACACATTAAAATACCTAAAATAAATGCTACTTTGTTTTAAGCATAATATCTAGGACATGTTGAGAATAGTGTCAACATCTTTAACTCACATAACTTCTTTACCATATCACATGTAGTATAACAATCAAAAGACTCAATATCAATATCTAATCCATTAATTGCAGTGTCAACATCTTTAGTTATTAACATATTCATAACTTATTCAGATCACTCAGTCAGCTTACAACTCATAATCATAATCAAATTATTTACCCCAAACAAATTTAGAATGACAATTCTTAGTTAGTCACCTTCGTTCATCACTCAAAGTTAAAACTCTCACCTTGGCACATATTGAAATTGGCAGAATGTACATTTATATTATTCATAATTCTAGCATTAGCTTCCTCATAATGAAGAATAACAACAGATCAGTATCTCAATGCATTCTTAGTCTAAATTACTATACATTTAGCAGTGTATAATCAACCTACTACCTCAAATAACAATCCCTTCCTCCCCGGCACTCAATCTTCTGGCGTGTCTTTATTATGTTCTTCAGATAGCTTCATAGTTCAACTTGGATTGCCCATGACAATCTCCCAATTCCAATGTCACACCTGAGCCGCCCCACCTCTACCTCTATTATGTTTTGTCCATTTTGCCAACCAGTATACCAAAACTATGAGACATGTTGTATTTGAATAGATCTCTCTTCCTGCCCACTCCACATGGACTCCTGTCACATTCTTGAGAGAAAAGGCATAAGAGAAAAGGCAGTTGATTGCTTTGATTGGATACTGGTTCTGATTCAGGTCTCCTGGTAGAGGTGGTGCTGAACAGGAACGTCTTCAACACCTTTGTTGCTCCCCTTCAGCCGGGTAGAGTTTTTTATTTTATTTTATTGAGGTTCACACCGTTCTGGACCGAATTATCTCTGCTATGCATCAAGACACCATCCGTAGTAACCTCGAGAAAGGACAAATCATAACAGTTTAGTTGAGTTAATTTCCAATCCAAAACGTCCCTATAAGCATTGACTTATATGACAAATTATTATGTTTCACAAATAATTCTTAATACCAATTTCTAATACTTGATCCTGCTGCCTGATAGATTTTTCTTTGAGGGGTGTCTGCATTCCAAAGCCTATCTGTATAAATGCCATATTGTTTCACATTCTCCCTTGAATTATCCCAAATTATATAACCCAATTGTTTTATTGTAACACTCCTATATTTGCTCATAGTCTATTTGATATTACTCTGGCGTTTCCCTTTTCCTTGTTCCTATTCTAACATCTAATTGCTTACACTTCTCTCCTCATCCTGGTTGATTATAAAATTGTTTACATTCAGGATTTCCTAAATATGACAAACATTCTGCTGGGCAATATGGTCTTTCCGAGTTCCTTAGATGACAGAAGTTGTGGTTGAATCATAGCACAGTCCTGGTAACTGTGGAGATTTGGAACTACTGTTAATTATTTTAACAGAGATGTGGTGCATATTAGACTATTTTCTTTATTTAATTTTATTGTACTCATCTATACGAGTCATTGTTTAACGGCTCCTTCCATTCCCTTTCTTCTGCATTTGGTATGGCTCTAACATGTACAGGGTTTAGTGCACTTTCCCAAGGAATAACTACTTCAACAACACTTCCCCCTGGAAATGTAACGCTAAGTACTACATCAAATTGTTTATCTATGTCTCAGGCTGTTATCCTTATGTCTATGATCCACCTGTCTTTTTCTTTCATTATCTTAAGGTCACACTACCCCATGTGACTTCCCCATAATGGTTCCTCCCACCCCAATAACCAGTTAACCCTCTTACTTTAATAGCGATCCCTTTTGGTATTCTAGTTATGGTTCCTGCTTGTGCAGGAATACACTTTCATCCTGTCTATATCTCTTCTATGTCTTGTTCTTCTGCTCTTTACTATTGTCAGTATCCCATTCCCCTTATTCTTAGGGAACTAGTCAAGGGCAGAGAAATCAATGATGGGGATATCTGGTGCGTCTTGGATGTCTGAAATATCTTGAAGATCTAGAAGGCCTTAAAGGTCTCGAAGGTCTCCCCTTCGCCAAGGGAATCAGCAAGAACACGTAGCTCATCAGTAGTTGGCATCCTCCCCCATCTCCTGATTCTCGCCAGCTCCAGCATCCTCAGCTCCCTCATCTCTAAGTCATCGGTTCCCTCGTGGTACTCTGGTACAATGGTTTAGATGATACCAGGTCGCCCTCCCCTCTATCCGTACAGCTGTTGGTGTAACCTGGATGACGATGTATGGTCACTTTAGCTGTTAACCTTCTTCCGTCACTAGGGTCCCCGGATCAGCCAGAGTCCCTCTCAATCCATCAACGTCGGTCTGCGAAGAGTGTCCTTCTACCAGCCTACCCATAGGGAAGCTCGGAGTTACTGCTGCAAAGACACACAAGCACAGACAAATACAAAAGAAAACAATGCCACCCAATGGCAGGGCCATCTTCCTCTCCTGGGGTTGGAACACTCCTACGGTGGAAAACATGGATCTAAATATTTGTCTCTGCCACTTTCACCATCATTGAGGTAGCCAACAACACCTGGTACAGGCCCCCCACCTAGGGTCTTTCCAGCTCTTTCTTCTGCAGTCTTTTACCGCCACATAGTCTCCAGGGTGCAGAAAATGCTCAAATTCTCCTGCTCAATTGGGCAGAGTTACCTTCACCCATGGGAAGAAAGTCTTAAGAATATTGTTAGGTAGGTGACACACAGTATGCTACTTATGTCTTCTCATCAGTCAGGAGAAGCCTTGAGATTATGCAGCGCACCTACTTGCAGCTTGTTGCAGTCCACACGTTTCATAGACAGGCCACCTCTACACCCTGCCTACTGCCTCCTATCACAAAAAAACATTTAATCTAACCCATAACACATTATTACTACTGCTCATATACTTAATACAACTTGCATATTTCCCCCAAAAAAACATTAAAACCCATATTTTACCCATGTAACCAATACTTCCCCCCTTTGGACACATGCCTCACATCGTGATTCATGTGTTCAAAAAGAAAACAACAACAATATTGCCTGTTGAACCAAAATAATAAATGAACTTAAAATGACAACCTTTGATAATATCTTAACCTAATTATATCCTCATAAGATTATTCAAGGACTATCCCTCATTCAGGACTAACTCTCTCACTTCATCGTTGTCCTGTTTGGAATGATATATAGGATTATTGCCAAATTATAAACTTCTTCATAATTATGAGTATTATAAATGACCCTTAACTCGGTATAATAAATGACCTTAAACTCATCATCCTATGTCACTCGGTTTTCCAGTGTGGGTGATCAAATCACACTAGAACGTCAGGACAAAGGCAAGAGGTCATTCAAACCTTTAAAATAAGTGTTTCATTCTATAGTAGACTAATCATTAACAACCGTCAAAACATTTCATAATTTTTGTATCCCAAGTGTACAGTAAGTCCTTAGTACAGCTCTTTTCAAAAGAAATCACATGTATTTACTTAAAACTCACTCAGTACATAAAACCTCAAATTACATGTGTTTGCCCCTTTTAGATATATAACTTCTATCCCGTGAAAAGAACCTATACAGCTAACATGTCATACTAAGTGGGTTGTTTGTGGTTATTTGAAAACCATATGGTAAAACAACAAACAAACAAAAAATGGCCAGGCCTTATTTATAGTCTCTGAAAATATTTCAAAGAAAAGAGAAAATCACTCCCCCCTTGTAAAAGTACACATTTAGTTAGTTTCCATTTTGATACCTCTTAACCAGTCCAAACAATTTACATTCGAAATTCTCACTCTCTATTGAATATACCAGTCCACATCTCCTGATCCCCCCCACTCAGAAAACCCTCAAAAACATCACTCGTGACTGCTCCCTTCCCCGGTGAATTCCACAATCCACTTCACATAAAAGGAAATAAAGTCTCATGAGATTTAAACCCCTAGGCTTTTCCCTAGTCGCACTGCTCCCACTCGATCACGCTTCGTGACTTCGAAAACTCAAATCCCCAAATATGCTATCTCTTGCCTCGTTGGTTGCACCTTCCCACATGCCCTGTGGCCCCTCTTCTACCAAACCAGTTTACTAATGTGATGATGGTCTGGTCCATCTTCTGTGGACATGCCCCTTCCTGAACTATTATTAGTCCCTCTGATATGCATTTAATTTGGACCCCCATTCTACACAGTGCATCTCTTCCTAATAGATTAACTGGAGTTTGTTCTGATACTAATATAGGTATACATGTAGCTTTTTCCTGCTTCTTATTTTACTGGAACTGTCATATGTATTAATTGCGTTTGTCATGAAAATTCTACTGTTTGTGCATCTTTGCCTGACATGGGGAGGTGAGAGGCATAATTTGGACTTACACATGAGTAAGTTGCTCCAGAATCTATCATCATTGGTGGGCCTCTATTATTCCCCTGAACCTGCAGCATAGGTTCTTCATCAGCCTGCATAGTTACTGCCACTAGCTGACCCTGCCCTTTAGGATTCCCTGGGCATCCCTAGTATCCATGATTTGGTCCTCCCCACGGGTTCACTGGGCCCTGTGGAGCCTGTGTCTAAGACTGCTGCCATTCAGCTAAGTTGGGCCCATTTCCTTGCCAATTACCCTGTTGTGGTTGCCTAGGCCCCCACGGCTTGGTAGGACAATCCCTTCTCATATGTCCTGATTGATTGCACCCCCAGCAGACACCTGGTCTTCTTGGTCCACCATTCTGGTGTGTTTGATGCTGTGGTTGGTACCATTGATTCTACGGGTCCATTTTCATTATTCTTATTTTGCCACTGTCCAGGGGATTGTTGTGTGTACATATTTACTATTAATACGGCAGGACCTCCTCAGCCCTGCTGTTGAGGCGGTGGTTTTTTGCCTCCATGGATGACAGGTGCCATGGCGCCCTCTTCTGTGGTCCTCTGTAGCTCAGCTGGTAGAGCACGGCGCTTGTAACGCCAAGGTAGTGGGTTCGATCCCCGGGACCACCCATACACAAAAATGTATGCACGCATGACTGTAAGTCGCTTTGGATAAAAGCGTCTGCTAAATGGCATATTATTATTATATTATTTATTTATTATTCTGGCAGCGCCGGAGCGATCACTGGGGCTTGTGTTTTCTCTCTGTCTTCTCTTGTTATTCCTTCCAGCTTCATCTGTCTCAGTCTTCTCTGAATGTCCCTCTCATCTACTATCTTTCCTTCTTCCCAAAAAAATTCCAAAATGTCTCTCTCCTTCACTCTCTTCCTCTTTCTTTTCTCCCCTTTCTCTCCTGTTTTATAGTTCTTTATTAGGGTATCCATTTCCTCACACACTGTTACATCAAACGTTCCCTCCTTTGGCCATTTAGTTGCTATTTTCCTGGTTCTTTTTTCCCATTTATCAGAGATTTTACCAATCTCTTTACTATTTTCTGGGAATCTTCTCTTCATGATTGCTACTGGTGTTCCTGCCATCTCTACTCCCTGTGTTCTTGGTCTCCCTGTATGGTTCAGTGTCTATAGTAGGGTGCAAGGTAAATTATTCCTGTTAACTTTCTCAGCTAAACGTTTTTATATCCCTCAGTTAATGGTATTCTTTTTCCTAATATATCTTCATACTCTTCTTCTTTCCAAAAATTTGATTTTATCCCTTGCTTTTCTTTTAATATTCTTCTTATCCTTTGTTCCCTTGTCTCTTCTCAAACCTATAAAATAGCCCCCTCACTTTCCTGTCCCTAGGTATTTTCCTAGTAGTCTATTCATTCTAGGTCGCTAGACCACCCCCTATTCACCCCTAATCATATTCACGTTTCTATTTTCTTTAATCTAGGTTTTTCGTATCTAACTTCCTATACCTTATTGTCCTGTCTTTCAGTATATCTATATCATACGTTATTATTTTTATATTTCCCGTCACTGTGTAATCCACTATTCTATCTCCACTTATCCTATACATAAATGCGGCTGGTTCTCGTTCTAATCTTCGTCTTGGCATTTATTCCCTAACTCATCCTCTTTTGTCTTTCTCTTTTACTTGTCTATATCTGGACAGCTAGTCCCTATCCTAAATTCTCCTACCTAGATTTCTATTATTACTATCATCCTGGTCCTATTACTGAATCAATGACATAGGTAATAGCTGTTTCGCATTAGCTTGTGCCTTTTCCTGATAATGTTATAATTGTAGCTTATTGGATTACTTTAGTTAAAATATAATTGTGTTGTTTAACAAATCTAGACCCCACAATAAATTGGTGCTATCCCATCAGCATAATAGTTAAAGCTACTTGCAATCCACTGGTCCACGTAACGAAAACAAATGATAGTTTTAGAATTAATTAACTATTTGCATACGTCACTGGTGTTACGCAAACTTATAGAATAAAGTAATAACAATTACAATTAGTCAAATAAATGTTTTCCATTCAACTATTCAGACTTCTGCTTCAAATGTCTCTTACGTACTCACTGGACTGTCTCTCTTTTACCCGCGAACTAGAACATGGCATTAGTAAAGTCTATTCACAAACCACCCATAACTAATAGTATATTTGCATTCATATTACTAAATGACATTACTTTCCTTTCAGTCTACCCAAACAATTCACCGTTGCAATTCTAACTTCCCTATTAAATCACTTTCCTTAGTTATCAATTCAAATCATTGCCACAGCTCTATCGCAATTGCCAGTCCGCTATTAAATGTATGTAACTGTCTTTTCTGATTAGGCTCTAATTAATAAAACAAATTCTTGCTATATTTGACAAGCATACATTTAATTCATATCCATATTCAATTCAATAGTCCACATTACAACTCTATTCTCAGTAGTTTTTAAACTATCAACTCATTAGGCAACACAAAAAATGACTCTCTTACTCCTCCCACTATTCCTGTTGAATAAGTGAGTCGTTCAATTCGAACCCCGTAAACTACTAAATCTCAGTCTTACATCACAAAATCAACACTGACTGTATAAATCTACACAACCCATAACCATAGTTGAACTATAATCAGAAAATCTAGATTTTAGTCAGTAATGCAGGATCTATGCTTTATTGAAATGACAAGTAAATCCTCCTTTATTCCAATTATAATGATCTGTAGTCTTAGCATCTGGCACATACCACACTTATTAGAAAATAGCTTTACAGGACATCTCACAAGCTGAAAGGGAATGATTTAGCAGTCAACGAGTCAAATCTACATTCATTAATTTGGAAACAGATCTAACGAATTTAATCAAATGGATTATGTTTTTTCCCCCTAATATACTTAAATTCCTTTACAATATCACCTCTGCTCCAGAATGATAGATAGTTATTATAAAGCTTAATCTTATTTCTATCAAATGATCTATGTACTGTCTCCCACCCCTCACGTACATCTACGTTTCGGGTGCGCAAGTCAGCATTTATATATTATTCCACTTTTATCCAATCTCTAGTAATCAATTACCCGCACATAACATTCATCATATTTTAATATATTCATATCAACCAAACCATTCGTATTTCTAATGACTATTTATTGCCACAAGTTAGTTTACCATAATCTAGTCCCAGCGGAACATCAACTGTAACTACCTAGACCCCTGCCCTCAGTCATAGACTCCTCCTAGAATCCTATAGACTGGTCACTATTCCCTGAACTAACATCTCACAATATTCTATGACAGGCAATGTTTTTACAAACCCCAAGATATCATTATATCAACAGTTTATTCTCCAAACTTCAGATTAACTCATTCCCATATTCACACGACTCTCATAGCACAACGCTATTTCCCAACACACAATCAATATTCGTACAACCTAAAGGAAAATTGTATTCTATTACAGTGCCCAAATTTGGAATGTTAACCCTATCAACATTTGACATTTCACTATGGTCAATTTTACCATAATCCTACATTACTTCTAAATTTCCCAAATATAATGACCCCCTAAAAGCTTGACCGAAATACAAGGTGTTGACGTCATATGATCACCCCCGTACACGTGACCTGTTCCTCCAACAAGATTACTCATACCCCTCCTGATAAAGACTCCGTTAATAAATGAATATCCACATACTATTAATTATCCTCTTCCTAATGCAAGATTGGGCTTGCCTTTTCTCCACCAGCCTTAGATGCTTCAAACGACCTAAAATATTGTCCCTTTCCTGACACTTCCTCCACAAAGAAAAGGCTATTATTTGCAGGATTTATTTTTATTGTCCGATCACTCACACAGATAAGCAGCCACTCGTGCTTAAATGAATCAGACGGAAGAACAAATGTATCAGACGTTTGAACAAAGCTAATTGATCAAACTGACCAAATGAGCAACCTGAATGAGACAGATGAAACATACAACTTAATCACAATTGAATGAACCACAGCCGCTCAAGCAAACCATTCCCCCGTACGAGATGAGCAGACCTACTCTATCTAATTATTTCTCTATACTTTGAAGCCCTGGTGGCTGTTCACAACCGTCCACCTACCTGAGATGACCGGCGCGGTGGTGTCACCTACTCAGGATGACCTACTTTTTTACCCGATTGGCCCTGTCTAACTTTTGCATCACCACACACAGGATTATGCACACCTACCCGAGCAGACCTCTAACAATAAACTCCACTTTAGAGCGGTACCGTAGGCCCTCTCAATCTTATGTACAACTCTTGGCTAGCCTCCTGCCCATTCAGTCCTCTGGAGTGCTAACCCTAGCTCTCCACAGCGGTACCACAGGATTTAACTTATTTACACTTATCAACAATAACATTGCATGCATGCTTATTTCTCATTCCAACAAAAACTCTGTACTTTTGCTAAATGTAGTCCTTAATGCTGGAGAGACCCCTCAGATTCAGCTTGATCGAAACACACAGCTTTTCTATGCTAGAAGTAAGAACGTCGCTTAACTTTATTTAACAGTAGCCACTGTATCTGTGTGATTCGTCAAAACCTCCTCTGATGGCGAAGCACTCAACAATCTCTTCCCAGTCCCATCTGGGGTGCCAATTATGTTGTGGAAAATAATCACTATACTTTATTAAAATTAAAGTTCTTCCAGAGTTTTTGTAGAATCAAGATTTGACTTTATTAAAATGTCAACAAAGCCAGGCTAGTCTGCAGAGTAGCCCATTTTCTCTCTCTTTGCTCCCCCTCTATATAGTCTCATTCACACACATCCTAGCTTAAAATCCCTCCCTCTTCAGTTTCCCGCTCTCTATCGCTCCGCCCACTTCCTTTGTCTATGATGGCGGCTAAATTCAACTTGTATTCAGTTCAGAATCAATAGTAATACAATCAATCAATCCCTTATCTTGCAAAAACACTCATGTTTAGTTTAAACTCTGTTCAACCCCAGCTTTCCTGAGCTTGACCTGAAGATTAATTGTTGGACATGACAGGTTCACACTTAATCTTTCAAACACACCCAAACCTACTCCTCTTCCCCTCCCACCACGCTGCAATTACTCATGACTAGTCTAAATGCTGTTCAACTTTGGCTCCGCTCTCAGAACCTTTGTTTGATGAGAGATGCATTTGGCAACAGTCTGGTTTCAGTCTCTGATAAGGTAAGACAGCCATGGATTTAGGTAAGAGTGAGCAATTCGACCCTAGGTCAAATCCCCATTTCACACAATCACAAGCCCAGTGAAAGGAACCATTCTTAGTTCTTGCCTAGCAACAGAGACGTCCGTGATTTAACGTTGTTTAGCACATAGTTCACTAAAAAATCTCCCTCAAGCAATAGTCAATCATGAGGCATCAAAGCCAAAGGAACTGAATAATTTTAAGAAATGCTATAGATGGAAGGAAAGTCGTTTCGAAACCTACCAAAAAACAATTAGGCAACAACAAATTCAATCCCTTTTAGACAACTTCCTGGACAAAACGTTCCACTGTAATAGTGAAGGTGTAAACTTGCCAGTAGAAAACCTAAACATTATATTTGACCTCTCAGCTTCCCTATCAAATCTAAAAAATCTCTAACAGAAAACCAAAGAAAAGTAACAACAATGACAAATGGTTTGATGAAGAATTCAAAAACCTAAGAAAGAAATTGAGAAACCTATCCAACCAAAAACATAGAGACCCAGAAAACCTGAGCCTATGCCTTCACTATGGTGAATCAATAAAACAATACAGAAAAATAAGGAACAGCATGTAAGAAATCAGCTCAATGTAATTGTAGAATCTATAGACTCTAACCACTTCTGGGAAAATTGGAAAACACTAAACAAACAACAACACGAAGAGCTATCTATCAAAAACGGAGATGTATGGGTAAACCACTTCTCCAATCTTTTTGGCCCTATAACAAAGAACAAACAGCAAAAAAATATACATGATCAAATGCAAATCTTAGAATCAACTATTAAAGACTACCAGAACCCACTGTATTATCCAATTACATTGAATGAACTACAGGACAAAATACAAACCCTTCAACCCAAAAAGGCCTGTGGTGTTGATGGTATCCTCAATGAAATTATAAAATATACAGACCACAAATTCCAACTGGCTATACTTAAACTCTTTAACATCATCCTTAGCTCTGGCATCTTCCCCAATATTTGGAACCAAGGACTGATCACCCCAATCCACAAAAGTGGAGACATATTTGACCCAAATAACTACTGTGGGACATGCGTCAACAGAAACCTTGGGAAAATCCTCTGCATTATCATTAACAGCAGACTAGTTAATTTCCTCAGTGAAAACAAGGTACTGAGCAAATGTCAAATTGGCTTTTTACCAAATTACCGTACAACAGACCATGTATTCACCCTGCACACCCTAATTAACAAACAAAACAAAACAAAGGCAAAGTCTTCTCATGCTTTGTTGATTTCAAAAAAGCTTTTGACTCAATTTGGCATGAGGGTCTGCTATACAAATTTATGGAAAGTGGGGTTGGGGGGAAAACATACAACATTATAAAATCCATGTACACAAACAACAAGTGTGCGGTTAAAATTGGCAAAAAAACACACACATTTCTTTCCACAGGGCCGTGGGGTGAGACAGGGATGCAGTTTAAGCCCCACCCTCTTCAACATATATATCAACTAATTGGCGAGGGCACTAGAACAGTCTGCAGCACCCGGCCTCACCCTACTAGAATCTGAAGTCAAATGTCTACTGTTTGCTGATGATCTGGTGCTTCTGTCACCAACCAAGGAGGGCCTACAGCACCACCTAGATCTTCTGCACAGATTCTGTCAGACCTGGGCCCTGACAGTAAATCTCAGTAAGACAAAAATAATGGTGTTCCAAAAAAGGTCCAGTTGCCAGGACCACAAATACAAATTCCATCTAGAGCACACAAAAAACTATACATACCTCGGCCTAAACATCAGCGCCACAGGTAACTTCCACAAAGCTGTGAACGATCTGAGAGACAAGGCAAGAAGGGCCTTCTATGCCATCAAAAGGAACATAAAATTTGACATACCAATTAGGATCTGGCTAAAAATACTTGAATCAGTTACAGAACCCATTGCCCTTTATGGTTGTGAGGTCTGGGGTCCGCTCACCAACCAAGAATTCACAAAATGGGACAAACACCAAATAGAGACTCTGCATGCAGAATTCTGCAAAAACATCCTCTGTGTACAATGTAAAACACCAAATAATGCATGCAGAGCAGAATTAGGCCAATACCCGCTAATTATCAAAATCCAGAAAAGAGCCATTAAATTCTATAACCACTTAAAAGGAAGCGATTCCCAAACCTTCCATAACAAAGCCATCACCTACAGAGAGATGAACTTGGAGAAGAGTCTCCTAAGTAAGCTGGTCCTGGGGCTCTGTTCACAAACACAAACAGACCCCACAGAGCCCCAGGACAACAACAACAACACAATTAGACCCAACCAAATCATGACAAAACAAAAAGAGAATTACTTGACACATTGGAATGAATTAACAAAATAACAGAGCAAACTAGAATGCTATTTGGCCCTAAACAGAGAGTACCCAGTGGCAGAATACCTGACCACTGTGACTGACCCAAACTTAAGGAAAGCTTTGACTATGTACAGACCCAGTGAGCATAGCCTAGCTATTGAGAAAAGCAGCTGTAGGCAGACCTGGCTCTCAAGAGAAGACAGGCTATGTGCACACTGCCCACAAAATGAGGTGGAAACTGAGCTGCACTTCCAAACCTCCTGCCAAATGTATGACCATATTAGAGACACATATTTCCCTCAGATTATAGAGATTCACAATGAATTCGAAAAAAAACAACCAATTTTGATAAACTCCCTTTTATCTACTGGGTGAAATACCACAGTGTGCCATCACAGCAGCAAGATGTGTGACCTGTTGCCACAATAAAAGGGCAACCAGTGAAGAACAAACACCATTGTAAATACAACCCATATTTATGTTTATTTATTTTCCCATTTGTACTTTAACTATTTGCACATTGTTACATCACTGTATATATACATAATATGACATTTGAAATGTCTTTATTCTTTTGGAACTTCTGAGTGTAATGTTTACTGTTAATATTTATTGTTTATTTCATTTTTGTTTACTATCTACTTCACTTGCTTTGGCAATGTTAACATATGTTTCCCATGCCAATAAAGCCCTTAAATTGAAATTGAAATTGAATTGAGCGAGAGAGAGAGAGAGAGAGAGAGAGAGAGAGAGAGAGAGAGAGAGAGAGAGAGAGAGAGAGAGAGAGAGAGAGAGAGAGAGAGAGAGAGAGAGAGAGAGAGAGAGAGAGAGAGAGAGAGAGAGAGAGAGAGAGAGAGAGAGAGAGAGAGAGAGAGAGACTGTGTGTGTCTGCACCATTCTGTCTAGATCTGACACCCTTTGTGTTTTTTGGAGCAGTGGACCAGGGGCAAGGACTCGGCCTGTAGAATTATGAATCTGGCTTTTCCACCACAATGGCTGTGAGATGCATTCAACTG
Source organism: Coregonus lavaretus (assembly GCF_964263955.1). Lineage (NCBI taxonomy): Eukaryota > Metazoa > Chordata > Actinopteri > Salmoniformes > Salmonidae > Coregonus > Coregonus lavaretus. Next base: position 17,291,881 of record NC_140023.1, read on the forward strand.
ATGGAGTTGCCTATTTTAATCTAGTGGTTTCCGTCCCAGCTCCACTCTGCTGACCCTATTCTAGATCATTCCATAGATCACTATAATAAAGCACTGTGACCAATAGGAGGGTCACACTTTGATTAAGCTCCATGCTATTATGCAAACAGCAAAAACTGGAATGCACCTTTGAATATTGCTTACATTAAAAAAACAGCTTTTGGTGGTGGACCCACTCTTTGATATGCAAGTATGTAATACAGTAGCAGAATAAGGAGAATGGATTTGTATGGAGCTCTAAATTCATACTCAATATCTGTGGCTTCCTGCACACACACACACACACACACACACACACACACGTACAAAGACACACACTTGGAATGGTATAGCTGTCTCATCTGGGCCGCCGGCCATTTTTCTCATACTTACAGTACAGGGCTGCATCTTTTAGGACAGGGCTTGTCAGCTGAAGCTGAAAATGAGGCAAGTGACTTCCCTATCATTATACTGTAAATTATAGAAAATATTTTTTGGGTTTGGGTTATGGCTTCAACAGGTGTGTGTGTGTGTTTTAGTGCAATAACATAGACACAATCCTGTGTGTGAATAACACATTGGATGGAAAAAACGCGTTGAGCTAGCTGTTGCAGTGTGAAAGGGAACAGTTGTTGACATGGGATGTGCGTGTGAGTGCCTCTGGCCAGGTTCCTGGTCTGCAGCTATCAAAGAGGACCAACTTTCTCCCCAGGCAGGAGAAGAACTCACACTCAATGCCTCTTCTTTCCTTCTCTCTTCTTTTGTGGGTTTTCTCTGCACTCCGTGGGGTCTGTTAATACCATCACAATTATTCCTGCTGTAACCCTTGTCATCATCAAACGGAGACTGCAAAAGTGAAGAATGCAGGTGTGAATACTCTCCGTACTCTCCCATGTGTATTAACTCTCCCATCTGGTCTGGGACCCAAGGCACACCAAGCACACTCATCAAAAGCATACAACATTCACTTTGAAAAGAGAAAAACAGCACTAACATGAAAAACCATATGGATGCCTGATGAAGACCTAAGGGTCAAAACGTTTTTATAATAATAATAAATCACCTGGGAGAATGAGCAGCAGTGTGCAGCGTTTTCCTTTTTATTTTCCATGAATTCACCTACAACCCCAGCACCTGCAAAAAGTACCTGGATGTGCCTATGTTCTTCAGCTTTTATACTGAAATAAAAGATCCCTGAAATTTTCCATACGCCCAAAAAACGTATTTCTCTCAAATTTTGTGCACAAATTTGTTGACATCCTTGTTAGTGAGCATTTCTCCTTTGTCAAGATAATCCATCCACCTGACAGGTGTGGCATATCAAGAAGCTGATTAAACAGCATGATCATTACACAGGTGCACCTTGTGCTGGGGACAATAAAAGGCCACTCTAAAATGTGCAGTTTTGTCACACAACACAATGCCACAGATGTCTCATGTTTTGAGGGAGCGTGCAATTGGCATGCTGACTGCAGGAATGTCCACCAGAGCTGTTGCCAGAAAATGTTATGCTCGTTTCTCTACAATAAGCCTCCTCCAACGTTGTTTTAGGGAATTTGGCAGTACACCCAACCAGCCTCACAACCGCAGACCACGTGTAACCACACCAGCCCAGGACCTCCACATCCGCCTTCTTCACCTGCAGGATCATCTGAGACCAGCCAACCAGACAGCTGATGAAACTGTGGGTTTGTTAGCATAACCAAAGATGTTCTGCACAAACTGTCAGAAACCGTCTCAGCGACACTCATCTGCGTGTTTGTCGTCCTCACCAAGGTCTTGACCTGACTGCAGTTCGGCATCGTAACCGACTACAGTTGGCAAATCCTCACCTTCGATGGCCACTGGCATGCTGGAGAAGTGTGCTCTTCATGGATGAATCCCGGTTTAAACTATACCGGGCAGATGACAGACAGCGTGTATGGGATCGTGTGGACAAGCAGTTTGCTGATGTCAACGTTGAGAACAGAGTGCCCTATGGTGGCGGTGGGGTTATGGTATGGGCAGGCAGGCAGGCATAAGATACGGACAACGAACACAATTGCATTTGATCGATGGCAATTTTAATGCACAGAGATACGGTGACGAGATCCGGAGACCCATTGTTGTGCCATTCATCCGCTGCCATTACCTCATGTTTCAGCATGATAATGCACGGCCCCATGACGGGAGGATCTGTACACAATTCCTGAAAGCTAAAAATGTCCCAGTTCTTCCATGGCCTGCATACTAACCTCAACTCTAACCTTAACCACACTGCTAACCTTATGCCTAACCCTAACCTTAAATTAAGACCAAAAAGCAAATGTTTGTTTTCATGAATTTGAATGATATAACCAATTTGGACTTTGTGACTGTGGTAACTAGTGACACAACCATATTACATGTTACTATCTTTGCTGTGAGTGAGACAATTACTAGAAAAATGCAATGGATATTTTTGGCACAAAGGTGATAATGAAAGTGTATTTTTAGATATTTTGAAATTGGACTTCTCTATTGGGCAATCTATGGGATTGTCATTTTGGGAAAAATCGGTCTCGAAAACAATTACTGGAAAAATGCAATGGATATTTTTGGCACAAATGTGATAATGAAAGTGTATTTTTAGTCATTTTGAAACTGGCTCTCTGAGCACTGTAGAAAGCGTGATTCCAGACCAGAACCCTGGCCCCCTGGTGGGGAGTGGCAACTCCGAGCAAGGACATGGAGAAAAGAGCGATATGTAAATATGTCAATTTAACAAAAATGTGCTATACGGTTGCGTGGCTGGCGCGCAAGAGCGTATGAAACGCCATCCTCTCTTGCGGTTGTCAAACTGTGTTTTATACCACTGTGTCTTACCGACCACAAATATCAACTGTAGTCTATTAACATTCATATCGAGAATCGATAACTTTCCAAAACAGATTCCCACTGTGGAGCCAACAAGATAAGTTATCATCACCTGGCCATATTGAGGTTGCATATTTGCCTCTAGCTGGAACACTGACCGGACAGCTGTCGGATTTGTGTCAGGACTCCCAGTTTATTTCTCTTTCCCACCGTCCACCTACAACCCATCTTGGGTGGCCCATCAGCCCTGGAGGGCGCAAGTGGAGCGATGAGCGGCGCCGTGCGCTCGGTTCGGAAGGGCATCTCGTGTCCGTTCCAGGACCCGAACTGCACGCGCATCGTGGAGACGCTCTCCTCCTGGAACGATACGGGGGTCAATGAGTACCGGCTGGTGGACCTGCCATCTGTTACCACCTCTGTAAGTGTTTCACCTGTTTATTATAACCCAGGTTGAAGTAGCCTGATCATTCATGTAGGACATGCGTTTGGTTTGATTGTGATTGTAAGACTGTGCTATGTTTGTAATGATAACTGATTGCTGTTCCTCATGTCAAATTATTTATTTCAATGACTGATGCAGCTATAATTTCTGAATGACATTGCCTTGTCTTGTTCAGAAATAATACATAATTCAGATTGACATCCACAACAAAAATAACATATATTTTTGCATGATAGGCACATTACAGAGAATCTGCTCAGGAAAAAAAGCTATTTCTTGACAGCTGTCCTGAAATGCCTGAATAACATTCTTCTCTTGGGGCAGATCTGACTTATCAAAAATGATTATTCATTCACCCTGCAATACAGAGTGTTCTGTTTTACAGTGACTCTAGAGAATGGAAAGTAAGAAAGATGTGCATTACATTACATTTACAGTCATCTGTACATCAATAATAATTCACAGCAATGATTCAGATGGGCTCACATACCTCAGCCGCACTCTACCCAAGGCTACCATGGTGCTCTATTGATTTGGCACCTACTTGCAAACCCTTTATTGATGGCCCATTTCCATGCTACTGGCTAGTGCCTTTATTCACTGTTTGTGGGTTAAAATGTATTTATTAAAGAATCAGGAGCAAAGGGGTACCTTTTAAAGGGTAAACAGATTGGTTAATGCTCAATTCAGATAGTGCTGTTCAACTGAAGCCTCTTTAAGATGCTGGTTATCGGTTATTTGTGATGAAGTGACTAACGTTGTCTCTGTCTCTCTCTCTTTCTCACTCTCTCTCTGTGTCTGTTTCTCTCTTCAGGTGTATGTGCATGTCTGTCATACTTATTTTTGTGGTATTTAGTGTAAATGTCTAGCTTACATTCTGATCTCTTACTAAATGGTCTTACAGAATGTTACCCACAGTGTAAATACTAATGCTGGTCTTATTACCAAAGGGACAATGAGGTACAGAGACCTTTCAGTGGGTAGATATCACCTGCCACCTTCGATGAAATATCAAGTACATTCTGATGGCATTTCCGTGTTGTTAGTCTGTCCCAGTCCCTGAGATGACACAGCTATGAGGGATGGATTCAGAAAAGGGATGTCTGAGCATCACAATTAGACAGCACAACTTCAGCCAGAACCTTCCTGTCAGATGGCTGACTCATTTTAGCCTCCCCCTCCTGATTTCCCTCCAACACGCAATATTTAATCGGGTTTATTGTTATCTTAGCTCAACATACAGAACTGTATCAAATCCCCTCTCAATATTCTAAAAATGCAGATTCCTGCATTTCCAGATTTTGTTTGTTTGTCCATTCATTCTGGGGTTTATGGTTTTGATTTTGGGCATGCACTCAAACCGCCGTCATCCCCTTTCCAGAGAGAACTCCCCTCGGCATGCACAGACAGGTGCTGAGTGGCTCGAGCATTACTAGACATAGTTGGGTTTTGCATAGAAAGAGCACTTAATTGATGTTGTGGAACAATAGCAAGACTCCCTTACCAAAAAAAAGAGGCTTCTGGCAAACAGTTGTGGCAAATCTTTGGCAAATTTGCAGCAAGCTCATATTTTCACATCCAAATTAGTTTTGTGGCAAACTGTTGCAGCAAATTGTGGCGACTTGTGAATTTCTGGCAAACAATTCTGGGAAACTTGTGGCGAACATTCTACTGTTTGCTGCAAATTAGATCCGCTTTTTGTTTACTTTGTGTATTAACATTTACATTTACATTTATTAACAACATTGAAATGTTGTATCTATATAAACAAAATCACATAACTTTAAATGAACTTGCTTCTCACTAAGAAAACTAAACTAAACATAATACATGCACTAAATATACTAAACAACGTGTATTCAATGTCTTAAAAGATACAAATTAATACAATACAACTTCAAATCATCAGCATGCTAATGTCGAAAAGAGCAAAGACTGAATATTTCCCAAATAAATTGTTTCTTTAATATTTTTAGGTAGCTACAACATTTAACATCAAATCAAATCAAAATGTATTGGTTGTGTACACAGATTTGCAGATGTGATTGCAGGTGCAGCAAAATGCTTATGTTTCTAGCTCCAACAGTGCAGTAATATCTAGAAACAATACAATAACCAAAGTCTTTGATAAAAAAAAATAAAAAAAATACAAGAACGAGCAATATCAAAACCAGCAAGGTCAGAGTCCAGAATATATATATGGTGCTAGCTATGCACATTTGTGTGGGAACATCAAAAACGATCCAATCTTAGCTTTAGAATGTACAGTCGTGGTCAAAATGTTTGAGAATGACACAAGTATTGGTCTTCACAAAGTTTGCTGCTTCAGTGTTTTTAGATATTTTTGTCAGATGTTACTATGGTATACTGAAGTATAATTACAAGCAATCCATAAGTGTCAAAGGCTTTTATTGACAATTACATTAAGTTATGCAAAGAGTCAATATTTGCAGTGTTGACCCTTCTTTTTCAAGACCTCTGCAATCCGCCCTGGCATGCTGTCAATTAACTTCTGGGCCACATCCTGACTGATGGCAGCCCATTCTTGCATAATCAATGCTTGGAGTTTGTCAGAATTTGTGGGTTTTTGTTTGTCCACCCGCCTCTTGAGGATTGACCACAAGTTCTCAATGGGATTAAGGTCTGGGAAGTTTCCTGGCCATGGACCCAAAATGTCGATGTTTTGTTCCCTGAGCCACTTAGTTATCACTTTTGCCTTATGGCAAGGTGCTCCATCATGCTGGAAAAGGCATTGTTCGTCACCAAACTGTTCTTGGATGGTTGGGAGAAGTTGCTCTCGGAGGATGTAAGAGCGTCTGCTAAATGACTAAAATGTAAATGTAAATGTACCATTCTTTATTCATGTCTGTGTTCTTAGGCAAAATTGTGAGTGAGCCCACTCCCTTGGCTGAGAAGCAAGCCCACACATGAATGGTCTCAGGATGCTTTACTGTTGGCATGACACAGGACTGATGGTAGCGCTCACCTTGTCTTCTCCGGACACGCTTTTTTCCAGATGCCCCAAACAATCGGAAAGGGGATTCATCAGAGAAAATGACTTTACCCCAGTCCTCAGCAGTCCAATCCCTGTACCTTTTGCAGAATATCAGTCTGTCCCTGATGTTTTTCCTGGAGAGAAGTGGCTTCTTTGCTGCCCTTCTTGACACCAGGCCATCCTCCAAAAGTCTTCGCCTCACTGTGCGTGCAGATGCACTCACACCTGCCTGCTGCCATTCCTGAGCAAGCTCTGCACTGGTGGTGCCCCAATCCCGCAGCTGAATCAACTTTAGGAGACGGTCCTGGCGCTTGCTGGACTTTCTTGGGCACCCTGAAGCCTTCTTCACAACAATTGAACCTCTGTCCTTGAAGTTCTTGATGATCCGATAAATGGTTGATTTAGGTGAAATCTTACAACAGCAATATCCTTGCCTGTGAAGCCCTTTTTGTGCAAAGCAATGATGACGGCACGTGTTTCCTTGCAGGTAACCATGGTTAACAGAGGAAGAACAATGATTTCAAGCACCACCCTCCTTTTAAAGTTTCCAGTCTGTTATTCTAACAATCAGCATGACAGAGTGATCTCCAGCCTTGTCCTAGTCAACACTCTCACCTGTGTTAACGAGAGAATCACTGACATGATGTCACCTGGTCCTTTTGTGGCAGGGCTGAAATGCAGTGGAAATGTTTTTTGGGGATTAAGTTCATTTTCATGGCAAAGAGGGACTTTGCAATTAATTGCAGTTCATCTGATCACTCTTCATAACATTTTGGAGTATATGCAAATTGCCATCATAAAAACGGAACAGCAGACTTTGTGAAAATTAATATTTGTGTCATTCTCAAAACTTTTGACCACGACTGTAGTCTGTGGGAGTCATTCAGGTAGGTATACACTGAGTTTACAAAACATTATGAACACCTACTCTTTCCATGACATAGACTGACCAGGTGAAAGTTATTATCCCGTTATTGATGTCAATTATTAAATCCACTTCAATCGGTGTAGATGAAGAGGAGGAGATAGGTTAAAGAAGGATTTTCAAGCCTTGAGAAAATTGAGACATGATTGTATATGTGTGCCATTCAAGAATGGTCCACCATCCACAACGACATCCAGCCAACTTGACACAACTGTGGGAAACATTGGAGTCAAAATGTGCCAGCATCCCAGTGGAACGCTTTCGACACCTTGTAGAGTCCATGCCCCGACGAATTGAGGCTGTTCTGGTGGCAAAAGGGGGGGAGGAGGGGGCGCAACTCAATATTAGGAGGGTGTTCTTAATGTTTTGTACACTCAGTGTATGTATGTGTGTATTTACAGTGAGGGGAAAAAATTATTTGATCCCCTGCTGATTTTGTACGTTTGCCCACTGACAAAGAAATGATCAGTCTATAATTTTAATGGTAGGTTTATTTGAACAGTGAGAGACAGAATAACAACAAAAAAATCCAGAAAAATGCATGTCAAAAATGTTATAAATTGATTTGCATTTTAATGAGGGAAATAAGTATTTGACCCCCTCTCAATTAGAAAGATTTCTGGCTCCCAGGTGTCTTTTATACAGGTAACGAGCTGAGTGTCACGATCGTCTACCATAGAGGACCAATGCGCAGCGTTGAAGGTGAACATATTTTATTACTATAGATGATCACACGATCAAAAACACAAACGAAAACGTGACGTCTACGGTTTCACACAAACCGAAATGAACAAGAAACCACAAACACAACGTGAAAGACAGATAGTTAAATATGGCTCCCAATCAGAGACAACGAGCCAACAGCTGACACTCGTTACCTCTGATTGGGAGTCACTCAAACAAAGAAATACAATAACCTAGAACCCACCACAAAACATAGAAACTAACACCCTGGCTCAACATACGAGAGTCCCCCGAGCCAGGGCGTGACAGTACCCCCCCCTAAAGGCGCGGACTCCGACCGCGCCAACGAAACACAACAGGGGAGGGACCGGGTGGGCACTCCGCCTCGGCGGCGGATCCGGCTCCAGTGGAACAGGCACGTGCCGTGCCGGACCGACGACGCACACCACTGGCTTGGTGTGGGGAACAGGCACGGGCCGTGCTGCACTGACGACGCACACCACTGGCTTGGTGTGGGGAGCAGGAGCGGGCCGGACAGGGCTGACGAACCGCCCCACAGACTTGGTGCTGGGAGCAGGAATGGGCCGGACCGGGCTGGCGACGCGCACCACAGACCTGGTGCGGAGAGCAGGAACGGGCAGAGCCGGGCTGACGAGACGCACCACAGACTTGACGCGGGGAGCAGGAATGGGCCGGACCGGGCTGGCGACGCGCACCACAGACCTGGTGCGGAGAGCAGGAACGGGCAGAGCCGGGCTGACGAGACGCACCACAGGCTTGATGCGGGGAGCAGGAATGGGCCGGACCGGGCTGGCGACGCGCACCACAGTCCTGGTGCGGGGAGCAGGAACGGGCAGAGCCGGGCTGACGAGACGCACCACAGACTTGACGCGGGGAGCAGGAATGGGCCGGACCGGGCTGGCGACGCGCACCACAGACCTGGTGCGGAGAGCAGGAACGGGCAGAGCCGGGCTGACGAGACGCACCACAGGCTTGATGCGGGGAGCAGGAATGGGCCGGACCGGGCTGGCGACGCGCACCACAGTCCTGGTGCGGGGAGCAGGAACGGGCAGAGCCGGGCTGACGAGACGCACCACAGACTTGATGCGGGGAGCAGGAATGGGCCGGACTGGACTGGCGACGCGCACCGCAGGTTCGGTGCGGGGAGCAGGAATAGACCGGACCGTACTGGGGACACACACCACTGGCTCCACACCGGGATCTGGAACGGGCCGGACCGGACTGGCAACACACGCCAGTACCTCTCGCCGTGCCTCCACACCTTCCATCCCCTCTTCTACCAGTGGCCCCCGTAACCCGGCGGCCTTCTCCGGCAACCCACTGGACCGCTCTATCGCGGCCTCCTGCTGGTCCGCCGTCGTGAGCCCCCCCCTAAAAATTTTCGGGGCGTCTCTCCTACCCGTGGACCACGTCTCCATATCCCTCGCCAGCTTCTCGCCCTTCTGCCATAATGTCAAGCCCTTGTCTTCCTCCCTCGGCTTGACCCAGTCCAGGAGGCGAAGGAGATCTGTGAGGGATCTCCCTGGCGACGGCTCCTGGACACGCTGCTTGGTCCCATCTTGGTGGTTTCTTCTGTCACGATCGTCTACCATAGAGGACCAATGCGCAGCGTTGAAGGTGAACATATTTTATTACTATAGATGATCACACGATCAAAAACACAAACGAAAACGTGACGTCTACGGTTTCACACAAACCGAAATGAACAAGAAACCACAAACACAACGTGAAAGACAGATAGTTAAATATGGCTCCCAATCAGAGACAACGAGCCAACAGCTGACACTCGTTACCTCTGATTGGGAGTCACTCAAACAAAGAAATACAATAACCTAGAACCCACCACAAAACATAGAAACTAACACCCTGGCTCAACATACGAGAGTCCCCCGAGCCAGGGCGTGACACTGAGATTAGGCGCACACTCTTAAAGGGAGTGCTCCTAATCTCAGTTTGTTACCTGTATAAAAGACACCTGTCCACATAAGCAATTAATCAATAAGATTCCAAACTCTCCACCATGGCCAAGACCAAAGAACTCTCCAAGGATGTCAGGGACAAGATTGTTGTCACGCCCTGGCTCTGGGGACTCTCGTATGTTGAGCCAGGGTGTTAATTTCTAGGTTTTGTAATTCTATGTTGGCCAGGGTGGCTCCCAATCAGAGACGGCTGTAGCTCGTTGTCTCTGATTGGGAGCCATACTTAGGTAGCCGTTAGGCATTCATTTGGTGTGGTTTCTTGTTCCGTGTTGGTTGGTGTATGTAACCAGGGACGTCACGTTATCGTTTTATTGTTTTGTTCGTGTGATCATTATTTAATAAATATGTTCGCATTCCACGCTGCGCCTTGGTTCTCTGTTCCCGACGATCGTGACAGAAGAAACCACCATACCTGGACCAAGCATCGTGTCCTGGAGCCAACGCCAGAGAGGACTTGGAAGCAGAAGAGCGAGAGTTGGGCGAGAACTATGGAGGCCTGGTCCACGAGGAGGAGAGACACCCAGAAAATGTTTAGGGGGGGCTCACGCCGTGGACGTCGGGGCAGCAGGAGGCCGCGATAGAGCGGTTAGTAGAGGAGGCCGCCAGGTTACGGGGGCCACTGGTCACAAAAGGGGAGGAAAGTGTAGAGGCACGGCGAGAGGTACTGGGGTGTGTTACCAGTCCGGTCCGGCCCGTTCCTGATCCCCGCGTAGGGCCAGTGGTGTGTGTCCCCAGTACAGTCCGGCCTGTTCCTGTCCCTCGTACCGAGCCTGTGGTGCGCGTCGCCAGCCCGGTCCGGCCTGCTCCCCGCACCCAGCCAGTGGTGCGCTGCGTCAGCCCAACTCGGCCCGTTCCTGCTCGCCGCACCAAGTCAGTGGTGTGCTTCGTCAGCCCGGTCCGGCCCGCTCCTGCTCCCCGCACCAAGTCAGTGGTGCGTTTCGTCAGCCCAGCTCGGCCCGTTCCTGCTCCCCGCACCAAGTCAGTGGTGCGCTTCGTCAGCCCGGCTCGGCCCGTTCCTGCTCCCCGCACCAAGTCAGTGGTGCGCCTCGTCAGCCCGGTCCGGCCCGCTCCTGCTCCCCGCACCAAGTCAGTGGTGCGTTTCGTCAGCCCGGCTCGGCCCGTTCCTGCTCCCCACACCAAGCCAGTAGTGTGCGTCGTCAGTACGGCACAGCCCGTGCCTGTTCCACCGGTGCCTGGGTCGGCACGGGTCAGCTGCGTCACGCCGGAGCTAGAGCAATCCGCTCCACCAGTGTTCAGTTCAGCTCCGGTCAGCAGGGCCAGACCGGACCAGGGGTACTTTGGGGGGTTAGAGAAGGAGTGGGGGTCATGTCCAGAGCCGGATCCGCCGCCGAGGCGGAGTGCCCACCCGGTCCCTCCCCTGTTGTGTTTGGTTGGCGCGGTCGGAGTCCGCGCCTTTGGGGGGGGGGGTACTGTCACGCCCTGGCTCTGGGGACTCTCGTATGTTGAGCCAGGGTGTTAATTTCTAGGTTTTGTAATTCTATGTTGGCCAGGGTGGCTCCCAATCAGAGACGGCTGTAGCTCGTTGTCTCTGATTGGGAGCCATACTTAGGTAGCCGTTAGGCATTCATTTGGTGTGGTTTCTTGTTCCATGTTGCTTGGTGTATGTAACCAGGGACGTCACGTTATCGTTTTGTTGTTTTGTTCGTGTGATCATTATTTAATAAATATGTTCGCATTCCACGCTGCGCCTTGGTCCTCTGTTCCCAACGATCGTGACAATTGTAGACCTACACAAGGCTGGAATGGCCTACAAGACCATCACCAAGCAGCTTGGTGACAAGGTGACAACAGTTGGTGCGATTATTCACAAATGGAAGAAACACAAAATAACTGTCAATCTCCGTCGGCCTGGGGCTCCATGCAAGATCTCACCTCGTGGAGTTGCAATGATCATGAGAACGGTTAGGAATCAGCCCAGAACTACACGGGAGGATCTTGTCAATGATCTCAAGGCAGCTGGGACCATAGTCACCAAGAAAACAATTGGTAACACACTACGCCGTGAAGGACTGAAATCCTGTAGTGCCCGCAAGATCCCCCTGCTCAAGAAAGCACATATACAGGGCCGTCTGAAGTTTGCCAATGAACATCTGAATAATTCAGAGGAGAACTGAGTGAAAGTGTTGTGGTCAGATGAGACCAAAATGGAGCTCTTTGGCATCAACTCAACTCGCCGTGTTTGGAGGAGGAGGAATGCTGCCTATGACCCCAAGAACACCATCCCCACCGTCAAACATGGAGGTGGAAACATTATGCTTTGGGGGTGTTTTTCTGCTAAGGGGAACTTCACAGCATCAAAGGGACGATGGACGGGGCCATGTACCGTCAAATCTTGGGTGAGAACCTCCTTCCCTCAGCCAGGGCATTGAAATTGGGTCGTGGATGGGTATTCCAGAATGACAATGACCCAAAACACACGGCCAAGGCAACAAAGGAGTGGCTCAAGAAGAAGCACATTAAGGTCCTGGAGTGGCCTAGCCAGTCTCCAGACCTTAATCCCATAGAAAATCTGTGGAGGGAGCTGAAGGTTTGAGTTGCCAAACGTCAGCCTCGAAACCTTAATGACTTGGAGAAGATCTGCAAAGAGGAGTGGAACAAAATCCCTCTGGAGATGTGTACAAACCTGGTGGCCAACTACAAGAAACGTCTGACCTCTGTGATTGCCAACAAGGGTTTTGCCACCAAGTACTAAGTCATGTTTTTTTAGGGGTCAAATACTTATTTCCCTAATTAAAATGCAAATCAATTTATAACAGTTTTCACATGCGTTTTTCTGGATTTTGTTGTTGTTATTCTGTCTCTCACTGTTCAAATAAACCTACCATTAAAATTATAGACTGATTATGTCTTTTTCAGTGGGCAAACGTACAAAATCAGCAGGGGATCAAATACTTTTTTCCCTCACTGTGTATATATATATATATACAGTGAGGGAAAAAAGTATTTGATTCCCTATGATTTTGTACGTTGTGTATATATATAAATATATACACTACCGGTCAAAAGTTTTAGAACACCTACTCATTCAAGGGTTTTTCTTTATTTTTACTATTTTCTATATTGTAGAATAATAGTGAAGACATCAAAACTATGAAATAACACATGTAGTAACCAAAAAAGGGTTAAACTCATCAAAATATATTTTACATTTGAGATTCTTCATATAGCCACCCTTTGCCTTGATGACAGCTTTGCACACTCTTGGCATTCTCTCAACCAGCTTCACCTGGAATGCTTTTCTAACAGTCTTGAAGGAGTTCCCACATATGCTGAGCACTTGTTGGCTGCTTTTCCTTCACTCTGCGGTCCGACTCATCCCAAACCATCTCAAGTTGGTTGAGGTCGGGGGATTGTGGAGGCCAGGTCATCTGATGCAGCACTCCAACACTCTCCTTCTTGGTCAAATAGCCCTTACACAGCCTGGAGGTGTGTTGGGTCATTGTCCTGTTAAAAAACAAATGGTAGTCCCACTAAGCCCAAAACAGATGGGATGGCGTATCGCTGCAGAATACTTTGGTAGCCATGCTGGTTAAGTGTACCTTGAATGCTAAATAAATAACAGACAGTGTCACCAGCAAAGTACCCCCACACCATAACACCTCCTCCTCCATGCTTTACAGTGGGAAATACACATGCGGAGATCATCCGTTCACCCACACCACGTCTCACAAAGACACAGCAGTTGGTATCAAAAATCTCCAATTTGGACTCCAGACCAAAGGACAAATTTCCACCGGTCTAATGTCCATTGCTTGTGTTTTTTGGCCCAAGCAAGTCTCTTCTTCTTATTGGTGTCCTTTAGTAGTGGTTTCTTTGCAGCAATTCGACCATGAAGGCCTGATCCACGCAGTCTCCTCTGAACAGTTGATGTTGAGATGTGTCTGTTACTTGAACTCTGTGAAGCATTTATTTGGGCTGCAATTTCTGAGGCTGGTAACTCTAATGAACTTATCCTCTGCAGCAGAGGTAACTCTGGGTCTTCCATTCCTGTGGCGGTCCTCATGAGAGCCAGTTTCATCATAGCGCTTGATGGTTTTTGCGACTAAACTTAAAGAAACGTTCAAAGTTCTTGAAATGTTCTGTATTGACTGACCTTCATGTCTTAAAGTAATGATGGACTGTCATTTCTCTTTGCTTATTTGAGCTGTTCTTGCCATAATATGGACTTGGTATTTTACCAAATAGGGCTATCTTCTGTACCTTGACACAAAATAACTGATTGGCTAAAAAGTATTAAGAAGGAAATAAATTCCAGAAATTAACTTTTAAGAAGGCACACCTGTTCATTGAAATGCATTCCAGGTGACTACCTCATGAAGCTGGTTGAGAGAATGCCAAGAGAGTGCAAAACTGTCATCAAGGCAAAGGGTGGCTACTTTGAAGAATCTCAAATATAAAATATATTTCTATTTGTTTAACACTTTTTTGGTTACTACATGATTCCATATGTGTTATTTCATAGTTTTGATGTCTTCACTATTATTCTACAATGTCGAAAATAGTAAAAATAAAGAAAAACACTGGAATGAGTAGGTGTGTCCAAACTTTTGACTGGTACTGTATACAGTTGAAGTCGGAAGTTTACATACACCATAGCCAAATACATTTAAACTCAGTTTTTCACAATTCCTAACATTTAATCCTAGTAAGAAATCCCTGTCTTAGGTCAGTTAGGATCACCACTTTATTTTAGGAATGTGAAATGTCAGAATAATATCAGAGGGAATTATTTATTTAAGCTTTTATTTATTTCATCCCCCACAACATGATGCTGCCACCCCCGTGCTTCACGGTTGGGATGGTGTTCTTCGGCTTGCAAGCGACCCCCTTTTTCCTCCAAACATAACGATGGTCATTATGGCCAAACAGTTCTATTTTTGTTTCATCAGACCAGAGGACATTTCTCGAAAAAGTATGATCTTTGTCCCCATGTGCAGTTACAAACCGTAATCTGTTTTTTTTATGTTGATTTTGGAGCAGTGGCTTCTTCCTGTTGAGCGGCCTTTCAGGTTATGTTGATATAGGACTCGTTTCACTGTGGATATAGATACTTTTGTACCTGTTTCCTCCAGCATCTTCACAAGGTCCTTTGCTGTTGTTCTGGGATTGATTTGCACTTTTTATACGAAAGTACGTTCATCTCTAGGAGACAGAACGCATCTCCTTCCTGAGCAGTATGACGGCTGCGTGGTCCCATGGTGTTAATACTTGCGTACTATTGTTTGTACAGATGAACGTGGTACCTTCAGGCGTTTGGAAATTGATACCAAGGATGAACTAGACTTGTGGAGGTCTACAATTTTCTTTCTGAGGTCTTGGCCGATTTCTTTTGATTTTCCCATGATGTCAACCAAAGAGGCACTAAGTTTGAAGGTAGGCCTTGAAATACATCCACAGGTACACCTCCAATTGACTCAAATGATGTCAATTAGCCTATCAGAAGCTTCTAAAGCCATGACATCATTTTCTGGAATTTTCCAAGCTGTTTAAAGGCACAGTCAACTTAGTGTACAGTGAGGGGAAAAAAGTATTTGATCCCCTGCTGATTTTGTACGTTTGCCCACTGACAAAGAAATGATCAGTCTATAATTTTAATGGTAGGTTTATTTGAACAGTGAGAGACAGAATAACAACAAAATAATCCAGAAGAACGCATGTCAAAAATGTTATAAATTGATTTGCATTTTAATGAGGGAAATAAGTATTTGACCCCTCTGCAAAACATGACTTAGTACTTGGTGGCAAAACCCTTGTTGGCAATCACAGAGGTCAGACGTTTCTTGTAGTTGGCCACCAGGTTTGCACACATCTCAGGAGGGATTTTGTTCCACTCCTCTTTGCATATCTTCTCCAAGTCATTAAGGTTTCGAGGCTGACGTTTGGCAACTCGAACCTTCAGCTCCCTCCACAGATTTTCTATGGGATTAAGGTCTGGAGACTGGCTAGGCCACCCAGGACCTTAATGTGCTTCTTCTTGAGCCACTCCTTTGTTGCCTTGGCCGTGTGTTTTGGGTCATTGTCATGCTGGAATACCCATCCACGACCCATTTTCAATGCCCTGGCTGAGGGAAGGTTCTCACCCAAGATTTGACGGTACATGGCCCCGTCCATCGTCCCTTTGATGCGGTGAAGTTGTCCTGTCCCCTTAGCAGAAAAAATCCCCCAAAGCATAATGTTTCCACCTCCATGTTTGACCGTGGGGATGGTGTTCTTGGGGTCATAGGCAGCATTCCTCCTCCTCCAAACACGGCGAGTTGAGTTGATGCCAAAGAGCTCGATTTTGGTCTCATCTGACCACAACACTTTCACCCAGTTCTCCTCTGAATCATTCAGATGTTCATTGGCAAACTTCAGACGGGCATGTATATGTGCTTTCTTGAGCAGGGGGACCTTGCGGGCGCTGCAGGATTTCAGTCCTTCACAGCGTAGTGTGTTACCAATTGTTTTCTTCGTGACTATGGTCCCAGCTGCCTTGAGATCATTGACAAGATCCTCCCGTGTAGTTCTGGACTGATTCCTTACCGTTCTCATGATCATTGCAACTCCTCGAGGTGAGATCTTGCATGGAGCCCCAGGCAGAGGGAGATTGACAGTTCTTTTGTGTTTCTTCCATTTGTGAATAATCGCACCAACTGTTGTCACCTTCTCACCAAGCTGCTTGGAGATGGTCTTGTAGCCCATTCCAGCCTTGTGTAGGTCTACAATCTTGTCCCTGACATCCTTGGAGAGCTCTTTGGTCTTGGCCATGGTGGAGAGTTTGGAATATGATTGATTGCTTCTGTGGACAGGTGGTCAACTGGTCAACTGGTATTCTGTCTATGATGGAGTGGCCAGCACAGTCACCGGATCTCAACCCTATTGAGCTGTTGTGGGAGCACCTTGACCGTATGGTACGTAAGAAGTGCCCATTGTCAATGCTACCGATGTGGATGTGGTGGAGGAGTCAGGCGCAGGACACAGAGGTAAAGTCCAACAGACTTTAATAGTCATCAAAATGTAAGAGGAACACCTCCGACCTCAAAACAAACAACGAGGCGAGGGAAAATTACGCACACGCGTAAACACTAAATACACTAAACAAAACGGGAGCAAAAACACAAAGCTCCGACACAAAGGCAGGAAGCAACAACACACAAAATACTAGAACAAAACCAGGAACTTATAGGACACGTAATAATTACACAATTGGACACAGGTGATACAGACAGACAAACATAATCAAATGCAGACACATAGAGCGGTGGCAGCTAATACTCCGGGGACGGCGAACGCCGAAGCCTGCCCGAACCAGGAGGAGGAGCAGCCTCGGCCGAAACCGTGACAGTACCCCCCCCTTGACGCGCGGCTCCAGCCGTGCGCCGACCCCGGCCTCGGGGACGGCCAGGAGGACGCGGACCCGGGCGCGTGGGATGCCCATGGTGAAACTCAGTCAGGAGGGATGGATCGAGTATGTCCCTCCTGGGCACCCAGCACCGTTCCTCCGGACCGTACCCCTCCCACTCCACGAGATACTGGAGACCACTCATCCGGCGTCTCGAGTCCAAGATGGTCCGGACTCTGTACGCCGGGGCCCCCTCGATGTCCAAAGGGGGCGGAGGGGTCTCTCCTATCTCATCCTCTTGGAGTGGGCCAGCTACCACCGGCCTGAGAAGAGACACATGGAACGAGGGGTTAATATTTTTATACTCTATAGGCAGTTGTAACCTGTAACACACCTCGTTCAATCTTCTCAGGACTTTGAAGGGCCCCACAAACCGCCGACCCAGCTTCCGGCAGGGCAGGCGGAGGGGCAGGTTTCGAGTCGAGAGCCAGACTCGATCTCCCGGTGCGTACACCGGTGCCTCACTGCGGTGGCGGTCGGCGCTCGCCTTTTGTTGACGGATGGCACGCTGCAGATGGACATGGGCAGCGTCCCACGTCTCCTCCGAGCGCCGAATCCACTCGTCCACCGCAGGGGCCTCGATCTGGCTCTCGTGCCATGGTGCCAGGACCGGCTGATAACCTAAAACACACTGGAAGGGTGTTAAATTGGTGGAGGAGTGGCGGAGAGAGTTCTGGGCCATCTCTGCCCAGGGGATGAACCGAGACCACTCCTCCGGCCGGTCCCGGCAATAGGACCTCAAAAACCTACCCACATCCTGGTTGACACGTTCCACCTGCCCATTGCTCTCCGGGTGGTACCCCGAGGTAAGGCTTACCGAGACCCCCAACCGTTCCATAAACGCCCCCCAAACTCTGGAGGTGAACTGGGGACCTCGGTCAGACACTATATCCTCGGGTACCCCATAGTGCCGGAAAACATGGGTGAATAGGGCCTCAGCGGTTTGTAGGGCAGTAGGGAGACCCGGCATGGGAAGGAGACGACAGGCCTTGGAAAACCGATCCACAACGACCAAAATGGTGGTATTCCCCTGGGAGGGGGGAAGGTCGGTAACAAAATCCACCGATAGGTGGGACCAGGGTCGTTGTGGAACGGGCAGGGGATGTAGCTTACCCCTGGGCAAATGTCTAGGCGCCTTACACTGGGCACACACCGAGCAGGAGGAGACATAAACCCTCACATCCCTGGCTAACGTTGGCCACCAGTATTTCATGCTAAGACAGTGCAATGTCCGGCCAATACCTGGATGTCCAGAGGAGGGTGATGTATGAGCCCAATAAATAAGGCGATCACGAATCTCGAGCGGAACGTACGTCCGCCCCACAGGACACTCGGGGGGAGTAGGGTCGGTACGCAGTGCCCGCTCGATTTCAGAATCGACCTCCCATACCACAGGAGCCACCAAACAAGACTCCGGCAGTATGGAAGTAGGCTCGTTGGACCTCTCCTCTGTGTCATACCGCCGGGACAGGGCGTCTGCCTTACCATTCTGGGACCCAGGGATGTATGTGATCTTAAAAACGAACGGGTTAGGAACATGTTCCACCTAGCCTGACGAGGGTTCAATCTCCTAGCTGCCCGGATGTACTCCAGGTTACGGTGATCCGTCAGAATGAGGAAAGGGTGTTGAGCCCCCTCAAGCCAATGCCTCCACACCTTTAGGGCCTGGACTACGGCTAACAGCTCCCTGTCCCCAACATCATAGTTACTCTCCGCCGAGCTGAGCTTCTTGGAGTAGAACGCACAGGGGCGGAGTTTAGGTGGCGTGCCGGACCGTTGTGATAGAACTGCCCCAATACCGGTCTCAGACGCGTCTACCTCTACTTGGAATGGGTAAGAGGGATCCGGATGCGCCAGCACAGGAGCTGAGGTGAACAGGTTCTTTAGTTTGACAAATGCCCTGTCCGCCTCAGCCGACCATCGCAAACGCACCGGACCCCCCTTTAGCAGGGACGTAATGGGAGCTGCAACCTGTCCAAAACCCCGAATAAATCTCCGGTAGTAATTAGCAAAACCCAAGAACTGCTGCACCTCTTTTACAGTGGTTGGAGTTTGCCAATTACGCACAGCCGATACCCGGTCCACCTCTATCTCCACGCCAGACGCGGACAACCGATAACCCAAAAAGGAGACGGACTCCTGGAAGAACAGGCATTTCTCTGCCTTGACATACAAGTCATGCTCCAACAGTCGTCTCAATACTCGGCGCACCTGGGCTACATGCTCGGCTCGTGTAGAAGAATACACTAGAATGTCGTCAATGTACACCACTACACCCTGCCCATGCATGTCCCGGAAAATCTCGTCAACAAAGGATTGGAAGACTGAAGGAGCATTCATTAACCCGTATGGCATGACGAGATACTCGTAATGACCCGAGGTGGTGCTAAATGCTGTTTTCCATTCATCCCCCTCCCTAATGCGCACCAAATTGTACGCGCTCCTGAGATCCAACTTTGTGAAGAACCGCGCTCCGCGTAATGACTCCGTCATCGTCGCAATCAGTGGAAGTGGGTAACTGTATTTCACTGTGATCTGATTGAGACTACGGTAATCAATACACGGGCGCAATCCCCCGTCCTTCTTCTTCACAAAGAAGAAACTCGAGGAGACCGGAGAAGTGGAGGACCGTATGTATCCCTGTGCCAAGGACTCGGCTATGTAAGTCTCCATAGCCGCAGTTTCCTCTTGAGACAGGGGATACACATGACTCCGGGGAAGAGCTGCTCCTGTCTGGAGATTTATCGCACAGTCCCCCTGTCTATGAGGAGGTAGCCGTGCTGCCCTCGATTTGCTAAACACAAGTGCTAAATCCTCATACTCAGGGGGAATGCGCAGTGCGGGCACTTGGTTCGGACTCTCTACCGAGGTCGCCCCTATGGAAACACCTAGACATCTCCCTACACACTGGGCAGACCACTCCATAAGAGCCCTCTGTTGCCACGCTATGGTAGGATCATGGGTGCTTAACCAGGGAAGACCCAACACCACTGGGTACGCAGGAGAGTCAATCAGATAGAACTGAATGATTTCCTCATGACCCCCCTGCGTCGTCATCGTCAGCGGTGCTGTGACATCCCTGATCAGACCCGACCCCAACGGCCGGCTGTCTAATGCGTGGACAGGGAATGGAACTTCTACCGGCCGAAGGGGAATTCCTAACCTAGCACAAAATGCCCGATCAATAAAGTTCCCAGCTGCGCCTGAATCTACTAGCGCCTTATGCTGGGAATGAGGTGCCACCTGTGGAAAACACACAGGAATACTCATGTGACCAACAGAGAGCTCTGGGTAAGTGGGGCGCCTACTCACCTGAAATGACTCCCCAGTGCGTGGCCTGCTGTCACCTCTCCTAGGAGACCCTCCCCAGCACCTGGCCGCGGTGTGTCCTCCACGCCCACAGGTGGTGCAGGGGATGGCCTCCCTCGGGTTCCCTCTCCTCCTCTCTCTAGCGCCAGCACCCCCGAGCTCCATAGGAATAGGCTCGGAGGTGCTGGAGGGTGGAATGGACGACCCCCACTCGGGACGTCCGCGGGTAGCCAGCAGGGTGTCTAGACGGATGGAAATGTCCACCAACTGGTCGAACGACAGGTTGGTGTCCCTGCAGGCCAGCTCACGACGAACGTCCTCTCGTAGGCTACACCGGTAGTGGTCGATGAGGGCCCTCTCATTCCACCCCGCATCCGCTGCTAGTGTCCGGAACTCCAGTGCGAACTCCTGTGCGCTCCTCTTCCCCTGTCGGAGGTGGAATAGACGCTCTCCCGCCGCTTTCCCCTCAGGTGGATGATCGAAGACAGTCCTGAAGCGGCGGGAAAACTCTGCGTAGGTGATGGTTGCGGCGTCTATTCCCCTCCATTCGGCGTTGGCCCACTCCAACGCCTTGCCGGAGAGACAGGAGATGAGGGCGGAGACGCTCTCGTATCCCGAGGGCGCCGGGTGTATAGTGGCAAGGTAAAGTTCTACCTGCAGGAGGAAGCCCTGACACCCGGCTGCAGAACCGTCATATGCCCTCGGGAGCGAGAGCCGAATGCCACTGGGTTCCGGTGCTGAGAGAGGAGGGCTGGCCGTTGGTGCTGGGATGGTGTGGGAAGGCGTGGGCACCTCCCGATACACCAAACGGCGCAGTTTGTTGGACACCTTGTCCACGGCGGCCCCGAGTTGCCGGATCATGGTGTCCTGGTAATTGATCCGGTCCTCCAGGGATTCGGGTACCGCCGCTGTTCCTGCTGACTCCATAAATGGTGTGTTGTTCTGTCAATGCTACCGATGTGGATGTGGTGGAGGAGTCAGGCGCAGGACACAGAGGTAAAGTCCAACAGACTTTAATAGTCATCAAAATGTAAGAGGAACACCTCCGACCTCAAAACAAACAACGAGGCGAGGGAAAATTACGCACACGCGTAAACACTAAATACACGAAACAAAACGGGAGCAAAAACACAAAGCTCCGACACAAAGGCAGGAAGCAACAACACACAAAATACTAGAACAAAACCAGGAACTTATAGGACACGTAATAATTACACAATTGGACACAGGTGATACAGACAGACAAACATAATCAAATGCAGACACATAGAGCGGTGGCAGCTAATACTCCGGGGACGGCGAACGCCGAAGCCTGCCCGAACCAGGAGGAGGAGCAGCCTCGGCCGAAACCGTGACACCCATCAAGCCAAGCCGACTTGTGGGAGGTGCTTCAGGAAGCATGGGGTGAAATCTCTTCAGATTACCTCAACAAATTGACAACTAAAATGCCAAAGGTCTGCAAGGCTGTAATTGCTGCAAATGGAGGATTCTTTGATGAAAGCAAAGTTTGATGGACACAATTATTATTTCTTTTAAAAATCATTATTTCTAACCTTGTCAATGACTACATTTCCTATGCATTTTGCTATATTTCCTATTCAAACTCATTTCATCTATGTTTTCATGGAAAACAAGGACATTTCTATGGGACCCCAAACTTTTGAAAGGTAGTGTGTATATATCTATATATATATACACAGTGGGGGAAAAAAAGTATTTAGTCAGCCATCAATTGTGCAAGTTCTCCCACTTAAATAAATGTCTAAAAACCTGTTTTTGCTTTGTCATTATGGGGTATTGTGTGTAGATTGATGAGGGAAAAAACAATTTAATCAATTTTAGAATAAGGCTGTAAAGTAACAAAATGTGGAAAAAGTCAAGGGATCGGAATACTTTCCGAATGCACTGTACATATGTATGTATGTACAGTTGAAGTCGGAAGTTTACATACACTTAGGTTGAAGTCATTAAAACTCGTTTTTCAACCACTCCACAAATTTTTTAAAAAAAGCTATAGATTTTGCAAGTCGGTTAGGACATCTACTTTGTGCATGACACAAGTAATTTTTCCAACTATTGTTTACAGACAGATTATTTCACTTATAATTCACTCTATCACAATTCCAGTGGGTCAGACGTTTACATACACTAAGTTGACTGTGGCTTTAAACAGCTTGGAAAATTCTAGAAAATGATGTAATGGCTTTAGAAGATTCTGATAGGCTAATTGACATAATTTGAGTCAATTGGAGGTGAACCTGTGGATGTATTTCAAGGCCTACCTTCAAACTCAGTGCCTCTTTGCTTGACATCATGGGAAAATCAAAAGAAAAAATGTGTAGACCTCCACACGTCTGGTTCATCCTTGGGAGCAATTTCCAAACGCCTGAAGGTACCACGTTCATCTGTACAAACAATAGTACGCAAGTATAAACACCATGGGACCACGCTGCCATCATACCGCTCAGGAAGGAGATGCGTTCTGTCTCCTAGAGATTAACGTACTTTGGTGCGAAAAGTGCAAATCAATCTCAGAACAACAGCAAAGGACCTTGTGAAGATGCTGGAGGAAACAGGTACAAAAGTACTGAGATTGCTCCAACTGCTCCAAAACTGGCATAAAAAAGCCAGACTATGGTTTGCAACTGCACATGGGGACAAAGATCGTACTTTTTAGAGAAATGTCCTCTCGTCTGATGAAACAAAAATAGAACTGTTTGGCCATAATGACCATCGTTATGTTTGGAGGAAAAAGGGGAAGGATTACAAGCCTAAGAACACTTTCCCAACCATGAAGCACGGGGGTGGCAGCATCATGCTGTGGGGGTGCATTGCTGCAGGAGGGACGGGTGCACTTCGCAAAATAGATGGCATCATGAGGAAGGAAATTATGTGGATATATTGAAGCAACATCTCAAGACATCAGTCAGGAAGTTAAAGCTTGGTCACAAATGGGTCTTCCAAATGGACAATGACCCCAAGCATACTTCCAAAGTTATGGCAAAATGGCTTAAGGACAACAAAGTCAAGGTATTGGAGTGGCCATCACAAAGCCCTGACCTCAATCCTATAGAAAATGTGTGGGCAGAACTGAAAAAGCATGTGCAAGCAAGGAGGCCTACAAACCTGACTCAGTTACACCAGCTCTGTCAGGAGGAACGGGCCAGAATTCACCCAACTTATTGTGGGAAGCTTGTGGAAGGCTACCCAAAACGTTTGACCCAAGTTAAGCAATTTAAAGGCAATGCTACCAAATACTAATTGAGTGTATGTAAACTTCTGACTCACTGGGAATGTGATGAAAGAAATAAAAGCTGAAATAAATCATTCTCTCTACTATTATTCTGAAATGTCACATTTTAAAATAAAGTGGTGATCCTAACTGACCTAAGACAGGGCATTTTTACTAGGATGAAATGTTAGGAATTGTGAAAAACGGAGTTTAAATGTATTTGGCTAAGGTGTATGTAAACTTCCAACTTCAACTGTATGTATATTATTAGGTACCAATTTATTAGGTACACCACCCCGTCCACGAAAATTGATTGCTCCTACAGACATTTAGTCACGTGGCTGTGGCTTGCTATATAAATCAGGCAGACATGCATTGAGGCATTTAGTTACTGTTCGATTGAACGTTAGAATGGACAAATGGCCTTTAACGTTGAGCATGGTATGAACGTCGGTGCCAGGCGCGCCGGATCCAATATCTCAGAAACGGCCGGCCTCCTGGGCTTTTCACGCATGACATTATCTAGGGTTTTCCCGAGAATGGTGCGACAAACAAAAAACATTCAGTCAGTAGTAGTCCTGTGGGCGAAAATAGCTCATTGATGATGGAGATCGAAGGGCAAGAATCGTGCAAGCTAACAGGCGGGCCACAAGCAGACAAACAGAACAGCATATCGGAACGCACAGCTCGTCGATCCTTGTCACGGATGGGCTATTGCAGCAGACGACCACACTGGGTTCCACTTCAATCAGCTAAAAACAAGAAGAAGCATCTCCAATGGGCACGCAATCACCAACACTGAACAATTGAGGAGTGGAAAAACATTGCCTGGAACATGACAGAGAGTTCAGTTTACTTGAGTGGCTTGCGCAGTCCCCAGACCTCAACCCAATAGAGCATCTTTGGGATGAGATGGTACGGGCTGTTAGCAGCATGAATGTACCGCTATCCAATCTGCAGCAACTGCGTGATGCCATCGTGTCAGTATTCATACCCCTTGACTTATTACACATTTCGTTGTGTTACAGCTTAAATTCAAAATGGATTAAATTGATATTTTTTTATCACCCATCCACACACTACACCCAAAAATGACAAAGTAAAAACATGTTTTTAGAAATGTTTGCTAATTTATTGAAAATTAAATACAGAAATATCTCATTTAGATAAGTATTCACACCCCTGAGTCAATACTTTGTAGAACCACCTTTGGGAACGATTACAGCTCTGAGTCTTTCTGGGTAAGTCTCTAAGAGGTTTCCACACCTGGATTGTGCAACATTTGCCCATTATTCTTTTCTAGATTCTTCAAGATCTGTCAAATTGGTTATTGATCATTGCTATACAAGCATTTTCAGGTCTTGCCATTGATTTTCAAGTAGATTTAAGTCAAAACTGTAACTTGGCCACTCAGGAACATTCACTGTCATCTTGGTAAGCAACTCCAGTGTAGATTTGGCCTTGTGTTTTAGGTTATTGTCCTGCTGAAAGGTGAATTAATCTCTAAGTGTCTGGTGGAAAGCAGACTGAACCAGTTTTTCATCTAGTATTTTGCATGTGCTTAGCTCCATTCCGTTTCTTTTTTATCCTGAAAAACTCCCCAGGCCTTAACAATTACAAGCATACCTATAACATGATGCAGCCACCCTATGCTTGAAATTATGGAGAGTGATACTCAGTAATGTGTTGTATTGGATTTGCCCCGAACATAACACTTTGTATTCAGGACAAAAAGTGAATTGCTTTGCCACGTTTTTTGCAGTATTACTTTAGTGCCTTGTTGCAAACAGGATGCATGTTTTGGAATATTTGTATTATGTACAGGCTTCCTTCTTTTCCCTCTGTCAATTAGGTTAGTATTGTGGAGTAACTACAATGTTGTTGATCCATCCTCAGTTTTCTCCTATAACAACCATTAAACTGTAACTGATTTAAAGTCACCGTTGGCCTTTTTTTTTTTTTTTGTATTAAATCAATGTTTTATTGTCACATGCTTCGTAAACAACAGGTATAGACTAACAGTGAAATGCTTACTAATGGGCCATTCCCATCAATTCAGAAAGAAAAATGATATAAAAATAATAACACAAGGAATAAATACACAATGAGTAACGATAACTTGGCTATATAGACAGGGTACCAGATACTGAGTCGATGTGCAGGGGTACGAGGTAATTAAGGTAGATATGTGCATATAGGTAGGGGTAAATTGACTAGGCAACAGGATAGATAATAAGCAGTAACAGCAGCGTACATAATGAGTCAAAAGAGTTTGTGCAAAAAGGGTCAATGCAGATAGTCCGGGTAGCTATGTTTAGCAGACTTATGGCTTGGGGGTAGAAGCTGTTCAGGGTCCTGTTGGTTCCAGACTTGGTGCATCGGTACTGCTTGCCTGCTAAATCAACCTTTAAATGTACGGCCAACTGTTCCTAGAGAGCCTCAACACAATTGATTTAAACCACAGGAGGTTGGTGGCACCTTAATTGGGGAGGACGGGTTCATGGTAATGGCTGGAGCGGAATCAGTGGAATGGTATCAAATACATAAAAAACATGGTTTCCATGTGTTCAAACTAATCAACTAATTATGATTATCAATCTAGACCGGGGACTTCATCATTAAGATACAATTGTCTACTAGTTGTCTCTTCTTCCTGACTCGTGTATAAGGCTTGGGTGGAAAAAAAGCAACATAAAATGTAGTTCTCAAATAACATTTTATTTGTCACGTGCTGAATACAACAGGTGTAGACTTTACCTTGAAATGCTGACTTGTGTGTGGCGTCAATACGCATGTGTGTGTGTGTAAGCGTGTGTGTGTGTGTTGGAGTGTCAGTGTAGTACGTGTGAGTGTGTGGGTAGAGTCCAGTGAGTGTGCATAGAGCTGGTGCAAGAGATTCAGTGCCTAATATGGCAATTTATATTATTTTTCAAAAATTAATTATTGTTAACTTGCATGTCAAAGCCATGCATGCAATAAGCCTTGATATGGTGCACACATATAGCTCTGTCCTCAGTTTGAATGACAGGCCTCAATCTGTCTTGTTGCCTTGTAACTGATTGCTTCTAGAAAGAAAGAGAGAAGGAACAACACATGACCAAGATGAGCTTGCTACTAGTTTAAAGCAATGAAAGATCTAATTGTTACAAATAATGAATGTATAGGCTACATTTATGACAATAATACTTGCATTTTCTTTCCTTATCAAGTTTGAAGACGATTCACTAATTCATGACAAACAAAAGTGTTATGAGTGAGTGCACCACAAACATATTTCCAAGGTGTTGATGCATCCCCCTCCCAATTCAGCCTCTTCCAACACCACGGGTAGGGTGAAGGGTATCCATCTGCAAAAGTGAAGTTTTGCTTTGATGTCAAGTAAGCTCATATTGTTGCTACCGTGACTATTGTGCTAGCTAACATGCTACAGAACAGTGACACTAACATATTTATGCATATTTTGGTATTAGAAGACAGCAACGTATTACCAAAAAATATGTGTTTAGGCAAATTATTAGTTAGTTAGCTAGCTATCTATCACATCAATTGTGCAAAATATGATAGCTAACGTTACCTAGATAGCTAAGCGCTAGTCCTTAGGACGTTGTGTGATGGTCCCAAGGGAATGTTTGTCCGAGGGACATTCCAAATACATTTTTTGTTGTGTCATGGTTCCCTGGAGGTATAGTCTGGTTCCCGGTTTGTCCCGAGGACGTTCTTTATTGTGTAGTTCCCCATGACATACCGGAAACTAGACAAAAACCTCTAGGGGAACATGACACAATTTCCCAAGAATGTCCTAAAAAAGTCCTCGGGACGTCCCCAGGACAAACCGGGAACTAGACATAACCTCCAGGGGACCATGACACAACATCCCAAGAACGTCTTAAAAACGTCCTCAGGGATTTCCCTGGGACAAACTGGAACTAGACAAAACCTCCAGGGGACCATGACACAA
The DNA here is from genome assembly GCF_964263955.1 of Coregonus lavaretus. NCBI lineage: Eukaryota > Metazoa > Chordata > Actinopteri > Salmoniformes > Salmonidae > Coregonus > Coregonus lavaretus. Next base: position 17,319,681 of record NC_140023.1, read on the forward strand.
GAATGTCCTAAAAACGTCTTCCTAACGACTCATTGTTGTTTGCAGGTAGGGCATATGCAACAAAATATTTTTCTATTCGACCAGGAGTTTTATTTTGGGAGCATTGTGCGACTAGGAAAGAAATCTCACAGATAGTAATTGTTAGTCTTCGCTTTATGGTTGTTTCTCAGTGCGAAAGATCTGATCATGTTACCGGCGCAACATTTGTATTCTCCTATAGCGGATCGCCAGGACTGCATTTAAACATTCATAAAACATGTCGTGGGCCGTTCTAAAACCACTCACACCTCATGAACCATTTGTTTACACTTTGTTCAGTCATGTTACCTCATTGGCTAGCTAGCTAACGCCTCTGTATTGTTCTTCCTTCAGACAAGTCAAATGTCCTTCCGTAGGAAGGCAGGGGGGCAATATCATGGATATTCATGAGTCGGCTTGGGCGGTATATCATATACAGTGAGGGAAAAAAGTATTTGATCCCCTGCTGATTTTGTATGTTTGCCCACTGATAAAGACATGATCAGTCTATACTTTTAATGGTAGGTTTATTTGAACAGTGAGAGACAGAATAACAACAAAAAAATCCAGAAAAAAACGCATGTCAAAAATTTTCTATAAATTGATTTGCATTTTAATGAGGGAAATAAGTATTTGACCCCTCTGCAAAACATGACTTAGTACTTGGTGGCAAAACCCTTGTCGGCACTCACAGAGGTCAGACGTTTCTTGTAGTTGGCCACCATGTTTGCACACATCTCAGGAGCGATTTTGTTCCACTCCTCTTTGCAGATCTTCTCCAAGTCATTAAGGTTTCGAGGCTGACGTTTGGCAACTCGAACCTTCAGCTCCCTCCACAGATTTTCTATGGGATTAAGGTCTGGAGACTGGCTAGGCCACCCAGGACCTTAATGTGCTTCTTCTTGAGCCACTCCTTTGTTGCCTTGGCCGTGTGTTTTGGGTCATTGTCATGCTGGAATACCCATCCACGACCCATTTTCAATGCCCTGGCTGAGGGAAGGAGGTTCTCACCCAAGATTTGACGGTACATGGCCCCGTCCAACGTCCCTTTCATGTGGTGAAGTTGTCCTGTCCCCTTAGCAGAAAACCCCCCCCCCCCAAAGCATAATGTTTCCACCTCCATGTTTGACGTGGGGATGGTGTTCTTGGGGTCATAGGCAGCATTCCTCCTCCTCCAAACACGACGAGTTAAGTTGATGCCAAAGAGCTCGATTTTGGTCTCATCTGACCACAACACTTTCACCCAGTTCTCCTCTGAATCCTTCAAATGTTCATTGGCAAACTTCAGACGGCCCTGTATATGTGCTTTCTTGAGCAGGGGGGCCTTGCAGGCGCTGCAGGATTTCAGTCCTTCACGGCGTAGTGTGTTACCAATTGTTTTCTTGGTGACTATGGTCCCAGCTGCCTTGAGATCATTGACAAGATCCTTCCGTGTAGTTCTGGGCTGATTCCTCACCGTTCTCATGATCATTGCAACTCCACGAGGTGAGATCTTGCATGGAGCCCCAGGCTGAGGGAGATTGACAGTTCTTTTGTGTTTCTTCCATTTGCGAATAATCGCACCAACTGTTGTCACCTTCTCACCAAGCTGCTTGGCGATGGTCTTGTAGCCCATTCCAGCCTTGTGTAGGTCTAAAATCTTGTCCCTGACATCCTTGGAGAGCTCTTTGGTCTTGGCCATGGTGGAGAGTTTGGAATCTGATTGATTGATTGCTTCTGTGGACAGATGTCTTTTATACAGGTAACAACCTGAGATTAGGAGCACTCCCTTTAAGAGTGTGCTCCTAATCTCAGCTCGTTACCTGTATAAAAGACACCTGGGAGCCAGAAATCTTTCTGATTGAGAGGGGGTCAAATACTTATTTCCCTCATTAAAATGCAAATCAATGTATAACATTTTTGACATGCGTTTTTATGGATTTTTTTGTTGTTATTCTGTCTCTCACTGTTCAAATAAACCTACCATTAAAATGATAGACTGATCATTTCTTTGTCAGTGGGCAAACGTACAAAATCAGCAGGGGATCAAATACTTTTTTCCCTCACTGTATACCATATACTGAGGTATTTGGAAATAGCCATGGGATGTTTTTTCAATACCGTCAATACCGTTGAAACTATTTATTTTTCAATAAATGTTTATATTTATAGCTACTTTTTAAGTATCTACCTGCAGTCAACTTGTGCAATACGTTAGGAGATAAAGCAGATTGTGTTCTTCATTTCACCTGTCACATTATTTTACATTATGAAGCATACCATAATTCCCCAGAACAGTTGAGCCAGTCACGTGTTTGTTTGTAAATAGCACAACGGGAAAAAGAGGGAGAAGTTGAGTGTCCAGCTGTGTATTGAGAGGGGTGCCATTTTTATATTGAATGTCAACAGTGTTTTTTTTTGCTTCAATAGAATGATCAGGGACGTGCAACTATAGTTTTACTTCACAGAAAATACATTAGTGCAACACATTCGGCAGAAAATAGCTTCATTTTCATCAGATGACAACAGAAGTGTGCAACACTATTTGGCTGTCAGCCACACAACGTAAATGAGCTTACAATGAAAATAGTTTTTAATTTTTTTTCGATGCATGGACATCATGTTTCTAATGTTTATCATAGAAAGAATGTAGCCAGCTACATTTCCTAATGTTTTGCTTAAAGTTAATCTTTCATTTTACCTGAGGAAAGTAGGCTGGCTACACATTAAAAAGTACCTGAGAAAAGTAGCTAAACATCAGTCAGCGCTGTCTGCTGATAGAATGCCCATTTGTGGAGAAGTGCAACTGAAGCACAAAATTTGTCTGATACCGAGCAGAAATTAGATCTGGCAACAAGATATTTTGTATTTTTTTCCTGTGTGAAAAACGCAGAATTCTGCCTTAACTTGCAAGTTAAACTTCATTAGGTCACAGGGCATCATATAGTGTTTGCTTTCTGCAGTGTTTGAGAAGTCAAAGCCCTTTGGATGAGTTATCTGTACAGCTGCCACTGCTTGATTTCCTTGCATTTTTTCTCTTCTCAGTTCTAGGCCTGTCTGCTCCTCCCCCCTCTTCTCCTAGCAGAGCAGGCAGGCCTGTTGCCCTAGAGACTCCAGACTCCACACAGACACATGCTGCTTCAGTGCCAGTACTGTTCTTCCTTCAGACAAGCGGGGCCTATGATTTCTTAATCCGGCCCTGGTTCCAGAGTAAAGCTTGGAAGGTCCTCTGGTTTTAGTGTCAAAGTGGGCAACTCAGTCAGCTACCTTGGGTGTGAATTGGATAGGTACTTGACTGGTGAGACTATGGCCCTGAAGGTTTTAAAAAAGAGAAACCAAAAAATGCAATTCCTAGCTCAGACCTCAAGTTATCTTGATAGTGACACCTAAAGGCTCTGCCAGGTGCGCTAGTTCAGTGTCACTTTGATTATGCATGCATATCATAGTTCATCAGCAGGTCCAAACATCAAAAGAAAAAGCTACAGGCCAGCCAAAACAAGCTGGTGAGAATTGTACTTAAACTCCCCCCTCGTACTCATTTTAAGCAGCTACGCTGGCTCTCTGTAGAGAAAAGGGTCATATTAATTAACTTGGTCTGGTCCACTGAATTTTTACAGACTCAGCCCCCAGGTACATTTCAAATTATTTTACTAATATTAGAGATGTCCACCAATACAACACCAGAGCCAGAGACTCTGATATTGCCTGTTTGAAATGTAAGAGTCTATCTGGTAAGAACACATTTTTATACCAGCGCTGTGGAGTGGAACAAACTACCACAGCAACTCAAAGCTATGCCGACCATAACTTCATTTTTAAAGAATGTCAAAAGTTGGCTAATGATCGAGGAATATAACAATTGTTTCATGTCTGCATCTACTGTATGTAATGTATCTGTATCTATGTAATGTTGTAATGTTTTTGCACCATGGAATTTAGGGACCACAATATAAATGTCTCTGACTTTTTTGTGATATCCCTGTCACGTTTTTAAAATGTATGTACTGTGAGTATGTGGTTTTTTAACCTGCAAATAAAATCAATCCATCAAAACTTGGTTTCCATTTTCCAACAGATTTTTCTTCTCCCCCTGACTGGTCTTCAACGGTTACTGGTCTTGGAACGCATATAATCACCAGAAACGGCTTCTGGTAAACTGTTTGCCACTACTGGCAATAAATATTGTTGCCACAGGTTTGCCACAGATTCAAATAGAATCTTGAGAGAATTGTTTGCCACAAAAAAACCTTTGGCGAACTGTTTGCCACTAGTGGCAATAAATACTATTGTGCATTAGGTTTGCTGCAGATTTACCACTAGTCGAAAAACCTTTTTGTAGCACACTATCTCGTTTGCACAAAATTTGCCCATCCCTCTTCATTTCTGAAGAAAATGAGACACTGAATGCAGGAGGTTGCTCATTTGTGCAATAAAAAGACATTACATGTATATTAATAGACATAAATGCTTTCCTTATACCCCATAGGCACTTGACAGGCCTGATTATTTGTGGTACTTCTGCATCTGTAGCCAGACATAAGACACCACTGGCTTGGTGCGGGGAGCAGGAACAGGCCGGACCGGGCTGACGAAGCGCACCACAGGCTTGGTGTGGGGAGCAGGAACGGGCCGGACCGGGCTGGCGACGCGCACCACAGACTTGGTGCGAGGGGCAGGAACAGGCCGGACCGGGCTGGCGACGTGCACCACAGGCTTGGTGCGGGGAGCAGGGACGGGCCGAACCGGGCTGGCGAAGCGCACCACTGGCTTGGTCGGGGAGCAGGAACAGGCCGGACCGGGCTGACGACGCGCACCACAGGCTTGGTGCGAGGGGCAGGAACATGCCGGACCGGGCTGGCGACGCGCACCACAGGCTCGTTGTGAGGGACAGGAACAAGCCGGACCGTACTGGGGACACACACCACTGGCCCTACGCGGGGATCAGGAACGGGCCGGACCGGACTGGCAACACACCCCAGTACCTCTCGCCGTGCCTCTACATTCTCCTTCCCCCTGGTGACCAGTGACTCCCGTAACCTGGCGGCCTCCTTTGCCAACCCACTGAACCACTCTATCCCGGCCTCCTGCTGCCCCGTAGTCCACGGCGTGAGCCCCCCCCCTAAAAAATTTCTGGGCGTCTCTCCTCCCCGTGGGCCAGGCCTCCATGGCTCTCGCCAGACTCTCGCTCCTCTGCTCCCAAGTCCAGCCTCTCTCCTCCTCCCGCGGCTTGACCCAGTCGAGGTTGATATCCTTTAGAGCCCTCTCTGGCGTTGGCTCCTGGACACGCTGCTTGGTCCAGTTATGGTGGGATCTTCTGTCACGATCGCTGGAGGAAGTGGACCAATGCGCAGCGTGATGAGTGAACATACTTTTATTTTTAATGATCACACGAACAAAACAACAAAACGATACGTGACATCCTTGGCAATAGACACAAACCGTACACGGAACAAGATCCCACAACACACTGTGGAAAACAGGCTGCCTAAGTATGGTTTCCAATCAGAGACAACAAGCAACAGCTGATACACATTGCCTCTGATTGAGAACCACACCGGCCAACATAGAAACAAATGAACTAGATAACCCCCCTAGCACACAAAACACATAGAAACAACACACCCTGGCTCAACATAACAGAGTCCCAGAGCCAGGGTGTGACAATAATGATAATGAGGCTGGTGAAAATGGGTTAGTGGCACTCGAGAATCACCATGTCTATCGTGTCTCATTCATATAAACATGAATAAAAAATATTAATCCACTAACACTTGTTCCAGAGGGACTAGGGTTGTTGATTCATAAAACAGGCCTTCCAGAGATTAAAACTAGAATCCTTGGTTGCTACATACATTTTTTGAATTAATGATATACACTGAGTGTACAAAACATTAAGAACACCTGCTCTTTCCATGACATAGACTGACCAGGTGAAAGCTATGATCGCTTGTTGATGTCACTTGTTAAATCCACTTCAATCAGTGTAGATGAAGGGAAGGAGACAGGTTAAAGAATTATTTTTAAGCCTTGAGACAATTGAGACATGGATTGTGTATGTGTGCCATTCAGAGGGTGAATGGGCAAGACAAAATATTTTAGTTCCTTTGAATGGGGTATGGTAGTAGGTGCCAGGCGCACTGGTTTGTGCACGCTCAACAGTTTCCCGTGTGTATCAAGAATGGTCTACCACCCAAAGGACATCCAGCCAACTTGACACAACTGTGGGAAGCACTGGAGTCAATATGGGCCAGCATCCCTGTGGAACGCTTTTGACACCTTGTAGAATCCATGCCCCTGACGAATCGAGGCTGTTCTGAGGGCAAACATTGACTTTGTTTGCAAACAAAGTCAATATAAACAAACACTGTATAGCCCGAAAACATGGTTAAAACTATAATTTTGATATCATGGATGGTCAGTCCTTGCATACACAGCTCTCGCTTTGAATTTGAGAGTGATTACAGACCCATCCCTCAGCTTTTTACCAAAACACAGGTGGGGTGACCGCTTTGGTATTGTTTCAATTAAGGATTCCAGCTTTAATTAAGCCAGTGTAATGCCAACCTCTGTGATGCCATGACCCAATCCTCTTAGTCACCTTGTGTCGTACAGTATTGTATTATAATGACACACCTGTAGCTGCAGGGTGCACATGGCCTCCTGAGAGTACCTGATGGTCACTGACCTCCAGATTACTGACATGTAGCCCTGTGGCCTTTCCTCAAACCTTACTCTCTTAATGCCTGATAGCATCTCTATCTGAAGAGTTGACAGGTTATAACTGTACCAGAGTTGATCACTGAACTGTAAAATGGAGTCATTAACGTTTATGATCACTAATGATGAGGAAATCGCTTGGCTGATTGAAGAATATCACTCTGGCTGCTTCTCTGAATGAATCGAAAGCCCTTAATATCTTTCTATATGAGTCTCACGTGCCTTCTTCACACTCTAAATACTCAATTAGTAAATTAATTGATTTTCCAGGTCAAAGTCATGTTTTAATTGTTTTAACCTTTAGCAATCGCTGTTCTGTTTAGTAATTCATTTAAGCATGACCCAAAACCCCACCCAGTTGTTGTGTGGTGTTTAAGCCAAGCTTTGAAAGACCATGATGACATGAGGAGCACTCCAAATAACGGCCTTAAATCCCCATATCAACAGATGTTCCCACAGAGGAGGCATTGTGACTGGCTTCAGCACATTAGTAAGTCTGATGCTGGGGCGTTGTCTTTACATGCAGGTGATGGACGAGTGTCTCACCTGTCTGAATCGATTCTCCTCCACTGTACACACACGTCAGACAACCAATCGCCCAGGTAACCCAGCCAGAGTCCTTCAGCATGACAGAGAGAAAAATGAGATAAATTCAGAAAATAAGCTCCCCAAGTTTACCGTCCATCATTATATTATGCATCAGAGTTAGGCTTGGAGAGTGAGAGATGAATTCAGAAAACAGGAAAGGAAGTTCATAAGAGTCATGGTCGTCTCATCCCCAGCCATGTGTACCCTGTAATACTATAAGCCTGGCAAGCAAAGTCAGGCTCTCACTCGCTGAGATTCTTATTTCTACCCCACCATAACCATTTTAAATGGTGGTTTTCCAATTCAAATATCCAGATTAGAAGCATGGAGGTCCATTGAGAAAATTGATTGTGGAGAACCACAGACACACTGTGTCCACAAAGTATCCTCGTCCTATAATAGATGATTAGCCTGTAGACTGTGTGCCATACATTCTCAGCATGAAAGGTTGTGTATTAGCATATACAGTGCTTTTGAAAGTATTCAGACCCCTTCACTTTTTAAACATTTTGATACATTACAGCCTTATTCTAAAATTGATCAAACAAAAAAATTCCCCTCATCAATCTACACACAATACCCCATAATGACGAAGCGAAAACAGTTTTTGTGAAATTTTTACACATTTATTAAAAATAAAAACAGAAATACCTTATATACATAAGTATTCAGACCCTTTGCTCTGAGACTTGAAATTGAGCTCAGGTGCATCCTGTTTCCATTGATCATCCTTGAGATGTTTCTACAACTTCATTGGAGTCCACCGTGGTAAATTCAATTGATTGGACATGATTTGGAAAGGCACACACCGGTCTAGATAAGGTCCCACAGTTGACAGTGCATGTCAGAGACAAAAACCAAGTCATGAGGTGGAAGGAATTGTCCGTAGAGCTCAGAGACAGGATTGTGTCGAGGCACAGATCTGGGGAAGAACACAGTGGCCTCCATCAGAAACAAGATTCTCTGGTCTGAAGAAACCAAGATTGAACTCTTTGGCCTGAATGCCAAGCGTCACATCTGGAGGAAACCTGGCACCATCCCTACGGTGAAGCATGGTGGTGGCAGCATAATGCTGTGGGATGTTTTTCAGCAGCAGGGACTGGGAGACTAGTCAGGATCGAGGGAAAGATGAACAGAGCAAAGTACAGAGAGATCCTGTCACGTGGCGTGTATGCGGTAGCGAAGTCAAAGGCAGGACACAGAGCGGCTGGCAACGTATTTTACTGAACACAGTAAAATCAACGTACAAAACAACAAACCTCCAAACAGGGAGGAAAGCACAAAGACCCGTACATACAAGAACTGCCGGAATGACAACAAACACTAACACACAAAATACCAATGAGAGACAGGGGTAAATATAGGGAATACAATCCAACATAATGGGAAACAGGTGTAACCAATAAAGACCAAACAAGACAAACACCGAAACATCGATCGGCAGCAGCTAGTACTCTGGCGACGACGAACGCCGAAGCCTGCCCGAGCAAGGAGGAGGAGCAGCCTCGGCTGAATCCGTGACAGTACCCCCCCCTTGACCCGTGGCTCCAGCCGTGTGCCGACCCCGGCCTCGGGGACGGCCAGGAGGACGCGGAGCAGGGCGAGTCGGATGACTCCGGTGGAAATCCCTCAACAGGGAGGGATCTAGGATGTCCCTCCTAGGGACCCAGCACCGTTCCTCCGGACCGTACCCCTCCCACTCCACGAGATACTGCAGACCCCCCATCCGACGCCTCGAATCCACGATGGAACAGACTGAGTACGCCGGAGCCCCCTCGATGTCTAGTGGGGGCGGAGGAGCCTCTCGTATCTTATTCTCCTGGAGTGGACCAGCTACCACCAGCCTGAGGAGAGACACATGGAACGAGGGGTTAATGCGGTAATTAATGGGCAGTTGTAACCTATAACATACCTCGTTCAATCTCCTCAGGACTTTAAATGGCCCCACAAACCGCCGACCCAGCTTCCGGCAGGGCAGGCGAAGGGGCAGGTTTCGGGTCGAGAGCCAGACCCGATCTCCCGGTGCATAAACCGGACCCTCACTGCGGTGGCGATCGGAGGAGGAGTGGCGGAGTGAGTTTTGGGCTATCTCTGCCCAGGGGATATACCCCGACCACTCCTCCTGCTGGTCCTGGCAATAGGACCTCAGAAACCTACCCACATCCTGGTTTACTCTCTCCACCTGCCCATTACTCTCAGGGTGAAAACCCGAGGTAAGGCTAATCGAGACCCCCAAACGTTCCATATACGCCCTCCAGACTCTAGAGGTGAACTGGGGACCCCGATCAGACACTATATCCTCAGGCACCCCGTAGTGCCGGAAGACGTGAGTAAACAGGGTGTCGGCCGTTTGTAGGGCTGTAGGAAGACCTGGCATAGGAATGAGACGGCAGGCCTTAGAAAACCGATCCACAACGACCAAGATCGTGGTATTCCCCTGGGAGGGGGGAAGGTCCGTGACAAAATCCACCGATAGGTGAGACCACGGCCGTTGTGGAACGGGTAGAGGTTGTAACTTACCTCTGGGCAGGTGTCTAGGCGCCTTACACTGGGCGCACATCGAGCAGGAAGAAACGTAAACCCTCACGTCCCTAGCTAAGGTGGGCCACCAGTACTTCCCGCTAAGGCAGTGCACTGTCCGACCAATACCAGGATGACCAGAGGAGGGTGACGTGTGAGCCCAATATATCAGTCGATCACGGACCTCGAGCGGCACGTACCTCCGCCCCTCTGGACAATCTGGGGGAGTAGGGTCGGCACGTAACGCCCGCTCGATTTCCGCATCGACCTCCCACACCACCGGTGCCACCAGACAAGACTCCGGAAGTATGGGAGTGGGCTCAATGGACCTCTCCTCTGTGTCATATCGTGGGGACAGGGCGTCTGCCTTAGCGTTCTGTGACCCTGGTGTATAAGTGAGCTTAAATACAAACCGGGTAAGAAACATGGCCCACCTAGCCTGACGAGGGTTCAGTCTCCTCGCTGCCCGGATGTACTCCAGGTTACGATGGTCAGTCAGAATGAGAAAAGGGTGTTTAGCCCCCTCAAGCCAATGCCTCCACACCTTCAGGGCTTGGACCACCGCTAGCAGCTCCCTGTCCCCCACGTCATAATTGCGTTCCGCCGGACTCAGCTTGTTGGAATAGAAAGCACAGGGGCGGAGTTTTGGAGGCGTGCCCGAGCGCTGAGACAGTATAGCACCGATCCCCGCCTCGGACGCATCCACCTCAACATGGAACGCCAAAGAGGGATCCGGATGTGCCAGCACCGGAGCCGAGGTGAACAGGTCCTTCAGATGTCTAAACGCCCTGTCCGCCTCAGCCGACCACTGCAAACGCACCGGGCCCCCCCTTAGCAGGGAGGTGATGGGAGCTGCTACCTGTCCAAAGCCCCGGATAAACCTCTGGTAGTAATTGGCAAAACCCCAAAACCGCTGCACCTCCTTCACCGTGGTGGGAGTCTGCCAATTACGCACGGCTGAAACGCGGTCAATCTCCATCTCCACCCCTGACGCGGACAACCGATGCCCCAGGAAGGAGGAAAAACAGACATTTCTCCGCCTTCACATACAGGTCATGCTCCAACAGTCTACCCAGCACCCGACGCACCAGGGACACATGCTCGGCTCGTGTAGCAGAGTATATTAGAATGTCATCAATATACACCACTACACCCTGTCCATGCAAATCCCGGAAAATCTCATCCACAAATGATTGGAAGACTGAAGGAGCATTCATTAAACCGTATGGCATGACGAGGTACTCATAGTGACCCGAGGTGGTACTGAATGCTGTCTTCCATTCATCTCCCTCCCTAATGCGCACCAGGTTGTACACGCTCCTGAGATCCAATTTTGTGAAGAATCGCGCCCTGTGTAATGACTCCGTCATACTAGCAATCAGAGGGAGAGGATAGCTGTATTTTATTGCAATCTGATTGAGACCACGATAATCAATACACGGGCGTAAACCCCCATCCTTCTTCTTCACAAAAAAGAAACTCGAGGACGCAGGGGAAGTGGACGGCCGTATGTATCCCTGTCTCAGAGATTCGGTGACGTATGTCTCCATAGCTGCCGTCTCCTCCTGAGACAGAGGATACACATGACTACAAGGAGCGCAGCGCCTACCTGGAGGTCTATCGCACAATCCCCCTGTCGATGAGGTGGTAATTGAGTCAAGTGCCAAATCGGCGAGTGCCAAATCGGCATACTCAGGAGGAATGTGCATGGTGGGAATTTGGTTCTGACTTTTCACCGTCGTTGCGGAAACACCTACACACCGCCCGACACACTGATCAGACCATCCCTTGAGAGCCCTCTGTTGCCATGAAATGTTGGGGTCATGAGATGTTAACCAGGGAAGCCCCAACACCACGGGAAACGCAGGAGAGTCAATCAAATACAACTGTATAATCTCCTCATGGCCCTCCTGCGTCTTCATCTTAAGTGGCGCTGTGACCTTCCTGATCAATCCTGACCCCAAAGGGCGGCTATCTAGGGCATGGATGGGGAAGGGCACATCAACTGGTACAATAGGAATCCCTAACTTATACGTGAACCGGCGATCGATAAAATTCCCAGCTGCGCCTGAATCTACTAGCGCCTTATGCTGGGAGTGAGAAGAAACCTCGGGAAACACAACTTTAATACACATATGTACAACAGAGAGCTCTGGGTGAGTTGGGTGCTTACTCACCTGGAATGACTCATCAGTGCGTTGCCTACTGCCTCGATTCCTAGGAGACCCTCCCCAGCACCGAACCGCAGTGTGTCCTCTGTGGCCACAGTTGGTGCAGGGGACGGCCTCTCTCCTGGTCTCTCTCCTCGTCTCCCTAGCACCAGCACCCCCAAGCTCCATAGGGCTCAGCTCGGAAGTGCTGGGGGATGGAATGGACGGCCCCGACTCCGGACGTCCGCGGGTAGCCAACAGGGTATCTAGGCGAATCGACATGTCCACCAGCTGATCGAAGCTTAGGTTGGTGTCCCTGCAGGCCAACTCCCGACGAACGTCTTCCCTTAGGCTGCACCTGTAGTGGTCGATGAGGGCCCTCTCATTCCATCCCGCATTGGCAGCCAGAGTCCGGAAGTCCAGTGCAAACTCCTGCGCGCTCCTCTTCCCCTGTCTGAGGTGGAACAGACGCTCACCCGCCGCCTTCCCCTCTGGGGGATGATCGAACACCGCCCTGAAGCGGCGGGTGAACTCCGCATAGTTGACTGTAGCGGCGTCTATTTCCCCCACTCGGCGTTGGCCCACTCCAGTGCCTTGCCGGACAGACAGGAGATGAGGGCAGACACGCTCTCGTATCCCGAGGGCACCGGGTGGATGGTTGCCAGGTAGAGTTCCACTTGGAGCAGGAAACCCTGACACCCGGCCGCGGTGCCATAATAAGCCCTCGGGAGCGAGAGCCGAATCCCACTGGACTCCGGAGGTGAAGCGATGGGTATAACTGATGGTGGTGGTATCGTTGGAGGAGGTGTGGGCAAACCTCCTCTTTCCCATCGCCTCAAGGTGTTCATCACCCCTTCCATGGCGGTGCCGAGATCCTGGATCATGGCCGCTTGTTGTATAACGCGCTCCTCCAGTGATCCAGCTGGCACCGCCGCTCCTGCTGACTCCATGTCTAGGTGTGTTATTCTGTCACGCGACGTGTATGCGGTAGCGAAGTCAAAAGCAGGACACAGAGCGGCTGGCAACGTATTTTACTGAACACAGTAAAATCAACGTACAAAACAACAAACCTCCAAACAGGGAGGAAAGCACAAAGACCCGTACATACAAGAACTGCCGGAATGACAACAAACACTATCACACAAAATACCAATGAGAGACAGGGGTAAATATAGGGAATACAATCCAACATAATGGGAAACAGGTGTAAACAATAAAGACCAAACAAGACAAACACCGAAACATCGATCGGCAGCAGCTAGTACTCCGGGGACGACGAACGCCGAAGCCTGCCCGAGCAAGGAGGAGGAGCAGCCTCGGCTGAATCCGTGACAGATCCTTGATGAAAACCTGCTCCAGAGCGCTCAGGACCTGAGACTGGGGCAAATGTTCACCTTCCAACAGGACAACGACCCTAAGGACACAGCCAAGACACCGCAGGAGTGGCTTCGGGCCAAGTCTCTGAATGTCCTTGAGTGGCCCAGCCAGAGCCTGGACTTGAACCTGATCGAACATCTCTGGAGAGACCTGAAAATAGCTGTGCAGTGACGCTCCCCGTCCAACCTGACAGAGCTTGAGAGGATCTGCAGAGAAGAATGGGAGAAACTCTCCAAATACATGTGTGCCAAGCTTGTAGCATCATACCAAAGAAGACTCGAGGCTGTAATCGCTGCCAAAGGTGCTTCAACAAGGTACTGAGTAAAGGGTCTGAATACTTATGTAAATGTGATAGTTCCGTTTTTTATATTTAACACATTTGCAAAAATGTCTAAAAACCTGTTTTTGCTTTGTCATTATGGGGTATTGTGTGTAGATTGATGAGGGGAAAAAACGATTTAATCCATTTTAGAATAAGGCTGTAACGTAACAAAATGTGGAAAAAGTGAAGGGGTCTGAATACTTTCTGAATGCACTGTACCTGTTTGTCTTATCTCTATCAGAGTCTGTGTTTGTACAGCAGTGAGACTTACCTCAGCAGACTCCGTCAATCCTCTGATGTTGGCTCTCTGCCCTTGTATCATATGTGCTCTGTAGCTGATCTCAACTCAGCTATATTAGTTATAAAGTATGTATCAAATTAAGTGTCCCCTAGCATCTTAACAATGTGCAAACTCATTTGCCTGAAATCCTCAGTGTGCGAAGGGAATATTAGAGTAGCTATGATATGATATCCCTGTTCAGTTTGTTATTCTCTCTTTTTCTCATTTGTGAGAGATTTAGCCTCAACAATACGTTCCCGAGTGCCGATGGGAGGGTATGTACTGTATGGATGGATCACTGTGTTCCTTTTTCACATGCCTAAAAAAAAATGCACCCCAGAAGGACAACAATATGCTGAAAATAGCAAGCACAGGCTCTTCCAAAAGGGGTAGGACTGTTTCAGATTAGTGAGTTGGACGACTAGCGTACTGTCAGCATGACTCGCCAACACGGCTTTATCTCTTTACTGCCTTGGTAGATGGATACAGTAGTGTTTGATTGCAACAGATGATTTATTGTTCTTGAAATAGACAAGACAAACATCTTCTTAATCATCTGTAGTCTACACTAAATACTGGGTAAATACATCATAAAAAAATAAATACAACATAGTTGATCTACAGTGTTGTTGACATTAAAAACTTCTTGACATTCTCTTTGTCATTACAAATCACTCACTTTATTTACATTGATAAAAATTAGGCCTACAGAAAAACAAGAAGAGAAATGGAATGGAGAATTGTTGCCATACCTCCCACATGATTTTTTTCTGACTACTGTAGCATGACTACTGTGGTATGTCCTCAGACAAATAAGGATATTGCTCCTTTTGGATGTCAGCTTCATATATTAATTCATATGAGCTCATATTTGTCTGGAATTTAGTTCAATGCCTTCCATCTTCAGAAGAACATTGGAATTCACGGTTGGAGGAAGAGGAGTAGAGGGAAGATTGAACAGTTATTCAACACTCTGTTTCCTGTCTGGAATAGGTGGCCTTGAAAACACTGTCTCCCACTGACTCTCACATGCCTCCCTCACTTATTACCACCCACCACACCACTGATCGCTGGCTCTGATAGCGACGTCTTGTAGTTACTGATTTAAAGAGGGAGACTTGAACTATCCCTGCTCCTAATTAATGCCAAATTAAATTAATTGAGCTAATTTGCCAAGATGGCAGGACTTCATTAGCTTTAAAGCTATCAATTAATGCAACTGGTAATCAGATATTGCTGGCATTAGCAAGTTTTGGAACGTAGCATTAGAGTCAGAACTGGTTTGGTTCAATTAGATATTACTATTATTAATCCCCTCAGGGGCAATTATTATGGTGAGAGATCATAAGAGCACAATTATATCCACCGCAAGCTAGACAGAAAAATACATACCTTAGATCTGACAATTAGACTGTAAAGGTGCAATAAAGGATGAAACAGGAATGACTAAGTCCATGTGGAGAGACAATGACCCAAATATTGTATACCCTGATGTATTTTGTAAGACTCGAGGTGCAGTATGATGGTGCAATCTGTCACTCCCAAAGAGAGGGTTGACTGCCTTTAGCACGCACGCACACACACGCACGCACAAACACAAATACACACACGAACATGCGCAGGCATACACACGCACAGGCATACACACACAACAACAAAAGGAGTGTGAGGCAGCAGTATAGTCTGCTCTCGTGTGGGAAGCTATCATGGCTGCCTCTTCACTAATGAAAAGAGAACAAGCATTGCATCTGCCATCAGACAGAGACGACTCTTAGAGAGAGAGGCCAGGGAAAAGAGCCCCAGAGGATCTCAATGTTACAGCAGCAGCATTATCATCCCCTTATAGAGAGATTCTTTTTAACAAGCAAACCTATTCAGAAATTATAAAACTCAACAACACGTTTTAATGAACCTGGAATAGTGGTGCCAGGAAGGAACTCTCAGTAGTCAGTCAGCCAGATCTCAGTTGGTCTTTAGTGCAACTATATCAGAAGTCCCTCCAAAAGTATTGGCAGTGACATTTTTTTTGTTTTGTTTTGGCTGTGGATGCTACCATGATTATGGATAGTCCAGAATTAATTGTGAATAATGATGAGTGAGAAAGATATAGACGCACAAATATCATACCAGAAGAGGACTGGCCACCCCTCAGAGCCTGGTTCCTCTCTAGGTTTCGTCCTAGGTTCCTGCCTCTCCAGGGAGTTTTTCCTAGCCACCGTGCTTCTACATCTGCATTGCTTGCTGTTTGGGGTTTTAGGCTGGGTTTCTGTATAAGCACTTTGTGACATCTGCTGATGTAAAAAGGGCTTTATAAATACATTTGATTGAATTTGATTGATATCCCCAAGACATGCTAACATCTCACCATTACAATAACAGGGGAAGTTAGCATTTTTGGGGGGTGGTATGATATTTATGCCTCTAACTTTCTCACTCATCATTATTCAAGATTCATTCAGGATTATTCCTAATTATGGTAGCATCCACATTAATGAAGAAGTGTTTAGAAACACATTATATTCTTATTTACAATAAAAGAGACTCCAAAATGACACAATACATTATTTACCATTAATTTATATTATTATCTGAAACAAAACCAAAACAAACAGCAAATGCATCCAACAAATTTGTAGAGTCACAAGCTTGATGTAGTCATTGCGTGCTATAAATATGGGACCAAATACTTAACATTTTACTACTTTAACACACATATAAGTGAATTTGTCCCAATACTTTTTGTACCCTAAAATGGGGGGACAATGTACAAAACGTGCTGTAATTTCTAAACGGTTCACCCAATATGGATAAAAATACCCCCAAATGAAAGCTGACAGTCTGCACTTTAACCTCGGTCATTGTATCATTTCAAATCCAAAGTGCAGAGCCAAAACAACAAAATATGTGTCACTGTCCCAATACCTTTGAAACTCATGGATGTAGTAGTAAGCAAGCCACATATAAAATCTGAAGCATGTTTATTAGCCAGAATGTTAAAAAATATTTTGTGATTTTCACTGTGATCCCTTGAACTTTTCCCAATCGATATGCTCATTTGAGTGCTGCACACTTTTCGTTCGGAAATGCCAGCCCTGTTTTGAGGATAATGACCAGTGCTCCGATCGCTTTGCAACCCATTAGCACCAGATTGTATTGTGCTGTAAATGGGTACCTTATGGTCTAATAGCTGACCTGCATGCATTACCAAAATATGGGCAGAGAAAATATTTTTGAATTTACAGCTCAGAAAGCAAAGATATAAAAAGTCGCCTTTTCAAAAACCATGTTGGGTATTATCTTCAATGTTTTTTTCACGCTTGATTTATCACTGCTTATTTGTTAATTGAAAGTGCAAAGCTTTTAAGATATTGACCTTTTTGTTCATCCACTCGTGATCCAGTGACTTTGATATAATTCGGACGACTACCCATATTGATTTAACCTCTTGGCTGGCCCAAATCAATTGTTGTTGAATCATGGTGTCGTCTATAGAAAAACATTTCAAACAAATGTGTAGCCAGAGACAAAGTTTATATCATGAGAGTCATCTATCACATAGAATAATATGAATGATGGAAACACTCCCAGTTAAATGAAATAAAAGGAAATAGAGAAATAAAGTGGTTGCCAGATGTGTATCGTTCCAAATATTTCCCATTTATATTGAGGTACTGCAGGTAATATGTCTGAAGTTGTGCAATTGGATTGTTATTAAGTATCTTATTGGCTGCCCACCTCTCATCCAATACCATGGTCATAATGGGGGGAAAAAAATCTTAATACCCATAGTAATCACTCCAGGTAAAATCATTCCAGCGGACTTATCCAAGGTGTCAATGGATCAAATAGATGGTGTGATGGTGACAGAATAAGATTGACTGCCATAAAAGTTGAGATCTCAGCTTAACATTGGCCCAGAGAGTTGGACATGGAACCCATTGTTTTCTTTGAAAGTTGTCAGTTCCCTGGAGAAGCCCACACTATCCCGGACATATCTCCCTTATCACCCCTGACATATGATATGCTGGTATTCTGTCCAGGACAGATCTTTTCCATTATTCACCCTGTCTGACTGTATAACGTATCACCTCCGACTCTCCTTCCTGTTTGATCTGTAGGCAGGCAAAGTGTGGGCTTTAGTCTAAGCCCATTCAAACCGTCCTCCTGGTGCTGTCAAACACTTCCACCTAGGGGATGCATCACAGACGGGTTTGGTTTATCTGAAGTTATCAGAGGAATTCAAGGTCTTTGTCCACAGTGATATTGGCCTTGGACTATTTGTCTGGGTGTATTTGTGTGGGTGCAGTGAGAGTGGGAGCCATTATCATCATCATTGTCCTCATAATTGTCCTCTCCTTTTTCCTCCTCCTTTATCTCCTCCTATTCCTCACCATTATCTTCTGTTTCAAATCAAATCAAATTTTATTTGTCACATGTGCCGAATACAACAGTGAAATGCTTACTTACAAGCCCTTAACCAACAATGCAGTTTTAAGAAAGAATACCCAAAAATTGTCAGAAGCTGTTTAGAAGCCTCTTGGACCTAGACTTGGTGCTCCGGTACCGCTTGCCGTGCGGTAGCAGAGAGAACAGTCTATGACTAGGGTGGCTGGAGTCTTTGACAATTTTTAGGGCCTTCCTCTGACATCGCCTGGTATAGAGGTCCTGGATGGCAGGAAGCTTGGCCCCAGTGATGTACTGGGCCGTACGCACTACCCTCTGTAGTGCCTTGCGGTCAGAGGCCGATCAGTTGCCATACCAGGCAGTGATGGAAACCAGTCAGGATGTTCTCGATGGTGCAGCTGTAGAACCTTTTGAGGATCTGAGGAAAAATGCCCAATCGTTTCAGTCTCCTTAAGACGACTGCCTTGGTGTGCTTGGACCATGTTAGTTTGTTGGTGATGTGGACACCAAGGAACTTGAAGCTCTCAACCTGCTCCACTACAGCCCCGTCGATGAGAATGCTCGGTCCTCTTCTTTTTCCTGTAGTCCACAATCATCTCCTTTGTCTTGATCACGTTGAGGGAGAGGTTGTTGTCCTGGCACCACACGGCCAGGTCTCTGACCTCCTCCCTATAGGCTGTCTTGTCATTGTCGGTGATCAGGCCTACCACTATTGTGTCATCGGCAAACTGAATGATGGTGTTGGAGTCGTGCCTGGCCATGCAGTCATGAGTGAACAGGGAGTACAGGAGGGGACTGAGAACGCACTCCTGAGGGGCCCCTGTGTTGAGGATCAGCGTGGCGGATTTGTTATTACCTACCCTTACCACCTGGGGGCAGCCTGTCAGGAAGTCCAGGATCCAGTTGCAGAGGGAGGTGTTTAGTCCCAGGGTCCTTAGCTTAGTGATGAGCTTTGAGGGCACTCTGGTGTTGAACGCTGAGCTGTAGTCAATGAATAGCATTCTCACATAGGTGTTCCTTTTGTCCAGGTGTGAAAGGGCAGTGTGGAGCGCAATAGAGATTGCATCATCTGTGGATCTGTTGGGGTGGTATGCAAATTGGAGTGGGTCTAGGGTTTCTGGGATAATGGTGTTGATGTGAGTCATGACCAGCCTTTCAAAGCACTTCATGGCTACAGACGTGAGTGCTACGGGTCGGTAGTCATTTAGGCAGGTTACCTTAGTGTTCTTGGGCACAGGGACTATGGTGGTCTGCTTGAAACATGTTGGTATTACAGACTCAGACAGGGAGAGGTTGAAAATATCAGTGAAGACACTTGCCAGTTGGTCAGCGAATGCTCGGAGTACACGTCCTGGTAATCCGTCTGGCCCTGCGGCCTTGTGAATGTTGACCTGTTTAAAGGTCTTACTCACATCGGCTACGGAGAGCGTGATCACACAGTCGTCCGGTACAGCTGATGCTCTCATGCATGTTTCAGTGTTACTTGCCTCGAAGCGAGCATAAAAGTAATTGAGCTTGTCACTGGGCAGCTCGCGGCTGTGCCTTCCTTTGTAGTCTGTAATTGTTTGCAAGCCCTGCCACATCCGACGAGCGTCAGAGCCGGTGTAGTACGATTTGATCTTAGTCCTGTATTGACGCTTTGCCTGTTTGATGGTTCGTCGGATGGCTTAGCGGGATTTCTTATAAGCTTCCGGGCTAGAGTCCAGCTCCTTGAAAGCGGCAGCTCTACCTTTTAGCTCATTGCGGATGTTGCCTGTAATCCATGGCTTCTGGTTGGGGTATGTACGTACAGTCACTGTGGGGACGACGTCATCGATGCACTTATTGATGAAGCAAGTGACTGATGTGGTGTTCTCCTCAATGCCATCGGAAGAATCCCAGAACATATTCCAGTCTGTGCTAGCAAAACAGTCCTGTAGTTTAGCATCTGCTTCATCTGCCCACTTTTTTATTGACCGAGACACTGGTGCTTCCTGCTTTAGTTTTTGCTTGTAAGCAGGAATCATGAGTATAGAATTATGGTCAGATTTGCCAAATGGAGGGTGAAGGAGAGCTTTGTACGCGTCTCTGTGTGTGGAGTAAAGGTGGTCTAGAGTTTTTCCCTCTGGTTGCACATTTAACATGCTGGTAGAAATGAGGTTAAAGTCCCCGGCCACAAGGAGCGCCGCCTCTGGATGAGCATTTTCCTGTTTGCTTATGGCCGTATACAGTTAATTGAGTGTGGTCTTAGTGCCAGCATCGGTTTGTGGTAGTAAATAGACAGCTACGAAGAATATAGATGAAAACTCTCTTGATAGATAGTGTGGTCTACAGCTTATCATGAGATACTCTACCTCAGGCGAGCAAAACCTTGAGATATCGTGCACCAGCTGTTGTTTACAAATATACATAGACCGCCACCCCTTGTCTTACCAGAGGCTATCCTGCTCCTCCTCCTTCTTCTCCCCCTCATCATTGTATTTCACCATGTTCTTACCTGCACCCCCTTCACTAAACCTGCGTAGACTTTGTTAGAGTGAGGTAGTGTGAGACAACCATGTGTACATTCCACTCAGTCTGAAATGACTGAGATTTGAAATGACAGAGGGAGATTTCGCCTGGTCTTATTTATTCCATCACACATTTGTTGGTGGGGACGCTTATCCTTGTTGATTTGTGTTCTCCTGCGGCGGCTTCAGAGCAGTTGAGCAGGAAGTTGACCCTGCCTGCCCTGAGTTACTAACTCAACCAAATGCTCTCTTCATTATAAACTTTCCGGAGAGACTCTGGAACAACATTAAAGATGGAGAGGAATTAAAAAACAAAGTGTGATGCTTGCGTATTTTAATTGGTGAGAGTTAATGGGGAAACTGGCTTCAAGCATTTGAATGCAAATGGAACTTAATTCATATTGAAGCTCGGTGAAGTTCATTTAAATGTGTGACTCAGATGGCCAGTAAATGTGACAGTAATTATTCATAGTGGAGTCAAACGGCTCCAGATGATTTTTTTCAACTAGGCACACAATTCTTATTTACAATTCTATGCCGCCCAATTGTGCGCCGCCCAATGGGACTCCCAATCACGGCCGGTTGTGATACAGCCTGGAATCGAACCAGGGGGTCTGTAGTGACGCCTCAAGCACTGAGATGCAGTGTCTTAGACCACTGCGCCACTCGGGAGCCCGATTAGCAGAGTTAATGTGCTTTAAGACTGGATAATCACTTCATCTTTCTTTCTGTTTCCAGCCTTGTAGAGAAAAGGAAAAGGTTGAAAACAGTGTCATATGATCTACATCCAGTTGTCTACAGTCACACTCCTGCTAGTTTTTGTTTTCCCCTGGAGCCTAGTTGATTAATTCATGTCAGTGACTGCCCAAATCGAAATTAGCTGCTAATTTTAAATGGCAAGAGAAGAAACCTAGCCTGCACTAGGGCCATCTTCTAGATAGAAAACAACCTCTCCCTCTTCGTTTCTCTCAGCTTTTTATTATGATGTGAATATGAATGCATCCATCCTGTGGATTGTAATGAAATGGAATCATTTACATTTTAGTCATTTAGCAGACACTCATATCCAGAGCGACTTACAGTTAGTGCATATAATTTTTTTTTTATACTGGTCCCCCGTGGGAAACGTACCCACAACCCTGGCGTTGAAAACGCCATGCTCTACCAACTGAGCTACACGGGACATTATGAAGGGCTTGACATGAATTCTTGATTTTTTACTTGGTTTGTAACACCATGGGCCAAATAGGTGACTGTAAATTGTATTGTGTTGTATGATGCAATAAACAACTTTACAAAATAATATTAATTATTATTACCATACAGAGAATTAGACAATGTAGGCTACCCCTCAGCTTATTTGCATATTCAAGCCTGTCTCAAAATACAACGCTGCCTCTTTAATTAAGACATAAGCTTTTTATCTGACTGGCTTTTCAAAGACAGCTTGAAATGTAGCCTACACGTTTTGTTCTCTTGTAGGAAGCAGTACTTCCCCATTGCTGACCTATACTTATGTATAACTGGGCTAATAACTCGCTAACTAGCAAAGAATATCAACAAATGTGCAGACGCCCGGCTCTGCGGTCTGATCTGAACTGCGCATTCACTCTCCGGTGATTGAAAGACAGCTAGTGGGCTACTCCCGCCAATATAATTATTCTCGGTTCGGACTGGCTCTGCCTACAACAAAATCACAGACTCAATCTTGCAAAGTTATATCTTTTTTGGTTTGTTGCATTGAAAAGGGGCTGATATAGTATCGATTCGATCACAGAAAAAACGTTGATCTATATAGTGCAAAATAATGGGGCGAACTAATTTTCATCTTGCGTCTCTGCGCCGCACAGCATTTCTCCTTCGCTGCAGTACTGGAGGAAGTGCGCGGCCGCACAGCTTAGAGGGTACATTGCCTGCAGCACACCTTTCGTATTATTGATGAATCTAGATTTGATAACGTAATTAAGCAAGCACACATTATGTCCGTTAGATCGTTTTTGAGTCAATTGCAAGATGCCTGATCTAGGCTTATTTCAGACAACCTTAGAAAAAGTAAGAAATGATTAACCGAATCAAATGCCTTTGACAGGTCAATAAATAAAACAGCGCAATGATTTTTATGGTCTAAACCACAGGTGTCAAACTCATTCCACGGAAGACCGAGTGGCCGCTTCGCTCCTCCCTTGTACTTGATTGATCAATTAAGGTCACTAATTCGTTAGGAACTCCCAAACCTGGTTGTCTAGGTTTTAATTGTAAGGAAAAACCAAAAACCTGCAGATCCAAGGCCCTCCATGGAATGAGTTTGACACCCCTGGTCTAAACAATATAGCACCTCATTACATTTATTTCATTTAGCAGAGGCTCTTATCCAGAGCAACTTACAAATTGGTGCATTCAACTTATGATAGCCAGTGGGACAACCACCTTTTTAAATTTATCTTTTCATTTTTTTATGGGGGGTGGGGGAAGAAGGATTACTTTATACTATTCCAGGTATTCCTTAAAGAGGTAGGGTTTCAAGTGTCTCCGGAAGGTGGTCAGTGCCTCCGCTGTCCTGGCGTCGTGGGGGAGCTTGTTCCACCTTTGGGGTGCCAGAGCAGCGAATAGCTTTGACTGGGCTGAGCGGGAACTGTGCTTCCGTAGAGGTAGGGGAGCTAGCAGGCCAGAGGTGGATGAACGTAGTGCCCTCGTTTGGGTGTAGGATCTGATCAGAGCCTGAAGGTAAGGAGGTGCCGTTCCCCTCACAGCTC
Organism: Coregonus lavaretus; assembly: GCF_964263955.1. NCBI lineage: Eukaryota > Metazoa > Chordata > Actinopteri > Salmoniformes > Salmonidae > Coregonus > Coregonus lavaretus. Next base: position 17,343,278 of record NC_140023.1, read on the forward strand.
CGTAGGCAAGCACCATGGTCTTGTAGTAGATGCGAGCCTCAACTGGAAGCCAGTGGAGTGTGCGGAGGAGCGGGGAGACATGAGAGAACTTGGGAAGGTTGAACACCAGACGGGCTGCAGCGTTCTGGATAAGTTGAAGGGGTTTAATGGCACAGGCAGGGAGCCCAGCCAACAGCGAGTTGAAGTAATCCAGACGGGAGATTACAAGTGCCTGGATTAGGACCTGTGCCGCTTTCTGTGTAAGGTAGGGTCGTACTCTGCGAATGTTGTAGAGCATGAACCTGCAGGATCAGGTCACCGCTTTGATGTTAGCGGAGAACGACAGGGTATTGTCCAGGGTCACGCCAAGGTTCTTTGCACTCTGGGAGGAGGACACAATGGAGTTGTCAACCGTGATGGCGAGATCATGGAGCGGACAGTCCTTCCCCGGGAGGAAGAGCAGCTCTGTCTTGCCGAGGTTCAGCTTGAGGTGGTGATCCGACATCCACACTGATATGTCTGCCAGACATGCAGAGATGCGATTCGCCACCTGGTTATCAGAAGGGGGAAAGGAAAAAATAATAATTGTGTGTCGTCTGCGTAGCAATGATAGGAGAGACCATGTGAGGAAATGACAGAGCCAAGTGACTTGGTGTATAGAGAGAAGAATCATCCCCTGAATGTTATATATATAATTTGCATGTGCATGAAAATGAAACATGGTGAGAAGAGAAATGTCAGTTTCATCTGTTTCACAGTTGTACCTTTGCTCCCAGTAAATTGATCAAATTGGTAACAGTGGTTTGTGATAGTGGTCCTGTAGAGCATCCTACCAGGGCCGGCCCCACGCATAAGAGACATAAACAATCGATACATTGTAGGCGCACTTGATCTCCCGCGCTCAGCAGATAATTGGACTCAAAATACACACAAATCCCCAAAATTAAAAGAACGAGCAATGTCAGAGTTGGGAATATAAATATACACTACCAGTCAAAAGTCTGGACATACCTACTCATTCAAGGGTTTTTCTTTATTGTTACTATTTCTTACATTGTAGAATAGTAGTGAAGACATCAAAACTATAAAATAACACATATGGAATCATGTAGTAACCAAAAAAGTGTTAAACAAATCAAAATATATTTTATATTTGAGATTCTTCAAATAGCCACCCTTTGCCTTGATGACAGCTTTGCACACTCTTGGCATTCTCTCAACCAGCTTCACCTGGAATACTTTTCCAACAGTCTTAAAGGAGTTGCCACATATGCTGAGCACTTGTTAGCTGCTTTTCCTTCACTCTGTGGTCCGACTCATCCCAAACCATCTCAGTTGGTTTGAGGTCGGGGGATTGTGGAGGCCAGGTCATCTGATGCAGCACTCCATCACTCTCCTTCTTGGTCAAATAGCCCTTACACAGCCTGGAGGTGTGTTGGGTCATTGTCCTGTTGAAAAACAAATGATAGCGACACTAAGCCCAAACCAGATGGGATGGCGTATCGCTGCAGAATCCTGTGGTAGCCATGCTGGTTAAGTGTGCCTTGAATTCTAAATGTGTTATTTCATAGTTTTGATGTCTTCACTATTATTCTACAATGTAGAAAATAGTAAAAATAAAGAAAAACCCTGGAATGAGTAGGTGTGTCCAAACTTTTGACTGGTACTGTATATATACAGTATTTTAGGGGTGCGCAGGTCAGCTGTTTGTTCACCCGCACCAGCCCGCAATTACTAATAACCCATCCGCAACTGCTCGACTATATGTGATAAAGTGAAAAACTGAAGCCTGCACCCAACCCTAATCTGGAAACATAGAAAATGTGCTATAGGCTACAGTCAAAGACGGCAGAAGGATTTTTTGACGGGGTGCAGGATATTTTATTGTCTGATTTAGATATGTTTCTGCTTATAATTTCCGACATTTTGGTAGGCTATTTGTTAGTCAACTTGTCTATAATTAGATACATGTAGCTTCTCTTTTGTCATTATATGTTGCCCTGGAAGATAAAAAAAAAACTTGCTCAACAGAATAATGTAATAGATCGATAGAATTAATGCTTCAATCTAGTTGACATCGGTAAAGTTTACTCTGTCATCTTTCGCAGAGCAAAGATGTTTAGGGACTGGAGAGAAAATACAATTGTTGTAAGGATAAAGAAAGCTGTGAAAATGACCCAACGTGTTTCTGATAAGATTTCAGTTCGGCTTCGATGCATATTTTATGTGGTTGAAATACTATCAGCTTTTATGATGAAGACAGCACCTCTACAAATGGCATCTAACTGAGCATAATCATATTTCTTCACTCCTGTTCCCAAGTCCACTTTTTGCCTTTATTTGGTGTATAATTGTATTGCAAGAAATGCTTTACTCTGCAGGAGTTAATATTAAGGCTATGTGAGAGGTTATAGACCTACAGTCAGTGTCCAGATTTCAGTTTCCATTTCAGTTTCCAGTTCCCTTGACAAGCCATAGGTCTATATTTAATGACCCTAAACCTGTCCGCCCCGTGGATATAACCACGGGGACTACGGGTTATGAGTCAACCCGCGCATCACTAATATATATATATATATATATATATATATATATATATATATATATATATATATATATATATATATATATATATATATATATATAGTGCTATGAAAAAGTATTTGCCTCCTAATGGGACCCATCTCGTCCAAAAAGTTGACTCAAGTTTGCCAAAAAGCACCTGGATGATCATCAAGACTCTTGGAAGAACGTTCTATGGACAGATGATTCAAAAGTATAACTTTTTGGACGACATGGTTCCAGTAATGCCTGGCGAAAACCAAACTCTGCATTCTACAGTAAGAACATCATACCAAAGGTCAAGCATGGTGGTGGTGGTGTGATGGTTTGGGGATGCTTTGCTGCCTCAGGACCTGGACGACTTGCCTTAATAGAAGGAACCATGAATTCTGCTCTGTATCAGAGAATTCTACAGGAGAATGTCAGACCATCCGTCTGTGAGCTGAAGCTGAAGCGCAGCTGGGTCATGCAGCAAGACAATGATCCAAAACACACAATCAAGTCTACATGAAAATTGCTAAAAAGCAACAAATTGGAAGTTTTGGAATGGCCTAATCAAAATCCAGACCTAATCCCAATTGAGATGTTGTGGCAGGACTTGAAACGAGCAGTTCATGCTTGAAAACCCACACATCACTGAGTTAAAGCAGTTCTGCATGGAAGAGTGGGACAAAATTCCTCCACAGCGACGTGAGAGGCTGATCAACAACTACAGGAAGCATTTGGTTGGAGTCATTGCAGCTAAAGGTGGCACAACCAGTTATTGAGTGTAAGGGGGCAATTACTTTTTCACACAGGGGAATTGGGTGTTGCATAAATTTGTTTATGAAATAAATATGTAATTGTTGTGTTATTTGTCCACTTATGTTCCCTTTATCTAATATTAGGTTTTGGTTGAAGATCTGATAACATTCAGTATCACAAATATGCAAAAGTAGAGAAAATTAGAAAGGGGGCAACTACTTTTTCATAGCACTACAGATACAGTTAAAGTCAGAAGTTTACATACACTTAGGTTGGAGTCATTAAAACTTGTTTTTCAACCACTCCACAAATGTCTTGTTAACAAACTTTAGTTTTGGCAAGTCGGTTAGGACATCTAATTTGTGCATGACACAAATTAGATGTCCTAGTAATTCTTCCAACAATTGTTTACAGACAGATTATTTCACTTATAATTCTCTGTATCACAATTCCAGTGGGTCAGAAGTTTACATACACTAAGTTGACTGTGCCTTTAAACAGCTTGGAAAATTCCAGAAAATGATGTCATGGCTTTAGAAGCTTCTGATAGGCTAATTGACATCATTTGAGTCAATTGGAGGTGTACCTGTGGATGTATTTCAAGGCCTACCATTAAATTCAGTGCCTTTTTGCTTGACATCATGGGAAAATCAAAAGAAATCAGACAAGACCTCAGAAAAGCAATTTTCCAATGCCTTAAGGTAACATGTTCATCTGTAGAAACAATAGTACGCAAGTATAAACACCATGGGATCACGCAGCTGTCATACCGCTCAGGAAGGAGACGTGGTCTGTCTCCTAGAGATGAACGTATTTTGGTGCGAAAAGTGCCAATCAATCCCAGAACAACAGCAAAGGACCCTGTGAAGATGCTGGAGGAAACCGGTACAAAAGTATCTATATCCACAGTAAAACGAGTCCTATATCGACATAACCTGAAAGGCCGCTCAGCAAGGAAGAAGCCACTGCTCCAAAATCGCCATAAAAAAGCCAGACTACGGTTTGCAACTGCACATGAGGACAAAGATCTTACTTTTTGGAGAAATGTCCTCTGGTCTGATGAAACAAAAATATAACTATTTTGCCATAATGACCATCGTTATGTTTGGAGGAAAAAGGGGAAGGCTTGCAAGCCGAAGAACACCATCCCAACCGTGAAGCACAAGGTGGCAGCATCATGCTGTGGGGGTGCTTTGCTGCAGGAGGGACTGATGCACTTCACAAAATAGATGCATTCATGAGGAAGGACAATTATGTGGATATATTGAAGAGACATCAGTCAGGAAGTTAAAGCTTGGTCGCAAATGGGTCTTCCAAATGGACAATGAACCCAAGCATACTTCCAAAGTTGTGGCAAAGTGGCTTAAGGACAACAAAGTCAAGGTATCGGAGTGGCCATCACAAAGCCCTGACCTCAATCCTATAGAAAATGTGGGCAGAACTGAAAAAGCGTGTGCGAGCAAGGAGGCCTACAAAGCTGACTCAGTTACACCAGCTCTGTCAGGAGGAATGGGCCAAAATTCACCCAACTTATTGTGTGAAGCTTGTGGAAGGTTACCCAAAATGTTTGACCCAAGTTAAACAATTTAAAGGCAATGCCACCAAATACTAATTGAGTGTATGTAAACTTCTGACCCACTGGAATGTGATGAAAGAAATACAAGCTGAAATAAATCATTCTCTCTGCTATTATTATGACATTTCACATTCTTAAAATAAAGTGGTGATCCTAACTGACCTAAAACAGGGAATTTTTACTAGGATTAAATGTCAGGAATTGTGAAAAACTGAGTTTAAATGTATTTGGCTAAGGTGTATGTAAACTTCCGACTTCAACTGTATATATATATATATATATACACACACACACTATCTATACAAAAGTATTTGGACACCCCTTCAAATTATTGGATTTGGCTATTTCAGCCGAATCCACTAAAAGTCGAGCACACATCCATGCAATCTCCACAGACAAACATTGGCAGTAGAATGGCCTTACTGAAGAGCTCAGTGACTTTCGACATGGCCCTGTTGGCATGGCACTGTCATAGGATGCCACCTTTCCAACAAGTCAGTTTGTCAAATTTCAGCCCTGCTATAGCTGCCCTGGTCAACTATAAGTGTTGTTATTGTGAAGTGGAAACCTCTAGGAGCAACAACGGCTCAGCCGTGAAGTGGTAGGCCACACAAGCTCACAGAAAGGGACCGCCGAGTGCTGAAGCGTGTAGCGCGTAAAAATCATCTGTCCTCGGTTGCAACACTCACTACCAAGTTCCAAACTGCCTCTGGAAGCAATGTCAGCACAATAATTGTTCGTCGGGAGCTTCATTAAATGGGTTTCCATGGTGAAGCAGCCGCACACAAGCCTAAGACCACCATGCGCAATGCCAAGCATCGGCTGGAGTGGTGTAAAGCTCTCCGCCAGTGGACTCTGGAGCAGTGGAAACGCATTCTCTGGAGTGATGAATCACGCTTCACCATCTGGCAGTCCAACGGACGAATCTGGGTTCGGCGGATGCCAGGAGAATGCTACCTGCCCCAATGCATAGTGCCAACTGTAAAGTTTGCAGGAGGAGGAATAATGGTCTGGGGCTGCTTTTCATGGTTTGGGCTAGGCCCCTTACTTCCAGTGAAGGGAAATCTTAACACTACAGCATACAATGACATTCTAGACGATTCTGTGCTTCCAACTTTGTGGCAACAGTTTGGGGAAGGCCCTTTCTTGTTTCAGCATGACAATTCCCCGTGCACAAAGCGAGGTCCATACAGAAATGGTTTGTCGAGATCGGTGTGGAAGAACTTGACTGGCTTGCACAGAGCCCTGACCTCAACTCCATCGAACACCTTTGGGATGAATTGGAACGCTGACTGCGAGCCAGGCCTAATCGCCCAACATCAGTGCCCGACCTCAATAATGCTCGTGGCTGAATGGAAGCAAGTCCCTGCAGCAATGTTCCAACATCTAGTGGAAAGCCTTCCCAGAAGAGTGGAGGCTGTTATAGCAGCAAAGGGGGGACCAACTACATATTAATGCCCATGATTTTGGAATGAGATGTTCGACGAGCAGGTGTCCACATACTTTTGGTCATGTAGTGTAGGTATTCCTCTTGTCCAGATGGGATAGGGCAGTGTGCAGTGCGATGGAGATTGCAACATCCGTGGATCTGCTGGGGTGGTATGCAAATTTTAGTGGGTGTTGGGTAAGGTGGAGGTGATATGATCCTTAACTAGCCTCTCAAAGCACTTTATGATGACAGAAGTGAGTGCTACGGGGCGATAGTCATTTAGTTCAGTTACCTCAGTTACCTTCGCTCAGCTTGCATTTTGACTCCGAAAGTCATCTCGACTAAGAAAATGTTGGTGAGCACTGTTCTTCGGAAAGTATTCAATTCAAAGAAAACAATTTCCTCAGCAATCTACACACAATACCCCATAATGACAAAGAGAATACAGGTTTTTTGAAATTTTAGCAAATGTATTAAAAACAAAAAACAGATACGTTATTTACATAAGTATTCAGATCCTTTGCTACGAGACTCGAAATGTAGCTCAGGTGCATCCTGTTTCCAATGATCATCCTTGAGATGTTTCTACAACTTGATTAGTCTTCTGTAGCTCAGTTGGTAGAGCATGGCACTTGCAACGCCAGGGTTGTGGGTTCATTTCCCATGGGGGGCCAGTATGAAAATGTATGCACTCACTAACTGTAAGTCGCTCTGGATAAGAGCGTCTGCTAAATGACTAAAATGTAAAAATTAGAGTCCACCTTTGGTAAATTCAATTGATTGGACATGGTTTGGAAAGGCACACACATGTCTATATAAGGTCCCACAGTTGACAGTGCATGTCAGAGCAAAAACCAAGCCATGAGGTCGAAGGAATTGTCCGTAGACCTCAGAGACAGGATTGTGTCAAGGCACAGATCTGGGGAAGGGTACCAAAATATTTCTGCAGCATTGAAGGTCCCTGTCACGCCCTGGCTCTGGGGACTCTAGTATGTTGAGCCAGGGTGTGAGTTTTCATTTGTTTATGTTCTAGTTGTTGTATATCTATGTTGGCCAGGGTGGCTCCCAATCAGAGACGGCTGTAGCTCGTTGTCTCTGATTGGGAGTCATACTTAGGTAGCCGTTAGGCATTCATTATTTGTGGTTTCTTGTTCGTATTTGGTTTGTGTATGACCATTGACTGTCACGTCATCGTTTTGTTGTTTTGATCGTGTGATCATCGAATTAAATAAATATGTTCACATTCAACGCTGCGCCTTGGTCCTCATCTCTCACCGACGATCGTGACAGTCCCCAAGAACACAGTGGCCTCCATCATTCTTAAATGGAAGAAGTTTGGAACCACCAAGACTCTTCCTAGAGCTGGACGCCCGGCCAAACTGAGCAATTGGGGGAGAAGGGCCTTGGCCAGGGAAGTGACCAATAAACTGATGGTCACTCTGACAGAGCTCCAAAGTTCTTCTGTAGAGATGGGAGAACCTTCCAGAAGGACAACCATCTCTGCAGCCCTCCACCAATCAGGCCTTTATGGTAGAGTGGCCAGACGGAAGCCACCCCTCAGTAAAAGGCACATGACTACCCGCTTGGAGTTTGCCAAAAGGCACCTAAAGACTCTCAGACCATGAGAAACAAGATTCTCTGGTCTGATGAAACCAAGATTGAACTCTTTGGCCTGAATGCCAAGCGTCACGTCTGGAGGAAACCTGGCACCATCCCTATGGTGAAGCATGGTGGTGGCAGCATCATGTTGTGGGGATGTTTTTCAGCTAGCCAGGGATTGGGAGACTAGTCAGGATCGAGGGAAAGATGAACGGAGCAAAGTACAGAGAGATCCTTGATGAAAACCTGCTCCAGAGCGCTCAGGACCTCAGACTGGGGCGAAGGTTCACCTTCCAACAGGACAATGACCCTAAGCACACAGCCAAGACAACACACGAGTGGCTTCAGGACAAGTCTCTGAATGTCCTTGTGGCCCAGCCAGAGCCCGGACTTGAACCCGATTGAACATCTCTGGGGAGACCTGAAAATAGCTGTGCAGCGACGCTCCACATCCAACCTGACAGAGCTTGAGAGGATCTGCAGAGAAGAATGGGAGAAACTCCCCAAATACAGGTGTGCCAAGCTTGTAGCGTCATAACCAAGAAGACTCAAGGCTGTAATCGCTGCCAAAGGGGCTTCAATAAAGTACTGAGTAAAGGGTCTGAATACTTTTGTAATTATTATATTTCTGTTTTTTATTTGTAAGAAATTAGCAACAATTTTGAAAAATCAGTTTTTGCTTTGTCATTAAGGGGTAATGTGTGTATATTGATGAGGGAATACTTTTTTATAATACATTTTAGAATAAGGCCGTAACCTAACAAAATGTGGAAAAGGTCAAGGGGTCTGAATACTTTCCGAAGGCACTGTAGGCTATAATATGGCCTATTGTTATGTGTATTAGCATACTGTTGTAATTTATGTTTCCTGGGATGGTGTTTAACCCTTTTCTAACTTTCATTTATCTGCATGTCCAGTCCTTATATTTAGCCTCACTATGAAGTGTTTCATCATGTTCTTTTCAGGACAAGCAGGCCTACAAGGAAAACATAAAACAGTTGCATTCATGGGTTTTGACAAATGTCGTTAAAAAAATAAGGTCCGCCAAAGTAAAAACCTGATAAAAATGAATTTATATGAATGCTGCAAGTACAGGAATTGTTTGCTCAGTGGGAAATTAATATCCAACTAGTCAGTGACAACAGTGTGGAGTTTGGAGTTTGTGACAGCAACTATGTGAGTTTATTTCAATATTATAGACACCAATTACCTTCTAACGCCATCTTGTGCAGCTTGTGAGCATCATAGAGTCTCCACTTTTTAATAGTTTGTAGCTCAAACCATTCTGAATCTACAGATGTTTTTGTAAAAAAGACCTGGTCCTTGGCCCCTCACAAAAAAAGATTGCAGTTTTGAAACTGCAGTAAAATTGTAGTAACTGCAGTCAACTGTGGTATTTTGGACACAGTAATTGCACTCTAACTGCAGTTACACTGCAAAATTACTGCAGTAAAATAAAACAGTTTTATTTTGGATGCAGTATTTGCAGCATACTGCAGTTATACTGCACTCTGACTGCAATCTTCTTTCGTAAGGGAAACACCGCTCTAGCTCAGCCTCCGTTAATCACAGCTAATGGTTGGTACCAACGGATGCAGAAGAAAAAGACAAATGCAATGGTACAACCCAGAAGTATGTAGCTCAAACACACACTGTTTAAAGGGGGTTAGAATACCTAATTCACGCTGGCGCGACTCATTGGGTTAATATGTAGCGTGTAACCTAATGCAACCTACTTTGATTGGCCTCCGTGCCAGTGATTAAATGGTTACATTTGTGGCCACCTAGCCTAGCCTACTATCGCCTGGTTGTTGAGCCAGTGATCTGAGAGGTTGCCAAGCGTATTGTGATTATTACTGTCATATCATGGCATTCTGTTCTAGTCTCATAGTCTATTAATTAAGCTATAGGCTTATGGTTTATTATGGGTAAGTCTATGTCGCATGTTAAATGCAAGAATCATGGATTTATGTAGGCCTACAGGACTATTTGGTCTTTTACGATAATTTAATGATGATTTGAGTGCCTCAATTTTGTCCCATCTAAATTTTTACTGACCCTGCCATCAACAGATTTTTGCCTATTCCACTGGACATTGATCCCTCTGTTTTCTCAGAGACAGTCACCAGTAGAGTATTGATTGTTTATATTGAGCCCTCAGTTTATGATGGTTTGTTGAATACCCATGCTTGTCTCATAACAAACTCATTTGTACATTATGTTCATTGTAATAATAATTATAGAGAAAATATACAATTAGTTTAACAGAACAGTTGATCACTTTATGTCCACTTAACCAGCTCATGAACTTGATAATTGAATCAGCAAAACATGAACTTAATGAATTGATCCTATGGAAAAGATTGGCAGACAGAATAAAATCATAACTTGATATCCTCCATGTGGCTTCTGATGGTCTTTGGGTAAGATAAACGTATAAGTAAACTCATGCAAATCTCAAATGAGGATTCTGGTCTCAGTCCAGTCATGTGTTGAATGTGTACAGCTTCCCCCCAGTTGTTTGTCCCCCTGGGATCACATTTCCTGGGTACGTCCTATCCTAGTGACTATCAAATGGGCTTATGCAAGTGTGCAGGCAGGCATTTTATAATTGCTCTATCCTGCAAGGATTCCGGGGGCAGGTTTCAAGAACAAAAATAAGAAACTAAATCCTTGTTTTAAAAGACTACAAACCAGAGGGGAAACAAGTTTATTGGTTAGTTTATTTTTGAAAAGCCAACAGGAATCGAAGGATTAAGAATTAGAATGAGACGGGATGAAACGTTTGATCCTTCACAAAGGACTTAATTTAAAGCCCAATTATTTGTGAAAGATCATTTTGCAACATGTCAAAGTTAGTTAGAAGAGAGGCGTGTATATGTGTCCGATTTGATGTGGCTGCAGTAAGCACTGACTTATTTGCATGCAGATCTTTTTTTTCACAATGATAATTTATTTAGTCAATGCATGCGAAGTCCTGAAGCTAAGAAGTTGTGTTTGGTCCTAATGTGTTAAAAATGCACTCAGATCTTAAGCACAAGAGATTTGTAACATATTGCACAAATTGGTTCTTAAGATATTTACATTTACATTTTAGTCATTTAGCAGACGCTCTTATCCAGAGCGACTTACAGTTAGTGAGTGCATACATTATTTTTGTATTTTCCCCCCGTGGGAATCGAACCCACAACCCTGGCGTTGCAAACGCCATGCTCTACCAACTGAGTTACATCCCTGCCGGCCATTCCCTCCCCTACCCTGGACGACGCTGGGCCAATTGTGCGCCGCCCCATGGGTCTCCCGGTCGCGGCCGGCTACGACAGAGCCTGGATATCACACGAATTGCAAAATTCATATATCATACAAATTGCTAAATTCGTAACATATCACAAGAAATGCAGTGCTAGCTGTGCCACTAGAGATCCTGGTTCGTATCCAATTGGCCCAGCGTCGTCCAGGGTAGAGCATGGCGTTTGCAACGCCAGGGTTGTGGGTTCGATTCCCACGGGGGGAAGGTATGAAAAAAAACTCTTTAAGTGCTGTTCTGTAATTATTCAGGTCTAAAGGGTTGCCACATTTATGAGTAGGTTTCAGTCCTGCACATTTCAATATAGACAGCATTTCCCCAATGGACAATAATAAATGTATTTCAATACTGTACAGTAATTTGCAAACATTGCTGACAAATAGATGTCTGCCTATTACTTACAACCTACCAGCATTTTTGGGTATGCTATTAATTTCTCTCTCTCTCTATATATATATATATATATAATAATAATAATAATAATGTATGCACTCACTAACTGTAAGTCGCTCTGGTTAAGAGCGTCTGCTAAATGACTGGATGACTAAAAGCAGGGACCTGTTTTGGCTCGTGAGCACCACTTTCAAATCTACTGGCTGAAATTATACAAAAGTTTGAGAGTGCATCTTTAAGTGCTGATAAGAGTTTGTGGATTGGAATGATGACCGAAATTGTTCTGTAATTATTCAGGTCTAAAGGGTTGCCACATTTATGAGTAGGTTTCAGTCCTGCACATTTCAATATAGACAGCATTTCCCCAATGGACAATAATAAATGTATTTCAATACTGTACAGTAATTTGCAAACATTGCTGACAAATAGATGTCTGCCTATTACTTACAACCTACCAGCATTTTTGGGTATGCTATTAATTTCTCTTCATACATTAATACGTGGATATGGTTAATTTATCACGATTTAGTAATGCCAACTGAGGCTGTTGCACAGGCTCCTGTTTAAATGCAGTTATTTTGGTTGACCTGTAGATGGCCATGGTGCAGGAGACCCCTCGTCACCCCTTCCCCACTGTGGACGTACCTGACCACGCCCATTACACTATAGGGGCCGTCATCCTGGCTATCGGCATCACCGGCATGGTGGGCAACTTCCTGGTTATCTATGCCTTCAGCAGGTAAGGGACAGTTGCTCCCTATGGTATTGTAACTATACTCTCCCTCTCTCCACTTTAGAAGAGCAGGTCATCTGATCAATTAAAATTCTGTTGGAGTTTCTTGCACAGTTAATGCTTAGGTTTATCTCATCACTGATTCACTATCCCTCCATCTGTCATATGTGGCTCTGTAGTCTCAGTTGTTTATCAGTGTCTCAGTTGATCAGCATTGAGAGTCAAGAGATCAGGGTATTTATCCTCCCTCCTGAGCACAAACATGATGTACTGTAACTAGCGTCTCTGCCGTGCTTTACTTTCAATGCACACAATCAGATATAAGTGGTACATGTTGGACAAATTGATGGCACAAACTCTTTCCATAGCTAAATAGTTGTCAACAATAATAAATCCTTCACCAGAACAATAGGAACTATGCAATTACAGTACAATAACCATTTGCTCACACTGACCTAACATTAGGGGGAATGTTACAGAATTATGGTGGTGTTTATGTGTGTGTACTAAATTTAATCAGAATAGAAAATCTTGGGTTTCCCTGTGCTGTATGTGTTGTGTTCTACAGGAGCAGGTCACTGAGGACTCCAGCCAACATGTTCATCATTAACCTGGCCATCACAGACTTCCTGATGTGCCTCACACAGGCACCCATCTTCTTCACCACCTCCATGCACAAGAGATGGATCTTCGGAGAGAAAGGTACTCCACACCCGTCTCCGAACACGTCTGAGGTCAATATTTTCCACTCAGACCCCCCCCCCCAGAAAAAAAAAAAAAAAAAAAAAAAAAAAAAAATCAATCAATGACTTGAAACAAAAAAAACATAGAAAATAGCATAGAATTGTGTGGACAAATTCAGTCTTTGAATTGCGTCCGTTTCCTATAATTGACTGGAAGGAGATGGAATGAAGGAATTGACCCAGACTGAGCTCTGAGCAGAGCTTGTGTCTTACAAGGTTAATACGTTGAACAGAAAAGGGATGGAAAGAGGGAGAAGTCTATGAGAAGAGAGAAAGCGAAGAAGTGGTTTATTTATTACCATAGTCATGGAATTAAAGAACATATGAATGGAAAACTCTCAATGAAATGTTGCCTAGAGATACAGAAAAAGGCTACTTATTTCTGCAAACATCTCACACAACATCACTACACTCTTAGAAAAGAGGGTTCCAAAAGGGTTCTTCAGCTGTCCCCATAGGAGAACCCTTTTTGGTTTCAGATAGGAGAATCCTTTTGGGTTCCATGTAGAACCCTCTGTGGAAAGGGTTCTACGTGCAACCCAAAAGCCTTCTACCTGGTACCAAAAAGGGTTCTCCTATGGGGACAGCTGAAGAACCCTTCTAGGTTCTAGATAGCACCTTTTTTTCTAAGAGTGCACAATAGCTGTGGGAGAAAGAAGAAGTCTTTGTTAACTGGCACAGCTGCTTGACTCTCCTTATCCTTCTCATTCTGTAATATTATAAACAACACCAAGTGTTAGAATATCTAGATTTTTGTTTATGAGCATGGAAGATAGTTTTGGCTTATTGAAATACAGACCTTTTGACATCATGAGGACTGAGATTGAAATACAGACCTTTTGACATCATGAGGACTTATATTGAACCTAATCCATTTTTATAAGTCATAGCGATCTTCAGATCATATATCCGTGACAACCCCAACCCCCACATGCCCTCCTACCATATTGTTGTCGTCCAAATTCACTGAACAAAAAAAATTGGAAAGTGTATTTCCTGTGTCCTGGTGGGCAGCACTCGTGTACAACTCAATACCTGCAATTTAGGTGATTAAAGATGTCTCAAGCTTGATATTAGAAATCATTGTGCCAAATCTCCTTCTTCATTGATATATTCAAGAGTATTCATATCTTTAGATATTTTTGCTCAGTTGAAATGGCCAGAACTGGAGCTGTACTGTGTATTCCAAGTTCTGCCATTAGTAAACCCTTTTTACTCTGGTAAGTTCAGTCGTCAAATCTTTCCTGGCATCACCCACCACTGAGGGTGTGTAACAGACTTAGGCTACTGCCATACCACGCTAACACAAGGTATTACCCCAGGCAAGGCATGACCCCTGGTGGTCTATCATTACATATATACATACAGTATGTTGCACAATATCTGTATTTTGCGAGACTGAGGTTTTGGTTGAGGTATAATGTTCAGCTCTCTGCAGAGTGGAGGTGGATGGGTGTCACATCAGGGTTAGAGTGTTAGGTGTGAATCTGAGATGGGGTCAGTCAGTTTTACCCCCTGCTATGCCCACTCTCTCTGCAGGCTGTCCCTCTGATTGACCTGGTTCGCTGCTGATCATTGTCCAGGCTATGGAGTGACTATCACCCACAGGGGGCATTACAACACACCAACCGACATATCTCTTTCTCCCTCTCTTTCACCTTCTCTTTCTTTCTCACCCACTCGGTTTCTTTTCTCTCAGTAATTAACAGTACTCTCTCTGTCTCTGTGTCTTCTAGGCTGTGAGCTGTATGCATTCTGCGGGGCTCTATTTGGGATCTGCTCTATGATCACTCTGATGGTGATAGCAGTGGACCGCTACTTTGTGATCACGCGTCCATTGGCTTCCATTGGGGTGCTGTCCAAGAAACGAGCCCTGCTCATCCTCATGGCTGCCTGGGTCTACTCACTGGGATGGAGCCTGCCCCCTTTCTTCGGCTGGAGTAAGTCCACACATGCATGAACATCACACACATATACACGCCCACACACACAGATGCTATGAGACCCACACAGAGCATAATCCTGGGTCATGAGCCAGATTTGGGATGAGATTGTAGAATGCCAGGGCTGTACACACTGTATGGAAGAGTCGTGGTTGTGTCAGTATATGCATGTGTTAGAAAGAGCTAAAAATACAGCAAGATAGAAAGACAGCGAGAACAGTGCTCCCCCTGGCTCGGTGTTTTCTCTTTGAACTCCAGTATGCAGTAGCTTAGTTTAAGAATGAGGATTTAGGCATTGGATCAGGTGTTCTGAGCTGCCTGAGATCTTTCAGTGATAAGAAATTAAATGAAACTAGTGGGCGAACTGGCTGGAATGGGCCCCTCATAAGCCTCACATGGGCCTGGCCTTACAGTATACCGTACTCAGAATTACTCACACCTCATGACTGTGTGAATCTCTGGCAAATAACAAATTGATCCAGCACGATTATGTCCAGCACGCTAATGGGTGATATGCCGGAAAGGACCTTGGGGTGACACACTAACTCAGACAATGTGGAGGGTGTCTGTGGCTGGGGTCTGCATGCAGGCGTGCCACCCCAGACATGGTTTCGCAACACGCATGTCCTATCTGACAACCAGAGGGCGTCTGTCTCCATCTCTGCCCCGTCTCCGCAGATTACCACATCATTTCATGCCCTCTGGGGAAATAACATTAAGAACATGAAAGCAAAACAAAACTGCGCCGTTATACACTTTGAGGCTTTGATCGTCCAGAGCATTTAGTTCATCAGGAGTGCTCCCTTGAGCCAAGCTTTGGTTTTCCTGTGTCTTCCTATTGATGTGTGTCCTTAGCTTTCCTGGCACTTTGACTGATTGTTTTACCATAACAGGGCTTCAATGGATGATGGATGACAAACAACTTGTAGGTGACTTTGAAGTGGTGTTGAAGAAGAAAGGATATTGTCTCGCCCCTTATATTTTGCCCTTTCCCCCTTTCTATTCCGTTTCTCTATCCCCTTGTCTCTCCTTCCCCTTTCCTCTCCCTCCCCCCTATCCCTCCCTCTCTCCCTCCCCCCATCCCTCCCTCTCTCCCTCCCCCCCTATCCCTCCCTCTCTCCCTCCCTCCCCCCTATCCCTCCCCCTATCCCTCCCTCTCTCCCTCCCTCCCCCTATCCCTCCCTCTCTCCCTCCCTCCCCCTATCCCTCCCTCTCTCCCTCCCCCCCCTATCCCTCCCTCTCTCCCTCCCCCCTATCCCTCCCTCCCCCCTATCCCTCCCTCTCTCCCTCCCCTAGGCGCCTATGTTCCAGAGGGCCTGTTGACCTCCTGTACATGGGACTATGTGACCTTCACCCCGTCAGTGCGTGCCTACACCATGCTGCTCTTCACCTTTGTCTTCTTCATCCCCCTCATCGTCATCATGTACTGCTACTTCTTCATCTTCAGAGCCATACGTACAACTAACAAGTGAGTGGATTGGATACCAGAGAGCTGCTCTAGAGATGTCACTGGAAGTGTCAAATTAAATTAAATTAAATTAAATTGTAAGTGTGTGGTAAGTTACTGCAATTGGATTCTCTAAAGCGTTTCTAATTTCTTGAATTAAACTTTTTTTTTTATGTGTGTGTGTGTGTCATAGGGCTGTAACCAAGATCAATGGCACTGGGAGCACCAGAGACTCCATTAAGAGTTTCCATCGGCTGAAGAATGAGTGGAAGATGGCTAAGATCGCTCTTATTGTCATCCTCCTCTACGTCATCTCTTGGTGCCCCTACTCCGCTGTGGCCCTGACCGCATTTGCAGGGTGAGTGCTTTCGATATACAGTGGCTTGCGAAAGTATTCACCCCCCTTGGCATTTTTCCTATTTTGTTGCTGTCACGAATTCAGCCGAGGCTGCTCCTCCTCCTTGCTCGGGTAGGCTTCGGCGTTCGTCGTCACCGGAGTACTAGCTGCCACCGATCTATGTTTCTGTGTTCTACTTGTTTTGTCTATATTGCACACACGTGATTCCAATTACGATAATTTGTTTCCCTATTTTACCCTCTGGTTCCCTCAGGGTGTTGTGCGTGATTGTTCGTTGTTTTGTTGTCATTGACATGTGGGTCGGTATTTTCTTCCCTGCGTGGAAGATATGTTTATTTACTTGTGACAAGTAAAGTACGTCGTTGACTAAGTTCTGTGTCCTGCGCCTGACTCCGTCCTACCGCTACACACTGACGCATTACAGTTGCCTTACAACCTGGAATTAAAATTGATTTTTTGGGGGGTTTGTATCATTTGATTTACACAACATGCCTACCACTTTGAAGATGCAAAATATTTGTTATTGTGAAACAAACAAGAAATAACACAAAAAAACAGAACACTTGAGCGTGCATAACTATCACCCCCCCCCCCCCCAACTCAAATCTCTGGAAGACTGAAACAGGTTTCCTTCAAGAATTTCCCTGTATTTAGCGCCATCCATCATTCCTTCAATTCTGACCAGTTTCCCAGTCCCTGCTGATGAAAAACATCCCCACAGCATGATGCTGTCACCACCATGCTTCACTGTGGGGAGGGTGTTCTCGGGGTGATTTGAGGTGTTGGGTTTGCGCCAGACATGGCGTTTTCCTTGATGGCCAAAAAGTTCAATTTTAGTCTCATCTGACCAGAGTACCTTCTTCCATATGTTTGGGGAGTCTCCCACATGCCTTTTGGCGAACACCAAACGTGTTTGCTTATTTTTTTCATTAAGCAATGGCTTTTTTTCTGGCCACTCTTCCGTAAAGCCCAGCTCTGTGGAGTGTACGTCTTAAAGGGGTCCTATGGACAGATACTCCAATCTCTGCTGTGGAGCTTTGCAGCTCCTTCAGGGTTATCTTTGGTCTCTTTGTTGCCTCTTTGATTAATGCCCTCCTTGCCTGGTCTGTGAGTTTTGGTGGGCGGCCCTCTCTTGGCAGGGATGTAGCTCAGTTGATAGAGCATGGCGTTTGCAACGCCAGGGTTGTGGGTTCGATTCCCACATGGGGTATGAAAAAAATAAAATAATGTATACACTAACTGTAAGTCGCTCTGGATAAGAGCGTCTGCTAAATGACTAAAATGTAAATGTAAATGTTTGTTGTGGTGCCATATTCTTTCCATTTTGTAATAATGGATTTAATGGTGCTCTGTGGGATGTTCAAAGTTTCAGATATTTTTTTATAACCCAACCCTGATCTGTACTTCTCCACAACTTTGTCCTGACCTGTTTGGAGAGCTCCTTGGTCTTCATGGTGCCACTTGCTTGATGGTGCCCCTTGCTTAGTAGTGTTGCATACTCTGGGGCCTTTCAGAACAGGTGTATATATACTGAGATCATGTGACACTTAGATTGCACACAGGTGGACTTTATTTAACTAATTATGTGACTTCTGAAGGTAAATCGGTTGCACCAGATCTTATTTAGGGGCTTCATAGCAAAGGGGGTCAATACATATGCACGCACCACTTTTCCGTTATTTATTTTTTAGAATTTTTTGAAACAAGTTATTTTTTTCATTTCACTTCACCAATTTGGACTATTTTGTGTATGTCCATTACATGAAATCCAAATAAAAATCCATTTAAATTACAGGTTGTAATGCAACAAAATAGGAAAAACGCCAAGTGGGATGAATACTTTTGCAAGGCACTGTACTACCCTATATAGACACAATACACACCCACTTCTATTCTTTCTATACAAACACGGCATTGCTGCAGCCACAACATTCAAACCTTGACCATTTAGGTACTTTATGTATTGTATAATTCTACCTTAAAACCTAAACAGCCTTCTCTCTCTGTCCTCTTCATGTCTCCTGTAGGTATGCAGATTTTCTGACTCCCTACATGAACTCAGTGCCTGCTGTGATCGCCAAGGCTTCAGCCATTCACAACCCCATCATCTATGCCATCACCCACCCCAAGTACAGGTACTGTAGTTCAAGTTGATGGTTTCTATTGTTGCATTATGGGTCAAATCTGCTTACGCAACCCAACCCCATTTGGGAATTCCGTTGAGCAACAAAGTCAAAGGGCTTTTCTGTTGTTGGTTTTAATTTCACTAATGTGATACTAGCCAAGTGAACCATTTCATCCCATAAGAATCGATCAAATCTGAGAGACAGGAAGTGTATAGCCCCTGTCAGCTAGCGATCAGACTAGTGTTGTCACGATACCAGAATTTTTACTTTGATACCGATACCAGGTTTAGTATCATGATACTCGATACCAAAACGATACCACAGCAAAAAAATATAGAGGAGAGAACAGATATCTTCCAGTTTTTCGCTCTCAAAATCACAAAAAAATATATACACAATTGAATTGTCCAAACAATTCTTATATCAGGAGATCACTTTTGAGGTCTGGGAAAAATCTAAGAAATGTTGATATTTGAGTGTAGTTACCCTTTAATTCAAAGTGCTCACGCACCTAGCTAGCACTGTTGTTTGGTTAGCGGTGTTTCTGTAGCGCACGTGTTGGAGGTTGCAAAATAAACACACACTGGATTGATGCAAATAATCATGATTCTGCCCAGTAGGCATAGGTTACTTTGTACTTGGCTAGAATCTGCAGTTGAAACAATAACAAAGCATTCACCCGCCTCCCCACTGGACACAGACGTCATTTCAACGTCTAGTTTTGATTTACATTTGGTTGAGTTGTCAACTCACGTGAATTCAACGTGAAACATTTTCACCATGTCATTGGATTTACTGTAGGTTAAAAGTTGGGTGAAATTTGTTTTTTTTACATTCCCTTACTTTGATGACTTTTTGCAAATCCAATCAGTTTTCCATGTTGATTCAACATCATCACATATAATGTTTTCGTTGAAATGACGTGGAAACAACATTGATTCAACCAGATTTTTGCCAGTGGGTCTGTTTTGGGAAAAAGTTGTGGGATGGGCCTGGAGAAATTTAACCACTCACAAATTCACAGACAGAGCTATGGATGCAAGGACTGACCATCCATGATATCAAAATTATACTTTTAATCATGTTTTGAGGCTATATAGTGTTTGTTTACATTTTGGGTATATAACATTAATTTATCAGTCCAAAAATGGATGTAGCAACCAAGGACTCTACCTATAACTTTAATATTGAATAGGTTTCTGAAGACTTACCTGAAGGTTATCATTAGCATCGCTAACGGCTACACAAAATGGTAGACATATGCACACCGCACACATAGACTTCAGAAAGTTGCAAGGGAATACGAATCACTGATGCATTCTGGTCATGTCTTATGACCCAACTTGGTCCCGCTTTAAATGACGTGCAGCTTATAAAGGCTTCATGCAGCCTTCATAAAGTCTGCATAAACATAATCTATAAATGTCATGCTTTTGTAGTGGAAAATGCACAAAGAAAATTTCCTTTACACTTTATAAAGGGTTCATAAATGTGGCATAACTGTGTGACATAACCACCAATGTCAAATGTGACATAACCCACTATGTCAAATATGACATAAACCTGTGCTTTATAATAATATAATAATAATATAATATGCCATTTAGCAGACGCTTTTATCCAAAGCGACTTACAGTCGTGCGTGCATACATTTTTGTGTATGGGTGGTCCCGGGGATCGAACCCACTACCTTGGCGTTACAAGCGCCGTGCTCTA
The DNA here is from genome assembly GCF_964263955.1 of Coregonus lavaretus. Lineage (NCBI taxonomy): Eukaryota > Metazoa > Chordata > Actinopteri > Salmoniformes > Salmonidae > Coregonus > Coregonus lavaretus. Next base: position 17,363,933 of record NC_140023.1, read on the forward strand.
CCAGCTGAGCTACAGAGGACCACATAAGCACCGCTTAATAAAAGCCTTATAAATCATATTAAATTGAGGCTTCACAAAGCAATGTATTTATTGCAATGCCAGGATAGTGGGTTTGATTCCCGGGACCACCCATATGTAAACATTTATTCATGCATCGCTGTAAGTCACTTTGGATAAAAGTGTCTACTAAATTGTATATATTACTCTAAAACATTTCTAGGATGGCCCAACTTCTTTCCCTCTTGGGTGCATAGTCAATATTGGACCTGACCTCAACTTTCCCCAAAATGCTGTGCTGCAGGATGACTCGCACTCTAAAGTGCAGTCATGCACAACAAAAAACCTTTGTGAGGCCTTTTAAAATCTGTTAAAATGTTTTGCCTACTATCCAAAATTCTATTTTCCCAGTTTTGTTTTTCCAGGTTCCGGATTTCACCAATTTTTTCAGATTTTCCACAATTTTCCCCCACACTATTTTAATAGAGAAACAACAACATTTGATTTTCTGTGTTCACAACAATGCTTAAACCACATCGGGGATTACTTTCGAGGTCTGTGAAAAATCTAAGAAACTTCAATTCGCATTGTGGCCGCTAATGGAATGGGTGGAGTAAAAGGCCAGCAACACTCCATATTATTCAGAGCCCCATGAAATGACACCATATATACATTCTACAGACCCTATTGAATACTCCCTACAATACTTTTACTGCGGCACCCTGAATAGTTTTTGCTCTATAAGCCAATATGCATTCCATATACAGTGATTCGCATTGGTGGCATTTATATGCCCTTGGACGATGTTTTAAACCCAATTTGAATTCAAATATGAATCATTGTTAATGTTTGAACATTTTCGAAATTCCATGACCCAGAAGTACTTTTTTAGTGTTGCTGACGAGACGCTGATCATGTGATGAGTTGGCAGATCAAATGCCCAATTGTTGTGCCAACCGGACAACGAAAAATAAGTAAGTTAACCTTTATTTATTGTAATTTAAATTAGTTTGTAGATTACATTCTGTAGCTACCTCAGTCGTTATTTTAAATTATTTCGGTGACTTCACAGCAATTGCTAGCTAGCCGAAATGTTGCTAGCTAGCAGGCTCAGCTAAACAAAAATCCCCTTAGATACATCCACATCTCATAGTCACGTCATGAGATTTGTAAATGAAAGAGGAATATAATAATACGAATTGAATGGAGTTTTCCCATCTCCCCATTTAGAGTTTCTGGCGCAGCACAGAAATGCCCTTATCCAGATGGTGTGACAAAGGCATTTCCTAACAGACCTGCTAACTTTCTTTGTTGTTACTTTTAAGGTTGGAACCAACATGCAGTACCTCCAGCAGGCAGAGAGGCAAGAACCATTCGTCCGCAAGCTCAGGGACAAGCTACACTATTCACAGCCCTGTGTAATGTTCAATGTAATTGCATTGCTGGACTTTTTGAAACTGAATGTATTGTTATAAAAATAAAAGGAAATGTATGGTTTAAACATTTCTTTAATGTTTATTTGTTTTAGCTGTTAGTGATAATTCCTTAAGTGTTAATACATTTATTTTTACGTCATTAAGCCTTTATGTATGTGTTATGAATGACCAAAGGTGCCTGACTTTAAATTAAGTCCAGCCTCATGCCATATCGTCTTTATGGATGTGTTATGAATGACCGAAGGTGTCTCACTTCAAAATAAGTATTACAGGAAACGACATAAAGTGCCAATAAATAGGTTATTAACGTTCTGCTAATTTATGAAGGTTCTCTCATGATCCACAGGTTACTGTAGGGTGTGAGAACTATTTAAATGGGTTGATGGAGCCAAGATGATTTGGAGTAGTCCAACCTGAGACCACCGCACCAGGTATCCTCTTCTGTTCCCATGCTGGAGACCAGGGCAATGGAGCCAACATTCTGTGGCTGATCTTTCAGCGGGGGAGTGGGTGAATGTGTCAAAGATCTGATGATCCCAACACCACATGTTATGGCTCGTTTTTGTTGTGTGCGTGTTTGTGTACTGAGGAACATGTAACTTGGTTCCAAAAGAAAACCACTTAAAATGTCCCTAGGTTGGGGGCTTTCATCAAGGCAAGGGTTTTGTGGTGTAATGACGTCCACCTGGCTATTGCACACACAGCACATAGAAGCCTAGTATATCAACCATTCAAAGTTGGCCTTGGTGGGAGTGACCATATAATTCTATAAGAGGGACCTTACTGACTTTAAACCTAACCCTAACTAATGAAGGCCAAGTTTGATGCGTTGGTCCACCAGACCTTCAGCACATTTGGCCGGAAGTGTCTTGGAACGAGATTAGGTGTAATGTGACTAACATGACTTCACTTTAGAGCGTATTCCAATCCTTCGACCCAACATGTCACCCTTTATAAAGCACGTTTATATCATATTCGACATAGTAGGTTATGTCACACATTTTTGCCACATTTATGAACCCTTTATAAAGCATGACATACGGTTATAGATACTTTAACACATTTATGTAGTGCTTATGAAGGCATTATGAAGCCTTTATAAGCTGAACGTCATTTAAAGCAAGACCATAAACTTAATACATTTTCGAACAAGTTCAATACAAGTTGATTTCCAAACATGAGACACATTTGATAGAAGATCCGAAAGTAACAAATTATAATACTGGACTGTTTTTCATGTTATAGTATCTAAAAAGTACCATTGTTTTGATACACCGTGCAACACTAGATCAGACTAAACTTTCCTCTCTACAATCACTCATTAACCTGGATGTTAACTCAACTGGACATTATTTTATTCTCACCACACAGGAAGGATGCCAAGGGTTAATAAACAGTATAGGGCACCTAGATTGTTTCCTCTGACATGATACATCAGGCCAAGTCCCTGCCATGTTCTGTCCCATCAGACTGCCTATGGTGTAGCTTAGTACTGTAGTACATTGCCTTTCTGTCTGATGCTAGAGGAAATATATCAGTTAGCCTCTGGACCTACATCTCCTAAGTTTGCCCCCTGCACTCTCGGTCTTCAGGATGGCCATAGCCAAGTACATCCCGTGCCTGGGGTTTTTGCTGTGTGTACGTAGACACGACCTGCGATTCACCAATCACAGCTTTATGTCCACCCGACGATCCACTGTCACCAGCCAGACCTCCGACATCGGCGACCGCTTACACCGCACCAGCACTGTCAAGTCCCGCCTCTCCTCCGCCTCCGACAGCGAATCGGTATGGATAAATATGTCCTGATATAAAATCATGAGATGGGTGTGTGTGTGTGCCTGCGTGCATGTGCATGTACCTGGGTGTGTGTGTCTGTTTCTGTCTGTCTGCTTGACTGTCTGTCTGACGTTTATGTAATGGTTCCTTCCCCCCCAGGGCTGGACAGATACTGAGGCTGACCTCTCCAGTATGGGCTCCTGGCCGGCTAGCCGCCAGGTGTCCTGTGATATCAATAAGGACACAGCCGAGCTCCCACACTTCAAGCCCTCCAGCTCCAGCTCCAAGTCCAAGATGAAGGGCCACGACTCTGGCATCTTTGAGAAGGTAACTAACACATCAAGGCAAGGTCAGGTCAAGCCTGTTCCCTGTCCCCTTCCACATGTGTGACAATGTACTGAATGTGTGGAGGATATTTTGGGCTCTAGAGGCAGAACAGTGTGAATGTGTGTCTAACACATGTCTAACACAGTAAAGGTCAGTAAGTAAGTCAACATCGGGTAAAATAAAATTCTCACTTGCACTTATGTGCTCATCTCCCAACATCAATACACATTAATGCCACCAATGGTAACTAACATTCAGTGGCTCTACCTGAGAAGCACCTAATCATACAGTAACACACTTGCTGTACTGTAATGCAATAAGACTCGTAGGAGAATTAGGCAAGAACTAAGTACACATTTCCATCATAAAGGATTCTTCTGTGTAATCCGCAACAAATCTATTAAACCAACTTTTGGCCTGGAAAGCACCCCTGGATTTGTGTCAGCCAATCGCATGGCTCCTAAACTAATCTGGCACCTCGTTACAGACAGGATGGTAAGATTAATCCACGGCAGAGCAGGGTCACTCCAGGGAGGAAGCTTTAGGAGGGCTTTGCAGTACCATAGATGTCTAATCGAATTATGACATGTTTGAAACGTGTGTTCATCTTTATGGTGTCTTTCAGTGTTATTATTTAAAATGTGATGTCACCTGCTAAGGCAGTGTTTTACTAACTGTGGTATGGAGCACTCTATGGAGCACAGTACTTGTAGAGGCAATCTGTATCGGAGGGTAAGAATCTCTTTTAAAAATGTATGAGCAATCGCATAGGGGTCAGCAGACATATTTCTGTAAAGCGGGTATATAGAGATAGCTGATGGGTGTTATCAGGGTTCATGACAAAGAAAAGTAGTATTTTGTGTCTTAAATCTCTTTACAACATATTGTGATGCAATTATAATCTTAATTGATAGAGGTTAGTTTTCACTGTTAATTAAATGTCCCCCTTTAGTGTATTTGCCCTTGTTCACTCACTCTGAAAAGTAGAATAAACTTTAGCTGGCTTTCATCTGGGTTGAAGCCACAGTATAACAGTATTCAGTGGTTTGACCACCCAAAGCGTTAGTTAAATGAGAACAGTGACCTAAGTGGACCTCCTATAGATTCTAGGTCAATATTTGGGTCAGATAGGATAGCATGCCTGATAGTCTCTTGACAAATTTACGGTACTATGGGAACCAAGTGCTAACGAGCAGTAGTAGTTCTGGTACTTGGGTTATTTGTAACTGGTCATTTGGATCATAGATATACAGTGCATTCTGAAAGTATTCAGACCCCTTGACTTATTCCACATTGTTACATTACAGCCTTATTCTACACACAATACCCCATAATGACAAAGCAAAACGTTTTTTGTTTTTTCTATAGCAAATGTATTAAAAATTAAACATGGAAATATGACATTTACATAAGTATTCAGACCCTTTACTCAGTACTTTGTTGAAGCACCTTTGGCAGCAATTACAGCCTCGAGTCTTCTTGGGTATGACGCTACAAGCTTGGCACACCTGTATGAGGAGTTTCTCCCATTCTTCTCTGCAGATCCTCTCAAGCTCTATCAGGTTGGATGGGGAGTGTTGCTGCACAGCTATTTTCAGGTCTCTCCAGAGATGTTCGATCGGGTTCAAGTCCGGGCTCTGGCTGGGCCACTCAATGACATTGAGACTTGTCCCGAAGCCACTCCTGCGTTATCTTGACTGTGTGCTTAGGGTCTTTGTCCTGTTGGAAGGTGAACCTTCGCCCCAGTCTGAGGTCCTGAGCGCTCTGGAGCAGGTTTTCATCAACGATCTCTCTGTACTTTGCTCCGTTCATCTTTCCCTCGATCTGACTAGTCTCCCTGTCCCTGCCACTGAAAAACATCCCACAGCATGATGCTGCCACCACCATGCTTCACCGTAGAAATGATGCCAGGTTTCCTCCAGACATAACGCTTGGCATTCAGGCCAAAGAGTTCAATCTTGGTTTCATCAGACCAGAGGATCTTGTTTCTCATGGTCAGCATCCTTTAGGTGCCTTTTGGCAAACTCCAAGCGGGCTGTCATGTGCCTTTTACTGAGGAGTGGCTTCCGTCTGGCCATTCTACCATAAAGGCCTGATTGGTGGAGTGCTGCAGAGATGTTTGTCCTTCTGGAAGGTTCTCCCATCTCCACAGAGGAACTCTGGAGCTCATTCAGAGTGACCATCGGGTTCTTGGTCATCTCCCTGACCAAGGCATTTCTCCCCCGATTGCTCAGTTTGGCCCGGGCGGCCAGCTCTAGGAAGAGTCTTGGTGGTCCAAACTTCTTCCATTTAAGAATGATGGAGGCCACTGTGTTCTTGGGGACCTTCAATGCTGCAGAAATGTTTTGGTACCCTTCCCCAGACCTGTGCCTCGACACAATCCTGTCTCGGAGCTCTATGGACAATTCCTTCGACCTCATAGCTTGGTTATTGCTCTGACATGCACTGTCAACTGTGGGACCTGTCCAATCAATTGAATTTACCACAGGTGGACTCCAATCCAGTTGTAGAAACATCTTAAGGATGACCAATGGAAACTGGATGCACCTGAGCAAAGGGTCTGAATACTTATATAAATAAGGTATTTCTGTTTTTTATTTCTAAAAACCTGTTTTCGCTTTGTCATTATGGGGTATTGTGTGTAGATTGATGAGGACATTTTTTTATTCAATCAATTTTAGAATAAGGCTGTAACGTAACAAAATGTGGAAAAAGTCAAGGGGTCTGTATACTTTCCGAATGCACTGTAGAATTGCTTGAAAATCAGAGACATGGTTTGAATATTGCTGTCCATCAAGGATTCCAAACCAAATTTACTGAGCTTGAGCAATGGATACAGTATATGTTGCCGTAAGACTTGTACCAAGTTTGTAGAATCTTATTCAAAATGATTCACAGCTGTAATGGCTGCCAAAAATGCTTCCACCAAGTATTAACTCTGGGGTGTGAAGACATCTTCATTTTGTATTAATTAGGAAATGTTCTATAATTTTCTTTCACTTTGAAAATGTGGAGTAGGTTGTGTAGATCCGTAGGGAAAAAATCAAATTGAATCAATTTAATTTAGATTATATTTTAAAGCAGCAAAATGTGAAGACTGTGCAAGGGTTGTGTAGCCTCACAATGGACTGTAACACTGACTTTTCAAGCCTGATTGTTATCAATATCCGCCCATTCAAGATCAAATCATTAATGAAGGCTTAATTGTTATGTGTTGCCTCTTAATATAAGGAATCCCTACAATTATTAGAACGTCTTTACTTACGTGACCCAACAAATGTGACTGGAATTTAATTGAGTGTCACATTGAAGTGACTCACAGTTCGTCACTTATTATAATAGCAGGAACCAACCTCTACATCATGTATTTTGTATCTTCCAGAGCTCTTATGATGTGGACAACATCTCCATGACAGGCGTGGGCCACAGTGACCACGGTTTCCTTCCAGCTGTAAGTACCCATAATGAGTGTCAGTTAATTCCGCTTGTTGCTGTATCGACTAGTGTGGCTTGCCGTTACCTACTTCCAATAAAAATCAAAGCAGCACTGGTGCCCTATTTAACCTTTGCTCAGTCTGAAATATAACACATGTTTTCCCTCTTTTCTACCCTCTTGAGCCCATAAATACGTAATATGGCTCCCAGTCTCCCATATGGAGAACACTCTATAGCAGGGATCATCAACTAGATTCAGCCGCGGGCAGATTTTCTTGAGCGGATGGTCAGGGGGCCGGAACATAATTACAAATAATTTGAAGATTGCAAATTGACTGCAAGAAGCCCAAACAGATATAACATTTTACTAAAACATAATAATTTAAAACCTTGCTTACAATTGTATACAATCACATATATATATATACACATACACACACACACACACACACACACAGGTCTGGATAAAATTAAGAGACCACTGCAAATGTTTCTTAAATCAGCATCTCTACATGTATGACAGCCATTCCATTCCAGTGTCTGTTGAATTCCAACACAGGCACACCTCATTCTACTGAATTAGGTACTGATTAGGTGATCACCTGAACCAAATCTTATTTAACGAGGGAAAGTATAAAAACCACTGCTGTGGTCATCACTATCCTCTTGCAATAGGACCAGCTGGATGGCAAAAACAGTGCTAATAGTACCTCAAAAGTAGTATTAATCAAAAAATAACTATTGACCATGCCAAAAGAGTTGAAAAGGAAAGTTTTGAGTGAGGAAAAGAAGGTTTCAATTCTGGCTTTACTGGCAGAGGGATACAGTGAGCGTCAGGTTTCTTCCATCCTTAAGATTTCAAAGACGGCGGTTCATAAGAACAAGGTCAAGCAGCAGACATTGGGGACAACAAAGCTACAGACCGGCAGAGGGCGAAAACGACTCTCTACTGACCGAGATGACCGCCAACTTATTCAAATATTACTCAACAACTGTAGGATGACATCAAGTGACCTACAAAAAGAATGGCAAACGGCAGCTGAGGTGAAGTGCACGGCGAGGGCGGCTCGAAACAGGCTCCTAGGGGCAGGGCTGAAGTCGTGCAAAGCTAGAAAAAAGCCCTTCATCAATGAGAAGCAAAGAGCCAGGCTGAGGTTTGCAAAAGACCATAAGGATTGGACCGTAGAGGACTGGAGTAAGGTCATCTTCTCTGATGAGTCCAATGTTCAGCTTTGCCCAACACCTGGTCGTCTAATGGTTAGACGGAGACCTGGAGAGGCCTACAAGCCACAGTGTCTCGCACCCACTGTGAAATTTGGTGGAGGATCGGTGATGATCTGGGGGTCCTTCAGCAAGGCTGGAATCGGGCAGATTTCTCTTTGTGAAGGACGCATGAATCAAGCCACGTACAAGGTTGTCCTGGAAGAAAACTTGCTTCCTTTTGCTCTGACATTGTTCCCCAACTCTGAGGATTGGTTTTTCCAGCAGGACAATGCGCCATGCCACACAGCCAGGTCAATCAAGGTGTGGATGGAGGACCACCAGATCAAGACCCTGTTATGGCCAGCCCAATCTCCAGACCTGAACCCCATTGAAAATTTCTGGAATGTGATCAAGAGGAAGATGGATGGTCACAAGCCATCAAACAAAGCCGAGCTGCTTGAATTTTTGCGCCAGGAGTGGCATAAAGTCACCCAACATCAATGTGAAAGACTGGTGGAGAGCATTCCAAGACGCATGAAAGCTGTGATTGAAAATCAGGGTTATTCCACCAAATATTGATTTCTGAACTCTTCCTAAGTTAAAACATTAGTATTATGTTGTTTAAAAATGAACATGAACTTATTTTATTTGCATTATTCGAGGTCTAACAACACTGCATCTTTTTTGTTATTTTGACCAGTTTTCATTTTCTGCAAATAAATGCTCTAAATGACAATATTTTTATTTGGAATTTGGGATAAATGTTGTCAGTAGTTTATAGAATAAAACAAAAATGTTAATTTCACCCAAACACATACAGTGGGGAGAACAAGTATTTGATACACTGCCGATTTTGCAGGTTTTCCTACTTAAAAAGCATGTAGAGGTCTGTAATTCTTATCATAGATACACTTCAACTGTGAGAGACAGAATCTAAAACAAAAATCCAGAAAATCACATTGTATGATTTTTAAGTAATTCATTTGCATTTTATTGCATGACATAAGTATTTGATACATCAGAAAAGCAGAACTTAATATTTGGTATAGAAACCTTTGTTTGCAATTACAGAGATCATACGTTTCCTGTAGGTCTTGACCAGGTTTGCACACACTGCAGCAGGGATTTTGGCCCACTCCTCCATACAGACCTTCTCCAGATCCTTCAGGTTTCGGGGCTGTCGCTGGGCAATACGGACTTTCAGCTCCCTACAAATATTTTCTATTGGGTTCAGGTCTGGAGACTGGCTAGGCCACTCCAGGACCTTGAGATGCTTCTTACGGAGCCACTCCTTAGTTGCCCTGGCTGTGTGTTTCGGGTCGTTGTCATGCTGGAAGACCCAGCCACGACCCATCTTCAATGCTCTTACTGAGGGAAGGAGGTTGTTGGCCAAGATCTCGCGATACATGGCCCCATCCATCCTCCCCTCAATACGGTGCAGTCGTCCTGTCCCCTTTGTAGAAAAGCATCCCCAAAGAATGATGTTTCCACCTCCATGCTTCACGGTTGGGATGGTGTTCTTGGGGTTGTACTCATCCTTCTTCTTCCTCCAAACACGGCGAGTGGAGTTTAGACCAAAAAGCTATATTTTTGTCTCATCAGACCACATGACCTTCTCCCATTCCTCCTCTGGATCGTCCAGATGGTCATTGGCAAACTGCAGACGGGCCTGGACATGCGCTGACTTGAGCAAGGGGACCTTGCGTGCGCTGCAGGATTTTAATCCATGACGGCGTAGTGTGTTACTAATGGTTTTCTTTGAGACTGTGGTCCCAGCTCTCTTCAGGTCATTGACCAGGTCCTGCCGTGTAGTTCTGGGCTGATCCCTCACCTTCCTCATGATCATTGATGCCCCACGAGGTGAGATCTTGCATGGAGCCCCAGACCGAGGGTGATTGACCATCATCTTGAACTTCTTCCATGTTCTAATAATTGCGCCAACAGTTGTTGCCTTCTCACCAAGCTGCTTGCCTATTGTCCTGTAGGCCATCCCATTCTTGTGCAGGTCTACAATTTTATCCCTGATGTCCTTACACAGCTCTCTGGTCTTGGCCATTGTGGAGAGGTTGGAGTCTGTTTGATTGAGTGTGTGGACAGGTGTCTTTTATACAGGTAACGAGTTCAAACAGGTGCAGTTAATATAGGTAATGAGTGGAGAACAGGAGGGCTTCTTAAAGAAAAACTAACAGGTCTGTGAGAGCCGGAATTCTTACTGGTTGGTAGGTGATCAAATACTTATGTCATGCAATAAAATGCAAATTAATTACTTAAAAGTCATACAATGTGATTTTCTGGATTTTTGTTTTAGATTCCGTCTCTCACAGTTGAAGTGTACCTATGATTAAAATTACAGACCTCTACATGCTTTGTAAGTAGGAAAACCTGCAAAAAATCGGCAGTGTATCAACTACTTGTTTTCCCCACTGTACCTATAAATAGTAAACCAGAGAAACGTAAATTTTTGCAGTGGTCTCTTAATTTTTTCCAGAGCTGTATATATATATTTCCGAAATGAAAATCATTTGGAGCTGAGTTGCTGGTGTTTTTACTGTCTTTTATGTCCAACAATAAAATAAAATAAAAAAATATATATATTAAATCACCCGTGGGCCAAATTCGCTCTATAGTCTCTTTAGTGTTGACTGATGTGAATGCGTTCTCAATTAGCCCATGTCAGCTAAAAGATTAGATTGGTAAATTAGTCTAACGGCCGGCGAGGTGTTGGAACCAAAATTATTTTCTGATCGTTTCGTTCTGAACAGAACCATTATTTTGTTGGGTCCGTTCCACTGTTCTGACTAGCAAAATAAAAAGTTCTGAACCGGTTCGAACCCCAAAAAAGTTTTTAAACCTCTGAAATCACTTTATGTTTTTACATTAAGCTCGACATTTAATTACTTCACCAATCAGTGCAGCTAGAACAGCTTGCTATGGAGCGGGCAAGTTATCATTGTTTATGCGTGATGGACAGACAAGTGTAGGGCGCGAGATGTGGCTGAAGTTTTGCGGGTGGGGAGAAAGCGAGAGAGGGTGGAGGAGGAGACTTGGCTTGAAGCGCTGGGCATTTTGTGATGACATGCATTATCTAAATTAGGCCCACAGAATCGTACCTACGGAGGAACTTTGAATGTCTTTGAACTTCCGAGAGTTGGCTTAGTGTTGGACCAGAGCTTACGTTAGCTAGCTAGCTAACTAACAAGTTTGTGTGTGCAGAGCGGCACCAGAATTAAAAACACATCTTACCTTTTTGTTGTTAATAAATCCAAACAGAATTTAGCTTAGGGCCCCCAAAAGGCTAGGGCCGGTTCTGACTACGTGTGGGTATGGATGTGGGTATGCAGACCCACGAGCCACCGCGGCCCCCCCATTGTTTGTTGCCCCCAACCCCATTAAAGTTGACCATCCCTGGTCTAGATAGGCTTTGAAGTATACAAGACTGTCTTTTAGGGAAAATAATGTAAAACCAAAAATCCAATCTTTGTCTTAAATTGCAATGTTGCATAGCTAGATAATTGGGTGAGAAAATCAATAATTTAGCATTTTATGTTCGCTGTTTCTCATCTCACCTTCTGTTTGACTTCGATAGGCAGGTGATTCGTCAGAAGACACCATAACTAGAGGAATGATTGGCCGGATCACCAGCATCGTCATCACCTCCGAGACCAGCCCCTTCTTACCTGTCCTTAGGGCCAGTTCCCATGGTTCCAGTACCAGGCCAGCCAATGGCAATGCAGATGTAGGGTCTGTAACTAAGGGGCCACTGGAGAGTGTCCAGCAGGGGTTAACACTTCCCTCTAACTCCCCTAACAGTGATGGCTCTACACCACTCATCTGATCACAACCACCCCTGTTTTTATGTTCAGTACATTATGATTTATAGTAAATGCCAGGGTCTGTACTCAACATGCAACTTATCTAAAAGTCAAGTTAACCCCCATGTGAATACTCTTGCTGTATGTTCTTTATTAAGACGTTTTTGTTTTGTTGCTTTGTCAATGTGCTAGCAGACTGTACTACTGTAAGCACATGGGATAGGTTGTGTTGTCTGCTAAGCTTTCACCAGGTCATCTGAGTGAGCTACAATCGTAAGGTAGTTCCTAAAGTGACACAGCAGCCCAACCGTTTTAAACCCCTTTCAAACATTTCCCCTAGCCCAGGTCCCCTACACACAACAGAACTGTTGTGTGTAGTAATGCAGTTGTGACAAACAGGCTGAGCTGGAGATGGCTATCTGAGGGATCTACACTACAGTGAGGGAAAAACATATTTGATCCCCTGCTGATTTTGTACGTTTGCCCACTGACAAAGACATGATCAGTCTATAATTTTAATGGTAGGTTTATTTGAACAGTGAGAGACAGAATAACAACAACAAAATCCAGAAAAACGCATGTCAAAAATGTTATCAATTGATTTGCATTTTAATGAGGGAAATAAGTATTTGACCCCTCTGCAAAACATGACTTAGTACTTGGTGGCAAAACCCTTGTTGGCAATCACAGAGGTCAGATGTTTCTTGTAGTTGGCCACCAGGTTTGCACACATCTCAGGAGGGATTTTGTCCCACTCCTCTTTGCAGATCTTCTCCAAGTCATTAAGGTTTTGAGGCTGACGTTTGGCAACTCGAACCTTCAGCTCCCTCCACAGATTTTCTATGGGATTAAGGTCTTGAGACTGGCTAGGCCACTCCAGGATCTTAATGTGCTTCTTCTTGAGCCACTCCTTTGTTGCCTTGGCCGTGTGTTTTGGGTCATTGTCATGCTGGAATACCCATCCACGACCCATTTTCAATGCCCTGGCTGAGGGAAGGAGGTTCTCACCCAAGATTTGACGGTACATGGCCCCGTCCATCGTCCCTTTGATGCGGTGAAGTTGTCCTGTCCCCTTAGCAGAAAAACACCCCCAAAGCATAATGTTTCCACCTCCATGTTTGACGGTGGGTTGGTGTTCTTGGGGTCATAGGCAGCATTCCTCCTCCTCCAAACACAGCGAGTTGAGTTGATGCCAAAGAGCTCGAATTTGGTCTCATCTGACCACAACACTTTCACCCAGTTCTCCTCTGAATCATTCAGATGTTCATTGGCAAACTTCAGACGGCCCTGTATATGTGCTTTCTTGAGCAGGGGGACCTTGCGGGCACTGCAGGAATTCAGTCCTTCACGGCGTAGTGTGTTACCAATTGTTTTCTTGGTGACTATGGTCCCAGCTGCCTTGAGATCATTGACAAGATCCTCCCGTGTAGTTCTGGGCTGATTCCTCACCGTTCTCATGACCATTGCAACTCCAAGAGGTGAGATCTTGCATGGAGCCCCAGGCCGAGGGAGACTGACAGTTATTTTGTGTTTCTTCCATTTGCAAATAATCGCACAAACGTATCACCTTCTCACCAAGCTGCTTGGCGATGGTCTTGTAGCCCATTCCAGCCTTGTGTAGGTCTACAATCTTATCCCTGACATCCTTGGAGTGCTCTTTGGTCTTGGCCATGGTGGAGAGTTTGGAATCTGATTGATTGATTGCTTCTGTGGCAGGTGTCTTTTATACAGGTAACAAGCTGAGATTAGGAGCACTCCCTTTAAGCGTGTGCTCCTAATCTCAGCTCGTTACCTGTATAAAAGACACCTGGGAGCCAGAAATCTTTCTGATTGAGAGGGGGTCAAATACTTATTTCCCTCATTAAAATGCAAATCAATTTATAACATTTTTTACATGCGTTTTTCTGGATTTTCTTGTTGTTATTCTGTCTCTCACTGTTCAAATAAACCTACCATTAAAATGATAGACTGATCATTTCTTTGTCAGTGGGCAAACGTACAAAATCAGCAGGGGATCAAATACTTTTTTCCCCTCACTGTATATATACAAAAGTATTTGGACACCCCTTCAAATTAGTGGATTCGGATATTTCAGCCACACCCGTTGCTGACAGGTTTATAAAATCGAGCACACAGCCATGCAATCTCCATAGACAAACATTAGCAGTAGAATGGCCTTACTGAAGAGCTCAGTGACATTCAACGTGGCACCGTCATAGGACATTCAACGTGGCCACCTGTCCAACAAGTCAGTTCGTCAAATGTCTGCCCAAGAGCTGCCCCGGTCAACTGTAACTGCTGTTATTGTGAAGTGGAAACATCTAGAAGCAACAACGACTCAGCCGCGAAGTGGTAGGCCACACAAGCTCACAGAACGGGATCGCAGAGTGCTGAAACGCATAGTGCATACAAATCATCTGTCCTCGGTTGCAACACTCACTACCGAGTTCCAAACTGCCTCTGGAAGCAACGTCGCACACAAGCCTAGGTTTACCATGCATAATGCCAAGCGTCGGCTGGAGTGGTGTAAAGCTCGCCACCATAGGACTCTGGAGCAGTGGAAACGCGTTCTCTGGAGTGATGAATTACGCTTGACCATCTGGCAGTCCGACGGACAAATCTGGGTTCGGCGGATGCCAGGAAAACACTTCCTGCCCCAATGCCTAGGGCCAACTGTAAAGTTTGGTGGAGGAGGAATAATGGTCTGGGGCTGTTTTTCATGGTTCGGGCTAGGCCCCTTAGTTCCAGTGAAGGGAAATCTTAACGCTACAGCATACAATGATATTCTAGACAATTCTGTGGTTCCAATTTTGTGGCAACAGTTTGGGGAAGGCCCTTTCCTGTTTCAGCATGACAATGCCCCCGTGCACAAAGAGAGGTCAATACAGAAATGGTTTGACAAGATTGGTGTGGAACTTGATTGGCCTGCACAGATCACTGACCTCAACCCCATCAAACACCTTTGGGATGAATTGGAACGCCGACTGCAAGCCAGGCCTAATCGCCCAACATCAGTGCCCGACCTCACTAATGCTCTTGTGGCTGAATGGAAGCAAGTCCCCGCAGCAATATTCCAACATCTAGTGGAAAGCCGTCCCAGAAGAGTGAAGGCTGTTATAGCAGCAAAGGGGGGGACCAACTCCATATTAATGCCCATGATTTTGGAATGAGATATTCGGCGAGCAGGTGTCCTCATACTTTTGGTCATGTAGTGTATCTTCGCTGGGAGAAGTTCTTATTATGGATCCAGGCTGTAGTCAACTCAGATTCCGTCACACAGCCATGGGCCTTGAGAAAGAGAGACTTAAATGTAATTGACCATTAGAATGTGTAGGAACCTGCATTTTAACACAATATTCTGTTGCTGTATTTATGCAGTATAGATTCAATCCGTATCGCAGAAGATCTGTGTTATAGCTCGATTTAAATTTAAAGGCAATATTCCCGCATTCGCAGAGACTGCATTCACGGCAAACGCTGCATATGTCGGCTCAATTGGAAATTACCTTTACATTTTAACCCGGATCTGGATTAAATCCAGAATGGTTTTAGCTATTCTAGATGCATCCAGTTTACAGAATAAGAAGTGGTTGGTCCATGGGCAGTAGCTTAGTTGGTAAACAAAGACACTGAGTAAACATTATCTATGGCAGATTTGAATTCCGGCATCAGTTTCCAGTGGCGTCTATTCATGGATGCCAAAGGAAGCCAGGCTTCCCCAAATATTTGACCAATAAATACATTACAATTATAAAATAATTTATCTTTCATCGCTCTCTGTGTTTTCATAATTTTCTGTCAATTCACAAGTTGCTGAATCTCACCAGAGAAATCATCAGAGCGAGGGAAATAGCGTGCCTCTGTCTCAGTATGTGTAGCCCATGTACAGTGGGGGAAAAACGTATTTAGTCAGCCACCAATTGTGCAAGTTCTCCCACTTAAAAAGATGAGAGAGGCCTGTAATTTTCATCATAGGTACACGTCAACTATGACAGACAAAATGAGAGAAAAAAAATCCAGAAAATCACATTGTAGGATTTTTAATGAATTTATTTGCAAATTATGCTGGAAAATAAGTATTTGGTCACCTACAAACAAGCAAGATTTCTGGCTCTCACAGACCTGTAACTTCTTCTTTAAGAGGATCCTCTGTCCTCCACTCGTTACCTGTATTAATGGCACCTGTTTGAACTTGTTATCAGTATAAAAGACACCTGTCCACAACCTCAAACAGTCACACTCCAAACTCCACTATGGCCAAGACCAAAGAGCTGTCAAAGGACACCAGAAACAAAATTGTAGACCTGCACCAGGCTGGGAAGACTGAATCTGCAATAGGTAAGCAGCTTGGTTTGAAGAAATCAACTGTGGGAGCAATTATTAGGAAATGGAAGACATACAAGACCACTGATAATCTCCCTCGATCTGGGGCTCCACGCAAGATCTCACCCCGTGGGGTCAAAATGATCACAAGAACGGTGAGCAAAAATCCCAGAACCACACATGGGGGACCTATGAATGACCTGCAGAGAGCTGGGACCAAAGTAACAAAGCCTACCATCAGTAACACACTACGCCGCCAGGGACTCAAATCCTGCAGTGCCAGACGTGTCCCCCTGCTTAAGCCAGTACATGTCCAGGCCCGTCTGAAGTTTGCTAGAGTGCATTTGGATGATCCAGAAGAGGATTGGGAGAATGTCATATGGTCAGATGAAACCAAAATAGAACTTTTTGGTAAAAACTCAACTCGTCGTGTTTGGAGGACAAAGAATGCTGAGTTGCATCCAAAGAACACCATACCTACTATGAAGCATGGGGGTGGAAACATCATGCTTTGGGGCTGTTTTTCTGCAAAGGGACCAGGACGACTGATCCGTGTAAAGGAAAGAATGAATGGGGCCATGTATCGTGAGATTTTGAGTGAAAACCTCCTTCCATCAGCAAGGGCATTGAAGATGAAACGTGGCTGGGTCTTTCAGCATGACAATGATCCCAAACACACCGCCCGGGCAACGAAGGAGTGGCTTCGTAAGAAGCATTTCAAGGTCCTGGAGTGGCCTAGCCAGTCTCCAGATCTCAACCCCATAGAAAATCTTTGGAGGGAGTTGAAAGTCTGTGTTGCCCAGCGACAGCCCCAAAACATCACTGCTCTAGAGGAGATCTGCATGGAGGAATGGGCCAAAATACCAGCAACAGTGTGTGAAAACCTTGTGAAGACTTACAGAAAACGTTTGACCTGTGTCATTGCCAACAAAGGGTATATAACAAAGTATTGAGAAACTTTTGTTATTGACCAAATACTTATTTTCCACCATAATTTGCAAAAAAAATAATTAAAAATCCTACAATGTGATTTTCTGGAAATAAATCTCATTTTGTCTGTCATAGTTGACGTGTACCTATGATGAAAATTACAGGCCTCTCATCTTTTTAAGTGGGAGAACTTGCACAATTGGTGGCTGACTAAATACTTTTTTTCCCCACTGTACCTGATGTTGTCTGAACCAAGAGAGTATCACATGTTGCCGATGCTAGCTTGATGCTGATTGATTGATGCTAGCAAGCATTTGGCCTCCCTTCATAAAAAAATATAAAATAATTAGACAATCAGCGTTGAGCTGAGCTTAACTGTGGGTTATCCTGGTGCAGCAATATATAGCCTAGATGTAACCTAATACTGTGTTACCTAGCTAGCTAACTTAGTTGGTTCATTGTTGCTCATGTAAGGAAAAGAGGGTAATTTAGCTAAAATGCTTGCTAGCCTATGACAACAAAAACTACAAGTGTACTGTATGACCGAGCCATAGATCGTTTTGCCAACATGAAAGAGAGGAGGATGGCATTGGCGTTCAACTAGTCTTCAAGTAGGGTGAGTCAACATTTTTTGTTTTACTTGCACGTGCACGTGCACGCACACACACACACACACACACACACACAGAAATCAGTACCATGGACAGCCACATGATATTTAGCAACATTGATAGGACATTTTTTTGGGGGGGGTATCTTTAAGTTTTTTTTCAGTGTATTAAACTAAGTATATACTGCATAGCCTTGTTGATTTGATGATGTTTAAGTGTTTAAGTTGAAATGGTGCTGGAATAGCGGAGGCAGTGCTCCTGTTGTCTTTGTGCTGACTTGTGGTAACTCCGTGGTTCTAAATCAGTAGTTGTTTACTAAACTGTCAAAAACATTAACTTGCTTGAACATGCTGCAGGTGATATAACTGTTTGTATGCAATATTTGCTTTGTGGACATCACCGGACAGATGTTGCTTTCCGGTTTTGTGATAAAACAAACATCTGTGTAGTTGAATTTATTCCACCTCTGTGTGACTGTCTTTTTGTTGTCACGGCCTTATTATATATCACGGTGGCGTATGAACGAACGGTTATAGCGCAAACAACTCAATTATCACAACATATGTTGTAATATGGCTTTTTTACTAGCTTGGCTTCCCCAGCGATTTTACCCACGCACCGCTTCTGTCAGTTTCTCATCAGTTCCTCTAACTTCAATCACCAAACTAGTGTTAACTGGTACTATTGGGTTTTGATGGAACCAAATAGACTGACAGACTGCAGGACACAATGGTTGAGAGTCCGAGAGATAGTGATTGATACCACTTGTAATGAGAAGACACAAGTGTACAGGTTCATAGTACATCTGTTGAGTGTCTGGTTTCCTATTTATTACGGTTGCCTGTTTTTTAAGATTATGCTTGTCATAAAGCAGTGTAAAATTTGCTTTGTAAGAAGCTGCGTATTGAATTTCAAATACGTAATATATTGAAAAGATTTCCACACTAAGATGACCATAAGTATTTATTTTTCTGTCCCATGGGGGTCTTTTTGATTGTAATTCATGGGAGAATCAGTATCAGCGCATTTTGCTCCACAATGAATTGTCTAATGGCACAGTTAATGATAACTTCACTCTTGTGAAATCAAACTTAAAAATGATCCAATAGTGTTCTTATGATCTGCAGAAGCACTTTTTTTTTAAAAGTCTAGATATTTAAGGATTTTTTTTTAACAGTTCTTATTCGCTTCTGTATATTTGTGTTGTACTGCTTTTATTTTGTGATTCAAGCTTTTGGAAGTAACTGTAAAGTGAATTGTACAGTACTATGAGCAGTGTTGTAGAATGTGAATTCAATGTTCCCTGTGTTTGTATGGGTGGAAATAATGAACATTATTGTTGATTGTACCTCAGCTGTTAAATAGCCTTCCCTAAATTGGGTCTATAGTGAGTTTCAATACAGATCATGACTGTAATATAGGTGACTATATAATGATATTATAGTGTATGAAAGACTTCATCATACTCTATAATAGGTCCGAAGATCACAAACATAAAATATTGACTAAAGTGCAACAAGTTGTTTTGTTGTCTAATTTGGAAGGGTAGAATGCGAACAGAAAATAACCTCACCCCGTGTTTGCAATTTATCTGCCTGTATGAGTAGGCCAACTACACTTTTACAAAGCTGTCTCATTGAGATACAGGATGTGTCCCACTGAGCCTTGTCCCTAGGAAGTGGAAAACACACTTCCTGTTGACTGATCCATCAGAGTAAATTGACCATAAATTGCCCCTTAGCAATTGCATTGACGCTCAATCATGAAGACTGCCTGTTTGTCAGATCGTACTTGGTTATTATATCTTACTGGCAACTCAGTGCGCAGTGTCATCCATATACTGTTTTGGGAAAGGGAAACTGTGGGCCAATCCAAAATCGTCCCCTAAAACCTAAGCCCTATGCACTTGTGGAGATCTGAGAGGATTTGATTTGGTGAAACTTCCACCTAGCCTATCAGAGGGCAAGGTGGTGCCATTACCAGGTTGATTACACCTGTCAAATCCTCTCAGATCTACACAAGTGCATAGGGCGACGGGGACGATTTGGGATTGTGCCCATGCTTCATTGTGACAAGGGCTGCGTTGTCAGGCAGCCCGATTCTGATCTTTTTTCCCCACTCATTGGTCTTTTGACCAATCGGATCAGCTCTGAAAAAGATCTGATGTGAAAAGATCTGATGTGATTGGTCAAAAGAACAATCAGTGGAAAAAATATCAGAATTGGGCTTCCTGTGTAACCCACCATTCTGAAGTGTGAGATGTATTATATGTGATTGAGCCGCACAGTGACGTGTAAATAGTGTTCCCAATGATTCTCAATGTCTCATGGCCAGTGAGCAGAGAGATTTGAGAGTTCAGCGTCATTCCAGATGGGCAGGGATTGAAAGGTTGATTAAAAAGCATTCCTAACAATGAAAGATAACTGTATTTCCCCCTCTGCTCTCAGTATCTCAGAGGAGAAAGTTTCTAAAATGGATTCAATTGCCGAATGTTTTCCAAATAGATGTTGTTCAGTCTTGTAATCTATTTTGTTGTTCTGTAGTATAATGGTGTTGAACTTAAATACAGGTGTTTAATTAATTTGTTAATGTGTATTTGTATTATTGAGAGGCGTCTATCTTACAGAAAAGGACTATATGTTTGGAAATATGAAAAAGGATTTATTGTAGATTTGATACTTATAGTAGGTCCAATCAGTGTTGTTCTAATTTATTTGTGTAAATAAATATATATATATTACTCAATGTATCCTCTACCTTGTGATGCTTCAGTATTTTTTTAAAAGTATTGTTCAAACAAGAGGCAAATTAACACACACACACACACACACACACACAAACAGACAGAGGCCTTCCCTTAAAACCTCTGATCTCCTGAGCCAGGTAAGGGCCAGTAGCTGGTGGGTGGGCCTTATGAAACAGCAGATTTATGGCCCCAGTAGTTGGAAAGTGAATTTAGTAATGAAGAATTATGGATGCTTTGTTATCCACTTTGTTCTCATTAGATACCCTCTGAGCCCAAAGTATATGGCCATTGGCCACTAGCAGAACTGATCCGACCTCTTCTGGTAGGAGGTTGAACTGCAAAACACCTATAAGATCAATACTTAGAGCCATAACGTACAGTGAGGGAAAAAAGTATTTGATCCCCTGCTGATTTTGTACATTTGCCCACTGACAAAAACTTTATCAGTCTATAATTTTAATGGTAGGTTTATTTGAACAGTGAGAGACAGAATAACAACATGTCAAAAATGTTATAAATTGATTTGCATTTTAATGAGGGAAATAAGTATTTGATCCCCTCTCAATCAGAAAGATTTCTGGCTCCCAGGTGTCTTTTATACAGGTAACGAGCTGAGATTAGGAGAACACTCTTAAAGGGAGTGCTCCTAATCTCAGCTTGTTACCTGTATAAAAGACACCTGTCCACAGAAGCAATCAATCTATCAGATTCCAAACTCTCCACCATGGCCAAGACCAAAGAGCTCTCCAAGGATGTCAGGGACAAGATTGTAGACCTACACAAGGCTGGAATGGGCTAGAAGACCATCGCCAAGCAGCTTGGTGAGAAGGTGACAACAGTTGGTGCGATTATTCGCAAATGGAAGAAACACAAAAGAACTGTCAATCTCCCTCGGCCTGGGGCTCCATGCAAGATTTCACCTCGTGGAGTTGCAATGATCATGAGAACGGTGATGAATCAGCCCAGAACTACACGGGCGGATCTTGTCAATGATCACAAGGCAGCTGGGACCATAGTCACCAAGAAAACAATTGGTAACACACTACGCCGTGAAGGACTGAAATCCTGCAGCGCCCGCAAGGTCACCCTGCTCAAGAAAGCACATATACAGGACCGTCTGAAGTTTGCCAATGAACATCTGAATGATTCAGAGGAGAACTAGGTGAAAGTGTTGTGGTCAGATGAGACCAAAATCGAGCTCTTTGGCATCAACTCAACTCACGTGTTTGGAGGAGGAATGCTGCCTAAGACCCCAAGAACACCATCCCCACCGTCAAACATGGAGGTGGAAACATTATGCTTTGGGGGTGTTTTTCTGCTAAGGGGACAGGACAACTTCACCGCATCAAAGGGACGATGGACGGGGCCATGTACCGTCAAATCTTGGGTGAGAACTCCTTCCCTTAGCCAGGGCATTGAAAATGGGTCGTGGATGGGTATTCCAGCATGACAATGACCCAAAACACACGGCCAAGGCAACAAAGGAGTGGCTCAAGAAGAAGCACATTAAGGTCCTGGAGTGGCCTAGCCAGTCTCCAGACCTTAATCCCATAGAAAATCTGTGGAAGGAGCTGAAGGTTCGAGTTGCCAAATGTCAGCCTCGAAACCTTAATGACTTGGAGAAGATCTGCAAAGAGGAGTGGAACAAAATCCCTCCTGAGATGTGTGCAAACCTGGTGGCCAACTACAAGAAACGTCTGACCTCTGTGATTGCCAACAAGGGTTTTGCCACCAAGTACTAAGTCATGTTTTGCAGAGGGGTCAAATACTTATTTCCCTCATTAAAATGCAAATAAATTTATAACATTTGTGACATGCGTTTTTCTGGATTTTGTTGTTGTTATTCTGTCTCTCACTGTTCAAATAAACCTTCCATTAAAAGTATAGACTGATCATGTCTTTGTCAGTGGGCAAACGTACAAAATCAGCAGGGGATCAAATACTTTTTTCCCTCACTGTACTTGTAGGCCACTTTAGTAGGCTTCAAAGAGAGTTTTGCAGGTTCTATTTACAGCATTCCCTCCATAGATAAGTGACAGGAAATCTCAGATGACCAAAGCAGTGGGCCTGTATACCCTTAAATGGGTGAACTGATAAATGTGTGGGTTTTTCAACTTGTATGTGTATGAAAATAATGTATGACCCTATGGGCTCCATACATGCGTATGATAAAATTAGTTTCCATTGCACTTGACATTGGCATCCTAAACCTTTTCATGTTTCTAATTGAACATTGACCATGTAAGTAAGAAAGAATGTGTTGATGTCAGATACTGTCTCCTGACAAATAATGGAAGCTCTTTCACCAACAGCAGTTTTCACCGAAATCATTCAAAAGCATAGCTTGATCCAACTATGAAGACATAATGCAAACATGAGACATGCAGTCATGAGTTCTCATCCATATTGTCTTAAGACTATCTGGACAGATCGGTTTCTACAAACCACTCATTTCATCAGACCTGCATTGGCGAGTCTGTAACATGCTATTCTGCACATCTAACTCTACTGAATATGCAAAAATAATGTAATGTCTGCTCATGTCCATTGGGGCTTTGGTATTGCTTGCTTGCTGCACCCCTAGTAATTTCCCTGATAATGGATTCACACTATCAGTCACACATTACAGAACATGGGATGGAAACATAAGAGAGATTGCATAAGGGCTGAACCTGT
Organism: Coregonus lavaretus; assembly: GCF_964263955.1. NCBI lineage: Eukaryota > Metazoa > Chordata > Actinopteri > Salmoniformes > Salmonidae > Coregonus > Coregonus lavaretus. Next base: position 17,387,208 of record NC_140023.1, read on the forward strand.
CAATCAACTGTCCATTTATATGTAAGAATGGGATGGCCCATAATTGCACACAAGGGTTTTTCTTTATTTTTAGTATTTTCTACATTGTAGAATAATAGTGAAGACATCAAAACTATGAAATAACACATGGAATCATGTAGTAATCAAAAAAGTAATCAAAAAATATATTTTATATTTGAGATTCTTTAAATAGCCACCCTTGGCATTCTCTCAACCAGCTTCATGAGGTAGTCAACTGGAATGCATTTCAATTAACAGGTGTGCCTTCTTAAAAGTTAATTTGTGGAATTCTCTCAACCAGCTTCACCTGGAATGCTTTTCCAACAATCTTGAAGAAGTTCCCACATATGCTGAGCACTTGTTGGCTGCTTTTCCTTCACTCTGTGGTCCGACTCATCCCAAACCATCTCAGTTGGGTGGAGGTCGGGGGATTGTGGAGGCCAGGTCATCTGATGCAGCACTCCATCACTCTCCTTCTTGGTAAAATAGCCCTTACACAGCCTGGAGGTGTGTTGGGTCATTGTCCTGTTGAAAAACAAATGATAGTCCCACTAAGCCCAAATCAGATGGGATGGCGTATCACTGCAGAATGCAGTGGTAGCCATGCTGGTTAATTGTGCCGTGAATTCTAAATAAATCACAGACAGTGTCACCAGCAAAGCATCCCCACACCATAACAGCTCCTCCTCCATGCTTTACAGTGGGAAATACACATGCGGAGATAACCCGTTCACCCACACCGTGTCTCACAAAGGATACATTTCCACTGACCTAATGTCCATTGCTCGTGTTTCTTGGCCCAAGCAGGTCTCTTCTTATTATTGGTGTCCTTTAGTAGTGGTTTCTTTGCAGCAATTCGACAATGAAGGCCTGATTCACACAGTTCCCTCTAAACACTTCATGTTGAGATGCTTCTGTTACTTAAAGTCTGTGAAGCATTTATTTGGGCTGCAATTTCTGAGGCTGGTAACTCTAATGAACTTATCTTCTGCAGCAGAGGTAACTCTGGGTCTTCCATTCCTGTGGCGGTCCTCATGAGAGCCAGTTTCATCATAGCGCTTGATGTTTTTTGCGACTGCACTTGAAGAAACGTTCAAAGTTCTCGAAATGTTCCGTATTGACTGACCTTCATGTCTTAAAGTAATGATGGGCTGTCGTTTCTCTTTGCATATTTGAGCTGTTCTTGCCATTTTTACCAAATAGGGCTATCTTCTGTATACCCCCCCCCCCCCTACCTTGTCACAACACAACTGATTGGCTCAAACGGAAGGAAATACATTTCACAAATTAACTTTTAAGGCACACCTGTTAATTGAAATGCATTCCAGGTGACTATCTCATTAAGATGGTTGAGAGAATGTGCAAAGTTATCATCAAGGCAAAGGGTGGCTATTTGAAGAATCTCAAATATAAAATGTATGTTGATTTGTTAACACTTTTTTTGCTTACTACATGATTCCATATGTGTTATTTCATAGTTTTGATGTCTTCACTATTATTCTACAATGTAAGAAATAGTAAAAATAAAGAAAAACCCTTGAATGAGTAGGTATATCCAGACTTCTGACTGGTAGTGTATATCCGGCTGCAATGGGATATTATTTTATATACAAGTAATATCTTCCACATTCATGCTCAGTAATAAGTAGTTATGCCCATAGGCCTAGAAGAACAAGAAATGACAGCTACTCCAGGATAGCTCCAACTCACACTATTACACATCTTTGATGACAGGAAATAAACGACTGAAACAAATTGTTGTTTTCCTGTCTGTGAGACCTCTTATTTCATACACTATTTAAGCATTCTTAGGTGTTTTGAAAAGTCAGACAGTGTGTCCTCCAGACTGCCTAAATTACATATTTATCTGGGCTCCCGAGTGGCGCAGCGGTCTAAGGCACTGCATCTCAGTGCTTGAGGCGTCACTACAGACCCCCTGGTTCGATTCCAGGCTGTATCACAACCGGCCGTGATTGGGTGTGCATAGGGCTGCGCACAATTGACCCAGCGTCGTCCGGGTTTGGCCGGTGTAGGCCGTCATTGTAAATACGATTTTGTTCTTAACTGACTTGCCTAGTTAAATAAAGGTAAAAATTAAATAAAATCTGTGCTACACCGAAGTCACATGTGGCCTGTTATTTAGAGTTTAATGATAGCAATGGACTCAGAAAGATGGATAAATATAGTGTGTGAAATGAATCTTTCTGCCCTGTAAATTGCTGCTGTTGTTGTTAGCTATCTATCCCCATTTCTCATCCAAGGGCATTTATAATATTGTGACTATCACATTATCACACTGATTTAGGGTTTTAAAAACTTCAGGGTCTATTTGGGAACTTTACAGTGCTCCGGGGCTGTTCATGCAAACACAAAACAAGGTTCATATGACATTTAACAAGGACAGAGGCTAAGACACCAGGTAAACATGCATCATGTGATGGGGATTGTATTATTGTACTAGCACTTGTAACATTGTCGTACCACTACTGTGATTATATATGTAGCATACCACTGCATGTACACCCTCACTCTCCATAACATCTCTCTGAGGCAGGAAAAATACATTTATGATGAGTTTCCTTACCTATGGAATTGACAACCTTGAAGAACCATGGCATTCCTTTTCCTTCTCCATTTGGATTCCCCCCACACAGAGGGTATGTGTGCTCAGAGCTCAGGGCCTGGGAGGCAGCTGAGGAGATGACATAAAGGAAATGAGTCCCCTGGACACATCCATCCCTCACTGATCCCAGGCCTGCTGTGACACCTACAAAGCACCTATGAGCTCTCCTGGTATTTCTAAGTCCATGAACAATACAGCAGCTAAGAATCAATCATTAACTCACATGAAATAGAATATGCAATTTTCAGCATCTTTGTGACATAATATTCATCAAACTGACAGTCAACTCTCTTGCAATGAGTTGAATAAATGCTTTTGAATCTACCTGCACAACATTGACTCCAAACCATACGCATACAGCGAATCTGCAGGGTTGTTATGATTGGCAGGTTAGGCCTAGTCAGCAGACAGGTGTGGAATTGTAAGAGTTCTTTATATGTCAACAGTGTGCGTCTTTTTTCATTTCTGTTTTGGTGCTTCAACATGTGTCTCTGAGCTGGCCTGTAGATAAAGGACGACTGTCGCTTTAACAATTCCACTTTAATGAAATTCCACCGTTAACAACAGCCTCGGGTCCCGGGGATCAGATAAGGCTGTCCCGAGTGACATAGCGGCGACACAAGACGGGACGGAGAGGAGAACTGCAAATAACAACGGCAGGTAGTAACGTTAACGCCGTCAGCTTGTTTATAGCGCTTACCGTGAGTCCTGAACTGAATGGAATTGAAGCAATTGTAGTTCTTTACAATAATCCTTGTTGGTCGCCATTGGATGCAACAGGCTCACTGCACGGTCGGGACCTCATGTTTGTTTGTCACAACAGCTATAAAGCTGCACTTGCTCCGGTTTTGCATGTAAAAGCTTGAACTGAACACCCCATTCAATCAAAAATCCCATTCAATTATGCCTGTTATGCTGCATCTCATTTGGGAATTTGTTTGCATAATGACACTATCAGGTGTGGGATGGCGCTAGTGTTGCCTCTAACAATTGGTGCTTTCAAGACAACTGGGAACTCGATAACAAACGAGGTTAAATCATGATGTCAGTGATCTTTAGGTTGGAAAGTCGGACGTTTATAAAGATAAAGTTTCTGACTTGGAATTCTTAGTTGGATGACCATTTAAAATGTTTTTTCCCAGTAGGATCTCGTTTTTTCCCGATGTCCCAGTTGTCTTGAACGGACTGAAGTCAGCGCTTTCCGAGTTCCCAGTTCTTTTGAATGCGGCATTTCGGTGTAGGACGAATTGTGTTTGAGGTGGGCAATGTTGATTTAAGCCTGTCGCATGTTTCTCACTCTAAACAGTTCACGCATATTATGATGTATTGGTGTTCGGCAAGCTTTTTTTCCGTCTGTTCGCGACCCTTCGCCAGTTACTACTCCTAGTAGGAGTAGGAGTGGGAACTAGGGACGGAATTCTTCAATGAAGTATTTGTTGTCATTCAATAAGAGATTCGTTTTAATGAATATTTTGTTCACTTGAGAAATACTAAAATTGAATGACTAAGACCTTGGCAAAAACGACAATTAATTACAGATTTCTTGATTTATCTTTGAGGAGGTGTTTCTGGCTATGGTGGCTCAAGAAGGACAAACAACAGTAATATTGCCACTTTTTTTCTCAATTTTCAAGCAAAGGTCTTTAGGGAGTATGCGACGCACAAACCTTCACTTCACCTAGCCTAGGTAAGTTGAAGTTCGGTAGCCTTCGTTGGTGATTGGTTAACAGTAGGGGTGGGAACTATGGACAGGATTCTTCAATTCAGTGTTTGGTGTCATGCAACGAGAGTGCACTACTAGTTTATGTAATTTTTTCACTTGAGAGATACTGCACCAAACATCTTAGCTAGATATAAAATTGCACGACCAAGACCACCTTGGCAAAAACGTCAAAATGTAATTACAGATTTCTTGATTTATTTTAAGGAAGTGTAATGGCTATGTTGTTGCTATGGTGGCTCAAGAGGGACAAACAAGCGTAAAATTGCCATATTTTTTGTTTGTTTTTCAAGCAAAGGTCTTTAGGGAGTATGCGAGCACAGGTTTTCACTTCGCCTAGTCAAACTGATGTATGTGGATGCCTTTACCTGTGTGCAACTCTCTAGTCTCGACATCACTAGCCATTGATTTTGAAGAGTAGCCCCATAGCCTGGTTATTCAAAATGTTTAGAAAATATGTTGCCCAATAGATTAAAAAATAAAATACAGTATTACCGGTTATAGGTCTAAGTTATTATTGTATTTATTTTTAAGTTCTCTGCAACATTTTTTTCATGCAAACAAAAAGCCTGTCCTTGTTCAAACTCAAATCCCTTTGTATCCTAGAGGTTATCATAGCCTTGCATGTTCTGGATTTTCAGCATATATGAATGAGCTTATTAGTAGGTTATTTCCATCTATAACATTTTGTAAATATGCCTTTTGATATGTTGTTTACTCACTTTTCTTCAATAATATTTCTACTCTATAGGCATTATATTGTCACATTATTGGCAGTTACCTTTGTTATTCTTCATTGATAATCTACAAGATGTTTCCAACTATAGACAAAAAGTTTGTCTTTGCAGACGGAAATGGAACATGACTATAGGAATAACTGATGATTCTGAGGGGCCTAGATTGTGCAATGTGGTGGTGGTAGTTATTGCATTTCAGTCCAAGTAGGCAGGTAGATACAGTGCCTTTGGAAAGTATTCAGACCCCTTGACTTTTTCAAAATTTTGTTACTTTACAGCCTTACTCTAAAATCGATAAAATAAAATAAATGTCCTCAGCAATCTACACACAATACCCCATAATGACAAAGTGAAAACAGGTTTTTAGAAATGTTTGCTAATTTATTAAAAATAAAAAACAGAAACCTTATTTACATAAGTATTCAGACACTTTACTATGAGATTCGAAATTGAGCTCTTCTAACGTACCATACGGTCAAGCTGCTCCCACAACAGCTCAATAGGGTTGAAATCCGGTGACTGTGCTGGCCACTCCATTATAGACAGAATACCAGCTGACTGCTTCTACCCTAAATAGTTCTTGCATAGTTTGGCGCTGTGCTTTGGGGCATTGTCCTGTTGTAGGAGGAAATTGGCTCCAATCAAGCGACGTCCACAGGGTATGGCATGGCGTTGCAAAATGGAGTGATGGCCTTCCTTCTTCAAGATCCCTTTTACCCTGTACAAATCTCCCACTTTACCACCACCAAAGCACCCCCAGACCATCACATTGCCTCCACCATGCTTGACAGATGGCATCAAGCACTCCTCCAGCATATTTTCATTTGGTCTCACAAATGTTCTTCTTTGTGATCCGAACACCTCAAACTTCGATTCGTCTGTCCATAACTTTTTTCCAATCTTCCTCTGTCCAGTGTCTGTGTTCTTTTGCCCATCTTAATATTTTATTTTTCTTGGCCAGTCTGAGATATGGCCTTTTCTTTGCAACTCTGCCTAGAAGGTCAGCATCCCAGAGTCGCCTCTTCACTGTTGACTTTGAGACTGGTGTTTTGCGGGTACTATTGAATGAAGCTGCCAGTTGAGGACCTGTGAGACGTCTGTTTCTCAAACTAGACACTAATGTATTTGTCCTCTTGCTCAGTTGTGCACCGGGGCCTCCCACTCCTCCTTCTATTCTGGTTAGAGCCAGTTTGCGCTGTTCTGTGAAGGGAGTAGTACACAGCGTTGTACGAGATCTTCAGTTTCTTGGCAATTTCTCGCATGGAATAGCCTTCATTTCTCAGAACATGAATAGACTAACGCGTTTCAGAAGAAAGTTAGATGTTTCTGGCCATTTTGAGCCTGTAATCGAACCCACAATTGCGGATGCTCCAGATACTCAACTAGTCTCAAGAAGGCCAGTTTTATTGCTTCTTTAATCAGCACAACAGTTTTCAGCTGTGCTAACATAATTGCAGAAGGGTTTTCTAATGATCAATTAGCCTTTTAAAATGCTAAACTTGGCTTAGCAAACACAACGTGCCATTGGAACACAGGACTGATGGTTGCTGATAATGGGCCTCTGTACGCCTATGTAGATATTCCATAAAAAATCAGCCGTTTCCAGTTACAATAGCCATTTACAACATTAACAATGTCTGCACTGTATTTCTGATCAATTTGATGTTATTTTAATGGAGAAAACAAGGACATTTCTAAGTGACCCCAAACTTTTGAACAGTTGTGTATATACAGTTGAAGTCGGAAGTTTACATACACCTTAGCCAAATACATTTAAACTCAGTTTTTCACAATTCCTGACATTTTAATCCTAGTAAAAATTCCCTGTCTTAGGTCAGTTAGGATAACCACTTTATTTTAAGAATGTGAAATGTCAGAATGATAGTAGAGAGAATGATTTATTTCAGCTTTTATTTCTTCCTTCACATTCCCAGTGGGACAGAAGTTTACATACACTCAATTAGTGTCCCCATGTGTAGTTGCAGAACGTAGTCTGGCGGTTTTGGAGCAGTGGCTTCTTCCTTGCTGAGCGGCCTTTCAGGTTATGTCGATATAGGACTCGTTTTACTGTGGATATAGATACTTTTGTACCGGTTTCCTCCAGCATCTTCACAAGGTCCTTTGCTGTTGTTCTGGGATTGATTTGCACTTTTCGCACCAAAGTACGTTCATCTCTAGCAGACAGAATGTGTCTCCTTCCTGAGCGGTATGATGGCTGCGTGGTCCCATTGTGTTAATACTTGCGTACTATTGTTTGTACAGATGAGCATGGCACCTTCAGGCGTTTGGAAATTGCTCCCAAGGATGAACCAGACTTGGGGAGGTCTACCATTTATTTTCTGAGGTCTTGGCTGATTTATTTTGATTTTCCCATGATGTCAAGCAAAGAGGCACTGAGTTTGAAGGTAGGCCTTGAAATGCATCCACAGGTACACCTCCAATTGACTCATGATGTCAATTAGCCTATCAGAAGCTTCTAAACCCATGACATCATTTTCTATATATATGTCACGGATGCCGCCGAGGCTGCTCCTCCTCCTTGCTCGGGCAGGCTTCGGCGTTCGTCGTCCCCGGAGTACTAGCTACTACCGTTTGATGTTTTCGATGTTTGTTTTGTCATGTCTAGTTAGTGCACCTGTTTCGTATTCTGTATTGATTATGTCACCTATAAGTTCCCCTATGTTATGTTTGTATTTTGTGTGTTATTGTCCGCCTGTCATGTATGTATAGGTTCGGTACCTTGGCATTTCGTGTGATTTTACGCACTCGCGTATTTGTTTCGAGGTCGTTTATTTGTGTGTACCTATAGAGGTGATTAGTAAAGTCGTCTTGACTTATTCCTCTGTGTCCTGCGCTTGACTTCACCACCGCATCCACATCAGCACCTTGACACATACAGTGGGGAGAACAATTATTTGATACACTGCCAATTTTGCAGGTTTTCCTACTTACAAAGCATGTAGAGGTCTGTAATTTTTATCATAGGTACACGTCAACTGTGAGAGACGGAATCTAAAACAAAAATCCAGAAAAACACATTGTATGATTTTTAAGTAATTAATTTGCATTTTATTGCATGACATAAGTATTTGATCACCTACCAACCAGTAAGAATTCCGTCTCTCACCGACCTGTTAGTTTTTCTTTAAGAAGCCCTCCTGTTCTCCACTCATTACCTGTATTAACTGCACCTGTTTGAACTCATTACCTGTATAAAAGACACCTGTCCACACACTCAATCAAACAGACTCCAACCTCTCCACAATGGCCAAGACCAGAGAGCTGTGTAAGGACATCAGGGATAAAATTGTAGACCTGCACAAGGCTGGGATGGGCTACAGGACAATAGGCAAGCAGCTTGGTGAGAAGGCAACAACTGTTGGCGCAATTATTAGAAAATTGAAGAAGTTCAAGATGACGGTCAATCACCCTCGGTCTGGGGCTCTATGCAAGATCTCACCTCGTGGGGCATCAATGATCATGAGGAAGGTGAGGGATCAGCCCAGAATTACACGGCAGGACCTGGTCAATGACCTGAAGAGAGCTGGGACCACAGTCTCAAAGAAAACCATTAGTATCACACTACGCCGTCATGGATTAAAATCCTGCTGCGTACGCAAGGTCCCCCTGCTCAAGCCAGCGCATGTCCAGGCCCGTCTGAAGTTTGCCAATGACCATCTGGATGATCCAGAGGAGGAATGGGAGAAGGTCATGTGGTCTGATGAGACAAAAATAGAGCTTTTTGGTCTAAACTCCACTCGCCGTGTTTGGAGGAAGAAGAAGGATGAGTACAACCCCAAGAACACCATCCCAACCGTGAAGCATGGAGGTGGAAACATCATTCTTTGGGGATGCTTTTCTGCAAAGGGGACAGGACGACTGCACCGTATTGAGGGTAGGATGGATGGGGCCATGTATCGCGAGATCTTGGTAAGAGCATTGAAGATGGGTCGTGGCTGGGTCTTCCAGCATGACAACGACCCGAAACACACAGCCAGGGCAACTAAGGAGTGGCTCCGTAAGAAGCATCTCAAGGTCCTGGAGTGGCCTAGCCAGTCTCCAGACCTGAACCCAATAGAAAATCTTTGTAGGGAGCTGAAAGTCCGTATTGCCCAGCGACAGCCCCGAAACCTGAAGGATCTGGAGAAGGTCTGTATGGAGGAGTGGGCCAAAATCCCTGCTGCAGTGTGTGCAAACCTGGTCAAGACCTACAGGAAACGTATGATCTCTGTAATTGCAAACAAAGGTTTCTGTACCAAATATTAAGTTCTGCTTTTCTGATGTATCAAATACTTATGTCATGCAATAAAATGCAAATTAATTACTTAAAAATCATACAATGGATTTTTGTTTTAGATTCCGTCTCTCACAGTTGAAGTGTACCTATGATAAAAATGACAGACCTCTACATGCTTTGTAAGTAGGAAAACCTGCAAAATCGGCAGTGTATCAAATACTTGTTCTCCCCACTGTATATATATATATATATATATATATACACCTCATCAAAAAAATAAACGTCCCTTTTTCAGGACCCTGTCTTTCAAAGATAATTCGTAAAAATCCAAATTACTTCAAAGATCTTCCTTGTAAAGGGTTTAAACACTGTTTCCCATGCTTGTTCAATGAACCATAAACAATTAATTAACATGCACCTGTGGAACGGTCATTAAGACACTAACAGCTTACAGATGGTAGGCAATTAAGGTCACAGTTATGAAAACTTAGGATACTAAAGAGGCCTTTCCACTCTGGAAAAACACCAAAAGAAAGATGCCCAGGGTCCCTGCTCATCTGCGTGAACGTGCCGTAGGCATGCTGCAAGGAGGCATGAGGACAGCAGATGTGGCCAGGGCAATAAATTGCAATGTCCGTACTGTGAGACGCCTAAGACAGAGCTACAGGTAGACCGGACGGACAGCTGATCGTCCTCGCAGTGGCAGACCACGTGTAACCACCTACACAGGATTGGTACATCCGAACATCACACCTGCGAGACCGGTACAGGATGGCAACAACAACTGCCCGAGTTACACCAGGAACGCACAATCCCTCCATCAGTGCTCAGACTGTCCGCAATAGGCTGAGAGAGGCTGGACTGAGGGCTTGTAGGCCTGTTGTAAGGCAGGTCCTCACCAGACATCACCGGCAACAATGTCGACTATGGTTACAAACCCACTGTCGCTGGACCAGACAGGACTGGCAAAAAGTGCTCTTCACTGACGAGTCGCGATTTTGTCTCACCAGGGGTGATGGTCGGATTCGCGTTTATCGTCGAATGAATGAGCGTTACACCGAGGCCTGTACTCTGGAGCGGGATCGATTTGGAAGTGGAGGGTCCGTCATGGTCTGGGGCGGTGTGTAACAGCATCATCGGACTGAGCTTGTCATTATTGCATGCAATCTCAACACTGTGCGTTACAGGGAAGACATCCTCCTCCCTCATGTGGTACCCTTCTTGCAGGCTCATCCTGACATGACCCTCCAGCATGACAATGCCACCAGCCATACTGCTTGTTCTGTGCATGATTTCCTGCAAGACCGGAATGTCAGTGTTCTGCCATGGCCAGCGACGAGGCCGGATCTCAATCCCATTGAGCACGTCTGGGACCTGTTGGATCGAAGGGTGAGGGTTAGGGCCATTCCCCCCAGAAATGTATGGGAACTTGCAGGTGACTTGGTGGAAGAGTGGGGTAACATCTCACAGCAAGAACTGGCAAATCTGGTGCAGTCCATTAGGAGGAGATGCACTGCAGTACTTAATGCAGTTGGTGGCCACACCAGATACTGACTATTACTTTTGATTTTGACCCCCCCCCCCCCCGATTGTTCAGGGACACATTATTCCATTTATATTAGTCACATGTCTGTGTTGAATCTTACTTTGATACAAATATTTACAAAAAAATGCAGTTGACCGTGAGAGGACGTTTCTTTTTTGCTGCCTATATATATATATATATATATATTTATATGTACGTACACTACATGACCAAATAGTATGTGGACACCTGCTCGTCAAACATCTCATTCCAAAATCATGGGCATTAATATAGAGTTGGTCCCCCCTTTGCTGGTATAACAGCCTCCACTCTTCTGGGAATGCTTTCCACTCGATGTTGGAATATTGCTGCGGGGACTTGCTTCCATTCAGCTACAAGAGCATTAGTGAGGTCGGGCACTGATGTGTGGGCGATTAGGCCTGGCTTGCTGTCGGCGTTCCAATTAATCCCAAAGGTGTTTGATGGGGTTGAGGTTAGGGCTCTGTGCAGGCCAGTCAAGTTCTTCCAGACCGATCTCATCAAACCATTTCTGTATGGACCTTGCTTTGTGCACGGGGGCATTGTCATGCTGAAACAGGAAAGGGCCTTCCCTAAACTGTTGCCACAAAGTTGGAAGCACAGAATCATCTAGAATGTCATTGTATGCTGTAGCGTTAACATTTCCCTTCACTGGAACTAAGGGACCTAGCCCAAAGCATGAAAAACAGCCCCAGACCATTATTCCTCCTCCACCAAACTTTACAGTTGGCACTATGTATTGGGGCAGGTAGCGTTCTTCTGGCATCTGCCAAACCCAGATGGGTCCGGCGTACTGCCAGATGGTGAAGCGTGATTCATCACTCCAGAGAACGCATATCCACATCACCAGAGTCCAATGGCGATGAACTTTACACCACTCAAGCCGACGCTTGGCATTGTGTATGGTGATCTTAGGCTTGTGTGCGGCTGCTCGGCCATGGAAACCCATTTCATGAAGCTCCCAATGAACAGTTCTTGTGCTGATATTGCATCCAGAGGCAGTTTGGAACTCGGTAGTGAGTGTTGGAACTGAGGACAGACGGTTTTTACACGCTACGCGCTTCAGCACTCGGCGAGCACTTACAGTTGACCGGGGCAGCTCTAGCAGGTGGTATCCTATGACAGTGCCACTTTGAAAGTTACTGAGTTCTTCAGTAAGGCCATTCTACTGGCAATGTTTGTCTATGGAGATTGCATGGTGGTCTGCTTGATTTTTATACACCTGTCAGCAACAGGTGTGGCTGAAATAGCCGAATCCACTAATTTGAAGGGGTGTCCACATACTTTTGTGTGTGTATATATAGTGTGTATACCTTTTATTTATATATATTAATACCAGTCAAAAGTTTGGACACACCTACTCATTCCAGGGTTTCTCTTTATTTTTACAATTTTCTACATTGTAGAATAATAGTGAAGACATCAAAAATAAAAATGAAATAACACATATGGAATCATGTAGTAACCAAAAAAGTGTTAAACAAATCAAAATATATTTTCTGTTTGAGATTCTTCAAATAGCCACCCTTTGCCGCCAGTTGCCCATCCCTGTATTAGTTAACGCTGCATTGTAGTTCACATCATGTCAGAGGCTGGGCTCTCACTTTACCGGTCAGACTCCCAGGAGAGTCATTAAATGGAGTGATTTTCTGCCAAAAATAACCAAAGGTTTCTTTCACCGTCTTCGCTCTTTCCAACAAATTCCTCCATTGACAATGAGGGCTAAACTTAGTGCATGTGATGTCTCTTTAGGAGGGTGTCAACCAAATTAGGCTGGGTCTCGGAGCAGGGAGCGGGCCCTTAATAATTATCTCTTGTCCTGTGTTGTGTCACTACTCAGCCCTTGTGACACACTACACTGCCTGCCTGCCTGACTGTATCAGAACACTGGTCTTATCGTGCCAGGGTAAGGCCGTATGATCTGGCCTGTTCTTTTCTCAGAACTACACTACCTAGATCTCCTTTGGGTTCTGAATATATGGCGTAATAATTCCAAATTGAATGGACTCTGGTGGTGGTCTTTTTTTTTTTTTTTACCTGTTGCCCAACTGTTGAGAATCCATACTGGGGTAGATTTTGTGAAAGTGGAACACATGGAGAAATCAAAGAGGATCACACCTTAGCCTCGACTTAACAACCAGGACTACCTCTTTCACAATCTGTGTACTGCTACTGTAATGTTAATGAGATGTTTCCTCAAGCCACCCCCAGTGTGAGGTGTGAGGAGACACAGTTTTGGGAAGACCCTAGTCTGGAGTTAGGGGGGTCTAGAAAAATCTGTTGGCCTAGGAAGAGGCTATATTAGCCCTGTGAATCATGGCAGGCCTGGCATACTGGGTGTTCCCTTACATGCCATATAAGGGACCCCCCCCCCCCCCCCCCCCCCCTGCCACTGTGCTATTGCTTTCTGCAGAGGGGTGACTATTCTTAGGCTGTCACTTCAGCTCATCTAAGCAGGCAAGACCTCTCTTCCTCTGGCTCTCTACTCTCTTCTGTCCATCTTTCTCTTATTATTTAAAAAGGGGTGGGCTTGAATTACGTATTTGTCTGTGGCTGTACTGGGTTGGTTTTTCATTTGCTGTACTCCCAGTCTCACTTGACATTTCAGGGAGATATTGTATCTTTTTTTTGTCCTCCACTTTAATTTTTTTACACCTTTTTTCTGCTTTCAGAGGCTACTTGGCTCCTGCCCCACCACCTCTACCTCAATTTTTGGACACCACTTTGGAGGAAGATTAAACCATCCAAGCAATCAAAGCCTTTGGAAGAATGAGTACCTACAACATTTCTCTGAGTGGGCCGGCCCCATGGGGCTTCCGATTGCAGGGAGGCAAGGACTTCAACATGCCCCTGACCATCTCCAGGGTAAGAGCTTGATACATCCAATTCAGAGTACAATGATCCATACTTTGTACACACATGAAGATATTTATACATCCCATATCCCATTTGTCTTTTGACCAATGAGATTATCCTTTTGTCTTGCATTAAGCTTGAATCTCATTGTTGTGGTTTATTTAATGGTCAGTGCTTGAAGCAGTCACCCAACCCTTGTATGACATCAAATATTGAATTACTGCTACAGTACTAGTACAGTACTTGTAGGTGTGTTGTTGTTAAACATGGTGGGCCTTTTTGGGAAGTTTGGTTGATTGATAGATTGTTTGGGATGCAGTGTTATTACAGTAGTTTCAATACGTTGTGTCATTGGTTGGTATCATTGTGTGGTATTTGAAAATCCAGTGCGAAAGCTTGGCCATTGCTAAAGTCTGAGAATATGCTTTGTTGTGTTCACCTTTTACTGTAGTAGTGTGTTCACCTTACACATTGTAAAGCCCTAAAGGCCCTGCATAAAATGATGGTAAAACTCTGCCATGTAAACATAAAAGACGAAATAGGTGGATGGTGAGAATGTAGACTTGTGTATTTTCAGACTGGAATCATGGCATGGCATATATAGTTACTTCAGTTGTTACTCCAGGTGTGGTTATGCTTTTTGTATGTTGCGTTTGTGCTGTCGTGACCCAATATGTGAGTTCATTGCCCTTTCCTCTCCAAAACTGAAAATAGATATTTGGATTTGTCACCCTGTAACTTTGAGGTGTCAAGGTGGAATTCCCCACTTTATTTTAGTACTGCAAGTAAAATAGGTGTTTTGGCCTGAATATCACAAGTTCTTTTCTGGGAAGGAGAAATATATTTTCTATGAACATCTCTTCTAAGAACATAAATCTATCAATGCTCTTAGAAGAGATATTTGTAGAAGATATATTTCTTAGAAGAAAAGAGAGGAAACGCTGGAATAATAGGATGAGTCTGGTATGTGTTTCCTGAAGCATGTGTGTTCATAACGGGTGCATTTTTTGGATATATGGTCCTCTGTAGCTCAATTGGTAGAGCATGGCGCTTGTAACGCCAGGGTAGTGGGTTCGATCCCCGGGACCACCCATACGTAAAAATTTATGCACACATGACTGTAAGTCACTTTGGATAAATGCGTCTGCTAAATCGCAAATTATATTATATTATATATGTGCATAACTCACTTGTAGATTACCTTTACAGTATGTTAGGACTGGTGCCTGTAAATGTTAGTGTATGTGTGTGTGGATGGGTCCTTTGCTATTCCTAGGCCCCAGGTGAGGAAAGTCTCTCCACTCAGTTGTGTGACTGGCTGGCATTAGAGGAACCTGAGGGTGGAGAGACTAGAGGCATGTAAAAAGACCCAGGGCTGTCAGACAGTGGCAGTTGGACGTGCTCCACACTGAAAGGATTCAATGGCATTCCATCGCCCATCCACACATACATTGTGGCCACAGAACAATGTTCACTGGATAGGCTCTCCCTTTATCCTTCTACGGTGACGAGCACTCCCTGTCATGGACTGGTTTTCAGCACCCACACCACAGAATAGAAAGATGCACAGCCAGATACCGTGCCTGTCAAAGTAATATGTCTCTGTCTTGTTAATGAGGTTTATTGTACACATCAGAGAGGCAGAAGTTGGCAAGGAGAATGCAGTTATTTCCAAATCAACCTATAGCCCCTTCTCCTTACTTGCTCTGAAAGGATTGGAGAAGTGTAATCCACACAGTAAAAAGTCTACCTACTGTAGCATTTCAAAGGGCAAAGTAGTATAGCTATCACTATTGTTAATACAGTCCTTTCAGATCTACAGGAAGTGCATGGAGATAGGAGCAAGTGGTCCATTTGGAATTAGGGCGTAAGTGTAGCCTCAGCACGCAATAACATTTATTTCAATAAGCCTTTAGAACTGGTTGTTGAATACCTTACTGTACAGTCTTGTATAGAGGAGGCCTGCAAGCTGGACTCTCCAGTCTGCAGCCCAGGAGCACCAGGCCCAGTCACTCAGCACTCTGACAGGTGGAGAGAAACTTCCGCCTGCCTAGAGCTGCTGCTCCCTCCTATAAATAGTTTCTGTCCCACCGGTGGACAATGCTGTTTGTTTGGGCGGTCCATGACTGCTGTCTTTTTTTTCTTCCAGAGCCAGGTGTGACAGAGAGAGAGAATGTGTGTAGTGTTGTAGCCTACATACTGTGTGTGCACTGTATGATAGAGGAGAGGGAAGTTAGAGGGGTGGGGGATTGGGTTGGGTTGTTAAATTGCTGATGACCAAGCTGCTGCTTGTGTCACTCACATGTGACGGCCTGGACTGCACAACCTCAGCCCTGTACACACATACTGCACGGCTACTGTGGTGGTTCCAATTACCCATGTCATGTTACAGTATATCTGTGATATAGCTAGCTACATAAGATCTAGCACTGTGAGACAGATCCCCAGGGACAAGGCTGGATTATGGCTGTAAAAAGAAGTGTTGTAAGGTGCTCTGTGTACAGTACATCTCAAGTGACTGAGATTTAAAAAATCTGCTGCTAAATCTGAAACATTATGATAGTTAAAGGGATTCTCCTGTACTTTTGTATACTTTTTAGCCAGTAGTTCTGAAAGTAGCGCTCACGAGCCAAAAGTGGTCCCCGAAAATTGCGTACTATGTCGCATATGTGCAGATATGTGCACCACGTCATTGCTCTCTTTCGCTCTGCTATGGATGAATCATGTGCATCTTGCTAGCTGTCACTTACAGTGGGGAGAACAAGTATTTGATACACTGCCGATTTTGCAGGTTTTCCTACTTACAAAGCATGTAGAGGTCTGCAATTTTTATCATAGGTACACTTCAACTGTGAGAGACGTAATCTAAAACAAAAATCCTGAAAAACACATTGTATGATTTTTAAGTAATTAATTTGCATTTTATTGCATGACATAAGTATTTGATCACCTACCAACCAGTAAGAATTCCGGCTCTCACAGACCTGTTAGTTTTTCTTTAAGAAGCCCTCCTGTTCTCCACTCATTACCTGTATTAACTGCACCTGTTTGAACTCGTTACCTGTATAAAAGAAACCTGTCCACACACTCAATGAAACAAACTCCAACCTCTCCACAATGGCCAAGACCAGAGAGCTGTGTAAGGACATCAGGGATAAAATTGTAGACCTGCACAAGGCTGGGATGGGCTACAGGACAATAGGTAAGCAGCTTGGTGAGAAGGCTACAACTGTTGGCGCAATTATTAGAAAATGGAAGAAGTTCAAGATGACGGTCAATCACCCTCGGTCTGGGGCTCCATGCAAGATCTCACCTCGTGGGGCATCAATGATCATGAGGAAGGTGAGGGATCAGCCCAGAACTACACGGCAGGACCTGGTCAATGACCTGAAGAGAGCTGGGACCACAGTCTCAAAGAAAACCATTAATAACACACTACGCCGTCATGGATTAAAATCCTGCAGCGCACGCAAGGTCCCCCTGCTCAAGCCAGCGCATGTCCAGGCCCGTCTGAAGTTTGCCAATGACCATCTGGATGATCCAGAGGAGGAATAGGAGAAGGTCATTTGGTCTGATGAGACAAAAATAGAGCTTTTTGGTCTAAACTCCACTCGCCGTGTTTGGAGGAAGAAGAAGGATGAGTACAACCCCAAGAACACCATCCCAACCGTGAAGCATGGAGGTGGAAACATCATTCTTTGGGGATGCTTTTCTGCAAAGGGGACAGGACGACTGCACCGTATTGAGGGGAGGATGGATGGGGCCATGTATCGCGAGATCTTGGCCAACAACCCCCTTCCCTCAGTAAGAGCATTGAAGATGGGTCGTGGCTGGGTCTTCCAGCATGACAACGACCCGAAACGCACAGCCAGGGCAACTAAGGAGTGGCTCCGTAAGAAGCATCTCAAGGTCCTGGAGTGGCCTAGCCAGTCTCCAGACCTGAACCCAATAGAACATCTTTGTAGGGAGCTGAAAGTCCGTATTGCCCAGCGACAGCCCCGAAACCTGAAGGATCTGGAGAAGGTCTGTATGGAGGAGTGGGCCAAAATCCCTGCTGCAGTGTGTGCAAACCTGGTCAAGACCTACAGGAAACGTATGATCTCTGTAATTGCAAACAAAGGTTTCTGTACCAAATATTAAGTTCTGCTTTTCTGATGTATCAAATACTTATGTCATGCAATAAAATGCAAATGAATTACTTAAAAATCATACAATGTGATTTTCTGCATTTTTGTTTTAGATTCCGTCTCTCACAGTTGAAGTGTAACTATGATAAAAATTACAGACCTCTACATGCTTTGTAAGTAGGAAAACCTGCAAAATCGGCAGTGTATCAAATACTTGTTCTCCCCACTGTATATGGCGAGGGGCTGAAGCTCATTGGTTGAACTCTAATGGCTAGGGGGCTGGCCCACGTAGGGGGGAAAATTGAGGGAAAATGGCGCAGTACAGCATCCAGAGAAATGGTTGCTTTAAAACTAGAGGTTTTGTGGCTAATTTAGGGAAGACAGTAATTGTGCTCATATATTATGCATGTATTACCACACATTGACACATCCAGCCCAAAGCGGGAGGTTTGACAAATACTTAATAGTCGCAAGTGTTCCGGAGCATGTCTTAAGGCTATAGGTCTGGCTTTGGGTATACTGCAACAGGTTTTAAGAGATCTCTCTAACTTTATACACTCAATTAGTATTTGGTAGCATTGCCTTTAAATTGTTTAACTTGGGTCAATTGTTTCGGGTAGCCTTCCACAAGCTTCCCACAATAAGTTGGGTGAATTTTGGCCCATTCCTCCTAACAGAGCTGGTGTAACTGAGTCAGGTTTCTAGGCCTCCTTGCTCACACACGCTTTTTCAGTTTTGCCCACAACTTTGGAAGTAGGATTCAGGTCAGGGCTTTGTGATGGCCACTCCAATAACTTGACTTTGTTGTCCTTAAGCCATTTTGCCACAACTTTGGAAGTATGCTTGGGGTCATTGTCCATTTGGAAGACCCATTTGCGACCAAGCTTTAACTTCCTGACTGATGTCTTGAGATGTTGCTTCAATATGTCCACATAAGTTTCCTTCCTTATGATGCCATCTATTTTGTGAAGTGCACCAGTCCCTCCTGCAGCAAAGCACCCCCACAGCATGATGCTGCCACCCCTTGCTTCACGGTTGGGATGGTGTTCTTCGGCTTGCAAGCAACCCCCTTTTTCCTCCAAACATAACGAAGGTCATTATGGCCAAACAGTTCTATTTGTGTTTCATCAGACCAGAGGACATTTCTCCAAGAAGTACGATCTTTGTCCCCATGTGCAGTAGCAAACCGTAGTCTGGCTTTTTTATGGCGGTTTTGGAGCAGTGGCTTCTTCCTTGCTGAGCGGCCTTTCAGGTTATGTCGATATAGGACTCGTTTTACTGTGGATATAGATACTTTTGTACCTGTTTCCTCCAGCATCTTCACAAGGTCCTTTGCTGTTGTTCTGGGATTGATTTGCACTTTTCGCACCAAAGTACATTAATCTCTAGGAGACAAAACGCGTCTCCTTCCTGAGCGGTATGACGGCTGCGTGGTCCCATGGTGTTTATACTTGCGTACTATTGTTTGTACAGATGAACGTGGTACTTTCAGGCGTTTGGAAATTGCTCCCAAGGATGAACCAGACTTGTGGAGGTCAACAATTTTCTTTCTGAGGTCTTGGCTGATTTCTTTAGATTTTCCCATGATGTCAAGCAAAGAGGCACTGAGTTTGAAGGTAGGCCTTGAAATACATCCACAGGTACACCTCCAATTGACTCAAATTATGTCAATTAGCCTATCAGAAGCTCCTAAAGCCATGACATCATTTTCTGGAATTTTCCAAGCTGTTTAAAGGCACAGTCAACTTAGTGTATGTAAACTTCTCACCCACTGGAATTGTGATACAGTGAATTATAAGTGAAATAATCTGTCTGTAAACAATTGTTGGGAAAAATTACTTGTGTCATGCACAAAGTAGAAGTCCTAACTGACTAGCCAAAACTATAGTTTGTTAACAAGAAATTTGTGGAGTGATTGAGAAACGAGTTTTAATGACTCCAACCTAAGTGTATGTAAACTTCGGACTTTAACTGTGTGTGGGAACTCCTTCAAGACTGTTGGACAAGCATTCTAGGTGAAGCTGGTTGAGAGAATGCCAAGATTGTGCAAAGCTGTCATAAAGGCAAAGGGTGGCTATTTGAAGAATTTGTTTAACACTTTTTTTGGTTACTACATGATTCCATATTTGTTATTTCATAGTTTTGATGTCTTCACTATTATTCTAAAATGTTGAAAATATTAAAAATAAAGAAAAACCTTTGAATGAGAGGCTGTGTCCAAACTTTTGACAGGTTCTGTACATGTATGTATGTATGTATGTATGTATGTATGGGCTTGTGTAAGATATTAATTAGGTTCATTCACCTTCGCCTGTGAAATGATTATTGGCTCAGGTATAAAGCAATTGAGCTCAGTCTGTTGCCTAAGATACCATGTACAGCAATGGAACAAGTCAACCCCGGTGGTTTGTTTCAAGTGAAATGTTTACAATTCATTGA
The DNA here is from genome assembly GCF_964263955.1 of Coregonus lavaretus. Taxonomy (NCBI): domain Eukaryota; kingdom Metazoa; phylum Chordata; class Actinopteri; order Salmoniformes; family Salmonidae; genus Coregonus; species Coregonus lavaretus. The sequence continues at coordinate 17,407,511 of NC_140023.1, forward strand.
TACCCCTGGAATTGTAGATATCTACATTAGATAATGGCCCCTGTCTCATAGAGGCGATAACAACCATGTAGACCAGGGGTGTCGAACTCAGTTTGCCCCAGGGGATGCATTCGGTCTTCAATGAGGTTCCTTGCCATCAAAATATACCAAACATAGCCCTCTATCTATCGTTTTTGGAATTGTTGATGCTCCCTGACTGTCTAATGATTATTAGCGAGCTGGACAATCAAGAAACTTTATGAATATAGGTCCATTATCATTTCTACACAGTTTCAATTAATTACAAAATAAGTACTCAAACCACCCGCAGGCCAGATTGGAGCCCCCGGGCCGTGAATTTGACACCCCTGGTGTAGACTTTGAAATATATTTATGTGGGATTATGTGGAGGTGAAACCAGGAGTGATGCTAAAGCAGATAGCATATGGAAAGCATGAACTTGAAACCCTGCTGTAATATCAAGCAGCAGACTGTGAGTTTGGGATGAAAATAAATCTTGTTGGAGGAGAGGCCTTTCAAAAAATATTTCCTCCGTTTTCAAGTAGGGGCACTTAATTTATCCACATTCCAAAGTCCGTCCTGGCTGTCTTGCATGTGACTTGGCTTCTTTATGTGAGAAAAATCAGCTGCTGTCTGTCGTCCTCAAAAAACCGACTCATCTCAAGGTTCTTCGGATGTGTGCGTCACCATTTATTGGTTTATAAACTGCCCATATTTATGAGGGAGCACTGTGACATTTCCTTTTAATATTGGACTGCCATTATAAACTACTATGGCCTTCATAAGATGTCTGAGGGAAATGTCAGCAAGGAGATCCACCAACTCTGAATACAAAATGTGTACCTAGCAAACCTCTGGAGTCCAGTAAGGAGAATAGCACTGTATTGAGTGCCACATGCACGACAGCTGGTTGTGATATGGTCCTTTCTATTCTGCCTTGCCTGTTAGGACACCTTGGCTCGCAACAATTCATGTTATCAAGAAGTTTATGGGATTCAGGAAAGTGATTAAAAAAAATTTGCATTTATTTGAGCTCCTTCAACTGCCCTCCCATATAGCCTCAGAAGATCAAGTTTTACAATGGGCTGTAATCTGATCTGTAATAATCCTTTAAGGAAATTCCGTTTGCAGTTTGTGGCCTCAGCCGTGTCATGCTGCTATTAAAATGTGTCTCCTCTCCTCCCCAGGGCAGTGGCCTAAGTTGTTGAGTTGAGTGTCGTCTTACTTTACGAGGGGAGGGCTGGTTATCCAACACAGGAGGGCTTGTGTGACAGTTTTTTAGTCAACACTTCTTGGCTCTAGTATGTAGCGGTAAAGTGGTAATTCCTTACGGCCTTTGGTCTGGCTGTGAGATTTGCTATTGACAGATGAACACAAATCCCCTTGAGTGGATACGGGTGATTATGTTCTTTCTGTTTGAGTGTCAGCCTGAGACTGAGGGGAAATGGGGCCATGCTTTCAAACTTTTGAGTCATTGCCTCATACACTGATCCTCATGTTGGGTATGTGACCCTGTCTGTGACGAGATGGATTTAACGAGCTGATTCATTTATTTAAATCAGTAAATACATTACATTACATCATCCATCAATAAACACGTCTAATTATCATAACGTGGGCTAAATGCAACCTTGTGTGAAGGTGAAGTACATCATGTTTATAATGCTATTCTACTAGATATTGCCTGTCTGTTTTACCCTTGGACCGCTGAGTTGTAAACCTTGTAGAGCGTCGGCCTTGTAGATTTGACATAAATCAGTGTGATACATGACAGACTTGAATACTGTACCTGTCTTAGAACCAGCAGACAAGGCTCACCCTCTAAACCCATCTGGTGTACATTAGATAATCTTCTCCCCTTGCCCCCAGGATTTAACAAGGTCTGCTTGATGCAGTTTGTATCCTTTCAATTGACTGTGCGGTCTGAATTCCTCCGACTTCTCCGAATCCATACGGAAATAAGGGGCTTTAAGTATAGTTTTATGGGCCGTATCGTCCTCCCCAGTTAAATTCCCTCTTCCTATCAATCAAGCTTGCTGCAACTCTAAATAAAGATGTAACCTATAATGCAGAGTAGTGTACACAGTAACAACTATTAGCAAGGGGCCTATGTCCAGTACATCTCACTACCATAGTACATGGTCTATAGTATACATTGGTGCCGTGTTACCCCCCCCCCCCCACACACACACACACACACACACACACACACACACACACACACACACACACATACAGTAGCAGATTGAAGATTGAGGTCCTGAGCAGTCAGTAGGCTGCTGACTCAGTCTGATAACGTGGCTGTTAAATTAGCCCTGGTCTCACAGGCCTCTGCATTCCAGCACCCCCCCCCCCCCCCAGGCCTGTGGTATGAGAGCCAGTGACGGGGGCTGCTGACAGGCAAGGCTGTTTTTAGCAAGCAGCTGAAGGTCAGGGCAGATTGTGAGGGCTATGTATACCAGCAGTGCTCACCTCCACCCCTGCAGGGGTCAGGGGACCGGGTTAGGACTTTGAGCCTGGGGTTCCCAGTAACTCAGCCTCTCTTAGCTGTCCATTGGTGTCAACAGTGGGTTAATGTGTCTTGAAACTTATGATGGCAGTGTTCTGATGGTGTTTAATTGATGTTACTGAGAGGTAATCTGGACTGTTGACCTGTGAAAGCAGTCAGGCTTTCCCAAGGCAGACTAGGACTGCTGGGTAGAGCAGGGCGGGGTGTGGGGGATAGGATATCGGGTCACCCTGATTCTTTTCACACTTGTTAGCAGAAACTAACTCAAGCTTCGAGTCTTCAAGTATGTGGCTTGTAAAATTACACACATTTTGGACAAATTAAACACTTATTCTATGTAAATGTGGTGTAGACCTTATTTTCCCCTGAAATTAATACCATACTAGCAAAAGACCAAAAGTGTTTGCCTCTTTATAAACCTGTTGTTAATGTATGTAAAAGCATTGGGTGTATTTTCGAAACTTCAGAATGATCTTGTGAAACAGCAGTTTGAATTAATAAGTAATTAAATAAATGTGTAGGGGAAATATTGATTAATCAAATCAGAAGTTCTGTATACAGTGTCATGATAGTGGACAAACCCATAATTAATTAATAATTAATCAAACCATGATCTGATTAAGCGATTCCATCATGGCAGTGGCAGGCCAGTGAGGCTGTGATACAAGAGTGTGTGGTCTCATTTCAGTCTATCTATAGCTGTTCGGCTGGCAATCACTTTTTCTTTAGTTAGCTACTGTATTTCTGACTCTCTTAGCTGATTTCCCTCTTTATTTCTCTCTCTCTCTCTCTCAATTCAAAGGGCTTTATTGGCATGGGAAACATGTTTACATTGCCAAAGCAAGTGAAATAGATAATATAAAAAATGAACAGTAAAAATTACACTCATAAAAGTTCCAAAGGAATAGAGACATTTCAAATGTCATTAAGGCTATCTCTCTCTCCTTTCGATCTATCTTCTCTCTGGCTCGCTCTCTGTGCCCCACTTTCCCCCATGGTCTTTGCCTGGCCCATAGAACAGGCCTGCCCTTTGTGTGTTGTGAGTGCACAGGAGATTTGAGCTGGCATATCAGCCAGCCTTTCACCCAGATATCAATAGACCAGAGTTGGGGTGGAGGGTTAGTACAGGTTTTGTGAGCCAGTTGGTAATCCACTCCTCACCCTCTCTCAAGCCCTTTGTTTTTCCTGGTTGCCCCTCCATTTCCTCTTGTCATTTGCTTTGTGGGTCCAGTGAGAAACAAACGTTTCAATGAACTTGGATTTTGTAGCTTATTTAGTCAGCAGGGGGAAATTCTATTCATTTATTGATGGAGAAAGTTTTCTATTTTAGTCCTCATTGGGGGGAAAAATTGTCTAAAAGCAGAGCAACACCTGTTGCATGTTTTACTCCACTGACTCCAGTAGCAATGTAATCACTGTGTTATATCATTTCCTGCGTTATTATGGTGTGACCCTGATGGTCAACATGACTGTAAGATCGAGGGGGTCACTAGTAACTCTTTGATCACACAATATCTTGTCCTCTATGGCGCCAATTGTAATAGAGTTGACCAGTGGAGCACGAACACCATCGTAAATACAACGTATATTTATCTGTTTATTTATTTTCCCTTTCATACTTCAACTATTTGCACATGTGTTACAACACTGTACATAGCCAATAATATAACACTTTTGTGAGTGTAATGTTTACTGTTCATTTCTGATTATTTATTTCCCTTGTTTATGCCAATAAAGCAGAGAGAGAGGGTCATGCTTTGATTCTGCCCGTCTTTCTCGGTCTGTCCCTATAGAAGTTGTGATTTATTTATTGATGATGATAAATATGTAGAGGGGCTTGATCAGAAAAAAACAATTTGAAAAGAAACTATTTTAGTTAAAACATTGAGGTGTTTTAGTCTCTTTTTCTAATTATTATTTTAATCACGACTTTTATGTAGCAAAGTGTAAATGATATTAATAAGCTCCTGTCAATTGTCCTGGACCCTGTCATTAACGATGACTGTCATCATTCTTTTCCCTTAATATTAATGTGACAAGCCACATGGACACAACATGTAGGAGCTTCAGTCATACATACCATGATCAAGAATAACTCCTGGCCCTAAATACAGTGTATGACAAACCACTCTGTGATCCAGCTGTGGTTTTGACAGGAGAATAGAAAGTCCGTTTTACCAATTGAGTGTGGGGCAAGAATGGCACATTAATGGCTATTGAATGTGGTTTAGCAGTGACACATCTGTCAAATATACTGTACACCAGGAATGTCATTATTACTTCTGTCCACAGAGGAGATTGTCATCGGTTATATTCCCTGTCCCAATGGTCAGTTTCCTCTGCGGTACTCAGGATTTCCTGCTAAATACAGCAGCAGGCTCAGTGTTTTCCACAAGTACATAGACTAGGCAGCCAAATAGAAAAAGAAGCCAGCCAAGCGCCCCCGGCCGGGGTTCAAAATATTTGCAGAAGGAGCTCTTTTGGTGGCTTCTGGTACATTCAAATGCCTTGATTCCATCTGAAATACACAGTGAAATTATTGAATACTTTATCGAGTTTACCTCCCAGATTGGAAAAATGTGTTGTGGTATTGTATAGAAAGACATGACTTTACAATTTAAATAACTGAAAATGTATGAATTCAGTGTATTGTGAGTTGTTTTGGATATTGTCTAGGTCTATATGATCAGGACTATTTTCTAAGAGGGCATTAAACTTTTTTTACATTTTAACCTATCTTCTCTTGAGATTAAAGTCTTATTTACAATTTTACTGCAATATATGAAATGCCATAGTGATGTTTGATCTTCAAATGTATGTATTTTATTCAAACAGAAAAAGTAAGTAAATAGCCCACACTATCTTGAAAAATAACAAATACATTTTTTGGGGGGGCAGTTTTTCCCATAGTTTATTTTCGCATTTAGAGCACACTTTTTAAAAATAGAAAAACAATAACAACATTGCATGTTTTAAGTCCACAACAATGCTTAAACCACATGAGGAGACCCCATGAATTCTGGGAACAATCTGAGAAATTGATTTTTGGGTGTAGTTATTACCCTTTTTAATTCAAGTGCACACATAGCAAGAGGCTGTTGTTTAGCAGTGTTTTTGTAGTGCACATGTGATGGTAGAGTTTGAAAAACAAATGCACATTGGATTGATGAAAATAATCATGATACCATTCTGCCAGGTAAGCATAGGCAACTTTGAAGTTAACATTTCATTGAAGGTTTTTGGGAAAGCCTTTCCATCTAGGCCTACCAGAAGACTGTTTTCATTAGCATCATCGCTAACAGTTACGCAAAGTGGTAGACGCACGCACCACACACACACAGAGACAGGGGCATTCTCGTTGCCTCTTCAGAAAGTTGCAGGAAATGCAAATCACTGATGCATTCTGTTCATGTCTTATGTTAGGCTAAACTTGGGTTGATTCCCTACTAAGGTCAATACATTTTTGTTGTTGTTGTAGAATTCCATTTTCATGCATGGATTCTGAAAGGGCCCCAATTATCATATTTGGAGCAGCATTATGCTCTCCACTACCTATTGTTCCTACAGTGAAGATTATCCTTCTTCATCTGATTTATTTTCATAATTTATCTGCAGATAATCACCAATAAGCCTAGGCCTACCAGTAGAATATGCAAATTAGGGAGCCAAATAAACATCTCTCTCACAGATGCGATTCGGTAGGCTATCACTGATGAGAGTCACTCACTTTAGAGTCACTGACTGGCAAGCCCCGACATCGAAAGGAAACCTAGAATATCCTTTGGATTACTTGTCCCGATGTGATACCATGGACATACAGTGGGGGAAAAAAGTATTTAGTCAGCCACCAATTGTGCAAGTTCTCCCACTTAAAAAGATGAGAGAGGCCTGTAATTTTCATCATAGGTACACGTCAACTATGACAGACAAATTGAGAAAAAAAATCCAGAAAATCACATTGTAGGATTTTTAATGAATTTATTTGCAAATTATGCTGGAAAATAAGTATTTGGTCACCTACAGACAAGCAAGATTTCTGGCTCTCACAGACCTGTAACTTCTTCTTTAAGAGGCTCCTCTGTCCTCCACTCGTTACCTGTATTAATGGCACCTGTTTGAACTTGTTATCAGTATAAAAGACACCTGTCCACAACCTCAAACAGTCACACTCCAAACTCCACTATGGCCAAGACCAAAGAGCTGTCAAAGGACACCAGAAACAAAATTGTAGACCTGCACCAGGCTGGGAAGACTGAATCTGCAATAGGTAAGCAGCTTGGTTTGAAGAAATCAACTGTGGGAGCAATTATTAGGAAATGGAAGACATACAAGACCACTGATAATCTCCCTTGATCTGGGGCTCCACGCAAGATCTCACCCCGTGGGGTCAAAATGATCACAAGAACGGTGAGCAAAAATCCCAGAACCACACGGGGGGACCTAGTGAATGACCTGCAGAGAGCTGGGACCAAAGTAACAAAGCCTACCATCAGTAACACAATACGCCGCCAGGGACTCAAATCCTGCAGTGCCAGACGTGTCCCCCTGCTTAAGCCAGTACATGTCCAGGCCCGTCTGAAGTTTGCTAGAGTGCATTTGGATGATCCAGAAGAGGATTGGGAGAATGTCATATGGTCAGATGAAACCAAAATAGAACTTTTTGGTAAAAACTCAACTCGTCGTGTTTGGAGGACAAAGAATGCTGAGTTGCATCCAAAGAACACCATACCTACTGTGAAGCATGGGGGTGGAAACATCATGCTTTGGGGCTGTTTTTCTGCAAAGGGACCAGGACGACTGATCCGTGTAAAGGAAAGAATGAATGGGGCCATGTATCGTGAGCTTTTGAGTGAAAACCTCCTTCCATCAGCAAGGGCATTGAAGATGAAACGTGGCTGGGTCTTTCAGCATGACAATGATCCCAAACACACCGCCCGGGCAACGAAGGAGTGGCTTCGTAAGAAGCATTTCAAGGTCCTGGAGTGGCCTAGCCAGTCTCCAGATCTCAACCCCATAGAAAATCTTTGGAGGGAGTTGAAAGTCCGTGTTGCCCAGCGACAGCCCCAAAACATCACTGCTCTAGAGGAGATCTGCATGGAGGAATGGGCCAAAATACCAGCAACAGTGTGTGAAAACCTTGTGAAGACTTACAGAAAACATTTGACCTGTGTCATTGCCAACAAAGGGTATATAACAAAGTATTGAGAAACTTTTGTTATTGACCAAATACTTATTTTCCACCATAATTTGCAAATGAATTCATAAAAAATCCTACAATGTGATTTTCTGTATTTTTTTTCCTCATTTTGTCTGTCATAGTTGACGTGTACCTATGATGAAAATTACAGGCCTCTCTCATCTTTTTAAGTGGGAGAACTTGCACAATTGGTGGCTGACTAAATACTTTTTTCCCCACTGTATAACCACGTTGCATGATTTATGAATGGCAAAGGCATATAGGAGATCGACTTTATTCAGTCAGTTCGACACCTTTTATAAACGAGTCAACACTTGCTGTTCAGTTGTCAATCAACACACAGTAAATAGCCTAGGCCTACTATGCACCAGAACTCCACATGGCTGTATGTGAAACACGCTAAATAAAATAAATGAATGTGTCAGAAAACAACAATAATTAGGCTAAATCGTGGATTTCGATTCATCGTTACCACTTACATTACATGGGACATGCAAATTCACGAGCATCATGCTCGCGCTCCCTCCGTGTAAAGAAATGTAACTGCAACCAGAGATCTGTAGGCTAGGCCTATATAATGACGAGATGCTTATGTCTCCGCACTAACAATGGGAGTCGTTGTCCTAAAAGGCGGAAAGGCAGGCGACAAGTTTAGTTCCAAAATAAGCCCATAGAAACTCATTGGACGTATTTTGGCGAGAGTGAAACCAGGGACGGATGAAGAAATCATAGGCTCCGGGGCTTTTTTTTTTTTTTTTTTTATAGGTGGCTACATTTTTTATAAGTGTTTTGAATTCTGGTCTTGAATTCAAACAAACAATAGCCCAAGCCAATGAAGCGACACACAGATTGTACAATATTAGGAGGCAATATATAAAAAGTATATACCCTGAACAAAAATATAAATGCAACATGTAAATGTATGAAAATGTATGCACTCACTAACTGTAAGTCGCTCTGGATAAGAGCTTCTGCTAAATGACTAAAATGTAAATGTAAAAAGTAAAGTGTTGGTCCCATGTTTTATGAGCTGAAATAAAATATCCCAGAAATTGTCCATACGTACAAAAAGCTTATTTCTCTCAAATTGTGTCAAATCCCTGTTGGTGAGCATTTCTCCTTTGCCAAGATAATCCATCCACCTGACAGGTGTGGAATATTGAGAAGCTGATTAAACAGCATGATCATTACACAGGTGCACCTTGTGCTGGGGACAATGAAAGGCCACTCTAAAATGTGCAGTTTTGTCACACAACACAATGCCACAGATGTCTCATGTTTTTAAGGAGAGTGCAATTGGCATGCTGACTGAATGTTCACCAGAGCTGTTGCCAGAAAATGGAATGTTAATTTCTCTACCATTAGCCAACGTCATTTTAGAGAATTTGGCAGTACGTCCAACCGGCCTCACAACCGCATACCATGTGTAATCACACCAGCCCAGGACCTCCACATCTGCCTTCTTCACCTGTGGGATCGTCTAAGACCAGCCACCCGGACAGTTGATGAAACTGTGGGTGTGCACAAACTATCAGAAACCGTCTCAGGGAAGCTCAGATTCAGTGTTTAATAGTCACATGTACAGGGTTGCAGGTGTGATTGCAGGGTACAGTGAAAAATGTAGGATGCAGGATTAAGTGAAATAAAATAATGAACATTTTAATAAAAAACAACAACAATATAAATACCACTATGTACACAATAACTGTGGCAGTGATGAATAAATACATGTCCATCGGGGTGGAGGCAGAGTAAAGACTGTTCAGGGGGTGTGGGGGAATGACCATTGGGGGAGTAGCATGTAAGTGATCGTTGGGGGTGGTGGTGTCCATAGGGGGAGTAGCAGGGGGGAAATGTCTCTAGGGGGAGTAGGTAGCTGACTAGTGGTGACTATTCAGCAGCCTGATGGTCTGAGGGTAGAAGCTATTGGCCAGTCTGATAGTTTTTGCCATGATGCTCCTGTACTGCCCGCGTCTGAGTGATTGAAGCAGGGAGAACAGGCCATGGCTTGGGTTGCTGGGGTCCCTGATGATCTTCTTGGCCTTCCTGCGACACCTGGTGTTGTAGGTGTCCTGTAGGGCAGGCAGTGTGCACCCAATGGTGCGTTCTGCTTCACGTATTAGCGGTGGTGTAAAGTACTTAAGTAGAAATACTTTAAAGTACTACTTAAGTCGTTTTTTGTGGTTTCTGTACTATACTTTACTATTTATATATTTGACAACTTTTACTTCACTACATTCCTAAAGAAAAGAATGTACTTTTTACTTTATACATTTTCCCTGACATCCTAAAGTACTCATTAAATTTTGAATGCTTAGCAGGACAGGAAAATGGAGAACATCCCTGGTCATCCCTACTGCCTCTGATCTGGCTGACTCACTAAACATAATTGCTTTGTTTGAGTGTTGGAGTGTGCCCCTGGCTATCCGTAAATTAAAAAAATACAAGAAAATGGTGCCGTCTGGTTTGCCTAATATAAGGAATTTGAAATTATTTATACATTTACTTTTACTTTTGATACCTATGTATATTTTAGCAATTACATTTACTTTTGATACTTTTAGACTTTTACTCAAGTAGTATTTTACTGGGTGACTTTTACTTCATTTTCTTTTAAGGTATCTTTACTTTTACTCAAGTATGACAATTGGGTACTTTTTCCACCACTGTGTATTAGGTATATGCTCGTTGTCCTCACCAGGGTCTTGACCTGATTGCAGTTTGGCGTCGTAACTGACTTCAGTGGGCAAATGCTCACCTTCGATGGCCACGGGCATGCTGGAGAAGTGTGCTCTTCACGAATCAATCCCGGTTTCAACTGAACCGGGCAGATGGCAGACGGTTTGCTGATGTGAACAGAGTGCCCCATGGTGGCAGTGGGGTTATGGTATGGGCAGGCATAAGCTACAGACAACGAACACAATTGCATTTTATCAATGGGAATTTGAATGCACAGAGATACCGTGACGAGATCTTGAGGGACATTGTCGTGCCATTCATCCGCCGCCATCACCTCATGTTTCAGCATGATAATGCATGCCCCCATGTCGCAAGGATCTGTACACAATTCCTGGAAGCTGAAAATGTCCCAGTTCTTCCATGGCCTGCATACTCACCAGACATGTCACCCATTGAGCATGTTTGGGATGCTCTGGATCAACGTGTACTACAGCGTGTTCCTGACAATATCCAGCAACTTCGCACAGCCATTGAAGAGGAGTGGTACAACATTCCACAGGCCACAATCAACAGCCTGATCAACTCTATGCGAAGAAAATGTGTCGCGCTGCATGAGGCAAATGGTGGTCACACCAGATACTAACTGGTTTCATGATCCACGCCCCTATTTTTAAAAAAGGTTTCTGTGACTAACAGATGCATATCTGTATTCCCAGTCATTTGAAATCCATAGATTCGGGCCTAATGAATTTATTTAAATTGACCGATTTCCTTATATGAACTGTAACTCAGTAAAATCTTAAATTGTTGCATGTTGTGTCCCATTCAAGTCAGGACTGGCATCCATTGATAGTGTACCCATGAGTTGAACAGTCAAATTGCCAGGGTAAGAGGTTACAAAACCTTTCTATGGATTATGTCTATGGCCAGAACGCAACAAGCTGTAACTTATATTTGGTGTGCATGCTGCCCAAACTGCGGCCTTTCTGACTATTAGCATACCGATAACTGCGAAAATAAAGGAAACACTTGAGTAAATGAGGGATACAAAATATATGTAATAGGGTGGGGTGCATTTTCCTGGCATGGTTTAGGTCCATTTGTAGAATCTATGCCAAGATGCATTGAAGCTGTTCTGGCAGCCCAAACCCTTTTAAGACCACCTTATTTTGGCAGTTTCCTGTATGTGCTTGTGATAAAACGTTATGTTTTTGAAACTATTGATCCTCTGTCGCTAAATTATGCTCTCTGGTGTATTTTGAACATTGAGAGCGGGCTCCTGCGGTTGGATGAAAAAAAAAAAAAAAAAATATTTTATATATATATATATATATATATATATATATATTAATTATGTGTGTATATATGTGTTATTTTTAGTATTTGTTGCCTCTTGGGCCCCCTACAGGTTTGGGCCCAGTCCCTGACTCACACAATTGACAAGTAACATTGATTTATTATGAAGTTTATGAATTGTTTTTTTATTAATCAGTTACCCAATCAAGGCAGGGCCCCCCCAGTTACCCATATGGACCCCCTACCTCCTCTCCTCCCCCCATCTGACGATTAGCAGCCGGCCTACACTCATTGACAGCGGGCTACTGAGTCCTCCTGTGGATGGCATTTGCAGTTAAAATATATAGTGTGTGTACTCTACCAGTCAAAAGTTTGGACACACTTACTCATTCAAGGGTTTTTCTTTATTTGTTAATTTTTTTTTTACATTGTAGAATAATAATAAAGACATCAAAACTATGAATTAACACATATGGAATCATGTAGTAACCCAAAAGTGTAAAACAAATCAAAATATATTTTATATTTGAGATTCTTCAAAGTAGCCACCCTTTGCTGAGTTCCCACATATGCTGACCACTTGTTGGCTGCTTTCCTTCACTCTGCGGTCCAACTCCTCCCAAACCATCTCAATTGGGTTGAGGTCGGGTGATTGTGGAGGCCAGGTCATCTGATGCAGCACTCCATCACTCTCCTTCTTGGTGAAATAGCCCTTACTACAATGTAGAAAATAGTCAAAATAAAGAAAAACCCTTGAATAAGTTGGTGTGTCCAAACTTTTGACTGGTACAGTGTGTGTGTGTGTGTGTATACATACATACTTTTTCATAGCACTGTATGTTCCCTTTATCTAATATTAGGTTTTGGTTGAAGATCTAATAACATTCAGTATCACAAATATGCAAAAGTAGAGAAAATTAGAAAGGGGGCAAATACTTTTTCATAGCACTGTATGTATTTGCCCCCTTTCTAATTTTCTCTACTTTTGCATATTTGTGATACTGAATGTTATTAGATCTTCATCCAAAACCTAATATTAGATAAAGGGACCATACGTGAACAAATAACACAACAATTACATATTTATTTCATTTATTTCATAAACAAAGTTATGCAACACCCAATTCCCCTGTGTGAAAAAGTAATTGCCCCCTTACACTCAATAACTGGTTGTGCCACCTTTAGCTGCAATGACTCCAACCAAATGCTTCCTGTAGTTGTTGATCAGTCTCTCACGTCGCTGTGGAGGAATTTTGGCCCACTCTTCCATGCAGAACTGCTTCAACTCAGTGACGTGTGGGTTTTCTAGCATGAACTGCTCGTTTTAAGTCCTGCCACAACATCTCAATTGGGATTAGGTCTGGACTTTGACTAGGCCATTCCAAAACTTCCAATTTGTTGCTTTTTAGCAATTTTCATGTAGACTTGATTGTGTGTTTTGGATCATTGTCTTGCTGCATGACCCAGCTGCGCTTCAGCTTCAGCTCACAGACGGATGGTCTGACATTCTCCTGTAGAATTCTCTGATACAGAGCAGAATTCATGGTTCCTTCTATTAAGGCAAGTCGTCCAGGTCCTGAGGCAGCAGAGCATTCCCAAACCATCACACCACCACCACCATGCTTGACCTTTTGGTATGATGTTCTTACTGTGGAATGCAGAGTTTGGTTTTCGCCAGGCATTACTGGAACCATGTCGTCCAAAAAGTTATACTTTTGACTCATCTGTTCATAGAAATTTCTTACAAGAGTCTTGATGATCATCCAGGTGCTTCCAGGTGACTTTTGGCAAACTTGAGTCAACTTTTTGGACGAGATGGGTCACATTATGTCTGGCGAAACCAAACACTGCATTCCACAGTAAGCACCTCATACCAACGGTCAAGCATGGTGGTGGTAGTGTGATGATTTGGGAATGCTCTGCTGCCTCAGGACCTGGACGACTTGCCTTAATAGAAGGAACCATGAAGTGTTGTGGTCAGATGAGACCAAAATCGAGCTCTTTGCCATCAACTCAACTCGCCGTGTTTGGAGGAGGAGGAATGCTGCCTATGACCCCAAGAACACCATCCCCACCGTCAAACATGGAGGTGGAAACATTATGCTTTGGGGGTGTTTTTCTGCTAAGGGGACAGGACAACTTCACCGCATCAAAGGGACGATGGACGAGGCCATGTACCGTCAAATCTTGGGTGAGAACCTCCTTCCCTCAGCCAGGGCATTGAAAATGGGTCTTGGATGGGTATTCCAGCATGACAATGACCCAAAACACACGGCCAAGGCAACAAAGGAGTGGCTCAAGAAGAAGCACATTAAGGTCCTGGAGTGGCCTAGCCAGTCTCCAGACCTTAATCCCATAGAAAATCTGTGGAGGGAGCTGAAGGTTCGAGTTGCCAAACGTCAGCCTCGATCCCTCCGGAGATGTGTGCAAACCTGGTGGCCAACTACAAGAAATGTCTGACCTCTGTGATTGCCAACAAGGGTTTTGCCACCAAGTACTAAGTCATGTTTTGCAGAGGGGTCAAATACTTATTTCCCTCATTTAAAATGGAAATCAATTTATAACATTTTTGACATGCATTTTTCTGGATTTTTTTGTTGTTATTCTGGCTTTTAATGTTCAAATAAACCTACCATTAAAATTATAGACTGATCATGTCTTTGTCAGTGGGCAAACGTACAGAATCAGCAGGGAATAAATACTTTTTTCCCTCACTGTATATACTCAATACAAAGTGTTGTGTTTGGGGCAAATCCAACAGAACACATCACTGAGTACCACTCTTCATATTTTCAAGCATGGTGGTGGCTGCATTATGTTATGTGTATGCTTGTCATCGCAAAGGACTAGGGAGTTTTTTAGGATTAAAATAAACGTAATAGAACTAAGCACAGGCAAAATCCTATAGGAAAACTGTGTTCAGTCTGCTTTCCAACAGACACTGGGAGGCAAATTCACCTTTCAGCATGACAATAACCTAAAACAAAAGGTCAAATGGAGTTGCTTACCAAGACGACATAGAATGTTCCTGAGTGCCCTAGTTACAGTTTTGACTTAAATCAGCTTGAAAATCTATGGCAAGACTTGTAAATGGCTGTCTAGCAATGTTCAACAACCTACTTGAAAAAATATATAATGTGCAAATATTGTACAATCCAGGTGTGCGAAGCTCTTAGACTTACCCAGAAAGACTCCCAGAAAGACTCACGCTGCCAAAGGTGATTCTAACATGAATTGACTCAGGGGGTTGAATACTTATGTAATCTAGATATATTGGGGGGGGGGGGGGTTTCATGTTTTTTATTTTTTTCCCAAAATGCACAGCTGAAAAGCCCCCCTGGATATAACTGATTTAGTGGAGAACTTTCAACAACACACTCAAACGGGTCTGCAACAGTGTATGATTACTCAATTGTACTTCTTAAAGTGAAAGTCATAGAACAAGTTCAAAATACAGCCGAAGCATTCCTTGCCTTGTTTTTGGTGTTCCATCTCGATCTGAACAGTTCTTTGTCAATTCATTCATTTGAGCTCAACAAATTGCAGGAAGCATTAAAGGGGCAATCTGCTGTTGGAAAAACAACAAAGCGCTACCTCGCCACATGTTTTGGTAAACAGCTGAGGGATGGAGCGGGAGAAATGTAACCACTCTCAAATTCATAGACAGAGCTATGGATACTGTTATTATACTGCTGCTCTTTAATTATTTGTAATTTTTTAGTTCTCTTTTTTACTTAACACTTCTTTTTCTTAAAATTGCATTGTTGGTTAAGGGCTTGTTATTAAGCATTTCACTCTAAGGTCTACACCTGTTGTATTCGGCGCATGTGACATTTTGATTTGAAGTACTGACCATTCATGAGATTTAAATGATAGATTTAACAATGCAGTGTTTACAAACAATGAAGTTAAAACAAGCTTATATTTTGGTTTCTGATGGCGCAAGGCTGTGAACTAATAAGCTCATGAGGCATTCCTAAGTTGTATTCTTTAAAAAAATCAATGGCTATATATAATTAAAGTCCATAAATGGCTGTAGCAATCGCAGATGCTAAACCCCATAATGCTAAAGTTTACTTTTGGAATCTTCATTTCTTTGCACTTCTCTGTGAAGTCAGTGCCCATTTATCTCATTCTAATGATCTCTTAGGCCAAAATGTATTAAGTGTGTCTCTGTCTACAGCCGACTCACTCTTTTCACTTATGCTACTCTGATGAAAGTGCACGCGGACCGTGTCATTCCATGTCCTTTTAACAGTAATAATGAATAAGCCACCCTGACTTTCAGTTTAGTTAGTTTGATTTTTTTTCTTTTTTTTCTGAAAGCTCTCTCACGTCTCTCGCTCTTTTTTTCCTCTCTTCCTGAATGACGGAAATTATTAAGGAAATATGAAAAGTGAGTAAGTAAGAAATGTCAGGCAGTTTGAACAGGAAGCAGCATATTACTGTGTACTACTCCCGGGAGTAAAAGTTAGGGGTAAAAGACCGTGAGATTAGGTGAGGTAAGGGTTTTTATCAGGAGGGATATTTTGGGTGAGGGTGGTTTTATAAATGAGGGCAGGTGGTGTCAAAACTGGAGGGTTAAGAGGACAGGTCCGGGGGGTGGCGAAAAGAAAACCCTGACTCTCTGTTAAACCAGCTAATGAGTGTCCTGGAAGCCAGATTGGTCCGTCGGACTGCCAGATGGTGAAGCGTGATTCATCACTCCAGAGAACGTGTTTCTCCTGCTCCAGAGTCCAATGGCGGTGAGCTTTATACCACTCCAGCTGACGCTTGGCATTGCGCATGGTGATCTTAGGCTTGTGTGCGGCTGCTCAGCCATGGAATCCCATTTCATGAAGCTCCCGACGAACAGTTCTTGTGCTGACGTTGCTTCCAGAGGCAGTTTGGAACTCTGTAGTGATTGTTGCAACTGAAGACAGACGATGTTTAAGTGCTATGCGCTTCATCATTCGGCGGTCCCGTTCTGTGAACTTGTGTGGCCTACCACTTCGCGGCTGAGCCGTTGTTGCTGGGGCTGGGTGGTTAAGAGGTTGGGCTAGTAACCGAAAGGTTATTGGTTCGAATCCCCGAGCTGACTAGGTGAAATCTGACTAAAATGTGTTTAAAAAAATTGCTCCGAGACGTTTCCACAGAACTTTAACAAACTGACTTGTTGGAAAGGTGGCATCCTATGACTGTGGCACGTTGAAAGTCACTGAGCTCTTCAGTAAGGCCATTCTACTGTCAATGTTTGTCTATGGAGATTGCATGGCGGTGTGCTCGATTTTATACACCGGTCAGCAACGGCTGTGGATGAAATAGCCAAATCCACTAATTTCAAGGTGTGTCCACATACAGTGGCTTGTGAAAGTATTCACCCCCCTTGGCATTTTTCCTATTTTGTTGCCTTACAACCTGGAATTAAAATTGATTTTTGGGGGATTTATATCATTTGATTTACACAACATGCCTACCACTTTGAAGATGCAAAATATTTTTTCTTGTGAAACAAACAAGAAATAAGACATAAAAACAGAACTTGAGCATGCATACCTATTCACCCCCCCAAAGTCAATACTTTGTAGAGCCACCTTTTGCAGCAATTACAGCTGCAAGTCTCTTGGGGTATGTCTCCATAAGCTTGGCACATCTAGCCAATGGGATTTTTGCCCATTCTTCAAGGCAAAACTGCTCCAGCTCCTTCAAGTTGTATGGGTTCCGCTGGTGTACCACAATCTTTGTCATACCACAGATTCTCAATTGGATTGAGGTCTGGGCTTTGACTAGGCCATTCCAAGACATTTAAATGTTTCCCCTTAAACCACTCGAGTGTTGCTTTAGCAGTATGCGTAGGGTCATTGTCCTGCTGGGAGGTGAACCTCCGTCCCAGTCTCAAATCTCTGGAAGACTGAAACAGGTTTCCCTCAAGAATTTCCCTGTATTTAGCGCCATCCGTCATTCCTTCAATTCTGACGAGTTTCCCAGTCCCTGCCAATGGAAAAACATCCCCACAGCATGATGCTGCCACCACCATGCTTCACTGTGGGGAAGGTGTTCTCGGGGTGATGAGGTGTTGGGTTTGCGCCAGACATAGCGTTTTCCTTGATGGCCAAAAAGCTAAATTTTAGTCTCATCTGACCAGAGTACCTTCTTCCATATGTTTGGGGAGTCTCCCACATGGCTTTTGGCGAACACCAAACATGTTTGCTTATTTTTTTCTTTAAGCAATGGCTTTTTTCTGGCCACCCTTCCGTAAAGCCCAGCTCTGTGGAGTGTATGGCTTAAAGTGGTCCTATGGACAGATACTCTAGTCTCCGCTGTGGAGCTTTGCAGCTCCTTCAGGGTTATCTTTGGTCTCTTTGTTGCCTCTCTAATTAATGCCCTCCATGCCTGGTCCGTGAGTTTTGGTGGGCAGCCCTCTCTTGGCAGGTTTGTTGTGGTGCCATATTCTTTCAATTTTTTAATAATGGATTTAATGGTGCGCCGTGGGATGTTCAAAGTTTCTGATATTTTTTTATAACCCAACCCTGATCTGTACTTCTCCCCAACTTTGTCCCTGATCTGTTTGGAGAGCTCCTTGGTCTTCATGGTGCCGCTTGCTTGCTGGTGCCCCTTGCTTAGTGGTGTTGCAGACTCTGGGGACTTTCAGAACAGGTGTATATATATACTGAGATCATGTGACAAATAATTTGACACTTAGATTGCACACAGATGGATCATTTACAGATGGACTATCCAAATATGTCTCATGATGGTAGTGACTGCACATTACTTATAATAATATGCCATTTAGCAGACGCTTTTATCCAAAGCGACTTAGTCATTCGTGCATACATTTTTGTGTATGGGTGGTCCCGGGGATCGAACCCACTACCTTGGCGTTACAAGCGCCGTGCTCTACCAGCTGAGCTACAGAGGACCACTTATCACTTATTAACCATTCACTTTACCTTAATAAAATATTTGTTTTATTTGATTGCTTTATTATTTCATTCCAAGTCATCATCTCATCTCTATAGAGCTGCTGCCTATGCTGTATGACAAAATCACTATTTTAGTAGTAAATAAGGTATACTTTTATGACTGTTGAATACCAAATATCAATCACTTACATCATGTATTTTCAGGTAGAGCCCTGCAATAAAACTGCTTTTTATCACTCATGTGTTCTCTCTCGTTCAACTAAGCTACCTGGGGCGGCAGGTAGCTTAGTGGTTAAGAGCGTTGTGCCAGTAACCGAAAGGTCGCTGGTTCTAATCCCCGAGCCGACTAGGTGAAAAATCTGTCGATGTGCCCTTGAGCAAGGCACTTAACCCTAATTGCTCCTGTAAGTCGCTCTGGATAAGAGCGTCTGCTAAATGACCAATTATTTTTATTATTTATTATAACGAGGTCTCAGTGTCTGCTCCACACAGACCGAGACTGAACAAGTAAGCGGGCGGGCAATGGATTATGGTCATTGTAGTTAATTACCATATTTTCTGCACTAAACTATGTAGAATATTGTCCTGTTGGAAACTACAACTCCCTACTACATTGCACAATTCGGGCTTGATCTAATTTCTCTCTATAGAAACTGAGCATCAAGCATACAAAAAAAACTTAACGAAATGTAAATCAAATAATTGAACCGACATCTGTTTAATATTGAAAAATGTTTTGACATTTTGGTTAATCACTCCTCACTAGTGTCCATTTACAAAGAACATTATGATTAAGGTTGACCTCTATGCTGAGTGCCCATTGTTGAAGAGCATTATGACTGAGGTTGACCTGTGTGTGTGTGTGTGTGTGCTGACCATCCGCAGATCACCCCAGGGAGCAAGGCACAGCAGGGCAACCTGATCCAGGGTGACATCATCGTGGCCATCGACGGGGTCAGCACTGAGGGCATGACCCACCTGGAGGCCCAGAACAAGATCAAGTCTGCCAGCTTTAACCTGGCCCTCACCATGCAGAAGTACGTCACACACACACACACACACACACACACTCCTCTCTCTGAGGGCCAACTCTTATAGTGGCATAATTGATGATCAGACAGAGATATTAGGTGTCATTTTAAACAGGCACAGGGAGACAGTGACAGAGTGGGCTGCCTCAGATCTTTTAGAGGTAGAGATGTGGCCACTCTGTCATCTGAGGATTGAGGAGAGAGGGAATGGATGGAGGGAGGGAATATAAATAATTATATTTTCACACCTGTTGTCCTAAAACTAGAGAACCAAAGCTAGCTTTGGGACACTTTTATCATGGGACATACACTACCAGTCAAATGTTTGGACACACCTACTCATTCAAGGGTTTTTCTTTATTTTTTACTATTTTTTTTACATTGTAGAATACATTTACATTTACATTTTAGTCATTTAGCAGACGCTCTTATCCAGAGCGACTTACATGAGCAATTAGGGTTAAGTGCCTTGCTTAAGGGCACATCAACAGATTTTTCACCTATAAAAGTGAAGACACCAAAACTATGAAATAGCCACCCTTTCATTGATGACAGCTTTGCACACTCTTGGCATTCTCTCAACCAGCTTCACCTCGAATGCTTTTCCAACAGTCTTGAAGGAGTTCCCACATATGCTGAGCACTTGTTGGCTGCTTTTCCTTCACTCTGTGGTCCGACTCATCCCAAACCATCTCAATTTGGTTGAGGTCGGGGGATTGTCGAGGCCAGGTCATCTGATGCAGCAGTCCATCACTCTCCTTCTTGGTAAAATAGCACTTACACAGCCTGGAGGTGTGTTGGGTCATTGTCCTGTTGAAAAACAAGTGATAGTCCCACTAAGCCCAAACCAGATGGGACGGCGTATCGCTGTAGAATGCTGTGGTAGCCATGCATTAAGTGTGCCTTGAATTCTAAATAAATCACTGACAGTGTCACCAGCAAAGCACCATAACACCACCTCCTCCATGCTTTACGGTGAGAAATACACATGCAGAGATCATCCGTTCACTCACACCGCGTCTCACAAAGACACAGCGGTTGGAACCAAAAATCTCAAATTTGGACTCTAGACCAAAGGACAGATTTCCACTGGTCTAATGTCCATTGCTCGTGTTTCTTGGCCCAAGCAGGTCTCTTCTTCTTATTGGTGTCCTTTAGTAGTGGTTTCTTTGCAGCAATTCGACAATGAAGGCCTGATTCACACAGTCCCCTCTGAACAGTTGATGTTGAGATGTGTCTGTTACTTGAACTCTGTGAAGCATTTATTTGGGCTGCAATTTCTGAGGCCGGTAACTATAATGAACTTATCCTCTGCAGCAGAGGTAACTCTGGGTCTTCCATTCCTGTGGCGGTCCTCATGAGAGCCAGTTTCATCATAGCGCTTGATGGTTTTTGCGACTGCACTTGAAGAAAAGTTCCCATTTCTTGAAATGTTCCGTATTGACTGACCTTCATGTCTTAAGGTAGTGATGGACTGTCGTTTCACTTTGCATATTTGAGCTGTTCTTGCCATAATATGGACTTAGCTTTTAAGAAGGCACACCTGTTAATTGAAATGCATTCCAGGTGACTACCTCATGAAGCTGGTTGAGAGAATGCCAAGAGTGTGCAAAGCTGTCTTCAAGGCAAAGGTTGGCTACTTTGAAGAATCTCAAATATAAAATATATGTTGATTTTGTTTAACAGTTTATTTTGGTTACTACATGATTCCATATGTGTTATTTCATAGTTTTGATGTCTTCACTATTATTCAACAATGTAGAAACTAGTAAAAAATAAAGAAAAACCCTGGAATGAGTAGGTGTGTCCTACTTTTTGACTGGTACTGTACATCAATATGATGTAACAGTTTTTTCTCTGTTGACACTGTTCTCCCCATACAAATAACCAGAAGTGCACTGAGTACATTTTTTTATCAATGTTACTATATGAAAAAGCAAATCAGTGTAACAATATTATTAGCAAGCAGCATCTGTCTCTGGACCATGCTTGAATTGATTAGTTTGGAACAAATGCTTGTGTACAGACCCGTACCTCATGGCCAAACCTAAGGAAAGACAAACCATGAACACAAATCTCTTTGCAAAATCTGTAAGTTTACTCTGTCACACATAGACATGAAAGTTCGAGCAGAGGACAGATATGGTCGTCCTTCAGTGTTACCCCTATGATTTTTTTTCAGCAGCAGTGGCAAAGTTAGAGTGGGATAGGGGAGGTGGGGGCGCATAGTTGTTGACGTGGCTAATGGCACGGTGTCTGAACCAGTTTAAGGTCCTCGTCTTGGCATTTTGCCAGGTGGCGGAGATAATATTTTCACCGTTTTAAAACTAGTTTCCTGCAATTCTATACATTTTGTCATGGGTCTGAGAGAGAAAATTTGCAGTTTTTAAAGCTAATTTCCTGCAATTCTACAGATTTTTCCACGGCTTATGCCATGTTCTTATGCTATATGAGTGACTCAAACATTATAACAAAATCAATGGGGGCCCCATGCCATGACATTTTTTGAATTTTAGGTTCTCTCTGACAGCCTAGTTTTTATTTTGGTGATTGTACTTCTTAAAGGTTATCTTAATAAAAAATATATAGCTCCATTTTCTTTTCTCCATACAGTACTTTAGACAGTGCCTTCAGAAAGTATTCACGCCCCTTGACTTTTTCCACATTTTGTTGTTACAAAGTGGGATTAAAATTGATTTTGTCAAAGATCTACACAACATACTCTAATATCAAGGTGGAAGAAAAGTTATAACATTTGTAAAAAATAAAACACTAGAATATCTTGATTAGATAAGTATTCAATCCCCTGAGGGTTGTACCTGGTAGGTTCGTTGATAATTTGCGTGAGGTTGAGGGCATCTAGTTTGGATTGTAGGATGGCCGGGGTATTAAGCATATCCCAATTTAGGTCACCAAGCAGTACAAACTCTGAGGATAAATGGGGTGCAATCAATTCACATATGGTGTCCAGGGCACATCTGGGGGCTGAGGGGGGTCTGTAGCAAGCGGCAACAGTGAGAGACTTATTTCTGGAAAGGTGGATTTTTAGAAGTAGAAGCTCAAACTGTTTGGGCACAGACCTGGATAGTATGATAGAGCTCTGCAGGCTATCTCTACAGTAGATTGCAACTCCACCCCCTTTGGCAGTTCTATCTAGACGGAAAATGTTATAGTTGGGGATGGAAATTTCAGAATTTTTGGTGGCCTTCCTGAGCCAGGATTCAGACACTGCTAGAACATCAGGGTTGGCGGAGTGTGCTAACGCAGTGAATAACTCAAACTTAGGAAGTAGACTTCTGATGTTTACGTGCAAGAAACCAAGACTTTTGCGATTACAGAAGTCAGCAAATGATAGCGCCTGGGGAGTAGGAGTGATACTGAGGGCTGCAGGGCCTGGGTTAGCCTCTACATCACCAGAGGAACAGAGGAGGACTAGAATAAGGATACGGCTAAAGGCTTTAAGAACTGGTCTTCTAGTGCGTTGGGTACATAGAATAAAGGGGGCAGATTTCCGGGTGTTGTAGAAAAGATTCAGGGCATTATGTACAGACAAGGATATGGAAGGATATGAGTAAAGTGGGGGTAAACCTAAGCGTTGGGTAACAATGAAAGAGATAGTATCACTAGAGGCACCAATTGAGTCGGTCTCTGCGTGTATGGGGGGTGGGACAAAGGAGCTATCTAAGGCAGGTTTAGCTGGGCTGGGGGATCTACAGTGAAATAGTACAATTAGAAATAACCGAAACAACAATAAGCTAACCATGTTTGGGCTGAGGCTAAACATAAACAGGATGTAGTACCGTAAAAAGGAACAGTCCAGCAGACATCAGCTGTATAGCTGAGTTATCATAAGGTCCGGTGAACAGCAATAGGATAGTTCGGAGGCTGCTAAAGCACTAGCAGGTAAGAGGCCACGGCTAGCGTGTGCTAGCGGGCCGGGGCTAGCAGATGGAATCTTCGTGGTCGACGTTGTCGTAACCACATCAGACGATTTCGTCGGCAGACCAGTCGTGTAGGATCGGCGGGGCTCCGTGTCAACACTAGGTGGTCCCGTCCGGTTGACAGAGGGGTAGATAGCCGGGAGATGGGCCTAGCTCAGGATGATTAGCCAGACCACAGCGTCCATTTAGTTGAAGCTAGCTGGTAGCGATGAATCCGGAGTTAAAGGTCCAGTGATTCAGTGATTCCGGCAGAAAAACTGATATGTTCTGGGTCGATAACGCGCTGTGCAGACTGGCCGAATATCCGGTGATTAATATCCAGTGATTAAATTAATCCCGCAGAAAAAAAATCCAATGTTCTGGGTGAAATACCGCTAACTGTGGCTAATAGCAAGTAGCTAGTTAGCTGGCTAGCTAGTTTCAACTGGAGATTCTATATAAAAGGTAAGTCAATAATAGAATCCGTTCCACATTGAGTGAGGCGGGTTGCAGGAAAGTATATTTTGTAGAAGGATGAAAAGTCTGATAGGGAAATATGTACGAAAAATACAAAAAAACAGGGTATTTACAGGCTATTTACAGACACACGACAAAAACAGAACTGCACAGAATTTGCCCATTATTATTTTCAGAATTCTTCAAGCTCTGCCAAATTGGTTGTTGATCATTGCTAAACAACAATTTTCAGGTCTTGCCATAGATTTTCAAGCAGATTTAAGTCAACTGTAACTCGACCACTCAGGAACATTCACTGTCTTCTTGGTAAGCAACTCCAGTGTAGAGTTGGCCTTGTGTTTTAGGTTATTGTCCTGCTGAAAGGTGAATTCATCGCTGTGTCTGGTGGAAGGCAGACTGAACCAGGTTTTCCTCTAGGATTTAGCCTGTGCTTTGCTCCATTCCGTTTCTTTTTTATCCTGAAAATTCCCCAGTCCTTAATGATTACAAGCATACGCATAACATGTTGCAGCCACCACTATGCTTGAAAATATGGAGAGTGGTACTCAGTAATATGTTGTATTGGATTTGCCCCAAACATAACACTTTGTATTCAGGAAAAAAGGTAAATTACTTTGCCACAATTTGCAGTATTACTTTAGTGTCTTGTTGCAAACAGAATGCATGTTTTGGAATATTTTTATTATGTACAGGCTTCCTTCTTTTCACTCTGTCAATTAGGTTAGTATTGTGGAGTAACTACAATGTTGTTGATCCATCCTCAGTTTTCTCCTTTCACAGCCATTAAACTCTGTAACTGTTTTAAAGTCACCATTGGCCTCATGGTGAAATCCCTGAGTGGTTTCCTTCCCCTCCGGCAACTGAGTTAGGAAGGATGCCTGTATCTTTGTAGTGACTGGGTGTATTGATACACCATCCAAAGTGTAATTAATAACTTCACCATGCTTAAGGGATATTCAATGTCTACTTTTTTTTTTTTTTTTTTTTTTTTTACCCATCTACCAATAGGTGCCCTTCTTTGCGAGGCATTGGAAAACCTCCCTGGTCTTTGTGGTTGAATCTATGTTTGAAATTCACTGCTTGACTGAGGGAACTTACAGATAATTGTATGTGTGGGGTACAGAGATGAGGTAGTCATTCAAAAATCATGTTAAACACTATTATTGCACACAGGGTGAGTCCATGCAACTTATTATGTGACTTGTTAAGCACATTTGTACTCCTAAAATGTAGGCTTGCCATAACAAAGGGGTTCAATGCTTATTAACTCAAGACATTTCAGCTTTTCATTTTTTATGAATTCGAAAAAAATATAAAAAACATAATTCCACTTTGACATTATGGGGTATTATGAGTAAGCCAGTGACAAAACATCTATATTTAATTCATTTGAAATTCAGGCTGTAACAACAAAATGTGGAAAAAGTCAAGTGGTGTGAATACTTTCTGAAGGCACTGTATGTGTTTTAGTTGTTTTAAGTTTACACTGAAAATATTTTACCATCCTAAAAAAGTATTACCTTTTTGGGGAGTGGTGGCAATGATTTAGCAGCAGAGGCCCCGCCGCAGCTAAATTAATATAGGGGAAACACTGCATCCTTGATAGTGTCCCATGTCGTCTTTTCATTAATTTGAATCTGCTGAATCACCCCCCACCGCTGATCTACGGCAAACACAGTGGATGCCTTCAATTACTCACGCATGCACACACACACACACAAACACACACAATCTTGACTCCCAAGGTTGCAGATACAAGATAAAGTGCTAATGAAAAAAAGCACCGCAATATAGCTTGTAGTTCATGTGTGATATGAACGCTTCCTATATCAAACAATCAGCCAGTTACATCCAAATGATAGAGGCTACTGAATGTCTAGGGGGAGATGTTAGCACTGGTGGACTTACCATTAGTCAGAAGAGGCAATTGCCTCAGGCCTCACATCATCAAGGGGTCTCATAAACTGGGTATACATCAACATATTTTGATGGGGTTTTAATCTACGATTTCCCGGCCATCCTCACCATAGACTGTATAAAGAATCGTCACGCGCTATTGCACCGACAACACTAATCTAGTGGGCACTATTGGAGCTTCGCCCAAGCAAGACATTTGATTGGTTTGACGTGTAGTGAGGCGTCACTGATTTACACAGGGTCTCCACCTATTTAGCTATTTTCTGCCATTTCTGCCCGTATTAGGGAAACCTGGTTCTCGACAAAGCTAGCTTAGTAGAAACCCAGCCCCGGGCCCTTAGACTCTAGGGGGATACAATATGCATTTCTTTAGTAAAAAGACAGGTGCTGCTGATAATACTGCCATCGTCGTCGAGGCAGAGGACATGTATGTGAATCTGATGCTGTCTGGCCAAAATGAGGATGGCATGTCATACTTTTTTTGTTGTGGTCTAGACAGCATCAGATACATGGGCTATGTACAGTGCCCTCCACTATTATTGGCACCCCTGTTTAAGATGTGGTCGAGGACTTCCAAAAATTCTCTTTTTTTTTTAAACAACATAGAGAAACAGAGAAAAATCCAACCTTTTATTTAAGTACATTACTTTGGTGGTAAAAAAAAAA
Organism: Coregonus lavaretus; assembly: GCF_964263955.1. Classification (NCBI taxonomy): domain Eukaryota; kingdom Metazoa; phylum Chordata; class Actinopteri; order Salmoniformes; family Salmonidae; genus Coregonus; species Coregonus lavaretus. The sequence continues at coordinate 17,434,108 of NC_140023.1, forward strand.
AATTGTCCCACAATTATTGGCACCCCTAACAATTCCGCTGAAAATTTTAATTGATTTTTTAAAAAATATATTTTTCTGTAGTTGCTAAAGTTGGTCAGGGTATCTAGGAACTTTTAATTAGTAATTCATGACTTCCTGTTTCCCTGGGGTATAAATATGACGTGACACAGAGGCCTAATTCTCTTACCCATTTGTCAACATGGCAAAGACAAGAGAACACACCATTCAAGTAAGGCAGATTTGTGTCGACCTTCATAAGTCAGGCAATGGCTACAAGAAAATAGCCCCTCGCCTTAACTTGCCCGTATCTACAGTCAGAGGAATCATTAAGAAGTTTAAAACAACTGGAACAGTGACAAACAAGGCTGGAAGAGGTCCCAAGTTTATCTTGCCACAACGCACAGTGAGGAGGATGGTAAGAGAAGTAAAAAAAAGTCCTAAGCTCACTGTCACAGAATTGCATCAAAGAGTGGCATCTTGGGGTCACAAAGTCTCCAAAACAACCATCAGACTGTTTGGGAGGCATGCAAGGAAAAAGCCTTTTCTCACTAACACTCACAAACGTAAACGTCTGGAGTTTGCTAAGCGGCACTGGGACTTCAACTGGGATCGTGTGCTTTGGTCAGATGAGACTAAGATTGAGCTTTTTGGCAACAAACACTCTAAGTGGGTCTGGCGTAAAACAAAAGATGAGTATGCCGAAAAGCACCTCATGCCCACCGTGAAGTATGGTGGAGGATCTGTGATGCTGTGGGCCTGTTTCTCTTCCAAAGGCCCTGGGAACCTTGTTAGGGTGCATGGCATTATGAACGCTTTGAACTACCAGGACATTTTAAATAAAAACCTGATGGCCTCTGCCAGAAAGCTGAAGATGGGTCGTCACTGGGTCTTTCAGCAGGATAATGATCCAAAACATGTGGCAAAATCTACACAAAAATGGTTCAGCAGTCACAAACTCAAGGTCCTCCCATGGCCATCTCAGTCCCCAGACCTCAACCCAATCGAAAACCTGTGGGGCGAGCTAAAGAGGAGAGTGCATAAGAGAGGACCCAGGACACTGGATGATCTAGAAAGATTGTGCAAAGAAGAATGGTCAAAGATCCCTCTCTCTGTGTTCTCCAATCTTGTGAAATGTTATAGGAGGAGATTAAGTGCTGTCTTGTTGGCAAAAGGGGGTTGTACAAATTATTAACATCAGGGGTGCCAATAATTGTGGGACACATGATTTCAAGTTTATTTTTTTCTAAATGTGTGATCTTTTTTTTTTTACACCAAAGTAATGTACTTAAATAAAAGGTTGGATTTTTCTATTTTTTTGCATTTGGGTTCTATGTTGTTTTAAAAAAAAAAATGAGAATTTTTGGAAGTCCTCGACCACATCTTAAACAGGGGTGCCAATAATTGTGGAGGGCACTGTATACTGAGACAGAGGGGCGCTGTTTCGCTCGCTCGGATGCTTTCTCTGTTGAGATCGTTTCAGCCACTTACGAATTGAACGAAAGTTGGCGGGTGCACAGTGCACTGTTTGGATGCTGGAATGATTTTGGATAAATGTGCGAAGGTAGTTATTTGTTTGACAATCAGATGAATACATCATGACTGGTTGTGTTCATGGCACATTTACAGTTAAATTATGTCTCAACTATAAAACTCATTAAAAAAATCACAGAGGAGTAACTAGCCCCTTTTTCACTTTATATCACTTTATTATCATTTGAATAACTTCGCTCACTCTCAGACAGACTAATCAAAATGGAGTCTATAAGGCAACAGTCTTCGTCACTGCAGTGAATGGGTCACTGAAATGAAGACTATGTTGAGGTCCAGGGTGACATTTCCTTTCAACCTACAATCTCATAACAGTTTTTTAAAACTCTGGTATTGAATGTGGACCTGTTTGTTGTGTTTGAGGGCTCTCGAAGGCTGCTGGTAGTGTTGTTGTTACATAAACCTTTTGAAGGCTAAATCCCTTAATGCACCCCTACATAAAGCCAGATAGTGGCTGTCCTTTAGAGATCCTATTAAATTACGTTTTATTCTCATTCCTAATTCGATGGGCTGTCCTTTGTCAGAGGGAGGCAATGAAAAGGTCAAGGCACTTTATTTTCTCTGTTTCATCTCCAAGTCAATTAGCGAGGTGACAGGGTATGGTATTTACCATGACAGATGGGTATTACATTGGACACTCTCCCTCTAACTGGACTGTACCCCATAGTTCGGCTACACAAAGGTCTCCCTATCTCTTGGCTCTTTGGTAGCTGTTTGTACTGCTGCTGCAGTCATTTTTTTTTACCCTAGTTGTTCAACCAGTTAAAAGATAACTCGGTCAGGTCAGTGGCTAAAGCATGTTAGGTCTCACTTCTTAATCCCCACTGACTTTACCTCTCTACTTTATTTTGGAAGATTTGTGTTTGTTCACCTTAGACCAGAGGTACCTGTCAGTTTGTTTTCCATTCTGACACTCAGGGGAGCCACAAATGGCTGCACTCTGCTTTGTACTTGACATTTTACTTAAGAGTCACACTCTCAGCCATCTGTGTACTGTGGCAGATGTCAAGAGTCTGAGTCGGGCTGCTCTCAGTGACAGTATTTTACACTGGGGCCATTCGGTTTGTTTCATTACAAATGTTAAAGGAATGTGGTGATTCCTTGTTTGATGGGTATATTATACAACCACACAGTGTTCTTTCACTGTCTACTGGTCTTCTCAAGTTTTTGCTGTGGTGTCCTTTTTGCTGGATCCCACCACACCGATTTTCCCCCATCAACCCTGGGATTCAAACCAGCAAATGTTTGATTGCATCGCTCCTGTGAATGCATGTACAGTACATTTTTAAGAAGAGGTTGTTTCCGTTTTAGTGGGGGGGTTGAGTAGGGTCCTAGGTGTCCCTCCAACCTCCTCACATCTGTACCTGCTCATCAACTTCAACCCCCCTCCTCCCCCCAATACTCCGCCCACGCCGGCTTGCGAGACCCTGAGACCCCCCCACAACCACCCCCACCTCCCTCCCCTCATCTCCAGGCTGTTTTTCATCAGCCGTCTGATTTGTTGTAAAATGGGGAGGAAAGGCTGGCATAGGCTGGATCGATAAAGTGCTTGTCCTCCCACTGGTTGATTGATACAAGGAGGCACTCCTGCCGTGCCTTTCCAGAGCTTGTCATCGTCTCTCCTCTTTCTCAATCTTTCTTCGCTGTTTTCCCAAGAAACACTTTTCCTCTTATTTCATTTTTCTTTCGCCAAAAAAACATCAACTGTTAGAGAGAGCTTGTTTTTAAAAATTGGTTGATAACAAAACTCTCACCACCAGGCAGGGAAGAAGCCTGTTGGGATAAGAGGAGGATGTTGTGGATGGAGCTGGATCTAACCTCTGCTTGTTTAATGTGTGGAGATGTGAGAGCAGTGCAAAAACAGGGGAGGCATGCCAGGTATGTCTACCACCATATGGAAGGAAACTGCACCAGACAGTCCTGTAATCCTCAAATGATGGGTTCCTCAAAACAACCTTAATCTCCTCATACTGCTGGGTGCAATTCCAATAAATCTACTCCCAAAATCAATCAAGAGAGGTTAACCTGCGGTTCAGTTGGTCATAGAAAAAGGCGCCTAAAAAGGAGCCGCTCTGTTTGCCGGAGCCGCTCTGTTTGCATACAGTGGGAGATTAGCAGTGGGGCGTCATCCCCCTATTTTACCATTCTTCAGGTCAGCAGGGCACTGCTATCCCACAATGCCTTGTGGTCCACTGCTGCCATGTGTTGAGGTGATGGCGTGTGAAACTGAAGTAATACCTTAAGGAAGGTCACTCATAACGACTGAAACATCAACCAATTAAACAATGTGTCAGTATTTATATATGAGAAACTGGGCAATTGGGGCTTTTATTTCCAACACCACAAGAACGGCGTATTAGTGTGCAGAAGACTAAGCGCTATAAAGACGAGTGAAGACAGTCAAGAGTTCTGGAGCATGCATGTAGTCAACACATGAAGCATCTATTATAAATGTGCATTTTGTCTGTGTTTTTTCACCACTTATATTGTCAAGCCATTCTAATCCAAGGCCAAAATCTTTGGTAAATTGGAACTTTTGGAAAGTACACTCGGTCATTCAATCCTTTTCTTTGTGCTCAACTTGTGAACAACAAAAAATACATGGTTTGCCAGAGCCATTTGGGCCTTTTGTGTAGCAGGCAGGCAGACAGAGGGCAAAAGGCCAGAGAATTCGTTCAAAAAGCTGCATTGAATTCTGCCTGCCTGCAGTGCCCCACGAAGATGCCAATGGATTATGCCAGTGCCATTTTCTATGCAGCTATCCATATGCACAAAACTTTTTCTCTAAATTGTTGTGCACAAATTTGTTTACATCTGTTAGTGAGTGTTTCTCCTTTGCCAAGATAATCCATCCACCTGACAGGTGTGGCATATCAAGAAGCTGATTAAACAACATGATCGTTACACAGGTGCACCTTGTGCTGGGGACAATAAAAGGCCACTCTAAAATGTGCCGTTTTGTCACACAACACAATGCAACAGATGTCTCAAGTTTTGAGGGAGCGTGCAAAAGGCATGCTGACTGCAGGAATGTCCACCAGAGCTGTTGCCAGAAAATTCATTTCTCTACCATAAGCTACCTCCAACATCGTTTTAGAGAATTTGGCAGTACGTCCAACCGGCCTCACAACCTCTGACCACATGTATGGCGTCGTGTGGGTGAGTGGTTTGCTGATGTCAACGTTGTGAACAGAGTGCCCCATGGTGGCAGTGGGGTTATGGTATGGGCAGGCATAACCTACGGACAACGAACACAATTGCATTTTATCGATGGCAATTTGAATACACAAAAATACATTGAGGAGATCCTGAGGCCCATTGTGAAGCCCATTTTTTAAAAGTATCTGTGGCCAACCGATGCATATCTGTATTCCCAGTCATGTGAAATCCATAGATTATTTCAATTGACTGATCAATGAAATTGTTGCATGTTGCATTTATATTTTTGTTCAGTATAAATAACCACTATTTGGATAACAACTGTACGCCGCAGAAGAACACAATGCAGATATTAGAACATTGAACACTTACAATATGCACTACTTACTCAGCCGTGCTTCCTGATCGCCTGTGCTGTAGCACCAATTCGAACTGCTTCTGGACTCACATTGCTGTTCACTGGACCTTATGATCACTCAGCTGCACAGCTGATGCCTGCTGGACTGTTCCTTTACACGGTACCCTGTCCTGTTTTATCTGTTTAGCCTCAGCCCAAACTTTCATCGCCATTACCAGTTGTTGTCTTAGCTCTCTCGAAAAACACCTGTGATTGCTTTATGCCTCTCTCCCATGTCAATATGCCTTGCCTATTGCTGTTCCAGTTAGCTCTTATTATACAATTTCACTGTAGAGCCCCAAGTCCCTCTCAAACTGCCTCAAATAGCTCCTTTGTTCCACCCCCCATACACGCGGAGACCGGCTCAATCGGTGCCTCCAGTGATGCTATCTCTTTCATTGTTACCCAACGCTTAGGTTTACCTCCACTGTACTCATATCCTTCCATATCCTTGTCTGTACATAATGCCCTGAATCTATTCTACAACGCCCGGAAATCTGCCCCCTTTATTCTCTGTGCCCAACACACTAGAAGACCAGTTCTTAAAGCCTTTAGCCGTATCCTTATTCTAGTCCTCCTCTGTTCCTCTGGTGATGTAGAGGTTAACCCAGGCCCTGCAGCCCCCAGTATCTCTCCAGGCGCTATCATTTGTTGACTTCTGTAACCGTAAAAGCATTGGCTTTTTGCATGTTAACATCAGAAGCCTCCTTCCTAAGTTTGAGTTATTCACTGCATTAGCACACTCCGCCAACCCTGATGTTCTAGCAGTGTCTTAATCCTGGCTTAGGAAGGCCACCAAAAATTCAGAAATGTCCATCCCCAACTACAACATTTTCCATCTAGATAGAACTGCCAAAGGGGGTGGAGTTGCAATCTACTGTAGAGCTAGCCTGCAGAGCTCGATCATACTATCCAGGTCTGTGCCCAAACAGTTTGAGCTCCTACTTCTAAAAATCCACCTTTCCAGAAATAAGTCTCTCACTGTTGCCGCTTGCTACAGATCCCCCTCAGCCCCCAGCTGTGCCCTGGACACCATATGTGAATTGATTGCCTCCCATCTATCCTCAGAGTTCGTACTGCTAGGTGACCTAAACTAGGATATGCTTAACACCCCGGCCATCGTACAATCCAAACTAGATGCCCTCAATCTCACACAAATTATCAAGGAACCTACCAGGTACAACCCTAAATCCGTAAACATGGGTACCCTCATAGATATCATCCTGACTAACTAACCCTCTAAATACACCTCCGCTCTCTTCAACCAGGATCTCAGCGATCACTGCCTTATTGCCTGCGTCCATAACGGGTCCGCGGTCAAACGACCACCCCTCATCACTGTCAAACGCTCCCTAAAACACTTTAGCGAGCAGGCCTTCCTAATTCACCTGGCCCAGGTATCCTGGATGGATATCGATCTCATTCCGTCAGTAGAGGATGCCTGGTTGTTCTTTTAAAAGTGCTTTCCTCTCAATCTTAAATAAGCATGCCCCATTCAAAAAATTCTGAACTAAGAACAGATATAGCCCCTGGTTCTCCTCAGACTTGACTGCCCTTGACCAGCACAAAAACATGCTGTGGCGTACTTCATTAGCATCGAATAGCACCCGCGATATGCAACTTTTCAGGGAAGTTAGGAACCAATATACACAAGCAGTTAGGAAAGCAAAGGCTAGCTTTTTCAAACAGAAATGTGCATCCTGTAGCACTAACTCCAAAAGGTTTTGGGACACTGTAAAGTCCATGGAGAATAAGAGCACCTCCTCCCAGCTGCCCACTGCACTGAGGCTAGGAAACACTATCACCACTGATAAATCTACAATAATCAAGAATTTCAACAAGCATTTTGCTACGGCTGGCCATGCTTTCCACCTGGCTACCACTACCCCGGCCACCAGCTCTGCACCCTCCGCTGCAACTTGCCCATGCCCCCCCCCCCCCCGCTTCTCCTTCACACAAATTCAGACAGTTGATGTTCTGAAAGAGCTGCAAAATCTGGACCCCTACAAATAATCTGGGTTTGACAATCTGGACCCTTTCTTTCTAGAATTAGCAGCCGAAATTGTCGCAACCCCTATTACTAGCCTGTTCAACCTCTCTTTCGTAACGTCTGAGATCCCCAGAGATTGGAAAGCTGCTGCGGTCATCCCCCTCTTCAAAGGGGGTGACACTCTAGATCCAAACTGTTACAGACCTATATCCATCCTGCCGTGCCTTTCAAAAGTTTTTGAAAGCCAAGTTAACAAACAGATCACCGACCATTTCGAATCCCAATGTACCTTCTCCACTATGCAATCCGGTTTCCGAGCTGGTCATGGGTGCACCTCAGCCACGTTCAAGGTCCTAAACGATATTATAACCGCAGTCGATAATAGACAGTACTGTGCAGCCGTCTTCATCGACCTGGCCGAGGCTTTCGACTCGGTCAACCACCGCATTCTTATTGGCAGACTAAATAGCCTTGGTTTCTCAAATGACTGCCTCGCCTGGTACACCAACTACTTCTCAGATAGAGTTCAGTGTGTCAAATCGGAGGGCCTGTTGTCTGGACCTATGGTTGTCTATATGGGGGTGCCACAGGGTACAATTCTCGGGCTGACTCTTTTCTCTGTGTATATCAGTGATGTCGCTCTTGCTGCTGGTGACTCTCAGATCCACCTTTACGCAGACAACACCATTTTGTATACATCTGGCCCTTCATTGGACACTGTGTTAACAAACCTCCAAACGAGCTTCAATGCCATACAACACTCCTTCCGTAGCCTCCAACTGCTCTTAAACACTAGTAAAACGAAATGCATGCTCTTCAATCGAATGCTGCTGGCACCCGCCCATCCGATTAGAATCACTACTCTCGGCGGTTCTGACCTAGAGTATGTGGACAACTACAAATACCTAGGTGTCTGGTTAGACCGTAAACTCTCCTTCCAGACTCACATTAAGCATCGCCAATCAAAAGTTACATCTAGAATCGGCTTCCTATTTCGCAACAAAGCCTCCTTCACTCATGCTGCCAAACATGCCCTCGTTAAACTGACTATCCTACCGATCCTTGACTTCGGCTATGTCATTTTTCAAAATAGCCTCCAACACTCTACTCAGCAAATTGGATGTAGTCTATCACAGTGCCATCCGTTTTGTCACCAAAGCCCCATATACTACCCACCACTGTGACCTGTACGCTCTTGTTGGCTGGTCCTCACTACATATTCGTCGCCAAACCCACTGGCTCCAGGTCATCTATAAATCACTGCTAGGCAAATCCCCGCCTTATCTTAGCTCATTGGTCACCATAGCAACACCCACTCATAGTATGCGCTCCAGCAGGTATATCTCACTGGTCATCCCCAAAGCCAACACCTCCTTTGGCCGCCATTCCTTCCAGTTCTCTGCTACCAATGACTGGAACGAACTACAAAAATCTCTGAAGCTGGAGACACTTATCTCCCTCACTAACTTTAAGCATCAGTTGTCAGAGCACCTTACCGATCACTGCACCTGTACACAGCACATCTGAAATTAGCCCACCCAACTACCTCATCCCCATATTGTTATTTATTTTGCTCATTTGCACCCCAGTATCTCTATTTGCACATCATCTCTTGTACATCTATCATTCCAGTGTTAATACTAAATTGTAATTATTTTGCACTATGGCCTTTCCTCCATAACTTGCTACATTTGCACACACTGTATATATATTTTCTGTTGTATTTTTGACTATGTTTTGTTTACCCCATATGTAACTCTGTGTTGTTTTTTATCGCACTGCTTTGCTTTATCTTGGCCAGGTCGCAGTTGTAAATGAGAACTTGTTCTCAACTGGCAGAAGGCAAGCACTCCCAAGTCTTGACTCACTTTTTGCCACTCAAAAGAAAAAGCACCCACATACTGTTTTCTTGTCATTTCACTTGTGTATCTGAACTTGACCAACAGTGCTAAAACCAAACGTTCTGAACCCATGAGCCTGACCATAGTCTTATACAACCTCCATAGATCTAGGTCAGGGTCTACAACGAGTACGCTACACTCTAAAAGGGCTTTTCGGCTGTCCACATAGGAGAACCCTTTTTGGTTCCAAGTATAACTATTTTTGGTTCAAGGCTAGGTTGAAGATGGGAAGGTTAAGACAATGTAGTAATTCCATTCAGAAGCGTTAGAAAATAAACAAATTCATGGGAGCAACTCCATTGATAACTACTAGTGCCCTTGCTAACTAGCAACGCTGGTCCCATGACCAGTGGGCGCAGTGGTCTAAGGCACTGCATCGCAGTGCTAGCTGTGCCACTAGAGATCCTGGTTCGAATCCAGGTTCTGTCGTAGCCGGCCGCGACCGGGAGACCCATGGGGCGGTGCACAATTGGCCCAGCGTCGTCCAGGGTAGGGGAGGGAATGGCCGGCAGGGATGTAGCTCAGTTGGTAGAGCATGGCGTTTGCAACGCCAGGGTTGTGGGTTCGTTTCCCACGGGGGGCCAGTATGAAAATGTATGCACTCACTTAACTGTAAGTTGCTCTGGATAAGAGCGTCTGCTATATGACTAAAATGTAAATATTAGAATCCTCTTGTCTTCACCTACAGTGAGGGAAAAAAGTATTTGATCCCCTGCTGATTTTGTACGTTTGCCCACTGACAAAGAAATGATCAGTGTATAATTTTAATGGTAGGTTTATTTGAACAGTGAGAGACAGAATAACAACAAAAAAATCCAGAAAAACGCATGTAAAAAATGTTATAAATTGATTTGCATTTTAATGAGGAAAATAAGTATTTGACCCCCTCTCAATCAAATATTTCTGGCTCCCAGGTGTCTTTTATACAGGTAACGAGCTGAGATTAGGAGCACACTCTTAAAGGATCAAATACTTTTTTCCCTCACTGTATATATTTTGAACATAGGTTCAATGTAGAACCCTTTTGAGTATCATGTAATACCCTCTGTGGAAAGGACGCTACATGGAACCCAAAAGGGTTCTCCTATGGGGATAGCCGAAGAACCCTTTTAGGTTCTAGAGCACCTTTCATTCTAAGAGTGTAGACAAATAACTTATGGGAACATTCTCTGAAGTCTTCTGTAAACATTCACATTATTCTCTGAATTAGACCTCACCTCATTGTTGGTTCAAGTAAACATTGGCGGTGCGAACAATATGGCGGATTGACTCTTGCACTTGCTGAGCTTGGAGAATATACCTTTCTCGTCTAAATTTTTATGGAATGTACTTTATTCTGGCACTGGAATCTATGTTATGTCCTTGGTGAAATGGCTCACTACCACTTATGATAAGGAGGGTATACAGTTTGTATCTGAGTGGTCTGTGAAGGTCTCAGGTTGAGCCTAGCTCTCTGTGGGCCTGTCTCTGTGACCTTTGACCTCTTTGCTCCTCATGTCCAGGTAGTAATGGACTTGTTGGACACTGGTCTTTCTCCATTAGACTTTTCCTCTCCCTGTCTCTCTTTCTCTATCTATCTCGATCTCTCTCATAAACCATGACAAAGCTGTTTCAGTGCAGAACACCTTTCTGCCAGCCACTTATTATGTGTTATACAAGTGGTAGAATTCACACTGTAATAACTGTAATATTCCTAATGTATCTGTTTTTCATTGTTTTGCTACAGGTCAAAGCGGCCATTTCCACTTCCCACATCCACCCCAAGAATTGACTCTCCCATTCAACAGATCCCTCACCAGAAGGTAAGCATGACCGCAGCCAGCAACAACACTCTGTTCAGTCTCACTCTCCCAGCATATTCAGCAGAACGAATGCTAAATGTTCATACTTCCGTAATTGTAGAATTTCAGTTGCCTGCACTTATAAATAAAATATACATACACTCTTCAGTCACACTCGTATGGGATCAAAGTGGGTTAAGGATGTTCAGTGAAACCACTGCCTCCTTCCAGACCAGAGGCGTCAGGGTAGGTAGCTCCAGGAGGCTCCATGCAAAGTTCCTCCATTCGGGGTGTAAGGAGACACAGGCAGCAGCAGCACATCCAGCTCTGAGGTCTGTCAGAACAGCCCTGGGCTCTGCTGGGCTCAGGCAGTGCCTATGTTAAGTCTCTCACTGCCCTCTACTGGTGATACTGGTGACAAAGCAGCACCCACCGTGCCTTCCAAGTTTAAGTTCAAACAACTATATTTTTGAATTTCATAGAGTACCTTTTGTGTTGTCCTCTCTGACCACGCCTCTATCTGTCTTCCCCCTTATCCACCTCACCCACGCCTCTTCCCTCCTGAAGGCTCAAACAACCAAAATAAATGGCGGCCTCTCGGCCTGCAATACCTCCTCCGTGTCACTAGAGGCGTCTGGCGAGGAAAACTCCTACTCGGGGTCACCCACCAAGAGGCAAACGCCAAGCCCTGGGGGCAAGACGACCCCCACAAAGAAGGCGCAGTATAACACCCCTATTGGGCTGTACTCAGCTGAGACACTGCGAGAGATGGCCCAGCTCCAGGAGAGCCACAGAGGAAAGGGCTCTGCAGCAGGCCTCTCAGTGGGGTATGTAACCAAGTGGAACAGGCGGTAGTAACAGCAGCACCAGCCAGGGGTGGCCAGGCCTGGTGAACCCCATAGTGGAGAGGAGGGAGTGGGGTAGAAGCTCCGGGTAGAAGTTACCTATAGGCTCAGGTGTAGGATCAGCCAGCCCTCTCCAAAACCTTCAACATTCAGAGAAAACCCCCCACAAAACTTACCATAGATCAGTGTCTATGGCCAACTTCACCATACTCGAAGGGGCTTCACCCTACTCCAAGGGACTTCACCCTACTCCACCCAATCCCCGCTGCTCTGCTGACCGGCCCTCGTGGGGCAGAAGGATGGATAGAGTCTCAGAACATTCAGATTTAGCTGTGTATTCTTGTCCCGAGCTGGGCTCTAGACAGGCTGGTGACCCCAATGGGTTATAGTGATTTAGGTTCGCCCAGAGGGGAATGTGCAGGGCAGGCAGCACAGTCCCTGTAAAGGCCCCTAGCTCATGCTGTGGCCCTCCTCCAGGTAATACGAAGAGCCCCCGGGAGATTAGGTGTCCCCTCTGCCAAAATATGAACACGTGACGTCCCAGGCAAGCCTTACAGTACTTGTGTATATGAAGAGATAAGTATTGCTTTAAACCAAACCATTGCTTTAAACGTGGCCAGGATGGACGAAGTGACTGCACAGTGAGATGGAGATTGTTTCTAGTATGTGTCTGTGTCAATTAAATGCTAATAGCATAATTTCTTTAATGTGAGAAAGTCAAGAGGTGAATCGCTAATTGCAATGCTTGCTGTATCAGTCTTTGTGATGAACAGTGAACTAGCATTCCCCTAGTGTTATCTAAAACAGAAAGCAGTCGCGTGACCTCATTAAAAGACCTCACACACATCTCAGAGACATGGGGTTCCCACAATAATTGCGGAGTGCTATAAGACTGTCACCGTGACGATGGTTCAGGGCCAGCACCTGTTGTCTTCTCTTTGAAAGGCCATGGAATGGCTGGGTTCAGGTTCCTCTCTGCTCTGCTCTGCTCCCATCTCTAAACATACAGAACCCCAATATATCTGCCTCTGTCTCATCTGACTCTCTCTCTTCACGTCTCTCTCTCTCCCTTTATCTATTTCTTTATCTCTCTTTCTACCCTCATCTACAAAACATAGAGTACAAAGTTACATCTCTCTTTCGTCTGTTGCACTCTCTCCCACTTTCTTTATCACTTCATACCACTGCTCTGACGTAAAAATAGTATTTTAGCACCATGTAATATATATGTTATATATTTAAAGAGCCTGCAATGCCATGGCTTTATATCAGTGCTGGACAAGCCTCAGTAATGATCATAATCAAGAATGAACACCAACAAAGGTGAAAACATATTTTTCACTGATTGCTTTCATTGTTGCATTGTGTGATTCCCAGTAAGCTCAGTATTCACCTTCACCCTCCATCAATCTTTTCTCCTTTGCTATTCTCTTATCTCTGACATAACTTCACGCCAAATAAGTGACCTCGCGGAGGTGGGTTGTTAATCACTGTCTCTTTCTCTCTCTTTCTCCACTGCCTCAGGTTATTTCCAACACTCCTGCCAAGTTAGTACCCTACCCTGAATGTGGTGTAGTAGTGTTTGCCCAAACGATTCTGTGGTTCAGCTGCATGGTGTAGTGTGTCATGTTAATGTTATTGTGTCATTCTCTTTGGTGTGAAGTGGATGTGCATTGTCTTGGCTTGTTGTCTAGTGATTATGCCTTTTGAGACGGATGAGCAGTTCTAGGATTGGTAATGAGAATGACCTTTTTGGTTTGGAATGTAATGGTTGTCAAAGTCCGCCAGAGAAAAGGGAGTGAACGTCTAATACATTTTAACCTATCATAAAACAACTTTGCCTGTGATGTTCATTAACTTGTAAACCCTCACAGACAAGATCCCTGTTCATTAATAGTGTTTTGGGATATTTTTTGAGGGAATAAAGGTCATTTTCTGACATAATGCTGAATTCTCCCATGAGCCATCAGCCATGTACTTATGACATTTAGGTGGAGAGTGTGGACGTGTGAAGCTTGTGTAATTGACTTTTATTGGATAGATGGCTAATATGATGAACATTTTGAAACTGTGCATTGCTGGCATTGATCAACTGTGCTTATTTGTAGGATAAGTTAGCCTTTATATTTTTATAACTTAGATGACAGTGCATGTTTCTATTAACACCTCCATTTGCTCTTTTATCTTGATCAGTTTACTTGTGGGCCAGTTGTATAGCATCATCTGAGTCTGTAGGCTCCCACGTACCTGGGAGGGTTGACCTGTATCTTGAGGGAAACCTGAGTGTGTGTGTGTGCAGATATGTGAGCTGTGCTGTACCTGCTCTACTGGGGGATTTACAGAGCATGTTTGCTGTGTAACATACAGCGTCTCTATGGCTCCTTATCTGCCCTTCTCTTCAAAACCCCACACTGTTGTAGTAGCCGGGTAGCAGATCTCTATGGGGGGAATTCCCACCTGAGTTAAGCGCAAGTAAATGGAACTTAATTCCCTCTTTATGCACTTTTCTCTCTACGCGTATTCTGACTTTGAATTTAAGCATGAGATCAAGGTCGTTATCTCAATATATTCTAGTGAGACTGTCAAACTAAAAGGTACACCGCATTTAAGGGGGGGGGGGGGTTTCAGAGGTTGAATGAAATTAATTCAGAGCGTGCAAGGTAGCCACACCTGCAGAGCACGTTATGTAGCTGAATAAGTTAAGTCTGTATACCAAATACTGAGAAGTGCGTAGAAAAGGCAGGCATAGAAAAGGCATACATTTCCCCAGTCTGAATTGTCCCCTTTTGTGCATTAGCCAACTCCTTTGTTGTGCCACCCGTTGTTGTGCCATACATGTTGATGTTCCGCATGGCATGATATACGACAGAGGAGTTGGCTAAAGCACAAACTGATCTGCTAGCAGGCTATTACACTGTTGCACATACCATTTCTCCTTCCACTGCCACCCTCCTTCCTCACTTTCCGTCACTTTTCCCTCTTTCTCCCTCTCTCTTTCCTTCTTCTCCTCTTCACCCTCACCATCACTATCCTGCCAACTTCCTCCAACCCTCCACCGCTCCACGACAGCAACGAATATGTGGCCAACTTCAACCCCAATGCACTGAAGGACACGGCCCTGTCCACCCACAAGCCCATCGAGGTGAAGGGTCCTGGGGGCAAGGCCACCATCATCCATGCCCAGTACAACACCCCCATTAGCATGTACTCCCAGGACGCCATCATGGACGCCATCGCCGGACAGTCCAAGGGCCACGAGGCCGGGTAAGACCCTCCTTCCTCTGCACTCCTTCCCTCACTTTCCTTCTCTCCCCTTCTCTTTCTACCTTTTCCCCAAACCTGCATGACTTTAGTAGTACCGCTCCTTTCCTCTCCTTGGCTGGCTGTGCTGAACTAGTCTAGCACTACAGTGTAGTGTAGCCGCGCTGTGCTGGAGAAGCTAAAGCCGCAGACTTACTTCATCAGGATGTCTTATCAGGGTCTGATGATCTAGGATTGTTACCATCCTTTAAAATATGTGTACAGTACTGTATATACTAAGTGTATTCTGTATGTGTCAAGAAGAAACATGCATACAACTCCGATTGCTTCAAGGAGGTAGCAGTGAGATTTGGTTTGGTGCTCTAAGGCACAGATGTAGATTATTTTTGTGTGTTTACAAAGGCATAGATGCTGATTGTTTAGCAACTAAATTGTGCGCAACTATGGGGCAAAACAGACTGGGTTAGCTTAGATTGTTGACAACATGTAAGCTATATTAATGTTTATTGAAAAAATATATACATTTGCACAATGAGCACTTGTCTCTCAAATACATCATTACAGTTGTTGGCTAGCTAGCTAGCGAATTTTAACCATATTAGCATTTACATGAAATCCGTCAAAATGCCTCATAACAAGACATGGTATCAAGAACAAGATGAAATGAGCCACTTACGATTCCCCACATGGCAGTTTCTTGTCATTGTTGGTATCTATCTGGCCACCCAGAATCACAACAATATGCTGACTTCTGCCCCATGAAAGTGCGCACATTGTTTTCGTGACGTTGTCAGCTAACCGGTCTATATTCCTTGTTACAAATGCAGGTCACCTGTGGCAATATTCGAGTGTATTTGTTAGATTCCATCCATTCTATGAATGTCTTCATGCTGCTCACCTTCAAGCATAAAGCCACCCAATCACCTTTAGTCACCAAGCCTTCCCTGATCTTTTGGCATTTTAGTCATTTAGCAGACGCTCTTATACAGAGCAACTAGGATTACGTGCCTTGCTCAAGGGCACATCGGCAGATTTTTCATCAAGTCTGCTCTGGGATTCAAACCAGCGACCTTTTGGTTACTGGCCCAACCCTCTTAACCGCTAGGCTACCTGCCACCCTTTTACATACACTCAACCACACACATAATTGCCTTCTAAATACCTGAAGATCACAGTACACACATCCATATTCAGCTAGGAGTTACCATGGCAAAATGTATAATTTAATAAAAGGGACTGTAAACTCTTGATTTGTAACAATGTAACAAATCAATGATTTGTACACATGCTTCATGTAAACAGAAAACTTTCTTTAGAAATTGATAACCAGACAAATTGTTTTGTTCATATGTGGAGAAAAGTGAAATTTCCCTGTGTGAGTTGAAGGAATGCTAAGGGTCTCCCTCTATGACATCCCCTATGGGGCCCATATCTAATCCTCCCTCTCTCACTTCCTCGGTTCTTCCTCAACAAACCCAATCACTGCACTGTCCATCCCACCCACCATGCCATGCTGCTTCTCCCCCACCCCTCTCCATCCATCCATCCATCCATCCATCCACGGCCCCACCTTGCCCCGCCCTGCCCCACCCCATCCCTGCCGAACAGAGAGGAAGTCCCAGCCGGCTCCCCCTTGGCGTAAGTAGACCACTCTGTGGCAACCTATGAAGCACAGCCTGTGTGCGGTCTCTCCATATCCCTCCTTCCTCCCTCCTTATGTTCGTTCCCCTCACTGCTAACCCACTACATCCTCACTCTGAATGGAGATTTTGTTACCCATGGCAATATTCTAAACATGCCACCATTTGGTGTAGTTTGTGGGTTGATGGAATGACGTCTAGAACTGCCGGATGTTGCCTCTGCACCCTTAATGCAATGATGACATCATAGTTTGACGGTAGCCGATTGCAGAGCAGTTGTTTGTAGAGGACATCACTATAAGTATGGTGTTGTTTTGATATTTAGGGTTGACTGATTACTAACAAACAATTTTTCATTCAGTTGGAAAATTGTGCTGAAATTGTATTGGATTGGAATGCATGGAAAACAGCCATGGATTAGACGTTTTCATGCCAAACATTATTTGAGTTTTTAGAAAAGCACAGTGTGGTGCAAACCGATATTGCTCAACAGGTCAACCACAGAATCATCATTTTGTTCCTTGGCAGTTTCACCATCTCCGTCAGTCCTCTGCTACACTCATTCCTCCATTCACCATCATGTAGCAAACAGTTTCTTAGACGGCGTACACTCCCCTGCTGGCTACACAGGGATTCTTTATGTATCAAGGCTCTCTGTAAAATAGGTTTTATTGTCAGCTGCAATGTTATCACCAGTCAGTTATCTCTTGTATTACAAAAAACCTGCATGATTTATATGGATATAAAAAGGAAATGAATGGAGGAGGAACACATTAAGTGCTGGCCTCAGTTAGGTGGCCAGAATACTCTGAACCTCCCAATTAGTGCTCAGGGAATGTGCAACTGACCAGCACTAGTTATGCCATATACCAGGAACTATACTGGTTTAATAATGACACTAAACTGAATGTTCTGAGCTCTTTCCTCCTCCTGCTAGAGGTACAGTATGTGTATTTTTATTGTATGCAATTTATATTTCTGAAATATGCTGTTGAGAAAATATGCCGCAGGGGCCAAGCTAGCTAGTAGCTATGTAGCCATAATGCTTTACATGCAAGCTTCTGCAAATAGGAAACTATTTGACAGCTTTTTAGCATTTTATCACTGGTTTGTGTGAGCAGAAGCTGGCGGATGCTGCTTTTTAATGTCCCGTTTTTAGCTCCTCTCTTATGCAAGATCAAGCCTGTTTTTTACATCTCAAATTGAAAGTAAAGAGGGAGCCTTTGAAGTAGATCCTCTCCCAATTCTCCTAAATGCTCCTTAGTCATCTAAGTAGGCTACAAAGGTTAGTTATAGTACTGTATATGTATACACTCAGACATACCCCAATAATAAAAAATCACCACCAGACTGCAGTTTTTTAACACTGTGATCAGAATCCGAATAACACCCACCATTTCCTATTCGTCCTGATGGCTGTCAGGCTATGGTGGGCATAAATTAGTGCCAGTGTGACGAGCCAGCTCTCTCTCTGTGGTTCCAGTTCACTCCCAGTAAAAGACGCTCAGGTAGACAGTGCCTCCCCAGTGTATCAGGCTGTGATCAAGACTGCAGACAGGGACATGGAGTTGAATGACTGGGCCCGCAGCTCCTCCCAGGTGCAGTCCAAGTCCTTCCGACTCCTCGCCCACATCACGGGAACGGAGTTCAGTAAGTAGTGCTTTTCTATTTCTATTCTATTCTAGTTTCATTTAGTTTAGTTTAGTCTACCCCTCTTACCCTGCCAAACACTCAGTTACTGATGGTTCTCCTGTCTTCTCTCTCTGTCTTTGTCTCTGTCTCTGTCTCTGTCTCTCTCACTCTCACTCTCTCTCGCTCTCTCCTTTAGTGCAAGACCCAGACGTGGAACATCTGAGGAAATCAAGGTAGGCAGCTAGCAGCAGCGACCGGTGGCCTAGCAACCAGGCTGTATTTGGTCATTGCCCCAGACCAAACCAGATGAGCCCAGAGCAGAGTTCCTGCTGTTAGCTAGGGGTCAAGGGTCACTGAGTCACTCAGCCCTACCTCAGGGCCCTGCTCCACACCACTCTCTGTGGTGAACTTGAAGGTTAGAGTGTGAGTCATGTCTTGCCGAGCCAATAGTGAGAATAGTATGAGGTGTATCGATGCTGCAGTGCCCCTCACATGGATTACGGATAGCCCCCATGATGAGCTCACAGGTGTTTTTCCCAGTTCCCAGCAGTCTGTTAGACTCCTCCAGCTGAAACAACACAGAACGTGTTCCTGCCACACACACAGAGCAGAAATATCCCATTTTGTTTCCTCATGAGGGATTTCTCAAGCCTGGGCTTATTCATTAGGGCCCTGATACAGTATGGTGCAGGACATCATAGGGGTTGTGTTGATTTGTGTTTGTGGAGGATTTGGGAGCCCCAAGTGCACTCTGACTCACACAGGACTCAGGCAGGGGAGTGGAGGCCACAGTCCCTAACCCATCTCTCACCCCCCCTTTTCTTCCTTTCTCTCTCTTCCCCCCCCCATTTTCCTTTCTCTCTTTCCTCATGCCACAGGGAAAAGTTTGACACTGAATTTAAAGGCCCACGTTTTGCCAAATTGAAAAATTGGCACAATGGCCTGTCTGCTCAAATCCTTAACGTGCCAGAATAAGCCCTGGTTTAAAATACGTGTCAGACCAAACGGAACTGTAGCAACCAGAGAAGTGCAGAGCAGGTAAAACAGTTGGACTGTGAGTGAGGAGAAGGTCAGGCTAAAAATACTGGAATGTGAGTTAGTGGAAAGAGGGTTGTTCAATACTTGTTGATCACATATTGTAATGAAAATTTTAGCCCAATGTCATCTTCTTCCTTTATTTTGGCTATTTAAGTTGATCCTAGTTTTCAAAAGTAATTGCAGCTGTGTAAGAAAGTTGTATTGTATTTCAACCGTAAATTATCACTATTTGAGTTTGACATTGTGATAAGTATGAATAAAAACGATACCACTGAATAAAACATTTTCCTTTAGTTGCTTTCATATCAGATTGTTACTCTGAAAAGATAAGAGATTGTTTTGATGTAGCAGTTTACAGGCTTTAAATGGAAGTTAGGCATAGCAACCTAACACCCTCTTAGAGACAATAAACAATTATTCATATGAGTCATCACAAACTTCAGTTGTTTGTTTAAACGTTCACAGCCGCTACCAAGGAACCATTAAATAGTACTTAACCGAGATCTCAAGGGTCCAATTAAGGATAAACAATTCCCCGACATCAACAAACGTCATAATGAATCTCAATATGAATCACTCACAGATGAAACATAGCTTGTTTGTTTCCTTATCCCTGGGCTCTGACTCATTGGAATGTGTGGAGAGCAGCAAACCCTTACAGCCTATGAGAAAGTGAGGAATTCGAGAATTTCTCAGAAAGGGTGAATGGCATTAATAAAGTGAACTATGGCAGGGATAATTAGGAGCGCTGCCTGCATTGTGCATTGCACTGATATTTAAAAAGATTAAAGGATAGGCTCCAGTCTGGCTCATGGCCAGATGGCCACATGATTAAGTATGACTTCAATCAGAAGGAAAATGATTGGATTTCATATTGACCATGAGTTTGCTTTCGACTTCAATGAGAGAAGTTCATCCATTTTCTTTGACAGTATCTTTCAATTTCATAATTGGTAATTGAAAAGGTTTGCATAGCTGTTTTCTTTTCAGTTACCAAGGGCAGGGCACTTCACTATTCAAGCAGTACTTTTGTAAATTGAAGCTGGTCAAGGATTGC
Source organism: Coregonus lavaretus (assembly GCF_964263955.1). Taxonomy (NCBI): domain Eukaryota; kingdom Metazoa; phylum Chordata; class Actinopteri; order Salmoniformes; family Salmonidae; genus Coregonus; species Coregonus lavaretus. The sequence goes on from NC_140023.1 coordinate 17,454,357, forward strand.
TTTTCACAGAAGCTCCTTATAAAGGCCAAGGCCTTGTGCTCCTCTGTCCTCTCATTTGTGTTTCAAGTACTTTGGCATTCGAGATGTTATATAAACAATTTGACCTAGAAAAAAACGGAGAGATTTGATATAACGAAAGTGGCTTTGGAATAACTTTTCCATACATAATACCAACCTACTGTATATTGCCTCATGTCAAGAGTGTTATAAGATATGTATTACAAATAACATTGAACAATCACTTAGAGATTGTATCCCGAAAAGTTCTTTAGAAACACTGTAAAAATAAACCAAGCTAATTATCATATGACTCGCAGAAGGATGAACTGACATGCTTCATTGGTACATCTTTAGAAAACAGGGCTTTGTTATTCTCCACACATGCCATTTAGTCTGTTACACAGGGCTATTTCTGTATTATGATTGTACTAAACTCAGCCATCATTAGCTCTAATATAATCATGCCATCAATTGTTATCAATTGTTGATTGTCTGTTATTACATAGAAGCAGTGTTATATCAAGGGTCTGTCCAAGAGTCTCTAGCTGATACTATAAGGAGGTCAGATGTGGCTGAAGGAAGGCACTATCATATCAGGATTCAAGCACAGCCATCAGACAACACTCTGTTGGGTGTCGTCCCATCCTCCCTCATAAGAGAGGTGAACAGGAAGTCAAATATGTGAGTAGTGAGAGTCGGCGAGGCCATGTTTGAAGGCGTTGAAAGCTCTTTGAAAGGTAACTCTGCTTGTCTGGTTGTCACATAGGGGAACTGGTGTTACTTAGCTCTGCTGTGGGCTGATGAGTGGATTATTAATGCCCGTTTGTAACTGTTGGAAATCTCTGCTAACTGCCTCTTCCCTGCCTGGACATGCTCCTTGGCATCATCCCCCCTACCCCTTCTTCCTCACCTCCCCTGAGAGATATTGCCACCTGCATGCAATGCATGCTGGGTGGACAGTGTGTTTGCACTGGAGTGCCTCTGGGTGGCTGACCCCCTCTCGCCCTTCATCGCTCCTCCTCTTCCTCCTCTATCATACTCAGGCCTCAGTCTCCGCCCCACATACAAGATCTCATTCTCCACTTCAGTTCCATTGAGTGTGCTACTCCTATCCCTCACTCCCTCTCTTTTTTCATCACAGATTCTAGAACTGACACACCAGACATTCCAAAACATCAGGACGGGCGTCATTGCTTCACATCAAATTTCGGCACATCACTTATAGCTATCTCGTCCCTCACTTCCAAATTAGTGGAAAGTAATTTGGTGTGTGTGCTCAGTTTTCATGTGGTCGGCAGGATTTGTGTTTTTGCAGTTTGTGACTTCTAGGGCTCATTTGAGTGTCCTAGGGCTCATTTTAGGGACCTAGGGTTCATGTGACTTCCCATTTTCTTATTGATTATTTTTGAAAATTATATTGTTTTCAAAAGCCTCAAGGACCCTAGTGGTTGTCTCAATATTATAGAGATGTTTGTGACAGTAGGCGATAAGAAGTTATGTTGTAGGTTTAATTCATGGGACTAATGACCGTTTTGACAATCAAGAAGGTAGAGTTAATGTAGACCTACTGTATGTCCCATTTGAGAATCAGGTAAAGGGCACAGAAGGTGAGGGGTGCCTGGGGACAGCTGTGTTTGTGTCTGTCTTCATGTTGTGTGTCTGAATCATTGTGTTTCCTTGTCTTAGTCTTGCCTGTATCACCTGTCAGTGTCTTCCTCATCTACGACAGCTCTCCAGTAACCCATCCCCCTCCCTCAACCTCAAGCCCCTCTCACAAATCCTAAACTCCATGGTTAGAGCTCACTGCTGCTTTGAAGTACAGTAGGCAGCTGAACATGGTAAAATACCTACCTGTTTGTTGTCTCTAAACCACCTAGTACTAGACCCATTGCTCGTAAGAGCATGCACTGGTCTTGCTAAAGACTCCCTTGCCCTTGCCTGCCCACCTCACCAGTATTATGCAAACACACACCAGTGTTTGCCTACCTACTGCGGAGTGGTCTTTCAGTCCCAGAGAATGAGGAGCAGAGTGAAATGGTAGGCGAGGTGTCAGGTTGCCTGCCCATGGAGCTGCCTTACTAACCCAGCTGCTTTAGTGGGAGAGATCACAATTTCCCTATGTTGTCAGTTGTGCCAAGCAAATGTTACCAGTGGGGGGCGCTATAGATTTGTTACTCTTTAAAACTATCCTCAAGTTAGTATCCTCAAGTTTTTCCCTTCCACAGTGAGAGAAAGTGAGAAATTAAATGCCATCATTTAGTTTACAGATCAAGTATTTAAAATTCCAAACTGTTTATAGATCATTGGCAGATGAAAGAGTGGTGCATGTATGCGATCTTCTATCTTTAACATCTCTGTCAGGTGTGACTTCTTTCTACTTCTATCTTCTTTCCCCCTTTCCCCTTATGTTTTTAATCTGAGGTACCAGATTTTGACTTCAGCCTTCAAAGCACACTATCCTTCATCTACCCCTAACTTGAAACAGTCATTCCCTCGGTACATCTGGAAATAGATCACAGCAATTCAGCCAATGCAATCTATTAATCCTGCATGAAGAGGGTTAATGTGTTTTGAAGGCCAGGGTCCTCTGTGTGTACCTAATTACCTGCACAGGATGCCCGTTTATGTAAACCCCTTGTTGTGAGTCAAGTCTGTCTGTGTCTATGTGTGTGTCTTTGTACATGGCTGTCTGAGTTCAAATAGAGATCCAGTAGTATTTAAGTTAGATGTCTGTACCTATGCCAGATTAGTTCATGTAACTTATACCCAAGGATGGCGATAACAGTTGAAACACAATTGAGAGGTGTTTCCTACACTCCCATCAGCTAAAAGTTACTTTGTAGAGGTCTCTCTAGATCAGGGCTCTCCAACCCTGTTCCTAGAGAGCTCCCCTCCTGTAGGTTTTCAATCCAACCCCAGTTGTAACTAACCTGATTCAGCTTATCAACCAGCTAATTATTAAAATCAGGTGTGCTAGATTATGGTTGGAGCGAAAACCTACAGAGAGCCCTGCTATAGAATCTATAGATGGAAGCAGTTGATGCTATATAACTTTGTTTATAAATACTTTATCCTAGTAATAGGTTTCATTGGTTGGATTCAGAAGTCATTTAAGGTATTGGCTTTAGTATCTGTGTGTCTGTGGCCTGCCCTGTCCTTGTACCCAGCCTCAAAGGCACTTCCTCTGTTAACTGTCACTCAAACTGAGAGCATCTATCATCTGTCTATCTGTGCTGATCCTTTCACCTCCCCTGCCGACACACCAACACTCCACTCCTCACATCGAGCCGTGAGACACACCATAGACCCCACTACCACCACAACCTAGCAGCACTTGCTAACCTCACAAGTTCACCACAGAAAGTGATGAAGGGTTTAAATGACTGCCTGAGACCACTGTTTCCTGGTCAGATTTATGTCCAGGAGAGGAGGTCAGGGTGCTGGAAGTGAGTAGGGGTCAGCCATCGGTCTACCACCACCAGGCCTGTTGCTGCTAGATGCCTGCCACCCTCTCTGTTCCCCAGCCTGGGCAGCTCCCCCTGGGCATTGCATTCATTCCGTTGTCCCGAGTCCTCCACCCCACCTTCTCCCGCAGTCATTCACTCGATGTCTTGGCCTCATGTCCAAGTCAGCTGTGTTCAAATGTCAAGATCTGGGGAGCCTCCACTGTTCGTTTTCACTCATGTTTAAAAGTAAATTCACAAATGTTCTGTAGCGTGCACTCATTGATTATGCCATGCTCACTAAGTGTTCATTTATCTTTCCTTTTTGCTGTTGTTGGTGTATACTCTGTTTAATCCTTTTCCCCAGCAGAGTTTATGGCTGAAACTCTCCCAACACCTTAGATTGTCTCTGATTATATTAGATTAGTATGATACACTATACAGTTACAAATCAATGTGTAATGCACTGTGCTAATTACGTAAGGACTGTGTATATCAAGCATATAGCCTGCTTCATCCCAGTGAGGTGGTACCCTCTGGTCCTGGACATGATTGATGAAGCTCTCTTGTCTTGACGCAGTTATTTAATCATTCCCCGTTATGCTCAATCGATTCCTGCAGTAGCAGCTAGGCAGCTTTACATTAAGAGTGAAATACAACCAGATATCACCCCACTCACCCCTGCCAGTCTCTGTGCTTTCTCCAGTGAGTCACCCAAAATCAATAGTTCAAATGTCCGTTTTTATCTTATTATGAACAGATAGTGAGGGGTGTTTTTCTGCAGAGGGTTTTTTCCTCACCTCTGGATCTAAATCCTGATATTGAAAGATAAGACTCATTTATTTTTCTATTCTTTCTCCATTTGTTCCTTGATGGACTTCCGTGCATTGGGCTGAGCAACATCAAGGCTTTTGGTTTTGCATGTGATTGAGGCCATATAACCTTACAGGTCTATTTGTGCTGACATTAACTCTAATTCATATACACACAGACCTACATGGGCTGTTTGTATATATGGTTTTCGGCCTCAGACTGCTGATGGTTTTCTCTCAATGCAATCTAACCTCTTATGCAGTAGCCCTGTTGAGCATGCTCCAGTCGCCACCAGCCCCACACATGTTGCTCTCCCTGCTAGTGCTGCTTCGCCCAATCAGGCGACTTCGCCTGCTGCTTACCAGTCTCCAGAGCCCGCCCCCGTAGCCCCTGAACCCACCCCTGAGAGGTAATGCTGTGTGGGTTGAACGTTTTTGCCTGTTGTGGTTTTATTGTCCTCCGCCAACTGGGTGCTCGTCCTTTTATTTGGTGTGTAGCTATATTTGTGTGTGTACCTTCATTGAGAGGGACTGTTTTGTTCTGATGTTTTTCCCTTTGTCAACTGTTTCGTGATTGATTGAACATTGATTGAAATGTGTTTTTGTTTTCATGTTCCAGTTAAACTGGTAAAACCTTGATTGTACTATGTAAATGTTTCGGTGAAAGGTTTCATGAGCAGTATGTGTGTAAGTGGCTAGGGCTTTGGGTTTAGTACATTCACAGGGGAGAGTGTCCATATTCAGTGTCCAAGGTAAGTCAAACAGTCTGATGTTGTGATCATCTGTACTGTGAAGAGAGAGACACTGGGAAGACCTGCCATGTCTGTGAGCGGTGTGAGAACAGAAAGCCTCGAGGCAGTGGAGTACTGTAGTCATACAGAGCGAGTCTGCCAAACCCACCATCCTTTAACCCGTAACGCCCTCATCATCATAACGATCCATCCATCTTAATCCTGTTTTTTATTTGACCAGCCTTAACACAACAGATATGCCCTGGGCCTGTGCAAGCTGTTGCTTCTGTGGTTGGTCATGACTGCCATACACCCCCCATAGGAAGTAGACAGTTCTGTCAAATCTAGAGAGAATTCGCAAAGTGAACAGTCATTATGTCACACAAAGAATTCCCATAATTCCCTTTCCTAGTTCCCCCAAAGCACGAAACCCCCTCTCCTGCGCCTTTCCCTGCAGTCCCCTCTGGGGGACCCTGCCACCTGACGCACGCAGCCTCCCATATCTTGTCTGCTCTGACTACACAGTCTAGGTACAGTTGTTACTCAATCACTCCCCCTGTCCCAGTTACTACCTTTTATGTCAGTCGGGATAGATAGCGCCCTCCCAGTATCGAATAGACCAATGTGTCTGGCGGGCTGTGTGGATTTGGTTGAGATAGGAGGGGCAGAAGCTAGTACATAGTTGCTATTTTACGGGTGGCAGAAAAGAGGTTTGTGCGGAAGATGGATTGATTTGAGCTTTTATTTTCTTAGGCTGAAATAGTGGATGTAAGAGTATACAGGGTGTAAAAAAGTGTTAAAAGAATGAAAGTGAAGATGTATTTTTGGTCACACTTTATTTGCATAGTTCCCAATAGATTATCTATAGATGCTCAAACTATCAACTGCTAATCTGTCTATATGCAACAGCTTGCTAGCGTTAGCGTATTAACTTATTTTGGACATAATTACATGGGCCAGATATTGCATCTTGGTGAAATACCCCAGATCACTCCCTTGAACCTTCAATGGGGGTATCCCAGATTACTTTCTTGGACTTCTGGATTAGGTTTTTGGACCATTCAGAGGCGTGTTTATACTACTTTTTTGGACCCTCACAGATAACTATGTTTGGGCCATCACAGCAGATGAATGGTAGTTTGTCAGTAGGATAAAAAATCACATTTTAAAAAACATTTTGTGTCCCATCTAGGGGACCACGAACGGCCATACGTATTGACATTGGATAAATAGAATAGAATATTGTTAGTGGATAATTTGTTAAATAGTTTGTTGACAGTTAGTTGAACTGGCCTCCTGTAGCTCAGTTGGTAGAGCATGGTGCTCGCAACGCCACACTTCCGATTTGTAAGTGTAAGAGCATGACAAGTGGTTATGGCTCTTATTACTCCCTCAGTTTGCGTGGTTCAGCCAACCATTGTAGAGGGTTATTTTTGTTTTGTATAAACAGCGGGCTTAAATGAGGAAACACATCCACCCTTTAGTTTTAATATAATAGTGGTACTTTATAGGGATCTCCTGGAGCCAGTGTGGTGACCAAAGTTGCTTAAAACTGTGAACGCTAATTCAATTTATGGTGTGCAGTGGAGGGTGGTTTGGAGTGAATTTATCTGGCCTGCATGTTAGTGTGTTTTTGAGAAGTGGTCCTCTGGCTCGTCTTAAAGTTTCCTAATAATGATGTCGTTGTTTTTTTCTTTAATGTGGATTGGATGTGTTAACTGATGTTCAGATGTCAATGCAGCCTACAGTGGCTTGTGAAAGTATTCACCCCTCTTGGCATTTTTCCTATTTTGTTACTTTACAACCTGGAATTCAAATGGAATTTTTTGGGGTTTGTATCATTTGATTTACACAACATGCCTACCACTTGGAAGATGCAAAATATGTTTTTGTTGTTGAAAGATCTTATTTAGGGGCTTCATAGCAAAGGGGGTGAATACATATGCACGCACCACTTTTCCGTTATTTATTTTTTAGAATTTTCTGAAAAAATTAATTTTTTTCATTCCACTTCACCAATTTTGACTATTTTGTGTGTGTCCATTACATGAAATCCAAATAAATATCAATTTAAATTACAGGTTGAAATGCAACCAAATAGGAAAAACGCCAAGGGATGAATACAGTCGTGACAATACAAGGCACTGTATGAAACCAAGTTCACCTATACCTCAAATGGACTGCTGATTGGGTGCTGCCCTCTCTTCAAAAGAGACAGCGCTGACTGTGGTCAAAATAGGCTGACTGACTAGCAGTTAGTATGAAACTGGTGTGGTCTGATAATGTTACAATATGTGAGAAATCAGATGATTCTTGATTTACACCCCATCTTAGAGTAAACAGTGGAGAAAAGTTAGATGGAAAAATCTGCAAATGTAATATTAAAAAACTGGATGCCATTATCAGTAATAAACTTCTTCGGCAGCACGGCATCTTACAGGTATAGGTGTCCATGACCTTAATCCAAAGAACTGTGTTTGACCCCTGTTTTTGACCCCTGACCCTTTTCTGTTGCGTTATAGCTACAGTCTGCAGCAGTCTGCCTCAGTCTCTAGGTACTTCTGTGGGGAAGCTTATCCAGATGGCAATGCTCATAGAACATCTGGATAGTGTGCTTCCTTACCTTATTGTCAATATAACTTCACCTTCAAAATAACACACACTTATTCCCCTCCCTCTGTTTTTAGCTCTAAGGATGATAATCGTGATTTGACAGTGTTGATTTAACCTGCGTTTTAACCTCCCCTTTTCTTACAAATGTATCAACCTGCTTCTCTCTCCTCTCAAATGAAATCAGTTGGCGACTCTGAATCTCTCTCACTGCCTTCAAATCTAATTTACTGGTCAAATACACATGGTTAGTAGATGTTATTGCGAGTGTAGCGAAATGCTTGTGCTTCTAGTTCCGACAGTGCAGCAATATTTAGCAAGTAATATCTTACAGTTCCACAACAAATATCTAATACACACAAATCTAAGGAATGGAATAAGAATATATCAATATATGGATGAGCAATGTCATTATCAGAGTGGCATAGGCTAAGATGCAATAGATAGTATTGAATACAGTATATACATATGAGATGGGTAACGCAAGATATGTAAACATTATTAAAGTGGCATTATTAAAGTGACTAGTGTTCCATTTATTAAAGTGGCCAGTGATTTTCAAGTCTGTATGTAGGCAGCAGCCTCTGTGCTAGTGATGGCTGTTTAACAGTGATGACCTTGAGATAGAAGCTGTTTTTCAGTCTCTCGGTCCCAGCTTTGACAGGCCAAATTTCTTCAGCCAAATTTCTTCAGCCTTCTTCACCACACTGTCTGTGTGGGTGGACCATTTCAGTTTGTCAGTGATACAGTGGGGGAAAAAAGTATTTAGTCAGCCACCAATTGTACAAGTTCTCCCACTTAAAAAGATGAGAGAGGCCTGTAATTTTCATCATAGGTACACGTCAACTATGACAGACAAATTGAGGAAAAAAAATCAAGAAAATCACATTGTAGGATTTTTTATGAATGTATTTGCAAATTATGGTGGAAAATAAGTATTTGGTCACCTACAAACAAGCACGATTTCTGGCTCTCACAGACCTGTAACTTCTTCTTTAAGAGGCTCCTCTGTCCTCCACTCGTCACCTGTATTAATGGCACCTGTTTGAACTTGTTATCAGTATAAAAGACACCTGTCCACAACCTCAAACAGTCACACTCCAAACTCCACTATGGCCAAGACCAAAGAGCTGTCAAAGGACACCAGAAACAAAATTGTAGACCTGCACCAGGCTGGGAAGACTGAATCTGCAATAGGTAAGCAGCTTGGTTTGAAGAAATCAACTGTGGGAGCAATTATTAGGAAATGGAAGACATACAAGACCACTGATAATCTCCCTCGATCTGGGGCTCCACGCAAGATCTCACCCCGTGGGGTCAAAATGATCACAAGAACGGTGAGCAAAAATCCCAGAACCACACGGGGGGACCTAGTGAATGACCTGCAGAGAGCTGGGACCAAAATAACAAAGCCTACCATCAGTAACACACTACGCCGCCAGGGACCCAAATCCTGCAGTGCCAGACGTGTCCCCCTGCTTAAGCCAGTACATGTCCAGGCCCGTCTGAAGTTTGCTAGAGTGCATTTGGATGATCCAGAAGAGGATTGGGAGAATGTCATATGGTCAGATGAAACCAAAATAGAACTTTTTGGTAAAAACTAAACTCGTCGTGTTTGGAGGACAAAGAATGCTGAGTTGCATCCAAAGAACACCATACCTACTGTAAAGCATGGGGGTGGAAACATCATGCTTTGGGGCTGTTTTTCTGCAAAGGGACCAGGACGACTGATCCATGTAAAGGAAAGAATGAATGGGGTCATGTATCGTGAGATTTTGAGTGAAAACCTCCTTCCATCAGCAAGGGCATTGAAGATGAAACGTGGCTGGGTCTTTCAGCATGACAATGATCCCAAACACACCGCCCGGGCAACGAAGGAGTGGCTTCGTAAGAAGCATTTCAAGGTCCTGGAGTGGCCTAGCCAGTCTCCAGATCTCAACCCCATAGAAAATCTTTGGAGGGAGTTGAAAGTCTGTGTTGCCCAGCGACAGCCCCAAAACATCACTCCTCTAGAGGAGATCTGCATGGAGGAATGGGCCAAAATACCAGCAACAGTGTGTGAAAACCTTGTGAAGACTTACAGAAAACGTTTGACCTGTGTCATTGCCAACAAAGGGTATATAACAAAGTATTGAGAAACTTTTGTTATTGACCAAATACTTATTTTCCACCATAATTTGCAAATAAATTCATTAAAAATCCTACAATGTGATTTTCTGGAAATACTTTTCTCATTTTGTCTGTCATAGTTGACGTGTACCTATGATGAAAATTAGAGGCCTCTCTCATCTTTTTAAGTGGGAGAACTTGCACAATTGGTGGCTGACTAAATACTTTTTTTCCCCACTGTATGTACGCTGAGGAACTTAAAACGTTCCACCTTCTCCACTGCTGTCCTGTCGATGTGGATAGGGGGGTACTCCCTCTGCTGTTTCCTGAAGTCCACGATCATCTCCTTTGTTTTGTTGATGTTGAGTGAGAGGTTATTTTCCTGACACCACATTCTGAGAGCCCTCACCTCCTCCCTGTAGGCTGTCTCATTGCCATAACAGAGGCTCTCTGTTCTAACACTGTCTCTCTGATACCAGGCTGTCTTTCTTTTGCTCGCTCTCTGTGGGTCTCTGCTATATTAAACTCCCACTAACCTTTACGTTAAACGTGTCTGGTGAAGTGGAGGAGATCCAGGTAAGACTCAAAACATATGTGGACACTCCTGGAGTCAGGAAGGAGATAGGTGGCTGTTCAGCAGACTAGGTTTGATTGTGAGGCATATTAGTGTTAAAGGGCTACGTCAGGATTTTGGCAGAGTCGGATGAACTCGTGGATACCATTTTTATATCTCTGCATCCAGTATGAAGGACGTTAGAGGTAGTTTTGCGAGCCGATGCTAACTAGCGTTAGCGCAATGACTTCGAGCTAATGCTAGTTAGCAATTGTGCTAGCGCTAGTTAGCAACTTCCTTTAAACTGCACGCAGATGGTAGCCATGAGTTCCTCTGACTCTGGGGAAGTAGATAAAGGGCCTCATTGCCAAAATCCTGAAGTATCCCTTTAACAGTATCCTTATGAGTAACTGGTACTTGTAGTATAGTTTCCCAGTTTAGATTTGATATATTATATAAACTATGACAGTTCAGAAAGCTTCTGAAGTAATAAGGCTAGTAGAGATATGTTTACATCTAGGTGGTGATGATGTCACTCAGCTTCTTGTTTATCCTTCTGTAGCCTATATGGCCAGGCTCCCCCCATGCAAAAAGCCCCTCCCATGTACCAGGGGCAATCCATGTACCAGGGGCCTCCTATGCAGCAGGGACCTCCCATGTACCAAGGGCCTCCAATGCAGCAGGGACCTCCCATGTACCAGGGGCCCCCCATGCAGCAGGGACCTCCCATGTACCAGGGGCCCCCCATGCAGCAGGGACCTCCCATGTACCAGGGGCCCCCCATGCAACAGCCTCCTCCTATGCAGCAGCCTCCTCTCATGCAGCAAAGCTCCATCCAGATCCCTGTGGGCCCTCCCCCACCCAAGGTGGTCAGCACCGCCTGCATTGTGCCAGGTAGTTACAGCAGGTGGCGCTGTGTGACCATTTGTGTTAACAATATGGTAAGTATAGATAGTGTTAACTTAACCAGGTGTCTCTTTGGGTCATAGCTCCAGCCCCTGCGCCTGCCCCTGTTCCAGCCGCAGCCCCGGCCGCACCTGAACCCCCCTCCAGCAGGCCACCCTGGATCACGGACGACTCTTTTGCCAACAAGTTTGACCCCAGCAAGACCACCAGCACCAGCATGAAAGTGCCTGCTCTACCTCAGAGTGCCCCACCAGCACCGGCCTACATCCCAAACCCTGGCTCCGCCCACGCCCGTCCCTCTGCCCCAAGCCCTGCCTATAATCCCAGCCCCGCCCCCTACAACACCGCCCCTGCCCCCTTCCCTCCCATTGCCCGGGGCGTGGCCCAAAGGGCGGAGCGCTTCGCTGCCAACAGCAGCAGAGCACCCCTCTGTGGAGCCTGCAACAACATGATCCGGTAACAACAACGATACACCGTCAGTAGAAACACACCCACTCAAACAGAAACACAGTGTTTGGCTTCAGAAATGGTCATTGTCACCACCTTTGTCCTCATGCGCTGTCTGTCGTTACAGGGGACCCTTTCTGGTGGCCTTGGGTCGCTCCTGGCACCCAGAGGAGTTCAACTGTCACTACTGCCACACATCGCTGGCAGACTGCAGCTTTGTGGAGGAGCAGAACGCAGTGTACTGTGAGAACTGCTACGGCGAGTTCTTTGCCCCCACCTGTGCACGCTGCAACACCAAGATCATGGGGGTGAGATGACAGACACAAACATACAGACATGTACGACACACACAAAAGCGCTTTGTTTAGCCAATGCAGAATATACCCACAAATGCACACAGACAATAACCTTTTGTCCCTGTGCAGGAGGTGATGCATGCTCTGCGGCAGACATGGCACACCACCTGCTTTGTGTGTGCTGCCTGTGGCAAGGCCTTTGGAAACAGCCTCTTCCACATGGAGGATGGGGAGCCCTACTGCGAGAAAGGTACTTTACATCAATGGAATGGCACATAATGAAAAGCCACAAGTGTTAAATGTTTCCCTTAAAGCCCAAACCAGCTTCTGCTGATATTTTTGCCATAATGTATTCTGTGAAAACAGCTTCTGCAACTGAACTACATTTGAATTATATACATAAGACTCCTTTTTTTATGCATGTAACTTTGCTACCATTTGCACCATTTGCTATTGTTCAGTCTTTCCTCCCTCTTCCAGATTACATTTCACTCTTCAGCACCAAATGCCACGGCTGTGACTTCCCAGTAGAAGCTGGAGACAAGTTCATTGAAGCACTGGGTCATACCTGGCACGATACCTGCTTTGTCTGTGCAGTAAGAATGACTACACAGCTGTACAATAACCCATGTTCCTGATGTATAAGTCTGTTATACCTCAGATCTCTGGGAATGTACCAAAAATGGCTGGTTTGTGAGATTCACAATTATGTTTGTCTCCCACAGGTGTGCCATGTGAACCTGGAGGGCCAGCCCTTCTACTCCAAGAAGGACAAGCCCCTGTGCAAGAAGCACGCTCATGCTATCAACGTGTAAATGCTCCATCTGCAGCCTTATGAGGTGGTGGGCATGTGCTAACGTAGCTATGCCCTGGCAATGAACCCTGTAGAGGGGGCATTGATGCCAATGTAAATGATGAGAAACACAAGCTGAAGATGGTAGCGACAAGATTGACCGTTCAGTAAATAGAACAGTCAGTCGTGACAAAATACAAAAATAATTTGTTTTTTAAGTAGTTTCATATTAGTTAGGTTTGTATTTATTAATTTCACTCACAAATGAATTATAATTTATATTTTATATCAGAGAATTCTGATGTAAACCCTTTGCTACTCCACTCAGTTCCTAAAGGGCCTCAATACAGGGAGGCTGGAGCTACAGCATAAGCAGCCTACAGACACATGTAGACTGAGTGGATTAGCAGGGTTCTTCAGTAAATAAGATGCCTTATTTCACAGAAACACTGTGTGCTTTGTTTTGAATGTAAAACCCCAAATAGCGAAACACAAATAGCTTGCAGTGATACCGTTTTAGTATCGTATATACTAGATTTAACATGATGATGCCTCACTGTGTACTGATACAGTATATCATGACACATGTAGGCCTGCTAATACTGTTTGATTTAACATAGTTATTATAGTTTAGTAAGTTATATTTATTGCAACTTTGACAGTTATATTATTTATTTACATAGAATAAAATGAAAGTATAACATTCATGGATGTTTATATTGCTGATAAAGCAAAAATGTTATACATTGCCTTTTGTTGACAGCTGCATTATATTGTGTACATCACTCAAACTCTTTCATCCTGGATTCATTTGAAATCCAGTCAAATAATAATACAAAGATACAGTAATACCATACCGACTTTAGGGATACAGGTAGAAGATGAGAAAACGTTAGATATATTTATGGGGTAGGGAAGTTAGGATTTTTGGAATGTGTCTCATAAACGTGGTTTGCTCCTGACCGGAAATCAAGGAAGCACCCTGGATCTTTTTACAGCATGTAAGGGAGGCAAGCTCTAGCCTGGGGTCTTACACATACATTTTACACAGCAAATGTCTATGCATGTTGATGTGCCTTACATCCGAATGAAGTGCTACATTTAAACAAGAATTTATAGGAAATATCTGTAAAGGCCAAAAACAGCCATTCACATTCATTTTCACTCTCACTAGCACACACCTTAAAAGTCAGTTGAGACGGTGTGCTCGTGTACAGACGTTTTACTTTCAGAGTTTATTTTATACATCTTTGTATATTTTCTGTGTATGTGTGCATGCATGCATGAGTTTGTACATGATTGTCAGTGCATGTCTACTGAGGCAACATCAGTATTAGTTACTGTAAGTATTTGTGCCACTAGTTTATTGTGATTTGACATAAATCTGAGAACACTACACTGAGTACTTTTGATATGCGTATGTATGTAGTCCACTGCTAAGAAAAGCATAGTCAGTGCCAGTTCAGAATAAACCTTACATGGTACCATTGGAGGGAAATGAAGGCAGACTTGAATTGTTGCTAGATAGTTGTTTTAGCAACTAATTTTTCTGAAAGATCAGCATATTGAAACTAGTTCTATAGTTTCCAACCACAGTGCAACAGAGTGTTGAAACCATGTTGGCTACTTGGCATGCCTCACACACTAGTCACTATTTAGGGTTATTTAGATGGTACCCCTTTATAAAAAATAAAACAAACTATTGAGTCAACATGATGATAAAATTGCTGTGCATCCCATTGAGGCCATTTTTAGGCAATACAATAGTGTGTTTTGTGTTACCTGGTATCTGAAGGACAGCAGCCCAAACTGTCAATATATGTGGTTCCAATGCTCACATCTGTAGTCAACATTGGCTATAACACTATAAAACAATAATGTATCACATTTATTACAGTTTGATATAATTTCACAGTCCATTCCCAAATGTGACCATAACTTCTCTCTGCTGTCAGTCATTCATTCCATTTAGGTAAGAGGTTTCTCTGGTGCATCTCTGCCCTCTGTATAGAGAGGCATAAGTAGCCTCATCATTCTCTTTACTCAATTCTTCCCTCTCTCCTGGCTAGTTCTCCCTAAACAGTCTACATGACACACGTAGCTTTGCTATGACACTGTATTAAGACGATCCCTTTTAATGTCAGTTTTAGTTTGCTGAGTGGTCTTTCTGATTTGGTTCACACGTTATTTCTGTTTGCATTGCTGTATATTAAACACTTGTAAGGCTGCAAGATTTATATCCAATGTGTAAAAGGGATTGCTTCTTCTTCCATGTTCTGTGTTTTGATAGGGGGAAGTATTTTTCTAGAGTAGTATTTTTCTTAAAATAGACATACTTGGCATGAGATAACAACCACTCTCTTAAATCTGATCATTTATTTACTTATTTAAAAAAAACAATTTAAACACTAACTGAAATATGGCCTTGATCTTTGAGTAGTTGTATGCCTTTATTTTTTGGGACTGGACTGTTGGAGGAATAGGATTGTTGTCATTTTTCTATTGTATATTATCAATAACACCTTGTTTCATCTCTTGCTACATTTGTACTTAGAACCCTATTGTCTTTATAAACAAGGTATTTTTATGTGGAACATTGATGTATTTGGAGTGTAAACCCCCATATTTCAAATGTATCACCATGCCTGGCCTGCCATAACACTATGCATCAAAATAGGAAAATGTTTTATGTGTTGCTTTTAGTGAACTGCATCTAACTGCTATCAGAACAGAATTACATGGAGAAAGGATATACCTTGAAGATTTTAACAGTAGTCTGTCACATAGTATATATAATTGTGTGAGATGAATATGTGTGTGTGTATCAATCTTGGGAAGGAAATGGGCTTGATTTCCTCTCTATTGTGAACTTCCTGATTGGACAGTGTTAGAGGGATTGCCTTAATTTATGCATGCTGTGTATTGAATACCATGACCTTAATGTACTGTATATTTTTCAGTAAAGACTACCAATCACAATTATTTTTTGTTTTACAACCACAAGTATGCCTGTGTTACCAGAGTCAATGATGAAAGGCTGCTGGTATCTCTAGGACAGGTTGAATCTTTGAAATTTGTCAATAAACATTTTATTTCACATGTTGAATGTCTTTCACCTTGATTTATTGTTCCACCTCCTTATCTCCCTTATTCATAATCTCCTATCCTCCTCAGCGTTATCCTTTCCACCCTTTACTTCTCAATCTCCTTTATCCATGTTCTTGAATCCCTCATCTCCTCACTCACCCTTTCCACCTTGTTCTCCTTTTTCACTCTCTTTACTTCTCCGGTTTCTAATACCTCGCCAGCCCCTCGCCCCTCCTCCCTCTTCCACGCCACCCCCTCCGACAAAGGTCTCTTACTCTCCAGACTGTTCTATTTGTGAGTAGACGACTGCATGCATGTGTCTAATTTGATGTCAAAGAAATACGAATACAGTAGATCTGTCCATTTACGCCAGGGGGCGTTAGAAGTAATTGGGACATACTTGAATTATCCATAGAAATACTACCACCGCGACTCGCTCCCCCTCAAATGGTTGCGCACTCGCTGCAGTGATTGGAAGGTTTTGGTCTAGAATTATCTCGCATCGCGTAGGACTGGGTATGTGCGCTTGATCAAATGACATATTTAGAGCCTGAATCAGAGAAGGAGAGCAGGGCCGACGTAAAACCGCATTTTTGGAAAATACACCACATTTTGCAACTTCAATACGAAATATAGAGATATAAGGGAGTGCTCGCCCGGAACCAAAAGGATTGGCCAAATCTGCTGGAGAAAAAGGTGAGGTGGAATTAAATCTAGGCTACATCATAAATTAAACCTATGAATTCTGCTCGGACTTTGTCTGTCTTGGAAAAAGTTTGTTTTAGCGTATGAAAAGTTGTATTATAAAAGTTGCTGTAGTTTTATTTTTGTTAGCAGACTATTTTGGCAGTGGTTTGAATGTAGCCACTTGTTTGCCAGAGTTTATGTATGTGAAAACTAGATTGTTGGCTCTAGCTAGCTAACGTTAGCTTGGCCACTTAGCTAGCTATTTACATTTGTTTGGCTAACTAACTCGTTTTTTTAGTAGCGTTTCTTCAACTAGCAAACCTGACACTGAACTTTGATATTTACAGAATTGGTTAGTATATAGTTATCCGGATTATTATTTCTTTATTAGTTTTTTTCAGTTTAAAGTGTTTTATAAATTAATTCACTCGCTACACAATGAAAGTTGTCTGGCTAGTTAGCACAGAGCGGTGCTAGCCAGCAACAATCATTGTACTTAGCGCTTCCGGAGACATTGCAACAATGTGTTAACGTTACAAATTTGACTGAGTAAATGTCATGAGGTTGGAACCATTTGTTTCAAATCAAATTATGATATTACTGAAGTTTTTACCATTTCCGCTGAGGTTGACGAAGTTTAGTTAATATTCAACATTGTTGACAAGTAACGTTAGACAATATCTTTTGAATTTACTAACTTACTTTGAAGCCTAGCTGGTAGGCTAGGCTAACGTTACTAAATGTATTGATTATACATTGCTAACAATAACGTTAGTAGTTCACCGATAAAAACGGTCAATTGGCTCAAAGTAGGCCTATTCGTTGTTCTGTCATTGTGAGTGTGTTTTGTAACAAGTGTTGACCATCCAGAGGACTGGGAAAGGCATAACGTTACCACCTCAAGTACTGATAACAAATAATCACCCAAGTGGGCATTAGTGATGCTTCTTTAAAGGTGTTACACATATATATTTTTTTGCATTTCAGAAAATGTCTGTTGCTAATAGTGGAATGATAGTTTCACACTATTACTTACCCGCCAGTGTTGATTGGCTGTGATATTCGACTATTGATTTATTCTGCTGGAAGGGCATCTGTTGTCAAAATGGGAAAGCTGTTCTGACTTTGAAATTTGAAAATCAAATTATCCTATGTGTAGCACCTTTTTAATAACGAGACTTCACATCAGCTCTCAATTTGCTACCTATAAGCACACACAGTTTGAATAAAGTGGTTTTGGGTAGGCTATCAGGTCAATGGTTGAATTCCCTGTGGACTATCATCATTGCTCATCATAAATTGTTCTATCATCAACGTGATAAAGTCCTCACTGTTGATGGAAAGTATTAATTCAGGTTTTTGGTACCTTGCTAGTTCATTTGTCTGGACGTGAACCTGGTTAGTGATGGTGTGAAAGTATTGGAGGCAGTGAGACACCTTCAAATCTGGCAATACACACACACACTCCAAACACTCATTCACACACTACCTCAGTAGCGAGAGGTCTGTCTCCTCTCTCATGGGGTGTCAGTCGAATCCAAATGGAACATTTTTTGGCCATGCTTTTCTCATCTGTGCAAAGTGAAAAGCTGGTTTTAATTTGAGCCTGGAATGGAATGGCTCTGCATTGTGCTCTCCACCATCCCATGCTGAAGGCAACTCTGGAGTGAAAGGGGTCCGGAACGTAGGGAGGTCAAAAACCAGATGGATGCCTTGACTGTGAAACTGTCTACTTTAAGGGGCCTGGAGGAGAGGCATGGGGTAGGAGAAGTAGATTTATAAAGGGGGAGGAAAAACAAATTACATCTAAAGTCTAACATTATACATATGCCAGACAGCTGTGCATTCCACGGCTTACCCGGGGCTCTCCATTACTGAAATAACACAGGCCAATATTGGGGGAGTGAGACTAGGTGAGGATGATGAAGAAGAGGTAGAGGAAGAATGGCTAATAACCTCATGGTGAGGATTGTTCCAGGTATTCAAATCATAATTAAGCACTTGACAAGAAATGGCAATATTTAGACATAGCTGAATGTCTTCATAGTTCATATAGACCTAAGCCTAGTGTCTCTAGCAATAATTGTGTACACAGTATCTTGATCTGTGGGCTGACAGGGATTATAGCAGGAGTTTAGCCCCGCTCTGGAGCTGAGGGTGATTCATTAGCCAGAGCTCTGTTACTGCCTGGCATCTTGAGTGAACGTAATGGAGTTTAGACAGAAATGAGGATGGGATTCAGTAAATGGTACATAATTCAGATATGATTTATATGCACATGATATACAGATCAGAGGTCTACTCTTTGTCAGGAGCATATAACTAGATTGAAGTGTCTTCTTTTTATAGAATGATTATCACTCATATAATGGGCCATTTGTGTTCGTCTCCCATGCTCCTGCTCCACAGCTGCCATTGCAGTTGAACTTTGAAATGGGCATAGCCTACATGTGGGAAATCAAAATATGCTTATGAATGTACTTTCATTAAATAACCTACATTGTTTCCATGAAGTCCATGCTTAGTATGTGGTGTGTGTGTAGTGATACGACTATTTATTTCCTAGAAATGGTTGTTTCAGTACTGAAGTCTGTAACATAAACCAGAACTTGCCTGCTCTAGCTTGCTCTGAGTGCAGGGAAAGAGAGAAGCAAAACATTATCCTGCTCATATATTTTCTCAATCACTTGAAATCTACAATGCTTGTTTTTCTAACCTCCGTTTATGTTTAAGAGCGTCTTTCCCCCTGCCCTGCTTCTGTTGTCCTGTAACACACTCTCCCCTGTCTCTCTCTCAAAGAGCGTTTCCAATCTCAGAGGCAGAGTGAGGGATCAGATTGCTCTGGGAGTCTCGAAGGCTCTCTGGCGAGGTGGCAGTGGAAAGGTGGTGTAGATGAAGGCGGGGAGGGAGGGGGTAGCGCATGGATCAAGTTTCACATCCCAACGCCTTCCTCTTTCTGCTGCGCCTCCCTCAGTCAACCCCCCTCTCCTTCCCATCACCCCATCCCCTCAGCCTGGAGACAGAGTGGCTGAGCTGGCGGAAGAAAACATGCAATCCTACTCTCTCTCCATACATCC
The DNA here is from genome assembly GCF_964263955.1 of Coregonus lavaretus. Taxonomy (NCBI): domain Eukaryota; kingdom Metazoa; phylum Chordata; class Actinopteri; order Salmoniformes; family Salmonidae; genus Coregonus; species Coregonus lavaretus. Next base: position 17,473,908 of record NC_140023.1, read on the forward strand.
ACCTCAGACTCCAGCAGCCTCTCTGGAGCGTAGAGAAGCAGATAAATAAGGACTGTAAATCTAACCCATCACCATTAGAATGTACAAAGAGGGCTGTTTCAGCCAGAGAATGGTGGAGTTTAGGAGTGCTCTAGGCTTGGGCGCTATCCAGATTGTCATACCTTAATACCGACCTTGTGCCATACTGGGATATTCGGTAATACCGACACTGAACACAAGGGGCGCTGTTTTCAAACCCCACTGAGCCTTTGTAATCCGAAGGTTAACAATGCTAACAAGTACATGTAAAATCCCATAGAGAATGCTAACTAAATGCTAACTAACTACTGCATTGCGAACATTCTATACAGTCTCTGACCTAAACTATTTTCAGGACAGACATCCCAGCTCAAAGTTATACAAGTAACTCAAAAATGCTACTCACAGTTTGCTTCATGCACAAAACAAATATTAGACAACAAGGCTCTTGATCCCGGAGGGTATTCTCTGCTGTTTCCGGCAAGCGAAGCTTGATTTTGGAAGAAACATTTTCGGTAAATTTTCCAAATGTCCATAAAACAAAATACGCTAGACAAGGTGAGATCCTTTTGTGTCTGTAAAATGAACAGTGCGAGAAATGTCTGTGGAAATGCTTTTATGCGCAAATATTGATATAATAACCATCATATCGAAGTAAAGTTGGAGTCACTCGATGGCATGTTGTGTTGTCCTTCCACTACGACTTGTTGGGAAAGCATGCAGTTTATTAAACTACAGATGAAATAAGTTATGATGAACTTCACGGGGTGGTGAAAGTGCAAGGTGATGAGCTTGATGCTCCTTTCCAATAAAATCGAGAGTCTTATTCTGGTGATAATCGATGCTTGGCTGCCGTTTGGGGAAAAATAGAAATCTTGCTTTTGTCCATATAAGTTCATGTAGGCTATAAGTGTGCTCTAGCTAGCAGATAGCGCTGTTGGCTAGAGCGCGCGTGCCAATACCAGAGTGGGCACACTCTGGTCCTCTGTAGCTCAATTGGTAGAGCATGGCGCTTGTAACGCCAGAGTAGTGGGTTCGATCCCCGGGACCACCCATACGTAAAAATGTATGCACACATGACTGTAAGTCACTTTGGATAAAAGCGTCTGCTAAATGGCATATTATTATATTATTATATATACTTCTTTTTTTTTGCGAACCATCAGTACAGTTAAATGCAATGGAAACCCATTTAACTTGTATTTCTTTATTAGGTACATGGGAATTTAACCGCAAAATCTATTTTTATGTGCACTACGTCATCACACACAGCCTTTTATCTGCAACAAGTCAGTTAGTGGAAACATCTCTGGTGGGAAAATGTGCGTTTAGTTTTTATGCAGATTTTAGAATATTCGCATGAAAATCTGTCGGCAATTGGATGGAAGCCTAGCTAGTGAAGTAATCCAATTTGTAAAACCATTTTTATTTTTTTGCATTGTATCAACATATCATTTTAGGCGGTATTGTAAAAATCCATACCGGTATACCTTAAACAACGATATCACCCAGCCTTAATTCAACATGTTGCGTGTAAAGGAAAAGCCTATTTGTTTTCCCAATATACACATGGTGTGCAGGAGGCCAGTTATACAGGCTTCAAATGTTTACATCTTCTCTGCACTTGTTGAATAGTGATTGACTTTGAAGGCTTCAGCTGTGCAAACGTTTGTCTTCCATCCATTTCGATTTAAACACCCTTTCATTGACATACAGTGAAGAGGTTAGTGGCGTAGTATAGGTTTGTTCTACACGATTGCTTTAAGGATGACTGTCCTTGATTATGTTTACCATGCAAACTGCAGTTGTCCTTTAATGGTATTGATCTTTCTTTAAATACTCTGAGCCATCTGAGTGAATAATTTAGAAGAGCTCATGCTAATGTGAACAGAGGGAGGGACAGAGATTGTGTGGATGGTAACTTAAATAATTTTTTATCTTTTAATGGATAAAGTGGAAAAGGTCAGGGAGTTTGTTTATGTAGTTTTATTTGGGGAAATCCCGTCCTATTTGTAAACTATGAAAATTTGATTATTTTGGGCAATGTGATTTATAAAAACAAGCATTGTGTGATGGAGTCCGAAATGCTTCTGTGAAAGAATGTGTTTTTAAATGTTGATGGCAACTAAAAGGATAGCATTCCTGGAGAATTAAAATGCTGGAAGATTCAGAAAACCGGGGGGGGGGGGGGTAAACTAATCTTTTTAGTGTCTTGTTGTTTTGTCTTTGTAAAGAACAGTTGATGAACAGTTAATGCCTATGATATGATGCAGTTTATCCTATGTTGCGCTTTCTTTTTCAAACTGTGCCATTATTGTAAATACTGGATTACCCAGATGAAGGAGAGGGGATCAAGCTTATAGTGTTCATCATTCTTTCTCTTGCAGGGTTTGCATTTTCTTTTTGGGTAATCCTTTTGCCTGAGTTGTGCCATTTAACCTTTTGAAGTTAAAATGGCTCCAACCCCATTCCTAACCCCGTCATATAGCAGTCCATTTCCCACCTGCATTAGACCATACTTTTGCAGAATGGCTTTTTGAGTGAGTCTTCCATCCTTTAGAGCAGGGGTGGCCGATGTGGGTACCAACGTGCCTTTCTCTCGTTTCCAGGTTGGGACATCTGTTTTGGGGGAAATCCTATATCCGGTCTAAGGCGAATGGTCTTTTTGCAATAGAAATGGTGCAAACAAAGAGAGAGTCCTGTTGTAGTTTACCTCTGTTAGAATTTGAGAATAAAACGTCTGTTAGGGCTAAAAACAGTAATCGAATAACAGTGTAACTGACGGTTATGAATGAAGGCCGTCGTGAAAATAAAATAACCGTCAAAACCGTTTTTAAATAGGCCTACATTCATTTTAGGATTTGAAAATAAAATATTAACATTATTTTCATGTCGATAAACTATACCTAATAGCGGGACTGTTTACTAATGATTTATAAGTGATTGTTTTGCTAACTTAGTCTTGTCATGTTAGTCATTGCATACCTTAGAGCTATTTATAACTTGTCAGAAATGTCCAGATCAATTAGCCCATGTCAGCTAAAGTCTTTTTTTATTTAGGCTTTTTAGCCCATAGATTTTTATTTTTTTATTTACTCAAATATCACATGAATACACATTAGACATGGCAAAATGTCTAGAATTGCAATACATTTTGTTTTGAAACTGCAAAATTCTCTCCACCAACAAGAGGGGTGGGAACAGTTTGTGTAATGAACAGTGCTTGTGCCCATTGAAATAGACGTGGTGCGTGCGGGATGTTCCCCAGTAAAAAAGTTTGGGTACCCCTGTCCTAGGCTATACAGTGTCGGCCCGCAATGCACTTTTATGAATGTTCATGTGGTAGCCTACCGTTTGTAAAAGGCAATTTACTGTTAATCCCTGTCATTTGGTTACATTAATTTCTGTTAATGCATGTATTAATTAGTAATTTACCGTTCTCGGAGAGGAAACGTTGTTTGCAGAGTTCACAACCTGCTACACTTGTGAGAAACACCTTTTGGATAATTTCATACCATTTACACACTTCATGTGAGCAATGAGCATGTGTCTGGTTTCTCTGTCCTGTTAATGTTGATGGCGCGCGCGCGCCTGAGTACGCATAAGAGTACCTGGCCTGCTTCTCACAAATGTAGGAAAGTGCCCATTTGGGGATTTGGGCGGTATACCGTGTACCGGGGTATTGGGAAATAGCCAGGGGATGGTTTTTCAATACCGTTGAAGTTTTTCTTTTTTTTAAGTAAATGCCTGAAGTCAGCTTGTGCGATACATTAGGAAATGAAGCAGATCGGATTCTTAATTTCACCTGTCACATTATTTTACATTATGAAGCTTACCGCTACACCAAGAAAAGTAACTACACATCAGTCTGATCGCTGTCTGCTGAATTCCCATTTGTGAATTCTCATCCGAGTGGAGAAGTGTAACTGAAGCACAAAATTAGGCTAATGCCGAGCAGAAATTACAATAAGAAGCATTTAAGATCTGCAAGATATTTCTTATGCGTTTTAGCTTTCTGCTGTGTTTGAGAAGTCAAAGCCCTTAGGATGAGTTATCTCTACAGCTGCCACTGCTGTCTTGATTTCCTTGCATTTTTTTCTCATTTGTTCTCGGCCCATCTGCTCCTCCCCCTCTTCTTCAAGCAGAGCAGGCTGGCCTGTTGCCCTAGCGACTCCAGACTCCACACAGACACAGCGTGTACACATGCTGCTCCAGAGCCAGTACTGTTCTTCCTTCAGACAAGCATGCGTCAAAACTTTGTTAGTTTGCACAATGTCGCTCGTTCACATTTGCTTGTAAATGTCCAAACTCACCAAAATGTGTAACTTTATGAGCTGCATTGCCTGTTTTTGCTATTTGTTTATTTTAGTTTGCGTTCATTAGCATGTTTAGCTAGCAGCCTCCATGAACATTTGCTATTATTTCTGCTAATTTTGTTAGCATTATGATAATAGACATCCAACTGGCTTTTTGTGGGGGGGTTTGGCACCCCCTTGTGTACTAAGCCAGTAATACGGTAAATCCCGGTATTAGAGAACCCTAGTCAATTCATAATTTTATAGCCTACTTTTGGAAAACCTAAGGTAGACCTAGGTTTTTAAATATTTTTTTAAGGAAAGGATAAATATTTGCTCTTGTCTGACATGCGCTGGTGGCTTTGATTGACGGGTGCTTTTACAGGGTGTGCATGTGGGAGTTCGCTGATTCTCTCGCTATAGGCCTAATTGTCCATTCAGAAAGTATGAGGATCTATTGTCATTCTCAATGGATGTAAAAACAGACTTCGTTTACTAGCTGTTTGAGGTGAAGAAAAAAATGTTTTGGAACCCTTTCCCAGATCTGTGCCTCGACACAATCCTGTCTCGGAGCTCTACGGACAATTCCTTCGACCTCATGGCTTGGTTTTTGCTCTCACATGCGCTGTCAACTGTGGGACCTTACATATACAGGTGTGTGCCTTTCCAAATCATGTCCAATCAAATTAATTTACCACAGGTGGACTCCAATCAAGTTGTTGAAACATCTCAAGGATGATCAATGGATACAGGATGGACCTGAGCTCAATTTCGAGTCTCATAGCAAAAGGTCTGAATACTTATGTAAATAAGGTGTTTTTGATTTTTTTATTAATGTGCTAAAATTTCAAAACCGGTTTTCGTTTTGTCATTATAGGGTATTGTGTGTAGATTGATGAGGAAAAAATTGAATTTAATCAATTTTAGAATAAGGCTGTAACGTAACAAAATGTGGAAAAAGTCAAGGGGTCTGAATACTTTCCGAAGGCACTGTATATTGAATGCATTAACAGAAATTACCGTAACCAAATAAACATTGTAGATTAGGAATTAACGGTAATACTGGTGTGCCATCCCTGCTGCCTCCGCAATAGATTAGTCCACTCAGACAGGCGTGAATCAGACCGGTGTCTCGTGCCATAACATTTGTATTTTTTATTTTAGACTGCTCGACTAAAAAACAACAGCCTATCGACCGAACAATCGACCAGTCAACTAAATAGGGTCTACCCTAGATCCAACTATGTTGGTAATGCTTGTCGTGTCTGACTACTGCTTGTCCATGTGCTAGCTAACAGCAACAAACCCAGACGAGCTAAATGTGAAAGCATCCAGCAAAGATCAGCTTCTCATTAGCTAGCTAACGTTAGCTATATTATAGCTATAAAGCAGTGTTTAAGGTTTAATGTTTTGAAATAACATTATATATTTATTTGATACGTTATATATACATAGTCTCGGCAAGCTCTTTAGCAGCAAGCGTTTTTAGCTATAATATTTAGCTACCTAGCTAGCTAGGTTTGCAAATGTTAGCCTAGCTAACTAGCATCAAGTGTAGGCGATTTAAAAATAAATGTCCGTAAAAACAGTTCTTGCTTAGTTTAGAAGAAAGACCTGACGTTTATTTTTTACCGGATAATTACTTTTGATGCACCCATAGCAAAGATTTTAATAACTAGCTCCTTGTTCTATCTGTACCCGTAGTGTACAGCAGCTGCCAATACTACAGCGGAAAAACCGGAACCAGTAATTCCCCTCCCCCGCGAGAGATAGGCCTACTGCCAAGTCAAATATTTTGATTAGTTGAATCAGTGTTACTGCTTGGCTGGAACAAAAGCATCCACCCACACCAGCCCTTTGTAGATGAGTGACCACCCCATGCTTGTGTACAGCCGGGAGAGGGTGGCCTCTTTGTTTGTTCATATTGATGTTTCTTTGTTCTACCCCTCTTTGAGAAAGGTTAAATGCACACAAGTCTTTTAATTGCTATTTTATGAACCACTGCAGTACATAGCCTAGGCCCTTGTTTATAAGATTTAGGCTGGCAAGTGTTTAAAATGGATGAACACATGAAAAACATGGCTGAGTAAGTTTTACTATAGGCCTGCATTTTCACAGCTTCATTTTCAAATTACAGCCGGCTGTCATTTGTTTCTCAGTTTTACCTGTTTCTCTGTATACTGTCTGCTGTGTGCCATCCATTAATATGTGCCATACTATTCATCAAGTAGCAGCCTAGTCTAAATATCAACTGGTATGCTCACAACTATGACAATAATTTAATGTTGGGAGCATCATTGAGATAAGTGCAGGGGTATCCTTTTTGCATAAATTAAATGTTCTTCCCCTGAGCAATAGTGGATGGTAGGCTACATGCAGTGGGAAGACGACTCCAACCCACAAGACTCATCTCCACTCCAATCAGAATATCTGTCTTAAAATATGACACATGAATTTGGATAGAAAAACTGATAAAGGAGCAAGAAAGATAAGGGAATGTAGGCTAGTTCAAAACGCTTAGCAGATTTCTTTGTATATGACAGTAAAACATTCTTATGTTGGCACCTTAAATTCCTGCACATTTTCTCATAATGATATTTCAACGCTGTCTGCTCAGGCAAATATGCCGAACTGCTAAACTTGGAACCAATCAGAACTCCGGCAGGGCTAGTTCAAACTGCAGTAGGATGGTTCTCCTCACAGGTGAGTGAATCAGCCCATGCTTGGTGAATAGCACTTGGTTGATCTCTGGGAGCAGGACACAGGAGAGCTGAATAAATCATTTGAGACAAAAGTGAGAGACAATAATTAATACAATAAATCATACCAGCAAATGAATGTAGTTTGTGAGCTAGAAAAGGAACATCCTGACAGTCTGAGGCACGGTGCTCTTCAATCACCGTACTCCAACTATTGACAGGGATAATGTGCCATTTCTTATTTGTCAGTGTGGATTAAATTAGTGGGTCCTGCCTTGATTACTTGGGATAAACTGCTAGCTAAAACATTCCTTGTGCCGGAATGACATGCTAGCTAGTGATAAAGCTATCTGCTCCAGCTAGCTAGCAACAGATCTACTTGTTGTAACTAACTAGCAAGCTAGCTACATTACTAAGGTTGTTGTGTTATAAGTTGGGAGTCATTTTACTGCTTGCGTTGATGGTATCATGCTTATATAACTAAATAGTTTGATTACAAAGAAGAAAAAAATACTTTACCTGATAGCAGTTTGTCAGACGGAGATCTCTCTCACCAGCTGTCCACTACCTTAGATATGAATAACGTGATTGGCAGAGGTAGTACCATGGATAGTACACACGTTTTGATTGGTTTACTGTTTAGTACTCGGAAATGTGTTCAGAAGAAATAAATATACACAATATGTAAAAATCAGCTCCATCCTCGACAGAGATCAATCATCTTGAAAACTAAAGCAGATAGCTTGCTACGGCCCACCACCTAACTGGGCAAATGTATTACTAAAAGCCAAACAGCACATGTAAGATGTAGGTTAGGGCTTCATGAAAAAGTAGCTAGTTGACAGGAGGCAGTTTGTTCCTGTAAGGAGGCATTCGACAGTGACTAAGATGAGAGTTGCTGAGAGAGAAGGGGAAAATCTGGCGTAGGCCTGTGTAAGGGTCGCACAAGGCCCATACACATTCCCACACAGAGCGGGCCCTGTGAACGGACTGGAGCCTCTCTCTCTCCCCCTCTATGGTCTTTAATTTCAATTAGCTATGGCTGATCGTTCACTTTGATGGCATTAGTCACTCCTCCAAGCCTCGACACATTTCCCTCTGCTCTCGTGCCACTCTGTTGGTTTTGCTAAAGCTGACGGAATTAACTTCAGCGATGGAATCTCCAAATGCTTGACTTCCACTTCCCTTTTCAAGCCTCTGTCACATACACAAGCGCACACATATCAGCCCAATAATGTTTCTTTATTTTTTTTATTTTATTTTTTTATTTGTTTGTTGACTTTTGCTTTTTCAGTGCCGTTGTGGGATGCGGTGTTCTCTCGTGGCTGACATAGTTCTGTTCCATTGTGTAATAACGGACGAAAGACTGGTTACACAACTATCCTGTCAGACAGTAAAGTTGAACACCTCACTGACACCTGGTGCTGTGAGGAATTTGCATACAACGTTACAAAGCACTTGATGTTTTTCCCTTTTCACAACAGATAAGTCTGTCCATCAACCTTCAGTCTGTTTTACAGATCACAATATGCGATATGCTAACTCTACAACTTAAAACATGAGCCCATATGTCTGACAGCTTTTAAACTTGAGGAGTAGAACTACAAGATGTCTAGTACTTTCGTTCTCTATTTCTATCTGCATTGTTGCTTTTACTCAAAATATCTCCCTGGAGCCATGCCCCTGCACTGTGACAGCTCGCAACCTCAAGATATTCCTGCATGCTCTCAGGACTTTATAAATAGCCAGCGCAGTTAGTTACCAATCATCGGCTGCACCCTTGAGTGACCTTGGCCTGGTGAGGAGACACTCAGAGTCCAGAGGCGCTATTGTAAACAGATGAGCACAGCTGATCTCCCTCTGCTGCCTTTCACTCTCCTGAACGTGCTCACTGTGTGTTCATGTATTTAATTCTTCGATTTGTTTTGTATTTGCTCATACTAACCACTCTAGCACTTTCAACTGGCTATTTTCTTGTAATTTGGCCTAAAAATAGTTCGTGCATGGAATGCCTACTGCAGTTATGTCCTTTACAAGGGTGCTTTTGACTTGGCTATAAGGCCCTCAAATGCCTTTACACCAGCAGAACAGAGTTTCCCACTTGCAAGAATTAAGATTTCTATTTGATGTAGTGCATTTATTTTCCCTACAAAAGAGTTTGTCGCTGACTGTCCGGCCTGAATGTAAACTCACTTTGATGTCCCTGGCTAATAAATAGTCCATGTGCCACGAGGGTTGGTCGGGCTCACTTGGGCTGACGATGTCTCATAGTGATTTTCTTGAAGGTCTATGTTAGGGATGATTGGGTTAACTTATAACCCGCAGTCCCTGCGGTTAGGTCTGCGGAGCGGGTGAGTTTAGGGTCATGAAATATTGTGGGGTTGAATAAAGCAAGAACAATAACTTTAAAAATCCATGAAGATTTCATTCTTGTGCAATTTATAACTATAGGCTATATTGAGGTTTTGTCTTTCATTATTTTAGGCTTTCTGGCATTCGTGCGTAAGCTTTAGGGCCTAACTGTTCATGCACCAAATAGCCTACACGCCAATCGCCAAATGCTTTTGGAAACGGGCAGAAAGGTTAACGTTGATCCACGGAGGCAAGAAGGACAATGTCTGAGTTTAATTCAATAAGAGAGAGGCTACGAAATGGAGTGTTGAAGATAAAGAGAAGGTAGGGCCAGAAAATATTATTTGGGAAAGTGGTGAAAGAGGATGATAGTAGTGCTGGCTATGTTATGTGTGATGATTGTGAGGTGCTATACAAATTCGACAGTCACAAGACGGGGACTTCAAATAGGCCTATGGAACATCAAGGGAACTGTAGCCTACTGTTTAGATGGGTTAAATGGAAACTGAAATCACAGCTTTCGATTTCCTTACAATCTGTCAAACTGATGTGAGGTGGAAATTTGGCACAGAAAATCGTTTTTTAAAATCATTATTATTATTTTTTTTTACCTCTATGGTACATATCAGAATTACCTGTAAAAATTGCTTAAAAAGGAAACCCCAATATATTTTAACCTTTGTTTGACAAGTGGTTGTGAAAGGTAATTAAATTACCTTTTCAAATGATATATAATCTAACCAACTTCGAATGCACTAGCTACAACTATTGTTTAAAAAAATAGCACATTGTGCCATTGACATTTAATGTTGGAAGCTTAGCCATAGAATTCCATTGGGGCAGCTATGTTTTAGGATTTTAACTTTGGAGATGGAAGCACCACATTTGACACACACAGCTAGAACAGGGTTATAAAAAAAGTTTAGATACAAGGCCATCACAGGATTCACGTATTATCCCAGAGTTTTCCAAACTCTGTCAGGACCCTAAGGGGTACAAATGTTAGTTTTTTGCACTAGCACTACACAGCTGATTCAACTAATCATCAAGCCTTGGGGTCCCGAGGACTGAGTTTGGGAAACGCTGTATTAACCCCACAGAAGCCTTTAACCAATATGGCTGCCAAACCACTCAATGGACAGACAGCTTTTTGGGCACATTCTTACCACAATTCTGGCACATTTGGTTGTGTATTCTACATCACTATGAACATTTTAAGATATTATTGGAATTAAATGCGATTCAATTAGACCTTATTGAGTTGTTTGGCAGGCATATTGGAAAAAGGCTTCAGTGGGGTTAATACGTGAATCCTGTGATGGCCCTGTATCTACAAATCTTTTTAAAACCCTGTTCTAGCTGTGTGTGTCAAATGTGGTGCCTTTATCACCAAAGTTACAATCCAAAAACTGCCCCACTACATGGAATTCTATGGCTAAGCTTCCAACATTCTAACATCAATGGCACAATATGGGCTATTTTTAAACAATAGTTGTAGCTGGTGCTTTCAAAGTTGGTTATATTATATATCATTTCAAAGGTCGTTTCATGAAAATGTATGCACTCACTTAACTGTAAGTCGCTCTGGATAAGTCGCTCTGGATAAGAGCGTCTGCTAAATGACTAAAATGTAAAATGACCTTTTTCAGATCCACTTGTCAAACAAAGGTTAAAATGTATCGGGTTTTCCTTTTTTAAGCAATTTATACAGATAGTTCTCATACTTTTGGTCATGTAGTGAATGTGGACACCTGCTCCTCAAACATCTCATTCCAAAATCATGGGCATTAATATGGAGTTGGTCCCCCTCTTTGCTGCTATAACAGCCTCCACTCTTCTGGGAAGGCTTTCCCCTAGATGTTGGAACATTGCTGCAGGAACTTGCTTCCATTCAGCCACGAGCGTTAGTGAGATCGGGCACTGATGTTGGGCGATTTAGGCCTGGCTCGCAGTCGGCGTTCCAATTCATCCCAAAGGTGTTCGATGGGGTTGAGGTCAGGGCTCTGTGCAGGCCCTTCAAGTTCTTCCACACTGATCTCGACAAAACGTTTCTGTATGGACCTCGCTTTGTGCATGGGGGCATTCTCATGTTGAAACAGGAAAGGGCCTTCCCCAAACTGTTGCCACAACGTTGGATGTACAGAATTGTCTGGAATGTCATTGTATGCTGTAGCGTTAAGATTTCCCTTCACTGGAACTAAGGGGCCTAGACCGAACCATGAAAAACTGCCCCAGACCATTATGCCTCCTCCACCAAACTTTACAGTTGGAACTATGCATTGGGGCAGGTAGCGTTCTCCTGGCATCCGCCAAACCCAGACTCGTCCGTCGCACTGCCAGATGGTTGAGTGTGATTCATCACTCCAGAGAACGCGTTTCTACTGCTCCAGAGTCCAATGGCGGCGAGCTTTACACCACTCCAGTTGACACTTGGCATTGCGCATGGTGATCTTAGGCTTGTGTGCGGCTGCTCGGCCATGGAAACCCATTTCATGAAGCTCCCGACGAACAGTTCCTGTGCTGACGTTGCTTCCAGAGGCAGTTAGGAACTCTGTAGTGAGTGTTGCAACCGTGAATAGACCATTTTTATGCGCTTCAGCACTCGGCGGTCCCGAGCTTGTGTGACCTACCACTTCACGGCTGAGCCATTTTTGCTCCTAGAAGTTTCCACTTCACAATAACAACACTTACAGTTGAGCGGGGCAGCTCTAGCAGGGCAGAAATTTGACGAACTGACTTGTTGGAAAGGTGGCATCCTATGACGGTGACACGTTGAAAGTCACGGAGCTCTTCAGTAAGGCCATTCAATTGCCAATGTTTGTCTATGGAGATTGCATGGTTGTGTGCTCATTTTACACACCTGTCTCCAATGAGTGTGTCTGAAATAACCAAATCCACTAATTTGAAGGGTTGTCCACATACTTTTGTATATATAGCTTATGTACCGTAGAGGTCAAAGGTCAAGGTTCTGTTGACTCAAACATCCCAAGAATGTGTCTGATAGCTGTGAATCTAAGCTTTCCAATGATATATTATTGAAGGGTATCCCTATGGGATGGATGGAGGGATGGATGAAAGAAAGTAACACAGAGAACGCTACCATTGATGCACTGCTATCACATATTTTACAACTCTAGGGACAGAGCTTCAAGAAAATCACAGACCTTGTCGCCTCAAGAGAGCCCGACGGCCCAAATGTAGGGGTCTGGCTCATGGACTAAAAGGCCCTTTGAGTCTCAAGGAGCTCTCCCATGTGGAAGAATAGCCCCTGTGTTGGTGTTGAGAGCAGTGCCTGGCTGTCAGGCTGCTGGGCCACATCCAGATCATGCTGCTCCACTTATCTCCCAGCCACAGCAAGGGCTTTTGGCCCGCAGTTGCCCACTCAGAGGAGGCTTTATGGGGACACCATGGACGACCTCCTCTCCTACTCCCTGGAATAGCACATCCCTCAGGTCTAAAATCAGATGTCTGTGTGTCCCAATGTGCTGTTGGGATATCTTTGCTGAAACGTCTGAGACTGTGAGCTAGATGAAGATTCGGGAAGTGACTGACACTCTTTGCCCCTAGTATGTTTTCAGGCTGATGTAGGCAAGGCCGAAAGCTGTTTTGAAAGGCTAAATCTAAAGATCCACTATGCAGAAATCGTTCCGCCATTTCCTGGTTGCTAAAATTCTAATAGTTCGCCTAATTTCAGTTGTGACAACAAGCAAGTACAGTGTAGAGAATCATTGTACGATCTAAACCGCTGTGAAATATATTTTCCATAACCAAAAATATTGTATTTTCAGCTGTTTGAAGCTGGTGTACAAAACCAAAAGTAAAAGATGCAAAAACGAAATGTAAGAACGGCAGGCATAGAAATAGTGCCCAGAACGGCTCTACCGCTTCTTAGACTGGCTTTCAATGAGGATGACCTCTATAATGCAGATTGCTATGAATTTTGTTGGGTCGCCTCAAAATTACATATTGCAGCTTTAAATAAAATTAGGCCTAATTTTGTGCGATCCCAATTATCAACATTTTAATTCCACATGAAATTTGCTATTTTTGTTATTTACTGACTCATTTGTGTGATTAGTCAAGTCAATGAATGCGTCGCCAACATTAATTTGCCAGACACAGAAATCACACTTTGATAAGCCTTCTATCTAAGACCTTCAGCTCTTATATTCCTGTTGGATCTTGCCTCCGTCTCTCTGAGGTGGTGTCCTTCTGGAGACGGTGATGCTTAAGTGGCGGTAATTACACACACCGATCCGGCTCTGCTAATGACTTTTAAAGTTGGAAGATCTTAGTTGTGGGCTGCAGTAATGTGTAATGCCTTTCCCTCAGTGGAGGTCATAGTGTACTGCGGCTGGGTCCCTGGGCTCTGGGCCCCGGAGACAGTCTGTCTGCAGTGCTGTGCCGCGGCTCCTGCCCCGTCATCTGATACCTCTGTACCGCTTGGGTTGGCCAGCAACCCCCTCGGACTCCTTTACCCTGCTTTATTTGCCAATGGGGTTTTTGGGCTGAAATAAAAAGGAAATGTTTGGCTAAATCAAAGCTTTTATTTTCATCCAGACATATCAAGACTTGTGATATGCAATCCTTCCAGACCTGCCATGTTGTGTGGTTCCCATCTGTCATTGACACACTTTGGTCCATTACAAAGTACGAAGTGCAGTAAGTCCCATTTGCTTGGTGTGTGACTAACTTGAGGCTCACACTCTCTCCTGCTCAGGTCTCCATGGTGCCATGCTGGATTTCTGTCTCCAGTATCAATATGTTCTCTATCCCTATGGATCTGTATGACCCCCAGCACCAACGCTGGTCTCTCAACAAGCTTCTTCAACATGCCCCCGCACCATGGATCCCCCAGTGAGGTAAGGCACTCTGGCTGTTAGTGAATCAGAGGGATGACTTCTGCTTTGGATTATGCTTGTGATGATACAGTTGAAGTCAGAAGTTTACATACACTTAGGTTGGAGTCATTTAAAACTCGTTTTTCAACCACTCCACACATTTCTTGGTAACAAACTATAGTTTTGGCAAGTCGGTTAGGACATCTACTTTGTGCATGACACAAGTAATTTTTCTAACAATTGTTTACAGACAGATTATTTCACTTATAATTCACTGTATCACAATTCCAGTGGGTCAGAAGTTTACATACACTAAGTTGACTGTGCCTTTAAACAGCTTGGAAAATTCCAGAAAATGATGTCATGGCTTTAGAAGCTTCCGATAGGCAAATTGACATCATGTGAGTTAATTGGAGGTGTACCTGTGGATATATTTCAAGGCCTACCTTCAAACTCAGTGCCTCTTTGCTTGACATCATGGGAAAATCAAAAGAAATCAGGCAAGACCTCAGAAAAATATTTGTAGACCTCCACAAGTCTGGTTCATCCTTGGGAGCAATTTCCAAACGCCTGAAGGTACCACGTTAATCTGTACAAACAATAGTACGCAAGTATAAACACCATGGGACCACGCAGCCATCATACCGCTCAGGAAGGAGACGCGTTCTGTCTCCTAGAGATGAACGTACTTTGGTGCGAAAAGTGCAAATCAATCCCAGAACAACAGCAAAGGACCTTGTGAAGATGCTGGAGGTAACCGGTACAAAAGTATCTATATCGACATAACCTGAAAGGCCGCTCAGCAAGGAAGAAGTCACTGCTCCAAAACCGCCATAAAAAAGCCAGACTACGGTTTGCAACTGCACATGGGGACAAAGATCGTGCTTTTTGGAGAAATGTCCTCTGGTCTGATGAAACAAAAATATAACTGTTTGGCCATAATGACCATCGTTATGTTTGGAGGAAAAAGGGGGTGAGGCTTGCAAGCTGAAGAACACCATCCCAACCGTGTGGGGGTGCTTTGCTGCAGGAGGGACTGGTCCACTTCACAAAATAGATGGCATCATATGGAAGGAAACTTATCTGGATATATTGAAGCAACATCTCAAGACATCAGTCAGGAAGTTAAAGCTTGGTCGCAAATGGGTCTTCCAAATGGACAATGACCCCAAGCATACTTCCACATTTGTGGCAAAATGGCTTAAGGACAACAAAGTCAGGTATTGGAGTGGCCATCACAAATCCCTGACCTCAATCCTATAGAAAATGTGTGGGCAGAACTGAAAAAGCGTGTGTGAGCAAGGAGGCCTACAAACCTGACTCAGTTACACCAGCTCTGTCAGGAGGAATGGGCCAAAATTCACCCAACTTATTGTGGGAAGCTTGTGGAAAGCTACCAGAAACGTTTGACCCAAGTTAAACAACTTAAAGGCAATGCCACCAAATACTAATTGAGTGTATGTAAACTTCTGACCCACTGGGAATGTGATGAAAGAAATAAAAGCTGAAATAAATCATTCTCTCTACAATTATTCTGACATTTCACATTCTTAAAATAAAGTGGTGATCCTAACTGACCTAAGACAGGGAATTTTGACTAGGATTAAATGTCAAGAATTGTGAAAAACTGAGTTTAAATGTATTTGGCTAATGTGTATGTAAACTTCTGACTTCAACTGGACATGTTCAACCCCATACAGTGTGTAATTTGTGCAAGATGTGTTGTGGTCACATGCTTGGTTGGTGAATGCATCTCTGTTTGGATTCCATCTCCAAGCCTTTTTCTTTAACCTAACAAATGTTTGTTTCTCTGCGGAGGGCACTGCTGATTACCACAACCTGATTATACCCCTCCCCCCTCTGAGGTGATTAAACCCTGACCTCTCCCGGCAGACAGAGCTGGCCAATCAGGTGGTTACCCTGCTCTTAATTGCAGGCGCAGAGAGGGTCATTGGAGCTGTCTGCTGATGTGATTAATAACTGGAGGAATAAGAGCAGGAAAGGGCCTGATTGCACATGCTCCTGGAGGTTGACTCATCTGTGAGTTTTCCATGGGTGGAGTGACTCCCGCCTTTAGAAAAAATCTAGAATGTTTATTTTTTTTGGTGGGGGGGGGGTTCTCAATTTGTTATTTTATTAAGAGGTATCTCGCTGTGATTAAGTCATCATCTTAGTTCACAGTTTAAACATGTATAAAAGATGAGACAACAATGAACTGATCGGTGGCATATATGTTCTGTCTTCTGTTTTTTTGGGGGGGGTGAAAAAAAACACGCACTGAGACTGAGTTTGCGCGCTCCGCCGGCAGACCTTCACAGTCAGGGAGTCTACTCGAGCAAATTGCTACCATATGTCCACAGAGGATGTTGAACCCAATGTATTTCACGTCCTCACTTTTAAACACAACTTAAGGTGAGCTGGTGAGTTTCCCAATTTGTGCCGGTCTACTTTTGTGTCCAACTTTTGCCCCTGAATCATCACTCATAGACTGAAGAGTGGTGTGACCTTAAGAAAGCAACCGGGATCTTCTCTCCTTATAGAGGTAGTGGTTGAGGGTGACACGGGGCTAGTCTCTGGAAGAGGGGGAGGGGTCCTGTTGACAGGGATACAGTGAGGCTTGTTTTATGGGAAGCTTGCACTCCCACTGGACCGTAAATTCCAGAAGTAGCCTAACTGTGTGACTCCTGGCTTATTGACGGAAGAAGCTAGCAGTTATCCCGACAGATTAGCCAACCTTCGCTCTGTGCAGTTGTGAGCCTTTCGGCCTCGCTCCATTGTTCTGGTTTGTGTCAGCAGATTTCTAATCCAGCACAGTTCTAGATGCATAAGAAAAAAGGAGGGGGCATACAGGTAACTGCCAAAATACAGGAATCGCTTGAGGTAAATGAGGGATACAAAATATATTGAAACACACAGGTATGGGTCCTGAGTTAATTAAGCAATTAACATACCATCATGCCTAGGGTCATGTATGTATACAAATGCCCAGTTGCCCATTATTTTGGCTACCATGGCTAGAAGAAGAGATCTCAGTTACTTTGAAAGAGGGATCTCAAAGGAGCATAGGGGGGTTAAAGGATGTGTTTGTGTGTGTCTGTCACCAGATCTCAACCCAATTGAACACTTATGGGAAATTCTGGAGCGAGCGTTTCCCATCAACAAAACACCAAATGATGGTATTTATTGTGCAAGAATGGTGTCGCATCCCTCCAATAGAGTTCCAGACACTTGTAGAATCTATGCCAAGGTGCATTGAAGCTGTTCTGGCTCGTGGTGGCCCAACGCCCTATTAAGATACTTTATGTTGGTGTTTCCTTTATTTTGGCAGTTACCTGAATGTACAGCTAACACACAAAATATTTAAAACCTGGCAGCTACAGTCAAGGCTAGGTGTGTTTTTTATTTTACTTCTGTGGTCTGGTAGATAGATGAGTTACATCTTGGAATGCCAAACCAGTCTGTCAGTGTTAAGGATGAAGCCTACGTGTGGTCAGTTCAAACCACTGAACTGCTAGGCCTATACCCATTATTCCAAACGTTGTCCTAATAAAACGCGTCACTTGCCCCTCCTGCCCTCATCCTCCCAACTTCAAGGTCAGGTCGATTGACAGCCGGAGAGATGCTGTCTGCCGTACAGTAGCTACTAGCAGATCCTGTTGTCCTGACTAGGGATGTTAATCAGTTAGCCTCCCAAAATACATTTGACCGGTCATGCTTATCAGTCTATAGGTTAATTTGCATACAGTGAGGGGAAAAAAAGTATTTGATCCCCTGCTGATTTTGTACGTTTGCCCATTGACAAAGACATGATCAGTCTATAATTTTAATGATAACAGTGAGAGACAGAATAACAACAAAAAATCCAGAAAAATGCATGTCGAAAATGTTATAAATTGATTTGCATTTTAATGAGGGAAATAAGTATTTGACCCCTCTGCAAAACATGACTTAGTACTTGGTGGCAAAACCCTTGTTGGCAATCACAGAGGTCAGACGTTTCTTGTAGTTGGCCACCAGGTTTGCACACATCTCAGGCGGGATTTTGTCCCACTCCTCTTTGCAGATCTTCTCCAAGTCATTAAGGTTTCGAGGCTGATGTTTGGCAACTCAAACCTTCAGCTCCCTCCACAGATTTTCTATGGGATTAAGGTCTGGAGACTGGCTAGGCTACTCCAGGACCTTAATGTGCTTCTTCTTGAGCCACTCCTTTGTTGCCTTGGCTGTGTGTTTTGGATCATTGTCATGCTGGAATACCCATCCACGACCCATTTTCAATGCCCTGGCTGAGGGAAGGAGGTTCTCCATCGTCCCTTTGATGCGGTGAAGTTGTCCTGTCCCATTAGCGGAAAAACACCCCCAAAGCATAATGTTTGACGGTGGGGATGGTGTTCTTGGGGTCATAGGCAGCATTCCTCCTCCTCCAAACACGGCGAGTTGAGTTGATGCCAAAGAGCGAGATTAGGAGCACTCCCTTTAAGAGTGTGCTCCTAACCTCAGCTCGTTACCTGCATAAAAGACACCTGGGAGCCAGAAATCTTTCTGATTGAGAAGGGGTCAAATACTTATTTCCCTCATTAAAATGCAGATCAATTTATAACATTTTTGACATGCGTTTTTCTGGATTTTTTTGTTGTTATTCTGTCTCTCACTGTTCAAATAAACCTACCATTAAAATTATAGACTGATCATGTCTTTGTCAGTGGGCAACCGTACAAAATCAGCAGGGGATCAAATACTTTTTTCCCTCACTGTATGTTAGTGGATAATTTAAATTGGCCCCTGTGTATTTTTGTTAGTCGTCATGTATCTTCTCACACGCGCACAGAATACAGAGCCTAGTTTGAGGAGCGGAATGGCCGATTTTACCTGTCAGACAACGGGAGAGCAGCTGGTACAGGAGTGAAACATGCTTTTATAAGCACAGTCATTGCGCAACAAATAACAATTCTAAATGCAATCACGTGTTAAACTGTTTTGATGGCCAAGATTGAAAAGAGCAATTTTTTTATTTCTCAACTCGTAATTAAAGCGCGTCTCCCATTCGCCATTGGAATGCATAGGCTATAGTCAACGGTAGGCACACTTTACAATGAGGCAGTGTAATTGTTTGAAACCTGAACGATTGACTTCAATTAATGAGGAATGTCTTACCTTGCTTCAATTATTTTATGAAGACTTCCTCATGCCATTAAGGTTGCATTTCTCTCCTGTTCTATTGGTTTTCATACCAACTGTATTTTGTTGTCCAGAAAACAAAGGCACAATCTTAGTCATGGATATACAGTGCCCTCCACAATTATTGGCACCCCTGTTTAAGATGTGGTCGAGGACTTCCAAAAATTCTCCTTTTTTTTTAAACAACATAGAACCCAAATGCAAAAAAAGAGAAAAATCCAACCTTTTATTTAAGTACATTACTTTGGTGTAAAAAAAAAAAATCACACATTTAGAAAAAAAAAACTTGAAATCATGTGTCCCACAATTATTGGCACCCCTGATGTTAATACTTTGTACAACCCCCTTTTGCCAACAAGACAGCACTTAATCTCCTCCTATAACTTTTCACAAGATTGGAGAACACAGAGAGAGGGATCTTTGACCATTCTTCTTTGCACAATCTTTCTAGATCATCCAGTGTCCTGGGTCCTCTCTTATGCACTCTCCTCTTTAGCTCGCCCAACAGGTTTTCGATTGGGTTGAGGTCTGGGGACTGAGATGGCCATGGGAGGACCTTGAGTTTGTGACTGCTGAACCATTTTTGTGTAGATTTTGCCACATGTTTTGGATCATTATCCTGCTGAAAGACCCAATGACGACCCATCTTCAGCTTTCTGGCAGAGGCCATCAGGTTTTTATTTAAAATGTCCTGGTAGTTCAAAGCGTTCATAATGCCATGCACCCTAACAAGGTTCCCAGGGCCTTTGGAAGAGAAACAGGCCCACAGCATCACAGATCCTCCACCATACTTCACGGTGGGCATGAGGTGCTTTTCGGCATACTCATCTTTTGTTTTACGCCAGACCCACTTAGTGTTTGTTGCCAAAAAGATCAATCTTAGTCTCATCTGACCAAAGCACACGATCCCAGTTGAAGTCCCAGTGCCGCTTAGCAAACTCCAGACGTTTACGTTTGTGAGTGTTAGTGAGAAAAGGCTTTTTCCTTGCATGCCTCCCAAACAGCTTGTTGGCATGTAGAGAGCGTCTGATGGTTGTTTTGGAGACTTTGTGACCCCAAGATGCTTCTCTTTGATGCAATTCTGTGACAGTGAGCTTAGGACTTTTTTTTACTTCTCTTACCATCCTCCTCACTGTGCGTTGTGGCAAGATAAACTTGGGACCTCTTCCAGCCTTGTTTGTCACTGTTCCAGTTGTTTTAAACTTCTTAATGATTCCTCTGACTGTAGATACGGGCAAGTTAAGGCGAGTGGCTATTTTCTTGTAGCCATTGCCTGACTTATGAAGGTCGACACAAATCTGCCTTACTTGAATGGTGTGTTCTCTTGTCTTTGCCATGTTGACAAATGGGTAAGAGAATTAGGCCTCTGTGTCACGTCATATCTATACCCCAGGGAAACAGGAAGTCATGAATTACTAATTAAAAGTTCCTAGATACCCTGACCAACTTTAGCAACTACAGAAAAATATATTTTTAAAAAATCTATGAAAATGTTCAGCGGAATTGTTAGGGGTGCCAATAATTGTGGGACACATGATTTCAAGTTTATTTTTTTCTAAATGTGTGATTTTTTTTTTTTACCACCAATGTAATGTACTTAAATAAAAGGTTGGATTTTTCTCTTTTTTTTGCATTTGGGTTCTATGTTGTTTAAAAAAATGAGAATTTTTGGAAGTCCTCGACCACATCTTAAACAGGGGTGCCAATAATAGTGGAGGGCACTGTATATTAGCAACCCATCCTAGTTGTTGCTATTAGAGTCCCCCTCTTTCTACGTTTCTAACAGAGATTTTCATCTGTCACATATGGAACCACTTGCATTAGGAGCGCTGTTTAGAACTGTGTTTTCCCACCAATTGTATTTTGGCAAATGTTTGAAGATGAGGTTTTATTAGTTGCTTCATTAAAGCAGTTGCATATTCAATAATAGGCCATAGTCTTTTGACTGTAAGATGATAGGCTTGCTTTCATTGTCCGTTCCTTGCATGCATAGTTTTTTGTTGGTCACGTCATTTAACTGTTTGGAGAAAAAAAAATTGTGGACCGGTTAATGAGGGTTGGTTAGTCGGCAGAGAAATTGACCGAAATTTGCATCCCTAGTCCTGACAAAGCCTTATTTCATACCATCCTCTGTGAGGGAGGATCTGTCAGTGAATCCCAAACCACCCCCTCGCACCTACCAACTTGCCCGGAGGGCCCTCCGTTGTCACATGTTGCTAACGAAACTCAGAGGGTGGCTTCCAGAGAGTGGCGAGGGGATCAATAAACCCATCAACTGCGGGGGACACTCGTGACTTGAACTTTCAAATGATACAATGAGTATGAAATTCTAATGATCAAATACACACTGTTTTTTAAACCTCAGTACCTTTTTTTATTTGGGAGGTATTTCATCTGTTACATGTGTCAAGTCTCGAAATCAGACAAACAAATGCACGTGGCTCCAAACATATCGGCGTTCATGTTGGGATCGCACTTTGCTCTGAAACCTGCATCTGTGCTGGCTCGGTCAAAGTGGCTATCGAGAGACTAATTAGCCCCTACACCATCAATCATTTTCACTCACTCAGCTTTGGGACACTATAGCAAATGGCAGTGGCATGCGTGAACGTGCAAATGGAGGGGTGAGGGGAAGGATGTGATTTGGGATTCAGCCTGTGTCTCAGGGTGGATGGTTTCTCTCAGGAGGATTGCTGTTCTGGAGCGCTGCCTGGCCCCAGCTCTTATCAGCACCCTGCCTCTCCTCTCCTCCCCTCCTCTCCTCCCCTGCCTCCCCTCCCCTCCCCTCATCTCCTCCCCTGCTAGTGGAATGTGTGAGCAGGTAATGGAAAATAAACAAGCTGAAAATCTCAGCTCCTCAAAGCGCTCATGGAAATTTGAGTGATAGTGGGCACCTTGCTGGAGCAGAGCCTGTCAAAGGAAAATCAATTAAAGAATAGTGGTTTTCAATTGGCCTGCATGACATTTTTCAATTTGCCTTCTTGAAGAGGACCTCTGTTTCAACAAGGGCGCCAACACTGTTTAGATCAGAGGGTGTTCAGTAGATTTCAGGAGGTATTATCAAGATCACAGGCAACCCTAATATCATGCGAAACCATGCTGTAAACTACCCTGTACAGTGTGGTTTGATCAGAGTGTAGCCTACTCTTCCATGGGTGTCCTATGCGTGTGGACTGTGGCGTATGTGTCAGTCTTTGTGTGTGTAAGCATGCCTATTAGAGACTCCATAAGCCGTGGTTGCAGTAATTGACTGTGTCTGTGGAGGGTAACCTCAGATCCTGGGAGGCCTGGTCACAGAGTCAGGAACACTGGCTCCGTTCACAAACCTTCCACTCCAGAGAGAGGGAGGACTCTATTCAACACCAAATCTTCTCACCTCAGTGTTTCCTTGGAGTGTTATGTTTTTGTTTTAACATTACCTAGCCTCTCTTCAGAGTGAAAAATCCTCTGCATCTCCCTGTTCTTCACATTCACTGGCTGTGTGAAATGGGTAATGCCAGTTGTGCCACACCAGCAGATCACAGTTGAGGCCTCTCTCGTAGCGGACTATAGACCAGCGCTTCCCAACCGGTGTGCCACATGAGGGGCGTCCATCACGAGCAAAGTAATTTTGTATGATTTTACTTTGTCTGTGAAAACCATTAGCACGTGTCGTTCCACAAAAAGCACGAGGACACCCACCATCACAGATTGTTCTGAAATCATTTCTGTAGTTAGTGACAGATATGATTAGCGTTCCTGAAACATTATTTTGTTTAAATATAATTGGATCTGAGAAATTACGCTAATTCATTTATAGTATTCAGATAGTATTCAATAAATATAGTAATCAACATCCGCTTTGAACCAAACTTCTTCCTACCAATGAGTAAGACCTGAGGAGTCCCCCCCAAAAATGTAAAAGCCACCCACACCCCATGCCAATCCCACCTCAAGACCCAGTATACAGTATCAGTTCTCTATGTTTGACAAGTAGTATGAAGCTGTGGCGTGGAGTATTGCTTCTCCATACAATGCAGAGGATTCCCTGTGAATCTTTTTTTTTTCCCATGTTGAGAGAATTTGTCATTTGAAGCTACTTGCATTATTTACCTTAAAGTAGTGTGAAAGTGCCATATTTTGACCACTAGATGCCACTGTTGCCGCTATACTGCCACAATCTTTGATATATTTTCCTGGTCTCTTATGTTTATTAAATAGATCACAACATTTCCTTTGCAAGTTTGGGTAGAAAACCAATAGATTTGTCTGATGGAAATAAATTGTGTGGTCATCCTAGAACTGGGACAATGAACCGAAAATGATCGACCATACCGATCACTTATCGCGGGCATTTTGCTGATATCGTTCATTACGATAAGTGGCATATACTAGAGAAATGTGAAGTTTTTAAATGAAATTAGTTTGCTAATACGGCTGCTTGTTAATGGGACAATTGATGGCTACAGACATCAAACCAGTAGTAATTTAATAGATACAATGTTTTTTTTGTTGCACATTAAAGTTATAAACGTATCGTTCTATTTATCATTATCGCATCAATTCAGGCAATTTATTGCGATATGGATGTTTGTCCATATAACCCAGCTCTAGGTCATCCTCACAATTCAAGCCAGTCTTCCATGAATGCAATTCAGTTTGTCCTAATGGCAACCTAATTCTTATATTAAGACTTTTCCTACAAGCCCAAAACTTTGAAGGAGAAATTTGCTAGGGACAAAATCTGACAACCCCCCCCCCCAAAAAAAAAAAAAAACAGAAAATAATTTATATGTATGTCAAAAGTTTGGACACTTACTCATTCCAGGGTTTTTCTTTATTCTTTATTTTTTGTAGAATCAAAAATGTGTTCAACAAATCAAAATATATGTTATATTTGAGATTCTTCAAAGTAGCTACACTTTGCCTTGATGACAGCTTTGCACACTCTTGGCATTCTCTCAACCAGCTTCATGAGGTAGTCACCTGGAATGCATTTCAATTAACAGGTGTGCCTTCTTAAAATTTAATTTGTGGAATGTATTTTACTTCTTAATGCGTTTGAACCAATAAGTTGTGTTGTGACAATGTAGGGGTGGTATACAGAAGATAGCCCTATTTGGTAAAAGACCAAGTCTATATTATGGCAAGAACAGTTAAAATAAGCAAAGAGAAATTACAGTCCATCATTACTTTTAAGACATGAAGGTCAGTCCATCCAGAAAATGTAAAGAACTTAGAACGTTTCTTCAAGTGCAGTCGCAAAAACCATCAAGCGCTATGATGAACCTGGCTCTCATGAGGACCGCCACAGGAAAGAAAGACCCAGAGTTACCTCTGCTGCAGAGGATAAGTTCATTAGAGTTACCAGCCTCAGAAATTGCAGGCTAAATAAATGCTTCACAGAGTTCAAGTAACAGACACGTCTCAACATGAACTGTTCAGAGGAGACTGCGTGAATCAGGTCTTCATGGTCAAATTGCTGCAAAGAACCCACTACTAAAGGACACCAATAAGAAGAAGAGACTTGCTTGGGCCAAGAAACATGAGCAATGGATATTAGACCGGTGGAAATCTGTCCTTTTTGATCTGATGAGTCCAAATTTGAGATTTTTGGTTCCAACCGCCGTGTCTTTGTGAGACACAGAGTAGATGAACGGATGATCTCCGCGTGTGTGGTTCCCACCATGAAGTATGGAGGAGGAGGTGTGAGGGTGCTTGGCTGGTGACGTTGTCTGTGATTTATTTAGAATTCAAGGCACACTTAACCAGCATGGCTACCACAGCATACTGCAGTGCTACACCATCCCATCTGGTTTGCGCTTAGTGGGACTATAATTTGTTTTTCAACAGGACAATGACCCAACACACCTCCAGGCTGTGTAAGGGCTATTTGACCAAGGAGGAGAGTGATGGAGTGCTGCATCAGATGACCTGGCCTCCACAATCCCCTGACCTCAACCCAATTGAGATGGTTTGGGATGAGTTGGACCGCAGAGTGAAGGAAAAGCAGCCAACAAATGCTCAGCATATGTGGGAACTGGAAAAGCATTTCAGGTGAAGCTGGTTGAGAGATTGCCAAAAGTGTGCAAAGCTGTCATCAAGGCAAAGGGTGGCTACTTTGAAGAATCTAAAATCTAAAATATATTTTGATTTGTTTAACACTTTTTTTTGGTTACTACATGATGCCATATGTGTTATTTCATAGTTTTGATGTCTTCACTATTATTCTACAATGTAGAAAATAATAAAAATAAAGAAAAACCCTTGAATGAGTAGGTGTGTCCAAACTTTTGACTGGTACTGTGTGTGTGTGTGTGTATATATACACACACACACACACACACAGTGAGGGGAAAAAAGTATTTGATCCTCTGCTGATTTTGTACGTTTGCCCACTGACAAAGAAATGATCAGTCTATAATTTTAATGGTAGGTTTATTTGAACAGTGAGAGACAGAATAACAGCAAAAAAATCCAGAAAAACGTATGTCAAAAATTTTATAAATTGATTTGCATTTTAATGAGGGAAATAAGTATTTGACCCCTTCTCAATCAGAAAGATTTCTGGCTCCCATGATTTCTGGTCTTGGCCATGGTGGAGAGTTTGGAATCTGATTGATTGATTGCTTCTGTGGACAGGTGTCTTTTATACAGGTAACAAGGTGAGATTTGGAGCACTCCCTTTAAGAGTGTGCTCCTAATCTCAGCTCGTTACCTGTATAAAAGACACCTGTCCACAGAAGCAATCAATCAATCAGATTCCAAACTCTCCACCATGGCCAAGACCAAAGCGCTTTCCAAGGATGTCAAGGACAAGATTGTAGACCTACACAAGGCTGGAATGGGCTACAAGACCATCGCCAAGCAGCTTGGTGAGAAGGTGACAACAGTTGGTGCGATTATTCACAAATGGAAGAAACACAAAATAACTCCCTCGGCCTGAGGCTCCATGCAAGATCTCACCTCATGGAGTTGCAGTGATCATGAGAACGGTGAGGAATCAGCCCAGAACTACACGGGAGGATCTTGTCAATGATCTCAAGGCAGCTGGGGCCATAGTCACCAAGAAAACAATTGGTAACACACTACGCTGTGAAGGACTGAAATCCTGCAGCGCCCGCAAGGTCCCCCTGCTCAAGAAAGCACATATACAGGCCCGTCTGAAGTTTGCCAATGAACATCTGAATGATTCAGAGGAGAACTGGGTGGAAGTGTTGTGGTCAGATGAGACCAAAATCGAGCTCTTTGGCATCTACTCAACTCGCCCTGTTTGGAGGAGGAGGAATGCTGCCTATGACCCCAAGAACACCATCCCCACCGTCAAACATGGAGGTGGAAACATTATGCTTTGGGGGTGTTTTTCTGCTAAGGGGACAGGACATCTTCACCGCATCAAAGGGACGATGGACGGGGCCATGTACCGTCAAATCTTGGGTGAGAACCTCCTTCCCTCAGCCAGGGCATTGAAAATGGGTCGTGGATGGGTATTCCAGCATGACAATGACCCAAAACACATGGCCAAGGCAACAAAGGAGTGGCTCAAGAAGAAGCACATTAAGGTCCTGGAGTGGCCTAGCCAGTCTCCAGACCTTTAATCCCATAGAAAATCTGTGGAGGGAGCTGAAGGTTCGAGTTGCCAAACGTCAGCCTCGAAATCTTAATGACTTGGAGAAGATCTGCAAAGGGGAGTGGAACAAAATCCCTCCTGAGATGTTTGCAAACCTGGTGAGCAACTACAAGAAACGTCTGACCTCTGTGATTGCCAACAAGGGTTTTGCCACCAAGTACTAAGTCATGTTTTTATAGAGGGGTCAAATACTTATTTCCCTCATTAAAATGCATATCAATTCATAACATTTTTGACATGCGTTACGTTTTGTTCTGGATTTTTTTGTTGTTATTCTGTCTCTCACTGTTCAAATAAACCTACCATTCAAATTATAGACTGATCATGTCTTTGTCAGTGGGCAAACGTACAAAATCAGCAGGGGATCAAATACTTTTTTCCCTCACTGTATATATATATATATATATATATATATATATATATATATACAGTGGGGAAAATAAGTATTTAGTCAGCCACCAATTGTGCAAGTTCTCCCATTTAAAAAGATGAGAGAGGCCTGTAATTTTCATCATAGAGACACGTCTACTATGACAGACAAAATGAGATTTTTTTTCTCCAGAAAATCACATTGTAGGATTTTTTATGAATTTATTTGCAAATTATGGTGGAAAATAAGTATTTGGTCAATAACAAAAGTTTCTCAATACTTTGTTATATACCCTTTGTTGACAATGACACAGGTCAAACGTTTTCATTAAGTCTTCACAAGGTTTTCACACACTGTTGCTGGTATTTTGGCCCATTCCTCCATGCAGTGATGTTTTGGGGCTGTCGCTGGGCAACACAGACTTTCAACTCCCTCCAAAGATTTTCTATGGGGTTGAGATCTGGAGACTGGCTAGGCCACTCCAGGACCTTGAAATGCTTCTTACGAAGCCACTCCTTCGTTGCCCGGGCGGTGTGTTCGGGATCATTGTCATGCTGAAAGACCCAGCCACGTTTCATCTTCAATGCCCTTGCTGATGGAAGGAGGTTTTCACTAAAAATCTCACGATACATCGCTCCATTCATTCTTTCCTTTACACGGATCAGTCATCCTGGTCCCTTTGCAGAAAAACAGCCCCAAAGCATGATGTTTCCATCCCCATGCTTCACAGTAGGTATGGTGTTCTTTGGATGCAACTCAGCATTATTTGTCCTCCAAACACGACGAGTTGAGTTTTTACCAAAAAGTTATATTTTGGTTTCATCTGACCATATGACATTCTCCCAATCCTCTTCTGGATCATCCAAATGCACTCTAGCAAACTTCAGACGGGCCTGGACATGTACTGGCTTAAGCAGGGGGACACGTCTGGCACTGCAGGATTTGAGTCCCTGGCGACGTAGTGTGTTACTGATGGTAGGCTTTGTTACTTTGGTCCCAGCTCTCTGCAGGTCATTCACTAGGTCCCCCCGTGTGGTTCTGGGATTTTTGCTCACCGTTCTTGTGATCATTTTGACCCCACGGGGTGAGATCTTGCGTGGAGCCCCAGATCGAGGGAGATTATCAGTGGTCTTGTATGTCTTCCATTTCCTAATAATTGCTCCCACAGTTGATTTCTTCAAACCAAGCTGCTTACCTATTGCAGATTCAGTCTTCCCAGCCTGGTGCAGGTCTACAATTTTGTTTCTGGTGTCCTTTGACAGCTCTTTGGTCTTGGCCATAGTGGAGTTTGGAGTGTGGCTGTTTGAGGTTGTGGACAGGTGTTTTTTATACTGATAACAAGTTCAAACAGGTGCCATTAATACAGGTAATGAGTGGATGACAGAGGAGCCTCTTAAAGAAGAAGTTACAGGTCTGTGAGAGCCAGAAATCTTGCTTGTTTGTAGGTGACCAAATACTTATTTTCCACCATAATTTGCAAATAAATTCATAAAAAATCCTACAATGTGATTTTCTGGATTTTTTTTCCTCAATTTGTCTGTCATAGTTGACGTGTACCTATGATGAAAATTACAGGCCCTCTCATCTTTTTAAGTGGGAGAACTTGCACAATTGGTGGCTGACTAAATACTTTTTTTCCCCACTGTATATATATTAGTGCCTTACCACATTTTGTTACGTTACAGCCTTATTCTAAAATTGATTCAATTGTTTTTTTTCCCTCATCGATCTACACACAATACCCCATAATGACAAACAAAAACAGGTTTTTAGAAATGTTTGCTAATAAAAAATAAAATAAATCTGAAATCACATTTACATAAGGATTCAGACCCTTTACTCAGTACTTTATTGAAGCACCTTTGGCAGCGATTTGAGTCTTCTTGGGTATGACGCTACAAGCTTGGCACACCTGTATTTGGGGAGTTTCTCCCATTCTTCTTTGCAGATCCTCTCAAGCTCTGTCAGGTTGAATGGGGAGCGTTTCTGCACAGCTATTTTCAGTTCTCTCCAGAGATGTTCAATCGGGTTCAAGTCCGGGCTCTGGCTGGGCCACTCAAGGACATTCAGAGACTTGTCCCGAAGCCACTCCTGCGTTGTCTTGGCTGTGTGCTTAGGGTCGTTGTCCTGTTGAGCAGGTTTATTTCTGGAGCAAGGATCTCTCTGTACTTTGCTCCGTTCACCTTTGCCTCGATCCTGACTAGTCTCCCAGTCCCTGCCGCTGAACAACATCCCCACAGCATGATGCTGTCCCTGGGATTAAACACCTCCATGGACTTACTGATGATCCTGGACTTCCTGATGGGCTGCCCCCACGTGGTGATGGTAGGCAACAACACATCCGCCACGTGAACCTCAACACGTGGGCCCCTCATGGGAGCGTGCCTAGTCCCCTCCTGTACTCCCTTTTCACCCATGACTGCGTGGCTGCGCTCGACCCCAACACCATCATAAAGTTTGCAGATGACACGGCGGTAGTAGGCCTGATCACAGACGATAATGAGACAGCCTACAGGGAGGAGGTCACAGACCTGGCAGTGTGGTGCCAGGACAACAACCTCTCCCTCAACGTCAGCAAGACAAAGGAGCTGATCGTGGACTAAAGGAAACGGAGTGCCGAGTACGCCCCCATCCACATCAACAGGACTGTTGTGGGACATGTCGAGATCTTCAATTTCTCGGTGTCCACATCACTAAGGAACTATCAGCGTGACAAATGTGTTGTCACCTACCCTTACCACCTTGGGGCTGCCCGTCAGGAAGTCCAGGATCCAGTTGCCGAGGGAGGTGTTTAGTCCCAGGGCACTATGGTGTTGAACGCTGAGCTGTAGTCAATGAATAGCATTCTCACATAGGTGTTCCTTTTGTCCAGGTGGGAAAGGGCAGTGTGGAGTGCAATAGAGATTGCATCATCTGTGGATCTGTTGGGACGGTATGCCAATTGGAGTGGGTCTGGGGTTTCTGGGATAATGGTGTTGATGTGAACCATGACCATTCTTTCAAAGCATTTCATGGCTACAGACGTGAGTGCTACGGGTCTGTAGTCATTTAGGCATGTTACCTTTGTGTTTTTGGGCACAGGGACTATGGTGGTCTGCTTGAAACATGTTGGTATTACAGACTCAGTCAGGGACAGGTTGAAAATGTCAGTGAAGACACTTGCAAGTTGGTCAGCGCATGCTCGGAGTACACGTCCTGGTAATCCGTCTGGCCCTGCGGCCTTGTGAATGTTGACCTGTTTAAAGGTCTTAGTCACATCGGCTATGGAGAGCGTGATCACACAGTCATCCGGAACAGCTGATGCTCTCATGTATGTTTCAATGTTGCTTGCCTCGAAGCGAGCATAGAAGTAATTGAGCTTGTCTGGTAGGCTCGTGTCACTGGGCAGCTCACGTCTGTGCTTCCCTTTGTAGTCTGTAATAGTTTGCAAGCCCTGCCACATCCAACGAGCATCAGAGCCGGTGTAGTACGATTAAATCTTAGTCCTGTATTGACGCTTTCCCTGTTTGATAGTTAGTTGGAGGGAATAGCGGTACTTCTTATAAGCTTCCGGGTTAGAGTCCCGCTCCTTGAAAGCGGCAGCTCTACCCTTTAGCTCAGTGCAGATGTTACCTGTAATCCATGGCTTTTGGTTGGGATATGTACGTACGGTCACTGTGTTGACGACGTCATCAATGCACTTATTGATGAAGCCAGTGACTGATGATGTGTGCTCCTCAATGCCATCGGAAGAATCCCGGAACAAATTCCAATCTGTGCTAGCAAAACAGTCCTGTAGGTTAGCATCTGCGTCATCTGACCACTTCTTTATTGACCGAGTCATTGGTGCTTCCTGCTTTAGTTTTTGCTTGTAAGCAGGAATCAGGAGGGAAGAATGATGGTCAGATTTGCCAAATGGAGGGCGAGGGTGAGCTTTGTACACATCTCTGTGTGTGGAGTAAAGGTGGTCTAGAGTTGTTTTTTTTCCTCCATCTGGTTGCATATTTAACATGCTGGTAGAAATTCGGTACAACTGATATAAGTTTCCCAGCATTAAAGTCCCCGGCCACTAGGAGCGCCGCCTCTGGATGAGCGTTTTCCTGTTTGATTATGGCCTTATGCAGCTCATTGAGTGCGGTCTTAGTGCCAGCACACACATCAACACAGTCGTGGAGAGGGCACGACAACGTCTCTTCCCTCTCAGGAAGCTGAAAAGATTTGGCATCTGCCCTCAGATCCTCAAAAAGTTAAACAGTTGCACCATTGAGAGCATCTTGACTGGCTGGCTGCATCACCGCTTGGTATGGCAACTGCTTGGAATCCGGCCGCAAGTCGCTACAGAGGGTAGTGCGTACAGCCCAGTACATCGCTGGGGCAGAGCTCCCTGACATCCAGGACCTCTATACCAGGCGGTATCAGAGGAAGGCCCTAAAATTAGTCATAGACTGTTCTTTCTACTGCATGGCAAGCTGTTCCACAGGACCAAGTCTGGAACCAACAGGACCTTGAACAGCTTCTACCCAAAGCTAGAAGACTGCTAAATAGTTAGTTAAATATTTAACCAATAGTTACCAGGAATATCTGCATTGCCCCTTTTTGCAATAATCTCTTTTGACTCATCACATATGGGGGGGCAGAAAAGTGAATGAAAAGGTTTAGGTGGTAATCAGCCTTGAAATCAGTATATTTGCATTATGGTTGGCATATTATCACAAAGTACAACGGTAGTGAATTGATGTTAGCTTTAGCTGTCAGCTAGCAAGAAAAGTTAACCTACAAAGCTGGAAGCTACCGGTATCTTCTCGCATTGAAAAGTATTCTAGCTTGTACGGGCATTGTTTTGCGAATAGTAATGAACAGTTTCAACATTTCTACATGCCGTGTTGCATTATTCAAGTGTAGGGGAGCTAACATGATGCAGCCCAGACTCCCAGTGCTGCAGCCCAGGTGTTAACCATAGAAGGATGTTAACCCATGCTCAAAGTTAGCCATTGTTATATAAATGACGGTTGAAAAGTAACAGTGACCAGGCCTTGGAGATGGAAACAGAAAAGTCTGAGCCTTTTGGGTAAAACACTGGGGTAAGTCTCGGGTGGAAACTCAGCACTGAAGAGTGTGGCTCAGGGAGTCGAGTGGAAAATGAAGAAGTCAAGGATGAGGAGGGAGAGGAGAGGGTGTGGGTTGGAGGCCGCAGCTCCGTGTGGATGGGTATTCTTATGCTAATCCACTCCCGGGATGAGGCGCAAATCAGCCAAGCAAACAATGGCAGTGGAGCCAGAAAGTCTGCCCTGCAGTCTAGCAGGCCTTGAAAGGCATGTTGGTCAGGGCGCCGACACTGGGAGAGGGCTGCCTGCAGCACGGAGAGGGCTGCCTGCAAGGAGGGGCCCCAGGAGGGTCATGGATCTGGGCCAAGGCAGGGGGAGAGAGAGAGAGCACGATGGAAGGAGGGGGGTGAAAGGGAGAGATGAGACACATGACATACCACATCACTCTGACTTTAGAGGCAGCAGGGCTGCAGTGAAGAGCTCCTTCCAAGGCTGTGTGAGAGACGTAGTGAGGGTGTTCGGTTGTACTTTAATTTATACCCCTTTGTGTTGTCCATTCACCAGGCCCTTATTGCTCAAGTCTACATTATCACCCTCCACTAAAACAGCAAAGCCCAATATTAGTAGATTCATTTTTTGAGCTCGGGAGTAGTCAATCGGGCAGCTTTGTTTTTATTTAGACTGCAGCCTTCCAGAGCGGAAAACACAGCTGCGTTAAGGTTGGATATTGATGTCAGTCTTCTCTGCAGCCATCCAGAGAAGGAAGTAGCGAGGCATTAGGGGTAGATTTTGGATGTGTGGGGGGGTGTAGCAGCGTCAGTTTCTAAACCATATCTCAGTTCAAGAGTGGATTCATTAATATGCTGACCTGAACGAGAAGAATCCTGAGATTAACATTTGTAAAATAGGCCCTTTAGTTGTATACATTTTGCGAGGGTTGGACATACCAAGATCATTCCCAACTCTGGCTCTACCATACGGCCATATGCAGCTTTAAGGGATTGTTCAGTTGAAAATCGGTATGTCAGAGGAATGAGTTACCATTTCAAATTCACCTCAGGTTAGACCGATTCTAGATGTGCTAGCTCTTGTCCTGAGAATATGCACCCTGCGGTGTTCTGAAACGATGCCAATTTCTTTCATTTCCATCATTGTTATCTCTGACCTAATGGAGTGATTTTGACTCTTATCAGTTCACCTCAGTCTCCAGACGGGATTTAAAGACCTCTTTCTGAGCTTTTTCTCAGTGTTTTCCTGTCTGTAGCCGCTCCTTGGATTTCCAGCCCATTGAATTTCCCGGCATCCATTGAGTGGTGCGACCCAGAATTCCTTCCCTAGGGGGATGACCATGCATCAGTGGTTCGCTATAAGAGTGATTATTCTATACAGGTGGCACCACCGTTTCACATGACAATGCCCCCTTTCATTCTGATGGAAGAGTGAGCAGTGAGCACAGGCTGCTCTCCCAAAAATCTCTAAGACTGTGGTGACACAATTTTCCAACTGCCTATTTTTCTAGAGTTTTTGGGGTTTCATGTTCAAAATCACTTTTTTAGAAAGAAAATATATATATATATATATATATATATATATATATATATATATATATATATATGATGTTCTAAGTCCACAACAATGCTTAAACCATATCAGGAGACCCTTTTTGAGGTCTGGGAAAAATATACATGTTTTTGGGAGGGTGTAGTTGCCCTTCAATTCAGTTGCCCACCTAGCAAGAGAGCGTTCGGCTAGCGGTGTTTCTGTACTGTACAACAATGTAGGCCTACAGTGTGCATGTGATTTAGCGTCTGCTAAATGACTTAAATGTAAAATGCAGAATTTGCTAAACAAATCCCCTCCCGATTTGATTTGATACAAATCATCATGATATCATTCTGCCAGGTAAAATATAATATATGCCGTTTAGCAGACGCTTTGATCCAAAGTGACTTACAGTCATGTCAATTACGTATGAGTGGCCCCGGGAATTGAACCCATAATCCTGGCTTTGCAAGTGCCATGCTCTACTAACTGAAACATACAGGACCACTACAGGTGCATAGGGGTAGGCCTACTTTGCAGTCAACATTTAATTGGGAAGGTTTTTTGGGTTTAGAAATGTTCATTCAAACAGCGCATGATGACCGAATTGCGCATCACAAAGATTCAACTAAGTCATAGATTTCAGTAAGGCCATAGACTTTTTCAATACCTGGTTTGCATACTCCTTGTTGCCTTAGTTAGCTGGTAGATACCATAAGTTGGAACGTCTTTCCTACCGTACTGGCTACCGATGTCGTTCTTCTGTGATTTGAGAGCTGTGTGCTCCTACTGCTCCCAGATATTCCTCCGAAACTAGGCTATGTGGGCGGCTTGCATTAATATACATCGCTCAAAAAAATAAAGGGAACACTAAAATAACACATCCTAGATCTGAATGAATGAAATAATCTTATTACATACTTTTTTCTTTACATAGTTGAATGTGCTGACAACAAAATCACACAAAAATGATCAATGGAAATCAAATGTATCAACCCATGGAGGTCTGGATTTGGAGTCACACTCAAAATTAAAGTGGAAAACCACACTACAGGCTGATCCAAACGTTAATGTAATGTCCTTAAAACAAGTCAAAATGAGGCTCAGTTGTGTGTGTGGCCTCCACGTGCCTGTATGACCTCCCTACAACGCCTGGGCATGCTCCTGATGAGGTGGCGGATGGTCTCCTGTGGGATCTCCTCCCAGACCTGGACTAAAGCATCCGCCAACTCCTGGACAGTCTGTGGTGCAACGTGGCGTTGGTGGATGGAGCGAGACATGATGTCCCAGATGTGCTCAATTGGATTCAGGTCTGGGGAACAGGCGGGCCAGTCCATAGCATCAATGCCTTCCTCTTGCAGGAACTGCTGACACACTCCAGCCACATGAGGTCTAGCATTGTCTTGCATTAGGAGGAACCCATGGCCAACCGCACCAGCATATGGTCTCACAAGGGGTCTGAGGATCTCATCTCGGTACCTAATGGCAGTCAGGCTACCTCTGGCGAGCACATGGAGGGCTGTGCGGCCCCCCAAAGAAATGCCACCCCACACCATGACTGACCCACCGCCAAACCGGTCATGCTGGAGGATGTTGCAGGCAGCAGAACGTTCTCCACGGCGTCTCCAGACTCTGTCACGTGCTCAGTGTGAACCTGCTTTCATCTGTGAAGAGCACAGGGCGCCAGTGGCGAATTTGCCAATCTTGGTGTTCTCTGGCAAATGCCAAACGTCCTGCACGGTGTTGGGCTATAAGCACAAACCCCACCTGTGGACGTCGGGCCCTCATACCACCCTCATGGAGTCTGTTTCTGACCGTTTGAGCAGACACATGCACATTTGTGGCCTGCTGGAGGTCATTTTGCAGGGCTCTGGCAGTGCTCCTCCTGCTACTCCTTGCACAAAGGCGGAGGTAGCGGTCCTGCTGCTGTGTTGTTGCCCTCCTACGGCCTCCTCCACGTCTCCTGATGTACTGGCCTGTCTCCTGGTAGCGCCTCCATGCTCTGGACACTACGCTGACAGACACAGCAAACCTTCTTGCCACAGCTCGCATTGATGTGCCATTCTGGATGAGCTGCACTACCTGAGCCACTTGTGTGGGTTGTAGACTCCGTCTCATGCTACCACTAGAGTGAAAGCACCGCCAGCATTCAAAAGTGACCAAAACATCAGCCAGGAAGCATAGGAACTGAGAAGTGGTCTGTGGTCACCACCTGCAGAATCACTCCTTTATTGGGGGTGTCTTGCTAATTGCCTATAATTTCCACCTGTTGTCTATTCCATTTGCACAACAGCATGTGAAATGTATTGTCAATCAGTTTTGCTTCCTAAGTGGACAGTTTGATTTCACAGAAGTGTGATTGACTTGGAGTTACATTGTGTTGTTTCAGTGTTCCCTTTATTTTTTAGAGCAGTGTATTTCACGTGCTTTGTGTTTGTGTAGGCTACTTTGTGCATTATTTCTCTATTGTTCTACATAATTGATACAGTGTATACCTCCACTACACTACTTTGATATGCATCAATACACAATGCCCACTGAATAAAAATAAAAGTGGGTATAGAGCGTATACCTGCGTAAAGCCCCCACTCACTACACCACTGCTTTAGGGTAAGGTACATTACCTGGATGGCCACAATCAAGGTTAGAGGGTAAAATGAGTAATACCAGGTAAACATGTATGCAGTGTTAATTCTGCTTCACCACCATCAACCCAGACTCAAGTTCCCCCACCCAGACGAGAGGGGATTTATTTTGTAATGCTACACTATATATACAAAAGTATGTGGACACCCCTTCAAATCAGTGGATACGGCTATTTCAGCCACACTCGTTGTTGACAGGTGTAAAAAATTTAGCACACAGCCACGCAATCTCCATAGACACACATTGGCAGTAGAATGGCCTTACTGAAGAGCCCAGTGACTATCAACGTGGCACCGTCATAGGATGCTACCTTTCCAACAAGTCAGTTTGTCAAATTGCTGGTCAGCCGCGATGTGGTAGGCCACACAAGCTCACAGAACGGGACCACCGAGTGGTCTACAGAGTTCCAAACTGTCTCTGGAAGCAACGTCAGCACAATAACTGTTCGTCGGGAGCTTCATGAAATGGGTTTCCATGGCCGAGCAGCCGCACACAAGCGTAAGATAACCATGCGCATTGGCAAGTGTCGGCTGGAGTGGTGTAAAGCTCGCCGCCATTGGACTCTGGAGCAGTGGAAACACATTCTCTGAAGCGGTGAATCATGCTTCGCCATCTGGCAGTCTGACGGACGAATCTGGGTTTGGCGGATGCCAGGAGAACGCTACCTGCCGAATGCATAGTGCCAACTGTAAAGTTTGGTGGAGGAGAAATAATTGTCTGGGACTGTTTTTTATGGTTTGGGCTAGGCCCCTTACTTGTGGTCCTCTGTAGCTCAGCTGGTAGAGCACGGCGCTTGTAACGCCAAGGTAGTGGGTTCGATCCCCGGGACCACCCATACACAAAAAATGTATGCACGCATGACTGTAAGTCGCTTTGGATAAAAGCGTCTGCTAAATGGCATATTATTATTATTATTATTATTATTATTATTATTCCAGTGAAGGGAAATGTTAACACTACAGCATACAATGACATTCTAGACAAGTCTGTGCTTCCAACTTTGTGGCAACAGTTTGGGGAAGGCCCTTTCCTGTTTAAGCATGACAATGCCCCCATGCACAAAGCAAGGTCCATGCAGAAATGGTTTGTTGATTGGTGTGGAAGAATTTGACTGGCCTGCACAGAGCCCTGACCTCAACCCCATCGAACACCTTTGAGATTAATTGGAACGCCGACTGAGAGCCAGGCCTAACCGCCCAACATCAGTGCCCAACCTCACTAATACTGTTGTGGCTGAATGGAAGCAAGTCCCCGCAGCAATGTTCCAACATCTAGTGGAAAGCCTTCCCAGAAGAGTGGAGGCTGTTATAGCAGCAGAGGGGGGACCAACTCCATATTAATGCCCATGATCTTGGAAAGAGATGTTCGATGAGTAGGTGTCCACATACTTTTGGTCATGTAGTGTAGTCTGCTAGCTCTCTCTGACAAGTCATAACAAGACCTTGCCGAGTCCTGAGCCATGTACAGGAGTAGAGGTGGTGTTAGTACTCTGCAAAAGTTACCTGACACCATCGCAGAGACTAGAGGACGACAAAATCTTCAGCCTCTCAAGCCCAAGCCCACTCTTTTATTTCCTCCATGTTAGTTTCATTCTCCTTTGATTGTAGGTGTTTCTTTAAGTTGTTGCCTGTCTTAACTGTAGGCTATGCCCTTTGTTGGTTACTTTACTAGTCAGTTTTCCTCTTTTTGTTGGCTTCTGTTAATCTCAGAGAAAAGCCTGCAGCTACGCTAGTATCTAGCTGCTGTTATCTGTTCGGAAGTGTGTCTCCATGTCAATCAGCAGCCCCAGCTGTTATGTTTGTGCCCTGTTCATCTCGTGTTTAGGAAGGGAAGTGTATGTGTCAGGGGTGATGGGGACTGCTTCCTGGCTTGGGGCCTCACAACTAGGGCTAGGACAATTACCATATTATAACCGTGTAACCGACGGTTATGGATGAATACCGCCATGAAAATAAAATAAACATCATAACCGTTAAAGTTTTGTGGAACTGAAGACTGGACGGCCGAACATTTTTGTGAGGTTGAGTCCGTTTCTGCCGTAACATGGAGATAATGTTGCTCCTTGCTGAAACAAGCAAGGTGTTGTAGCAAAAGGGTCTAGGCAACACCCCCCACAATGCAGCACTAGCACTCATAGAAATAGAATGAATAGAACAGGATTGGAACCTCTAACCCTGGCAATTTGACTTGGGACACTCAATGGCTGCATGGTATTGTGATGCAATAATTCCCATTGTTATGTAGAATGTTCATTCAAATTATGTTAACTGATATGGCTCATGCAATGGAATCTATGTTTTTTAATGTCAGCTGAGTTGAATCAACAAATCACAGCACATATTTAAGCACATATTTTACTTCCTGCTTTGCTCCTATGGGTACACTCACAATGGCCGCCAGTCCACCCATTATGCCAGAATTGACTTGAATGGGGACGCCCGTTCTATTCATTCTATTTCTATGGTAGCACATGTAGTCAGGAGGAGAGGAGAAAATAATGTGTGTAAGTAAATAATGTATGCTATTTGAACGTTATTACGGTGACCGCGGTCATTTGGCGGGCCAATTATCATAATCCAAAATTCCATGACAGTCACAGCCCTACTCACAACAGGCTTTTCCTCTGCATGCCTCATCTTGCCTCCACCTGATAGGGGTAGCAACTAGGGATGTGACAAATAGACAATTTTGCTTAACGTATAAACTGCAATTTTCTTTCTGGTTTTCCGTTAAAAAGATAAGAAAAAAAATCATAAAATTCCACATCAGAATAATGGTCCTATTACGTATGTATGATGCTAGCGCCGGGCAATGAAGTTATATCTACCGCAGTCATATACCCTTGAAAGCACCCTTCGCTACGGCATGTTTGTTTGTCTGTAAGGGCTTTTTAAATGCAGACACAAAATCTTCTCTGGAGATAGTTTTGTAGCGCCACTGAACAGGTATTTTACTTGTCTGTAAAGGAATGCTGCTTCTGAATCGGGACTAACGTCCATCACTAGGCGACCGGAACCAGGGCTCGACATTAACATGTGGCTTATGCAATGAAATGTATGTTTTGTAATGTCAGTTGAGTTAAATCAACTAATCACAGCACATATTTTAACACATATTTTACTTCCTGCTTTGCTCCTAAAAAATAGTCGGACAAGAATAATATAGATTTACAGTTGAAGTCGGAAGTTTACATACACCTTCCACAAGTTTCCCACAATAAGTTGGGAGAATTTTGGCCCATTCCTCCTGACAGAGCTGGTGTAACGGAGTCAGGTTTGTAGGCCTCCTTGCTCGCACACGCTTTTTCAGTTCTGCCCACAAATGTTCTATAGGATTGAAGTCAGGGCTTTGTGATGGGCACTCCAATACCTTGACTTTGTTGTCCTTAAGCCATTTTACCACAACTTTGGAACTATGCTTGGGGTCATTGTCCATTTGGAAGACCAATTTGCGACCAAGCTTTAACTTCCTGACTGATGTCTTGAGATGTTGCTTCAATATATCCACATAATTTTCCTTCCTCGTGATGCCATCTATTTTGTGAAGTGCACCAGTCCCTCCTGCAGCAAAGCACCCCCACAGCATGATGCTGCCACCCCCGTGCGTCACGGTTGGGATGGTGTTCTTCGGCTTGCAAGCCTCACCCCCTTTTTCCTCCAAACATAACTATGGTCATTATGGCCAAACAGTTCTATTTTTGTTCAATCAGACCAAAGGACATTTCTCCAAAAAGTACGATCTTTATCCCCATGTGCAGTTGCAAACCGTAGTCTTGCTATTTTATGGCGGTTTTGGAGCAGTGGCTTCTTCCTTGCTGAGCGGCCTTTCAGGTTATGTCGATATAGGACTCGTTTTACTGTGGATATAGATACTTTTGTACCTGTTTCCTCCAGCATCTTCACAAGGTCCTTTGCTGTTGTTCTGGGATTGATTTGCACCAAAGTACGTTCATCTCTAGGAGACGGAACACGTCTTCTTCCTGACCGGTATGACGGCTGCGTGGTCCCATGGTGTTTATACTTGCGTACTATTGTTTGTACAGATGAACGTGGTACCTTCAGTCGTTTGGAAATTGCTTCCAAGGATGAACCAGACTTGTGGAGGTCTACCATTTGTTTTCTGAGGTCTTGGCTGATTTCTTTAGATTTTCCCATGATGTCAAGCAAAGAGGCACTGAGTTTGAAGGTAGGCCTTGAAATACATCCACAGGTACACCTCCAATTGACTCAAATGATGTCAATTAGCCTATCAGAAGCTTCTAAAGCCATGACATCATTTTCTGGAATTTTCCAAGCTGTTTAAAGGCACAGTCAACTTAGTGTTTGTAAACTTCTGACCCACTGGAATTGTGATACAGTGAATTATAAGTGAAATAATCTGTCTGTAAACAATTGTTGGAAGAATTACTTGTGTCATGCACAAATTAATGTCCTAACCGACTTGCCCAAACTATAGCTTGTTAACAAGAAATTTGTGGAGTGGTTAAAAAACGAGTTTTAATGATTCCAACCTAAGTGTATGTAAACTTCCGACTTCAACTGTAAGTTGTCCGAATGAACAAGTAAAAAAATGAATATACCCAAATCACTATCAAACAATTACTCCGATCAGAATTGGATCAGAGGTCAACATTGGAATAACATTCAAATCCATTTTTCATTTAGGCCTACATAAATGAAGCCTACACATCAGAGTGTAGGGGATGGGCATAGGCTACAGCCTCATGTCCAAACAGATTCTGACATGAGGTGCCATAAAATGTAGCCAAACTTTTATGAGACTTTTAATTACATAAATATAGGCTAAACGCCAGTCATGTTTGACAAATGGAATGAAGGATAATTAACTTTAACGTCTATAGGCTCGATTCTGTCAACATACTGGAGGCACGGTTCGTTCAGATCAAATGGTCATAGAAATGTTGAGGGAATTATCGTAATGACTTAATATGCCTTTGAAACCAGCCTTTTTGTCATGTTCTACTGAATTTCAAATTAACGTTATTTTATTGTTCTGCAGCCAAAGGCATAATCCTAGTCATATTAGTAACTCATCCTAGTTGTTGCTATTAGATTCCCCCTCTTTCTATGTTTCTAATGGAGATTATCATCTCTGTCACACGAAACCGCTCGCGGTGTGCTTTTCAGAATGGTGTTTTCCCGCTAATTGCATTTTGGTATATACGTGCGTAGGCCTTTAATAGCTTACAGCCATGTGTTCATTTTTGAGTTTATAATATTAAGAAATAAAACGTTATTAACATTTTAAGCTAAACGGTCTGATGTGTTGCATCAGCCTCATTGCTCTCAGAACTGTCCCAGAGTCTGTTTTGAACCGTATGCATTTTTTTTATTGTCCGAAGGACGACGGGACGCCTTTAATTTTGAGCCCTGGAGGGAATTATTTTTTATTTGGTTTTAATTGTAAAGTTGCAATATTTTATAGGCTACCAAGGGTGGCCAACCATCCTCCAGGGAAGCCTTAAAGGGGCAGTGTTGTATTTTGAGACAGGCTTGAATATGCAAGAAGGCAGTAGGCAGAGTGTAGCCTACAGTTTTGTATGATTCTCTATGGTGTAAACGTTTTTTTTTGGGGGGGGGGGACAAGTGACTTGAGATTTTGGAGAGGTAAAAAATCAGTCCTCCTTGGCTAAAAAAGTGAATGTCAAGCCCTGAGAATGGTCAATCAAATAATCTCGAGCTGCCTGCACACCGTCTCACTGGCTGCTGCCTGCGCGCAGACCACTCTCTCCTAAAAAAGTACTTTAAAGTTAGTTAAATACCGTGATTTACCAAGACATTTAGTAGGACGAACACATATCTTCCGCTAGGTATTTTTGGAACGGAGGAGACTGATTAGTTGCCGTACTTCCGAGAACACAAACACTTGCATATTTCATAGCGAGCTAGCTAGGGACAGGGAGAAAATGGAGGGGCACAGTATAGCCAGGTCGGCCACCAGGCATACAGTTGGAATCGTGAACCAGGCCTATCCATCGGCAATCAAAAGCTGTATCTTGCAATGGAATGGCTTGCAATGTCTCGCAACTTCGGTAAAGCAGGGCCTATCATCAATAAATAGTCTAGGATATTCTACACTGAGCACACACTTGTATCATTAGCGATGAGAAAGAGCAGGCGAGCCAGCCGCACTGTGATTTACATTTAGTGGGGGGAACAAACGTTTTTTTCGTTAGTGACTTTTCTTAACGTTAAGGATAAGTAGTAGCAACTCTTCTCCCAGGGCTGAGATTGTTTGTATTATTTCTGCATTGCAATGTTGTTGTTGTGTCATTTGGCTTAATGTAATGGATATTGCGTATTCATTTGATTAGGCTACCACTTTAAAGTTTTACCCTTGATTTGTCTCAGTATTGGTCTGCACACCGGTTTATAAAAGAAGTGTAAAACTCTTAGTCATTCGAAGAGATACAAGCTGCTAGCTACAGTTGTCGTCCTGACCGGCATCACTCCTGAACACAGTTGTTCCCTCTCCCGCCTTTCTCTCGCTCCATCTTTCCATTCTCTCCATCCCACCTAATCCCTCACACACACACACACACACACAGCGCACACACACGGTGTGCCCTGCTGCTCTCCCTCTTTAAAGGTGCCTGGTTGGCTGTCTTGTCCCCCAGCCTTGAGGAGGCCGCCTTTGTTCCCTCATTACCCAGTCAGGGATGTGTGAAAAGTGGGGCACAGGTCGGGGCTCTTTGTCCCCCTCGGGCAAATCAAAAGTGACAGACACCGGTCCGCTCCGCCACTAATTTGTCCCCCCCATCCCCCTCGGAACGGGCACTTCTCAGGGCCGCTAATTGCAGTGAGACGCGCAGGGAACAGACCCATCTCGTTATTAACGCTGGACAAGGCCAACACGGGTAATTGTGGAACATCCTTAAACAAATAATTTGGGCATGTTTAGCCATTCAAGAGTAGCGCCAGCCTGACCGGGGTCGCGGGGTCAAGCCCGCAAAGATGGACAGCACATACAAAATAATAGATGGAGAATTAAAAAGGGGAGCATGGATGAGAGTGCAGTTTTGGTTTGTCGAGGGGTTCTCATCCGAGGCTGGTTGTCACCCCACATGTTGGTTAGCTGTTAGAGCGACAGAGAGCCCTGCCTTGCCCCATTGGCTTTGTCCTCCTCTGATCACCAAAGTGTAAGGTTAGAAGTCAGCAGGGTCATACATCAGCCTTATATCATTCTCATCATTTATGCCGCGTTCAAGACAACTCGGAAAGTCTGACATTTCCGACTTGGAAGCTCGTTGTCGAAAGATGAGCTCAGAGTTTCTCACTTGAAAAGTATCAGAATCAACCAATAGGAAGCTCTACGCGAAAAACGTACCCAAGTTTTAACTCTGAGTTTCCGAGTTGTCTTGAAAGCACCAATAGCCCCAGCACCTCTTGCATCAGACATGTGATGCCACAATGGAATCACGTCTTCAAATGACAGAGGAAGCATTCTGCTTAGTTAAAAGATAAAAAGATAGTGCAGCAGGG
The DNA here is from genome assembly GCF_964263955.1 of Coregonus lavaretus. NCBI lineage: Eukaryota > Metazoa > Chordata > Actinopteri > Salmoniformes > Salmonidae > Coregonus > Coregonus lavaretus. The sequence continues at coordinate 17,517,981 of NC_140023.1, forward strand.
CACCTTTTTCCCCAACCTATTCCCAACCGATCATATACATTGAGGGAAAAAAGTATTTGATCCCCTGCTGATTTTGTAAGTTTGCCCACTGACAAAGAAATTATCAGTCTATAATTTTAATGGTAGGTTTATTTGAACAGTGAGAGACAGAATAACAACAAAAAAATCCAGAAAAACACAGAGGTCAGACGTTTCTTGTAGTTGGCCACCAGGTTTGCACACTCAGGAGGGATTTTGTCACACTCCTCTTTGCAGATCTTCTCCAAGTCATTAAGGTTTCGAGGCTGACGTTTGGCAACTCGAACCTTCAGCTCCCTCCACAGATTTTCTATGGGATTAAGGTCTGGAGACTGGCTGGGCCACTCCAGGACCTTTAATGTACTTCTTCTTGAGCCACTCCTTTGTTGCCTTGGCCGTGTGTTTTGGGTCATTGTCATGCTAGAATACCCATCCATGACCCATTTTCAATGCCCTGGCTGAGGGAAGGAGGTTCTCACCCAATATTTGACGGTACATGGCCCCGTCCATCGTCCCTTTAATGCGGTGAAGTTGTCCTGTCCCCTTAGCAGAAAAACACCCCCAAAGCATAATGTTTCCACCTCCGTGTTTGACGGTGGGGATGGTGTTCTTGGGGTCATAGGCAGCATTCCTCCTCCTCCAAACACGGCGAGTTGAGTTGATGCCAAAGAGCTCCATTTTGGTCTCCTCTGACCACAACACTTTCACCCAGTTCTCCTCTGAATCATTCAGATGTTAATTGGCAAACTTCAGACGGGCATGTATATGTGCTTTCTTGAGCAGGGGGACCTTGCGGGCGATGCAGGATTTCAGTCCTTCACGGCGTAGTGTGTTACCAATTGTTTTCTTGGTGACTATGGTCCCAGCTGCCTTGAGATCATTGACAAGATCCTCCCGTGTATTTCTGGGCTGATTCCTCACCGTTCTCATGATCATTGCAACTCCACGAGGTGAGATCTTGCATGGAGCACCAGCCCGAGGGAGATTGACAGTTATTTTGTGTTTCTTCCATTTGCGAATAATCGCATCAACTGTTGTGACCTTCTCACCAAGCTGCTTGGCGATGGTCTTGTAGCCCATTCCAGCCTTGTGTAGGTCTACAATCTTGTCCCTGACATCCTTGGAGAGCTCTTTGGTCTTGGCCATGGTGGAGAGTTTTGGAATCTGATTGATTGATTGCCTCTGTGGACAGGTGTCTTTTATACAGGTAACAAACTGAGATTAGGAGCACTCCCTTTAAGAGTGTGCTCCTAATCTCAGCTCGTTACCTGTATAAAAGACACCTGGGAGCAAGAAATCTTTCTGATTGAGAGGGGGTCAAATACTTATTTCCCTCATTAAAATGCAGATCAATTTATAATATTTTTGACATGCGTTTTTCTGGATTTTTTTGTTGTTATTCTGTCTCTCACTGTTCAAATAAACCTACCATTAAAATTATAGACTGATCATGTCTTTGTCAGTGGGCAAATGTACAAAATCAGCAGGGGATCAAATACTTTTTTCCCTCACTGTATGTGGCTTTTCTGTCTGCTGTTTGTGGCCGAAGGAGCTGATATAATCGGGTGGGAAGCAGCTGCTGCATCATTTAGTTCTGGCACAGTAAATAAGATGTGCTCAATCTCTCCATCATTTGATTTGTATGCCATTTTTGTCCTTTTAAACTCTGCTTTTATGGCTGGGAGTATTGGAGGCATAAAAGCCTCTAGTGGAAAATCCATTTGTTAGTTGGGAGGAGTGTTAAGGCATCTGCATGCTTCCCAGCAGAAACAGTTCGGAATAGTTTGTACATATATATTGACATTTCGTGACTTATTTTTTTTGGGACTTCGGTAATTTTTTTGTTCTGTCCGTGTTGTTCAGGCACACATTTATTCATGAGGCTAGCCAAAGTCCGTAGTCAAAGCCTTCGTCGGCGATTGGTCAACAGTAGGGATTCTTCCGTTCTCATTCAATGAGAGACGACTCGTTTTCATGCACATTTGTTCATTGAAAAATACTGCACCAAACATCTTAGTAGTGTAATTTTACATCTAAGATCTCCTTGGCAAAAATGTCCAAGTGAATGACAGATTTGAGTTATTTTAAATTAATTTGCACTATTTTGAGGAAGTGTACAGTGCATTCGGAAAGTATTCAGACCCCTTGACTTTTTCCACATTTTGTTACGTTACAGCCTTATTCTAAAATTGATTATTTTATTTTTTCTCATCAATCTACACACAATACCCCATAATCACAAAGCAAAAACAACTTTGTTGAAGCACCTTTGGCAGCGATTACAGCCTTGAGTATTCTTGGGTATGACGCTACAAGCTTGGCACACCTGTATTTTAGGAGTTTCTCCCATTCTGCTCTGCAGATCCTCTCAAGCTCTGTCAGGTTGGATGGGGAGCGTCGCTGCACAGCTATCAGGTTCAAGTCCGGGCTCTGGCTGGGCCCCTCAATGACATTCAGAGAGTTGTCCCGAAGCCACTCCTGCATTGTCTTTGCTGCTTTGGGTCGTTGTCCTGTTAGAAGGTAAACCTTCGCCCCAAGTCTCAGGTCCTGAGCGCTCTGGAGCAGGTTTTCATCAAGGATCTCTCTGTACTTTGCTCCGTTAATCTTTGCCACAATCCTGACTAGTCTCCCAGTCCTTGCCGCTGAAAAAATATCCCCACAGCATGATGCTGCCACCACCCTGCTTCACCGTAGGGATGGTGCCAGGTTTCCTCCAGACGTGACGCTTGGCTTTCAGGCCAAAGAGTTCAATCTTAGTTTCATCAGACCAGAGAATCTTGTTTCTCATGGTCTGAGAGTCCTTTAGGTGCATTTTAGCAAACTCCAAGCGGGCTGTCATGTGCCTTTTACTGAGGAGTGGCTTCCGTCTGGCCACTCTACCATAAAGGCCTAATTGGTGGCGTGCTGCAGAGATGGTTGTCCTTCTGGAAGGTTCTGCCATCTCCACAGAGGAACTCTGGAGCTCTCTGTGACCATTGGGTTCTTGGTCACCTCCCTGACCAAGGCCCTTCTCCCCCGATTGCTCAGTTTGGCCGGGCGGCCAGGTCTAGGAAGAGTCTTGGTGGTTCCAAACTTCTTCCATTTAAGAATGATGGATGCCACTGTGTTCTTGGGGACCTTCAATGCTGCAGAAATGTTTTGGTACCCTTCCCCAGATCTGTGCCTCAACACAATCCTGTCTCGAAGCTCTGTGGACAATTCCTTCGACCTCATGGCTTGGTTTTTGCTCTGACATGCACTGTCAACTGTGGGACCTTTATATAGACAGGTGTGTGCCTTTCCAATCAATTGAATTTACCACAGGTGGACTCCATTCAAGTTGTAGAAACATTTCAAGGATGATCAATGGAAACAGGATGCACCTGAGCTTAATTTCGAGTCTCATAGCAAAGGGTCTGAATACTTATGTAAATAAGGTATTTCTGTTTTTATTTTTAATACATTTGCAAAAATATCTAAAAACCTGTTTTCACTTTGTCATTATGGGGTATTGTGTGCAGATTGATGAGAATTATTATATATTTTTTATCCATTTTAGAATAAGGCTGTGACGTATCAAAATGTGGAGAAAGTCGAGGGGTCTGAATACTTTCCGAATTCACTGGCTATGGCATCTCAAAATGGACAAACAGTACTATTGCCGCTTTTTTCTCACTTTTCAAGCAAAGGACTTTTAACAGAGTATGTGAGCACACGCGTTCGGCTAGGCGCCATCCGAACTGAAGTGTGCAAGGCGCCAGCCGAACTGAAGCATGCTGACGCCTTTACCCTCTTGATGCTGTCGCTCTTCTCAGGGCGGTTTGAGAGGAGCAATGATGCCCCCACTGACCATTGTTGTCTTTATCCACCACAGTCTTGTATGTTTGCTCCCAAGTTGTGCTAAATTGCTCAGCAAATCTGATAACATGCAGCCGAGGGCTTACAAAGATAGTAGGGGTTGGCTGTCAGTTTCAACCCGCTGCCCTCTCCAAATTTGATCACGACATGTGTGCGAGGGCCTTCCACTCTCTGCAGTGACACATGCAAGGAAAATGCAGGCTGTTTAATGGTGTTCAAGTGTTCTAGAATCTTTGTTTATACTGTACTTCCTCCCTCTAACAATATTTCCCTTTCTCTCTAATTTTCCAGGGTTTCCAACAGAGGTAGCCTGTGAGAAGGAAGATTTGAGTGTCATCCTACCCATCCTCCCTCACCCACTCGCCTCTCCCTGCCCCGTACATATTCACCCGCACCTCCACTCCCCCAACAGGGGAAAACTATGCTCCTGTTCTCCCTGAGCTGAACCAGGAAGGGACAGGACGGGGCACACCATCAGAGCCCACAGAGGTGACCACCAGTGACCAACAAGCTCCCACAGAGCGCAGTCTAGCCCAGTCAAGTCTCCACAAGTCACTGTGCCAGGATGACAGTGCTTCCCTTTTACATCGCTGCGATGGGAGTCTGCATCCTACTGGTGATCAGAGCTGAATGTATTCAAAGTAAGACTGGATCCTCTGTTATTGTAGTCCACTGTTATTGTTGTCTCACTGCTCCCACCACCTCTTATTACTATGCATAACTGTCTGTGCCTCCCACTCTCTTTAGTTGAAAGGATACTTTAATATGCTGTGTTGATGGAAAGTTAAAGGGTAACTCTCAATCCCAATTTCAACCTTTCCCCAATCCCTTTACATTTTAAACTAATTGTGGGTTGGGGGAATTGCTCATAAATATTCATAGTTCTACCTGAATTAATTGTACTTGATATAGGGCCGTCCCAGACTAAAGAAAATCTTGGTTGACCAAGAGTCGTCTTGTGCTTTCTAAAATGTGTATTTTTCCATATATAGACACATCCTATGTGTTTTAATCAAATCAACTGTATGCACTGAGATTGTCTGATGCTTTAAGCGAACTGTTTGATTAAATAATTAAGACACATAAATGACTCGAGGGAGTCCGACCGCATTTAATTTGATTGTGCCGCCTGGCTCAGACTTACTGCGCTGTGTTAAAAAATAAAAAAAAATCAGCGCCTGACTGTGACTAGCACCCGTTGTCTCTTTCCTCCCTGCTGCAGCGACCACCACTGAACATCAGTGTGTGTATAGCGCTGTCCGTGTTGCTGAAGCTGCGACATAATTATAGCCATTTCTAATTGAAAAGTTAAGTTACCGAAATCCCTAATTTGTTTAGGAAAAACATTCCCTCAATCCTTGCTCTCTTTACGTGACACGTATGCTTCACATGCACGTGACCAATCGGGCCTGACCTATAGCATATCATAATCACATCAATAAATTGGTTATAACTAACTCTGAACACCGTAACACATGTGACAGCAAAATGGATGCAGAGGACGTGACAAATAAACTCGAAAAGGGGAATGTTTACTGTTTGCTCAGGAGGTAAAGGGAAGTCAGATGTGTTGAATAAATTTGACTAGTTGTGGAAAATACTGGAGATCAAGAAAAATAAGGTATGGAGCCAGCGCTGCGTGCATATTATGTGTGCCAAACGGGTGCTGTTAAATTATATTGTAATTTTCTGACCTTTTGGAACAATTGTAAACAACACAAAATAAATTATAAGCATTTTTTTTTTGTAAAGTCTTTATTACAGCAAAGACTAGAAAACAGTCACATTCATTTGTGAATGCAATTTCCGAAATGGAACGGTTAAGGTCTATTTATTGTTTACGCTAATTTTTCAATGGTCGCTTTATTTTATTTAAAAACTAAAGTACTTGATTGCATTTCACGTAATGAATGATTCGTATGCTGTGTGATGAAATGAACAAATAAATGATTAATTGATACAGTAGCCTATATAAGTATTGAAATATAGGCCTAAGTAAGTTACGGTATTAAGACTAAACAGGATGTGCTCTTAGGCTTACAGCTCGATGGTGGTTATACAAGGATGCTATACTAAGCCTAGCAATGATAATTACCATTACTTATTATTATAATGATGATAATAATAACAACAATAAGAAGGAGCTCAAGGAAAAAAGAGGGTTATTATTAATATAATTTGTATGACAATTTGGAACATTGTTAACAGATCTAAATGAATTATAAATAACACCAGGGAGGCTGGTCTAACGGGGGGGGGGAAATGCAACGCCTTTATTACAGCGTAGCAAAGATTAAAAACAGCCGAACTTGGGAAATCAGTAGGCTATCAACCAAAGGATCTGTCTTATTTCTGTAGATATACAGTGCCTTCAGAAAGTATTCAGACCCCTTGACTTTTTCCACATTGTTACGTTACAGCCTTATTCTAAAATGGGTTAAATACATACAAATCCTCAGCATTCTACACTCAATACCCCATAATGACAAAGCGAAAACAGGTTTTTAGAAATGTTTGCAAATGCATTCAAAATAAAAAACAGATACCTTATTTAGATAAGTATTCAGACCCTTTGTTATGAGACTCGATATTGAGCTCAGGTGCATCCTGTTTCCATTGATCATCCTTGATGTTTCTACAACTTGATGTGGAGTCCACCTGTGGTAAATTTCAGTTAATTTGGAAAGGCACACATGTGTCTATATAGGGTCCCACAGTTAACAGTACATGTCAGAGCAAAAACTAAGCCATGAGGTCGAAGGAATTGTCTTTAGAGCTCCGAGACAGGATTGTGTCGAGGCACCAATCTGGGGAAGGGTACCAAAAAATGTCTGCAACATTGAAGGTCCCCAAGAACACAGTGGCCTCATCATTCTTAAATGGAAGAAGTTTGGATCCACCAAGACTCTTCCTAGACCTGGCCGCCCGGCCAAACTGAGCAATCGGGGGAGAAGGGCCTTGGTCAGGATGGTGACCAAGAACCCGATGGTCACTCTGACAGAGCTCCGGAGTTCCTCTGTGAAGATGGCAGAACCTTCCATAAGGACAACCATCTCTGCAGCACTCCACCAATTAGGACTTTATGGTAGAGTGGCCAGATGGAAGCCACTCCTCAGTAAAAGGAACATGACAGCCCGCTTGGAGTTTGCCAAAAGGCACCTAAAGACTCTGACCATGAGAAACAAGATTTAGAGGTGGTTGGGCACGGGATGAATATTGTAAATAAAGGATTTACATTTACATTTTCGTCATTTAGCAGACGCTCTTATCCAGAGCGACTTACAAATTGGTGCATTCACCTTACGATAGCCAGTGGGACAACCACTTTACAATAATTTTTATTTTATTTTTCCTTTGGGGTGGGGTAAGGGAGGGTAGAAGGATTACTTTATCCTATCCCAGGTATTCCTTAAAGAGGTGGGGTTTCAAGTGGCTCCGGAAGGTGGTGATTGACTCCGCTGTCCTGGCGTCGTGAGGGAACTTGTTCCACCATTGGGGTGCCAGAGCAGCGAACAGTTTTGACTGGGCTGAGCGGGAACTGTGCTTCCGCAGAGGTAGGGGGGCGAGCAGGCCAGAGGTGGATGAACACAATGCCCTCGTTTGGGTGTAGGGACTGATCAGAGCCTGAAGGTACGGAGGTGCCGTTCCCCTCACAGGCTCTTGTAGCAGATGCGAGCTTCAACTGGAAGCCAGTGGAGTGTGCGGAGGAGCGGGGTGACGTGAGAGAACTTGGGAAGGTTGAACACCAGACGGGCTGCGGCGTTCTGGAGGAGTTCTAGGGGTATAGCGAGAATAGGAGAGGGCCTAGAACTGAGCCCTGGGGGACACCAGTGGTGAGAGCACGTGGGGCGGAGACAGATTCTCGCCACGCCACCTGGTAGGAGCGACCTGTCAGGTAGGACGCAATCCAAGAGTGAGCTGCGCCGGAGATGCCCAACTCGGAGAGGGTGGAGAGGAGGATCTGATGGTTCACAGTATCAAAGGCAGCAGTTAGGTCTAGAAGGACGAGAGCAGAGGAGAGAGAGTTAGCTTTAGCAGTGCGGAGAGCCTCCGTGACACAGAGAAGAGCAGTCTCAGTTGAATGACCAGTCTTGAAACCTGACTGGTTTGGATCAAGAAGGTAATTCTGAGAGAGATAGCAAGAGAGTTGGCTAAAGACGGCACGCTCAAGAGTTTTGGAGAGAAAAGAAAGAAGGGATACTGGTCTGTAGTTGTTGACATCGGAGGGATCGAGTGTAGGTTTTTTGAGAAGGGGTGCAACTCTCGCCCTCTTGAAGACGGAAGGAACATAGCCAGCGGTCAAGGGTGAGTTGATGAGCGAGGTGAGGTAAGGGAGAAGTTCTCCGGAAATGGTCTGGAGAAGAGAGGAGGGGATAGGGTCAAGCGGGCAGGTTGTTGGGCGGCCGGCCGTCACAAGTCGCAAGATTTCATCTGGAGAGAGAGGGGAGAAAGAAGTCAAAGCATAGGGTAGAGCAGTGTGAGCAGGACCAGCGGTGTCATTTGACTTAACAAACGAGGATCGGATGTCGTCAACCTTCTTTTCAAAATGGCTGACGAAGTCATCCACAGAGAGGGGGGAGGAGGATTCAGCAGGGAGGAGAAGGTGGCAAAGAGCTTCCTAGGGTTAGAGGCAGATGCTTGGAATTTAGAGTGGTAGAAAGTGGCTTTAGCAGCAGAAACAGAGGAAGAAAAAGTAGAGAGGAGGGAGTGAAAAGATGACAGGTCCGCAGGGAGTCTAGTTTTCCTCCATTTCCGCTCGGCTGCCCGGAGCCCTGTTCTGTGAGCTCGCAATGAGTCGTCAAGCCACGGAGCAGGAGGGGAGGACCGAGCCGGCCGGGAGGATAGGGGACATAGAGAGTCAAATGATGCAGAAAGGGAGGAGAGGAGGGTTGAGGAGGCAGAATCAGGAGATTGGAGGGAGAAGGATTGAGCAGGGGGAAGAAATGATAGGATGGAAGTGGAGAGAGTAGCGGGAGAGAGAGAGCGAAGGTTGCGACAGCGCATTACCATCTGAGTAGGGGCAGAGTTAGTAGTGTTGGAGGAGAGCGAGAGAGAAAAGGATACAAAGTAGTGGTCGGAGACTTTGAGGGGAGTTGCAGTGAGATTAGTAGAAGAACAGCATCTAGTAAAGATGAGGTCAAGCGTATTGCCTGCCTTGTGAGTAGGGGGGGACGGTGAGAGGGTGAGGTCAAAAGAGGAGAGGAGTGGAAAGGAGGAGGCAGAGAGAAATGAGTCAAAGGTAGACGGAGGTTAAAGTCACCCAGAACTGTGAGGGGTGAGCCATCCTCAGGAAAGGAACTTATCAAGGCATCAAGCTCATTGATGAACTCCAAGGGAACCTGGAGGGCGATAAATGATAAGGATGTTAAGCTTGAATGGGCTAGTGACTGTGACAGCATGGAATTCAAATGAAGAGATGGACAGATCAGGTCAGGGGAGAAAGAGAGAATGTCCACTTGGGAGAGATGAGGATTCCTGTGCCACCACCCCGCTGACCAGATGCTCTCGGGGTAAGCGAGAACACGTGGTCAGACGAGGAGAGAGCAGTAGGATTAGCAGTGTTTTCTGTGGTAATCCATGTTTCCGTCAGCGCCAAGAAGTCGAGGGACTGGAGGGTAGCATAGGCTGAGATGAACTCTGCCTTGTTGGCCGCAGAACGGCAGTTCCAGAGGCTGCCGGAGACCTGGAACTCCACGTGGGTCGTGCGTGCAGGGACCACCAGGTTAGAGTGGCAGCAGCCACGCGGTGTGAGACGTTTGTATAGCCTGTGCGGAGAGGAGAGAACAGGGATAGACAGACACATAGTTGACAGGCTACAGAAAATGGCTACAATAATGCAAAGAAGATCGGAATGAAATGAACTAAACATCTGGGAAAGCGAGAGAGCGCGGTTAAATGTTTTATAGGAATAGACTAACTTAGTTTATTCAGCTAGCTAACTTGGTACAGTATTCTTTCGTGGAAACCGTCCAGGGCACCGAATCCTATGACGCCATAGCCAACTAGCATGCCAGCCTCCAATAACACGGTTTAGCACCAATACTCGGTTACAACAAACCACCAGTGTGTTAACACGCCAAGCAGATCATTCGTGTCCGTGTCTAACGTTGTGTAAAGTTTTGGGTTAGTTTTGACAGTTTGAGTGAGTCCTTCGTCAACTTATTCAGCCAGTTAGTTAGCTAGAATAGTTAGCATACTAGCTAGCCATTGCTCTCTGCCAACGAAAAACCCCTCCTCCCACGGCACGAACACACAGAGAGAGCCAAGGTAACGTTAACTATTCACCCATGTCCCGAATTCCCTTGAACGACTCTGGTTACCAGTATGTAAAACCAAAACACAAATGTAGGTTATAACTTACCCTTAGTAGCTACTGTTAGCCAGCCAAGTGCAAAGCTAGCCACTGAATCGATTCAGCCAGTTCGCGTCTGTTCGCTAGGTCGTTCTAGCTATTGTTTAGTTAGCTATCCAGGTAGCAACAAGCTAGCTACATTTCGAATACAGTAGCTACTAACTACCTAACGTTAATGCTTCAGATAATGAGGTTAGAAAAACAGCTGAATGGTAGGCAGCTAGCTGGCATAATTACAGGTACTCTTAAGCGTGAAATAATATTGGAAACAACTATCCACAGTTGCTAATAGTTACCAGTAGCTACCCGCTAGCTAGTCCAGGTAGTGGGTTAGCTAGCCTCGTGCTTCACCGGGCTCAGCCGAATACAATACTTACCTACAATAATTACCTACAATAACCTACGATAACTACCTACAATACCTAACTACAATCTAAATACATACAATACCCCATAATGACAATGCGAAAACACGAAATTGTGCTCAGGTGCATCCTGTTTCCATTGATCATCCTTGAGATGTTTCTACAACTTGATTGGAGTCCACCTGTGGTAAATTCAATTGAATGGAAAGGCACACACCTGTCTATATAAGGTCACATAATTGACAGTGCATGTCAGAGCAAAAACCAAGCCATGCGGTCGAAGGAATTGTCTGTAGAGCTCCAAGACAGGATTGTGTCGAGGCACTGGGGAAGGGTACCAAAAAAAAAATTCTGCAGCATTGAAGGTCCCCAAGAACACAGTGGCCTCCATCATTCTTAAATGGAAGAAGTTTTGAACCACCAAGACTCTTCCTAGAGCTGGCCGCCCAGTCAAATTGAGAAATCGGGGGAGAAGGGCCTTGGTCAGGGAGGTGACCAAGAACCCGATGGTCACTGACAGAGCACTAGAGTTCCTCTGTCAGGAATATATATATATATATATATATATATATATATATATATATATATATTTTCAATTTGATCTCCGTTACGAAGGGGGACACCAAGACAAAATAAGAGAAGTCAATAGCACTTTTGAAACACTTATCTATCTATTGCATAAGGAGGGGCATGATAAACGTTGTTCAACTAAATTAGCATAAATTCTTATTTCTGCCTTTGTTTAAGCTAGGCTACCCCCTTATGTGACCCACAGTCCCCCACCCCCCACTATGAAGAGATCAGAATCTTAAGCCATTGTAATGGCTGTGATTAGAGTGAATTAGCTGGTGATACAGTGCCTTTTGAAATGCTTGACCTAAGTTACCTAGTTAAAGACTAGTAACAAAAACCCCATGTGGTCCTAACAGGTTAATATGGCAATGACATTGTTCTGTTGCTATATGCTAATTAGGGGACCCAACCAATAGGACCAAACACCATAGGCACAACTCACAGTCCTTTTTCTCAATACCAGGTTTACCATGATGTGCAAAAACACCCATGAGTAGGGAATGGTACCTACCACTTGGGAAATGCCCTGATCTCAATGAGATTAGACCATGTTGAATATCATGTGATGTTCCAATGATATTGCCCCTTATTTTGCCTTGTGTCGTCAGAGATCGTGCTAGGTGAGTAAATTATGTATCGAAAAGACACTGAATACGCTCTGATCACAGCACAATTTAGTCACGAAGACCACGGACATGTTTGATGTCGGGAGGATATGGAGCTATCTTAATGGGCCTCATAAAATGGCCTCCCTTCCTCTGCTCTAGCTACTCCTACTGTTGCTCTCATACTGCCTGCCCGGGGGGGCCTCCACAGTGAACCAACCAACAGCCATAAAGCCAACCAGGGCCATGAAGACGGAGCTCTCAGCCTCGTAAAAGGTTACCTTTAACCAGCCAATGAGATGTGAAGGCAAATATCAGGAGCTGATTACTCTAAAAGCAGAGCTTTTTAACACACGCACACACAGGCTGATAAGAGGAAGGCAAGGTTGGTCCAAGTCTTAGGGATGATTGATTCAGAGCTACGCTATTGTGTTGATTAGTCTCTGTTAACTCTGGGTCTACCTTGTCCCAGGCATATACTGTACAGTGAAACAGTGCCTCTGTACCCAGGCAGGGCCAGGTTAGCCTCTCTCCTTCCTTCCTTCCTTCCTTCCCACCAGCAGCTCAGTCATTGACTGTTGTGACCCGCTGGAGAATTTTAACCCCCCCCCCCCTCACTACAGGAAGCTGTTGAAGTGATTGTTGGCACTCTGGGTTCCTTTTTTCACATTAACCATTTCCTCTATAAATACTGTCAGTCATTACAGGGCAAAAAATACTCCAAACATTCATTGTTCTCCGGAAATAATTCAATCCCTCGAGAGGTTTTTCTCTACATCTTGTTCTTTTTTTTCCCGCCGCGCTAGCTGATTAGTGAGGGAGTGTGGGGCCTGGGCCTGGCATATGCCAAGCGTTATGGGGAGAGGGGGCAGGGACAGAGGTGCCCAAGAGGCTGCCAGAGTGGCTGTATAATGGGCCTGCTGTGCTATCTCATGAATGCTCTTTTCACACTCACTTTTTCTGCTCCTAAAGTGTCAACAAACCAATTCGAATTCCACTTTTGTCTCACCCAGGGGAAAAGGCGCATGTTTTATAGGTCTAGTTTTTTTATTTGCTGTTGTTTTCCCTTGTGTGAGGAGTTTGAATGAGCGTGAGGCTGTAGCAACTTGTTAAATACCTTTCAAGGTACTCAACTGTTGCCAGGTTACAGAGGTTATTGAATGAACTCCTCAGGAAATTCTCCAATAACACTCAAAGAACACATGGAATAATGTTTAACTTTTTTCTCTACATCTTGGGCAAAAGCCTTGTAGTGAATCACTGACTAATATCAACAGAATGTATTGGATTTGTGGTGTTGGATGGTGCTGTGGTGAAGAGGTATTTCTTCACTGTAATAGCTACTGTAAATTGGACAGTGCAGTTAGATTAACAAGAATTCTAAGCTTTCTGCCCATATAAGACATGTCTATGTCCTGGAAAGTTGGCTGTTACTTACATCACCAATGAGCTCTATTTTCATGTTGTCCAACAAATGTAAACGCCTGGAGTTTGCTAAACGTCATTGGCACTTGGATTGGAACCAGCACTTTGGTCAGATGACATGAAAATAGAGCTCTTTGGCCATGCACACCAGTGATGGGTTTGGTGTTAAATTGAGAATGCATAAGCAGAAAATAACCCCTAACCTACTGTAAAATATGGTGGTGGGTCTTTGATGGTTTGGGGCTATTTCGCTTCCACTGGTCCTGGGACCTTAAGGTCAATGGCATAATGAACTTTACCCACTACCAGGATATTTTAGCCAAAAACCTGGTTGCCTCTACCAGGAGGCTGAAACATTAACCCCAAGCACACATCAAATCCACAAAGAAATTGTTAATTGGCCACAAAATCTAATTTTTGCAATGGCCATCTGTCTCCGGACTTTGAACCGAACCCATTGAAAACCTGTTTTGAATTGAAGAGGGCAGTCCATAAACGCAGACTAAGGATATCAAGGATCTAGAAGGATTCTGTATGGAGGAATGGTCTAAGATCCCTCCCAACGTGTTCTCCAACTCATAAAACCTTTTAGAAAAAGGCTCAGTGCCGTTATCCTCATATTGAAAACAGGGGCGCCAAAATGTTGGACCCCTACCTTTTTTGAGAATGTTTTACAACTTGTTAAACAAAATATATTTCTCTGAGCGAGGGTATTAGTATAAATAATATAATTTTCCAGTTTTTTGGGAGAATACGATATAGCTCAGTATTATAATTATTTATTTTATACAGTGATTTTTGCTCATCTTTATCAAGAGTCAGTAATTTCGGACCCCGCTGTATATAATTGTCAGCTAATACCTCCATACTTCTCCTTTTCTCGCCGACTCACCCACCTCGAGTTATAATTTCAGGCAGCTTTCTCTCCCCGTCCAGATTCCCCCCCAAGGTCAGAGGGAAAGGTTGATCGTCTCTAGGATTTGTTGCTGTGAACTGATCTTTCTTTTTTCCTTGCGCTCTCATTTTCTCTCTCTCACTTGTTCTTCTCTCTCTCTCTCACTCACACACTTACTCACTTTCTCTCGCCTGAGACTTTAGGAGAGGGCAGGTTTTAGTGACTGTGTTTGTATGCAGGTATATGACATATGACTCCCCTCACCTCCACACTGTGTCCTGTTAGAAGAACAACCAGTTCAGAACACTGTTTAGCTCGTGTCGCTGCACTCTTATGGCTGGCTCTGACAAAAACAGGCTCTGCTGCTGGCCTTTTAAGAGCCCTGCATTCCATTGCTGGTAGATGGATTGGCTCGTTAGCGTTGCAGTGTGCTGGCCCTTTAAGAGTGCAACATGTGGCTGACTGGAGATGGAGAGGCTCATTACTGGGGGTGCTCTGCCAGACCTCAGACTCCGCCGTGACTGGCGGCAGAATTAAGCACACATGTGGAGGCAGAGGCAGAGAGAGCACCAGCAGCCATTTCCAGCCCCACTGACAGCCGCTGCTCTCCATCAATCATGGCCCCCAGCCAATCAATGGCCTCCTAGTAGAGGGGAAGAGAGGTACTCCGTGTCTTTGCTAGCGAGGCCCAGCCAAATAGAAACAAAAAGGGCCTTGAGGCTCTTTAGGGGTTTGATGGTGAACATTAAATCTTGTATTGTCAACATGGCTTTCTCTGTAGACTCAATCCAGTGAGAGAGAGGCCTCAGAAGTCCTCGACGCTCCCAGTGACTGCAGTAAAAACGTGTCAGAGTTTTATGTGCTTACTCAGGGACTGTCAAAGAGGCTTTCATCACCTCATCAAAGCATCCAGGAGCCTCCTGAATCCCTTTCCCCATCACTCAAACATGACTCAAGCCAGTCGAGACTGAGCACAGCTCCCAGAGGGAGAGCGAGGGAGAGAAGGAGAAAGAGTGTGGGAGGGAGAAAGAGAGTAATCTACCCTCAGCTATCTGGTTTCTATTTGGGGCTTGGCCCGTTTGATCTGGTTCCAGTCTGCTGTGTGTTTATAAGTTTCCACACTGCCTCCCAACACTGCTCTGTGCCAATCTGACATCGCCAGGGGACTGCCCAGCTCAAACTGGGCCCTGGGCCATGCCACCACTTAAGTGTAGTTTATTAGTGGAACAATTTCAGATATTATTTCGATTCAATCTCCTGTGTGTAATATCAATGGTAAGAGGTCTAGACTATCTGCCTTCTTTTGGGAGCTTTTTCTTTGGATCTGGTGTGTGTGCTTGTGACGGATGTAGAGCGAAGAATCTGAGAGACTGAGTTTATTCCCACCCCCCAGGAGGGTGTTGGTCAGAGTGCTTGGTTGGAACTCTGTAATCGGTGTGTCATTTTCCTCTTCACTGATAGAAGGCAGACATCAAAGCCACGGTTTCACAGCTTCTGAGGCCGGCTCTGCTATCTCACTGGAGAACTGCTCAGGCCTCTTTATTTTTTCAGGGTGTTGCCACCGATAGCCCCTGCCCCCCTTGTTTGTACAACAGATTTGTGTTTGTTCTATGCCCAGAGGACCCCAGTTCTAGCATACGGCTATGAACTCACAACCCCCTGCCACAGTGATTTTCTCTGCTCTGATTGGGTTCATAAATCTGCTCTAGTGATGTGACCTTAGTGTTGACACCTTTAATGAGGACTGTAGTGAGTCACTTGCCTGGTTGTCTATTCTGTACCCATAAAATATTACTGAAGAGTTATGGTCTGCTTTGCTTTAATTGGTGAAATGTAGAATATAGAGGCCTAATGGTTGCTTTTATTTTGATACAGCTATTATGTGTTTGCGTAAGTGTTTGGCTTTCATTTGACTCTAAAGGATCCCAAAACGAAGTTATGACTGGCACATTTTTGTCTGCCACCCTCTGGGGTTCCATAATTTATTTGGGAAATTCTGTTGGCTGAAGTACAACATTAAAAGTGAAGCGTTCGTAGAAGTAGTAGTCTTCGTCGACTGTTAGGCTGTCTGACGTCAGTAAGCCAGGGAGTCTCTACGTACATGATCAGCGTACAAATTAACTGTAAAAAGGAACTGAAGCCTAACAGAAGCCCCTTTATCTCTCAGGGTCTCCTTTTAAATAGTAATTTACCAATAGAATTACTCATAGAATGCAGCCTCAATCTAGAACCACCAGGGCACTCGGTTGTAAAACGAAGGGAAAAAAAACTGAGGAAAACATGAACAACAACCCTGAATCCGGTAATGGGGTCTAGGGAAGGAATGCGGAGATGGAGACAAGCAGCAGGGAGAGAAAAAAAAAAGGGGTGCCGTTCTGCTGCCGAGACGTTTAAAAGTGTATGTTTGCAGGTGATTGGCTCTCTGCAGACATGTCTGAACTGGAGCAGGCTCGAGTCACGTCATGCTCCAGAGGAAGTGCCCCGAAGCCGCGCCGAGTGCCGCACACAGACATCACTTTATGCTCACGACTCACAGGAGCCCCTCAGCCCATGTCCACTCTCCTGAGGGGCGGGGGGGGGGGGGGGAAGAGTATTGGAGCGAGTGAATAGGGAAAAAGGCAGACGGGGAGGGGGGTAGGGAAATAAGTAAGGGGCAGAGAAATGGGGTGGGGGAGGGGAAGAGAAAGGAGGGGCTAGGACGAGGTAGAAGTCAAGAACAGGAGAATATGGAACAAGAAGGACAATAGAGGAACAACAGACCGGAGAAGCAAAATGCCTGTGGGGAAAAAAGAAGCGAGCAAGAGGTGGAGCGATAAGGAAAGTCAGGGCATTGAAGGAGGAGAGGAAAAGAGATCAGGAGAAAGGGCATGAGAAGAGGTGGAGGGAGTACCAGACAGTAACGTGAGGATAGGAGGAGTCACACAGTGAGCTCATACACAACATTTAATGCAACATAAGGGACTTAACGTAATATTAGTGTGCTGCTCTGTAAAATGGCCTCTTCCTGGCTTTGGATCCATGGTGCCATGCATCTAATCTTAATGGCTCTGACTGGCTCCTTAAGATATCAGTAGATTTGTTGCCGGAGTCCTGGCAGTGCGCTCTCGGCTAGTTTAACCAGCGTAAACTGATTTTAGCAGTGAACATTTGCTGTGTCCTAAACCTTGCCATTATAAAGAACCACAACATAATGGCCTGCATGAATATTAGATTTTCCTCCATTAAACCACACTGTTGTTTTCAATTTCATATGTAATTGCAATCAGATTGACAACAGTGATAATGTTTTGCTGAGAGAACAACAGAGGTTGGGCTTGGCCCTCCAGTATTCCGCTTAGCTTACACTCATGCATGTGATGGCTCTGACTGGACACTAGTACACAGTATAAATAGCCCTCTGGCCATATATGGATCAGACTCATCACATGAGCACACAATTAGGACCAGACCAGACCCCTCTCATATATAAACTAATAGAGGGCAGGACAGCAGATAAATAAACCCCACCATAGGACTGATGTGTTTACGATGAATATATAGCCTCGTATTTGACTACAGATGTTGTTAGGCGGTGGAATGAAAATAATGTTACACAATGTATTTATATGTTCTGTATTTAAGACAACATTGATGTGTGCAGTGAAAACCTGTTTTTGCGAGGGCCGACAGCGTCTCCCAGATGGAGGGAAAACATTATGGATTGTGACATTTTCATTGTCATTATAAAACCAAACTATTTTTCCTACTCTGTCTATTCCCAACCTCTCTACCTCCCTTCTCTCTCTCCCTCCGTCCATCCAGCTGGTCAGAATCCAGACCACATGCTCCATGGCACCGGGCACAAGCATGAGTCCAGGAAGCACGGGGACGACTCCACGGTGGCCCCAGAGGACGCCGCCCGCTTTCTGAGCTGCTACTGCTCGGGCCACTGTCCAGAGGACCACAAAAATAACACCTGCGAGTGAGTGACCAACCAAGGCCAAATTCTTAATTGATATGTTTGTTCCAACTCTGACTGTTGGGTCTGTGATGAATGTCAATGGAAGTTTTGGTCAAAACGCTGACCTCGATCACAGCGTCATTGCGTTTTTGTACACCAGAAGTACATTAATTTCCAATGGAACGATTAGTTTGCCTTGCAGCATTGTGTTGCAGAGGCAGTTGCAGTGCGTTCTGTGTGGTGCATGCGTTGGATTTATCGAACGTATGCATCAAATTGTATGCGTAGACGGCTTGACAGAAATGGTAGCAGAAGGTGAATGTTGTACTTTTGTTGCACACATATCCAGATGATGCTGCGTGCCATTTTGCACAATGACGGTGTAGGTGTGATCGAGGCGTAAGTGTGTTTGGGAACCGTACTCCTTGAATGTTTTTATTGCAGGACGAATGGCCAATGTTTTGCCATCATAGAGGAGGACGATAATGGAGAAGCTATTCTGACTTCTGGCTGCATGAAGTATGAAGGCTCACATTTTCAATGCAAGGTAAGCATGTGTTGTCTGGATGGAGGGACCGTGACACAGGGGTGTCAATTATATGTTGTAACATTTTAGAATATTGTTATTATATGTGTATATAGCTATTTTATATTTTAGTTGTTGTTAACAATTCTTTTTGAAGAACCCCTGTTGAATTGAGTACCACAACAACAACAAACATGGTTGCATTTCTTCTTTTTTTTCAGGATTCTCCCAAGGCTCAGACAAGGCGAACGATCGAATGCTGTGGGACGGACTTCTGTAATCGGGACCTGCAGCCCACGTTACCTCCCCCAATGGACACTGGTGAGGCTTAGGGCCAACTATGTTCCTCTGTATAATGGCCCCAGTAGGGTATTCTTGAGCTGGTATATCAGGGTCTGAGACTTAATTTCATTTGGGGACTCGGGTTGTTTTGCAGGTTCCTACTTTGGCAGTGCCCACTGGCTGGCGTTCCTTATATCAATGACTGTATGCTGCTGCACTCTCATCTGCATCACGGTAGTCTGTTACTACAGGTAGGACTACTGCAGAGAAGAGCTTACACAAATCGAGATTCCAACTTTCTTTCCATATGTATATGGGAATTGAGTCCTGGTTAACCTAACTTGTGGTAGAATCAAAGTCAGTCACCTGTTGGTGTCAGTTAGCATTTCTATGAATACTTTCATGGGTTTGTGACTAAGTAGGACTGTTTGGTCCTCTGTAGCTCAGCTGGTAGAGCAGGGCGCTTGTTACGCCAAGGTAGTGGGTTCGATCCCCGGGACCACCCATACACAAAAATGTATGCACGCATGACTGTAAGTCGCTTTGGATAAAAGCGTCTGCTAAATGGCATATGAAAAAAATAAAGTCAGATTGTTGCTACATTACTGCGCTTGTCATTCATCTATTGTAGCTTTAGCATGTGTGCCCTGTACTGATCTGTGTGTGTTCCTGTCAGGTACAAGTGGCAGACGGAGCGGCAGCGGTACCATCGGGACCTGGAGCAGGACGAGGCCTTCATCCCTGTGGGAGAGTCTCTCAAAGACCTCATCAACCAGTGCCAGTCATCTGGCAGTGGCTCTGGGCTCCCCCTGCTGGTAAGGACCCCACACTGCACAGGGAGGGGCTTTGGAGCATGTGACCTGGGTGAAAAGCCTTTGGCTATGGTTATATAATAGGCTGCTCAAAATGTGACTTCTGCTTTCCAGGAAAGTGTAACTGCAGTTTTGTGTGTGTCTTTGGCCATAGCTAGGTTATAGTAGGTTAAGTGAAATTGTAAATTATAAACTGGGTGGTTTGAGCCCTGAATGCTGATTGGCTGACAGCTGTGGTATATCAGATCATATACCACGGGGGTATGACAAAACATTTATTTTTACTGCTCTTATTACGTTTGCAACCAGTTTATAATAGCAATAAGGCACCTCTGGGGTTTGTGGTATATGGTCAATATACCACGGCTAAGGGCTGTATCCAGGCACTCCGCATTGTGTCGTGCTAAGAACAGCTCTTAGCCTTGGTATATTGGCCATATACCACACCCCCCCGGGCCTTATTGCTTAATTATAACACATCACAGGCCTTAGGAAGCAAAATGTCTGGCTTGCAACAGCAAATACCACCTAAAAGAACGAACAAATAGTAAAGGTTGTAGTAGGTATGATCTGTGGTAAGCTACTCTTGATCTGATATATATATGCTCAATGCCTCTCTCCCTGGTGTGTATTTTAGGTGCAGCGCACCATTGCCAAGCAGATCCAGATGGTGCGTCAGATCGGCAAGGGGCGCTACGGCGAGGTGTGGCTGGGTCGCTGGCGGGGAGAGAAGGTGGCCGTCAAGGTGTTCTTCACCCGGGAGGAGGCCAGCTGGTTCAGAGAGACCGAGATCTACCAGACAGTCCTCATGAGGCACGAGAACATACTAGGTAAGTGTCATTCCTACCACTAACTTGTAGCAAAGACGAATGCTGTCTCTGCCTCCATCTAAACCATATACTGCCGTTTGCAGTTTTCTTTCTAAATTGATCTAAATTAGTTTAATGTAGAGAGTCTTGATTGACTGAGATATACACTGCTCAAAAAAATAAAGGGAACACTTAAACAACACAATGTAACTCCAAGTCAATCACACTTCTGTGAAATCAAACTGTCCACTTAGGAAGCAACACTGATTGACAATACATTTCACATGCTGTTGTGCAAATGGAATAGACAACAGGTGGAAATTATAGGCAATTAGCAAGACACCCCCAATAAAGAAGTGGTTCTGCAGGTGGTGACCACAGACCACTTCTCAGTTCCTATGCTTCCTGGCTGATGTTTTGGTCACTTTTGAATGCTGGCGGTGCTTTCACTCTCATGGTAGCATGAGACGGAGTCTACAACCCACACAAGTGGCTCAGGTAGTGCAGCTCATCCAGGATGGCACATCAATGCGAGCTGTGGCAAGAAGGTTTGCTGTGTCTGTCAGCGTAGTGTCCAGAGCATGGAGGCGCTACCAGGAGACAGGCCAGTACATCAGGAGACATGGAGGAGGCCGTAGGAGGGCAACAACCCAGCAGCAGGACTGCTACCTCCGCCTTTGTGCAAGGAGGAGCAGGAGGAGCACTGCCAGAGTCCTGCAAAATGACCTCCAGCAGGCCACAAATGTGCATGTGTCTGCTCAAACGGTCAGAAACAGACTCCATGAGGGTGGTATGAGGGCCTGACGTCCACAGGTGGGGGTTGTGCTTACAGACCAACACCGTGCAGGACGTTTGGCATTTGCCAGAGAACACCAAGATTGGCAAATTCGCCACTGGCGCCCTGTGCTCTTCACAGATGAAAGCAGGTTCACACTGAGCACGTGACAGACGTGACAGAGTCTGGAGACGCCGTGGAGAACGTTCTGCTGCCTGCAACATCCTCCAGCATGACCGGTTTGGCGGTGGGTCAGTCATGGTGTGGGGTGGCATTTCTTTGGGGGGCCGCACAGCCCTCCATGTGCTCGCCAGAGGTAGCCTGACTGCCATTAGGTACAGAGATGAGATCCTCAGACCCCTTGTGAGACCATATGCTGGTGCGGTTGCCCCTGGGTTCCTCCTAATGCAAGACAATGCTAGACCTCATGTGGCTGGAGTGTGTCAGCAGTTCCTGCAAGAGGAAGGCATTGATGCTATGGATTGGCCCGCCCGTTCCCCAGACCTGAATCCAATTGAGCACATCTGGGACATCATGTCTCGCTCCATCCACCAACGCCACGTTGCACCACAGACTGTCCAGGAGTTGGCGGATGCTTTAGTCCAGGTCTGGGAGGAGATCCCTCAGGAGACCATCCGCCACCTCATCAGGAGCATGCCCAGGCGTTGTAGGGAGGTCATACAGGCATGTGGAGGCCACACACACTACTGAGCCTCATTTTGACTTGTTTTAAGGACATTACATCAAAGTTGGATCAGCCTGTAGTGTGGTTTTCCACTTTAATTTTGAGGGTGACTCCAAATCCAGACCTCCATGGGTTGATACATTTGATTTCCATTGATAATTTTTGTGTGATTTTGTTGTCAGCACATTCAACTATGTAAAGAAAAAAGTATTTAATAAGATTATTTCATTCATTCAGATCTAGGATGTGATATTTTAGTGTTCCCTTTATTTTTTTGAGCAGTGTATAATCTTGGAGTGTTTTTTTAGGCCTACATGTGTCCTTATACATACGTGGCTGAGGTCAACTGTCATGTATCAGGGCAAGGCTTACATCTCACTACAGCACTAAACACCCCTCACCTCTCTTCTCACATCTGCAGGTTTCATTGCGGCAGACATCAAGGGTACTGGGGCCTTCACACAGCTCTTCCTCATCACAGACTACCATGAGAACGGCTCCCTGTATGACTACCTGAAGTTCACCACGCTGGACACCCAGAGCCTGCTGCGACTGGTCTACTCTGCTGCCTGCGGCCTGTGCCACCTCCACACAGAGATCTATGGCACCCAGGGCAAGCCGGCCATCGCCCACCGAGACCTGAAGAGTAAGAACATCCTGATGAAGAAGAACGGCACCTGCTGCATCGCCGATCTGGGCCTGGCCGTCAAGTTCAACAGGTAGGATACTGCTCAGTCATGGAGGTTTTAAACAAGGTTCTCTTTATTAGGCACCAAAATAAAGAACTGACAAACAGGGAGGGGGAGTACCTGAACTTGTCCAATGAGCAACAATCATTTTGTGTTGCCCTAATATACAAAACCCATGTTTTCACTTATGGCTGTTCTTCTGAACAGTTCTGAACTGTTGTTTCTGGGGCACCTTTGACTATTTCCCTGTAGGTTATTCTGAATTCCTGTTCTTCAACCTCTTGTCCTCAGTGATACCAACGAGGTAGACGTCCCTCTGAGTACACGGGTGGGGACCCGGAGGTACATGGCCCCAGAGGTGCTGGACGAGACCCTGAACAAGAACCACTTCCAGGCCTACATCATGGCTGATATATACAGCTACGCTCTCATCATCTGGGAGATTGCCCGCCGCTGTATAACAGGAGGTACGGACACACACACACACACACACACACACACACACACACACATACACACACACACACGTGTAGTCATGAATCTACAGGCATACCGGTATTTATGTACACATGATACTGGCATTCCATACCAGTCACTACAAAAGCAGTAATGGGCATAAGATTTCAGCTGTTTATGAAAAGTACTACACTGACGGTATTGTTGAACCAGTGTTCATTTGCACACCGTTATCTCTCTCTCGTCTCTCTCAGGTATAGTGGAGGACCACCAGCTGCCATACTGTGATATGGTACCGTCAGACCCGTCCTTTGAGGACATGCTGGAGGTGGTGTGTGTCAAAGGGCTGCGGCCCACCGTGTCCAACAGGTGGAACAGTGACGAGGTGAGTCTGAGGGTGGGGCTAGCCACGAATGTCAACATCTGTGTCACTGCGAGGACATGATATATCAGGGCAATATTGTTTTGACTGCACACTGAAGAGCATATACTTTGCATTTACACAAAGGTGATTATCCAATTCTAGCAGTGTTAGAGAATGCATTTGCATTTAGTAGCGTAAGCAGAAGGAAAAACAACTCCTAAAATGGTGTGTGTTTTCTCCACAGTGTCTGAGGACCATGCTGAAGCTGATGTCTGAGTGCTGGGCCCACAACCCCGCCTCGCGCCTCACCATCTTACGAGTCAAGAAGACCCTGGCCAAAATGGTGGAATCACAGGACATCAAAATGTGATATTTTACCCCTACATACTCATCACAGCCTGACCGAGAGCCAGAACTCCCCAGTGTGTCCTAATGTCATGATGCAGAATGTCACCTCTGTTCAGGAGGCGGGGGAGGAGAAAGGGGATGGGAGGAAAAGGATCCTGTCACAGGGCCTTGGGCATTGAGCCTCAACCCTCATGAATCTCTATAACCACAACGGACAGATGCTGCTACAGAGGTGTGTTTTGACTAAAGGAAACTGTGTAGGTTCACTCTCCCACCTATTCCCTCCCTGGCCAGAGGAGTTCTTGGTTGTAGGATGCAACGTGCTGTGATTTATGCTTTCTGTGAAAGCCAAAACATGACATGGTGTGAGGAGGGGGAGGCCATGTTCCTGCTCACATGTTGATGGACAGAAAGTAATATGATGTAGGAACCTTAGAGCCACACTTCAAACAGACACTGGCCTCGCAATCGTCACCACCCGCCAATTATGTTCCATTTTTGCCTGTAAACAGTTTATGCCAATTTCTTTCTCTTCAGGACAGTCTTCTCCTGCCATATTGAAATATATATCTTGACTCTTAAGTAGAGTAATTATGAAATAAGGTACTATCATTATATGTGAAGTTATATGTAAATATATTTGATCGATAGATGCTGTGCCTACAAACAAAAAAGAACTATGCCGCAATGGTATTCACGTCCAGTGGGCTTCAAACGCGACCTGCTTCAAGAGCTACAAGCAATCCAGACAACCAAGGACATTGTAAGAGGGGAGACCCCACTTGCCTTAAATCAACGACTCACTGTGCTTCCTACAACAAACTTCAAATCAGTAACTTCTCAAAAAATCTATGTTCTGTCACATTTGACATGAAAAGGATGTCTGGGGCAAAAAATATTTGACGCATAATTGTATTCAGAAGGAAATGTGTAAATAGGAAGTGGATCTGTGTCCCGTCCTGTCGCTATGCTTTCCCCTAATTCATATTTGTTCCTTTCTGTGTATATACGGTATGTCTTCTGGGAGGAAAGTCTAGAACACTAAACATTGAGTCTTGTCCACATTCATAGATATTATAAGATGAATTTCCCTCCAGCTCTTCTCTATTGCTTTTAATTCCATGCTGAGTTATAGATAGATATTCTATAAGTGGCCAACTTTCATATTGCCAAACATCATGTGAGCTCGGCCATTGGACTGTGCGGTAATGAAGACTTGTTCATTGCTAAGGGTCTGAGCAATTGATTAGTAATGGTTTGTCTTCTAGGGTACTCCATGTCCATTGTCAGAGGTTTGTCATAGTGCTTACAAGAAGTCCACATTAGTTTGGAAAATATGCCATATTTTACTAACTTAAAGTACAAATATATAGCTTACTCAATGCTATGGTAAATGACAGTTACTTGTGCTAAAAACATTTGGAGCTGTAATGCCAATGAAGTTTGTGTTGATCCATCAAGCTTCCTCAGGTGTGTGTGAGAGACAGAATTACGGCCAAGTACAGAGTGAACATAGAGTAGATTGCAACACTGAAGTGAAACTAGTTAGACTGTTTACTTCAGGTTGTTTCAGGACACATGCAAATATATACACATCCGCAGGTTTCCTTAGTGATGTTATCTGTGGGCCAGGGCAGTGGGTAGAGCCAGCCCATTGAATACCATTTACCACAAGAGCAACTGCATTTCTACATTTAGATCTTTCACTTTTCATACAGGACAGAAAAGGAAAGATCTGAAGTGAGAACTTAAATAATGTCCTCATCTGAACCACTGTCCTTACCTCTTTACAGTCTGTTTGCCAGTGTAATGATGACGAGGAAGCCTTGTCACAGATTGTGCCCCTGATAAATGATGGTTGAACCTCTTGCATAGGATCGATGTCTTGGCCAGTGTATTCTTCAAACGTTCTCTTCCAAGTCCCTGCTCCCATTGTGTCTGCTGTCTCTTCTGTCTAATGTTGGCTTTTGCTTCACTTGTGTCCATACAAATGCATAAAACAACCTATCTTGCATAGCTTTAGCAGAGCAGTGCTTGTGGGTTTGCGCTCATGATGTGTGCACATATTGGTTAAGTGTGCATGTCTGCTGAAATCCTGTGTGTGTGTGTGTGTGTGTGTGTGTGTGTGTGTGTGTGTGTGTGTGTGTGTGTGTGTGTGTGTGTGTGTCAGGACAGTTTCTCTGTGAATTAAGCTAACAGTACATGGTAGATATTTAAGAAAAATACTTCACCCAAGCAGTAACTAGTGTTTTCCTCTCTTTGTAACATGCAAGAAAACCATATAGAATAATCTCTAATATGTAAATCTTTAATGTGTTTTTGTACAGCATCTGGTTAAAAGGTGCCTTTATGAGTTTACCAAGGAAAGAAAACTATTCTGTATACAGCCTGTCCAATGTATCCATTTTTAAGTAAATAACCTTATTTTACTACACAACTTTGTGGTCCGGTCTTGAGTTATTTACATTTGTTTCTTCCAATGAACTGTGGGTTTGACTGTGTACCAGTAAGGTGTCTAGCATTTCCATCTGCTGGAGGAGAAATATACAGCATATTGATGTACTGTAATATAGAGTTCACCTCTTCACACAATCAATTCCTCTGTCCCTTCACTTCATTGATTTATGTTCACTGAAGTCAATATGGAGCCAGTGACTTGTAGAAAATGGTCTGTTTCTATACCTGGTCCTTATACAGTGCATTCGAAGGTATTCATGACCCCCTGACTTTTTCCACATTTTGTTACGTTACAGCCTTATTCTAAAATTGATTAAATTGTATTTTTCTCTCATCAATCGACACGCAATACCCCATAATGACAAAGCAAAACAGGTTTTTAGACAAAGCAAAAACGGAAATATCACATTTACATAAGTATTCAGACCCTTTACTCAGTACTCTGTTGACGCACCTTCGGCAGTGATTACAGCCTTGAGTCTTTTTGGGTATGATGCTACAAGCTTGGCACACCTGTACTTGGGGAGTTTCTCCCATTCTTCTCTGCAGATCATCTCAAGCTCTGTCAGGTTGGATGGGGAGCATCGCTGCACAGCTATTTTGAGGTCTCTCCAGAGATGTTCAAACGGGTTCAAGTCCGGGCTTTGGCTGGGCCACTCAAGGACATTCAGAGACTTGTCCCGAAGCCACTCCTGCGTTGTCAGGTTGGAAGGTGAACCTTCGCCCCAGTCTGAGGTCCTGTGCGCTCTGTAGCAGTTTTTCATCAAGGATCTCTCTGTACTTTGCTCTGTTCATCTTTCCTTCGATCCTGACTAGTCTCATAGTCCCTGCTGCTGAAGAACATCCCCACAGCATGATGCTGCCACCACTATGCTTCACCATAGGGATGGTGCCAGGTTTCCTCCAGATGTGACGCTTGGTATTCAGGCCAAAGAGTTCAATCTTGTTTTCATCAGACCAGAGAATCTTCTTTCTCATGGTCTGAGAGTCTTTTTAGGTGCCTTTTGGCAAACTCCAAGCGGGCTGTCATGTGCCTTTTTTTACTGAGGAGTGGCTTCCGTCTGGCCACTCTACCATAAAGGCCTGATTGGTGGAGTGCTGCAGAGATGGTTGTCCTTCTGGAAGGTTCTCCCATCTCCACAGAGGAACTCTGGACCTCTGTCAGAGTGACCATCGGGTTCTTGGTAAACTCCCTGACCAAGGCCCTTCTCCCCCGATTGCTCAGTTTGGCCGGGCGGCCAGCTCTAGGAAGAATCTTGGTGCTTCCAAACTTCTTCCAATTAAGAATGAGGGAAGCCACTGTGTTCTCGGGGACCTTCAATGCTGCAGAAATTTTTTGGTACACTTCCCCAGATCTGTGCGTCTACACAATCCTGTCTCGGAGCTCTACGGACAATTCCTTCGACCTCATGGCTTGGGTTTTGCTCTGACATGCACTGTCAACTGTGGGACCTTATATAGACAGTTGTGTGCCTTTCGAAATCATGTCAAATCAATTGAATTTACCACAGGTGGACTCCAAGTTGTTGAAACATCTCAAGGATGAGCAATGGAAACATTTTAGAATAAGGCTGTAACGAAACAAAGTGGGAAAAGTCAAGGGGTCTGAATACTTTCAGAATGCACTGTATATAACATGTATAAGCAATGTTGCAGTCATAAAGCATTGAAGGCACTGTATTATGGTAGCATGGAGGGGAGCATGTGATATATCTTAAAGAGCCCACCTTATATTCTCAGTCAGTGTTTCTATAGAATATGGTTTGATGGTCTAGAATGCTCATGCTCCTGTTTCCCTTATAACAGCCTACAATAACTTCAGGGAAGTTGTATTGCAACGCTTTAAGTGGTATACTGTTTGACAAAGGAAACATGTTTATACTCCCTTAACCTTCTATATACACTCCTCCTCCCAATATCAATGTAAGGGATTGAAACACGGGGGGCGTAGCAGCTGTCAGTCTAGTGATTGATTTAGCTCAGTCCAACATCTCTTCTGACTGCAGAGCAGACACAGCTCCCTCAGGTGGTGTGATGGAGGAGAAGCCCAGCGAAGAGGTTGTCGTTAGGGTCATCAGTCACCAGAGTCCCCCCATACAGTTCAAGGTGGAGCTCCTCTCCTTGCCGCAGCTGTAGGAGACACACACTGGTGACGGGGCCATACGATGCCATCTTGTCCTGATGCAGAGTGGCAGCCAGCTCCCCGTTCTCTCTCCTCAGCCCAGACAGCGAGGGGCCTGGTTCAAAGTTCAGTGTTAGCACGAAGAGGTAGACCCCTGCTAACGGTGCTTGGAACACCCCAGTGTGAGTTGAGTACGCCTGGCCACTGTTTAGGGATGTGTTCTCAAACACCAGCAGGCTACTGTCACTTGGTCTGCTGCGCTGTATGCTTCTGGCCAGAAACATCAGGGGATTGTCCCTCAACTTAGATAGTACTGAAAGAGAAGAGACAGGGAATTATCAGCTGTTCTCTGCTATCTATTCATTTGAACCCTTGCCATAGACACTCACTATACTTATGCTTAGACCATTTATAAGCCTGAAATAAAACATTTTTGTTCACCAGGGGGCAGTCTTGTGTTGTCTATTAGGGTTGCTGGTAATGGTGATTCTCTCAGTAATGCTAAGCAACTATTTTTAACCCATTACTAACACTTACTTGAGGGTGTTGCACTGTATAGATCTCCAATGATCTTTCTTTGTTTAAAGTGCATTCTGATCTTAGTGGAGGTTAGAAAGAAATGTGGCCCAGCATGATAGAGGTACAGGTAACTGCCAAAAGAAACACCAACATAAAGTGTCTTAATAGGGCGTTGACCTGCAAAAACAGCTTAAATGCGCCTTGGCATATATTCTAAAAGTGTTTGGAACTCTATTGGAGGGATACGACACTATTCTTCCACGGGAAATTCCATAATTTGGTGTTTTGTTGATAGGTGGAAAACACTGTCTCGGGCGCCGCTCCATAATCTCCCATAAGTGTTCAATTGGGTTGTGATCTGGTGACTGACAAACACACACACACCCTTTTAACCCCCTATGCTCCTTTTGAGACCCTTCTTTCGAAGTCTTTGGGAGAATCTCAATTGCGTACTGCTCACGTCCTCCTCTCTCCTCGCCTCCTTTTCAAAACCCTTTTGATGAGAAAGCCAGAGGTCCCTCCCCTCTGACCTTCTCTTTCAATGGGTTTTGAAAAGGAGGCAAGGAGAGGACGTGAGGATTATGCAGTTGAGAAAAGGCCACTGAGATCTCTTCTAGCCATGGTAGCCAAAAAAATGGGGAACTGGGCATTTTTAAACATGACCCAAAGTATGATGGGATGTTCATTGCTTAATTAACTCAGGAACCACACCTGTAAGTCGCTCTGGATAAGAGCGTCTGCTAAATGACTAAAATGTAAATGTAAATGTGTGGAAGCACCTGCTTTCAATATAATTTGTATCCCTCATTTACTCAAGTGTTTCCTTTATTTTGGCAGTTACCTGTAGATATGTGATGGTGTGTTTTTGTCCTTTTATAGATTGATGCCTACCTGATGTATCCCTCCTGCTGCGAAGGTTAGCTCTCTCTCCAATATGGTCTTTGATCCCCACTTTCTTGTCGTTGTGCTTCCTCTGTCTCTTCCTTTCCTTCCTCTTCATCAGGGCCCACAGCTGGTCCAGATCCAGGGTGCTCTCTGAGTCGGCCAGGCCTTCTGAGTTACTGAAGACATTCTTAAAGAGCCGCAGATGATTCTCTAGAACCTTCCTCAGCCAGGCCACCTCCGCCTGCATTTTGGCCTTCACATCATCAAAGGCGCTGTCTTTGGTGTTGTTGCAGCTGGCAGGGCAAGGCCTGTACTCCAGCCTGTTGACTTTCTCCCCCAGCTCCTCCACTGCTTTCGCAAGGCTCCACAGGTCACTGTCCGAGTAGTCTTGCCGGTCCTCAGAGGCTGCTGAGTCCATGAGGTGGTCACTCCTCTGGTCTCCACTCCTCCTCTTCAGCCCGCGGGAGGCCAAGTCTACCAGCACGGAGGGCTCGTCTGAGGACGGGACCTCCTCTGCCCGGGCGGCCTCCAGCAGGGTGGTGAGGCTGAGGTTCTGGCCCCTGATCTGCTCCTGCATGTGGTGGAGCCTCTTCTGCAGCGCGGTGATGGAGTGGGCCTCCTGCTCGTGGAGGGGCCAGTCCATGAACTCCATCACCTCATCCCCCAGGAGCATCTCCAGCACGTCATTGTGGCGGATGGCGTCCTTCAACAGAGAGGAAAAGGAGCTGGAGAGGTGGCGCATCTCAGCTGCCAACCTCTCGTCGCTCTCCCGCAGGCTGAGCACGTCCCTCTGGCTGCCCAGGACGGAGGCCAGCAGCTGAGTCACGTTGTGTTGGAGAGTTCTGCTCTTCTCTTGCTCGAAGGCCAGGGAGGCCTTGACGTGATCCAACCCCTGGTAGATGTCCTCCACAGAGGGACCCCAGCGCTCCGACCCAGCATCGGTACTCCCATCCAGGGCCAGCCGGTTGTCGTTGGCCAGCTCAGTGACGTTGGTCAGGCCCTGCTCCAGGCGGGAGATGGAGGCGGTGAATGCCTTGCAGTCACAGTCTCCGGCAGTGCTGACGTTCTGGTAGAACTGTGTGTACAGGTAGTCCATGTCAGTCTCCATCTCCTGCAGCTGCTCCGAGCGGATGGTCAGGTTGCTGGCCAGTTCATTGACGCGGTTCAGCACAGCTACTTTAGCCGCCTCCACCTCCAGGCCTGTCTCCATGAACTGGATCTGGCTGTTCCTCCCCGTCTGGGCAATGTTCTCCTCAAGGCCTCGGAAGCCCCTCTTCAGGTCCAGGACGTTGTCATTGGCCATATCTAGGTCTTCAACCAGGGCATCTACCCTCACTGTGTTGTTGACGACCTTGTTGTCCAGACGGGCGATAGCCTCCCACACTGCTGAGTCCTCTGGAGGCTGCTGGGCCTGACTGGGCTGGACCTGGCTGGGTTCTCTCCTGGCCCCTGGGCTGGTCAGGTCCCTCTGGAGCACTAAGCTCAGACGCTCCTGCTCCAGCTTCATGTCTGACAGGGTGGCATTCATGGACCGGAGATTAACCTACCCGGGAGCCATGAAAGACATGAAGAATGTTTTTCTCACTTAATGCCCATAATTTGCAAGTCTAAAAGGGTATGCTACTAACGCAAGTGAGGAACTAAGTCTAAAAGTTGTTAATTATTAAATGGTTACATCACCATGCCATGAGATTCATTAATGAGGATTCACTGACCTGTAATATCTTGTGGTTGCGTTTGATCTTGACGTCAATGTCTGTCTTGAAGTTGGAGATGTTATAGTGCAGCATGGCATGCTGGGAGTGTAGCCTGTCCGCCATCTCAGCTCTATGTCTCTCCAGTTCCCTCCTCACCTCCTTGATGTCTTGGAAACGCTGCTCCAGCTTAGCCTCCAAGGCTTCGGGACCCTCTCCAGCCCCTGCTCCGCGCATGGCCTCCTCCTCTACCTCCCACTGAGAGCTCCGGAGCTGAGCCACATCCCGGGACAGACCCTCGACCTCCTGGGTTAGGTGCTCCAAGGTGCGGTTGAAGCCATCCAACATGGGCTGGAGCTGGGACATCAGCAGGGCCATCATGTGGGGCAGAGGGAGGGGAGACTGGGAGTCTTGGTAGGGCAGTAGAGGGACAGCCTCCACCTCATCCCTGATTGGATCTGGGAGACAAACCAGGAAGTCAGAGCACAATATTTACTCACGTCAATCAGTATAAGGCATCAGAACAAGACACATTTTCAGTTTTAGACATATCCACTTTGTAACTGTGCACAAGGCTGAGATGACCCATGGGGCGGCGCACAATTGGCCCAGCGTCGTTCAGGGTAGGTGAGGGAATGGCCGGCAGGGATGTAGCTCAGTTGGTAGAGCATGGCGTTTGCAACGCCAGGGTTGTGGGTTCGATTCCCACAGGGGTATGAAAAAGAAAAAAAGAATGTATGCACTCACTAACTAAGTCGCTCTGGATAAGAGCGTCTACTAAATGACTAAAATGTTTAAAAAATGACACCTCAACAATTGTACATCTACATTAATGTGTATAGGAGCAAAGCAAGGTTCATTTTCAATACCTGTTAGAATGTATTCTCTTGTAAAGGCCATTCATTCATATCAGTTGTGCCATTAGTTCTTAGGAACAGTATGAGAACCTTTTGTCTCTCAAGAAATCTTCAACCAAAATTGTTTTCAAAGTCAAATGCCAAGCTGCCAAAAATAGGAATAATAACATTTTCAGACCTATATTTGGACATTTAATTTCCCCTATGTATTGGTCTTCCTGACTGAACCTCTTTGTTTACAAGAAAGCCCAGTGATTTATTGTTGGATGGGTTTGCTTCATGGCAGTGCTCTTGTACCCCAGAGACGGCCCTAATGGATGCAATTCCTTTTAGAATGGTACATGCTCCAGGGATTCTAGAAAGTGTGTGTGTGTGTGTGTGTGTGTGTGTGTGTGTGTGTGTGTGTGTGTGTGTGTGTGTGTGTGTGTGTGTGTGTGTGTGTGTGTGTGTGTGTGTGTGTGTGTGTGTGTGTGTGTGAGTGTGTGTGTACACGCATGCTTGTCTGTGTGTGTGTGTGTGAGTGTGTGTGTACACGCATGCTTGTCTGTGTGAGTGTGTATGTCTGACATTGAATTCCCCCACCCACATGTATTAGCCTCATAATTACCAGACTGATTACTGCTGTGCAGCGAACATTCATGTAAGCTCGCAAGATCAGGCCCCTTGCGAGGTTATGCATTTATGCCCCCTGGGAATCAGTCACAGTTCTTACGCTGTCACCCTTATATCTGGAAAGAGTCCAGACCCCCCCTCCAAGCTGTTTCTGTTTGTGCTCTAAAGTGTGATCTATGTGATCAGAGGGCCTTTCATCATTTAGGGCTTGTTTTTCTAATAACATTGGAAAGACTCTCCATTAATTCAGGGAGAAAAAAACTGTTCCCACATGCGGTCCCACTAAGAGGTCAGATACAGTGAGGTCACAATGAGAGAGGAAATCAGGTCGTCCCTGCCATGAGAGTTTTACGAAGTTGGAAGAGTTGGTTGGGTTCTCTAAAAAAATCACACAGATCAAAAGAAGTAGGTAAGTAGTGTTTTCAAATAGATGTGCAGGCTGACATACTCTAGCTAGCCCCTTCACTAATTTCCCTGCTATTCTAAAAAGAAACTTGAACAATAACATGTAGGCCGATTGTCTTTAGTCTGACTTGATGGAAGTCTGATCAGTAATTTGTTCATCCAGACTTTACGTCATGGCCTTAGCTTGTTGAGTCTTTCCCAAATATGTCACAGGAAGTGAGAATGTACCACAACAGCAAAAACTATGACACCCCTCACTTTGTGCAGTGGTGTAAAGAACTTAAGTAAAAATACTTTAAAGTACTACTTTTTTGGGGTATCTGTACTTTACTTTACTATTTATATTTTTGACAACTTTTGCTTTTACTTTAATATATTCCTAAAGAAAATAGGGTACTTTTTACTCCATACATTTTCCCTGACACCCAAAAGTACTCGTTACATTTTGAATGCTTAGCAGGACAGGAAAATGGTCTAATTCACACACTTATCAAGAGAACATCCCTGGTCATCCCTACTGCCTCTGATCTGGCGGACTCACTAAACAGTGTGAGTGTTGGAGCGTGCCCCTGGCTATCTGTAAATTAAAAAAACAAGAAAATGGTGCCGTCTGGTTTGCTTAATAAAAGCAATTTGAAATGATTTATACTTTTACTTTTACTTTTGATACTTAAGTATATTTAACACCAAATACTTTTAGACTTTTACTCAAGTAGGATTTTACTGGGTGACTTTCACTTTTACTTGAGTCATTTTCTATTAAGGTATCTTTACTTTTACTCAAGTATGACAATTGGGTACTTTTTCCACCACTGACTGTGTGTGGCTATAATATGAGACCTCACACTATATTAGGCTCCTTTATCACCATCCCACTGCAGATTACATCATCCACACACAATGTATTGGGGGGGCATTTTTTACAGAAGAAAGAGAGGATTTCCTGAGAAGGAAGCTGTAATGAGTATAAAGGGGGTGGGGGGTGGGGGGGGGGGGGGCACTAAACTGGAGGTGTCACTGCGGAGGGATGGAGTTGTGGAAATGCTCCCCATACGTATATTTTCCCTGGTCATGCCTTCCCCCAGTCAACTGTGGGTTATTTACTGCACTTGTCTAAAGCCTGTCGATTCTCTCAGAGGATGTGGATGAGACAGGTAGTTGACCAGACAGTAGTGCATAAATAACAGCTGGGAGTGTTAACGTGCCAGACAGGAGCTTAGAGAAATAGGAGTACTTCACTGTCAGTGTATTAACATTTTGTATAAACATTAACATTGTATTAACAATGGCCCATTCCTCACAGTTGTTTTTATTGACTATGAGTAGTGAGTGAGTATGTGTGTCCAATATGTGTCTTTGCATGAGGATCTCAGAGGTTGATAGATGGGTTTAGGGGCGTTGATGATTACCCTGTCTCCTTTTCATGGCCTTGATTACCTCCTGAAGCACAGTCACAATCCTGGCATCCTAACTTTTTCCCAGTGTGAATTAACATGATGTTAGTACAGTACTAGTGATTCTAGGGTCCCAACTTACCTCCATGGTTGAAGTCCCGCTGGTGGTGGTTGGGGTAAGGGTTGTGGGGGTGGTCGTAGCCATGGTGAGGGATGTGCTCCTGGGCCTGTCGAGGGAATGAGGGGGACTCTGTGTGTGTGTTGTTGTTGTCAGCCTCTGAGGCATGGGGTTCGTACAGAGGATTCTCCGACACCTGGAAGTCATTCTGCTCCCTCTCAGCCTGGTGGGTGAGTCTAGACTGTGCACCTAGACAGACCGATAACAGACAGATAGATGGTATGTTAGGAGAGGCTTTCATTCAACACAGTAGCACAGAGTAGAAGCTGTGTGTCTCTCCCCTGACCATGAGAACCATAGCCTTGGGTGAGCTCTCTGTCCCCCACTTCTGACCCAACTTCAGCCAACCCTGTGTGTGTGCTTGATTAGTGTGTGTAACATAATAGCTACTGGACTCCAGTAGTCGTGAAGAATTAATTATATGAGACCTTTGCGGTTTAGGAAGCCCTCTCAATGAGGGGCGTGGAGGGACTGAGAGCGGACCAGCCGATAACAGGGAACTTTACGTCTTTATCTTGGCCTAGAACTGGCCTAAAAGGGCAGAGGGTTATTTTTAGTGTCTCAGCTCCTGCCTGTTTTCAGTATTTTTTCTGCATGCCTGCATATGTGTTTGTGTACGGGTGACTCGGTGTGTTTGGGCTCCTAGCTACATGTGTGGGGTGGGATATGGTCACACCCCCTCTACAGCCTAGCTTGATGCCTTGAGAATTGTCACACACCCTTTCCTCCCTCCCCTGGGAGGTGACGAACTTCCCACAGCCTGCTATAGCTTTTACACAAATGCTTGTTCTCCTGGCCCACTGCCGTTTCCTCGGTTTGTTCAGTTTGTTTGAGTCAGAGAGGGCGGCACGGGGCGTTTGATTGAAGGCCAGCTCACCCAGTCACCCCCCCCCCCCCCCCCCCAACATGTAAACAGACGGGTCAGATGAGCAGACCTACCTGTGTGGTGAGGCTCAGTGTCTCCTGGATGTGGTCGTCCTGCCAACGTAGGGTCCGCCGGGTCAGACACATGGCCATCAGCCACTGAGGAATAGAGGGAGGGAGAGAGAAAGAGGAAGCGAGAGGAGAGCAGGAGCGCAGGGAGAGGATGTTACTTTTATTGGTTCCACCAGCTTTCGTAAACACATGATTTTCTCAGCCGGTCTCTCTCGCCGAATTAAGGGCCATTTCACACACAGGAAATCTACTCGAGATTTGTCGCTGAACGAAAAGACCCTAAATCATACTATTAGTAAAAAGAGTCCGAGCCAAACTCATCAAGTAATCCAGGAGAACGTCTAGAGTAGGCCAGTGGAGGCATATTGCACCGTAAGGTTACTTCTTATGCCAAAATGCAATTACTAACACTCAACCGTTTTGATGCTCATTGACTTATAGGGGCCTACAGTATACAGCATGTGTGTATCAGTTGTGTCTAGCTCTGTTTCAGTACCTGTTTCCTCACAGTTCTCCCCTCCATGTCCTGGGCAGCACCTCCACAACAGGGCTGTGAAGATCTTTTGCTTCTCTCTGTACACTGGCCGGGTAGAGAGCTTGTACCTAAACACACAGAAAACAAGGTTACAAACACACACACACACACACATTGGTTTTCGCCTGAAATTGAACTGATGGATCGTAAATAAGATATTATTATTGTTATTATATGAGAATGCTGCATTGAGCAATGTGCAATGCAAGGGGATTTGAGTGTGCATTGTCAATCTGTAATGTAATGCAGTGTACTGTTAACATGTGGTTGAAGTTGACGTTTGAATGCACAGTGGGCTGAACTCACATGACAAGTTGGCAGTCAGGCGTGCCATTGGGACAGGGGCTCTGGGACTTGATGGTGTACTGTTCTTTGCCACAGGATACAGCCATGGTTTCAATGCGGCGGTGCACGAATGCACACCAGTTTCTGGAAGAGGACACAAGCATACAGCGTCATTCCTTTGATACTGTGCAATATCTACACTACCGTTCAAAAGTTTGGGGTCACTTAGAAATGTCCTTGTTTTCCATGAAAACATACATGAAATGAATTTGGATAGGAAATATAGCAAAATGAATAGGAAATGTAGTCATTGACAAGGTTAGAAATAATGATTTTTTTATTGAAATAATAATTGTGTCCTTCAAAATTTGCTTTCGTCAAAGAATCCTCCATTTGCAGCAGTTACAGCCTTGCAGACCTTTGGCATTCTAGTTGTCAATTTGTTGAGGTAATCTGAAGAGATTTCACCCCATGCTTCCTGAAGTACCTCCCACAAGTTTGATTGGCTTGATGGGCACTTCTTACGTACCATACGGTCAAGCTGCTCCCACAACAGCTCAATAGGGTTGAGATCCGGTGACTGTGCTGGCCACTCCATTATAGACAGAATACCAGCTGACTACTTTTTCCCTAAATAGTTCTTGCATAGCTTGGAGCTGTGCTTTGGGTCATTGTCCTGTTGTAGGAGGAAATTGGCTCCAATCAAGCGCAGTCCACAGGGTATGGCATGGCGTTGCAAAATGGAGTGATAGCCTTCCTTCTTCAAGATCCCTTTTACCCTGTTCAAATCTCCCACTTTACCTCCACCAAAGCACCCCCAGACCATCACATTGCCTCCACCATGCTTGACAGATGGCATCAAGCACTCCTCCAGCATCTTTTCATTTGGTCTGTGTCTCACAATTGTTGTTCTTTGTGATCCGAACACCTCAAACTTCAATTCGTCTGTCCATGACACTTTTTTCCAATCTTCCTCTGTCCAGTGTCTGTGTTCTTTTGCCCATCTTAATATTTTCTTTTTATTGGCCAGTCTGAGATATGGCTTTTTCTTTGCAACTCTGCCTAGAAGGTCAGCATCCCGGAGTCGCCTCTTCACTGTTGACTTTGAGACTGGTGTTTTGCGGGTACTATTTAATGAAGCTGCCATTTGAGGACCTGTGAGGCGTCTGTTTCTCAAACTAGACACTCTAATGTATTTGTCCTCTTGCTCAGTTGTGCACCGGGGCCTCCCACTCCTCTTTCTATTCTGGTTAGAGCCAGTTTGCGCTGTTCTGTGAAGGGAGTAGTACACAGCGTTGTACGAGATCTTCAGTTTATTGGCAATTTCTCGCATGGAATAGCCTTCATTTCTCAGAACAAGAATAGACTGACGATTTCTGGCCGTTTTGAGCCTGTAATCGAACCCACAATTGCTGATGCTCCAGATACTCAACTAGTCTCAAGAAGGCGAGTTTATTGCTTCTTTAATCAGCACTACAGTTTTCAGCTGTGCTAACATAATTGCAAAAGGGTTTTATAATGATCAATTAACCTTTTAAAATGATAAACTTGGATTAGCAAACACAACGTGCCATTGGAACACAGGACTGATGGTTGCTGATAATGGTCCTCTGTACGCCTATGTAGATATTCAATTAAAAATCAGCCGTTTCCAGCAACAATAGCCATTTACAACATTAACAATGTCTACACTGTATTTCTGATCAATTTGATGTTATTTTAATGGACAAAAAAATTGCTTTTCTTTTGAAAAACAAGGACCTTTCTAAGTGACCCCAAACTTTTGAAGGGTAGTGTATGTGTAATGAAACAGGAAACTGGGAGACAGCTGAGGGGTGAAGGTCAGTCTGTCTTCCTCCTGGGCTTACAGCTCTCTCTGTCTTAACGGCTACTGCTGCTGTCTCACAGTTTGCTTGTTTGCAATTCTGTGGTTATCCTTCCTGTTTCTACAGGTCAGGGCTACAAACATAACATCCTCTCCAGATACTGACCACTGGACTTTCCCATAACTTAACAGTCATAATGCATAGTGTTCATTTTCATTTATCTTGATTTAGAGTTAACAGGGCCCAAAATAAAAATCCATTCAGCAACATCTGCCTTTTCATCCAACCTTATTTGGGTGCTGTTGGACTCTTGAAGCACGTATTGTTTGTGTGTTTCGGTGGCATACATTTCAAAAGACGTTTCCCAAATATTTTTCTTTTTTACAGTTGCTTTGTCGTTGAGTTGTCTTATCGCTCCCAGTGCAGTCACCCTCCTGACCCCTATCTACCCCCCATTACTAATGGGCCTTTTACTGCCAGCTTCAGTTCTCAGGCCTGGCATGGTGACTCACCCACCTGGTTCCTCCCAAGGGTAGCGCTGAAATAATGATTCCCTGCTTCCAACTCTACCTTCTCAGCACATACAGTTGAAGACGGAAGTTCACATACACCTTAGCCAAATACATTTCAACTCAGTTTTTTCACAATTCCTGACATTTAATCCTAGTAAAAATTCCCTGTCTTAGGTCAGTTAGGATCACCACTTTATTTTAAGAATGTGAAATGTCAGGATAATAGTAGAGAGAATGATTTATTTCAGCTTTTATTTATTTCATCACATTCCCAGTGGGTCAGAAGTTTACATACACTCAATTAGTATTTGGTAGCATTGCCTTTAAGTTGTTTAACTGGGTCAAATGTTTTGGGTAGCCTTTCACAAGCTTCCCACAATAAGTTGGGTGAATTTTGGTCCATTCCTCCTGACAGAGATGGTGTAACTGAGTCAGGTTTGTAGGCCTCCTTGATTGCACACGCTTTTTCAGTTCTGCCCACACATTTTCTATAGGATTGAGGTCAGGGCTTTGTGATGGCCACTCCAATACATTGACTTTGTTGTCCTTAAGCCATTTTACCACAACTTTGGAAGTATGCTTGGGATCATTGTCCATTTTGAAGACCCATTTGCGACCAAGCTTTAACTTCCTGACTGATGTCTTGAGATGTTGCTTCAATATATATCCACATAATTTTCCTTCCTCATGATGCCATACATTTTGTGAAGTGCACCAGTCCCTCCTGCAGCAAAGCCACCCCCATAGCATGATGCTGCCACCCCCATGCTTTACGGTTGGGATGGTGTTCTTCGGCTTGCAAGCATCCCCCTTTTTCCTCCAAACATAACGATGGTCATTATGGCCAAACAGTTCAATTTCTGTTTCATCAGACCAAAGGACATTTCTCAAAAAAGTACGATCTTTGTCCCCATGTGCAGTTGCAAACTGTAGTCTGGCTTTTTTATGGCAGTTTTGGAGCAGTGGCTTCTTCCTTGCTGAGCGGCCTTTCAGGTTATGTTGACATAGGACTCGTATTACTGTGGATATAGATACTTTTGTACCTGTTTCCTCCAGCATCTTCACAAGGTCCTTTGCTGTTGTTCTGGGCTTGATTTGCATTTTTCGCACCAAAGTACGTTCATCTCTAGGAGACAGAACGCGTTTCCTTCCTGAGCGGTATGGCGGCTGCGTGGTCCCTTGGTGTTTATACTTGCATACTTTTTTTGTACAGATGAACGTGGTATCTTGAGGCATTTGGAAATTGCTCCCAAGGATGAACCAGACTTGTGGAGGCCAACAATTTTCTTTCTGAGGTCTTGGCTGATTTCTTTTGATTTTCCCATAATGTCAAGCAAAGAGGCTCTGAGTTTGAAGGTAGGCCTTGAAATACATCCACAGGTACACCTCCAATTGACTCAAATGATGTCAATTAGCCTATCAGAAGCTTCTAAAGCCATGACATCATTTTCTGGAATTTTCCAAGCTGTTTAAAGGCAAAGTCAACTTAGTGTATGTAAACTTCTGATCCACTGGAATTGTGATACAGTGAATTATAAGTGAAATAATCTGTCTGTAAACAATTGTTGGATAAATTACTTGTGTCATGCACAAAGTAGATGTCCTAACCGACTTGCCAAAACTATAGTTTGTTAACAAGAAATTTGTGGAGTGGTTGAAAAACAAGTTTTATTAACTCCAACCTAAGTGTATGTAAACTTCTGACTTCAACTGTACGTAGCACCTAATGACTGGCCAAAGGCATCTATAGGCTGGCTTTCTTTTCAGGACCTTCACACTGCTGTCTGCATATCTAATCAGGGAAATTGTATTCACTTTTATTTTCCAGCAGAATTGTTTGATTTCAATGAATTCCACAGGTATTTATCTATCTCAGTTTCTGGAGACTTATGCCATCATATTCCATTTGAACCCCATGACCTTCATTTGCTACAGCGGCTCTCCCCTTCTGACCCTCCCTAACCAGCACAGCACTGCACTGAGCTGTGCTAACCTGTTCCAGACCCAGACTGTCCAAACAGCCCATTGGAGAAGATGAAGGATAGCCAGGGGTCAGTCTACATCACAGCAGGGGTCATCTCACCACCAGCCCCTGACCCAGGTGAAACAGGTGTGGAGGGGGGATGGATTTCACTGCTCCTGGGTGGCCCTGTCTGAGACAAACCCCACGCCCCCTTGTCCCTCGCAATCAGGACACGATCAGACGTGAGGTCATCAACGAGGGAAAGCGTTGACTGTAAACACCAGGCGAGCAGGCGGCCCGGGGCCCCTCAAACTGATGCATGTGGTGGGGGGAGCGGTTAGTGTGACACATCAGATCTGGTGTTTAGTGTTTTTTCTGGCTCACCTTGCTGAACCTGTGACTCAGAGACCCCATGTGGATGGAAAGGCAAGGTGAAGTGGCTGTTATGTTTTGCCAAACCACTCCCTTCCACTGTGGTCTGTAGCATTGTATGGAGGGGATGCCGGTCAAGGGTTAATGAACTCTTCATGTGTGTGTTTATGTGTGTTTGACTGTGAGTGTTTCCTAAATAGGACAAGCTCTATCTGACCTAGCTCAACCATTCAAGGTTAAGAAGAACTTCTAGACATAGTTATGTATTCTCAGCGTTATCCCCCCTCTCTGTTCCTCAGTCATGGTACAGGCCGTACGACTCACAGGACCCTGTATTGGAAGATCCTCAACATGAGTGTGTCATTGGCTCTCCAATCCACCACCTCTGTGTCCAGGCCAGACCAAACAAAGACCCTTGAAGCTTCAGGGGGGCAGCTGCAGAGGAGTGGAGAGGATTAAACCAAAGTCCTTAATCTGTTTCCAAGACAACAGGTGGTTAACAAGCAAGTGACCGCATCATTGTGGCCCTGATATTGGAGTGTGGCCAAAGTCCTTCACGTATTGCACAGACACACGTACCACCACGGCTTGTTTGAGACTTACTCTATACTGCAGAGACTGAGAATGTGTAGACCGGAGACATTTGACCTTTACTGATGAGGAGAACAAGAGGGTTCACCTTTTCCCTCACTCCGATCCAAGCCTGTCTTTCTCTTGGCCCAGTTAGCTACAAATGCATGCGCTCTGTAAGAGGGAACTCATGCTGAATAAAGAGTTAGTGGGGAGGGGTGTCACAACACAACCCAGCACTCATCTCAAATTTCATAAACTGAGAGAACACGGTCTCTTGACCCCCTCTAACAGTCTCCAGCTCTTCCACAGTGTTCATCCCTACACAGACTAAACAGTGCCACAACAAAAAAGCTAGTCTAACAAATGTTCAGTACATGAGGATTGCCATAAGAAAGCAAATACAAGGATAATTTTTCCCTTCCAATACCAAACAGAAAAAATATTGAGCAATATCCTCGTTCAACAGGACTGAATGTAAACTCAGAGTGTGGAATGTTTGGTGAAATGACTAGAGGGTCACTGATACTTTGACTATTTACCCCCGTACAGTTTGATTTGGCCTCTAGTGTGTCACAAACTGTGTTCTGCACTTGAGCTCGTCTTCGAAATTTCACAATAGAACAATATTATGCAATTTTTACAATATGGGAACATTGCGGTCTGGCGGCCCCTGCTCTTCCTGTCATCACAAGTGAAATGTGCACTCACTTTCTGGCAGATAAAAAAGTACATACTGGATTCTTACCAGCCCCCAGCAGTGGCAATGTGGTTCACAAAATTCTAGGAATTAGGGTTCCCCCACACTGCTTGGTTGAAAAGTTGAACATTTTCACTGGAAATTCCCATTTCTCAATGTGAATTCCAATTTGTCAATGACCTCTTGACATCTACAATATTTGGTCCTTCCATGCTCAACCCCACCGCCGTGCTACTCGCTTGGCAGAGTCAGAGCTGCCCCATGTCACTTCCTCTTGGTCTGCTGTGACATCATTGAGGGCCATCCCTGGGAGAGCACAATAGCTGTGTAATTACCTCCTGTAGGCCTACGGCTCCCATCTCTGGCTTTGACCAGGAAGGAAGTGTCTGACGCTCTCATACATCGTAACCTACTCCATCCTGGGACACTCTGCCACGCAGCATACCCACGGGTATCCACATGCGCACACACACAAACACAGACAACACACACAACATACACACATTGGGGAAGATGTGAGAATCCCGAATCCTTATCCCCAGTCACTTTCTACAGCAAATACATTTGGCAAACCCTCACACAGCTCTGTCATACAGCTTTGGTGGTGCGTTTCTCTATCATGGTGATATGATACTAGAGCTGTGTTCACACTGCGACACTGGCCTCTCCCACAGTCTAATAATGGAGGTCAATGGGCTTGATTAGGCCTCTGGCTGGGAGGAGAGCCGAGGTTGCCAAACAGGGCTAACCAAGTTAGCTAAGAGGCTCTGTAGTCTTTGTTCAAGGTTGAAGAGTCATGTCATAAAGCTAAATCAGATTTTTTTATAGCACTAACAATACCAGACCCAGATACTCCATTTGCAAGATAAATGAAGAACTAATACTAACAGAAGAGCTTTGTTTTTGGTTTCAAAGCCCAGACTCCTATTTGCTTGTTGCTTATACAGTACAGCTGGCCTGGATAACACTGTCCCCTTTATGCTGCGCTGTGGCCTTTTTTATTTTTTATTTAGTTCAAGAAAAGCCACATTGTGTCGGAAAGTGTTCAAAGTGTGGACCCTGACTGCTGCAGATGATGTTGATTCAGAAACAAAAGAGAATATAACCAGATGAGTATGGGGGCCCTGTTAGCCATTGAGTCGACATGGACTCTGAAACCCTACTGTACACAAAAGGCCTTTGTGACAATACCACTGGCAGAGTGGCCGAGGCCAAGCACACTGAGAATCAAAGCTGATTCCCTTAGGCCATATTTTATGACAGTGAGTCAGAGAGTGAGGGTGAAGTGAGCATAGCATCAACAAGCAGAATTTGCCACACATCCATTCTAGACACGCAGCCATTCCTGCTTCATTGGTGGTGGATCGGAATGCCCTTTTTCCGAGGGGTCCGAGACGGGCCGCTGAGGGATAGGAAGGGAGCGGATGAGACGGAGTTTCCGCTCTGGAAGCTGGAGCTGGGAGATGTAATCAGCGGAGGCCGCAGCAGAGCCTCCCGCGAGGGGGGACAGTACAGCCTCAGAACCCCTCTATGGACCCCAGCAGGAGGGCCAGGCTTTAGACTTGGACATGTCTTGATTTCATTCTTTTAGCATTTCTTCCTATTATGTTGATTGTAATGATAGTGCGTAATGAAAGACATTTATTAAATATGATAGTCGTAAAAGGACAGTTAATTATGCATTGCCATTAGCAATGATGCTACAGATAGTGCACTCTAGTGTGTGATGGATGTACCATGTTGCATTCAAATATATGAGCAGAATTAATTAAAACAGCTTAAGCAGTTAACTACTCCTCCCTCATACTTGCCTTGTTCATGGCTTCTTGTATTGAGTTGTTTAGCCTGTTGTCTGGGCCTGCTCCACTTTGCTTCCACATAGTTCTGTTCTGTTTGCTAGCTACAATGTAGTAGTCCACAGGTCTACAATACATTCCCTCCCTGTCAGTGGCCTTTCAGAGCTCCCCATGCGTACCAATGGCCCAAAGCCTCAGG
This sequence comes from Coregonus lavaretus, assembly GCF_964263955.1. Lineage (NCBI taxonomy): Eukaryota > Metazoa > Chordata > Actinopteri > Salmoniformes > Salmonidae > Coregonus > Coregonus lavaretus. The sequence continues at coordinate 17,562,554 of NC_140023.1, forward strand.
TCAGCCGTGAGCCGTCCATCCCAACGCCCCTCGTATATCCACATTCATCGCCCACCCCCTGGGTTCTAACACACGCGTTGTTCCATACCTGGGTCCAGCAGCGTGTAGAATGGAACATCCTCAGACCCAGCAGCACAATGTCTGCACCACCGGAGGGAATTATCCTAGCACCGTAGCACACACACACACACACACACACACACACACACACACACACACACACACATCACCTAGACCCTACACACCAAAAACAACTGGAGCTGCTACATCCTGGGGATGAAAACATGCCAAAAACACTGTACTGAAAACCATTCAGCACTAAAATAAACTGAGATATCTGACCTGTTAGTCAGTGTTATTCATATGCTAAAGGTACTCAGACACTCTTGGAGGACAAATAGAAGTTTGTAACAAAAATACATTTTGAAAAGAAGAAGAATAAACATGTTTTCCTTTGCATAGTCAGTGCTCTTTAGATGTAAGGAGTATTCAGTTACTGACAAATTGAAGTTTGCAGAAAAATGTTTTTTCTATTCTTAACAACCAATGTGTTTTCCCTTTACAGACTCCAAGGCCGAAGTGCATAGATTTTTTAACAATGAAGAGGAAGGACTCGCCTGAATACCTTTCACATATCCATTCTAACCATGAACCTGGGTTGAATTCAGAGGTAGCAAAAGACAGTATACTTTTTACATTGCAGAGTAAGAGCTCTTCACACACTGACTGAATATACCTCTCTTCACAAGGTGAACCTCCCATTGACCCCCAGCCTCCTCCGCCACAAGAGCCTCCAATGAAAATTGTCCATCAGAGATATCACAGGTCACAACCGCACGCTTCCCGGCCCAAACCTGCACTCCATTACAGTAATGGGGGTGACACACAAGAAAAATAAGGTATTCTTTGAATAACATCGTTAAGTAAACGTTTAAGTGGCTGCTCTTAAGGAGGGCTAATCGCTGGCTGTTTGGGCTAGCTCCTCAGGGAGCACATTATCGGGGGATCAGGCAATTTGGGGTGTAATGTATGTATCTGGGTTAGAATAATGACGGTGTCCAGTAACCGTCTGGAGCAAAGATCGGGCTCTGCCAGCAGCTTGGGCTTCGAGCACAAAGTACAGGAAACCTATGGCTCTCTTATGGCTTTCTCTGCAATTAAGATGCATTACTATTGATTAGGCTTGGGTAATGATAACTTGGCCATATAGAGAGGAAAACCATTTCAGCCTATTTATGACACACCGAGCCAGTGAAACCATTGCAGTTTGTGTACAGACTCATTCTGCTGAGGGCACATAAATGTTTGCTAAAACACTTTGCCTTTGTTTAGTTTCCCCATCAGCTCAAGCTTCGTGCTGATTGCATAGGAAGATTAAAGAGATAACAAATGTTTCCACATAGGAGAGGTCGGAAAGAGTTGAATGTGCTGAGAGGGAAAAAGCCTGCAGGAAGACACCCCCATTTGAAACCCATCCCTCATAAAAGCCGTATTTCTAGGCATTTGTGAGCTGCTCCAGGTTCTCAACCTGGGTGGTAGCTGCTATTACATACATGCTGGTAGACCAAACATTTAATGTTCTGTTTGATGTGCATGCTGTGAAAGTGCATGTGTGTGTTTGTCGATCCACAGGTGGTGTGTTTTTCTACTCCTATAGATACTTGTCTGCACAGGCTGCCTATCAGCTGAGAGGTGGCTCGCTACTGTGAACAAACACTTACCCGGTGCGGGCTGGGTAGCTCCCTCCTTCTCCTGGTGGAGGTGCTGTCTCCTTGGGCAGCAGACCCAGGGGGTGTTGTCCAGGACCAGCCTGATGGGGTTGCCCATGTGGTCCGTGCCCCACGGGGTGGTGGGCAGAGCCAGGGACATCAGGTCTGTGGCCATGGTGTCCATTCCTCTGGTGGGGGATGTCAAACTCCCCAGGTCCAGGGTGGACACCCACCCCCTGGGTATCCCAGCCTCCTCTCTCCACAGGCAGGTCTTTGTCCTCTTCCTCCACCTCAGGGTCTCTAGCCCTAACCTCACAGTGAGCCGTCACCATCAGCCCCAGCACCAGCAGCATCAGTTCCCCGAAGGCTGTCATGTCTGCTTCCCTGCCTGGTCCTGATCTATCCACGCTAGCTAGCTGCCAAAAGTATCTGAGGCCTCTCCGGGACTGCTATTTGTTTTTAAAGAGTTGGTTTTGGAAATACCCCGCCCCATCTCCAAAAATCACCCTCCTCCTCCCCAGGCTCAGAGTCCCCTCCCCCTGTTCCCCTCACTCACATACACATACTCGCACACACAGATGCACTCACACCCTATCTCCCCTCCTTCTGAAGTTTTCAAAGCCCTCCAACAATCCTCGGAAATGAGCCTCCCACCCACCAGCCAGTTCCCTATGGAAAGGTCGCAGGCTCTGGAACAATGAGCCTGGCTGTGCGTCTCTCTTCTCTCTCAGGCCCTCAGGCTGGAGGTACTGTTAGGATCCCCCCCACCACCACACACACAAATACACACAAACACAAATGCCGCGCGCACGCACACACACACACACACACACACACACACACACACACCAGCCGGGCTGTTGAGGAAGCAGCCCCATTTCTCTTGGCAAGTTGGCAGGTCACTGGAATTCTAATGTTCTTATCACCTCGCCTCTGTCTCTCTTCCTCCGATTGGCAGAGTGCAGGAAAAGGATGTTAGGGGAGAGAGAGCGAGGGATTGGACATTATTTAAAGGAGTGTAAAGGGGTGTTAGCCAGAGGATATAGTGAATCTGTCAAATGTATCTGCATGGGAGAGACTTCAGACTTTTCCCTCTGGTTATCTCTGTCTCTATGCATCAGGATCACAAACTGGCCCATATGAGTAATCACCTTTTAAATATTTAGTGGGGTTCCCCGTTTCACTGGCAGCAGTGTGAGAAAGAGGAGAGGAATGACGTTATGACCATACATTGTTTAGCTTAAGGATGAGTCACTGTTTGAGTTGAAACTGTATCACCATGGAGACAGATGTTCCAACAGTTGAGTGGTTGTAGTGAAAGTCACCTACCATGGTAACACTTCTGTATGAGTCTCAGTGACAGTGTTATTGTCACATTAACTTTAAGAGTTGACTTGGAATGTGTGAAGTTGCTGTGCGTATCTTCCCCAGTGTTTGGGACAGACTTGTTCGCTATAGTATGATTTACTGTGCTCCTTAACATGGATGGCCTTGTAACTCTTTAGTAGCAGCAGGACCTGGGGACATCTGAAGTGCCTCCCTTATGTATAAGGAGAGACAGACCGTGGAAGCCCATTAAAATAGACAGACTACCATGACCATATACAGCACAGTACAGTAAGAGGCTGGGACAACGTAGGGTCTGCTGCCCTAGATTCTGACCGTTGAAAGGAAAACAAAAAGAAAGGAAATGTTTTTCTTCTTCTCCATAAGAACTTAATCCACTTTACTTGTTTGCTTCCAGTTGTAGCTCTAGCAGTGGGGGGTCTGTGTGATCGTAGACTTGATTTGGTGTTCTTGGCTGCAGCCGAGCAGCGAGGGACCCCAGGGTAAATTATGAGCATAGAGAGAAATGAGTGTTCCCTAGATCATCAGCAGGTGGCACTAGTTTTACACCTAGAAAGCTGACGGGCCTTGTTTTGCCAGCTTCAATGGGAGAAGAGGTAACATCAGCCGTTATGGCTAGCTGGGGCTGGGGATCAACATCCCACCAGGAGAGAGGTCGCCTCACACAGACGGGACGGGCAAGGAGGAGAGCTCTGGTCATTACTGATCTCTGTGTTATGTTTTTAGAACTGGATAACTGTATATGCAGTATAGTAGTTTATGTCCTGTCCAACGGGGCGGTTGTAATGTTACGAAGTTTCTGATTATAGATATGTTAAGATGCACTGGAATGTGTCATATATTGTACACAATTCCCTATACAGTCATTGACACAATTAGAGCAGTCTCACACAGAGACCCTGACTACCTCATCAAACAGGAGCCACTGCATTGGAAATTAATGAATGAACACTATATATTTATATATACATACAGTTGAAGTCGGAAGTTTACATACACTTAGGTTGGAGTCTTTAAAACTCGTTTTTCAACCACTTCACACATTTCTTGTTAACAAACTATCGTTTTGGCAAGTCGGTTAAGACATCTACTTTGTGCATGACATAAGTAATTTATCCAACAATTGTTTACAGACAGATTATTTCACTTATAATTCACTGTATCACAATTCCAGTGGGTCAGAAGTTTACATACACTAAGTTGACTGTGCCTTTAAACAGCTTGGAAAATTCCTGAAAATGATGTCATGGCTTTAGAAGCTTCTGATAGGCTAATTTACATCATATGAGTCAATTTGAGGTGTACCTGTGGGTGTATTTCAAGGCCTACCTTCAAACTCAGTGCCTCTTTGCTTGACATCATGGGAAAATCTAAAGAAATCAGCCAAGACCTCAGAAAAACAATTGTAGACCTCCACAAGTCTGGTTCATCCTTGGGAGCAATTTCCAAACACCTGAAGGTACCACATTCATCTGTACAAACAATATTACGCAAGTATAAACATCATGGGACCATGCAGCCGTCAGACCGCTCAGGAAGGAGACGCGTTCTGTCTCCTAGAGATGAACGTACTTTGGTGCGAAAAGTGCAAATCAATCCCAGAACAACAGCAAAGGACCTTGTGAAGATGCTGGAGGAAACAGATACAAAGGTATCTATATGCACAGTAAAAAGAGTCCTATATCGACATAACCTAAAAGGCAGCTCAGCAAGGAAGACGCCACTGCTCCAAAACAGCCATAAAAAAGCCATACTACGGTTTGCAACTGCACATGGGGACAAAGATCGTACTTTTTGGAGAAATGTCCTCTGGTCTGATGAAACAAAAATAGAATTGTTTGGCCATAATGACCATCGTTATGTTTGGAGGAAAAAGGGGGTGGCTTGCATGCCGAAGAACACCATCCCATCCGTGAAGCACGGGGGTGGCAGCATCATGCTGTGTGAGTGCTTTGCTGCAGGAGGGACTGGTGTACTTCACAAAATAGATGGCATCATGAGGAAGGAAAATAATGTGGATATATTGAAGCAGCATCTTAAGACATCAGTCAGGAAGTTAAAGCTTGCTCTCAAATGGGTCTTCCAAATGGACAATGACCCCAAGCATATTTCCAAAGTTGTAGCAAAATGGCTTAAGGACAACAAAGTCAAGGTATTGGAGTGGCCATCACAAAGCCCTGACCTCAATCCTATAGGAAATGTGTGGGCAGAACTGAAAAAGTGTGTGCGACCAAGGAGGCCTACAAACCTGACTCAGTTACACCAGCTCTGTCAGGAGGAATGGGCCAAAATTCACCCAACTTATTGTGGGAAGCTTGTGGAAGGCTACCCGAATGTCACGATCGTTGAAGGGAGTGGACCAATGCGCAGCGTGATAAGTGAACATACTTTATTTAGATTCACCACACGAAACAAAAACAACAAAACGATAACGTGAAGTCCTTGGTTACATACACAAACCAACACGGAACAAGATCCCACAATACACTGTGGAAAACAGGCTGCCTAAGTATGGTTCCCAATCAGAGACAACAAGCAACAGCTGATACTCGTTGCCTCTGATTGAGAACCACCCCGGCCAACACAGAAACACATGAGCTAGATAATGAACCTAGAACACAAACACATAGAAACTACACACCCTGGCTCAACATAACAGAGTCCCCCCCCCCCCCCCCCCCAAAGGCGCGGACTGCGACCGCGCCAAACATAAACCGAACAGGGGAGGGCCGGGTGAGCATTCCTCCTCGGAGGCGGTTCCGGCTCCGGGCTTGACCACCACCCTCCAACAATCCCCCCGTAGCGCCCCTGGTCCGGTCTGGCCCCGCTGGCTGGAGCTGGCCTGGACATCGGTGGAGCGGATTGCTTAGGCTCCGGTGTGGAGCAGCTGACCGGTACCTGACCAGGCACCGGTGACCCAGGCACGGGCTGTGCCGGACTGACGACGCGCACCACAGGCTTGGTGCGGGGAGCAGGAACGGGCCGGACCGGACTGACGACGCGCACCACAGGCTTGGTGCGGGGAGCAGGAATGGGCCGGACCGGGCTGACGACGCGCACCCCTGGCTTGGTGCGGGGAGCAGGAACGGGCCGGACCGGGCTGACGACTCGCACCCCTGGCTTGGTGCGGGGAGCAGGAACGGGCCGGACCGGGCTGACGATGCGCACCACAGGCTTGGTGCGGGGAGCAGGTACGGGCCGGGCCGGGCTGACGACGCGCACCATTGGCTTGGTGCGGGAAGCAGGAACAGGCCGGGCCCGGCTGGCGACGCGCACCATTGGCTTGGTGCGGGGAGCAGGAACAGGCCGGGCCGGGCTGGCGACGCGCACCATTGGCTTGGTGCGGGGAGCAGGAACAGGCCGGGCCGGGCTGGCGACGCGCACCATAGGCTTGGTGCGAGGGGCAGGAACAGGCCGGACCGGGCTGGCGACGCGCACCATAAGCTTGGTGCAGGGAGCAGGAACGGGTCGGGCCGGACTGGGAACACGCACCACTAACTTAGTGCAGGGAGCAGGAACGGGTTGGGCCGTACTGGGAACACGCACCACTAACTTAGTGCGGGGAGCAGGAACGGGTCGGGCCGGACTGGGAACACGCACCACTAACTTAGTGCGGGGAGCAGGAACGGGTCGGGCCGGACTGGGAACACGCACCACTAACTTAGTGCAGGGAGCAGGAACGGGTTGGGCCGTACTGGGAACACGCACCACTAACTTAGTGCGGGGAGCAGGAACGGGTCGGGCCGGACTGGGAACACGCACCACTAACTTAGTGCGGGGAGCAGGAACGGGTCGGGCCGGACTGGGAACACGCACCACTAACTTAGTGCGGGGAGCAGGAACGGGCCGGACCGGACTGGTGACACACACCACTTGCTTGGTGTGAGGAGCGGGACTGGGTTTCTTCATAACCCTCCGCTCCCTCAGCTGCCTACACAGTTCCTCTCGCCGTGCCTCTACTCTCTCCTTCTCCCTTATCGCCTCCAGTAGCTCCTCCCTCTGACCCACTAACTCCTGCTCCCTCTGGACCAATAGCCCCCTTAACCTGGTGGCCTCCTCTCCTATTCTCCCGATACGCCCTGTAGCTGCCTCCTGCTGCCCCGTCATCCATGCCGTGTGCCCCCCCCCCCCCCTAAAAATTACTTGGGGTTACCTCTCGCCTGTCTGACGACGGCACTGTTGGCGCCGTACCTCCTCTCTCGCCAGGGCCTTAACTTTAGCCCATGGCCCTTTTCCCGCGAGCATGTCCTCCCAGGACCACCATTGGCCCACCGCCAACCTCTCCAGCTCCTTACCCGGCGCTTGCTCCTGGACACGCTGCTTGGTCCTGTTTTGGTGGGATCTTCTGTCACGATCGTTGAAGGGAGTGGACCAATGCGCAGCGTGATAAGTGAACATACTTTATTTAGATTCACCACACGAAACAAAAACAACAAAATGATAACGTGAAGTCCTTGGTTACATACACAAACCAACACGGAACAAGATCCCACAATACACTGTGGAAAACAGGCTGCCTAAGTATGGTTCCCAATCAGAGACAACAAGCAACAGCTGATACTCGTTGCCTCTGATTGAGAACCACCCCGGCCAACACAGAAACACATGAGCTAGATAATGAACCTAGAACACAAACACATAGAAACTACACACCCTGGCTCAACATAACAGAGTCCCAGAGCCAGGGCGTGACACCGAAACGTTTGACCAAAGTTAAACAATTTAAAAGCAATGCTACCAAACACTAATTGAGTGTATATAAACTTCTGACCCACTGGGAATGTGATGAAAGAAATCAAAGCTGAAATAAATCATTCTCTCTATTATTATTCTGACATTTCACATTCTTAAAATAAAGTGGTGATCCTAACTGACCTAAGACAGGGAATTTTTACTAGGATTAAATGTCAGGAATTGTGAAAAACTGAGTTTAAATGTATTTGGCTAAGGTGTATGTAAACTTCCGACTTCAACTGTATATATATATAGTACCCCACTGCTTTAAAAACTCTAGTGGAACGCATACAACAAAAGTTCCCCATATTGTGCAAATGATGTATTGGCTTTAAGGGGGAGGGTCTATAAACTAATTTATTTACCCAGCAGGCACAATGTATGAGTTTCCTCTTAAATCACAGAAATTGACATCGCTTGGAGAAAAAACTCTCTGTGACTGAAGTTTAAAGTTGACGTGGGTATATAGCCTTTCCTTCCCAATGATGAATGTCCTAAATGTCGAAAGGTCAAGGAGAGCACAGGGCCATAGGTGAAGGGACAGGGAGGGCGGGGGGTTGGGGGGTTCTGTGGAGTTATACCAAGCTCAACATCAATGTTGGCAAAGCTTGACTCTAACACTGTCAATTTCGTTTTGTATTTTTGTTTTTCCCAATAGAGATGCAGTGAGATTTGAGTTTGACGAGGGAAATAGGCAGCTTTTTTTACTGTGGGACCCGGTGGGGACTCTGAGTACCTAAAGGAAAACATCTGTAACCTGATACAGGAATTGCTTGAAATACCCCAAGGCTGTGACTCACCCAACAGTTTTCTAACAAAGCTGGCGACAAGCTAAATGTCACGGGCCCATGTCCAACTTCCAAAATATTTGTAACAGGCTTCCTTTTGTTCCACACATACCCCACCCATACTGATAGTGAAAATTCTGGGCCCCACATTAATTTGATAAAAGCATCCTCTTGGCACCTTTGCTGTTTGGATGAGGAGGCCATGTGAGGTACTGGACCATTATTGTCAAAATACATGAAGGCCCTCTGATAAATTGGAAAAATGTGGAAACAACAGTCAAATTATGCACATGAGCAGTTTTCAATTAGAACTGTAGTGTTAGTTTAGTAATTTATGGAAAATCACTTAATTGACAAAGACAACAAAAAGGTGTGGGGTTGGGGGGGAAATCTCATCAGAGAAATTGGTGAAAACCATAACATCTCTTTGTCACACCCTGATTTGTTTCACCTGTCTTTGTGATTGTCTCCACCCCCCTCCAGGTGTCGCCCATCTTCCCCATTATCCCCAGTGTATTTATACCTGTGTTCTCTGTTTGTTTGTTGCCAGTTCGTTTTGTTTCGTCAAGACTACCAGCGGTTTTCCCCTTGCTCCTGTCTTTTTCAAGTTCCTGGTTTCCAGGTTTTGACCATTCTGCCTGCCCTGACCCTGAGCCTGCCTGCCGTTCTGTACCTTGTCACACCACCCTGAATTGTTGACCTCTGCCTGCCCTGACCCTGAGACTGCCTGCTGCTCTGTACCTTTTGGACTCTGATCTGGATTACTGACCTCTGCCTGCCCTTCACCTGTCGGTTGCCTGCCTCTTGTTTTTGTAATAAACGTTTGTTACTTAGACACTGTCTGCATCTGGGTCTTCTCCTGAAACGTGATAGTACGAACTGGCCTTTCTGCACACTCATTGGGTCGTCGGCCAGCCTATCCTCCGGTTTCCACCCTCAGTCCAACGGCCAGTCGGAGTGCGCTAACCAAGACCTGGAGACAAATCTGCGCTGCCTGGTCTCCACCAACCCCACCACCTGGAGCCAGCAACTAGTGTGGGTTGACTATGCCCGCAACACCCTTCCCTGCTCTGCCACGGGTCTTTCGCCTTTTGAGTGTTCCCTGGGTTATCAGCCCCCGCTCTTCCCAGAGGAAGAGGTTGGTATACCCTCGGCCCAGATGTTTGTCCGCCGTTGTTGTCGTACCTGGAGGAGAGCCCGGTCAGCTCTTAAGACCACCTCCAGGTACCGACGACAAGCGGACCGCCACCGGACCCTGGCTCCACGGTATCGTCTCGGGCAGAAGGTATGGCTGTCCACCCGAAATCTGCCCCTCCGGGTGGAGTCACGCAAACTTTCCCCCCGGTTTATTGGCCCTATCCCCATCTCCAAGATCATTAGCCCCTCTGCTGTTCATCTTCTGTTTTCCTGTACCCTCCGTATACGTCCCACTTTTAATGTGTCTAGGATCAAACCCAAGTCTCACAGCCCTTTATCCCCAGGGTATTTATACCTGTGTTCTGTTTGTTGCCAGTTCGTTTTGTTTCGTTAAGCCTACTAGCGTTTTTTCCCTTGCTCCTGTCTTTTTCAAGTTCCTGGTTTCCAGGTTTTGACCATTCTGCCTACCATGAGCCTGAGCCTGCCTGCCGTTCTGTACCATGTCACACCACCCTGGATTATTGACCTCTGCCTGCCCTGACCCTGAGACTGCCTGCTGTTCTGTACCTTTTGGACTCTGATCTGGATTACTGACCTCTGCCTGCCCTTGACCTGTCGGTTGCCTGCCCCCTGTTTTTGTAATAAAAGTTTGTTACTTCGACACTGTCTGGGTCTTCTCCTGAAACTTGATACTTTGAGGGTATATTAGATTTGTGCTGGTGTCATGGTTGGCTGCTCTGAGGCAATATCTATTGCATCTCACATCCTACCCCGACTGCCTGGCCATGCTGTAGCCCCACTGTGCCGCGTCACACTGTATGACTGACTATACACAGGTGCATGATGGGATGGACTGCAGCGATGCACTGATCTGCAGGGTGTGGTGGCAGAAGCCTTGGCATGGTGGGTCTGTCTGGAACTGGCAGCAGGCCCATTATTTGGCCCTTTATTTATCACTGCCCTGAATGGAGGCATTTGGTGGATCTGAAAAGGGGGATTATTTTCTTGCAACCCCAGTGAGCTCTTTGTGTAGATTAGTTGATATGGAATGTGTTTGAGTGGCTTATTCCTTCTTAGTGATATAGAGCACAGGAGCTGCTGATTTGCATCTGTCTCAATACAGCTGCATCTACCACAACCAAACATTAACCCTTGGCCTACAATGGTCGCGCCCCCCGCGGAAATCTAACATAAATCCCCATCAAGCTAGACATGTGTTTTTGAATGGGCTGCGTCTCAATCCGCCGATATCGCCCTTCCGCATCTGCAGTAAAAAGTGGAATGAGCCAGAGTGGTGTTTGTCAAACCATGAGACATCCCGAAAATTGGTCTTCTCACAAAAACGCCTGTAGCGTCCGAAAGGTTTGGCCCAGAAACTATATTGAAAGCTGAGACTCTTGCGAACACGATGGTTTTCTCCGTTTTGCCCTAGGATGCCCACAAGCCTCACAAGACTCATCTGAATGTCGCCAGTACCAGTACCTAAAATAAGGCAGTGGGAGAGGACAAATAAAGGGGCTAAATACATGTAAGAAATATATATATATAGTGCATTCGGAAAGTATTCAGACCCCTTGACTTTTTCCACATTTTGTTAGGTTCCAGACTTATTCTAAAATTGATTAAATTGTTTTTTCCCCCTCAATCTACACACTACCCCATAATGGTAAAAAAGTTTAGAAATTGTTGCAAATTTTTTTATTTATAAATAACTAAAAAAATTACATTTACATAAGTATTCAGACCCTACTTTGTTGAAGCACCTTTGGCAGCGATTACAGCCTCAAGTCTTCTTGGGTATGACGCTATAAGCTTGGCACACCTGTATTTGGGGAGTTTCTCCCATTCTTCTCTGCAGATCCTCTCAAGCTCTGTCAGGTTGGATGGGGAGCATTGCTGCACAGCTATTTTCAGGTCTCTCCAGAGATGTTCGATCGGGTTCAAGTCCGGGCTCTGGCTGGGCCACTCAACGACATTCAGAGACTTGTCCCAAAGCCACTCCTGTGTTGTCCTGGCTGTGTGCTTAGGGTCGTTGTCCTGTTGGAAGGTGAACCTTTTCCCCAGTCTGAGGTCCTGAGTGCCCTGGAGCAGGTTTTCATTAAGGATCTCTCTGTACTTTGCTCTGTTCATCTTTCCCTCGATCCTGACTAGTCTCCCAGTCCCTGCTGCTGAAAAACATCCCCACAGCATGATGTTGCCACCACTATGCTTCACTGTAGGGATGGTGCCAGGTTTCCTCCAAATGTGACCCTTGGCATTCAGGCCAAGGAGTTCAAGCTTGGTTTCATCAGACCAGAGAATCTTGTTTCTCATGGTCTGAGAGTCTATAGGTGCCTTTTGGCAAACTCCAAGCGGGCTGTCGTGCCTTTTACTGAGGAGTGGCTTCCGTCTGGAAGGTTCTCCCACCTCCACAGAGGAACTCTGGACCTCTGTCAGAGTGACCATCGGGTTCTTGGTCACCTCCCTGACCAAGGCCCTTCTCCCCCGATTGCTCAGTTTGGCTGGGCGGCCAGCTCTAGGAAGAGTCTTGGTGGTTCCAAACTTCTTCCATTTAAGAATGATGGAGGCCACTGTGTTCTTGGGGACCTTCAATGCTGCAGAAATGTTTTGGTACCCTTCCCCAGATCTGTGCCTCGACACAATCCTGTCTCGGAGCTCTACGGACAATTCCTTCAACCTCATGGCTTGGTTTTTGCTCTGATATGCACTGTCAACTGTGGGACCTTATATAAACAGGTGTGTGTCTTTCCAAATAATGTCCAATCAATTGAATTTACCACAGGTGGACTCCAATCAAGTTGTAGAAACATCTGAAGGATGATCAATGGAAACAGGATGCACCCGAGGTCAATTTCAAGTCTCATAACAAAGGGTGTGAATACTTACGTAAAAAAGGTATTTCTGTTTTTAAATGAATACATTTGCAAAAATGTCTAAACCTGTTTTCGCTTTTTCATTATGGGGTATTGTATGTAGATTGCTGAGGATTTTTATTTATTTAATCAATTTTAGAATAAGGCTGTAACATAACAAAGAGAGTGGAGAATGATATGGAGAGACTTGAGTAATAGCTATGAAGTGGTTAGCCGATTACCACCACAATAATATTGCTCTATGGATTCTGGCACTTGGAGTTGGTGTTAAGAGACTATAGTTGACTCCATTAGTGTTGATATAACATGGGAGAATGGTGAGAGGGTCTGTTTAGGAACCCGGGCAGTAATAAAGTGGTATGATTAGTCCAAATGGCATCAGTATTGATAGCCTGCTGCCCCAACTGTTAGTCTGCTGCAAGATCATAACTGGACTAACACTATATTTTCATTACTCTTTCATTGATAGCCTTTGTTTTGTTGGACTTAGGGGACTGATACAGTCTGTTGGATGGATGTATCAGTATCCCTGTGCAATAAACTTGGGCCATAACAGTGTGTAGGCCTGTGACCTGTAGTAACCCCTAGGTGAGGACATCAGACAGTGGCATGCTTCAACCCACCACCATGGGTAATTTAGCACCCCCCTGCTAATAGGTCCTCTCTCGACATTTAATGAGGGGGAGGTCATGTGCATGGGTCCTATATTGATGCCCTTCCATGTGCCTGTTTTGTTTTCATTACAACAGTGACCCAAAATACATAAACCCAACCCAACCCAAACGACGGACAACAAACTTTCACAGGACGTTTAAACCACATGATCAACCCCCCATTCTTCGTCTTGGCAATAACAAATTTACACAGCAGATGTGTTAGCGGCAAATGTTTTGTTATGTATCTTGGGCACGTTAACAATAGGCTTTCAGGCAGCACTCCAGCAGTCATTCACCTTCAGGTTCTTGGATAAAGCAGTGGTCCTCACACTAAGATCTACAACTCTATCCTCTCTCTCCTTTCTAAAGGGCAACCATTTTAGCTTAATCAAATCAAATTGTATTTGTCACATGCTTCGTAAACAACAGGTGTAGACTAACATTGAAATGCTTATTTATGGGCCGTTCCCAACAATGCAGAAAGAAAGAAAATAGAGAAATAATAGAAAAGTAAAACACGTAATACTACATACACAATGAGTAATGATAACTTGGCAATAAAGAGAGAGAGTCGAGTAGAGTATTACTTTATTAATCCCAATTTGGGAAATTGTTTTATCACAACATGCATCATCAATGACTTACAATGACAGAACACGCAACAATGACCAACACATGAAAATAAATACACAGAGTACCGAGTCGATGTGCAGGGGTACGAGGTAATTGAGGCAGATACACTGAGTGTACAAAACATTAGGAACTCCTGCTCTTTCCATGACCTAAACTGACCAGGTGAATCCAGGTGAAAGCTATGATCCCTTATTGATGTAACTTGTTAAATCCACTTCAATCAGTGTAGATGAAGGGAGGAGACAGGTTAAAGAAGGATTTTTAAGCCTTGAGACAATTGAGACATGGATCGTGTATGTGTGCCATTCAGAGGGTGAATGGGCAAGACAAAATATTTAAGTGCCTTTGAACGGGGTATGGTAGTAGGTGCCAGGCACACCGGTTTGAGTGTGCTAAGAATTGCAGCGCTGCTGGGTTTTTCACGCTCAACAGTTTCTCATGTGTATCAAGAATGGTCCACCACCCAAAGGACATCCAGCGAACTTTGGGAAGCATTGGAGTCAACATTGGCCAGCATCCCTGTGGAACGCTTTCGACACCTTGTAGAGTCCATGCCCCAACGAATTTAGGCTGTTCTGAGGGCAAAAGGTGGTGCAACTCAGTATTAGGAAGGTGTTTCTAATGTTTTGAACACTCAGTGTATGTACATACTGTATAACTAGGAATAAAGTGACAGATAATAAAAAAGTAGCAGCAGCGTATGTGATGAGTCAAAAAAGTTAGTGCAAAAAGTGTCAATGCAGATAGTTAAATAGTTAACTAAATAGCTACCCTGAATAATTATTTAGCATTCTTATGGCTTGGGGGTAGAAGCTGTTCAGGGTCCTGCTGGTTCCAGACTTGGTGCATCGATACCACTTGCCTTGCAGTAGCAGAGAGAACAGTATGACTTGGGTGGCTGGAGTCTTTGACATTTTATAGGCCCTTCCTCTGACATGGCCTGGTATAGAGGTCCTGGAGGGCGGGGAGCTCGGCCCCAGTGATTTACTGGGCCGTATGCACTACCCTCTGTAGCACCTTACGGTCGGATGCCAAGCAGTTGCCATACCAAGCGGTGGTGCAGCCAGTCAAGATGCTCTCAGTGGTGCAGCTGTAGACATTTTTGAGGATCTGAGGGCCCATGGCAAATCTTATCAGCCTCCTGAGTGTGAAGAGGCATTGTCGTACTCTCTTCACGTCTGTGTTGGTGTGTGTGGACCATGATACATCCTTAGTGATGTGGACACCGAGGAACTCGACCTGCTCCACTACAGCCCTGTCGATGTGAATGGAGGCATGCTTGGCCCTCTATTTCCTGTAGTCCACGATCAGCTCCTTTGTCTTGCTGACGTTGAGGGAGAGGTTGTTGTCCTGGCACCACACTGCTAGGTCTCTGACCCTATAGGCTGTCTCATCGTCATTGTTAATCAGGCCTACAATCATTGTGTCATCGGAAAACTTAATGATGGTGTTGGAGTCGTGCGCTGCCATGCAGTCGTGGGTGAACAGGAAGTACAGGAGGGGAATAAGCACTCATCCCTGAGGAGCCCCCGTATTTAGGGTGAGCGTGGCAATGTGATGTTGCCTACACTTACCACCTGGGGGCGGCCCATCAAGAAGTCCAGGATCCAGTCGCAGAGGGAGGTGTTCAGTCCCAGGGTCCTTAGCTTAGTGATGAGCTTGGAGGGCACTATGGTTTTGAACGCTGAGCTGTTGTCAATGAACAGCATTCTCACATAGGTGTTCCTCTTGTCCAGGTGGGAAAGGGCAGTGTGGAGTGCATCATCTGTGGATCTGTTGGGGCGGTATGCGAATTGGAGTGGGTTTATGGTGTCTGGGATGATGGTGTTGATGTGAGCCATGACCAGCCTTTCAAAGCTCTTCATGGCTACAGATGTGAGTGCTACGGTGTGATAATCATTTAGACAGGTTACCTTGGCGTTTTTGGGCACAGGGACTATGGTGGTCTACTTGAAACATGCTGGTATTACAGACTGGGTCAGGGAGAGGTTGAAAATGTCAGTGAAGACACTTGCCAGCTGGTCAGCGCATGCTCTGAGTATGCGTCCTGGTTATCCTTGTGAATGTTGACTTGTTTAAAGTTCTTACTCACATCAGCTACGAAGAGTGTGATCACACAGTCGTCCGGAACAGCTGGTGCTCTCATGCATGGTTCGTTGCTTGCCTCGAAGCTAGCATAGAGGGCATTTAGCTCGTCTAGTGGACTCGCGTCACTGGGCAGCTCGCGGCTGGGTTTTCCTTTATAATCCATGATAGTTTGCAAGCACTGCCACATCCGATGAGTTTCAGAGCCGGTGTAGTAGGATTCGATCTTAGTCCTGTATTGACGCTTTAGCTGTTTGATTGTTAATCGAAGGGTGTAGCGTGATTTCTCATAAGAGTCCGGATTAGTGTCCTGCTCCTTGAAAGCGGCAGCTCTAGCCTTTAGCTCGGTGCGGATGTTGCCTGTAATCCATGCTCAGTGCAGATGTTGCCTGTAATCCCCTAATTTCAAACCATGGCAGCACAATAGGCCTAATATCTGATGTTTTACATATTGTAGGCCTACCGCTGGAATATAATTAGTCGAGATTAGGATTGACCCCATTTAGTCGACTGGTCAATTGTTTGGTTGATAGGCTGTTGGTCGACCGAGATTTCTTTAGTCGAGCAGTAGCAATAAATAATAATTTAATGGTGTACAAGACACCTGTCTGATTGCCGCCTGTCTGAGTAGTGTAATCCATTGTGAAAGCCGTGAGAATGGCAAAGTCCATCACTAAGACATGCTACTGAAAATGTATATGGTTATATTACGTAAGAACAATGGTGCAACACTAATAAAAATAACATTTTATAACAAATGCGCTTTCTCTGAAACATCAGTGCGCTGTTGAATTGGCACATTTTCCTATGTGCATAATAGCAAAGTTAACCAGCATATTGGTGTTGAGAACAATGTGGCGGAGGCAGCAGCGGAGTTAGGAGATGAGAAAACAGCACTTGCCTTAATTGACTAAGAAAAGTGAGGAGAGAGGAAACGCCAACTTAATTAGGTCTGTAATCAATAGCCTAACTGTTAAATGTTCCTGGCTTGAGAAATCATCCATATACAGTACCAGTCAAAAGTTTGGACACACCTATTCATTCAAGGGTTTCTTTATTTTTACTATTTTCCACATAATAATAGTGAAGACATCAAAACTATGAAATAACACATATGGAATCATATAGTAACCAAAAAAGTGTTAAACAAACCAAAATATATTTTATATTTGAGATTCTTCAAAGTAGCCACCCTTTGCCTTGATGACAGCTTTGCACACTCTTGGCATTCTCTCAACCAGCTTCATGAGGTAGTCACCTGGAATGCATTTCAATTAACAGGTGTGCCTTGTTAAAAGTTAATTTGTGGAATTTCTTTCCTTCTTAATGCATTTGAGCCAATCAGTTGTGTTGTGACAAGGTAGGGGTGGTATACAGAAGATGGCCCTATTTGGTAAAAGACCAAGTCGATATTATGGCAAGAACAGCTCAAATAAGCAAAGAGAAACGACAGTCCATCATTACTTTAAGACATGAAGGTCAGTCAATCCGGAACATTTCTAGAAAGTTTCTTCAAGTGCAGTCACAAAAACCATCAAGCGCTATGATGAAACTGGCTCTCATGAGGACCGCCACAGGAAAGCAAGACCCAGAGTTACCTCTGCTGCAGAGGATATGTTCATTAGAGTTACCAGCCTCTGAAATTGCAGCCCAAATAAATGCTTCACAGAGTTCAAGTAACAGACACATCTCAACATCAACTGTTCAGAGGAGACTGCGTGAAAAAGGCCTTCATGGTCGAATTGCTGCAAAGAAACCACTACTAAAGGACACCAATAAGAAGAAGAGACTTGCTTGGGCCAAGAAACACGAGCAATTTACATTAGACCGGTGGAAATCTGTCCTTTGGTCTGATGAGTCCAAATTTGAGATGTTTTGTTCCAACCGCTGTGTCTTTGTGAGACGCAGAGTAGGTGAATGGATGATCTCCGCATGTGTATTTCCCACTGTAAAGCATGGAGGAGGAGGTGTTATGGTGTGGGGGTGCTTTGCTGGTGACACTGTCTGGGATTTATTTAGAATTCAAGGCACACTTAACCAGCATGGCTATTACAGCATTCTGCAGCGATACGCCATCCCATCTGGTTTGGGCTTAGTGGGACTATCATTTGTTTTTCAACAGGACAATGACCCAACACACCTCCAGGCTGTGTAAGGGCTATTCGACCAAGAAAGAGAGTGATGGAGTGCTGCATCAGATGACCTAGCCTCCACAATCCCCCGACCTCAACCAAATTGAGTTGGTTTGGGATGAGTCGGACCGCAGAGTGAAGGAAAAGCAGCCAACAAGTGGTCAGCATATGTGGGAACTCCTTCAAGACTGTTGGAAAAGCATTCCAGGTGAAGCTGGTTGAGAGAATGCCAAGAGTGTGCAAAGCTGTCATCAAGGCAAAGGGTGGCTACTTTGAAGAATCTAAAATCTAAAATATATTTTGATTTAACACTTGTTTGGTTACTACATGATTCCACATGTTCTTTCATAGTTTTGATGTCTTCACTATTATTCTACAATGTAGAAAATAGTAAAAATAAAGAAAAACTCTTGAATGAGTAGGTGTGTCCAAACTTTTGACTGGTACTGTATATCTACAGAAATAAGACAGATCCTGCTTCTGTTTGAGTGTTTGTTTAATAGCCTACTGATTCTGTGAGCACCAAGCCTCATGCAACCACAACATGTTTCACAAATTCTGCTGTTTTTAATCTTTGTTATGCTGTAATAAAGGCTTTACACTTTTTTCTCATTAGAACAGCCTCTCTGGTATTACTTATAATTTATTTAGTATTTACACTCTTCCAAATTGTCAGAAAAATTATCTATATAATAATAATAACCCTTATTTTTCTTAATCTCCTTCTTATTGTTATTATTACTATTATTATGATCATCATTAGTAGGCTTAGAATAGCAGCCTTGTATAACCACCATCAAGCTGTAGGCCTCTTTAGTCTTAATACCATAACTTACCTATATTTCAATCAATCATTCATTCTTTGATTTGAAATGCAATCAAGCATTTTCGTTTTAAAATAAAATAAAGCGACCCTTGAATAATTAGCGCGAAAAAAAATGTACCATTCCATTTTGGAAATTACATTCACAAATGAATGTGACTGTTTTTAGTCGTTGCTGTAATAAAGGCTTTACAAACAATCAAAATAACATTACAGCAGACTCTCTGGTATGCTTATAATTTATTTAGAGTTGTTTACATTGTTCCAAATGGTCTGAAAAATTATATTGTAATCTAACGGCACCTATTTGGCACACATAATATGCACGCAGAGCTTGCTCCATAACTTATTTTTCTTGATCTCCAGTATTTTCCACAACTAGTCAAATCTATTCCACACATCTGACTTCCCCTTTACCTCCTGAGCAACCAGTAAACATTCCCCCGTTTCAAGTTCATTTGTCACATCCTCTGCATCCATTTTGCTGTCACGTGTTCGGAGTTTGTTGTAACCAATTTATTGATGTAATTATGGTATGCTATCGGTCAGGCCCTATTGGTCACGTGCATGTGATGCAGACGTGTCACATTAAGAGAGCAAGGGTTGAGGGAATAGGGAATGTTTTTCCTAAACAAATTAGGGATTTCGGTAACAGAACTTTTCAGTCAGAAATGGCTCTAATTATGTTGCAGCCTCAGCAACATGGACTGCGCGATAAACACTGTTGAAGTTCTGTAGTGGTCACTGCAGCATGGAGGCGAGAGAGACAACGGGTGCTAGTCACACAGTCACTCACTGTCATTTGTTTTAACACAGTGCAGCAAGTCTGCGCACAATCAAATCAATTGCGGTCGGACTCCCTCTAGTCATTTATGTGTCTTAATTATTTCATTGAACAGTGTGCTTAAAGCATCAGACAAGCTCAGTGCATATAGTTGATTTGATTAAAACACATAGGATGTGTCTATATATGGAAAAATACACGTTTAAAAATGTCTAACAATCAATTGGTCGAAAGAACAGACGACTCTTGGTCGACCAAGAGTTATTTTTGTCGGGGACAGCCCTAGTAGAGACAGTGTAGTGGCTTAGTCTGAAATAGGACATTCTCCTCAATCAGGCCCTCATACAGAGTAGACTGATTAAAAAGTCAATACTTAACACAGCCCTCTGATCGCATTTGAAGGCACTTGACCCATGATAATACACTTAGGTTGCGGGTTAAAATGTCTTCAATTGTATTGAGTTGAAGTCAGACCGTGTAATGTGACTTGCTGACCCATTTTGGCTCAAATATTCTGGGAACATTTTATTGTTTCTTTTCCCAGCAAATTGGGTGAAGAGAGAACTCAAAACAAAAGCTGCCTGATCTTAGCAAAGCACATGTTTCTACTGTCTCATGACCAGCCCTGACTGGACTGGGAACATGCTGTGGTTCTCAACCCAGAGGTGTTGTACTGTATCTGAAATGCTCCACTGAATATAAAATACATAAAAGGCTTAGACCACAGGGTGGGGAGAATGGGAGCTTTTAAGATTCAGCAGACTTTGTCTGTAGGTCATCCTGATGAAGGACTTCAGCTCCTCTCAGCCTGCGGTGGATGTGGAGATTGTGGACATCCATCCATCACTCTCCTTCTCCTGTCCTAGTCTATAGGCCTTAGCTCCTGCTGCCACTTCCAACATGGTCATGTGCCTTGGCACATGATGACAAGGACGGGAGGGTGTAAAGAGGGAGATATTTCACATCGACACACCACAGAGAGTCTCATGATCTGTATTGACCACTGCTCCTCTGACCACCGTATCGCTCCACCCTTTCCTGTAGGGTGGGCGATCTGCCACCGCAGCGACCCATAGGAGCCGATGTCACTATACATTCTCTCCTTATTATACGAGAAGTGAGCTCCTCTAAAAATAGCCCTGCGCTGGCCCTTAGCCAATCAGAGGAGAGACGGAGGCTGCAGGGAGGAGAGAGAGAGGTGGCTGGGGGAGGCTGGTCGGGTATTGGGGCTGCAGGCAGGCTGCCATGTTGTCTGCCTGCTAAAGGTTATTCTCTGAGTCACCCTATTTTCTGACCAGGATTCAGGACACAAGGGGAGGGAGACAGCTGCAAATCTGGGACTGTGCAAGGCGTCTGGCCAACAAACCCGATTATAGGGTGAAACGTCAGCTCTTTTCAGCCTGTTCTGGGTTTAAATGGACGACCAGGCGAGCCGAAGGGATGACAAACTCATTTACAGCAGAGATAATGGTGCAGAAATTATCCAATTATCACTCTCCATTTGCAGCTCTTCATTCATTTTCCAATTGGCCACTTCCCCTGAATACAAATATCATCTGTGAAGATATTTTCTCACATTCTCAGTGCTTTATCTTGTTATATTAAGGGATACTTATTTTCAATTGTATAATTTTTTACCTTTAATAATATGAGGTCACAAATGAGGCTAGGGGATGATCTCCTCCACCCTTTCTGTACTACCACTGCAAATCAAAGGCCAAAGCGGTAATAAGGCTATACAGTAAAACCCATTTTCACAGTGTAGGCAATCCTCTGTTTCTCATTAATAGATGAGGTCATTGGTTGTCTGAATGGGTCCATATAACCATTTCATTACTCCTGAGTATGGTTCCTCTTTACACTCTAATGGACATCCACACCCCTGGGACTAAAACCCTGGGTCTCCGATTCCCTCTCATCCCAATAAGCCCTAACTCAGCAGTCTTTAAGTCCCCAATCTCCCATACACCTGACCTCAACATCTTTTAGCACTCTCTTAGCCCCTCCTTTCCCTGTGATTCTCATTCAATGTCTGTTTCTTTCATACATTCACGTCACATGCATAGTACAGAGAATCCGACATTAATCAGCTTTAATAGTAACACCATGATGCCTCAGAATATATCCCCATCCTACTTTCCTTACTGATACAGAGGGGAGTGGCACGGTGTCTGGAACTCTATTTCTTGCTGGATAATGTTGAGTGGAGACGAGTACAGCATACTTCTGACATCAATAACAAGTTGCATTTCTCTGAAAAGAACATCAAGTCATGATGACCATTATGGTCATCATGTTACTGAATGTTTCCGTCAACGGCACTACAGGACTCTCGTTATAGAAAATCCTAAACTGTATTAAACTGAAGCATGCGTATATATACAATGATACTACTGTATATTTATATAGCAATATCTCTATAAATACTTTATCTGCACCACCATTTAGTATGCATCATGAGTATGGATAGCTTTTACAGGTCAGGCACTCTAAAGGGCTTTCTTTTCCATTCACTTTGATGTAGAGTGGGGGGATGCTGTGTGTATTGAATGGATGTGCTTCAGCAGCCATATGTAACTAACTTCACATGCGCTAATTATAGCTCTGGGCTTCATAATCCTTTCCCTCTCCAAGACCTATTGCTGCCAATGACATCAAATACAGTTGAGCGACCACACACATCTCATTAATGCTTCTATGGTTTTCTGTATTATTATTATAATGAGTGATTGCAGTGGCATCTCAATTTCTAGGGAGAAACCTGATGATCAATGTACGAGTAAGTGTGGCGTGTAGGATCTTAATTTGACCTATATTGTCACAGCAAAAATAATCCTGCAGCAACAGTATTTGAACATTTAGTCCCTAATGTTGCTTGATCGGTGGTTAGGCTATTAGCTGGCCAAAAATAGGCTACATGAAAAGTGCAATACTGTTAATATAATAGAACCGTGTGTTAGTGTGGGTTTTCAGTGAATTTATGTAAATCACGAAGCTCATCTACAGGAAAATTCTCAGCAACAAACGAGTGATCAAATTAAGATCCTACATACTGTATGTACCCGCTATGCATTATGCATAGTGGGATGTACAGTACGTATTCTACAGATGTAGGATTTTTTATTATTTTTTAAACGTTTTAGGGGGTAGATCAGCTTTAATATTGCAGATAGATTGTTACTTCCATCAATGTAATTGTCTGCATCACTTCCAATCCCCCAAATGTTTTATTTCACAAATATATATATATATATATATATATGTATATATATATATATATAAATACATACATACATATATACAGTGCTATGAAAAAGTATTTGCCCCCTTTCTAATTTTCTCTACTTTTGCATATTTGTTATACTGAATGTTATCAGATCTTCAACCAACACCTAATATTAGATAAAGGGAACATAAGTGAACAAATAACACAACAATTACATATTTATTTAATTTATTTCATAAACAAAGTTATGCAACACCCAATTCCCCTGTGTGAAAAAGTAATTGCCCCCTTACACTCAATAACTGGTTGTGCCACCTTTAGCTGCAATGACTCCAACCAAATGCTTCCTGTAGTTGTTGATCAGTCTCTCATGTCGCTGTGGAGGAATTTTGGCCCACTCTTCCATGCAAAACTGCTTTAACTCAGTGACGTGTGGGTTTTCAAGCATGAACTGCTCGTTTCAAGTCCTGCCACAACATCTCAATTGGGATTAGGTCTGGACTTTGACTAGGCCATTCCAAAACGTCCAATTTGTTGCTTTTTAGCAATTTTCATGTAGACTTGATTGTGTGTTTTGGATCATTGTCTTGCTGCATGACCCAGCTGCGCTTCAGCTTCAGCTCACAGACGGATGGTCTGACATTCTCCTGTAGAATTCTCTGATACAGAGCAGAATTCATGGTTCCTTCTATTAAGGCAAGTCGTCCAGGTCCTGAGGCAGCAAAGCATCCCCAAACCATTACACCACCACCACCATGCTTGACCTTTGGTATGATGTTCTTACTGTGGAATGCAGTGTTTGGTTTTCGCCAGGCATAATGGGACCCATCTCGTCCAAAAAGTTGACTCAAGTTTGTCAAAAAGCACCTGGATGATCATCAAGACTCTTGGAAGAACGTTCTATGGACAGATGATTCAAAAGTATAACTTTTTGGACGACATGGTTCCAGTAATGCCTGGCGAAAACCAAACTCTGCATTCCACAATAGAACATTTCTATTTGCCATATATTTTTCAACTGTACTGTGATGTAGGATCTTAATTTGATCACGCTGTTGCAGGAGAACATTCCTGCAACGCATACTTTTTTAAATTGTGCTGTATTTGAGGTTTAAAAAGGCTTCTTAAGTTTGGAATTTCCATTTTGAAATGTCAGACTTGATTTTCCCTTATGAAAAATGTATCAACCCCTACAAAAATTACCATGAATTATAATCCACATAATGATTCACATTTCCTGTTGCTGGAGGATTTTTTCCTGCTGTAGCAAACTGGCTCAAATTGAGATCCTACATCTGTATGAATGACTTAATGAATTACATTTCATTTTTGTGTCAAATCGCCAATTGGCAACCCATCCCTTACGGGATTAATTGACACATAAACAAACATTACAATAATTCACTGTGGTAATTAAATTATAATTATTCTTCCGGTGTTTTCTGCATTGCACATCGCAAAAAGAGTGAAAGAATGTAAGGTAAAAATCAATACATAATAGTAAATAAGGTTATCCAAACGATAATTATATCCCTAGAGCAGTAAAGGAATATACATGTTTGATGTGCTGCTGACTTCACAAAAGGAATTTTCATGGAAATGGGCAATAAAGTGTAAGGTCATATACTGTATCTTATTGAATAATTATATATTGTATTGTATCATATCAATATCAATATATCATATCAGTGTCTGTATAGTATATTGCTGAGGATGGCAGGTTGGTGAATCTTAAATGTAATGAAAGAGAGGGAGAGCAGAGAATTGCAGTTTTTGTGTTCAATAACATTTATTGGCAGACTAAATAGCCTTGGTTTCTCAACTGACTGCCTCGCCTGGTTCACCAACTACTTTTCAGATAGAGTTCAATGTGTAAAATCGGAGGGCATGTTTTCTGGACCTCTGGCAGTCTCTATTGGGGTGCCACAGGGTTCAATTGTCGGGCCGACTCTTTTCTCTGTGTATATCAATGATGTCGCTCTTGCTGCTGGTGACTCTCAGATCCACCTCTACGCAGACGACACCATTTTGTATACAACTGGCCCTTCATTGGACACTGTGTTAACAAACCTCCAAACGAGCTTCAATGCCATACAACACTCCTTCCATGGCCTCCAACTGCTCTTAAACGCTAGTAAAACCTAAATGCATGCTCTTCAATCGAACGCTGCTTGCACCCGCCCGCCTGACTAGAATCACTACTCTCGGCGGGTCTAACTACAAATACCTAGGTGTCTGGTTAGACCGTAAACTCTCCTTCCAGACTCACATTAAGCATCTCCAATCCAAAGTAAAATCTAGAATCGGCTTCCTGTTTCGCAACAAAGCCTCCTTCACTCATGCTGCTAAACATGCCCTCGTAAAACTGACTATCCTACCGATCCTTGACTTCGGCGATGTCATTTACAAAATAGCTTCCAACACTCAACTCAGCAAATTGGATGTAGTCTATCACAGTGCCATCCGTTTTGTCACCAAAGCCCCATATACTACCCACCATTGTGACCTGTACGCTCTCATTGGCTGGCCCTTACTACATATTTGTCACCAAACCCACTGGCTCCAGGTCATCTATAAATCACTGCTAGGCAAATCCCCGCCTTATCTTAGCTCATTGGTCACCATAGAAACACCCACCCGTAGTATGCGCTCCAGCAGGTATATCTCACTGGTCATCCCCAAAGCCAACACCTCCTTTGGCCGCCATTCTGTCACGATCGTCATAATGAACGGACCAAGGCGCAGCGTGATATGAGTACATACTTTAATAGGTACTTTCAATATAACACAAAACAACAAAAACGATACGTGAAGTCCTCGGTCATAAACACAAACCTTAACAGAACAAGATCCCACAAAACACAAGTGCAGGCTGCCTAAGTATGGTTTCCCAATCAGAGACAACAAGCAACAGCTGATTCACGTTGCCTCTGATTGAGAACCACCCCAGCCAACATAGAAACACATAACCTAGAACAGAACATAGAAAACGAAACATAGACACTGCACAAAGAAACTAACACCCTGGCTCAACATACAAGAGTCCCCAGAGCCAGGACTGCGACCGCGCCAACATAAACCCAACAGGGGAGGGACCGGGTGGGCATTCCACCTCGGAGGTGGATCCGGCTCCGGGCGTGACCACCACCCTCTAACAACCCCCCCGTAGCGCCCCTGGTCTGGTCTGGCCCCGCTGGCAGGAGCTGGACTGGACATCGGTGGAGCGGATTGCTTAGGCGCCGGTGTGGAGCAGCTGACCGGTACCTGACCAGGCACCAGTGAAGCAGGCACGGGCTGTGCCGGACTGACGACGCGCACCACAGGCTTGGTGCGGGGAGCAGGGACGGGCCGGACCGGGCTGGCGACGCGCACCACAGGCTTGGTGCGGGGAGCAGGAACAGGCCGGACCGGGCTGGCGACGCGCACCACAGGCTTGGTGCGGGGAGCAGGAACAGGCCGGGCCGGGCTGACGACGCGCACCATTGGCTTGGTGCAGGGAACAGGAACAGGCCGGGCCGGGCTGGCGACGCGCACCATAGGCTTGGTGCGGGGAGCAGGAACGGGCCGGACCGGGCTGTGGAGACGGACTGGAGGTCTGGAGCGAAGAGCTGACACAACCCGTCCTGGCTGAATGCCTATTTTTACACACTCTGTGTGAGGCATCAGCACAGGACGTACAGGGCTGTGTACTCGTACTGGCACTACAGCACGTGACACTGGCGCAGGATATCCGGGACCGAGGAGGGGTACTGGAGGCCACGAGCGTTGAGCCGGCACACTCCATCCTGGCTGCATGCCCACCTTAGCACGACACGTGCGTGGTGCTCGCACAGGACGTACCGGACTGTGCCGGACCACTCGCGGCACAGTACGCAGCTCCACATACCTCGGATCCTGCCCAGTCTCACGCTGCCTAGCCTGAGTACGGGGAGTTGGCTCTGCTCTACCTCTAGGCTCCGCCAACCTCCCTTCCAGCCCCCCAAACCCGGTGGCCTCCTCTCCTAATCCCCAAACTCGCCCCGTAGCTGCCTCCAGCAGCCCCGTCGTCCATGCTTGGTGTGCCCCCCCCAAAAAATGTATTGGGGTTGCCTCTTGCGTGTCCGACGTCGACCCGGTTGGCGCCGCTGCTACTCTCTATGGCGCGCCTCCACCGTCTCCTCCCACGGACGGCGATCCATTTCGGCCTGGATTTCCTCCCAAGTCCAGGAACCCTGCCCGTCCAAGATCTCCTCCCAAGTCCAGGCTGTCTGCTCCTGGACACGCTGCTTGGTCCTGTTTTGGTGGGATCTTCTGTCACGATCGTCATAATGAACGGACCAAGGCGCAGCGTGATATGAGTACATACTTTAATAGGTACTTTCAATATAACACAAAACAACAAAAACGATACGTGAAGTCCTCGGTCATAAACACAAACCTTAACGGAACAAGATCCCACAAAACACAAGTGCACAACAGGCTGCCTAAGTATGGTTTCCCATCAGAGACAACAAGCAACAGCTGATTCATGTTGCCTCTGATTGAGAACCACCCCGGCCAACATAGAAACACATAACCTAGAACAGAACATAGAAAACGAAACATAGACACTACACAAAGAAACTAACACCCTGGCTCAACATACAAGAGTCCCCAGAGCCAGGGCGTGACACATTCCTTCCAGTTCTCTGCTGCAAATGACTGGAACGAACTACAAAAATATCTAAAGCTGGAGACACTTATCTCCCTCATTAACTTTAAGCATCAGTTGTCAGAGCAGCTTACCGATCACTGCACCTGTACACAGCCCATCTGAAATTAGCCCACCCAACTACCTCTTTGTTATTTATTTTGCTCATTTGCACCCCAGTATCTCTATTTGCACATCATCTTCTGCACATCTATCACTCCAGTGTTAATACTAAATTGTAATTATTTTGCACTATGGCCTATTATTATTGCCTTACCTCCATAACTTACTACATTTGCACACACTGTACATAGATTTTCTATTTTCTATTGTGTTATTGACAGTACGTTTTTGTTTATTCCATATGTAACTCTGTGTTGTTGTTGTTTTTATAGCACTGCTTTGCTTTATCTTGGCCAGGTTACAGTTGTAAATGAGAACTTGTTCTCAACTGGCTTACCTGGTTAAATAAAGGTGAAAAAAAAAAAGGTGTCATTCCAGGGTTGACACACAGATAAATCCAGTCTTGAATAAACCACTAAGCCTGTGAGTGTACTTGTCTCTCTGTGTGCACGATAGCAGAAGAGATGGGGTAGGTAGCATGACTGAGAAAAATACAGCAGTGTCTTGTGGAATCCATCTCTGCCCCTCACCCACTTGCTGTTGTCTCTTTCTTTACCTCTTCTCTCTCTCTCTCTCTCTCTCTCATCTCTCTTTCCATCTCGCTCCCCCTTCTCTCACAGCCTATCTCGCTCTCTCTCCATCTCTCTCCCTCTCTCTCTCCCCTCCCTCTCTCTCTCCCTCCCTCCTTCTCTCTCCATATAATTCGCTCAGCTGCTCTCCTTGTTGAGGGCGTCCCAATCTGCTTCAGCAGTACAGATCAGTCCAGCTTCTCTCTCTCTCTCATAAGAGCAGCGCATGCACGTACGCTCGCACACACACACCCACCACGCAGAGATACACACTCACAGACGCGCTCACACACACGCAGACAGGCACAGACAGGCACACCGAGCAGCCTAATCCACCAGCTCCAAGACGCAGCCAGAGCCAGCTAAAAGACACAGCCCCGTAACAGCAGGCCAGCATGGATGCACTGAAGAAAGGATTCTCCATGGCCAAGGAGGGTGTCGTGGCAGCAGCGGAGAAGACCAAGGCAGGGGTGGAGGAGGCAGCTGCCAAAACCAAGGAGGGAGTCATGTATGTGGGTGAGTACAGGAGTGATGATGATGGCGATGGGTGTGGAGGAAAGACAGAGGTGGTTTGCTGAAGATAGTACATCACAGTTTTTATGTGGGATAATCTGGTTCACATTTTGATCCTGTGATGCTTGCCTGGTGTGCTTGTTTTTTGATGGATCAGTGTACTAGTCTGTCTGCGAGGTTTGAATAAAATGGGACAGACAACCAGGCACTGCATGTGCTAAATATTACTAGTAATGGAAACATAGATAGTGTAGCAAGAGGGAGGGAATGTTGAACAAGAAAAGGAGAAAGATGATGAAGGACCGAAGGAAAGGGGCAAGAGAAGGGAGAAATACTTTAACTTGGCTCTGCTGTGCCACCCATCCACCTGCCTGTCTGCACGCTGCAGCAGTGAGATTTATCATGGGCGTCTCACAGCGTGACTAATGCAGCTAGCCCCATGGTCAGAACCCCCGTCAGCCCAACACAACCCAGCACAGCACAGTTCACCTGAGCACTACTGACATACAGAACACCGAGACATAGAGAGAACACTGACACATTAGAACGCTGAATCATACACAGATTCATACAGAACACTGAGACGTTTAATGCCATGTGGTCCTGTTACAGCACTGACAACCTGGAGGAGACGGAGGAGAGGAAATGGCAGAGAGTGAAGGAGAGAAAGAGGGAAAGGATAAACGAGTGAATGAAACATTTGAGAGTCATCTGATTCCTGGTTTTATTTCCGGTGGGTGAACGGAGGGGAGGAGAGAGAGAGAATTAACAAGAGTGCAAGAGAATGAGGTAACAAGACAATGAATGAATGGGTGTTGCACTCTCAGATTCCAATAATTACAGTTAGTGGGATTCTCATTAATTGGTTGTCAATAAGCAGAGACAGAGGAGGAGGCTGTATCCATCCTTATCCATTCATCAAAAATCATCACCACCACAGGGGGTCCACCCCGTTCTTCTGAAGGACATAGTGGAGCCATTCGGCCACAGAGGGCAGGGCCCATCACATTTCACTGGTTTATTGATTTTCACAGCACTGTAAAGAGATCATTTGACCTCTAACGTTACTGCTCAGTCAGATATCTTATCATCAGCTTAATTTTTGTCTCCTTTTTTATCTTTGTCGTTCTCTCCCCTTCTTCTGAAAGCGAATGAGGCGCACTAATCCCCCCATCCCTGTCAAAGTGTGAATCCCTGTATACCCATCCAAATACATCACTGGATTTACTGTGGCTGGGACAGTCAGAACTGCCTGTCTATGATCAAACAACAGTCAGTATTGAGACAGTGGCTCTCCTTCACTGCCTGTATCTCTTCTCAGTGAGTGATCCTGACCGACAGATAGCACTGATAAGTGGACTGTGGGGTGGTGGTGGGATGAAGGAGGTGGGGGTGGCAGGGCAGGGATTGGAGTGGCGGCTAAAAGAGTGGCAGCATTCTACACCGGAAAGGCAAGCAGATATACACACACAGACAGCCATACACCCATAGAGAGAGCCCAGTGCCCTACCAGGGGAGCTAGCTGCGGGGCTAAGAAAAGAGGGAGTGCCCTGAGACAGTGGTGTCGGAGCAGTGGAGCGTGCTGACACACAGCCAAGACCCACCAGGCCTCCATCAAGCACTTTACTGTGTGAGTCATCTACGGTATGAGAGAGAATGGATTATGATTTTTTTTAAGGAGGAGAATCATCTCAAATCCCCCCTGTCCCTGATCTGCTGCCTCTGTTTATCTACACAGCCTCTCACTGAGCGCTAATCCCTAGTGTGTATATGTGTATGTTTGTGCCCGATGCTCAGCTGCTCCTGGGTGGGTGGCAGACAGTCACAAGGCCCAGTGCTACAGGATGGTGAGCAGAGAGGATGGATGGATGGATAGAGGGAGGGAGGGAGGGAGGGAGGGAGGTAAAAGCTTTATCCCAGAGTATAGGCTGTCTCCCACAATCACAGATGAGAGGTCACAGAGTTACCTTCGTATGTATGCACACACGTAATGTCTGGATTGTGCCGCTGTCCATTCAGCACCACATTCATT
Source organism: Coregonus lavaretus (assembly GCF_964263955.1). Taxonomy (NCBI): domain Eukaryota; kingdom Metazoa; phylum Chordata; class Actinopteri; order Salmoniformes; family Salmonidae; genus Coregonus; species Coregonus lavaretus. The sequence goes on from NC_140023.1 coordinate 17,593,387, forward strand.
TAGCCACTTTGTTCTCTCTCCCTCTCTCTCTGGTCTCGCTTCCTCTTCTGTCTCTGACATAAGTACCATCTTATCATAGTAGGATGTCAGGAAACTCTAGACTACGACGGTGTAAATTAATCAGAGAGAGAGAAACAGACCCCACAGAGCCCCAGGACAACAACACAATTAGACCCAACCAAATCATGAGAAAACAAAAATAGAATTACTTGACACATTGGAAAGAATTAACAAAAAAAACAGAGCATGCTAGAACTAGAATGCTATATGGCCCTAAACAGAGAGTACACAGTTTCAGAATACCTGACCACTGTGACTGACCCAAACTTAAGGAAAGCTTTGACTATGTACAGACTCAGTGAGCATAGCGTTGCTATTGAGAAAGGCCACCTTAGGCAGACCTGGCTCTCAAGAGAAGACAGGCTATGGGCACACTGCCCACAAAATGAGGTGGAAACTGAGCTGCACTTCCTAACCTCCTGCCAAATGTATGACCATATTAGAGACACAAATTTCCCTCAGATTACACAGATCCACAAAGAATTCGAAACAAACCCAATTTTGATAAACTCCCTTATCTACTGGGTGAAATACTACAGTGTGCCATCACAGCAGCAAGTTTTGTGTCCTCTTGCCACAAGAAAAGGGCAATCAGTGAAGAACAAACACCATCGTAAATACAATCCATGTTTATGTTTATTTATTTGCACATTGTTACAACACTGTATATATACATAATATGACATTTGAAATGTCTTTATTCTTTTGAAACTTCTAAGTGTAATGTTTACTGTTAATATTTATTATGTATTTCACTTTTGTTTACTATCTACTTAAATTGCTTTGGCAATGTTAACATACGTTTCCCATGCCAATAAAGCCTTTAAATTGAAATTGAATTGAATTGAAATTGAATTGAGAGAGAGATGCAATGGAACCCACCTCAAATGAACACCCTAAACATGTAATTGTTGTGCAGTGTTGCGTTCATGTGATACTAAATATATCTCTCGTGACAGACTAAACAATTAGCTTGCCAGCGTGCACGTGAAATTTGGTTCTGGGAGCAGCGATTACTACATACAAAATCAAAGATGCTATCACATTCTTATGAGACAATGACGTCCTGTATTTCAGTTGTTATCTTTGCTTATAATCACGCTAGCATTATATATTTTGTGGCTGTGTAGTCATGTATTATAGTATCAGTATCTACCATCTCAGCTGCAGGGGAAGTATTTGTAACCACAGATTGCTAGATTCCTCACAAAACTGACCATGTTACAACATTGATGGTTGCTTGGTGATATTACCTCCTCTCTATTGATTACAGCATTGACAGTACAATAGCCTGGCTCCTGTGTCTGTCTGTGTTCTACATAGGACAGTAGGACTTTTGCCCATGGAAATGTCCATGTCCCCAGTACTAAATTAGCCCATTGTCGTGTAGGGTGTACAATAACAATGACACGCTTGACAAGAGAAATGTGTTTGTGTGTGGGGACTGGGAGTGACTTTCAGACACGTCTCCCGGCTCAAAGGGTCAGAAGGGGAAACAGAGCAACGGCTTGTTGTGTTGGTGATTTGAGTGGGAGGAAGGGAGGGAGTGAGGGAAGGAGAGAGGGGGAGAGAGAGAAATCCACTCCAATGCTCCATGCCAGTTGTATTGAGGACGTTGAGTGGGTTTGGCTGGCCAGCAGGCCTCGACCCATACAGTTCTTTGGCTGGAGGAATGACTGACCTTTTCTTCCCTCAAGGAGTCTTTGTGAGGCAGAGATGGGCTGAGCTCCAAAGGGCCCAGAGAGACTGGGAGAGAACAGACAGTACTGGACCAGCTGAGCAGAACCCATTGGTCTTAAAACAGACACCAAGGATCTGGCCCTATAAAATAACCATGAGAGAGGGAGACTGTTTCTATGTGCCCAATTCATTAAGTATTGAAGTGTTAGGGAAGCCTGGAGATGTTGATCGGGGTTATACACTCCCCTACATATTTATTTGGACAGTAAAGGTAAAACTTTTAATTTAGCTCTGTACTCCAGCATTTTGGATTTGAGATATCATTTTTCATGAGTCGGCAGTACAGAATGACACCTTTTATTTGAGGGTATTTTCATACATATCTGTTTTATCGTTTAGAAATGAAAGCACTTTATGTATCTAGTCCCCTCCATTTGAAGGTGTTTTAAGTAGTTGGACAAATTCACTTATATTTGTATTAATTCCTAGCACGCAATGATTACATCAAGCTTGTGACTCTACAAACTTGTTGGATGCATTTGCAGTTTGTTTATATGAATAATGTTTTGTTTATATGAATAATGATGAGTAAGAAAATTACAGAGGCATAAATATCATACGCCAAAAAATGCTAACCTCCCCTGTTATTGGTAATGGTGAGAGGTTAGCATGTCTTGGGGGTATGATCTTTGTGCCACTCATCATTATTCATGATTCAGTCATGATTACCCATAATCATGGTAGCATCCACTTTAACGTAGAAGTGTTTAGAAACCTATTCTATTCTTATTTACAATAAAAGTTACTCCAAAATGACACAATACGTTATTTACCATTCATTTCTATTGGGCACAACATAATCTGAAACACAACCAAAACAAACTGCAAATGCATCCAACAAGTTTGCAGAGTCACAAGCTTGACGTAGTCATTGGGTGCTAGGAATATGGGACCAAATACTAAACATTGTGTATTGTATGAAATGACCCTCAAATAAAAGGTGACATTCTGTACTCTTGTCTCACATGAAACATCTAAAATCCAAAATGCTGGAGTATAGAGCCAAATTAAAAATGTTAGCTTCACTATCCAAATAAATTGGTAGGGGAGTGTACAGTAGATTGTACAAAACTTGGTGTCCTTACTGAGCTATTCCATGTTGCCATATGATTTTGAAGCTGCATGCTATGCATTGATAGTGGAAGGGGCGAGTTACCCCCATCCAATGTTAAGCGCTTTGAGTTTGAGAAATGCTATTTAAACATAAATCCTCTACCTCTTCTTAAGCAGGATGTTTCTCTCTTTTACAGGGAACAAGACAAAGGACGGGATGGTAGCAGGTGTGAACACAGGTAAGCGCAACACTACCCACTGAAAATACACTGCATTACATTTCATGACTATACAGGGGTCAGACTCTGAGGTTTTTTCACAAACCATATTCTGAGGTGAAACATTGGTCCAAGGACAAAGTACGACAACTCCCTGTCCCCTTTTCCCAGTGGCCCAGAGAACGACTGACCAGGCCAATATTGTCGGGGACGCAACGGTTTCCGGGGCCAATGAGCTGTCTCAGCAAACAGTGGAGGGGTTGGAGAATGTGGCGGTGAACTCTGGATTGGTGAACCAGGTGAGTCACATCTTGTCTTTTCATATTGTGAAGATGACAAACTCCTTTCCTCTACAGGGAATTGTGGGCTGGTCGCTTGGAGGTGGTTGAATTAGAGCCATATACAGTTATAACTAGGGTTGCAAAGCTACCGGTAATTTACCAATGTTACCTGAAACTTAGGTAATTAACAGGTAATCTATGGTCATGTATGGTAACTTTGGTAATTTATACTTGAATAACTAAATGTATTCGTTTATAGTATTCTTTTTTTTATTCTATATATATCTGTGTCCATATTGTCCATGAGTTTCTAGGGGATAGACCATAGGGTTCAAGAGAAAATAGCCTAATGAATGAAAAAAGCATCTAATCAACAATGCCATTATTTTCAATTAACTCTACAACTTTATGTTGTATTATAACTTTTCCAACTATTGTATTTTTTCACAACTCTCACCAGTTTGGCCCCACAGCCTGGTCTCATAGACTAGATGTAACATAGTAAACATAAATCCAGGGACTTTCAAATTAGTATGATATGTTACATTTGGTATGGTTTTATAAGACAGATGGTTACTTACGAAATGCCCTGAAGTACCCAAAAAGGCCACTAGATGTCATCTGATAAAATTCCATATTCCTTGAAAGTTACCAAATTCTGGTAGTTTATTGGTAAACTTCAAAAGTTTCCAGTATTATACCCTCCCCTTTGCAACCCTGGTTATAACATACTTGAGATCAGCCTTGGGATTCCAGGAGAGGAGTCTTCAACATGTCCTTCCTTCAGCAATCTTATCCTGGTCAAAAACACTAATTTTTTCGAAGTCAACTTTAGCGTCAGTTATAAGGAATGCTGAGTAAAAGTATCAAAGCTTACTGGGACCTTTCGTGTCTGTGAATATCTGTATGTGAGTGTTGTTGGTAACTTGTATTGTTTCTTCTCTTTCCACCCATAACTGGGGTGTCTGGCAGGAACAGGGACAGGAAGAAGCTGTAGCTGTAAAGGCTGAGCATGAGGTGGCTGGTTTTGGTTTGGAAGGGGTGTGTGGTGGAGTTTAGTAGAATGAATGAACGAATGCACTGCATGATGCTTGCTGCCTTTATTGCCTTCTTATGATTGAAGCACCATGACTTTATTTGCAGTAATTAGCAGTCAACTTGGATGCTGACTGGTAGACTACAGTAGTGCTTGGGTGCTGGTTGGTTTGAAGGGGGACACATGGATGTGCGACTGCTCAGCTCCAAATTAGCAAATACTTCCTCAAGCTGTGAATGTATGTTCACACTGGGGAGAATTCCAACCCAAGTGAAGCATGCGTAAATGAAACGTAATTCCTTTTTATGCACTTTTCTCTCTATGCGTATTCTGACCTTGAACTTAAGAATGAGAATAGCATGCTATTGACCCGCTATTTGTTTGGGATGGAGATCAAATAAATGAAGGTGTAGCTGCAGATACACCATATTCTGACCTTGACTTAATTCCCTAATAATTCCACCACCTTTACGCGCGAGGAAACCATGAATAAGGTCTAGCGAACCTACCGGTTCCAAGTGGAAAAAGCATCTACTTTCTTTTTTTACGATAGAAATAACACCCTTCTACGTGCACTATAATTTTCAACTTGATAAGAGCTATTGATAAGAGCTAGGTAAATGAGTAATGTGTTTGGATAAGGGAATAGTAAATACAAATGACACTTGTCATATGGCAGCAAACTGAAGCATATCAACATATTAACTTTCCCACAGTAAAGTTTAAGAAATGCTGTGCAATTATGCAGAATTCAAATTGTACGGCCTTCTACCTTGCAGGGATGGGCACTCTCAAATGTCTTAATTATCATGTTAAATATTAGCCACTATCAGTATCGACCATCAGTAGGCCTAATAACCACACGTATTCAACTGCCAATTTACTGTTAGTTCCCTTCAGTTGGTATAGACTACTTTATCATTCCATTTAATTACATTGTTTCGTTTAACTTCATTTGTTTCCCCTGTAAACGCCATCATGGCCGTGTGGTTGTTGCTGAGGATCATTAGTAACAGTTGATAGTATAAAAAAAGACATGTAGGTTAGTTAAGTCGTTATGGAGCGGCGCACAGACCAAGCCATAGCAGTTTGAACCCGATGCATGGTGAAATACTTGACCTTCAAAAAGAAAAGGAAAGCCGCACACTCTAGGAGCTCAGATGCAATAATTTAATATCTTAATAACCAACGTTTCGACAGACAAGCTGTCTTCATCAGGGTATAAATACTTGACCTTGTCATCACACAGTTCCATGGTTAGTGCAGGCAATAGACGAGGGTATAGCCTACTATTCTACACTATTCTCCCTGTTAGAATTCTATGTACACTAATCTACCAACATTACCATGGGTTAAAGAACTGAATGTGGACATTTTCAGAATGAATCAAACCACAGTTTTCTTTCTTTCGTGTGTAAAGGCTCTCCAAACCTGTTTTTTATGATTCATAAATCATTTCCTAAACCTAAATAATCTACAAAATCAGAGTATTTTTTTATCTACCAATTGGTGCTGAAACGGAGACGAATATGTATATACTTAGATGGCTTTCTAGCATTGATATCTAATATTTTGAACCCTTTCTCTCTATATATTCTAGTGAGTGTCGAAAGAATTCTAACTTAAAGGTACATCATATTTAAAGGGATGGCTTAAGATGGATGTACTGAAAACCCTACTGAATAAAAACTCGATGAGAAACTCTGTTGGCCAGCAAGTGAGAGGGTTTTTAGTGGTTGAATTAAATGTATTCAGAGCGCACAAGGTAGCCACTCAAGTCTGAATATCAAATACTGAGAAGTGTGTAGGAAAGGAGTGCGTAGGAAAGGAGTACATTTCCTAAATCTGAATCGGCCCCATTGAGATTTTTTTGTTGTTGCAAGAACACAAGCCCCCAATCCCAAATCATACAATGAATTCAAAGGAATACAGACCATTGAAAAAAAAAGTGTGCATATAAATGAAATAATGCAACGAATTTAAAGGTAGAGTATAGATACCTTTCAAATATTAAATTGATGAAGGTTAACTTAAAAGCTGCCCTCCAGTATAGTGTGGTCATTTGTCATGCGGTAAAGATGGCTGTGTCCCCGCTATATTAACATGCTTCTCCTGCCTCTGACCCAGCAGGTTGGGCTCTATGGCTGCAGGACAGATAGAGTGTACTCTGGGACAAGGTCTTTGTTTGTTCGCAGCATAATGATAGCATTACTTAATTCCACTCAATTGAAATATGTTCTTTGTTTTTGTTTGTGTGTGTGGGTGAACATGCAGGCATGCGTGGGTGTACGTGTATGTATGCCGGTGTACGTGTATGTATGCCGGTGTGCGTGTGTGTGTGCACATTTGTGTGCCATTTCTTCTCTCAGGCTCTTTGTAATATAAAGCAAGAAGATCCATCTGTAATTAAATCCACAGCCCTCTCCATCGCTCCTCACCGCAGCAGGCAATCAACCCGCTTCCTTTTTCAATCTCCTTCTATCTCTCCATCTCTCTCTCCCGGCTCTATTATATGATCCTTTTCAAAGGCACTAAAAAGCCTTTTGTAGGAGAGAGTACAGTAGAGGGAAGGTCAAAGTAAACAACTGTAGACATACCATATATGGCACAATCATCCTCATTATCACAATTTCAGTCACTGTTATAGTATGTGGTAAGGACATTATTGTAGCAACTTCTTGCTAGAATTATTACCCACAATTATAATCATAAGAATAATTATATTGGTGATAATTATTCCCACAGCAATAAGGTTGATCATATTAATATTTCTATAACCAAATCAAGGAATCATGAATAATCATAATCAAACTTGATAATCAAACTTCAGACCATTCACCAAACTAATATCATAATTCCATCCCGGGAGTCATAATTATAATTTCTATCCTAATACAGATGATTGCAGTGGTAATTGTTGGGCATTAATCAATTAATGAGGAAACTATCAAGGATCTTTTCTCCTGAGTGCCTGAGCCCCTGATATCTCAATTCATTGTCTGCCATTGAAGCCATAACTACCCTACTAAAGAGATACCTGTGCATGTCGATTAACCAGAACCGTGGTTTGAATACACTAACATCTACATTTCTCTCAAGCTTAACCCTCCTCCAAGTCCATTACTCACATGCTCAGCTGGAGATTGCGTCAGAGGAAGTTGTCATCACCATCCTCCTCTGTAGCAGCAACAGGCGGCTGCAGAAGTAGTAGTAGCGGTAGTAGTAGAGATGGTAATCTTTTCGATGGTATATCTATTCATTCTCTTGCTAATCCGCTTTCTATGTTTGTGCCACACAGGGTGACTTCTCACAGGGAGCTGAGCAGGCCGGGCAGGCAGGACAGTAGAAGAGTGTGTGTTTGTACTTCTATAGAGGGGTGGGTTCTGTGTGTGCGTGCTTCCGTGTGTTTGTGTGCGTGTTGACATATACAGTGCATTCGGAAAGTATTCAGACCCCTTAGCTTTTTTCACATTTTGTTACGTTACAGCCTTATTCTAAAATTTATTAAATTGTTTTTCCCCCCTCATCAATCTACACACAATACCCCATAATGACAGAGCAAAAACTGAAATATCACATTTACGTAAGTATTCAGACCCTTTACTCAGTACATTGTTGAAGCACCTTTGGCAGCGATTACAGCCTGGAGTATTCTTGGGTATGACGCTACAAGCTTGGCACACCTGTATTTGGGGAGTTTCTCCCATTCTTCTCTGCAGATCCTCTCAAGCTCTGTCAGGTTGGATGGGGAGCGTCGCTGCACAGCTATTTTCAGGTCTCTCAATCGGGTTCAAGTCTGGGCTCTGGCTGGGCTAGCAGGTTTTCATCAAAGATCGCTCTGTACTTTGCTCCGTTCATCTTTCCCTTGATCCTGACTAGTCTCCCAGTCCCTGCCGCTGAAAAACATCCCTACAACATGATGCTGCCACCACCATGCTTCACCGTAGGGATGGTGCCAGGTTTCCTCCAGACGTGACGCTTGGCATTCAGGCCAAAGAGTTCAATCTTGATTTCATCAGACCAGAGAATCTTGTTTCTCATGGTCTGAGAGTCCTTTAGGTGGCTCTTGGCAAACTCCAAGCGGGCTGTCGTGCCTTTTACTGAGGAGTGGCTTCCGTCTGGCCACTCTACCATAAAGGCCTGCTTGGTGGAGTGCTGCAGAGATGGTTGTCCTTCTGGAAGGTTCTCCCATCTCCAGAGGGGGTACTCTGGAACTGTCAGTGACCATCGGGTTCTTGGTCACCACCCTGACCAAGGCCCTTCTCCCCCGATTGCTCAGTGTGGCCGGGCGGCCAGGTCTAGGAAGAGTCTTGGTGGTTCCAAACTTCTTCCATTTAAGAATGATGGAGGCCACTGTGTTCTTGGGGATCTTCAATGCTGCAGACATTTTTTGGTACCCTTCCCCAGATCTGTGCCTCGACACAATCCTGTCTCGGAGCTCTACGGACAATTCCTTCGACCTCATGGCTTGGTTTTTGCTCTGAAATGCACTGTCAACTGTGGGACCTTATATAGACAGGTGTGTGCCTTTCAAAATCATATCCAATTAATTGAATTTACCACAGGTGGACGCCAATCAATAGAAACAGGATGCACCTGAGCTCAATGTCTAGTCTCATAGCAAAGGGTCTGAATAACTATGTAAATATGGTATTTCTGTTTTTGTTTTTTTAAACATTTGCAAAAAATTATAAAAACCTGTTTTCGCTTTGTCATTATGGGGTATTGTGTGTAGATTTATGAAAATAATATAAAAATAATCAATTTTAGAATAAGGCTGTAACGTAACAAAATGTGGAAGTGTTTATGTATAGTCAGGGAGCAAGGTGGCATCATAGCGATATGTTCATTTGATGTGCTTGAAGGGGTCCTAAAATTGCTGTGACATTTGATGTAGTGTCCGAATAACAGCAGGCGATCTACTAACATGTAAAGGTAAAGAGTTTAACTTAAGGGCCATGGCAAAAAGCCCTAGCACACAGACTCACACAGTCATAATGGCCATACAGTGACAGGTATGGGGCTAGATGTGAGCTAGAGGATTTGTTACACCAGGGTATCATTCATCCATATCTCCAAAGCTGCCAGATAATCCACTACTGTGCCAAAACAGACAAGTTGGCTAGTCCGTTTTGATGAATACCATCTGCAGTAGAAATCTGTGACTTCTGCTTCTCTCACAATATTAAAATGTTTATTTCCCTCTCCTCTCAATCTCAGGAGAGTTGGTCCTGACCTCAGTGATCAGCAGCGGCCTCCCTCGTCTGTTTTAGCTGCTGCTTGTCCTGCGTCTCCCATCGCCACCTCATGGGCCCTGGGGAACACTACCGCTCCCAGTGTCTCCTCTCTGATGCTTTCTTTGTGTGACTCGATGGAAACAAAAACAAATGGGAAAATCCTCCCCAGCCACAACAACCCTCACCATACACACTCTACACATTCCTACCCTAATGCCTTTACTGTCCATATACCTCATCCCAGACATTTACCCACCTTACCACTGTGACCTTCCTCACCCCCCATCCCCTGCGCCCATCACTCAAGATCACCTTACCACACATACAGTACACACACGCATACACACCACGACATTGAGAAAGACTTTGCAGAACAATAATTTTCTTCCTCCCCTAGAGGTTCGGCAATGTGAGACTTACTGGTAGTGTGCACGCTGTAAGCTAACGCAACACCTGTACTTATACTGTAGATGTACTTATATCAGTGTTTGCTTTGGTCAGGTTTGTTGATTAAGATGTGTTTGAAGCCTGTGTATATTTAACCCCTTGTGTCTTAATGCCTGACATCCCCTATCCCTTATTATGACAGATCAGGGTTCAGGGTCAGAGTGAAAGTGGAGATCTGGGTTAACAGTATGACATATTGTCTGTTTACTCCCCATACTCACATGACCCATCACATGACCCAGTCTCACACCTGCAATGGGGCTGCAGTACATGCAGGGTACTATGGGAACTATGTATCTGATAAACAGATACAGTCTGTGGTGTTTCCTGCTGTCTCTCCACCCAAACCTGGGTCTGCAATTATAGAGTTATCAAAGAGAGAAAAGTTACATCAGGAGTTTGCAATGGCCTTTATCTATAATTTGTTTGACTAGTTGCAATGAAAGGCAATAAATAAGATCTGTTGAGGCGTTTTTGTATGTGATCAGATTAAAGATAAAGTATAAGGTTCCCACAGATTCAGTATTTATTCCATTCCAGCCATTACAATGATCCTCCTATAACGCCTCCCACCAGCCTCCTCTTCTTGATATCCCATACATATGGTCTCAGAGGAATCAAATCTCTCCACCCCTTCATCATGCTTTCACTGTTCTGTCATACAAGCCACACCTCCTGTCACTCAACAATGTGCCCTGGCCCCTCCCCTGTCTGTCTGCTCTCGGTGGCTAAAACAGGTCTTTTAAACCATTACAGTGTTTGGCGTTTGAAGCCATCTGAAACGAGACTGCATGTTGCCTTACTAACATCCAGACACACATTCATTGGTACTAAAAACATAACCGCACACAAATAAAAATTCACATATCACACACATTTATCCAAGAATTAGAGTTGACACACTGGCACACACGTTCACACAGAAATGCAAATATATGTTGGCATCAAAGCAGACTGTTTATTTTATAAACAGTACAACTGAACTGAAATAAATAAAATATTGTTTAAATCCAAAGTACTTGTTTGTTTATGTCTTGTTTTATTATCTTTCATTATGGGATAATAATTTCCTGAGACAATACCAAATTGGGGCAAACACACCTAGACTGCTCATTTCATTATTTACACCTTCTCTCATACGTGATATTGTTGGCTACTCCTTTATTATTCTCAGCCTCCTCTCTCTCTCTCTCTCTCTCTCTCTCTCTCTCTCTCTCTCTCTCTCTCTCTCTCTCTCTCTCTCTCTCTCTCTCTCTCTCTCTCTCTCTCTCTCTCTCTCTCTCTCTCTCTCTCTCTCTCTCTCTCTCTATATATATATATATATCTCACTCTCTCTCTCTATCTCTCTATATATCTCTCTCTATCTCTCTGTCTCTCTCTCTATCTCTCTCTCTCTATATATATATATCTGTCTCTCTCTCTCACTCTCTATCTCTCTCTCTATCTCTATCTCTCTCTATCTCTCTCTCCTCTCTCTCTATCTCTCTCTCGCCACCTCACATCTTTATCTTATTTCCCTCTTTCTATTTCCATACTCACCAGACTATCTGTGCAGTGGAGCATAATTACTGCCTCTATAAATAATACCATACAGTGTAAACTGGATGATTATTCTGCTATTCTATTGAAGCAGGGCTCTCTATTGACTTGCTGGCTGGCTGTATTGATCTGCAGAGAGACAAACAGCAAAGGAGCAGTGGCAGCAATAGAAAGATCATCGTCACACGCTCTCCCAACTGCCACCCGGTGTTCAGTGGTGAAAGCAGAGTAGTGCGCTTGGCTTTTGTTCAAAACAGTCACAGAGCTATTACTTATTTAAGCCACATGTCCTGAACCTCCATTTGCATCCGAGAGTGATTCCCCGGAGATAGAAGAAGAAGCATACACACATTCACTACTCAAAGCATGAACACACACACGTGTCATACAGTACATACACACACACATACACACGCACACATGGATGGATGAATGGACACACACTCATGTGTACACACACACACGATGCACTCACATTCAAACATACAGTATACAGTTTATTAGGTACACCACCCTGTTCACAAAAATGTATCTCTCCTACAGACAGTGAGTCACGTGGCCGTGACTTGCTATATAAAGCAGGCAGACAGGCATCGAGGCATTCAGTTACTGTTCGATTGAACGTTAGAATGGGCAAAACGAGTGACCTAAGCGACTTTGAGCATGGTATGATTGTCGGTGCCAGGCGTGCCTTTTCCAGTATCTCAGAAACGGCCGCCCTCCTGGGCTTTTCAAGCACGACAGTGTCTAGGGTTTACCGAGAACGGTGCAAGAAGAAGCGGCTCCAGTGGGCACGCGATCACCAACACTGGACATTTGAGGATTGGAAAAACATTGCCTGGTCCGACGAATCCCAATTCCTGTTGCATCATGCTGATGGCAGAGTCAAGATTTGCCATAAACAGTCCATGGATCCATCCTGCCTGTTGTCAATGGCACAGGCTGGTGGCGGTGGTGTGCTGGTGTGGGGAAGGTTTTCCTGGCACACGTTAGGTCCCTTGATACCAATTGAGCAACGAACGTTTCCGACACCTTGTAGAATCCATCCCCCAAAGAATTCAGGCTGTTCTGGAGGCAAAGGGGGGTCTGACCCGGTACTAGATGAGTGTACCTAATAAACTGCCCACTGAGTGTATGTACAGCACTCACAGCCAGAGATTGTAGAGAGTGTGTGTTCATGTGGTCGATAACATTTGCACATAATTTATGGGCTTAAAAAAAGAAGACACCTGTACCATGTCAGATAGAATTGAAATGTATTCAATTTTGAGTTTGCATCCCAATATTACACTTTATATTTATCACAGAAAAATGAAATATAACCAAACTGTTTGACATAGAAACACCAGATTTTTGTCGTTAATTATTATTATTTTATTAATTATTACTATTTTTTTAATTACACCTGAACAAAAATATAAATGCAACATGTAAAGTGCTGGTCCCATGTTTCATGAGCTGAAATAAAATATCCCAGAAATGTTCCATAAGTACAAACATATTATTTCTCTACAATTTTGTGCACACATTTGTTTACGTCCCTGTTATTGAGCATTTTCTCTTTTGTCAAGATAATCTATCCACCTGACAGGTGTGGCATATCAATAAGCTGATTAAACAGCATGATCATTACACAGGTTCACCTTGTTCTGGGGACAATAAAAGGCCACTCTAAAATGTGCAGTTTTGTCACAAAACAATGCCACAGTTTTGAGGGAGCATGCAATTGGCATTCTGATTGCAGGAATGTCCACCAGAGCTGTTGCCAGATAATTAAATGTTAATTTCTCTACCAAAAACCTCCTCCAAGTCATTTTAGAGAATTTGGCAGTACGTCCAACTGGCCTCACAACTGCAGACCACGTGTAACCACGCCAGCCCAGGACCTCCACATCCGGCTTCTTCACCTGCGGGATCGTCAGAGGGGAAGGGGAGTGGGGGGTCTGGAGGTGTTTTTCTGTCTGTAATAAAATACTCATTCTGATTGTCTGGGCCAGGCTCCCCAGTGGGTCGGCCTGCCTCCCAAGTGGTTGGGCCTATGCCCTCCCAGGCTCACCCATGGCTGCGCCCCTGCCCAGTGATGTGAAATCCATAGATTAGGGCCTAACAAATGTATTTCAACTGACTGATTTCCTTAAATGAACTGTAAAATCTTTGAAATTGTTGCATGTTGCATGATATTTTTGATCAGCATAGTAACATTCCACCCATGAGGCCAAAGAGGGTGCATTTGGTAATTGACTGCAGGAAAGGGCTACTATGATAAAACTATTTATAAAAAATAAATAGAAATCTAAAGAAATTATAATAGTCAAATCATATTGTAAAAGCAGGTGAGCAGGTTCTATCTTTTTGGCCATTTTCTTGTGTTTTGTGGTGGAAAACTGAACGGGTCGAGCATAACATGTTAATCCTGTTACCCATAGATAGACAGGCTAGAAATGTTTTAACAATCTAAAAAAAAATTGTGAAGCTGGCATTCAATTGCCCCTCCCTATTGCACACAACAAGCTGCTATTCCCCCTGTCACAAGGGGATTTATGGCTGATTTAAGATGAAATCGTCAACCATGTTACTTCATTTGGCATTTAATATAGTACTTTTTTTAAATTTAAGCTCTTGAGAGGGGGACTGCGTTTTTAATTTTTTAAACCCTGAGGTCGACGTCCGCGCCCCCACGGACATCTAATTAGCATAATAAAAAATCCCCATACAAATGTCAGTTTAAGCTAGAGATATGTTTTTTGGCATTGGATGCGCCTCAATCCACTGCATCTGCCTATGTCGCACTTCCGCATCTGCGGTGAAAGGTGACAGAGCTAGAGCAGTGTTTGTCAGACCATGAGACATCCCGAAAATCAGTCTTCTCACAAAATAGTCTGTAGCGTCCAAACGGTTTGGCCTACAAACGTATTTATTTATTTTTATTTCACCTTTATTTAACCAGGTAAGCCAGTTGAGAACAAGTTCTCATTTACAACTGCGACCTGGCCAAGATAAAGCAAAGCAGTGCGATAAAAACAACAACACAGAGTTATATATGGGGTAAAACAAAACATAAAGTCAAAAATACAACAGAAAATATATATACAGTGTGTGCAAATGTAGCAAGTTATGGAGGTAAGGCAATAAATAGGCCATAGTGCAAAATAATTACAATTAGTATTAACACTGGAATGATAGATGTGCAAGAGATGATGTGCAAATAGAGATACTGGGGTGCAAATGAGCAAAATAAATAACAATATGGGGATGAGGTAGTTGGGTGGGCTAATTTCAGATGGGCTGTGTACAGGTGCAGTGATTGGTAAGGTGCTCTGACAACTGATGCTTAAAGTTAGTGAGGGAGATAAGAGTCTCCAGCTTCAGATATTTTTGCAGTTCGTTCCAGTCATTGGCATCAGAGAACTGGAAGGAATGGCGGCCAAAGGAGGTGTTGGCTTTGGGGATGACCAGTGAGATAAGATAAGGCAGGGATTTGCCTAGCAGTGATTTATAGATGGCCTGGAGCCAGTGGGTTTGGCGATGAATATGCAGTGAGGACCAGCCAACAAGAGCGTACAGGTCACAGTGGTGGGTAGTATATGGGGCTTTGGTGATAAAACGGATGGCACTGTGATAGACTACATCCAATTTGCTGAGTAGAGTGTTGGAGGCTATTTTGTAAATGACATTGCCGAAGTCAACGATCGGTAGGATAGTCAGTTTTACGAGGGCATGTTTGGCAGCATGAGTGAAGGAGGCTTTGTTGCGAAATAGGAAGCCGATTCTAGATTTAACTTTGGATTGGAGATGCTTAATGTGAGTCTGGAAGGAGAGTTTATATTCTAACCAGACACCTAGGTATTTGTAGTTGTCCACATACTCTAGGTCAGACCTGTCGAGAGTAGTGATTCTAGTCGGGTGGGCGGGTGCCAGCAGCGTTCGATTGAAGAGCATGCATTTAGTTTTACTTGTGTTTAAGAGCAGTTGGAGGCTATGGAAGGAGTGTTGTATGGCATGGAAGCTCGTTTGGAGGTTTGTTAACACAGTGTCCAATGAAGGGCCAGATGTATACAAAATGGTGTCGTCTGCGTAGAGGTGGATCTGAGAATCACCAGCAGCAAGAGCGACATCATTGATATACACAGAGAAAAGAGTCGGCCCGACAATTGAACCCTGTGGCACCCCAATAGAGACTGCCAGAGGTCCAGAAAACATGCCCTCCGATTTTACACATTGAACTCTATCTGAAAAGTAGTTGGTGAACCAGGCGAGGCAGTCAGTTGAGAAACCAAGGCTATTTAGTCTGCCAATAAGAATGCGGTGGTTGACAGAGTCGAAAGCCTTGGCCAGGTCGATGAAGACGGCTGCACAGTACTGTCTATTATCGATCGCGGTTATAATATCGTTTAGGACCTTGAGCGTGGCTGAGGTGCACCCATGACCAGCTGGGAAACCGGATTGCATAGCGGAGAAGGTACGGTGGGATTCCAAATGGTCGGTGATCTGTTTGTTTTGACCCCTCTATGGACAGATGAGACTCTCGCGAACACAATGGTGTTCTCCGTATTGCTATACAATGCCCACAAGCGTCTTGGGACTCAGTACAGCGGATCTGACAACTTCTGTCTGTAGCATCCAAACTGTTTGGGATACACACTGCTCTGGGATGCCCACAGGTCTCACAAGTCTCGTCTGAAGGTCCCCTGGTACCAGTTGAAAAAATTAATGGAAGTATAAAGGAGCCTGTTTAGTGCCAAACAAAATATGTTTCCTGATCTTTCTTATATCTAAGATATAGGACAGACACTTCAGAACAAACTTCCTTTAGATTATTTTTTGGGGACTGTCTGTTGTTCCATGTAGTGAATCTGTCAACCACATCAAACCACACCCCAAAACCAACTCCAAACCAACTCATTAACATTTCTTTATTAATCAAATCTATAACAAGGCCAAATCAGGAAGTACAGTCACCCTTTAAGTCATTGAAATTTCGAGCTATTGGAATTTTAACATATTATCCCATGTACATTGTGTAATTTACTGATGGTCCCTAACTAGCCCCATAGGGATATCCAAAGTTAATCCAAATTTACCACAAGCATTAACATTGAGTTGCGTGCAGCTGCAATTGATGATTACCTGTGTGCGGCCAGCTGTGGGCAGGATTTAAATAAACCCAACCTTCCTTTAACGTTTTGACATACTCAGGTACAAAACTCAGTTTTGGACAAGACTGACTTTATGACCAAAATTATCCTATTTACACTTTGTAGTCAATTTTGACAGTAGAATAAATGTTTGACTCATATTGTCACGATCGTCGGGAACAGAGGAGGACCAAGGCGCAGCGTGGAATGCGAACATATTTATTAATAGATGATCAAAAGAACAAAACGAAAACGTGACGTCCCTGGTTACATTCACAAACCAACACGGAACAAGAAACCACACCCAATTAATGCCTAATGGCTACCTAAGTATGACTCCCAATCAGAGACAACGAGCTACAGCCGTCTCTGATTGGGAGCCACCCTGGCCAACATAGATATACAAAAACTAGAATACTCAAAGGAAACTCACACCCTGGCTCAACATACAAGTGTCCCCAGAGCCAGGGCGTGACAGTACCCCCCCCTAAAGGCGTGGACTCCGGCCGCGCCAACCAAACACCACAGGGGAGGGACCGGGTGGGCACTCCACCTTGGCGGCGGATCCGGCTCCGGGCCTGATCCCCACTCCAACCCCCCAAAGTACCCCTGGTCCGGTCTGGCCCCGCTGGCCGGAGCTGGACTGCACACTGGTGGAGCGGATTGCTCTAGGTCCGGCGTGAAGCAGCTGACCGGTGCTGAACCAGGCACCAGTGGAACAGGCACGGGCTGTGCCGGACTGACGACGCACACCACTGGCTTGGTGTGGGGAGCAGGAACGGGCCGAGCCGGGCTGACGAAACGCACCCCTGACTTGGTGCGGGGAGCAGGAGCGGGCCGGACCGGGCTGACGAAGCGCACCACTGACTTGGTGCGGGGAGCAGGAACGGGCCGAGCCGGGCTGACGAAGCGCACCACTGACTTGGTGCGGGGAGCAGGAACGGGCCGAGCCGGGCTGACGAAGCGCACCACTGACTTGGTGCGGGGAGCAGGAGCGGGCCGAGCTGGGCTGACGAAACGCACCATTGGCTTGGTGCGGGGAGCAGGAACAGGCCGGGCCGGGCTGGCGACGCGTACCATTGGCTTGGTGCGGGGAGCAGGAACAGGCCGAACCGGGCTGGCGACGCACACCACAGGCTCGGTGCGAGGGACAGGAACAGGCCGGACCGTACTGGGGACACATACCACTGGCCCTACGCGGGGATCAGGAACGGGCCGGACCGGACTGGTAACACACCCCAGTACCTCTCGCCGTGCCTCTACACTTTCCTCCCCTTTTGTGACCAGTGGCCCCCGTAACCTGGCGGCCTCCTCTACTAACCGCTCCATCGCGGCCCCCTGCTGCCCCGTCGTCCACGGCGTGAGCCCCCCCCTAAAAATTTCTGGGCGTCTCTCCTACCCGTGGACCAGGTCTCCAAGTCCCTCGCCAGCCTTTCGCCCTTCTGCTTCCAAGTCCGGCCCTTCTCTTCCTCACCCGGCTTGACCCAGTCGAGGAGGCGAAGGAGATCTGCTAGAGATCTCCCTGGCGATGGCTCCTGGACACGCTGCTTGGTCCAGTCTTGGTGGTTTCTTCTGTCACGATCGTCGGGAACAGAGGAGGACCAAGGCGCAGCGTGGAATGCGAACATATTTATTAATAGATGATCAAAACAACAAAACGAAAACGTGACGTCCCTGGTTACATTGACAAACCAACACGGAACAAGAAACCACACCCAATGAATGCCTAACGGCTACCTAAGTATGACTCCCAATCAGAGACAACGAGCTACAGCCGTCTCTGATTGGGAGCCACCCTGGCCAACATAGATATACAAAAACTAGAATACCCAAAGGAAACTCACACCCTGGCTCAACATACAAGTGTCCCCAGAGCCAGGGCGTGACACATATCGATGCCACATAGGCTGTTTTATAAATGAGAAGTTGGTTTTTAGGGGCAGTTGCTCTTTAAATTGAACATGTGTTCTTTCCCTTACAAAAATGTACCATGGTAGTACAATTAAAAAAATAGCATGTTTTTTTTTGGTCACTACCATGGCAGGATAATACCATGGTACTGGTGCAAATACCATGGTATTTTCCTGCCATGGTAGTGACCAAAAAAACATGCTATTTTTTTCATTGAACTAACTACCATGGTACACAAATGAACAGTGGTAGTACAATGAAAAACATACCATGGTTTTGTACTACATTTACATTTTAGTCATTTAGCAGACGCTCTTATCCAGAGTGACTTACAGTTAGCACATACATTATTTTATCGAACCCACAACCCTGGCGTTGCAAACGCCATGCTCTACCAACTGAGCTACATCCCCTGCCGGCCATTCCCTCCCCTACCCTAGCAGCATGTAGTGAAACATGAAAGCATGGTAGTTGTTTACATTATGATGGTCTTTGTCCCACCGTTTTTCGGGTAAAGTGACCATTTATGGTACTCACATAACGCAACATTGAATACTTGCTCTGCAATGGCAAAGCGTAGGCATAGTACCCTCTTAAATCCCTTCAACTCATAGTGAAAAACCACAACACACATGGTCTCATGGTCTAGTAGTGTAGTGTACCCTCAAACCTTGCTTGGGATCTGGATAAGGTATGGTGAGAAGAACGAAGGGAGTCTGAAACTTTGAAGATTAAAAAATATTTATGTTTATCTGGTGCATCTCTCTTCAATACAGTTCAGTTGGCTCTCTCTCTCATTCAACTGACTTGGCTACTCTTATACAATTCTAAATAGCCATACTAAAAAAACTATTTGTAAAAAGGTAATAATTATCATCTTATCTCATAGATACATTTTCCTCATGTAATTCTCAACATATCCCTAAAAACAGCAAGTTCTATATCGTGGAGCTCCGCCCCATAGGGGAGCTCTGCTCCTATTGGTTTACCCTCTGCCCTAAGGCAGCATCAGCCTGAGACAAAATTATGCACACACCTGCAGCCAATAGGAGTACAGGTGTCCCTATAAGAGGGGATGCCTCCCCTCAATCTGCCTCCCTTTATCTTCAGCGACTGGACTAGACTGAAGAAGCCAAGAAGAGACGAAGAGAAGACTCAGGACGAAGAAAACGCCGTCGATTTTCCAGATCATCGACGTCGTCCTACAATGAGCACACCAAGCTTATCCATAGGGTAAGTATTTAACAAAAGCTCTTTTCAGAGCTCAATGTCGCTGTTCCCCTTGGCGGCTGTCGACCCCCCCGACATATGTTTCGTGGGTTGAGGGACACAGCACGCCAGGGACAGCCTCATTAATCCCCCACTATGCGCCAGCTGCACCCTCCTTTTTTGAAGGAGAGGAAGCAGCGTTGGGCATTTTTAGGGAGGATATTCCTCTTGAGGATGTGCTATCAGTGTTAGTCTCAGCTTCTGAGGCATCATCTGAAGGCGCTGACTCAGGAGATGACAGGGCTATTGGGGAAGAAATGAATATTCTATTGGAAAAATTCATTACACTGACCCAGATGTTTAACACCCCTTTTCCTTCAGGAAATTGTGAGGTCATTACATCCCTGGATGATGACGCCACAGCCTCTCTGTGCTCTGAATTCTCAGGTCTCATTGAGTGGGCTGCTAAACAGCGGGAGATTAAGCTGCCCCCCATTCCCTCCAACCCGGAAGTGGATATGATGAAGGGCGGCCGTTACTCTCGCTACAGCTTGGCGTCAGACAGCGGCCTCCAGCAGCAAGGGAGCGGGCCTCGCCCCCCCCCCCCTGCAGCGCCAGAGGTGCCGGCGAGAGAGGTCATTAAAGCGTCATCCTGGCATCACCCGAAGGGCGGCCAGAAGAGACGCCGTTTATGACAGGCGAGGGGGAGAGAACAGAAGACGGCGCAGCGCCTGCTGTGATCGAGCCCACTGTCCCCCCCCACCCTACCGTTGAGTGTATGGAGGAGAATGTTTTTTGTTGATGTGTGTAATAAAGAGTTGGCTCTACTTGACACTGTCAAAAAAGAGCCCCTTTTCCATAATACATCCGAGAGCGTTCGACCTTCCTCACTCTCGCTCTCTCTCTTACCACTATGAGTGCAGCTCAGCCCACCATGGTGCGTTGCTGAACGCACACATAAGGCAGGTATATAAAAGGTATTAAGTGTACCTTATAAAGACCTCACTTTACAGACTTCTAGGAGTGCTGTAGTGAGTGTCTCACATAGCAGGCTGCAGTCTCAGCCAGATAATGGCATGATTACATTTACATTTACATTTTAGTCATTTAGCAGACGCTCTTATCCAGAGCGACTTACAGGAGCAATTAGGGTTAAGTGCCTTGCTCAAGGGCACATTTACGTCATTTAGCAGACGCTCTAGTCCAGAGCGACTCACAAATTGATGCATTCACCCTATAGCCAGTGGGATAACCACTTTACAATTTTTTTTTTTTTTTGGGGGGGGGGGTAGAAGGATTACTTTATCCTATCCCAGGTATTCCTTAAAGAGGTGGGGTTTCAAATGTCTCCGGAAGGTGGTGAGCGACTCCGCTGTGTGTGGGGTGGGGGGGGGGGGGGGTAGAAGGATTACTTTATCCTATCCCAGGTATTCCTTAAAGAGGTGGGGTTTCAAATGTCTCCGGAAGGTGGTGAGTGACTCCGCTGTGGGGTGGGGTGGGGGGGGGGGGTAGAAGGATTACTTTATCCTATCCCAGGTATTCCTTAAAGAGGTGGGGTTTCAAATGTCTCCGGAAGGTGGTGAGCGACTCCGCTGTGTGTGTGGGGGGGGGGGGGGTAGAAGGATTGCTTTATCCTATCCCAGGTATTCCTTAAAGAGGTGGGGTTTCAAATGTCTCCGGAAGGTGGTGAGTGACTCCGCTGTCCTGGCGTCGTGAGGGAGCTTGTTCCACCATTGGGGTGCCAGAGCAGCGAACAGTTTTGACTGGGCTGAGCGGGAACTATGCTTCCGCAGAGGAAGGGGAGCCAGCAGGCCAGAGGTGGATGAACGCAATGCCCTCGTTTGGGTGTAGGGACTGATCAGAGCCCGAAGGTACAGAGGTGCCGTTCCCCTCGCTGCTCCAAAGGCAAGCACCATGGTCTTGTAACGGATGCGAGCTTCAACTGGAAGCCAGTGGAGTGTGCGGAGGAGGGGGGTGACGTGAGAGAACT
This sequence comes from Coregonus lavaretus, assembly GCF_964263955.1. Taxonomy (NCBI): domain Eukaryota; kingdom Metazoa; phylum Chordata; class Actinopteri; order Salmoniformes; family Salmonidae; genus Coregonus; species Coregonus lavaretus. The sequence continues at coordinate 17,615,243 of NC_140023.1, forward strand.
TGGGAAGGTTGAACACCAGACGGGCTGCGGCATTCTGGATGAGTTGTAGGGGTTTAATGGCACATGCAGGGAGGCCAGCCAACAGCGAGTTGCAGTAATCCAGACGGGAGATGACAAGTGCCTGGATTAGGACCTGTGCCGCTTCCTGTGTAAGGCAGGGTCGTACTCTCCGAATGTTGTAGAGCATGAACCTGCAGGAGCGGGTCACCGCCTTGATGTTAGCGGAGAACGACAGGGTGTTGTCCAGGGTCACGCCAAGGCTCTTCGCACTCTGGGAGGAGGACACAACGGAGTTGTCAACCGTGATGGCGAGATCATGGAACGGGCAGTCCTTCCCCGGGAGGAAGAGCAGCTCCGTCTTGCCAGGGTTCAGCTTGAGGTGGTGATCCGTCATCCATACTGATATGTCTGCCAGACATGCAGAGATGCGATTCGCCACCTGGTTATCAGAAGGGGGAAAGGAGAAGATTAGTTGTGTATCGTCAGCGTAGCAATGATAGGAGAGGCCGTGTGAGGATATGACAGAGCCAAGTGACTTGGTGTATAGGGAGAAAAGGAGGGGGCCTAGAACTGAGCCCTGGGGGACACTAGTGGTGAGAGCACGTGGTGCGGAGACAGCTTCTCGCCACGCCACTTGGTAGGAGCGACCGGTCAGGTAGGACGCAATCCAGGAGTGAGCCGCGCCGGAGATGCCCAGCTCGGAGAGGGTGGAGAGGAGGATCTGATGGTTCACAGTATCAAAGGCAGCAGACAGGTCTAGAAGGACAAGAGCAGAGGAGAGAGAGTTAGCTTTAGCAGTGCGGAGAGTCTCCGTGACACAGAGAAGAGCAGTCTCAGTTGAATGACCAGTCCTGAAACCTGATTGGTTTGGATCAAGAAGGTCATTCTGAGAGAGATAGCAAGAGAGTTGGCTAAAGACGGCACGCTCAATGGTTTTGGATACGCGACCGCTATTCGGGACGGCGCTCTGTCTCAGGCTAACACCTCAGTCAGTGCAGTTCAGACCCGTGCTGCGTTCACGGAGGGCCTGATTACTACGGTTACGGGCGTAACCAACGTATCGGCGCCCCCGTTTCTCTCAGAACGCGCTGATAATAACCACATTGGGGATGGCGCACTATCACAGACTAAGGTCTCTGTTAGTACGACCCAGACCCATGCTGCGTTCAAGAAGGGCCCGATTACCACGGTCACGAAGGTGCCCAGTGTATCGGCGCCCCCACCTTTTTCTGAACGCGCCCAGGCTCACCACACTGAGTGTAGTTCAGCCCACCAGAGGTGCAGAGCTGAACGCACACAGGAGGTGAAAGGAGGAATAATACCTAGACGCCGTCTTGGTTTATCTCAAAGAGACCTCACATTACAGACTCCAAGGAGTACTGTAGTGAGTGCCTCTCATAGCAGGCTGCAGGCTCAGTCAGGAGACATGATGAAGCAGCCGCTAGTTGGGGATGGCGCACTATCGCAGACTAAGGTCTCGGTTAGTGCGATTCAGACCCATGCTGCGTTCACGGAGGGCCCGATTACCACGGTCACGAAGGTGCCCAGTGTATCGGCGCCCCCACTTCTTTCTGAACGCGCTAATACTCACCACACTGAGCGTAGTCCAGCCCACCAGAGGTGCAGAGCTGAACGCACACAGGAGGTGAAGGGAGGAAAGATACCAAGACACCGTCTTGGCTTATCTCAAAGAGACCTCACATTACAGACCTCAAGGAGTACTGTAGTGAGTGTCTCTCATAGCAGGCTGCAGTCTCAGTCAGGAGACATGATGACGCAGCCGCTATTTGGGGATGGCGCACTATCGCAGACTAAGGTCTCGGTTAGTGCGATTCAGACCCATGCTGCGTTCACGGAGGGCCCGATTAACACGGTCACGAAGGTGCCCAGTGTATCGGCGCCCCCACTTTCCTTTGAACGCGCTAATACTCACCACACTGAGCGTGACTCAACCCACCAGAGGTGCAGAGTTGAACACACACAGAAGGTGAAGGGTAAGACGGTATCAAGGCGGCGCCTTGTGTTACCTCATAGAGACCTCATATTACAGACTTCGAGGAGTATTGTAGTGAGTGGCTCTAATAACGGTTTGCAGTCACCTACGATGACGCAATCGCTTGCTGGGGATGGTGCCCTGTCGCAGGCTGTGGCCTCGGTCAGTGCAATTCAGACCCACGTTGCGTTCACGGAGGACAGGAATACGACGGTTACAGGTTTAACTGACGTTTCTGCCCCCCCTTTTTGGTTCAGAACGCACTAATGTTTCCTCTCCCTTTCTTGGGAGGCCCGCCTTGGCTGTTCCACCACCTCAGTGTTGGAGAACAGCGGCGGCAAGGGCCATAGAGGAATACAGGTCCTTCCTACTGGATGCACCACAGCTTCGTGCTCAGCCGCTTTCTCTGCATTGTTGGCAGTGGCAAAGAAGCTGCACCCTCTCACGCTGGCTAGAACAGACGTTGCAGAAGGGTTATGCTCTCCAATTCCACCGGACCCCACCCCCGTTCAGGGGAGTGGTGGAGACGGTGATGAAAACGCCAGACAAAGTGGCCGCTCTGATGACAGAGATTACGGAACTTTTGGCGAAGGAGGCGGTGACAGTAGTTCCCCGGGAGCAAAGGAACAAAGGGCTATATTCGCCTTATTTCCTAGTGCCCAAAAAGACGGGGGGAGTGAGGCCGATTTTTGGACTTACGCATTCTCAACGAGAGCATAACCAAACGGCCCTTCCGAATGCTAACGACAAAACGTCTGCTGGAATGTGTCCAGAGAGGGGACTTTTGTACGAGCATAGACCTAAAGGACGCGTACTTTCATGTGCCGGTTCAGCCGCGTCACAGGAAGTTTCTGCGGTTCGCCTTTCAAGGGGTGGCGTACGAATACACAAGGATGCCATTTGGGTACGCCCTGGCACCTCGCACATTTTCCAAGTGTGTGGAGGCGACATTGAAACCGTTGCGTCGTCAGGGAATACGGCTACTAGCCTACCTGGACGATCTACTGGTTCTCGCCCCGTCAGCAGAGCTGGCGATCACTCACACAACACAGACAGTGATGCATCTCACAAGTCTGGGGTTTGCTGTGAATTGGAAAAAGAGCGCGCCCTGGCCCACTCATCAGATTGTCTACCTGGGGATACAGCTAGACACTGTGAGGATGAGGGCTCGAATTTCGGACCCCCGAAGGGTAGCCTTGTTGCTAGCCCTGAGGAAGTGTCGTCCGAATCACACGGTGACGGCGCTGTCGATCATGTCACTTTTGGGTCTCATGTCGTCAGCCCACTCCGTGGTTCCACTGGGACTACTGCATATGCGCAGGATGCAGCGATGGTTCGCCCAACTAAGACTAGACCCATTGCGTCAACATCATCGGTTGGTGGTGGTTCCCCTCTCGCTCAGTGCAGATCTGAACTATTGGAGAAACCCGCGCGTTCTCACGCACGGAGTCCCGATAGGAAAGGTGTCCTCTCACATCCCAGTATTCACGGATGCGTCCCTGACGGGATGGGGAGGGACATGTCAGACCCAAGCGATAGGTGGTGTGTGGCCTCAATCAGGTCGTCATATCAACCTCTTGGAGTTGGAAACGGTTCGACTGGTTCTGACCCACTTCGCGTCTACCCTTCGGGGTCGCGATGTGCTGGTCTGGTCAGACAACCGGACCACAGTAGCTCACATAAATCGCCAGGGAGGAGTCAGGTCTCCTGCTCTCCATCGGGCGGCAGAGGAATTGTGGCTGTGGGCTCACGAGCACCTTCGCTCATTGAGAGCAGCACACATTCCGGGCTACTTGAACGTAGGAGCAGACCTCATGTCAAGAGGGGGTCCTCGAGACGACGAGTGGTGTCTGCATCCGGACATTGTTCTCCAGATTTGGGAACAATTCGGGAGAGCCGAGGTGGACCTATTCGCGTCACGCGTGAACGCGCAATGTCCTCTGTGGTTCTCTCTGAGGGAACAGGACGAACCGCCACTGGGAAGGGACGCCTTTGCGCACCAACCGTGGCCGAGAGTTCTCCTGTATGCATTCCCTCCGCTGTCCTGCATTCTCCCACAGCTAGCCAGGGTGAGGTCAGGGGGGCTGTCAGTGATACTGATAGCGCCCGATCGCCCGGGGGCTCCTTGGTTTGCGGAGATGAGTCAGATGTTGATTGCGCCACCTTGGCCAATTCCACATCGACGGGACGCGTTGTCTCAGGCGGGAGGCACGATAGGGAAATTGCCCATAATCGGCCAACCACTGAAGGCCTGGCTGCTGAGAGGGACAGGCTAGAGCGCCGTGGGTTATCTGATGCAGTGATCAGGACCATACAGGGTTCACGTGCCAGTTCCACTTCTAAGATGTATGCCAGTAGATGGAATGTGTTTTCACGATGGTGTGTCACACAAGGTGTAGACCCCATGAGCTGTCAGGTGGAGAGTATTCTCTCTTTTCTACAGCTCATGTTTGATAAGCAAAAATCGCCTGCCACTATTAGGGTGTTTGCAGCAGCGATTTCAGCTTGTCATGAGGGGTTTGGCAGAGACAATGTCTTTAGCCACCCTCTAGTGAAACGCTTCCTATTAGGAACGCGGCGACTTAGGCTAACACCTAGAGTCACGCTTCCTCAGTGGGATTTGGCTTTGGTACTCGAAGCGTTATGTAAGTCGCCGTTCGAGCCATTGAATCAAATACCCCTCAAGATGCTGTCTATGAAGACAGCACTGTTGCTCGCTTTGACTACAGCTAAGCGGGTCAGTGATTTGTGTGCTCTTTCGACGAGACCTGACTGCCTGGCCATCAATGGTGACCTGAGCAGAGCAGTGTTACGTCCTAACCCGGCATTTGTGCCAAAGGTTATTAAGAGTTCATATAGGTCACAGACCGTGGAGCTGTGGGCTTTTTCTCCTCCTCCTCATAGAGAGAGGAGTGAGGAAAAGTTCCATCGACTGTGCCCGGTACGCGTTTTGGCGTGTTACGTCGAGCGCACAGCAGCGATTAGGTCATCGCCTCAGTTGTTTGTGTGTCACGGTGCGGCTGCACTAGGTAGACCATTTTCAAAACAGCGGTTGTCTCACTGGCTTTGTGAAGGCATTGAGACAGCTTATGAGGCAGCGGGGCGGCAATTGCCTCAGGGTATTAGAGCTCACTCCACTCGTGGAGTAGCGGCTTCTACTGCCCTTTTCAGAGGAACAGGGGTAGAGGATATCTGTAGAGCAGCATCCTGGTCGACGCCGTCTCCATTTATCCGTTTCTATCTCTTAGATATGTCTTCTAACTCTCTGGCTCGATCTGTACTCAGCGTGGCTGAAGGGAGATCTTGAGCTAGGAAGAGAGGAGAAAGCAGGACTATGGACAAGGTTTCCATCAGGTCCGCTTTGGATAAGAAAACATATTTTGTGGCATGACTCCTGACTGACAGGTTCAGTACAGTAGAGGCATGTGTTGATTGACAGAATGTGAGGTCATCTATCTGCTTGTTCAGTTTTAGTATGACCCATGTTTTGTTCCCGCCCACTAATCTCTGGGAGTCCATTGAGTGAGTGAGGCGGTCTACCGCGTTCACAATGTAGAGTGACACTTGGTGTCATTCCATTAGTGGTCGGTAGTGTTTTCACAGGATATTGAGGCACATCTATCTGCTAGTACAGATTAGTATGGCTTCTATTCTGGTGATCTGCCCACTAGTCATTGGCATTGCCATTGGACTAGGTGGGGCGGGTCTTTTACCGATGACGCGGTATATTGTGACGCCCGTAGGGGTTTTTAGTTGCAGTACTGCGGGACTTGGGTGCAGCCATTGCTAGGCCTGACCTTTCCGTTTCGATGGGAAGTGTTGGGCTCGGCAGGGAGTACATTTTGGAGCGCTACGCTCCGTCTTAAACCAATAGGAGCAGAGCTCCCCTATGGGGCGGAGCTCCACGATATAGAACGATTAGTTACCGGAGTGTAACTCCAGTTCTATGAGTGGAGCGGAGCCCCATAGGACTTAAGGCCCTGCCGACCCTCTCTAGTCTCGCTGAAGATAAATATCTCGGGAGGCAGATTGAGGGGAGGCATCCCCTCTTATAGGGACACCTGTACTCCTATTGGCTGCAGGTGTGTGCATAATTTTGTCTCAGGCTGATGCTGCCTTAGGGCAGAGGGTAAACCAATAGGAGCAGAGCTCCCCTATGGGGCTCCGCTCCACTCATAGAACTGGAGTTATACTCCGGTAACTAATCGTTACAATGTGTCCCTTTGTTTACACTCCGTGTGAACGTTCATTGGTCCTGTCGCCATGACTACGACAGGCTAGCTTGACTGGAGCTAACTTTTGCCGACGTTAGCGTCTATGCTAACGGACTTGTATGAATTAATTAAACTATCAAAACATAAAATAACAATTATATAATTGCACTCCGCTTGACTTGGGCTTCATATCATATGCTTTATAACTCGCCCAACGTTATGATAACGTTTAAAATATTTCGTTTATCTGGTGCTTCTCTCTTCAGTTGGCTTGGCTCTCTCATTCAACTGACTCACCGACTAGGCAGGCTAGCGCGAGAGCCACTGTAGCGTGAGAGGGCGAAGCAAATCAAATCAAATCAAATCAAATGTTATTGGTCACATGCGCCGAATACAACAGGTGCAGCCATTACAGTGAAATGCTTACTTACAGCCCTTAACCAACAGTGCATTTATTTTTAACAAAAAAAGTAAAAATAAAACAACAACAAAAAAAGTGTTGAGAAAAAAAGAGCAGAAGTAAAATAAAATAACAGTAGGGAGGCTATATATACAGGGGGGTACCGGTGCAGAGTCAATGTGTGGGGGCACCGGCTAGTTGAGATAGTTGAAGTAATATGTACATGTGGGTAGAGCAACCACTAGAGCGAGCGGCTCTCTCTGCTGGCCGAAACAAGCACAACACCCCTTGACAAAAAATACTGTAAATTATCAAAATGATAAAGATTAGGCTACAATATATCTCACATTCTATCACATTTCAGGTTGGCAACACAGGGAACACAAACATGAGCAAAAAACTGTACTATTAATACAGAAAGTATTACCCCTTTTTCATATCAACTTTTTCCCTTTTTCTTTGATGTTACAGACAAACTAGGCCCAACAATAGTAGCCTGCCTCTGACTTCATCAGAAACTTGCCCATACTGGTGTATACATTCATCAATATAATACCAACCAACCTCTTTCTTGACCTTAGGGTGTTTATTTATTTAATGCATATACTGCCATTGTACTATGGTAACGCACAATTAATAAAGATGCCACCATATAACATTTTTTGGTACCATTTATCATAATTGTATGTTACCATGGTAGAATGCATAATGCAGGTTAAAACCATGGTATTTCCATGATCCACATCTATACTATGGTATTTTTGGGGGGCAATACCATGGTATTATTTAGGCGCATGGCAGTACCATCATACTTCAAAGCTAAAACCATGGTACATTTCCATGATTCAGATCTATACCATGGTATAAATGATGCCATACCATGGTAATATTTAGGTACAATGGCAGCACCATGGTAATACCATCATACTTCAAGGCTATAAGTGAAAGTACCATAGTAGTACCATGGTATGAATGAAAGTACCATAGTAGTACCATGGTACATTTTAGTAAGAGTTATGACAGATTGTTAAAATTTGGTGAAATAAAAATAAATAATTCACCAAGTTACACTACACAAACGGGACTCATTTCGTGGAATGATCCATCTGTCATTTCATAATCTGATAACTTTTTTGTTAGTACTTCCTAATAACAATAAAGCATTTATTATGGATTAGTAAGTAGTTTATTCATCATTTATTATTCATTACTCCCAGAATGTAATAATGATTTATAAGATCATTCATAAGATGTTTAATATAGGTCCTTATAAACCATTTACTAATCATAAGTAAAGTATTTTTGCATAATCTAATCTAAAGTGAGGGCTTTTTATACTTTATAAATGTTTTGAGTGACCAGCGTAATTTCTTTAAAAAAAGATGGACATGCCATTGGTAGACATTCCAGCAGTACCTGATGCTCTCAAAATAGCCTAGAACATATCAATGGTAAAATAATAAGCACATAACACATGCCAGCCATACTTGCAAACAATAGAAAAACTTTCAGTTTTGTTTAAGCATCAGCCAATTAAAATCGTTGATGTAGTTGCACGTATTAAAAGGCTACATTTTACAGTAGCTAATCCCATTACATAACCTGGCACATTTAGCCCTATGCTAACCTCACCAGGTGGCAGTGCTTATTTCCTGTAACAAATTCCGCATCAGCCTATGAAAGATCTTAAACTTTTTTAAATAGGTCAACTCCGCAACCAGAGGGATATATTTAAACCTCCAAATTCAAGGTTTACTTTTGTTCCCCCTCACTTGGTCTATCTCAAGTATAGTGTCAATATTGCATGCTCATCGCACCCTTGAAAGGCTGCTTACTATTGGGTGCTTTCCTTAATTCACTCTGGAGTGCCGGAGAGCGTTGTCAGATTCAGAGCATTGTCAGATTGTCGGTTAGTAAATTCAGAGCGTTTCGTTCTCGGAGCGGTCAGAGCGCACACTGGACGCTCTGGCTGAGTAGGGTTGATCCGAGTGTTCTGACCTCACCGCAGTCAAGCACCCAAGCTAACTGGCTAAAGTTAGCTAGCTTGCTAACTACTTCCAGACATAAATGAGAGAACACCTCACTCTGACCTTTTTTCTCGCCCATGCAGAGCTGGTTAGGCTTTTTTCATGTTATCCAGTGCGTTGGTAACTGTAACTGTGCTGCTGGCAACAATGTAATTATGCGTGGAGTAGATAGAACATTTAAGAGCGAATTTACAAACATTGTAAATTAGTATTTGATACACTGCCGATTTTGCAGGTTTTCCTACTTACAAAGCATGTAGAGGTCTGTAATTTTTATCATAGGTTCACTTCAACTGTGAGAGACGAAATCTAAAACAAAAATCCAGAAAATAACATTGTATGATTTTTAAGTAATTAATTTGCATTTTATTGCATGACATAAGTATTTGATCACCTACCAACCAGTAAGAATTCCGGCTCTCACAGACCTGTTAGTTTTTCTTTAAGAAGCCCTCCTGTTCTCCACTCATTACCTGTATTAACTGCACATGTTTGAACTCGTTACCTGTATAAAAGACACCTGTCCACACACTCAATCAAACAGACTCCAACCTCTCCACAATGGCCAAGACCAGAGAGCTGTGTAAGGACATCAGGGATAAAATTGTAGACCTGCACAAGGCTGGGATGGGCTACAGGACAATAGGCAAGCAGCTTGGTGAGAAGGCAACAACTGTTGGCGCAATTATTAGAAAATGGAAGAAGTTCAAGATGACGGTCAATCACCCCTCGGTCTGGGGCTCCATGCAAGATCTCACCTCGTGGGGCATCAATGATCATGAGGAAGGTGAGGGATCAGCCCAGAACTACACGGCAGGACCTGGTCAATGACCTGAAGAGAGCTGGGACCACAGTCTCAAAGAAAACCATTAGTAACACACTACGCCGTCATGGATTAGAATCCTGCAGCGCATGCAAGGTCCCCCTGCTCAAGCCAGCGCATGTCCAGGCCCGTCTGAAGTTTGCCAATGACCATCTGGATGATCCAGAGGAGGAATGGGAGAAGGTCATGTGGTCTGATGAGACAAAAATAGAGCTTTCTGGTCTAAACTCCACTCGCCGTGTTTGGAGGAAGAAGAAGGATGAGTACAACCCCAAGAACACCATCCCAACCGTGAAGCATGGAGGTGGAAACATCATTCTTTGGGGATGCTTTTCTGCAAAGGGGACAGGACGACTGCACCGTATTGAGGGGAGGATGGATGGGGCCATGTATCGCGAGATCTTGGCCAACAACCTCCTTCCCTCAGTAAGAGCATTGAAGATGGGTCGTGGCTAGGTCTTCCAGCATGACAACGACCCGAAACACACAGCCATGGCAACTAAGGAGTGGCTCCGTAAGAAGCATCTCAAGGTCCTGGAGTGGCCTAGCCAGTCTCCAGACCTGAACCCAATAGAAAATATTTGGAGGGAGCTGAAAGTCCGTATTGCCCAGCGACAGCCCCAAAACCTGCAGGATCTGGAGAAGGTCTGTATGGAGGAGTGGGCCAAAATCCCTGCTGCAGTGTGTGCAAACCTGGTCAAGACCTACAGGAAACATATGATCTCTGTAATTGCAAACAAAGGTTTCTGTACCAAATATTAAGTTCTGCTTTTCTGATGTATCAAATACTTATGTCATGCAATAAAATGCAAATGAATTACTTAAAAATCATACAATGTGATTTTCTGGATTTTTGTTTAAGATTCCGTCTCTCACAGTTGAAGTGTACCTATGATAAAAATTACAGACCTCTACATGCTTTGTAAGTAGGAAAACCTGCAAAATCGGCAGTGTATCAAATACTTGTTCTCCCCACTGTATGTACATTGTTACATTTAGACAAAGATCGTTTTCACATGTGACAAAATCCCACGGTTTTGCTTATCCGTTTCACATACATTTTATGGAGAAAAGATAAAGAAGGTCTAAACAACATTTAAGTTTACCCTACATCATTAACACAAACAAGTCAAAGAGCCTTATGGACTTGTCAAATAGCTGTCATATAGCCTACTATGTCCATCTTTGCTTGCTGGTGCCACATACCACCAAAGCGCTTGACTCGTAAACATCAATGCACTTTAATCACGGGTTCGAGCCCTACTCGCATTAAGCTTTTTTGTTAAGGAATACAAATAACGCATATCTGATGAAGTGGATGATTATAATAATGCACATAAAACGTTGTAAGTGTAGCCTACATAAGAAATTAAGTACAGTAACCTTATACTTAAGCAATAAGGCACGAGGGGGTGTGGTATATGGCCAATATACCACGGCTAAGGGCTGTTCTTACGCACGACGCAACGTGAAGTGCCTGGATACAGCCCTTAGCCATGGTATATTGGCCATATATCACAAACCCCCAAGGTGCCTTATTGCTATTATAAACTGGGTGGTTTGAGCCCTGAATGCTGATTGGCTGAAAGCCGTGGTATATCGGTTTGGATCTGAGCCCTGGGTCATATTCATTAGGCACCAAACGGAAGAAAACTGACTAATGGCATTCAGATCTTACTTGACGACATTTTGGACCAGGATCCCTGCCACTGCGCACATGATAATGGGTAGGCTGACAGCACACGCCCTTCTCACTGATGTTTGCCGCCACCACCAGGGGAGGAGCACACTGCCTCAGGGACACGGAGATGAGTACACTGCACTGAAAATTAACCAACATCTCATTAAGAAAACCTTCCTTATATTGAGTTGCAATCCCCCAAAAAACTGGTCTTAAAAGGAGCAATATGTAGTTGACAGCTCTGTTCTAAGAGCTAATGGGGCCCCGTGTAGCTCAGTTGGTAGAGCATGGCGCTTGCAACGCCAGGGTTGTGGGTTCGTTTCCCACGGGGGGCCAGTATGAAAATGTATGCACTCACTAACTGTAAGTCGCTCTGGATAAGAGCGTCTGCTAAAATGTAAAACAGTGTTAGTTGAGCAGCAGCGCTGCTATTTTACCTAAGCTGCTCCTAGAGCAGCAACATCAGGATAACACAGTACAGTTCTGCTCTTAGAGCAGCAACATCAGGATAACACAGTACAGGTCTGCTCTTAGAGCAGCAGGGGACCCAGTTAACTCAAACTGATCCTAGAGGAGCAATATTTACTGTGGTTAAAGGAACATTTAAATATTTTTCAACTTCATATTCATAATCTCCAGCACCATCAACATATGTGAAAATAGCAAACATTTTGGTTTTATAGTACAAAAGATAGATAAGTGTTTCCAATGACATCATGGGTGTGCATCATGTGATTTTAACCAATTAATTGTGTACTAATTGGTTGATGTCATTGGAAACACGTATCTTTCTCTTTTTTTACTACAAAACATAGATATGCACCATGTTCACATAAGTTGATGTTGGGTGGTGCTGGAGATGAATATGAAGTTGAAATGTTGTTATATTTCCCTTTAACACAGTTCTGTTCCAAGGCCAGCAGCAGTCTCTGTTCATTCATGCTGCTACTAGAACAGCAACATACTGTATTTAGCTGTCTAGTTAGCCTGCAGGCTTAAATTGTTTACTAGCTAGCTAGCTTGGTAACCTAAGGCTTAAACTGTTGTTAGCTAGCTAGCTTGGTAACTAAGGCTAAACTGTAACATTAATGTGCAAAATGAAGAACTTGCTAGCTATATTGAACTTACAGTCGTGGCCAAAAAATATTGGCACCCTTGCACTTAAGTAACTCACAATTTACCCCCAAAATAAGTTGAAATTGACCAAAGTATTTGGGATTTAGATCTGGACTCATTGCTGGCCACTTCAGAATGGTCCAGCGTTTTGTCTTGAACGCCGTCGAAGACCCATGATCTTCGACGGAGACCCAGCTTTCTGACACTGGGTCTGACATTGCGCTCCAAAATGCCTTGGTATTCTCCTGATTGCACACGTTCAAGGCACCCAGTGCCAGAGGCAGCAAAGCAACCCCAAAACATCACTGAACCTCCTCCATGTTTGACTGTAGGGAAGGTGTTATTTCCTTTGAAGGCTTCATTTTGTTTTCTGTAAACATAGAGATGGTGTGCTTTACCAAAAAGCTCTAATTTGGTCTCATCTGTCCACAGGACGTTCTCCCAGAAGGTTTTTGGCATGTTCACGTGTGTTTTGGCAAATTGCAGTCGGGCTTTATTATGTCTCTTTCTCAGCAGTGGGGTCCTCCTGGGTTCCTACCATATTACCCCCTTTCATTGAATCTGTGTGGCAGTTGATCGAGGTGCATTCTCCACCATTCGAACAATCTTCCATCAAGTTCTCTTGCGGCCACGTCCAGGGAGGTTGGCTACTGTGGCATGGGCCTTTACACTTCTTGATAACATTACTTACGGTGGAAACAGGAACATCAAGGTCTCTGGAGATGGACTTGTAGCCTTGAGATTGTCCATGCTTGGCTACAAACTTGTGTCTGACTTCCTCCGATAATTCTCTGGTTTTCTTTCTTTTCTCAATGCGGTACACAGTGACACAAAACAGGAGAATTAGTATTTTTCTCTATTCAAACTGGTCCAATTAGTGATTTTTATATTGCAGGCACCTGCAACTCACCACAGGTGAGTTCAATTCCAAAGTAAAGGAGAATCACCTGCTTGAAATCTAATTATTTCTAACTATTTCTAGAAGGTGCCAATAATATTGTCCGGGCCATTTTAGGATTTCTTTGTCGAATAAGCTAACATTTTATTAAATTATTCCAATTTTTTTTGTTTTGTTCAACTGCAAACCAAAGACATACATATGTGGATAACACATTTTTTATTTTTTTTTCAACAGTTTCTGGAAGAAATTCGTGGACAATATTTTTGGGCACAACTGTACCTTGTTTTGCTTTCTTGCTAGTGATGTTACGTTTGATACTGGAGCTCCGAGGCATGCGTAGAAATCGCTAAGCAATTTACTTCAAAGCAGTGTGCCTATGCTTGTATCACTTTATCAATGACGTCCGAAGCTTTGTTTTGTCAAACAACCACCTGCTTGGTTTGGTATTGGTTTCGGTAGAAGACAAAAAGGCTACATTGCGCACGCGTTTCGGCGTGTGACGTCATCTATAATAATTTGGCTATTTTAAATTATTTTGACCAGCAGGTGCCACTAGTGTACAACGTGTTGATCAAAGCCTCGAGTAATGAACCTATTTGACACAATTGGCTGGAAATGCTCAATGCTTCAGGAAGCTTAGTTTCCCCATCACTATTTCTTACTCCTTGCTCCTGCAGAATTTTGTTCTTCCTCTTCTTATTTACTTATTACCCTCAAATGTTTTCGAATCCCGTCTAATGACACGTCTACCACCCCGCATGCTAGGTTTGGTATTCCCGCCTCCTCTCCATTTTCATTGGTTGCCTAACGCAACCAATCATAATCCATTCTGCTCCAGTGTTGCCAACTTAGCGACTTTGTCGCTATATTTAGCGAGTTTTCAGACCCCTCTAGCGACACATTTTTAAAAAAGCGACTAGCGACAAATCTAGCAACTTTTTCTGGTGTTATTGGAGACTTTTGAAGACTCTGACGTGAAAGCACGTATTGTTCTTACTCTTCTCAATGAGCAGCGGGTGCTTTGTTACCCCCATCCCAAAGCACTCACAGGGGGCCCAGTCCTCGCGCAGCAGTCCCTCCCAGCTGCAGTCAGAGCAGGAGATGTTCACCCCTTCGCGTCCAGACTGCAAATGAATCGCGCATGCGGGAAGCCGCCGCTGGCTGATCCCACGCTGGCTTACATTCAGGGCGGGATGTAAATGTAGGGTGTTTTTTACTCACTTTTTGTCTCTCCCACGACATTATTCCTCTCTCCTACAGCGTCCATCACAATTACATGCACATGGCCAATTATGCAAATTATGTGATGACGTCATTTAGCGACTTCAACGACTTTTAGGACAGCCAATAGCTACTTTCCTTACTGAGGAGTTGGCAACACTGCTGAGAACATGTTTGAGTAAGTAAAACTCCCATGAGCGCAAGAGGGACCCCAAGAAGCTCCTCATTAAATATATTTGTAATCTTAATTTACAAGGTTTTGGCTGGGCTTCCCTTCGGAAATCTATCACAATAAATGTAATTCTAAATTTCAAAGGAAAAAACTATATCTCACCTGGGATTCGAACTCGCTGCAAACTGCAAAAAGTAGGCTACCAGGAGCCAGGCTGGCTACAGTAGTTAGGTTTCCATCCAATTGGCGACAGATTTATGCAAATATTCTAAAATCTGCATAAAAACAATATGCGCATTTTCCCACCAGAGATGTGTTTCCATCAAATTGACTTGATAAAAGGCTGTGTGTGATGAAGTAGTGCACATAAAAATGACTTTTGGAGTTAAATTCCCATGTACTAAATAAAAAAATACAAGTTAAATGGGTTTCCATCGGATTTCAACTTTACTGATGGTTTTGTCAGACAAATTTCAGTTACAGTGCCTTCAGAAAGTATTCACACCCCTTGACATTTTCCACATTTTGTTGCGTTACAGCCTAAATTTAAAATAGATTACATTTTGATTTTTTTTTGTCACTGGCCTACACACAATACCCCATAATGTCAGTGGAGTTCAAAATGAAAAGCTGAGTCAATAAGTATTCAACACCTTTGTTATGGCAAGCCTAAATAAGTTCAGGAGTAAAAAATGTGCTTAACAAGTCACATAATAAGTTGCATGGACTCACTCTGTGTGCAATAATAGTGTTTAAAAAAGTTGTATTCTGTACAGGCTTCCTTCTTTTCACTTTGTCAATTAGGTTAGTATTGTGGAGTAACTACAATGTTGTTGATCCATCCTCCGTTTTCTCCTATCACAGCCATTAAACTGTTTTAAAGTCACCATTGGCCTCATGGTGAAATCCCTGAGGGGTTTCCTTCCTCTCCGGCAACTGGGTTAGGAAGGATGCCTTTATCTTTGTAGTGACTGAGTGTATTGACACACCATCCAAAGTGTAATTAATAACTTCACCATGCTCAAAGGTACTGTATATTCAATGTCTGCTTTAAAAAAAAAAAAAATACCCATCTACCAATAGATGCCCCTTGCCAAGCATTGGAAAACGTCCCTGGTATTTGTGGTTGAATCTGTGTTTGAAATTCACTGCCCAAATGAGGGACCTTACAGGTAATTTTATGTGTGGGGTACAGAGATGATGTAGTCATTCAAAACGTATTATGTGACTTGTTAAGCACATTTTTACTTCTGAACTTGTTTGGGCTTGCCATAACAAAGCGGTTGAATACTTATTTTTTATTAATTTGTAAATATTTTGAAAAACAATTCCACTTTGACATTATGGGGTATTGTGTGTAGGCCAGTGACAAAACATCTCAACTGTATCCATTTTTAAATTCAGGCTGTAACAACAAAATATGGAAAAAGTCAAGGGGTGTGAATTTGTGAAGGCACTGTACAGTGTGCATGCATGCAGTAGAATGTGTTGATCAGTTGATTGACAGGTGTAGGCTACGGTAAAACAAAAAACAATAAACTGTCTTGTCCTATAGTGTGGATGCTCGCCAATATTTATAGTTGTGTATAGTTTATCGTAATAGTTATTGTCCTTGGTGTAGATGGCCCTTAAAAGGTAATACAAAACTTTGTAAATCAAGGAACAATTTTCAAACAGGCTATACCTCATCACGGATCAACGTTTCACTGCGGTCACGTGGGTTGTACTGGGTTATGGCTGTAAAAATCCCTCAATCTCCCGTTGGCAGCCATTCAAATTAGTTCCAAGGTTACCTTGTTAAATCTTGTTCTTTCTGTTTGAAATGTCCGATACAACATACTTCTTTGATATCATTATCAACCTACTGCATATGTCACGGGGTAGAACCGTCAACCTATTTTGAACACAACCTTGTCTGCCTGTGCTAGGTGTTTGTGATTGTTAATTAAGGGCATGGCCTTTTGTATAAAAGCCTTCTGTTTGTCATTCAATTGATCCCCTTACTTTGTGCTGGTCAGCGTGCCTTGGGAGGACAGGATGGTGATTTTAACAAAGTATGTATGAGAAATAGGAATGATTGTACATGTAGTGTTTTTAGGCATTGGCGCCCATATTCCACCGAGGCCTGCCCTTCTCCCTGGGCACACCCTCCATGAGCAAGTCTGTCTTGTAGTACCATTGTATGAAGCTCCTGGAGCTGAAGATGTATGGAAATTATGTAAGCCTATGGAGATTGGGCCTTGTGACGCTGAAAATAAATTGGTTGCATCCTGATATTGTCCGATTCCCATGCTCTACACCTTGATGCAACGAACCTGTAATGTTTAGCTTAGTCCCGAGGACCTCACCTCGCATATAAATATAAGGTGGCATAGTACGGCTACAGGAATAGTATTGTGTATATCCCCCACATTACATTAAAAAGGCACAATATCCATAGGCCTAGTTAATTACAATAAATCATCTTCAGCTCCAGCTACCATTAGGTTTATACGTGTCATTGACATACTCAGACAATAGGAATGTGTTGCAACACTCACGGAGGGCATGCCCAGGGAGAAGGAGAGCAGGTCTAGGTGGAATACGGGCGCAAACACCTAAAAACACTGTACAATATTTCCTATTTCTCATAAATCAAATCACATGTTATTTGTCACATGTGCCAAATACAACAGGTGTAGACCTTACAGTGAAATGCTTACTTACAAGCCCTTAACCAACAATGCAGTTTTAAGAAAGAATACAAAAAATATTTTAAAAAATCACACAAAAAAAGACCATATAAAATAATACTAAATAAAAGTAACAAATAATTAAAGAGCAGCAGTAAAATAACAATAGTGAGGCTATATACAGTGGGGAAAAAAAGTATTTAGTCAGCCACCAATTGTGCAGGTTCTCAAACTTAAAAAGATGAGAGAGGCTTGTAATTTTCATCATAGGTACACGTCAACTATGACAGACAAAATGAGAAAAAAAATTAAAGAAAATCACATTGTAGGATTTTTAATGAATTTATTTGCAAATTATGGTGGAAAATAAGTATTTGGTCAATAACAAAAGTTTCTCAATACTTTGTTATATACCCTTTGTTGGCAATGACACAGGTCAAACGTTTTCTGTAAGTCTTCACAAGGTTTTCACACACTGTTGCTGGTATTTTGGCCCATTCCTCCATGCAGATCTCCTCTAGAGCAGTGATGTTTTGGGGCTGTCGCTGGGCAACACAGACTTTCAACTCCCTCCAAAGATTTTCTATGGGGTTGAGATCTGGAGACTGGCTAGGCCACTCCAGGACCTTGAAATGCTTCTTACGAAGCCACTCCTTCGTTGCCCGGGCGGTGTGTTTGGGATCATTGTCATGCTGAAAGACCCAGCCACGTTTCATCTTCAATGCCCTTGTTGATGGAAGGAGGTTTTCACTCAACATCTCACGATACATGGCCCCATTCATTCTTTCCTTTACACGGATCAGTCGTCCTGGTCCCTTTGCAGAAAAACAGCCCCAAAGCATGATGTTTCCACCCCCATGCTTCACAGTAGGTATGGTGTTCTTTGGATGCAACTCAGCATTCTTTGTCCTCCAAACACGACGAGTTGAGTTTTTACCCAAAAGTTCTATTTTGGTTTCATCTGACCATATGACATTCTCCCAATCCTCTTCTGGATCATCCAAATGCACTCTAGCAAACTTCAGACGGGCCTGGACATGTACTGGCTTAAGCAGGGGGACACGTCTGGCACTGCAGGATTTGAGTCCCTGGCGACGTAGAGTGTTACTGATGGTAGGCTTTGTTACTTTGGTCCCAGCTCTCTGCAGGTCATTCCCTAGGTCCCCCCGTGTGGTTCTGGGATTTTTGCTCACCGTTCTTGTGATCATTTTGACCCCACGGGGTGAGATCTTGCGTGGAGCCCCAGATCGAGGGAGATTATCAGTGGTCTTGTATGTCTTCCATTTCCTAATAATTGCTCCCACAGTTGATTTCTTCAAACCAAGCTGCTTACCTATTGCAGATTCAGTCTTCCCAGCCTGGTGCAGGTCTACAATTGTGTTTCTGGTGTCCTTTGACAGCTCTTTGGTCTTGGCCATAGTGGAGTTTGGAGTGTGACTGTTTGAGGTAGTGGACAGGTGTCTTTTATACTGATAACACGTTCAATCAGGTGCCATTAATACAGGTAACGAGTGGAGGACAGAGGAGCCTCTTAAAGAAGAAGTTACAGGTCTGTGAGAGCCAGAAATCTTGCTTGTTTGTAGGTGACCAAATACTTATTTTCCACCATAATTTGCAAATAAATTAATTAAAAATCCTACAATGTGATTTTCTGGAGAAAAACATTCTCAATTTGTCTGTCATAGTTGACGTGTACCTATGATGAAAATTACAGGCCTCTCTCATCTTTTTAAGTGGGAGAACTTGCACAATTGGTGGCTGACTAAATACTTTTTTCCCCACTGTAACAAAGTATTGAGAAACTTTTGTTATTGACCAAATACTTATTTTCCACCATAATTTGCAAATAAATTCATAAAAAATCCTACAATGGGATTTTCTGGATTTTTTTTCTCATTTTGTCTGTCATAGTTGACGTGTACCTATGATGAAAATTTCAGGCCTCTCTCATCGTTTTAAGTGGGAGAACTTGCACAATTGGTGGCTGACTAAATACTTTTTTTCCCCACTGTATTTTTGCTAACTTTCTATGGATTTTTTTTGGAGTGAGATCATTTATTTCATTTGCGATATGTATTCCGAGTATATCCACATCACCATCAGACCATTTTATTGGTAAACTACATGGTAATGTAAAATTTTAATTTTTTAGTGATCCAATACGTAATATAGTACATTTATCATAATTTGGTTGTAATCCAGAGAGGTTAGAAAATGTATCTAGATCCTCTATGAGGCTGTGGAGGGATTCAAGTTGTGGATTTAAAAGAAAACATGAATCATCAGCGTACAATGAAACCTTTGTTTTTAAGCCCTGGATTTCTAATCCCTTGATATTATTGTTGGATCTGATTTTAATAGCTATCTCCCACCATAATAATAGAGTCTTGAATTGCTTGCAAGGTCGATAATTTGTTATATATATTTTCAAAGAAGTGTGGATCATCATTATTTGGTCCGTAAAGGTTATTGAGCCATATTTGTTTATGGTCAAATAACATATTAAAAATAATCCATCTACCTTGCGTATCTGTTTGGACAATTTGCACATTCGGATCGAAATTACTGTTAATTAATATCATCACCCCCCCCATTCCTTTTTCCACGCAACTTCATCTAGAATTGTTGAATGGGTTTCCTGTAAACAATAGATATTATATTCCTTCTCTTTGAGCCATGTAAATATTGTTATTATTTTGTTATTATCTGCTATGCCATTACAATTATAACTGGCTATACGTATTTCACCACATACCATAATGAAATACAAGTTTCAAATATATTTGTCATTATATACAGTGGGGAGAACAAGTATTTGATACACTGCCGATTTTGCAGGTTTTCCTACTTACAAAGCATGTAGAGGTCTGTAATTTTTATCATACACTTCAACTGTGAGAGACGGAATCTAAAACAAAAATCCAGAAAATCACATTGTATGATTTTTAAGTAATTCATTTGCATTTTATTGCATGACATAAGTATTTGATACATCAGAAAAGCAGAACTTTATATTTGGTACAGAAACCTTTGTTTGCAATTACAGAAATCATACTTTTCCTGTAGGTCTTGACCAGGTTTGCACACACTGCAGCAGGGATTTTGGCCCACTCCTCCATACAGACCTTCTCCAGATCCTTCAGGTATCGGGGCTGTCGCTGGGCAATACGGACTTTCAGCTCCCTCCAAAGATTTTCTATTGGGTTCAGGTCTGGAGACTGGCTAGGCCACTCCAGGACCTTGAGATGCTTCTGTGTGTTTCGGGTTGTTGTCATGCTGGAAGACCCAGCCACGACCCATCTTCAATGCTCTTACTGAGGGAAGGAGGTTGTTGGCCAAGATCTCGCGATACATGGCCCCATCCATCCTCCCCTCAATACGGTGCAGTCGTCCTGTCCCCTTTGCAGAAAAGCATCCCCAAAGAATGATGTTTCCACCTCCATGCTTCACGGTTGGGATGGTGTTCTTGGGGTTGTACTCATCCTTCTTCTTCCTCCAAACACAGCGAGTGGAGTTTAGACCAAAAAGCTATATTTTTGTCTCATCAGACCACATTACCTTCTCCCATTCCTCCTCTGGATCATCCAGATGGTCATTGGCAAACTTCAGACGGGCCTGGACATGCGCTGGCTTGAGCAGGGGGACCTTGCGTGCGCTGCAGGATTTTAATCCATGACGGCATAGTGTGTTACTAATGTTTTTCTTTGAGACTGTGGTCCCAGCTCTCTTCAGGTCATTGACCAGGTCCTGCCGTGTAGTTCTGGGCTGATCATTGATGCCCCACGAGGTGAGATCTTGCATGGAGCTCCAGACCGAGGGTGATTGACCGTCATCTTGAACTTCTTCCATTTTCTAATAATTGCGCCAACAGTTGTTGCCTTCTCACCAAGCTGCTTGCCTATTGTCCTGTAGCCCATCCCAGCCTTGTGCAGGTCTACAATTGTATCCCTGATGTCCTTACACAGCTCTCTGGTCTTGGCCATTGTGGAGAGGTTGGAGTCTGTTTGATTGAGTGTGTGGACAGGTGTCTTTTATACAGGTAACGAGTTCAAACATGTGCAGTCAATACAGGTAATGAGTGGAGAACAGGAGGGCTTCTTAAAGAAAAACTAACAGGTCTGTGAGAGCCGGAATTCTTACTGGTTTGTAGGTGATCAAATACTTATGACCTCTACATGCTTTGTAAGTAGGAAAACCTGCAAAATCGGCAGTGTATCAAATACTTTTTCTCCCCACTGTATGTTTGTAAATTTACCAATAGAAAATACCATAGTGATTGAGTGTCCATATAGCTATACCATGATATTTGCAATGTTACTAAATAACCCTCCAATTGTTCTCCACTAATTCCCCCGCTAAAACCCTTCCCCATCCCAAGTTGGGCCGTCATCCCAGTGATCAGCATACCACCCCTGTCCCCCCGGATCCCTATGCCCCCGAGGGGCCAGGACCCGTCCATCGAAAACATCACATAGTGCCACCCACAAAACAGAAGCAGGTCAACCGCCAAAAGCATTTCCAATGCTCTCATCTCAATATATTTATATAGCTATTTTAAAAAAATATATTCAAATATCTTGCATATCTTATTTTCCATCATTATCAATTAATGTGCGTAATAATGTTGGCATTCATGCGTAGGATTTTAACCTATAACCCGAATTGCCATTGTATTACATTACATTTTTAACAAGCAACTACCACTTCAGCAAACAACCACTGCGATTCAACCACTGCGATTCAACCCCCCCCCCCACCCCCCCACGCCCGCAACAGATGCTGGACACAAATTCACACACACACACGATCACACACTCAACCCCCCACCCAAAATGCTAAAGTGAACAACAATGTGAGATTTGATTAATTTATTTAATCTATGTTAAGTCCTAGGTGATGGGATTCAGATCCACCCTCTTCACCTGAGTCACAAACACTCTGGTCCCCCGTTTTAACCATTTTCCCAAGCATCTCCATGCAGTCATACCTTTGATTATTTTGTGCCACTTGGGCCACAATAGTAAGCCCCCTCTCTGATTGTCCGAGTGTGACCCCCTCCCCATGGGTTACTGCAGCCAGTGTTGCCAGCACTGCCACTACCTGTGTGGGGGTACCCCACCGGAATCCTCACCGGCTAGGTACAAGATCGTCAAGGTTCTCATTAGCAGCTTTGAGAATTTCCTTGTATATTATGCTCCCCCATCGGGGGCTCTGGCTTTGTAGGACCAACCCTGCCAGGCAGGCTCCGAATCTTGAGGGGGCGGTGCTGCTCAAGTAGGTCTCTGACCGCATTTATTTATCTGTTTAGGCTGCATATTGTCACGATCGTCAGGGAGAGAAGTAGACCAATGCGCAGCGTGTTGAGCGAACATGATACTTTATTACCGTCAGTGATAATAAGCACACTAAACAAAACAATAAACGACTCGTGAAGTCCACGGTGACAAAGACCGACAAGGAACAAAAACCCACAAACACAAAGTGAAACACAGACAGTTAAATATGGCTCCCAATCAGAGACAACCAGCACACAGCTGACACTCGTTGCCTCTGATTGGGAGTCACTCAGTCAAACATAGAAAATGACGAACTAGAAACACCCAACATAGAAACAGAACACATAGAATGAACACACCCTGGCTCAACATATAGAGTCCCAGAGCCAGGGTGTGACAGTACCCCCCCCTAAAGGCGCGGACTGGCTTGGTGCGAGTAGCAGGAACGGGCTGGACCAGGCTGACGACTCGCACCCCTGGCTTGGTGCGAGTGGCAGGAACGGGCTGGACCAGGCTGACGACTCGCACCCCTGGCTTGGTGCGAGTGGCAGGAACAGGCCGGGCCGGTCTGGCGACGCGCACCGTAGGCTTGGTGCGTGGAGCAGGGACAGGCCGGGCTGGGCTGGCGACGCACACCGTAGGCTTGGTGCGTGGAGCAGGGACAGGCCGGGCTGGGCTGGCGACGCACACCGTAGGCTTGGTGCGTGGAGCAGGAACAGGCCGGACCGGGCTGGCGACGCACCCCGTAGGCTTGGTGCGTGGAGCAGGAACAGGCCGGGCTGGGCTGGCGACGCACACCGTAGGCTTGGTGCGTGGAGCAGGGACAGGCCGGGCTGGGCTGACGACTCGCACCCCTGGCTTGGTGCGAGTGGCAGGAACAGGCCGGGCCGGGCTGGCGATGCGCACCGTAGGCTTGGTGCGTGGAGCAGGGACAGGCCGGGCTGGGCTTGCGACGCACACCGTAGGCTTGGTGCGTGGAGCAGGGACAGGCCGGGCTGGGCTGGCGACGCACACCGTAGGCTTGGTGCGTGGAGCAGGGACAGGCCGGGCTGGGCTGGCGACGCACCCCGTAGGCTTGGTGCGTGGAGCAGGAACAGGCCGGGCTGGGCTGGCGACGCACACCGTAGGCTTGGTGCGTGGAGCAGGGACAGGCCGGGCTGGGCTGACGACTCGCACCCCTGGCTTGGTGCGAGTGGCAGGAACAGGCCGGGCCGGGCTGGCGACGCGCACCGTAGGCTTGGTGCGTGGAGCAGGGACAGGCCGGGCTGGGCTGGCGACGCACACCGTAGGCTTGGTGCGTGGAGCAGGGACAGGCCGGGCCGGGCTGGCGACGCACACCGTAGGCTTGGTGCGTGGAGCAGGGACAGGCCGGGCTGGGCTGGCGACGCACACCGTAGGCTTGGTGCGTGGAGCAGGAACAGGCCGGGCCGGGCTGGCGACGCACCCCGTAGGCTTGGTGCATGGAGCAGGGACAGGCCGGGCTGGGCTGGCGACGCACACCGTAGGCTTGGTGCGTGGAGCAGCAACTGGCCGGACTGGGCTGGCGACGCACACCGTAGGCTTGGTGCGAGGGGCAGGAACATGCCGGGCTGGGCTGGCGGCGTGCACCTTACACTTAGTGCGGGAAGCAGGAACGGGCCGGACCGGACTGGTGACGCACACCACTTGCTTGGTGTGAGGAGCGGGACTGGGTTTCGTCATAACCCCCCGCTCCCTCAGCTGCCTACCGAGTTCCTCTCGCCGTGCCTCATTTCTCACCCTTTCCCTTATCGCCTCCAAATGCTCCATCCTCTGCAACACTACCTCCTGCTCCCTCGTCGTCCCTGCCGTGTGCCCCCCCCTAAAAATTTTTTGGGGTTGCCTCTCGCCTGTCCGACGTTGACCCTGCTGACGCCGCTGCTCCTCTCTCCGTCGCCTCTCCACCGTCTCACTCCATGGCCGGCGATCCATCCCGGCCAGGATCTCCTCCCAGGTCCAGGACCCTTTCCCGTCTAATATCTCCTCCCATGACCAGGCTGCCTGCTCCTGGACACGCTGCTTGGTCCTGGTATGGTTTTTCTGTCACGATCGTCAGGGAGAGAAGTAGACCAATGCGCAGCGTGTTGAGCGAACATGATACTTTATTACCGTCAGTGATAATAAGCACACTAAACAAAACAATAAACGACTCGTGAAGTCCACGGTGACAAAGACCGACAAGGAACAAAAACCCACAAACACAAAGTGAAACACAGACAGTTAAATATGGCTCCCAATCAGAGACAACCAGCACACAGCTGACACTCGTTGCCTCTGATTGGGAGTCACTCAGTCAAACATAGAAAATGACGAACTAGAAACACCCAACATAGAAACAGAACACATAGAATGAACACACCCTGGCTCAACATATAGAGTCCCAGAGCCAGGGTGTGACACATATAGGCAATTCACAGCAGGTCCATAAAACAGATGGGAACTTCTCTTTGGTGTATGGGTCGCTCAGGTGGGTGTCCAGTATAGTTATTAAAGTGACTATGCATAGATAATAAACAGACAGTAGCAGCAGTGTAAAATAGGGGGGAGGGGGAGGGTGGGTGGCAATGCAAATAGTCTGGGTAGCCATTTGATTAGCGAAGCAATTAGCTTAGTGTTATTAGCACAACCTCTTTGTTCAGTGGCAGATGTCTGCGGCAGCTGTCCTCAAAACGAAGACTGTCCCTGAAACAAAGACAGTTCTGCCAAGTTGATCTGCGGGAGTTAGTCGAGGGAGGCCCCGCTCTCTCGCTTCCCCAGATGTTTAGTTAATTTCATTCCGATCTCTTTTGCATAATTGTAGCCTTTTCTGTAGCCTGTCAACTATGTGTCTATCTATCCCTGTTCTCTCCTCTCTGCACAGGCCATACAAACGCTTCACACCGCGTGGCTGCTACCACTCTAATCTGGTGGTCCCTGCGCGCACGACCCACGTGGAGTTCCAGGTCTCCGGCAGCCTCTGGAACTGCCGTTTTGCGGCCAACAAGGCAGAGTTCATCTGAGCCTATGCTACCCTCCAGTCTCTCGACTTCTTGGCGCTGACGGAAACATGAATTACCACAGAAAACACTGCTACTCCTACTGCTCTTTCCTCATCTGATCATGTGTTCTCGCATACCCCGAGAGCGTCTGATCAGCGTGGCGGAGGCACAGTGTCACGATCGTCTAAGGAGGAGGACCAAGGCGCAGCGTTGAGGGTGAACATATTTATTTAGAGAAGGATCACACGATCAAAACAACAGACGATAACGTGACGTCTACGGTTTAACACAAACCAAATAAGAACAAGAAACCACAAAGAATGAAAGCCTAACGGCTACCTAAGTATGACTCCCAATCAGAGACAACGAGCTACAGCCGTCTCTGATTGGGAGCCACCCTGGCCAACATAGAAATGCAAAACATAGAAACTAACACCCTGGCTCAACCTACGAGAGTCCCCCGAGCCAGGGCGTGACAGTACCCCCCCCTAAAGGCACGGACTCCGACCGCGCCAACCAAACACAACAGGGGAGGGACCGGGTGGGCACTCCGCCTTGGCGGCGGATCCGGCTCCGGGCATGATCCCCACTCGCTCTCTAACCCCCCAAAGTACCCCTGGTCCGGTCTGGCCCTGCTGACCGGAGCTGGACTGCACACTGGTGGAGCGGATTGCTCTAGCTCCGGCGTGAAGCAGCTGACCCGTGCTGAACCAGGCACCAGTGGAACAGGCACGGGCTGTGCCGGACTGACGACGCACACCACTGGCTTGGTGTGGGGAGCAGGGACGGCCCGAGCCGGGCTGACGAAACGCACCCCTGACTTGGTGCGGGGAGCAGGAGCGGGCCAAACCGGGCTGACGAAACGCACCACTGACTTGGTGCGGGGAGCAGGAACGGGCCGAGCCGGGCTGACGAAGCGCACCACTGACTTGGTGCGGGGAGCAGGAACGGGCCGAGCCGGGCTGACGAAGCGCACCACTGACTTGGTGCGGGGAGCAGGAATGGGCCGAGCCGGGCTGACGAAGCGCACCCCTGACTTGGTGCGGGGAGCAGGAACGGGCCGAGCCGGGCTGACGAAGCGCACCACTGACTTGGTGCGAGTGGCAGGAACAGGCCGGACCGTACTGGGAACACACACCACTGGCCCTACGTGGGGATCAGGAACAGGCCGGCCCGGACTGGCAACACACGCCAGTACCTCTCGCCGTGCCTCTACATCCTCCTTCCCCCTGGTGACCAGTGACTCCCGTAACCTGGAGGCCTCCTGCTGCCCCGTCGTCCACGGCGTTAGCCCCCCCCTAAAAAATGTATGGGCTTCACTCCTACCCGTGGCCAAGGCCTCCATCCCTCTTGCCAGACTCGCACTCATCTCCTCCCAAGTCCATCCTCTCTCCTCGTCACGCTGCTTGATCCAGTCGAGGTGGTTTCTTCTGTCACGATCGTCTAAGGAGGAGGACCAAGGCGCAGCGTTGAGGGTGAACATATTTATTTAGAGAAGGATCACACGATCAAAACAACAGACGATAACGTGACGTCTACGGTTTAACACAAACCACAAAGAATGAAAGCCTAACGGCTACGTAAGTATGACTCCCAATCAGAGACAACGAGCTACAGCCGTCTCTGATTGGGAGCCACCCTGGCCAACATAGAAATGCAAAACATAGAAACTAACACCCTGGCTCAACCTACGAGAGTCCCCCGAGCCAGGGCGTGACACACAGGAATCCTCATCTCTCCCAAGTGGACATTCTCTCTTTTCCCCCTGACCCATCTGTCTATCTCCTCATTTGAATTCCATGCTGTCACAGTCACTAGCCCATTCAAGCTTAACATCCTTGTCATTTATCGCCCTCCAGGTTCCCTTGGAGAGTTCATCAATGAGCTTGACAAGTTCCTTTCCTGAGGATGGCTCACCCCTCACAGTTCTGGGTGACTTTAACCTGCCGACGTCTGCCTTCGACTAATTTCTCTCTGACTCCTTCTTTCCACTCCTTTCCTCTTTTGACCTCACCCTCTCACCATCCCCCCCTACTCACAAGGCAGGCAATACGCTTGACCTCATCTTTACTAGATGCTGTTCTTCTACTAATCTCACTGAAACTCCCCTCCAAGTCTCCGACCACTACTTTGTATCCTTTTCTCTCTCGCTCTCCTCCAACACTACTCACTCTGCCCCTACTCAGATGGTAATGCGCCGTCGCAACCTTCGCTCTCTCTCTCCCGCTACTCTCTCCTCTTCCATCCTATCATCTCTTCCCTCTGCTAAATCCTTCTCCCTCCGGTCTCCTGATTCTGCCTCCTCGACCCTCCTCTCCTCCCTTTCTGCATCTTTTGACTCTATATGTCCCCTATCCTCCCGGCCGGCTCGGTCCTCCCCTCCTGCTCCGTGGCTTGACGACTCATTGCGAGCTCACAGAACAGGGCTCCGGGCAGCCGAGCGGAAATGGAGGAAAACTAGACTCCCTGCGGACCTGTCATCTTTTCACTCCCTCCTCTCTACTTTTTCTTCCTCTGTTTCTGCTGCTAAAGCCACTTTCTACCACTCTAAATTTCAAGCCTCTGCCTCTAACCCTAGGAAGCTCTTTGCCACCTTCTCCTCCCTGCTGAATCCTCCTCCTCCTCCCCCTCCCTCCTCCCTCTCTGTGGATGACTTCGTCAACCATTTTGAAAAGAAGGTTGACGACATCCGATCCTCATTTATTAAGTCAAATGACACCGCTGGTCCTGCTCACACTGCCCTACCCTATGCTTTGACTTCTTTCTCCCCTCTCTCTCCAGATGAAATCTTGCGACTTGTGACGGCCGGCCGCCCAACAACCTGACCGCTTGACCCTATCCCCCTCCTCTCTTCTCCAGACCATTTCCGGAGACCTTCTCCCTTACCTCACCTCGCTCATCAACTCATCCTTGACCGCTGGCTATGTCCCTTCCGTCTTCAAGAGGGCGAGAGTTGCACCCCTCCTCAAAAAACCTACACTTGATCCCTCCGATGTCAACAACTACAGACCAGTATCCCTTCTTTCTTTTCTCTCCAAAACTCTTGAGCGTGCCGTCTCTAGCCAACTCTCCTGCTATCTCTCTCAGAATGTCCTTCTTGATCCTAACCAGTCAGGTTTCAAGACTGGTCATTCAACTGAGACTGCTATTCTCTGTGTCACGGAGGCTCTCCGCACTGCCAAAGCTAACTCTCTCTCCTCTGCTCTTATCCTTCTAGACCTATCTGCTGCCTTTGATACTGTGAACCATCAGATCCTCCTCTCCACCCTCTCCGAGTTGGGCATCTCCGGCGCTGCTCACTCTTGGATTGCGTCCTACCTGACAGGTCGCTCCTACCAGGTGGCGTGGCGAGAATCTGTCTCCGCACCACGTGCTCTCACCACTGGTGTCCCCCAGGGCTCAGTTCTAGGCCCTCTCCTATTCTCTCTATACACCAAGTCACTTGGCTCTGTCATATCCTCACATGGTCTCTCCTATCATTGCTACGCAGACGACACACAATTTTCTCCTTTCCCCCTAACCAGGTGGCGAATCGCATCTCTGCATGTCTGGCAGACATATCAGTGTGGATGTCGGATCACCACCTCAAGCTGAACCTCGGCAAGACGGAGCTGCTCTTCCTCCCGCTCTTCCTGCCCGCTCCATGATCTCGCCATCACGGTTGACAACTCCATTGTGTCTTCCTCCCAGAGTGCAAAGAACCTTGGCGTGACCCTGGACAACACCCTGTCGTTCTCTGTTAACATCAAAGCGGTGACTCGATCCTGCAGGTTCATGCTCTACAACATTCGCAGAGTACGACCCTATCTTACACAGAAAGCGGCACAGGTCCTAATCCAGGCACCTAATCCAGGCATCTCCCGTCTGGATTACTGCAACTCGCTGTTGGCTGGGCTCCCTGCCTGTGCCATTAAACCCCTGCAACTTATCCAGAACGCTGCAGCCCGTCTGGTGTTCAACCTTCCTAAATTATCTCACGTCACCCTGCTCCTCCGCACACTCCACTGGCTTCCAGTTGAAGCTCGCATCTACTACAAAACCATGGTGCTTGCCTACGGAGCTGTGAGGGGAACAGCACCTCCTTACCTTCAGGCTCTGATCAGACCCTACATCCAAACGAGGGCACTACGTTCATCCTCTTCTGGCCTGCTAGCCCCCCTACCTCTACGGAAGCACAGTTCCCGCTCAGCCCAGTCAAAGCTATTCGCTGCTCTGGCACCCCAATGGTGGAACAAGCTCCCCACGACGCCAGGACAGCGGAGTCACTGACCACCTTCCGGAGACACTTGAAATCCTACCTCTTTAAGGAATACCTGGAATAGTATAATAGTAATCCTTCTACCCCCCTTTACTACCACTGTCTTTTGTCTAAACTAACACCTGACTTATTTCATCTGCTAGCACTGACTTGTTTGAAGAAATGTACTTATTGTGATCGAGATGTAGTTGTCCCTGATTGCACTGACTTTGCTCATAGCTGCTTGTTTGAAGAAGTGTACTTACTGTGATCAAGATGTGGTTGTCCCACTGGCTATCCTAAGTTGAATGCACCAATTTGTAAGTCGCTCTGGATAAGAGCTTCTGCTAAATGACTTAAATGTAAATGTAAATGAGATGTTCAGGAGTCTTATGGCTTGGGGATGGAAGCTGTTTAGAAGTCTCTTGGACCTAGACTTGGCGCTCCGGTACCACTTGCCATGTGGTAGCAGAGAGAACAGTCTATGACTAGGGTGGTTGGAGTCTTTGACAATTTTTAGGGCCTTCCTCTGACACTATCTGGTATAGAGGTCCTGGATGGCAGGAAGCTTGGCCCCAGTGATGTACTGGACCGTACGCACTACCCTCTGTAGTGCCTTGCGGTCGGAGGCAGAGCAGTTGCCATACCAGGCAGTGATGCAACCAGTCAGGATGCTCTCGATGGTGCAGCTGTAGAACCTTTTGAGGATCTGAGGACCCATGCCAAATATTTTCAGTCTCCTTAGGGGGAATAGGTTTTGTCATGACCTCTTCACAACTGTCTTGGTGTGCTTGGACCATGTTAGTTTGTTGGTGATGTGGACATTGAACTTGAAGCTCTCAACCTTTTCCACTACAGCCCTGTCGGTGAGAATGGGGGCGTGCTCAGTCCTCTTCTTTTTCCTGTAATCATCTCCTTTGTCTTGCACACGTTGAGGGAGAGGTTGTTGTCCTGGCACCACACGGACAGGTCTCTGACCTCCTCCCTATAGGCTGTCTCGTCGTTGTCGGTGATCAGGCCTACCACTGTTGTGTCATCGGCAAACTTAATGATGGTGTTGGAGTCGTGCCTGGCCATGCAGTCATGAGTGAACATGGAGTACAGGAGGGGACTGAGCACGCACCCCTGAGGGGCCCCCGTGTTGAGGATCAGCATAGTGGATGTGTTGTTATCTACCCTTACCACCTGGGGGAAGCCCGTCAGGAAGTCCAGGATCCAGTTGCAGAGGGAGGTGTTTAGTCCCAATGTCCTTAGCTTAGTGATGAGTTTTGAGGGCACTATGGTGTTGAACGCTGAGCTGTAGTCAATTAATAGCATTCTCACATAGGTGTTCCTTTTGTCCAGGTGTGAAAGGGCAGTGTGGAGCGCAATAGAGATTGCGTCATCTGTGGATCTGTTGGTGCGGTATGCAAATTAGAGTGGGTCTAGGGTTTCTGGGATAATGGTGTTGATGTGAGCCATGACCAGCCTTTCAAAGCACTTCATGGCTAGAGACGTGAGTGCTATGGGTCGGTAGACATTTAGGCAGGTTACCTTAGTGTTCTTGGGCACAGGGACTATGGCGGTCTGCTTGAAACATGTTGGTATTACAGACTCAAACAGGGAGAGGTTGAAAATGTCAGTGAAGACACTTGCCAGTTGGTCAGTGCATGCTTGGAGTACACGTCCTGGTAATCCGTCTGGCCCTGCGGCCTTGTGAATGTTGACCTGTTTAAAAGGTCTTACTCACATCGGCTACGGAGAGCTTGATCACACAGTCGTCCGGAACAGCTGATGCTCTCATGCATGTTTTAGTGCTACTTGCCTCAAAGCGAGCATAGAAGTAATTTAGCTTGTCTGGTAGGCTTGTGTCACTGGGCAGCTCGTGGCTGTGCTTCCCTTTTGTAGTCTGTAATAGTTTGCAAGCCCTGCCACATCTGACGAGCGTCGGAGCCGGTGTAGTACGATTCGATCTTAGTCCTGTATTGACGCTTTGCCAGTTTGATGGTTCGTCAGAGGGCATAGCAGGATTTCTTATAAGCTTCCGGGTTAGAGTCCCGCTCCTTGAAAGCGGCAACTCTACCCTTTAGCTCAGTGCAGATGTTGCCGGTAATCCATTGGGGTATGTACGTACAGTCACAGTAGGGACGACATCGTCAATGCACTTATTGATGAAGCCAGTGACGGATGTGGTGTACTCCTCAATGCCATCGGACGAATCCCGGAACATATTCCAGTCTGTGCTAGCAAAACAGTCCTGTAGCTTAGCATCTGCTTCATCTGACCACTTTTTTTATTGACCGAGTCACTGGTGCTTCCTGCTTTAGTTTTTGCTTATAAGCAGGAATCAGGAGGATATAATTATGGTCGGACTCAGGGACGGCCTGTTCAATAGGGCGATATGGGCGACGCACTGCCAAACGGGAAAAGGAAGGGATTTTTTTTCTAATCAATTATATCACGGCAACAGTAGTTATCAGTGTTCTAATCTGATCTGACTGCCACTAAATGTCAAATCAGGCTAAAGTCGTGCTTCAAATGGCCCCGCCCGTTTTTGGGGCGATTTCAGTCAGGTTGAAAATCGCCCAGAAGTCTCTCATAGCCTGTCATGTAAAATCTATTTTTTTCAAATTTCAAAGCTTTCAATACAATCTCTATGGGTGTCTTAGGGCTTGCACTTACGCGCTTTCGTCATACGTGACGTAACCATGAACGTAACTAAGAAAATAGCGGCTAGCAGCGTCTCTGTTGCGACCTGCAGTGTGGCGTTATCTTATGTTTTTAATTTGTACACTTAGTGGTGTTATTTTAT
The DNA here is from genome assembly GCF_964263955.1 of Coregonus lavaretus. NCBI lineage: Eukaryota > Metazoa > Chordata > Actinopteri > Salmoniformes > Salmonidae > Coregonus > Coregonus lavaretus. Next base: position 17,647,763 of record NC_140023.1, read on the forward strand.
GTTTTTAATTTGTACACTTAGTTTACAAACATTCTGCCAACCATGGATTTCCAGTGGTGGGTTTTGGACTGATCTTGTTGATCGTGTACATACCCGCTACGAACGGACTAAATAATGAAAACGCTGCTGGCAGCGGAATCCAATACAGCTGGGAGACTTGGCTGGATGACAGAGTCCCGGACAGAGAAGTGGAGCCGGCCGGCTTCACCCTGGTCAGAGCGGACCGCGATCCTGGTAAGAGAGCGACTCTGTACCCCCGACATTGAACTGCTTTCTGTGTCACTGCGACCTTACTATCTGCCCCGTGAGTTCCCCCAATTGTTTGTTACCGTTGTGTACTGTTGATAATCACAAGTTTACTGGAGAACTGAGACCAAGTAGAGACTTTGGACAGGGTGGATATGGTATAATAAAGGCAGTTTATTCAGAGGTAAAGATATCTGGAATCGCGTGCACGGACTCGTTCGTCAAACTCTTAGGGAGCTATCTGAAGAGAGCCCCGAAAACATTGTGTGCAGACATTTTATACAATAAATGATGTAGGTTGAATCTAGTAGTTCTGATCTTCTGATTGGTCCTGATGAGTTGGGCGAGGTCCCCTCCACTGTTGCATTGGCTCTGAGTCGGGTTCTCTGTCTTCAAATGTTCAGCCTAAAGAGAGGGGATTTTTGTGTGTGTGTGTGTGTGTGTTTAACAGTGATGATGTGTGTGTGTGTGTGTGTTATCAGTGATGATGTGTGTGTGTGTGTGTGTGTGTGTGTGTGTGTCCTCAGAGCAAGAACTCGTGAGTTGGAAGAACTGAGAGACCTATGGCGTGGGTGTTGTCCTTGGCCACCTGCTGACAAGGCTGACAAGATAGGACTCTTTTGTCCATTGTTATAGGATAGGAACAGCATTGATTGAAAACAAACGCCCAACACAAAATGGGTCATGCACAAGATTTTAGTCAGACCAAGCTATAACATTATATATTTACTACGACAGTACATTCAACCAAAAGCTAATATAACAAAGGCATCAGAGATTATTTATAATCTGTCACAGAAACTGGAATCCATCTCCCCAGATCAGTCAATAAATGCTTCTGGTATTGACTTATATGCTGCCCCTGTCTTCATGTTGTTGCTGGACATATCTTTTTTAAAATGTGTGTAGGTCACCTAAATCATCAGAAAAATTGCCCCTCCTGAGAATTTTTTCAGGAGCCGCCACTGGTCAGACTTGCCAAATGGAGGGCGAGGGAGAGCTTTGTACGCATCTCTGTGTGTGGAGTAAAGGTGGTCTAGAGTTTTTTTCCCCTCTGGTTGCACATTTAACATGCTGGTAGAAATGAGGTAAAATGGATTTAAGTTTCCCTGCAAAAAAGTCCCCGGCCACTAGGAGCCTCATCTCTGGATGAGCGTTTTCCTGTTTGCTTATGGCCGTATACAGTTCATTGAGTGTGGTCTTAGTGCCAGCATCGGTTTGTGGTGGTAAGTAGACAGCTACGAAGAATATAGATGAAAACTCTCTTGCTAGATAGTGTGGTCTACAGCTTATCATGAGATACTCTACCTCAGGCGAGAAAAACCTTGAGAATTCCTTAGATATTGTGCACCAGCTGTTGTTTACAAATATACATAGACCGCCACCCCTTGTCTTACCAGAGGCTGCTGTTCTATCCTGCCGATACAGTGTATAACCCGCCAGCTGTATGTTATTCATGTCTTCGTTCAGCCACGACTCAGTGAAACATAAGATATTACAGTTTTTAATGTCCCGTTGCTCAAGAAAACACATATACAGGCCCGTCTGAAGTGTGCCAATGAACATCTGAATGATTCAGAGGAGAACTGGGTGAAAGTGTTGTGGTCAGATGAGACCAAAATGGAGCTCTTTGGCATCAACTGGAGGAGGAGGAATGCTGCCTATGACTCCAAGAACACCATCCCCACCATCGAACATGGAGGTGGAAACATTATGCTTTGGGGGTGTTTTTCTGCTAAGGGGAAAGGACACCGCATCAAAGGGACGATGGACGGGGCCATGTACCGTCAAATCTTGGGTGAGAACCTCCTTCCCTCAGCCAGGGCATTGAAAATGGGTCGTGGATTGGTATTCCAGCATGACAATGACCCAAAACACACGGCCAAGGCAACAAAGGAGTGGCTCAAGAAGAAGCACATTAAGGTCCTGGAGTGGCCTAGGTTCGAGTTGCCAAATGTCAGGCTCGAAACATTAATGACTTGGAGAAGATCTGCATAGAGGAGTGGGACAAAATCCCTCCTGAGATGTGTGCAAACCTGGTGGCCAACTACAAGAAACGTCTGACCTCTGTGATTGCCAACAAGGGTTTTGCCACCAAGTACTAAGTCATGTTTTGCAGAGAGGTCAAATACTTATTTCCCTCATTAAAATGCAAATAAATTCATAACATTTTTTACATGTGTTTTTCTGGATTTTTTTGTTGTTATTCTGTCTCTCACTGTTCAAATAAACCTACCATTAAAATTATAGTCTGATCATGTCTTTGTCAGTGGGCAAACGTACAAAATCAGCAGGGGATCAAATACTTTTTCCCTCACTGTATATACTAAAAAAAGATCCCATACCAGTAAAACCAATTCCCGTGCTCCGGTCCCTGATCCTGCCGACTACGCCAAACTGAGGAATGAGTAGGTGAGAGGGAATAGAGCTCTTGGTTTTGGTGATTAGAGAGCTAAGTTTGATTACGTTTTTAAAGTATCATTTAAACTTTGATGCCCATGTCATCCAAAAGTCAACTCAAGTTTGCCATTAAGCACCTGGATGATTGTCAAGACTCCTGGAATAATGTTATATGGACAGATGAGTCAGAAATGTTAACTTTTTGGATGACATGGGTCCCATTATGTCTGGCGAAAACCAACCACTGCATTCCACAGTAAGAACCTCTTACCAATGGTCAGCATTGTGGTAGTAGTGTGATGGTTTGGGGATGCTTTGCTGCCTTAGTACTGGACGACTTGCCATCATTGGAAGGCAGGTAACCTAGCGGTTAAGGACCAGTAACCGAAAGGTCGCTGGTTCGAATCCCAGAGCCAGCAAGGTGGAATGCATTTGCCATTCTGCCCTTGAGCAAAGCAGTTAATCCCCAACAACTGTTACCCGGATGGCGATTCAAAACAAGCAAGTCTATATCAGAATGGCTGAAAAGTTTTGGAATGGCCTAGTCAAAGTCCAGACCTAAACCTGATTGAGATGTTGTGATAGGACCTGAAACGAGCAAAATATCACTAGGTTTATACGTGTCATTCACATAATCAAACAGACAATAATGTGTTGCAACACTCACGGACGGTGTGCCCAGGGAGAAGGAGAGCAGGTCTAGGTGGAATATGGGTGCCAACGCCTAAAAACTATGTACAATCATTCCTATTTCTCATACTTACATTGTTAAAACCACCATCACCACTCCCGTCCTCCCAAGGCACGCTTGCCAACACATAGTAAGGAAAACCTGAAACGCTTTTATACAAAAGGCCACGCCCTTAATTAACAATCACATACACCTGGCACTGGCAGACCAACAAGGGTGTATTCAAAATAGGTTGACAGTTCTACCCAGTTACATCTTTCCCCCCTTATTTTTAAATGTGTCCTCACATTTGAGACAAAATAAATTAAACCACTGCACACAAAATGACTTAAAGATAACAAACCATGGATTAGCACACAATTTAAAAAAATTATAAAGGTCTTGGCAAAATAAATAAAGACTAGCAAAGTAAGCATGCGATGCACACTATTTTCAAGCAAAAGTAATACTGCAAACTAGTACATATAGAAAAGGATAAGAGGACCAAAACATGCAGAGACACTGGGGGGATAGCTTCCAGGAACTTCTCCACTGCTTCAGAGGAGTCTCACACTGCCACATCAGGGTTTACTACAAATATCTCATTCATAGTTATTAATCACCTCTAAAATTCACCAGTGTTGAAAACCAATAGTTTCCATTTTTCTTTCTCCAGACCGTAATGTCAAAATACATCTATAATATGATTTGTGAGGGAAATTTTTGTCTGAAGAGATAGCCTTGAATTTTACATCTTGCTGTACATGCTAGAGCACACCTGGTGCCTAACACTTACCATTTTATCCTAGGTCCCTCCAGGTAGTTGTTGGTTTTCACTAATTGATTTAGCTAATGCTTTATTTTCTCTTCTCTTCTTTTGTTGCTCCTGGAGGAAGTACTTTGGTTCAGTATGTTGACGATTTGTTGGTTTGCTCACAATCAGAGGAGATACAGTGGGGAGAACAAGTATTTGATACACTGCCGATTTTGCAGGTTTTCCTACTTACAAAGCATGTAGAGGTCTGTAATTTTTATCATAGGTACACTTCAACTGTGAGAGACGGAATCTAAAACAAAAATCCAGAAAATCACATTGTATGATTTTTAAGTAATTCATTTGCATTTTATTGCATGACATAAGTATTTGATACATCAGAAAAGCAGAACTTTATATTTGGTACAGAAACCTTTGTTTGCAATGACAGAAATCATACTTTTCCTGTAGGTCTTGACCAGGTTTGCACACACTGCAGCAGGGATTTTGGCCCACTCCTCCATACAGACCTTCTCCAGATCCTTCAGGTATCGGGGCTGTCGCTGGGCAATACGGACTTTCAGCTCCCTCCAAAGATTTTCTATTGGGTTCAGGTCTGGAGACTGGCTAGGCCACTCCAGGACCTTGAGATGCTTCTGTGTGTTTCGGGTTGTTGTCATGCTGGAAGACCCAGCCACGACCCATCTTCAATGCTCTTACTGAGGGAAGGAGGTTGTTGGCCAAGATCTCGCGATACATGGCCCCATCCATCCTCCCCTCAATACGGTGCAGTCGTCCTGTCCCCTTTGCAGAAAAGCATCCCCAAAGAATGATGTTTCCACCTCCATGCTTCACGGTTGGGATGGTGTTCTTGGGGTTGTACTCATCCTTCTTCTTCCTCCAAACACAGAGAGTGGAGTTTAGACCAAAAAGCTATATTTTTGTCTCATCAGACCACATTACCTTCTCCCATTCCTCCTCTGGATCATCCAGATGGTCATTGGCAAACTTCAGACGGGCCTGGACATGCGCTGGCTTGAGCAGGGGGACCTTGCGTGCGCTGCAGGATTTTAATCCATGACGGCATAGTGTGTTACTAATGTTTTTCTTTGAGACTGTGGTCCCAGCTCTCTTCAGGTCATTGACCAGGTCCTGCCGTGTAGTTCTGGGCTGATCATTGATGCCCCACGAGGTGAGATCTTGCATGGAGCTCCAGACCGAGGGTGATTGACCGTCATCTTGAACTTCTTCCATTTTCTAATAATTGCGCCAACAGTTGTTGCCTTCTCACCAAGCTGCTTGCCTATTGTCCTGTAGCCCATCCCAGCCTTGTGCAGGTCTACAATTGTATCCCTGATGTCCTTACACAGCTCTCTGGTCTTGGCCATTGTGGAGAGGTTGGAGTCTGTTTGATTGAGAGTGTGGACAGGTGTCTTTTATACAGGTAACGAGTTCAAACATGTGCAGTCAATACAGGTAATGAGTGGAGAACAGGAGGGCTTCTTAAAGAAAAACTAACAGGTCTGTGAGAGCCGGAATTCTTACTGGTTTGTAGGTGATCAAACACTTATGTCATGCAATAAAATGCAAATGAATTACTTAAAAATCATACAATGTGATTTTCTGGATGTTTGTTTTAGATTCCGTCTCTCACAGTTGAAGTGTACCTATGATAAAAATTACAGACCTCTACATGCTTTGTAAGTAGGAAAACCTGCAAAATCGGCAGTGTATCAAATACTTGTTCTCCCCACTGTATGTTTGTAAATTTACCAATAGAAAATACCATAGTGATTGAGTGTCCATATAGCTATACCATGATATTTGCAATGTTACTAAATAACCCTCCAATTGTTCTCCACTAATTCCCCCGCTAAAACCCTTCCCCATCCCAAGTTGGGCCGTCATCCCAGTGATCAGCATACCACCCCTGTCCCCCCGGATCCCTATGCCCCCGAGGGGCCAGGACCCGTCCATCGAAAACATCACATAGTGCCACCCACAAAACAGAAGCAGGTCAACCGCCAAAAGCATTTCCAATGCTCTCATCTCAATATATTTATATAGCTATTTAAAAAAAATATATTCAAATATCTTGCATATCTTATTTTCCATCATTATCAATTAATGTGCGTAATAATGTTGGCATTCATGCGTAGGATTTTAACCTATAACCCGAATTGCCATTGTATTACATTACATTTTTAACAAGCAACTACCACTTCAGCAAACAACCACTGCGATTCAACCACTGCGATTCAACCCCCCCCCACCCCCCCACGCCCGCAACAGATGCTGGACACAAATTCACACACACACACGCTCACACACTCAACCCCCCACCCAAAATGCTAAAGTGAACAACAATGTGAGATTTGATTAATTTATTTAATCTATGTTAAGTCCTAGGTGATGGGATTCAGATCCACCCTCTTCACCTGAGTCACAAACACTCTGGTCCCCCGTTGTAACCATTTTCCCAAGCATCTCCGTGCAGTCATACCTTTGATTATTTTGTGCCACTTGGGCCACAATAGTAAGCCCCCTCTCTGATTGTCCGAGTGTGACCCCCTCCCCATGGGTTACTGCAGCCAGTGTTGCCAGCACTGCCACTACCTGTGTGGGGGTACCCCACCGGAATCCTCACCGGCTAGGTACAAGATCGTCAAGGTTCTCATTAGCAGCTTTGAGAATTTCCTTGTATATTATGCTCCCCCATCGGGGGCTCTGGCTTTGTAGGACCAACCCTGCCAGGCAGGCTCCGAATCTTGAGGGGGCGGTGCTGCTCAAGTAGGTCTCTGACCGCATTTATTTCTCTGTTTAGGCTGCATATAGGCAATTCACAGCAGGTCCATAAAACAGATGGGAACTTCTCTTTGGTGTATGGGTCACTCAGGTGGGTGTCCAGTATAGTTATTAAAGTGACTATGCATAGATAATAAACAGACAGTAGCAGCAGCGTAAAATAGGGGGGAGGGGGAGGGTGGGTGGCAATGCAAATAGTTTGGGTAGCCATTTGATTAGCGAAGCAATTAGCTTAGTGTTATTAGCACAACCTCTTTGTTCAGTGGCAGATGTCTGCGGCAGCTGTCCTCAAAACGAAGACTGTCCCTGAAACAAAGACAGTTCTGCCAAGTTGTTCTGCGGGAGTTAGTCGAGGGAGGCCCCGCTCTCTCGCTTCCCCAGATGTTTAGTTAATTTCATTCCGATCTCTTTTGCATAATTGTAGCCTTTTCTGTAGCCTGTCAACTATGTGTCTATCTATCCCTGTTCTCTCCTCTCTGCACAGGCCATACAAACGCTTCACACCGCGTGGCTGCTACCACTCTAATCTGGTGGTCCCTGCGCGCACGACCCACGTGGAGTTCCAGGTCTCCGGCAGCCTCTGGAACTGCCGTTTTGCGGCCAACAAGGCAGAGTTCATCTGAGCCTATGCTACCCTCCAGTCTCTCGACTTCTTGGCGCTGACGGAAACATGAATTACCACAGAAAACACTGCTACTCCTACTGCTCTTTCCTCATCTGATCATGTGTTCTCGCATACCCCGAGAGCGTCTGATCAGCGTGGCGGAGGCACAGTGTCACGATCGTCTAAGGAGGAGGACCAAGGCGCAGCGTTGAGGGTGAACATATTTATTTAGAGAAGGATCACACGATCAAAACAACAGACGATAACGTGACGTCTACGGTTTAACACAAACCAAATAAGAACAAGAAACCACAAAGAATGAAAGCCTAACGGCTACCTAAGTATGACTCCCAATCAGAGACAACGAGCTACAGCCGTCTCTGATTGGGAGCCACCCTGGCCAACATAGAAATGCAAAACATAGAAACTAACACCCTGGCTCAACCTACGAGAGTCCCCCGAGCCAGGGCGTGACAGTACCCCCCCCTAAAGGCGCGGACTCCGACCGCGCCAACCAAACACAACAGGGGAGGGACCGGGTGGGCACTCCGCCTTGGCGGCGGATCCGGCTCCGGGCATGATCCCCACTCGCTCTCTAACCCCCCAAAGTACCCCTGGTCCGGTCTGGCCCTGCTGACCGGAGCTGGACTGCACACTGGTGGAGCGGATTGCTCTAGCTCCGGCGTGAAGCAGCTGACCCGTGCTGAACCAGGCACCAGTGGAACAGGCACGGGCTGTGCCGGACTGATGACGCACACCACTGGCTTGGTGTGGGGAGCAGGGACGGCCCGAGCCGGGCTGACGAAACGCACCCCTGACTTGGTGCGGGGAGCAGGAGCGGGCCAAACCGGGCTGACGAAACGCACCACTGACTTGGTGCGGGGAGCAGGAACGGGCCGAGCCGGGCTGACGAAGCGCACCACTGACTTGGTGCGGGGAGCAGGAACGGGCCGAGCCGGGCTGACGAAGCGCACCACTGACTTGGTGCGGGGAGCAGGAACGGGCCGAGCCGGGCTGACGAAGCGCACCACTGACTTGGTGCGGGGAGCAGGAACGGGCCGAGCCGGGCTGACGAAGCGCACCACTGACTTGGTGCGGGGAGCAGGAATGGGCCGATCCGGGCTGACGAAGCGCACCCCTGACTTGGTGCGGGGAGCAGGAACGGGCCGAGCCGGGCTGACGAAGCGCACCACTGACTTGGTGCGAGTGGCAGGAACAGGCCGGACCGTACTGGGAACACACACCACTGGCCCTACGTGGGGATCAGGAACAGGCCGGCCCGGACTGGCAACACACGCCAGTACCTCTCGCCGTGCCTCTACATCCTCCTTCCCCCTGGTGACCAGTGACTCCCGTAACCTGGCGGCCTCCTGCTGCCCCGTCGTCCACGGCGTTAGCCCCCCCCTAAAAAATTTATGGGCTTCACTCCTACCCGTGGCCAAGGCCTCCATCCCTCTTGCCAGACTCGCACTCATCTCCTCCCAAGTCCATTCTCTCTCCTCGTCACGCTGCTTGATCCAGTCGAGGTGGTTTCTTCTGTCACGATCGTCTAAGGAGGAGGACCAAGGCGCAGCATTGAGGGTGAACATATTTATTTAGAGAAGGATCACACGATCAAAACAACAGACGATAACGTGACGTCTACGGTTTAACACAAACCAAATAAGAACAAGAAACCACAAAGAATGAAAGCCTAACGGCTACGTAAGTATGACTCCCAATCAGAGACAACGAGCTACAGCCGTCTCTGATTGGGAGCCACCCTGGCCAACATAGAAATGCAAAACATAGAAACTAACACCCTGGCTCAACCTACGAGAGTCCCCCGAGCCAGGGCGTGACACACAGGAATCCTCATCTCTCCCAAGTGGACATTCTCTCTTTTCCCCCTGACCCATCTGTCTATCTCCTCATTTGAATTCCATGCTGTCACAGTCACTAGCCCATTCAAGCTTAACATCCTTGTCATTTATCGCCCTCCAGGTTCCCTTGGAGAGTTCATCAATGAGCTTGACAAGTTCCTTTCCTGAGGATGGCTCACCCCTCACAGTTCTGGGTGACTTTAACCTGCCGACGTCTGCCTTCGACTCATTTCTCTCTGACTCCTTCTTTCCACTCCTTTCCTCTTTTGACCTCACCCTCTCACCATCCCCCCCTACTCACAAGGCAGGCAATACGCTTGACCTCATCTTTACTAGATGCTGTTCTTCTACTAATCTCACTGAAACTCCCCTCCAAGTCTCCGACCACTACTTTGTATCCTTTTCTCTCTCGCTCTCCTCCAACACTACTCACTCTGCCCCTACTCAGATGGTAATGCGCCGTCGCAACCTTCGCTCTCTCTCTCCCGCTACTCTCTCCTCTTCCATCCTATCATCTCTTCCCTCTGCTAAATCCTTCTCCCTCCGGTCTCCTGATTCTGCCTCCTCGACCCTCCTCTCCTCCCTTTCTGCATCTTTTGACTCTATATGTCCCCTATCCTCCCGGCCGGCTCGGTCCTCCCCTCCTGCTCCGTGGCTTGACGACTCATTGCGAGCTCACAGAACAGGGCTCCGGGCAGCCGAGCGGAAATGGAGGAAAACTAGACTCCCTGCGGACCTGTCATCTTTTCACTCCCTCCTCTCTACTTTTTCTTCCTCTGTTTCTGCTGCTAAAGCCACTTTCTACCACTCTAAATTTCAAGCCTCTGCCTCTAACCCTAGGAAGCTCTTTGCCACCTTCTCCTCCCTGCTGAATCCTCCTCCTCCTCCCCCTCCCTCCTCCCTCTCTGTGGATGACTTCGTCAACCATTTTGAAAAGAAGGTTGACGACATCCGATCCTCATTTATTAAGTCAAATGACACCGCTGGTCCTGCTCACACTGCCCTACCCTATGCTTTGACTTCTTTCTCCCCTCTCTCTCCAGATGAAATCTTGCGACTTGTGACGGCCGGCCGCCCAACAACCTGACCGCTTGACCCTATCCCCCTCCTCTCTTCTCCAGACCATTTCCGGAGACCTTCTCCCTTACCTCACCTCGCTCATCAACTCATCCTTGACCGCTGGCTATGTCCCTTCCGTCTTCAAGAGGGCGAGAGTTGCACCCCTCCTCAAAAAACCTACACTTGATCCCTCCGATGTCAACAACTACAGACCAGTATCCCTTCTTTCTTTTCTCTCCAAAACTCTTGAGCGTGCCGTCTCTAGCCAACTCTCCTGCTATCTCTCTCAGAATGTCCTTCTTGATCCTAACCAGTCAGGTTTCAAGACTGGTCATTCAACTGAGACTGCTATTCTCTGTGTCACGGAGGCTCTCCGCACTGCCAAAGCTAACTCTCTCTCCTCTGCTCTTATCCTTCTAGACCTATCTGCTGCCTTTGATACTGTGAACCATCAGATCCTCCTCTCCACCCTCTCCGAGTTGGGCATCTCCGGCGCTGCTCACTCTTGGATTGCGTCCTACCTGACAGGTCGCTCCTACCAGGTGGCGTGGCGAGAATCTGTCTCCGCACCACGTGCTCTCACCACTGGTGTCCCCCAGGGCTCAGTTCTAGGCCCTCTCCTATTCTCTCTATACACCAAGTCACTTGGCTCTGTCATATCCTCACATGGTCTCTCCTATCATTGCTACGCAGACGACACACAATTTTCTCCTTTCCCCCTAACCAGGTGGCGAATCGCATCTCTGCATGTCTGGCAGACATATCAGTGTGGATGTCGGATCACCACCTCAAGCTGAACCTCGGCAAGACGGAGCTGCTCTTCCTCCCGCTCTTCCTGCCCGCTCCATGATCTCGCCATCACGGTTGACAACTCCATTGTGTCTTCCTCCCAGAGTGCAAAGAACCTTGGCGTGACCCTGGACAACACCCTGTCGTTCTCTGTTAACATCAAAGCGGTGACTCGATCCTGCAGGTTCATGCTCTACAACATTCGCAGAGTACGACCCTATCTTACACAGAAAGCGGCACAGGTCCTAATCCAGGCACTTTTCATCTCCCGTCTGGATTACTGCAACTCGCTGTTGGCTGGGCTCCCTGCCTGTGCCATTAAACCCCTGCAACTTATCCAGAACGCTGCAGCCCGTCTGGTGTTCAACCTTCCTAAATTATCTCACGTCACCCTGCTCCTCCGCACACTCCACTGGCTTCCAGTTGAAGCTCGCATCTACTACAAAACCATGGTGCTTGCCTACGGAGCTGTGAGGGGAACAGCACCTCCTTACCTTCAGGCTCTGATCAGACCCTACATCCAAACGAGGGCACTACGTTCATCCTCCTCTGGCCTGCTAGCCCCCCTACCTCTACGGAAGCACAGTTCCCGCTCAGCCCAGTCAAAGCTATTCGCTGCTCTGGCACCCCAATGGTGGAACAAGCTCCCCACGACGCCAGGACAGCGGAGTCACTGACCACCTTCCGGAGACACTTGAAATCCTACCTCTTTAAGGAATACCTGGAATAGTATAATAGTAATCCTTCTACCCCCCTTTACTACCACTGTCTTTTGTCTAAACTAACACCTGACTTATTTCATCTGCTAGCACTGACTTGTTTAAAGAAATGTACTTATTGTGATCGAGATGTAGTTGTCCCTGATTGCACTGACTTTGCTCACAGCTGCTTGTTTGAAGAAGTGTACTTACTGTGATCAAGATGTGGTTGTCCCACTGGCTATCCTAAGTTGAATGCACCAATTTGTAAGTTGCTCTGGATAAGAGCTTCTGCTAAATGACTTAAATGTAAATGTAAATGAGATGTTCAGGAGTCTTATGGCTTGGGGATGGAAGCTGTTTAGAAGTCTCTTGGACCTAGACTTGGCGCTCCGGTACCACTTGCCATGCGGTAGCAGAGAGAACAGTCTATGACTAGGGTGGTTGGAGTCTTTGACAATTTTTAGGGCCTTCCTCTGACACTATCTGGTATAGAGGTCCTGGATGGCAGGAAGCTTGGCCCCAGTGATGTACTGGACCGTACGCACTACCCTCTGTAGTGCCTTGCGGTCGGAGGCAGAGCAGTTGCCATACCAGGCAGTGATGCAACCAGTCAGGATGCTCTCGATGGTGCAGCTGTAGAACCTTTTGAGGATCTGAGGACCCATGCCAAATATTTTCAGTCTCCTTAGGGGGAATAGGTTTTGTCATGACCTCTTCACAACTGTCTTGGTGTGCTTGGACCATGTTAGTTTGTTGGTGATGTGGACATTGAACTTGAAGCTCTCAACCTTTTCCACTACAGCCCTGTCGGTGAGAATGGGGGCGTGCTCAGTCCTCTTCTTTTTCCTGTAATCATCTCCTTTGTCTTGCACACGTTGAGGGAGAGGTTGTTGTCCTGGCACCACACGGACAGGTCTCTGACCTCCTCCCTATAGGCTGTCTCGTCGTTGTCGGTGATCAGGCCTACCACTGTTGTGTCATCGGCAAACTTAATGATGGTGTTGGAGTCGTGCCTGGCCATGCAGTCATGAGTGAACATGGAGTACAGGAGGGGGCTGAGCACGCACCCCTGAGGGGCCCCCGTGTTGAGGATCAGCATAGTGGATGTGTACCCTTACCACCTGGGGGAAGCCCGTCAGGAAGTCCAGGATCCAGTTGCAGAGGGAGGTGTTTAGTCCCAATGTCCTTAGCTTAGTGATGAGTTTTGAGGGCACTATGGTGTTGAACGCTGAGCTGTAGTCAATTAATAGCATTCTCACATAGGTGTTCCTTTTGTCCAGGTGTGAAAGGGCAGTGTGGAGCGCAATAGAGATTGCGTCATCTGTGGATCTGTTGGTGCGGTATGCAAATTAGAGTGGGTCTAGGGTTTCTGGGATAATGGTGTTGATGTGAGCCATGACCAGCCTTTCAAAGCACTTCATGGCTAGAGACGTGAGTGCTATGGGTCGGTAGACATTTAGGCAGGTTACCTTAGTGTTCTTGGGCACAGGGACTATGGCGGTCTGCTTGAAACATGTTGGTGCAGATGTTGCCGGTAATCCATTGGGGTATGTACGTACAGTCACAGCAGGGACGACATCGTCAATGCACTTATTGATGAAGCCAGTGACGGATGTGGTGTACTCCTCAATGCCATCGGACGAATCCCGGAACATATTCCAGTCTGTGCTAGCAAAACAGTCCTGTAGCTTAGCATCTGCTTCATCTGACCACTTTTTTTATTGACCGAGTCACTGGTGCTTCCTGCTTTAGTTTTTGCTTATAAGCAGGAATCAGGAGGATATAATTATGGTCAGACTTGCCAAATGGAGGGCGAGGGAGAGCTTTGTACGCATCTCTGTGTGTGGAGTAAAGGTGGTCTAGAGTTTTTTTCCCCTCTGGTTGCACATTTAACATGCTGGTAGAAATGAGGTAAAATGGATTTAAGTTTCCCTGCAAAAAAGTCCCCGGCCACTAGGAGCCTCATCTCTGGATGAGCGTTTTCCTGTTTGCTTATGGCCGTATACAGTTCATTGAGTGTGGTCTTAGTGCCAGCATCGGTTTGTGGTGGTAAGTAGACAGCTACGAAGAATATAGATGAAAACTCTCTTGCTAGATAGTGTGGTCTACAGCTTATCATGAGATACTCTACCTCAGGCGAGAAAAACCTTGAGAATTCCTTAGATATTGTGCACCAGCTGTTGTTTACAAATATACATAGACCGCCACCCCTTGTCTTACCAGAGGCTGCTGTTCTATCCTGCCGATACAGTGTATAACCCGCCAGCTGTATGTTATTCATGTCTTCGTTCAGCCACGACTCAGTGAAACATAAGATATTACAGTTTTTAATGTCCCGTTGCTCAAGAAAACACATATACAGGCCCGTCTGAAGTTTGCCAATGAACATCTGAATGATTCAGAGGAGAACTGGGTGAAAGTGTTGTGGTCAGATGAGACCAAAATGGAGCTCTTTGGCATCAACTGGAGGAGGAGGAATGCTGCCTATGACCCCAAGAACACCATCCCCACCATCGAACATGGAGGTGGAAACATTATGCTTTGGGGGTGTTTTTCTGCTAAGGGGAAAGGACACCGCATCAAAGGGACGATGGACGGGGCCATGTACCGTCAAATCTTGGGTGAGAACCTCCTTCCCTCAGCCAGGGCATTGAAAATGGGTCGTGGATTGGTATTCCAGCATGACAATGACCCAAAACACACGGCCAAGGCAACAAAGGAGTGGCTCAAGAAGAAGCACATTAAGGTCCTGGAGTGGCCTAGGTTCGAGTTGCCAAATGTCAGGCTCGAAACATTAATGACTTGGAGAAGATCTGCATAGAGGAGTGGGACAAAATCCCTCCTGAGATGTGTGCAAACCTGGTGGCCAACTACAAGAAACGTCTGACCTCTGTGATTGCCAACAAGGGTTTTGCCACCAAGTACTAAGGGATTTTGTCCCACTCCTCTATGCAGATCTTCTCCAAGTCATTAATGTTTCGAGCCTGACATTTGGCAACTCGAACCTAGGCCACTCCAGGACCTTAATGTGCTTCTTCTTGAGCCACTCCTTTGTTGCCTTGGCCGTGTGTTTTGGGTCATTGTCATGCTGGAATACCAATCCACGACCCATTTTCAATGCCCTGGCTGAGGGAAGGAGGTTCTCACCCAAGATTTGACGGTACATGGCCCCGTCCATCGTCCCTTTGATGCAAAATATCACTAGGTTTATACGTGTCATTCACATAATCAAACAGACAATAATGTGTTGCAACACTCACGGACGGTGTGCCCAGGGAGAAGGAGAGCAGGTCTAGGTGGAATATGGGTGCCAACGCCTAAAAACTATGTACAATCATTCCTATTTCTCATACTTACATTGTTAAAACCACCATCACCACTCCTGTCCTCCCAAGGCACGCTTGCCAACACATAGTAAGGAAAACCTGAAACGCTTTTGTACAAAAGGCCACGCCCTTAATTAACAATCACATACACCTGGCACTGGCAGACCAACAAGGGTGTATTCAAAATAGGTTGACAGTTCTACCCAGTTACATCTTTCCCCCCTTATTTTTAAATGTGTCCTCACATTTGAGACAAAATAAATTAAACCACTGCACACAAAATGACTTAAAGATAACAAACCATGGATTAGCACACAATTTAAAAAAATTATAAAGGTCTTGGCAAAATAAATAAAGACTAGCAAAGTAAGCATGCGATGCACACTATTTTCAAGCAAAAGTAATACTGCAAACTAGTACATATAGAAAAGGATAAGAGGACCAAAACATGCAGAGACACTGGGGGGATAGCTTCCAGGAACTTCTCCACTGCTTCAGAGGAGTCTCACACTGCCACATCAGGGTTTACTACAAATATCTCATTCATAGTTATTAATCACCTCTAAAATTCACCAGTGTTAAAAACCAATAGTTTCCATTTTTCTTTCTCCAGACCGTAATGTCAAAATACATCTATAATATGATTTGTGAGGGAAATTTTTGTCTGAAGAGATAGCCTTGAATTTTACATCTTGCTGTACATGCTAGAGCACACCTGATGCCTAACACTTACCATTTTATCCTAGGTCCCTCCAGGTAGTTGTTGGTTTTCACTAATTGATTTAGCTAATGCTTTATTTTCTCTTCTCTTCTTTTGTTGCTCCTGGAGGAAGTACTTTGGTTCAGTATGTTGACGATTTGTTGGTTTGCTCACAATCAGAGGAGATACAGTGGGGAGAACAAGTATTTGATACACTGCCGATTTTGCAGGTTTTCCTACTTACAAAGCATGTAGAGGTCTGTAATTTTTATCATAGGTACACTTCAACTGTGAGAGACGGAATCTAAAACAAAAATCCAGAAAATCACATTGTATGATTTTTAAGTAATTCATTTGCATTTTATTGCATGACATAAGTATTTGATACATCAGAAAAGCAGAACTTTATATTTGGTACAGAAACCTTTGTTTGCAATGACAGAAATCATACTTTTCCTGTAGGTCTTGACCAGGTTTGCACACACTGCAGCAGGGATTTTGGCCCACTCCTCCATACAGACCTTCTCCAGATCCTTCAGGTATCGGGGCTGTCGCTGGGCAATACGGACTTTCAGCTCCCTCCAAAGATTTTCTATTGGGTTCAGGTCTGGAGACTGGCTAGGCCACTCCAGGACCTTGAGATGCTTCTGTGTGTTTCGGGTTGTTGTCATGCTGGAAGACCCAGCCACGACCCATCTTCAATGCTCTTACTGAGGGAAGGAGGTTGTTGGCCAAGATCTCGCGATACATGGCCCCATCCATCCTCCCCTCAATACGGTGCAGTCGTCCTGTCCCCTTTGCAGAAAAGCATCCCCAAAGAATGATGTTTCCACCTCCATGCTTCACGGTTGGGATGGTGTTCTTGGGGTTGTACTCATCCTTCTTCTTCCTCCAAACACAGCGAGTGGAGTTTAGACCAAAAAGCTATATTTTTGTCTCATCAGACCACATTACCTTCTCCCATTCCTCCTCTGGATCATCCAGATGGTCATTGGCAAACTTCAGACGGGCCTGGACATGCGCTGGCTTGAGCAGGGGGACCTTGCGTGCGCTGCAGGATTTTAATCCATGACGGCATAGTGTGTTACTAATGTTTTTCTTTGAGACTGTGGTCCCAGCTCTCTTCAGGTCATTGACCAGGTCCTGCCGTGTAGTTCTGGGCTGATCATTGATGCCCCACGAGGTGAGATCTTGCATGGAGCTCCAGACCGAGGGTGATTGACCGTCATCTTGAACTTCTTCCATTTTCTAATAATTGCGCCAACAGTTGTTGCCTTCTCACCAAGCTGCTTGCCTATTGTCCTGTAGCCCATCCCAGCCTTGTGCAGGTCTACAATTGTATCCCTGATGTCCTTACACAGCTCTCTGGTCTTGGCCATTGTGGAGAGGTTGGAGTCTGTTTGATTGAGAGTGTGGACAGGTGTCTTTTATACAGGTAACGAGTTCAAACATGTGCAGTCAATACAGGTAATGAGTGGAGAACAGGAGGGCTTCTTAAAGAAAAACTAACAGGTCTGTGAGAGCCGGAATTCTTACTGGTTTGTAGGTGATCAAATACTTATGTCATGCAATAAAATGCAAATGAATTACTTAAAAATCATACAATGTGATTTTCTGGATGTTTGTTTTAGATTCCGTCTCTCACAGTTGAAGTGTACCTATGATAAAAATTACAGACCTCTACATGCTTTGTAAGTAGGAAAACCTGCAAAATCGGCAGTGTATCAAATACTTGTTCTCCCCACTGTATGTTTGTAAATTTACCAATAGAAAATACCATAGTGATTGAGTGTCCATATAGCTATACCATGATATTTGCAATGTTACTAAATAACCCTCCAATTGTTCTCCACTAATTCCCCCGCTAAAACCCTTCCCCATCCCAAGTTGGGCCGTCATCCCAGTGATCAGCATACCACCCCTGTCCCCCCGGATCCCTATGCCCCCGAGGGGCCAGGACCCGTCCATCGAAAACATCACATAGTGCCACCCACAAAACAGAAGCAGGTCAACCGCCAAAAGCATTTCCAATGCTCTCATCTCAATATATTTATATAGCTATTTAAAAAAAATATATTCAAATATCTTGCATATCTTATTTTCCATCATTATCAATTAATGTGC
This sequence comes from Coregonus lavaretus, assembly GCF_964263955.1. NCBI lineage: Eukaryota > Metazoa > Chordata > Actinopteri > Salmoniformes > Salmonidae > Coregonus > Coregonus lavaretus. The sequence goes on from NC_140023.1 coordinate 17,665,803, forward strand.
GTAATAATGTTGGCATTCATGCGTAGGATTTTAACCTATAACCCGAATTGCCATTGTATTACATTACATTTTTAACAAGCAACTACCACTTCAGCAAACAACCACTGCGATTCAACCACTGCGATTCAACCCCCCCCCACCCCCCCACGCCCGCAACAGATGCTGGACACAAATTCACACACACACACGCTCACACACTCAACCCCCCACCCAAAATGCTAAAGTGAACAACAATGTGAGATTTGATTAATTTATTTAATCTATGTTAAGTCCTAGGTGATGGGATTCAGATCCACCCTCTTCACCTGAGTCACAAACACTCTGGTCCCCCGTTGTAACCATTTTCCCAAGCATCTCCGTGCAGTCATACCTTTGATTATTTTGTGCCACTTGGGCCACAATAGTAAGCCCCCTCTCTGATTGTCCGAGTGTGACCCCCTCCCCATGGGTTACTGCAGCCAGTGTTGCCAGCACTGCCACTACCTGTGTGGGGGTACCCCACCGGAATCCTCACCGGCTAGGTACAAGATCGTCAAGGTTCTCATTAGCAGCTTTGAGAATTTCCTTGTATATTATGCTCCCCCATCGGGGGCTCTGGCTTTGTAGGACCAACCCTGCCAGGCAGGCTCCGAATCTTGAGGGGGCGGTGCTGCTCAAGTAGGTCTCTGACCGCATTTATTTCTCTGTTTAGGCTGCATATAGGCAATTCACAGCAGGTCCATAAAACAGATGGGAACTTCTCTTTGGTGTATGGGTCGCTCAGGTGGGTGTCCAGTATAGTTATTAAAGTGACTATGCATAGATAATAAACAGACAGTAGCAGCAGCGTAAAATAGGGGGGAGGGGGAGGGTGGGTGGCAATGCAAATAGTCTGGGTAGCCATTTGATTAGCGAAGCAATTAGCTTAGTGTTATTAGCACAACCTCTTTGTTCAGTGGCAGATGTCTGCGGCAGCTGTCCTCAAAACGAAGACTGTCCCTGAAACAAAGACAGTTCTGCCAAGTTGTTCTGCGGGAGATAGTCGAGGGAGGCCCCGCTCTCTCGCTTCCCCAGATGTTTAGTTAATTTCATTCCGATCTCTTTTGCATAATTGTAGCCTTTTCTGTAGCCTGTCAACTATGTGTCTATCTATCCCTGTTCTCTCCTCTCTGCACAGGCCATACAAACGCTTCACACCGCGTGGCTGCTACCACTCTAATCTGGTGGTCCCTGCGCGCACGACCCACGTGGAGTTCCAGGTCTCCGGCAGCCTCTGGAACTGCCGTTTTGCGGCCAACAAGGCAGAGTTCATCTGAGCCTATGCTACCCTCCAGTCTCTCGACTTCTTGGCGCTGACGGAAACATGAATTACCACAGAAAACACTGCTACTCCTACTGCTCTTTCCTCATCTGATCATGTGTTCTCGCATACCCCGAGAGCGTCTGATCAGCGTGGCGGAGGCACAGTGTCACGATCGTCTAAGGAGGAGGACCAAGGCGCAGCGTTGAGGGTGAACATATTTATTTAGAGAAGGATCACACGATCAAAACAACAGACGATAACGTGACGTCTACGGTTTAACACAAACCAAATAAGAACAAGAAACCACAAAGAATGAAAGCCTAACGGCTACCTAAGTATGACTCCCAATCAGAGACAACGAGCTACAGCCGTCTCTGATTGGGAGCCACCCTGGCCAACATAGAAATGCAAAACATAGAAACTAACACCCTGGCTCAACCTACGAGAGTCCCCCGAGCCAGGGCGTGACAGTACCCCCCCCTAAAGGCGCGGACTCCGACCGCGCCAACCAAACACAACAGGGGAGGGACCGGGTGGGCACTCCGCCTTGGCGGCGGATCCGGCTCCGGGCATGATCCCCACTCGCTCTCTAACCCCCCAAAGTACCCCTGGTCCGGTCTGGCCCTGCTGACCGGAGCTGGACTGCACACTGGTGGAGCGGATTGCTCTAGCTCCGGCGTGAAGCAGCTGACCCGTGCTGAACCAGGCACCAGTGGAACAGGCACGGGCTGTGCCGGACTGACGACGCACACCACTGGCTTGGTGTGGGGAGCAGGGACGGCCCGAGCCGGGCTGACGAAACGCACCCCTGACTTGGTGCGGGGAGCAGGAGCGGGCCAAACCGGGCTGACGAAACGCACCACTGACTTGGTGCGGGGAGCAGGAACGGGCCGAGCCGGGCTGACGAAGCGCACCACTGACTTGGTGCGGGGAGCAGGAACGGGCCGAGCCGGGCTGACGAAGCGCACCACTGACTTGGTGCGGGGAGCAGGAACGGGCCGAGCCGGGCTGACGAAGCGCACCACTGACTTGGTGCGGGGAGCAGGAACGGGCCGAGCCGGGCTGACGAAGCGCACCACTGACTTGGTGCGGGGAGCAGGAATGGGCCGAGCCGGGCTGACGAAGCGCACCCCTGACTTGGTGCGGGGAGCAGGAACGGACCGAGCCGGGCTGACGAAGCGCACCACTGACTTGGTGCGAGTGGCAGGAACAGGCCGGACCGTACTGGGAACACACACCACTGGCCCTACGTGGGGATCAGGAACAGGCCGGCCCGGACTGGCAACACACGCCAGTACCTCTCGCCGTGCCTCTACATCCTCCTTCCCCCTGGTGACCAGTGACTCCCGTAACCTGGCGGCCTCCTGCTGCCCCGTCGTCCACGGCGTTAGCCCCCCCCTAAAAAATGTATGGGCTTCACTCCTACCCGTGGCCAAGGCCTCCATCCCTCTTGCCAGACTCGCACTCATCTCCTCCCAAGTCCATTCTCTCTCCTCGTCACGCTGCTTGATCCAGTCGAGGTGGTTTCTTCTGTCACGATCGTCTAAGGAGGAGGACCAAGGCGCAGCATTGAGGGTGAACATATTTATTTAGAGAAGGATCACACGATCAAAACAACAGACGATAACGTGACGTCTACGGTTTAACACAAACCAAATAAGAACAAGAAACCACAAAGAATGAAAGCCTAATGGCTACGTAAGTATGACTCCCAATCAGAGACAACGAGCTACAGCCGTCTCTGATTGGGAGCCACCCTGGCCAACATAGAAATGCAAAACATAGAAACTAACACCCTGGCTCAACCTACGAGAGTCCCCCGAGCCAGGGCGTGACACACAGGAATCCTCATCTCTCCCAAGTGGACATTCTCTCTTTTCCCCCTGACCCATCTGTCTATCTCCTCATTTGAATTCCATGCTGTCACAGTCACTAGCCCATTCAAGCTTAACATCCTTGTCATTTATCGCCCTCCAGGTTCCCTTGGAGAGTTCATCAATGAGCTTGACAAGTTCCTTTCCTGAGGATGGCTCACCCCTCACAGTTCTGGGTGACTTTAACCTGCCGACGTCTGCCTTCGACTCATTTCTCTCTGACTCCTTCTTTCCACTCCTTTCCTCTTTTGACCTCACCCTCTCACCATCCCCCCCTACTCACAAGGCAGGCAATACGCTTGACCTCATCTTTACTAGATGCTGTTCTTCTACTAATCTCACTGAAACTCCCCTCCAAGTCTCCGACCACTACTTTGTATCCTTTTCTCTCTCGCTCTCCTCCAACACTACTCACTCTGCCCCTACTCAGATGGTAATGCGCCGTCGCAACCTTCGCTCTCTCTCTCCCGCTACTCTCTCCTCTTCCATCCTATCATCTCTTCCCTCTGCTAAATCCTTCTCCCTCCGGTCTCCTGATTCTGCCTCCTCGACCCTCCTCTCCTCCCTTTCTGCATCTTTTGACTCTATATGTCCCCTATCCTCCCGGCCGGCTCGGTCCTCCCCTCCTGCTCCGTGGCTTGACGACTCATTGCGAGCTCACAGAACAGGGCTCCGGGCAGCCGAGCGGAAATGGAGGAAAACTAGACTCCCTGCGGACCTGTCATCTTTTCACTCCCTCCTCTCTACTTTTTCTTCCTCTGTTTCTGCTGCTAAAGCCACTTTCTACCACTCTAAATTTCAAGCCTCTGCCTCTAACCCTAGGAAGCTCTTTGCCACCTTCTCCTCCCTGCTGAATCCTCCTCCTCCTCCCCCTCCCTCCTCCCTCTCTGTGGATGACTTCGTCAACCATTTTGAAAAGAAGGTTGACGACATCCGATCCTCATTTATTAAGTCAAATGACACCGCTGGTCCTGCTCACACTGCCCTACCCTATGCTTTGACTTCTTTCTCCCCTCTCTCTCCAGATGAAATCTTGCGACTTGTGACGGCCGGCCGCCCAACAACCTGACCGCTTGACCCTATCCCCCTCCTCTCTTCTCCAGACCATTTCCGGAGACCTTCTCCCTTACCTCACCTCGCTCATCAACTCATCCTTGACCGCTGGCTATGTCCCTTCCGTCTTCAAGAGGGCGAGAGTTGCACCCCTCCTCAAAAAACCTACACTTGATCCCTCCGATGTCAACAACTACAGACCAGTATCCCTTCTTTCTTTTCTCTCCAAAACTCTTGAGCGTGCCGTCTCTAGCCAACTCTCCTGCTATCTCTCTTAGAATGTCCTTCTTGATCCTAACCAGTCAGGTTTCAAGACTGGTCATTCAACTGAGACTGCTATTCTCTGTGTCACGGAGGCTCTCCGCACTGCCAAAGCTAACTCTCTCTCCTCTGCTCTTATCCTTCTAGACCTATTTGCTGCCTTTGATACTGTGAACCATCAGATCCTCCTCTCCACCCTCTCCGAGTTGGGCATCTCCGGCGTTGCTCACTCTTGGATTGCGTCCTACCTGACAGGTCGCTCCTACCAGGTGGCGTGGCGAGAATCTGTCTCCGCACCACGTGCTCTCACCACTGGTGTCCCCCAGGGCTCAGTTCTAGGCCCTCTCCTATTCTCTCTATACACCAAGTCACTTGGCTCTGTCATATCCTCACATGGTCTCTCCTATCATTGCTACGCAGACGACACACAATTTTCTCCTTTCCCCCTAACCAGGTGGCGAATCGCATCTCTGCATGTCTGGCAGACATATCAGTGTGGATGTCGGATCACCACCTCAAGCTGAACCTCGGCAAGACGGAGCTGCTCTTCCTCCCGCTCTTCCTGCCCGCTCCATGATCTCGCCATCACGGTTGACAACTCCATTGTGTCTTCCTCCCAGAGTGCAAAGAACCTTGGCGTGACCCTGGACAACACCCTGTCGTTCTCTGTTAACATCAAAGCGGTGACTCGATCCTGCAGGTTCATGCTCTACAACATTCGCAGAGTACGACCCTATCTTACAAAGAAAGCGGCACAGGTCCTAATCCAGGCACTTGTCATCTCCCGTCTGGATTACTGCAACTCGCTGTTGGCTGGGCTCCCTGCCTGTGCCATTAAACCCCTGCAACTTATCCAGAACGCTGCAGCCCGTCTGGTGTTCAACCTTCCTAAATTATCTCACGTCACCCTGCTCCTCCGCACACTCCACTGGCTTCCAGTTGAAGCTCGCATCTACTACAAAACCATGGTGCTTGCCTACGGAGCTGTGAGGGGAACAGCACCTCCTTACCTTCAGGCTCTGATCAGACCCTACATCCAAACGAGGGCACTACGTTCATCCTCCTCTGGCCTGCTAGCCCCCCTACCTCTACGGAAGCACAGTTCCCGCTCAGCCCAGTCAAAGCTATTCGCTGCTCTGGCACCCCAATGGTGGAACAAGCTCCCCACGACGCCAGGACAGCGGAGTCACTGACCACCTTCCGGAGACACTTGAAATCCTACCTCTTTAAGGAATACCTGGAATAGTATAATAGTAATCCTTCTACCCCCCTTTACTACCACTGTCTTTTGTCTAAACTAACACCTGACTTATTTCATCTGCTAGCACTGACTTGTTTAAAGAAATGTACTTATTGTGATCGAGATGTAGTTGTCCCTGATTGCACTGACTTTGCTCACAGCTGCTTGTTTGAAGAAGTGTACTTACTGTGATCAAGATGTGGTTGTCCCACTGGCTATCCTAAGTTGAATGCACCAATTTGTAAGTCGCTCTGGATAAGAGCTTCTGCTAAATGACTTAAATGTAAATGTAAATTAGATGTTCAGGAGTCTTATGGCTTGGGGATGGAAGCTGTTTAGAAGTCTCTTGGACCTAGACTTGGCGCTCCGGTACCACTTGCCATGCGGTAGCAGAGAGAACAGTCTATGACTAGGGTGGTTGGAGTCTTTGACAATTTTTAGGGCCTTCCTCTGACACTATCTGGTATAGAGGTCCTGGATGGCAGGAAGCTTGGCCCCAGTGATGTACTGGACCGTACGCACTACCCTCTGTAGTGCCTTGCGGTCGGAGGCAGAGCAGTTGCCATACCAGGCAGTGATGCAACCAGTCAGGATGCTCTCGATGGTGCAGCTGTAGAACCTTTTGAGGATCTGAGGACCCATGCCAAATATTTTCAGTCTCCTTAGGGGGAATAGGTTTTGTCATGACCTCTTCACAACTGTCTTGGTGTGCTTGGACCATGTTAGTTTGTTGGTGATGTGGACATTGAACTTGAAGCTCTCAACCTTTTCCACTACAGCCCTGTCGGTGAGAATGGGGGCGTGCTCAGTCCTCTTCTTTTTCCTGTAATCATCTCCTTTGTCTTGCACACGTTGAGGGAGAGGTTGTTGTCCTGGCACCACACGGACAGGTCTCTGACCTCCTCCCTATAGGCTGTCTCGTCGTTGTCGGTGATCAGGCCTACCACTGTTGTGTCATCGGCAAACTTAATGATGGTGTTGGAGTCGTGCCTGGCCATGCAGTCATGAGTGAACATGGAGTACAGGAGGGGACTGAGCACGCACCCCTGAGGGGCCCCCGTGTTGAGGATCAGCATAGTGGATGTGTTGTTATCTACCCTTACCACCTGGGGGAAGCCCGTCAGGAAGTCCAGGATCCAGTTGCAGAGGGAGGTGTTTAGTCCCAATGTCCTTAGCTTAGTGATGAGTTTTGAGGGCACTATGGTGTTGAACGCTGAGCTGTAGTCAATTAATAGCATTCTCACATAGGTGTTCCTTTTGTCCAGGTGTGAAAGGGCAGTGTGGAGCGCAATAGAGATTGCGTCATCTGTGGATCTGTTGGTGCGGTATGCAAATTAGAGTGGGTCTAGGGTTTCTGGGATAATGGTGTTGATGTGAGCCATGACCAGCCTTTCAAAGCACTTCATGGCTAGAGACGTGAGTGCTATGGGTCGGTAGACATTTAGGCAGGTTACCTTAGTGTTCTTGGGCACAGGGACTATGGCGGTCTGCTTGAAACATGTTGGTATTACAGACTCAAACAGGGAGAGGTTGAAAATGTCAGTGAAGACACTTGCCAGTTGGTCAGTGCATGCTTGGAGTACACGTCCTGGTAATCCGTCTGGCCCTGCGGCCTTGTGAATGTTGACCTGTTTAAAAGGTCTTACTCACATCGGCTACGGAGAGCTTGATCACACAGTCGTCCGGAACAGCTGATGCTCTCATGCATGTTTTAGTGCTACTTGCCTCAAAGCGAGCATAGAAGTAATTTAGCTTGTCTGGTAGGCTTGTGTCACTGGGCAGCTCGTGGCTGTGCTTCCCTTTTGTAGTCTGTAATAGTTTGCAAGCCCTGCCACATCTGACGAGCGTCGGAGCCGGTGTAGTACGATTCGATCTTAGTCCTGTATTGACGCTTTGCCAGTTTGATGGTTCGTCAGAGGGCATAGCAGGATTTCTTATAAGCTTCCGGGTTAGAGTCCCGCTCCTTGAAAGCGGCAACTCTACCCTTTAGCTCAGTGCAGATGTTGCCGGTAATCCATTGGGGTATGTACGTACAGTCACAGTAGGGACGACATCGTCAATGCACTTATTGATGAAGCCAGTGACGGATGTGGTGTACTCCTCAATGCCATCGGACGAATCCCGGAACATATTCCAGTCTGTGCTAGCAAAACAGTCCTGTAGCTTAGCATCTGCTTCATCTGACCACTTTTTTTATTGACCGAGTCACTGGTGCTTCCTGCTTTAGTTTTTGCTTATAAGCAGGAATCAGGAGGATATAATTATGGTCAGACTTGCCAAATGGAGGGCGAGGGAGAGCTTTGTACGCATCTCTGTGTGTGGAGTAAAGGTGGTCTAGAGTTTTTTTCCCCTCTGGTTGCACATTTAACATGCTGGTAGAAATGAGGTAAAATGGATTTAAGTTTCCCTGCAAAAAAGTCCCCGGCCACTAGGAGCCTCATCTCTGGATGAGCGTTTTCCTGTTTGCTTATGGCCGTATACAGTTCATTGAGTGTGGTCTTAGTGCCAGCATCGGTTTGTGGTGGTAAGTAGACAGCTACGAAGAATATAGATGAAAACTCTCTTGCTAGATAGTGTGGTCTACAGCTTATCATGAGATACTCTACCTCAGGCGAGAAAAACCTTGAGAATTCCTTAGATATTGTGCACCAGCTGTTGTTTACAAATATACATAGACCGCCACCCCTTGTCTTACCAGAGGCTGCTGTTCTATCCTGCCGATACAGTGTATAACCCGCCAGCTGTATGTTATTCATGTCTTCGTTCAGCCACGACTCAGTGAAACATAAGATATTACAGTTTTTAATGTCCCGTTGCTCAAGAAAACACATATACAGGCCCGTCTGAAGTGTGCCAATGAACATCTGAATGATTCAGAGGAGAACTGGGTGAAAGTGTTGTGGTCAGATGAGACCAAAATGGAGCTCTTTGGCATCAACTGGAGGAGGAGGAATGCTGCCTATGACCCCAAGAACACCATCCCCACCATCGAACATGGAGGTGGAAACATTATGCTTTGGGGGTGTTTTTCTGCTAAGGGGAAAGGACACCGCATCAAAGGGACGATGGACGGGTCAATGTACCGTCAAATCTTGGGTGAGAACCTCCTTCCCTCAGCCAGGGCATTGAAAATGGGTCGTGGATTGGTATTCCAGCATGACAATGACCCAAAACACACGGCCAAGGCAACAAAGGAGTGGCTCAAGAAGAAGCACATTAAGGTCCTGGAGTGGCCTAGGTTCGAGTTGCCAAATGTCAGGCTCAAAACATTAATGACTTGGAGAAGATCTGCATAGAGGAGTGGGACAAAATCCCTCCTGAGATGTGTGCAAACCTGGTGGCCAACTACAAGAAACGTCTGACCTCTGTGATTGCCAACAAGGGTTTTGCCACCAAGTACTAAGTCATGTTTTGCAGAGAGGTCAAATACTTATTTCCCTCATTAAAATGCAAATAAATTCATAACATTTTTTACATGTGTTTTTCTGGATTTTTTTGTTGTTATTCTGTCTCTCACTGTTCAAATAAACCTACCATTAAAATTATAGTCTGATCATGTCTTTGTCAGTGGGCAAACGTACAAAATCAGCAGGGGATCAAATACTTTTTCCCCTCACTGTATATACTAAAAAAAGATCCCATACCAGTAAAACCAATTCCCGTGCTCCGGTCCCTGATCCTGCCGACTACGCCAAACTGAGGAATGAGTAGGTGAGAGGGAATAGAGCTCTTGGTTTTGGTGATTAGAGAGCTAAGTTTGATTACGTTTTTAAAGTATCATTTAAACTTTGATGCCCATGTCATCCAAAAGTCAACTCAAGTTTGCCATTAAGCACCTGGATGATTGTCAAGACTCCTGGAATAATGTTATATGGACAGATGAGTCAGAAATGTTAACTTTTTGGATGACATGGGTCCCATTATGTCTGGCGAAAACCAACCACTGCATTCCACAGTAAGAACCTCTTACCAACGGTCAGCATTGTGGTAGTAGTGTGATGGTTTGGGGATGCTTTGCTGCCTTAGTACTGGACGACTTGCCATCATTGGAAGGCAGGTAACCTAGCGGTTAAGGACCAGTAACCGAAAGGTCGCTGGTTCGAATCCCAGAGCCAGCAAGGTGGAATGCATTTGCCATTCTGCCCTTGAGCAAAGCAGTTAATCCCCAACAACTGTTACCCGGATGGCGATTCAAAACAAGCAAGTCTATATCAGAATGGCTGAAAAGTTTTGGAATGGCCTAGTCAAAGTCCAGACCTAAACCTGATTGAGATGTTGTGATAGGACCTGAAACGAGCAAAATATCACTAGGTTTATACGTGTCATTCACATAATCAAACAGACAATAATGTGTTGCAACACTCACGGACGGTGTGCCCAGGGAGAAGGAGAGCAGGTCTAGGTGGAATATGGGTGCCAACGCCTAAAAACTATGTACAATCATTCCTATTTCTCATACTTACATTGTTAAAACCACCATCACCACTCCCGTCCTCCCAAGGCACGCTTGCCAACACATAGTAAGGAAAACCTGAAACGCTTTTATACAAAAGGCCACGCCCTTAATTAACAATCACATACACCTGGCACTGGCAGACCAACAAGGGTGTATTCAAAATAGGTTGACAGTTCTACCCAGTTACATCTTTCCCCCCTTATTTTTAAATGTGTCCTCACATTTGAGACAAAATAAATTAAACCACTGCACACAAAATGACTTAAAGATAACAAACCATGGATTAGCACACAATTTAAAAAAATTATAAAGGTCTTGGCAAAATAAATAAAGACTAGCAAAGTAAGCATGCGATGCACACTATTTTCAAGCAAAAGTAATACTGCAAACTAGTACATATAGAAAAGGATAAGAGGACCAAAACATGCAGAGACACTGGGGGGATAGCTTCCAGGAACTTCTCCACTGCTTCAGAGGAGTCTCACACTGCCACATCAGGGTTTACTACAAATATCTCATTCATAGTTATTAATCACCTCTAAAATTCACCAGTGTTAAAAACCAATAGTTTCCATTTTTCTTTCTCCAGACCGTAATGTCAAAATACATCTATAATATGATTTGTGAGGGAAATTTTTGTCTGAAGAGATAGCCTTGAATTTTACATCTTGCTGTACATGCTAGAGCACACCTGGTGCCTAACACTTACCATTTTATCCTAGGTCCCTCCAGGTAGTTGTTGGTTTTCACTAATTGATTTAGCTAATGCTTTATTTTCTCTTCTCTTCTTTTGTTGCTCCTGGAGGAAGTACTTTGGTTCAGTATGTTGACGATTTGTTGGTTTGCTCACAATCAGAGGAGATACAGTGGGGAGAACAAGTATTTGATACACTGCCGATTTTGCAGGTTTTCCTACTTACAAAGCATGTAGAGGTCTGTAATTTTTATCATAGGTACACTTCAACTGTGAGAGACGGAATCTAAAACAAAAATCCAGAAAATCACATTGTATGATTTTTAAGTAATTCATTTGCATTTTATTGCATGACATAAGTATTTGATACATCAGAAAAGCAGAACTTTATATTTGGTACAGAAACCTTTGTTTGCAATGACAGAAATCATACTTTTCCTGTAGGTCTTGACCAGGTTTGCACACACTGCAGCAGGGATTTTGGCCCACTCCTCCATACAGACCTTCTCCAGATCCTTCAGGTATCGGGGCTGTCGCTGGGCAATACGGACTTTCAGCTCCCTCCAAAGATTTTCTATTGGGTTCAGGTCTGGAGACTGGCTAGGCCACTCCAGGACCTTGAGATGCTTCTGTGTGTTTCGGGTTGTTGTCATGCTGGAAGACCCAGCCACGACCCATCTTCAATGCTCTTACTGAGGGAAGGAGGTTGTTGGCCAAGATCTCGCGATACATGGCCCCATCCATCCTCCCCTCAATACGGTGCAGTCGTCCTGTCCCCTTTGCAGAAAAGCATCCCCAAAGAATGATGTTTCCACCTCCATGCTTCACGGTTGGGATGGTGTTCTTGGGGTTGTACTCATCCTTCTTCTTCCTCCAAACACAGAGAGTGGAGTTTAGACCAAAAAGCTATATTTTTGTCTCATCAGACCACATTACCTTCTCCCATTCCTCCTCTGGATCATCCAGATGGTCATTGGCAAACTTCAGACGGGCCTGGACATGCGCTGGCTTGAGCAGGGGGACCTTGCGTGCGCTGCAGGATTTTAATCCATGACGGCATAGTGTGTTACTAATGTTTTTCTTTGAGACTGTGGTCCCAGCTCTCTTCAGGTCATTGACCAGGTCCTGCCGTGTAGTTCTGGGCTGATCATTGATGCCCCACGAGGTGAGATCTTGCATGGAGCCCCAGACCGAGGGTGATTGACCGTCATCTTGAACTTCTTCCATTTTCTAATAATTGCGCCAACAGTTGTTGCCTTCTCACCAAGCTGCTTGCCTATTGTCCTGTAGCCCATCCCAGCCTTGTGCAGGTCTACAATTTTATCCCTGATGTCCTTACACAGCTCTCTGGTCTTGGCCATTGTGGAGAGGTTGGAGTCTGTTTGATTGAGTGTGTGGACAGGTGTCTTTTATACAGGTAACGAGTTCAAACATGTGCAGTTAATACAGGTAATGAGTGGAGAACAGGAGGGCTTCTTAAAGAAAAACTAACAGGTCTGTGAGAGCCGGAATTCTTACTGGTTGGTAGGTGATCAAATACTTATGTCATGCAATAAAATGCAAATTAATTACTTAAAAATCATACAATGTGATTTTCTTGATTTTTAAAAATTACAGACCTCTACATACTTTGTAAGTAGGAAAACCTGCAAAATCGGCAGTGTATCAAATACTTGTTCTCCCCACTGTATGTCATGAGGACACTAGGCCATTGCTGATTGTTTTGGCAGAAAATGGTCATAAAGTTTCCCTCAGTAAGATGCAATTATGCCGGAGCTCTGTTATATATTTGGGTCATGACATTACTTCTGAGAGTCGCACACTCTCCAAAGATATATTAGAGGCAATTAAAGCTGTGCCTAAACCTGTTACCAAGCAGCACATGATGTCTTTGTTGGGTGTGGCTGAGACGGGTGGGGTTATGTCAGCAGTTTTGACACAGTATCATGGGGTGGGATATAGACCTGATGGTTATTATTCTAAAAGACTGGATACTGTCACGCCCTGGCTCTGGGGACTCTTTAATGTTGAGCCAGGGTGTTAGTTCCTATGTTTAGTTGTTCCTTGTTTTCTGTCTAGATCGTTTAGATCTATGTTGGCCAGGGTGGTTCCCGATCAGAGGCAGCTGTTGCTCGTTGTCTCTAATTGGGAACCATACTTAGGCAGCCTGTTTTGCACAGTTGATTGTGGGATCTTGTTCTGTATAGGTTTGTGTTGGTGAACCTTTAGACTTCACGCATCGTTTTGTTGTTGGTATAAAGTACTCATTAAAAGATGTACGCATATCACGCTGCGCCTTGGTCCGCTTCTTACGACGATCGTGACAGATACTGTGATCAAGGGAATGGTTTCCTGTTTGAGATTGGTAGCGGCTGCTACTGAGGCTGTTTTCGCATGTTCTGATATTGTGGCAGTGTCTGCTCTAACTGTACAGTTGTGGTCAAAAGTTTTGAGAATGACACGTATTGGTCTTCACAAAGTTTGCTGCTTCAGTGTTTTTAGATATTTTTGTCAGATGTTACTATGGTATACTGAAGTATAATTACAAGCATTCCATAAGTGTCAAAGGCTTTTATTGACAATTACATTAAGTTTATGCAAAGAGTCAATATTTGCAGTGTTGACCCTTCTTTTTCAAGACCTCTGCAATCCGCCCTGGCATGCTGTCAATTAACTTCTGGGCCACATCCTGACTGATGGCAGCCCATTCTTGCATAATCAATGCTTGGAGTTTGTCAGAATTTGTGGGTTCTTGTTTGTCCACCCGCCTCATGAGGATTGACCACAAGTTCTCAATGGCCATGGACCCAAAATGTCGATGTTTTGTTCCCCGAGCCACTTAGTTATCACTTTTGCCTTATGGCAAGGTGCTCCATCATGCTGGAAAAGGCATTGTTTGTCAGCAAACTGTTCTTGGATGGTTGGGAGAAGTTGCTCTCAGAGGATGTGTTGGTACCATTCTTTATTCATGGCTGTGTTCTTAGGCAAAATTGTGAGTGAGCCCACTCCCTTGGCTGAGAAGCAACCCCACACATGAATGGTCTCAGGATGCGGATGCTTTACTGTTGGCATGACACAGGACTGATGTTAGCGCTCCCCTTGTCTTCTCCGGACAATTTTTTTCCGGATGCCCCAAACAATTGGAAAGGGGATTCATCAGAGAAAATGACTTTACCCCAGTCCTCAGCAGTCCAATCCCTGTACCTTTTGTAGAATATCAGTCTGTCCCTGATGTTTTTCCTGGAGAGAAGTGGCTTCCTCGCTCCCCTTCTTGACACAAGGCCATCCTCCAAAAGTCTTTGCCTCACTGTGCGTGCAGATGCACTCACACCTGCCTGCTGACATTCCTGAGCAAGCTCTGCACTGGTGGTGCCCCGATTCCGCAGCTGAATCAACTTTAGGAGACGGTCCTGGCGCTTGCTGGACTTTCTTGGGTACCCTGAAGCCTTCTTCACAACAATTGAACCTCTCTCCTTGAAGTTCTTGATGATCCGATAAATGGTTGATTTAGGTGCAAACTTACTAGCAGAAATATCCTTGCCTGTGAAGTCCTTTTTGTGCAAAGCAATGATGACGGCACACGTTTCCTTGCAGGTAACCATGGTTAACAGAGGAAGAACAATGATTTCAAGCACCACCCTCCTTTTAAAGCTTCCAGTCTGTTATTCTAACTCAATCAGCATGACAGAGTGATCTCCAGCCTTGTCCTCGTCAACACTCTCACCTGTGTTAACGAGAGAATCACTGACATGATGTCAGCTGGTCCTGTTGTGGCAGGGCTGAAATGCAGTGGAAATGTTTTTGGGGGATTAAGTTCATTTTCATGGCAAAGGGGGACTTTGCAATTAATTGCAATTCATCTGATCACTCTTCATAACATTCTGGAGTATATGCAAATTGCCTTCATAAAAACTGAGGCAGCAGACTTTGTGAAAATTAATATTTGTGTCATTCTCAAAACGTTTGACCACGACTGTACATGTGCCCCATGCTGTGCACGCAATTATTACACAGGCAAGAATGGCTCATTTGACTATCAGAACATTCTGTTGACAATGTCCCATGTTACTCTGAAACGATGTACAATTCTTAACCCTTCAACTCTTCTCCCTTCAGCAGATGCCGGTGAAGACCATGACTGTGACTTAGCTATTGAAGTTGACTGTGGCCCTAGGTTGGACTTGAGGGACACCCCGTTAGACAATCCGGACTTTGAGTTTTTTGTAGATGAGTCCACCCCCTGAGTGCTAGACTCCCCTCACACTTATCTGCCCAGGCGCCAGAACTACTTGGCTTGACTAGAGATTGTATTTTGGCAAAGGACAGCTCTGTTAACATTTACACTGATAGTAGATATGTGTTTAGTGTATTGCATGATTTTGGAACATTGTGGAAGAATAGATGGTTTTTGATTGCACACAGTAATCTTGTTTCGTCTCTGTTACACGCTGTGTCAGGGACATTCTTCATCTGAAGGTAAAATGTCTCTAGGGAATGTGTCACGGTTTCGGCCGAGGCTGCCTCTCTCCCTTGTTCGGGCAGGCTTCGGCGTTCGTCGTCTCCGGAATTCTAGCTGCCACCGTTGTATGTTTCATGTTCGTTTGCTTTTGTCTGTTTGTTTTCACACCTGTTTCTATTTTGGCGTAATTAGTGTCCTATAAGTTTCTCGTTGTGTTTGTCTAGTGTTGTGTGTAATTGATTTTACGTCAGTCGTGTGTTTCGCTCGGTTGAGCTTCTCTCCACTGCGCTGGAGTATTTTCGCACCTGTTTGTGCGCTGTTACTATTTCGCCTTCGTGCGTATTTTCGCCTTCGGGCAAGTTGTCCTTTTGCCTTGGTTTTGGCTTTAATACAAGTCTTTGGATTATCGTTCTGAGTCCTGCGTTTGATTCCACCACTACACCTACAGCACGCCCTGACAGAATTACACACCTACCATGGAATCAGCAGGAGCCGAAGCAGCCCAGACGAGACTGGAGGCCCAGGTTCGGGAACAACAGGACCAGATCCTGCAGATGGGGACCGCCCTGCAGGAGGTGATCACCACCCTCCGAGGCTGGGGTACGCCTCCACCGCCTCCCTCCCTGCCAGCACCATCGGCCAGTCCGCCCATTCCAGCGCCGGAACCTCGAGGAGTCCGACTCTCTCTCCCGAGGGCCTACGACGGAACCGCGGCTGGGTGTCAGGGATTCCTCCTCCAGGTGGAGCTATACCTGGCCACCGTGCACCCGGCACCTTCGGGGCATGAGAGCGTGTCCGCCCTGATCTCCTGCCTGGCCGGGAAGGCGTTGGAATGGGCCAACGCGGAGTGGAGGAAGATCGACGCCGCGACTATTACCTACGACGAGTTCTCCCGCCGCTTCAGGGCGGTGTTTGACCATCCCCCGGAGGGGAAAGCGGCGGGGGAGCGTCTGGTCTTCCTCCGGCAGGGGAGGAGGAGTGCCCAGGAATTCGCTCTCGAATTCCGTACTCTAGCGGCAGATGCAGGGTGGAATGATCGGGCCCTCGTCGATCTATACAGATGTAGCCTACGAGAGGACGTCCGTCGGGAGCTGGCTTGTAGGGACACCAGCCTCTCTTTCGACCAGCTGGTCGACATGTCCATCAGGCTGGGTAACCTACTGGCTACCCGCAGACGTCCTGCGGAGGGTCCGTCCATTTCACCCTCCAGCGCCTCCGAGCCGTGTCCCATGGAGCTCGGGGGCGCTGGCGCTAGAGAGAGGAGGAGTTGGCAGGCTAGGGGGTCCATCCACTGCACCAACTGTGGTCGGGGAGGACACACCGCGGCTAGGTGCTGGGGATGGCCTCCTAGGGGAGATGACGACAGGTCCCGCACTGGGGATTCCCTCCAGGTGAGTAGGCGCCCCACTCACCCAGAGCTCACTGTTGCCCATTTTTGTATGCCTGTGCGTTTTCCACAGGTAGCACCTCATTCCCAGCATAAGGCGCTGGTAGATTCAGGCGCGGCTGGGAATTTTATTGATAAGAAGTTTTGTTTAGCGTTAGGGATTCCCCTTATTCCTGTTGATGTTCCTTTCCCCGTTCATGCCCTAGATAGCCGTCTGTTGGGTACGGGCTTAATCAGGGAGGTCACGGCGCCACTTAGGATGTGTGCGCAGGGGGATCATCAGGAGATGATTCAGCTGTTCCTGATTGACTCTCCTGCGTATCCGGTGGTGCTGGGCATGCCCTGGTTGAGTACCCATAACCCATCTATTTCGTGGCAGGAGAGGGCTCTGATGGAGTGGTCTGCTCAGTGTGTGGGTAGATGTTTGGGCGTTTCCGTAGGGGCTACCTCGGTGGAGAGTCCAAACCAGGTGCCCGCATTGCACGTTCCCCCTGAGTATGGGGATTTGGCTATTGCGTTTAGTAAGGCGAGGGCGACGCGGTTGCCGCCCCATAGGCAGGGAGATTGTGCGATAGACCTCCAGGCAGGAGCTGCGCTCCCACGGAGCCATGTGTATCCTCTGTCTCAAGAGGAGAAGAAAGCTATGGAGACTTACATAGACGAATCTCTGAGACAAGGATACATACGGCCTTCCACTTCCCCTGCGTCCTCGAGTTTCTTTTTTGTGAAGAAAAAGGATGGTGGTTTGCGCCCGTGCATCGATTACCGTGGTCTCAATCAGATTACGGTGAAGTACAGTTATCCACTCCCGCTGATTGCGACCATGACTGAGTCGTTGCATGGGGCGCGTTTTTTCACTAAATTAGATCTCAGGAGCGCATACAACTTGGTGCGCATCAGGGAGGGCGATGAATGGAAGACAGCCTTTAGTACCACCTCAGGCCATTACGAGTATCTGGTCATGCCATACGGGTTGATGAACGCTCCGTCAGTTTTCCAATCATTCGTGGATGAGATCTTCAGGGACATGCAGGGGCAGGGGGTGGTTGTGTACATTGATGACATTCTCGTGTACTCGCCAACCCGTGTCGAGCATGTGGCCCTGGTGCGTAGAGTGTTGCGGAGGCTGGTGGAGCACGACCTGTATGTGAAGGCAGAGAAGTGTCTGTTTTTCCAGGAGTCGGTCTCCTTTTTGGGGTATCAGTTGTCGGCGTCAGGGGTGAAGATGGAGGTAGACCGGGTGTCGGCCGTGCGTAATTGGCAAACACCAACTACTGTGAAGGAGGTGCAGCAGTTTTTGGGGTTTGCGAATTACTACCGGAGGTTTATCCGGGGTTTTGGACAGGTGGCAGCTCCCATCACGTCTCTTTTGAAGGGGGGTCCGGTGCGTCTGCAGTGGTCGGCCGAGGCGGACAGGGCGTTTGGGAGGCTGAAGGACCTGTTTACCTCGGCCCCGGTGCTGGCGCATCCGGATCCCTCTTTGCCGTTCCAGGTAGAGGTGGACGCGTCAGAGGCCGGTCTAGGAGCCGTGCTTTCACAACGGTCTGGCGCGCCACCTAAACTCCGCCCCTGTGCTTTTTATTCTAAGAAGCTCAGTCCGGCGGAGCGGAACTATGACGTAGGGGACAGGGAGCTGTTAGCCGTGGTACAGGCTCTAAAGGTGTGGAGGCACTGGCTTGAGGGGGCTCAACACCCTTTCCTCATTTTGACGGACCACCGTAACCTGGAGTACATCCGGGCGGCGAGGAGGCTGAACCCTCGCCAGGCAAGATGGAGTATGTTCTTGACCAGGTTTACTTTTAAGATCACGTACATCCCTGGGTCACAGAATGGTAAGGCAGATGCGCTGTCTCGGCGGTATGACACGGAGGAGAGGTCCGTGGAGCCCACTCCCATACTGCCGGAGTCGTGTCTGGTGGCACCGGTAGTGTGGGAGGTCGATGCTGAGCTCGAGCGGGCGTTACGCACCGACCCTAGTCCACCACAGTGCCCGGAGGGTCGGAGGTACGGGATCGATTGATCTATTGGGCTCACACGTCACCCTCCTCTGGACATCCGGGTATCGGCCGGACAGTGCACTGTCTTAGTGCCAAGTACTGGTGGCCCACGTTGGCAAGGGATGTGAGGGTTTATGTTTCCTCCTGCTCGGTGTGCGCCCAGTGTAAGGCGCCTAGACATCTGCCTAGGGGTAAGTTGCTACCCCTGCCCGTTCCACAACGACCATGGTCCCACCTCTCTGTGGATTTTATAACAGACCTTCCCCTCTCCCAAGGGAATACTACCATCCTGGTCGTTGTGGACCGGTTCTCTAAGGCCTGTCGTTTGCTCCCCATGCCGGGTCTTCCTACGGCCCTACAAACTGCCGAAGCACTATTCACCCATGTGTTCCGGCACTACGGGGTACCCGAGGACATTGTGGCTGATCGAGGTCCCCAATTCACCTCCAGAGTCTGGAGAGCGTTTATGGAGCGGTTGGGGGTCTCGGTGAGCCTCACCTCGGGTTACCACCCGGAGAGGAATGGGCAGGTGGAACGCGTAAACCAGGATGTGGGTAGGTTTCTCAGAACATACTGCCGGGACCGGCCGGAGGAGTGGTCAAGGTACGTTCCCTGGGCCGAGATGGCCCAGAATTCCCTACGCCATTCCTCCACTAACCTAACTCCATTTCAATGTGTGTTGGGTTACCAGCCGGTTCTGGCACCCTGGCAGCAGAGCCAGATCGAGGCTCCTGCGGTGGATGAGTGGGCGCGGCGCTCGGAGGAGACGTGGAACGCTGCACACGTCCACCTGCAGCGGGCCCTCCGACGTCAGAAGGCGAGCGCTGATCTCCACCGCAGTGAGGGACCGGTGTACGCACCTGGTGATCAAGTCTGGCTCTCTACCAGAAACCTGCCCCTCCGCCTGCCCTGTCGGAAACTGGGTCGGCGGTTTGTAGGGCCATTTAAAGTCCTGAGAAGGTTGAACGAGGTATGTTATAGATTACAGCTACCTGTGGAGTATAAGTGTATTAACCCCTCGTTCCATGTGTCCCTTCTCAGGCCGGTGGTAGCGGGCCCACTCCAAGAAAATGAGATCTTGGAGACTCCTCCGCCCCCGTTGGACATCGAGGGGGCACCGGCGTACTCCGTGAGGTCCATCTTGGATTCGAGACGTCGGATGGGGGGTCTCCAGTATCTAGTGGAGTGGGAGGGGTACGGTCCGGAGGAGCGGTGCTGGGTGCCGAGGAGAGACATTTTGGACCCGTCGCTCCTGACGGAATTCCATCGGGGGCATCCGACGCGCCCTGCTCCGCGTCCTCCTGGTCGTCCCCGAGGCCGGAGTCGGCGCACGTCTGGAGCCGCGCGTCAAGGGGGGGGTACTGTCACGGTTTCGGCCGAGGCTGCCTCTCTCCCTTGTTCGGGCAGGCTTCGGTGTTCGTCGTCTCCGGAATTCTAGCTGCCACCGTTGTATGTTTCATGTTCGTTTGCTTTTGTCTGTTTGTTTTCACACCTGTTTCTATTTTGGCGTAATTAGTGTCCTATAAGTTTCTCGTTGTGTTTGTCTAGTGTTGTGTGTAATTGATTTTACGTCAGTCGTGTGTTTCGCTCGGTTGAGCTTCTCTCCACTGCGCTGGAGTATTTTCGCACCTGTTTGTGCGCTGTTACTATTTCGCCTTCATGCGTATTTTCGCCTTCGGGCAAGTTGTCCTTTTGCCTTGGTTTTGGCTTTAATACAAGTCTTTGGATTATCGTTCTGAGTCCTGCGTTTGATTCCACCACTACACCTACAGCACGCCCTGACAGAATGGTAAGGCTGACTGTGCAGTTAAATTATCTGCCTTATCTTCTGTTTCCCCCCTCCTACAGATGGCAGCAGTTCCTGCTTCCACTAACCCTTTCTCTGTTAATGACAACGTTGCTCTGCAGGCAACGGCTGATGCATCAGAGAAGGACGCCTCAGGAGTATGGCTGGATGAGTGGAGCAGACCAGCCATGCCCTGTTGTACTTTCCAATTCCTTGCCAAATTGTCACATGATCAAGACCATGTGTCAAAAGGAGGGATGGTGGATCTTGTAAATAAATATTGGTGTACAGTAGATTTTACTGTGTTTGCAGAACATTGTACACCATGTACTAACTGGTCGTCCCATGAGGATGACTAATACACCTTTTCCCCAGAACAGGTTGTACCTGCAAGGAATGGATGAAGACATGGTTGAATATTGTGTCACCCTTAACAGTGTTCTTAAGACTCTTTTCCCCCGGGGGAAGGCGTCTTTGCCGAACCTGGCAGGTGGAGCTGAGCACTATTTGAACCCAGGTGATTTTGTGGTGGTCAAAGACTTCAGGAGAAAGAATTGGGAGGACCCCCATTGGAGAGGGCCGTACAAAGTTCTTCTGACCACCCCCACTGCGGAAACCTGACAGAGGGTGAGATGAGTCCTGAGCCAAAGGGACCAACGCAGGCCCGGAGTAGTTGCCCAGAAGTAGATGGTCATCGGAGAAGGAGAGCCCTGCTGGGCCCTCATAACCAAGAGGACTGATGGAATGGCCACTACCAAGTTTTCTGATGAGTATGACTGTCTAAAGGGTCTAGGAAATAAAGCCTCAGACAAAGATTGGCGCATTTTCTGTGCTTTTAAAACAGCTTCCAATGCAAAATATCATCGCCACGTTAAATCAGAGGCTTCGTCAAGAATTTAATGAAATTAACCAGCCACAATTGGAACGACCCTCATGGGAAACAACATCTTTAATACAGCAATACCCACAGAAAAGTAGAGCAATCTGGGCCAAACATTATGGTAAGAATACAATGGAAAGAAATTCCTACATTGGTGGCTACGGGTGCTACTGCGACTTGACTTACCCCTAACCAATAAAACTATAAACGCTTATGGGATTTCCTCCACCCTGGTAATACATTTTGAAACAAAACCCATGCCCTATTCAATAGGACCAATGAATGTTGAACATGATTTTCTGTATTCACCCACTCAACCGTTTAACTTGTTAGGTAGAGACTTGTTACCCCAGATGGAGTTTCCGTTGATATCCCAAACGATAAGATATTAAACTAATGAGTAAGCAGGCAAATTGAACCACTCCCCCAGGAGGAGTGGGGGTCTGACACTGTTTCCCAGTCTATCCTGTCTCAGGTGCCAGACTCATTATGGACAGAGCACTCCAATCACAGTGGACTGATAGGCAGTGCTAGCCCAATTATAATAAATGTTGATCCCTGAAAGAAACTCTAGTCTCGAGAGCTACCTTAAAAAGGAAGCTCCCTCCAAAGTTTATCTCTCCCCTTCTGAATTGATGTATTTTATAATTTTGGCACATTACATATTCATCTCAAAATAATAGACATTTAATGAGTGTGAAGCAGAAAGTGAATATCCAACAGAAATTGGTAATACATATTAAGAGTAACATTGTTAGGTTAGACTAAAATGCAAAGAATGCCTTCCTATTAGGAGAAAGTTATTTTTTTATTTTTTTATTTTTTTAAACCTTACAATAAAAGTAATAAAGCAGAACATTGTTTGAGAGTGATCCGTGTGTATTAGCAGTAGTGATTGAGAGGGTTTTTCCTACTGGAAAGAGTATAAGGGTCCTAGTTGAAGGAAACCGATATGGAGACTAGTGAAAGTAACAAAGACAGTGATAAAGAAAGTAAAGTGGAAAGATCCATGGTACTCATGATCTATCAGTTGATGTCAAATTTAATGAGTGTTGACAGTATGTGAATGGTAAAATTAGTGGTTTTCACATAGCACTCTAATAATACAATATTTTACAATATTTTAGTAATTTGAAGAAGCTAAGGTTTTAATACAGGTTCAAATGACGAACAGAGGGATTGAGCCTTGGGACTGATAATATATTAGAGGCTGCCATCTGGTGTTTGGGTTAAAGATAAGCTTCCTGTGGACCAATAGACAAGCCGCCAGTGAAAGTGAGTGGCACATTACATATTCATCTCATAATAATAGACATTTAATGAGTGTGAAGCAGAAAGTGAATATCCAACAGAAATTGGTAATACATATTAAGAGTAACATTGTTAGGTTAGACTAAAATGCAAAGAATGCCTTCCTATTAGGAGAAAGTTATTATGTTTTTTTTTTTTTTTTTTTTAAACCTTACAATAAAAGTAATAAAGCAGAACATTGTTTGAGAGTGATCCGTGTGTATTAGCAGTAGTGATTGAGAGGGTTTTTCCTACTGGAAAGAGTATAAGGGTCCTAGTTGAAGGAAACCGATATGGAGACTAGTGAAAGTAACAAAGACAGTGATAAAGAAAGTAAAGTGGAAAGATCCATGGTACTCATGATCTATCAGTTGATGTCAAATTTAAGGAGTGTTGACAGTATGTGAATGGTAAAATTAGTGGTTTTCACATAGCACTCTAATAATACAATATTTTACAATATTTTAGTAATTTGAAGAAGCTAAGGTTTTAATACAGGTTCAAATGACGAACAGAGGGATTGAGCCTTGGGACTGATATTATATTAGAGGCTGCCATCTGGTGTTTGGGTTAAAGATAAGCTTCCTGTGGACCAATAGACAAGCCGCCAGTGAAAGTGAGTGGCACATTACATATTCATCTCATAATAATAGACATTTAATGAGTGTGAAGCAGAAAGTGAATATCCAACAGAAATTGGTAATACATATTAAGAGTAACATTGTTAGGTTAGACTAAAATGCAAAGAATGCCTTCCTATTAGGAGAAAGTTATTATGTTTTTTTTTTTTTTTTTTTTAAACCTTACAATAAAAGTAATAAAGCAGAACATTGTTTGAGAGTGATCCGTGTGTATTAGCAGTAGTGATTGAGAGGGTTTTTCCTACTGGAAAGAGTATAAGGGTCCTAGTTGAAGGAAACCGATATGGAGACTAGTGAAAGTAACAAAGACAGTGATAAAGAAAGTAAAGTGGAAAGATCCATGGTACTCATGATCTATCAGTTGATGTCAAATTTAATGAGTGTTGACAGTATGTGAATGGTAAAATTAGTGGTTTTCACATAGCACTCTAATAATACAATATTTTACAATATTTTAGTAATTTGAAGAAGCTAAGGTTTTAATACAGGTTCAAATGACGAACAGAGGGATTGAGCCTTGGGACTGATATTATATTAGAGGCTGCCATCTGGTGTTTGGGTTAAAGATAAGCTTCCTGTGGACCAATAGACAAGCCGCCAGTGAAAGTGAGTGGCACATTACATATTCATCTCATAATAATAGACATTTAATGAGTGTGAAGCAGAAAGTGAATATCCAACAGAAATTGGTAATACATATTAAGAGTAACATTGTTA
Organism: Coregonus lavaretus; assembly: GCF_964263955.1. Taxonomy (NCBI): domain Eukaryota; kingdom Metazoa; phylum Chordata; class Actinopteri; order Salmoniformes; family Salmonidae; genus Coregonus; species Coregonus lavaretus. The sequence goes on from NC_140023.1 coordinate 17,689,820, forward strand.
GGTTAGACTAAAATGCAAAGAATTTCTTCCTATTAGGAGAAAGTTATTATGTTTTTTTTTTTTTTTTTTTTTAAACCTTACAATAAAAGTAATAAAGCAGAACATTGTTTGAGAGTGATCCGTGTGTATTAGCAGTAGTGATTGAGAGGGTTTTTCCTACTGGAAAGAGTATAAGGGTCCTAGTTGAAGGAAACCGATATGGAGACTAGTGAAAGTAACAAAGACAGTGATAAAGAAAGTAAAGTGGAAAGATCCATGGTACTCATGATCTATCAGTTGATGTCAAATTTAATGAGTGTTGACAGTATGTGAATGGTAAAATTAGTGGTTTTCACATAGCACTCTAATAATACAATATTTTACAATATTTTAGTAATTTGAAGAAGCTAAGGTTTTAATACAGGTTCAAATGACGAACAGAGGGATTGAGCCTTGGGACTGATATTATATTAGAGGCTGCCATCTGGTGTTTGGGTTAAAGATAAGCTTCCTGTGGACCAATAGACAAGCCGCCAGTGAAAGTGAGTGGCACATTACATATTCATCTCAAAATAATAGACATTTAATGAGTGTGAAGCAGAAAGTGAATATCCAACAGAAATTGTTAATAAACATTAAGTTAAAATTGTTAGGGTACACTAAAATGTGAACTACAGTGCCTTGCAAAAGTATTAATGCCCCTTGGTGTTTTTCCTATTTTGTTGCATTACAACCTGTAATTTAAACAGATTTTTATTTTTATTTCATGTAATGGACATACACAAAATAGTCCAAATTGGTGAAGTGAAATGAAAAAAATAACTAATTTCAAAAAATTCTAAAAAATAAATAACGGAAAAGTGGTGCGTGCATATGTATTCACCCCCTTTGCAATGAAGCCCCTAAAAAAGATCTGGTGCAACCATTTACCTTCAGAAGTCACATAATTAGTTAAATAAAGTCCACCTGTGTGCAATCTAAGTGTCACATGATCTGTCACATGATCTCAGTTAATACAGTGAGGGAAAAAATTATTTGATCCCCTGCTGATTTTGTACGGTTGCCCACTGACAAAGACATGATCAGTCTATAATGCTAATGGTAGGTTTATTTGAACAGTGAGAGACAGAATAACAACAACAAAATCCAGAAAAACGCATGTAAAAAAAATTATGAATTGATTTGCATTTTAATGAGGGAAATAAGTATTTGACCCCTGTGCAAAACATGACTTAGTACTTGGCGGCAAAACCCTTGTTGGCAATCACAGAGGTCAGACGTTTCTTGTAGTTGGCCACCAGGTTTGCACACATCTCAGGAGGGATTTTGTCCCACTCCTCTTTGCAGATCTTCTCCAAGTCATTAAGGTTTCGAGCCTGACGTTTGGCAACTCGAACCTTCAGCTCCCTATGGGATTAAGGTCTGGAGACTGGCTAGGCCACTCCAGGACCTTAATGTGCTTCTTCTTGAGCCACTCCTTTGTTGCCTTGGCCGTGTGTTTTGGGTCATTGTCATGCTGGAATACCCATCCACGACCCATTTTCAATGCCCTGGCTGAGGGAAGGAGGTTCTCACCCAAGATTTGACGGTACATGGCGCCGTCCATCGTCCCTTTGATGCGGTGAAGTTGTCCTGTCCCCTTAGCAGAAAAACACCCCCAAAGCATAATGTTTCCACCTCCATGTTTGACGGTGGGGATGGTGTTCTTGGGGTCATAGGCAGCATTCCTCCTCCTCCAAACACGGCGAGTTGAGTTGATGCCAAAGAGCTCCATTTTGGTCTCATCTGACCACAACACTTTCACCCAGTTCTCCTCTGAATCATTCAGATGTTCATTGGCAAACTTCAGACGGGCCTGTATATGTGCTTTCTTGAGCAGGAGGACCTTGCGGGCGCTGCAGGATTTCAGTCCTTCACGGCGTAGTGTGTTACCAATTGTTTTCTTGGTGACTATGGTCCCAGCTGCCCTGAGATCATTGACAAGATCCTCCTGTGTAGTTCTGGGCTGATTCCTCACCATTCTCATGATCATTGCAACTCCACGAGGTGAGATCTTGCATGGAGCCCCAGGCAGAGGGAGATTGACAGTTCTTTTGTGTTTCTTCCATTTGCGAATAATCGCACCAACTGTTGTCACCTTCTCACCAAGCTGCTTGGCGATGGTCTTGTAGCCCATTCCAGCCTTGTGTAGGTCTACAATCTTGTCCCTGACATCCTTGGAGAGCTCTTTGGTCTTGGCCATGGTGGAGAGTTTGGAATCTGATTGATTGATTGCTTCTGTGGACAGGTGTCTTTTATACAGGTAACAAACTGAGATTAGGAGCACTCCCTTTAAGAGTGTGCTCCTAATCTCAGCTCGTTACCTGTATAAAAGACACCTGGGAGCCAGAAATCTTTCTGATTGAGAGGGGGTCAAATACTTATTTCCCTCATTAAAATGCAAATCAATTTATAACATTTTTGACATGCATTTTTTTATCTGGATTTTTTTGTTGTTATTCTGTCTCTCACTGTTCAAATAAACCTACCATTAAAATTATAGACAGATCATTTCTTTGTCAGTGGGCAAACGTACAAAATCAGCAGGGGATCAAATACTTTTTTCCCTCACTGTATACACCTGTTCTGAAAGGCCCCAGAGTCTGCAACACCACTAAGCAAGGGGCAACACCAAGCAAGCGGCACCATGATGACCAAGGAGCGCTCCAAACAGGTCGTACACTCCACAGAGCTGGGCTTTACGGAAGAGTGGCCAGAAAAAAGCCATTGCTTAAAGAAAAAAAATAAGCAAACACGTTTGGTGTTCGCCAAAAGGCATGTGGGAGACTCCCCAAACATATGGAAGAAGGTACTGCTAAAGCAACACTCGAGTGGTTTAAGGGGAAACATTTAAATGTCTTGGAATGGCCTAGTCACAGCCCAGACCACAATCCAATTGAGAATCTGTGGTATGACTTAAAGATTGCTGTACACCAACGGAACCCATCCAACTTGAAGTTTACGGCTTAAAGTGGTCCTATGGACAGATACTACAATCTCCGCTGTGGAACTTTGCAGCTCCTTCAGGGTTATCTTTGGTCTCTTTGTTGCCTCTCTGATTAATACCCTCCTTGCCTGGTCTGTGAGTTTTGGTGGGCAGCCCTCTCTTGGCAGGTTTGTTGTGGTGTCATATTCTTTCCATTTTTTAATAATGGATTTAATGGTGCTCCGTGGGACGTTCAAATTTTCGGATATTCTTTTATAACCCAACCCTGATCTGTACTTCTCCACAACTTTGTCCCTGACCCGTTTGAAGAGCTGCTTGCTTGGTGGTGCCCCTTGCTTAGTGGTGCCCCTTGCTTAGTGGTGTTGCAGACTCTGGGGCCTTTCAGGACAGGTGTATATATATACTGAGTTCATGTGACAGATCATGTGACACTTAGATTGCACACAGGTGGACTTTATTTAACTAATTATGTAACTTCTGAAGGTAATTGGTTGCACCAGATCTTATTTAGGGGCTTCATAGCAAAGGGGGTGAATACATATGCATGCACCACTTTTCTGTTATTTATTTGTAATAATTTTTTGAAACAAGTAATTTTTTTCATTTTAATTCACCAATTTGGACTATTTTGTGTATGTCCATTACATGAAATCCAAATAAAAATCCATTTAAATTACAGGTTGTAATGCAACAAAATAGGAAAAACGCCAAGGGGGATGAATACTTTTGCAAGGCACTGTATATCAATGGGAACGTGCCAATTTATAGTTTTGTGCGAAAATGTATCAGGGTCACAAACGGAGATCAGATTGATGGCATAGGATCCGAGTACATAATAGTTCACACAGCTGCTTGGAGAGCTGATCATTAAGGGTTGCCCTAATGCCTGGGGCAAGTGAACTGAGCAGTCGGGAAAGTTGATCCTGCTCTGAAGTTGCCCCAGGTGATAAAAAAAGAAAAGGAAAACAACAAAACTGCAATGAATTCCTGTAGACCTTGCATGAAACTGATATTTCTGGTTCATCCCCATCGTTTAAGTGAAAGACGGGCAATTTATGACACCCGAGCAAGTTGAGCCTCCTCTGTGGTTGCCTAATTAGGCAGGTGATTTTGACCTGCCTAATTGTGACTTAGGGGCAGACTCAGAGGTTAGGGGCAGAGTAGCGTACTGGGCAGACTCAGAGGTTATGGTACTGTGGTGGCTGTTTAACAGTCTGACGGCCTGGGGATAGAAGTTGTTTATCAGTCTGTCAGTCCCAGCTTTGATGCACCTGTACTGTCTCCGCCCAATGTGCCCCCGATGGTGCGTTAGGCTGACCGCACCACCTTGTGGAGAGCCCTGCGGTTGCGGACGGTGCAATTGACAGGAAGCTCTCAATGGTGTATCTGTAGAAGTTCTTGAGGGTCTTAGGGGCCAAGCCAAATTTCTCCAGCCTCCTGAGGTTGAAGAGGCGCTGTTGTGCCTTCTTCACCACATTGTTGGGGTGAAGGGACCATTTCATTTGGGCTACACTTGGGATTTTAAAAAAAACAGATAAACTGGAAGCGTAACTTTTGGTCAGTGCGAGCAGAGCGCTAACCCATTTGTCCTATTGATCTCAGGTGTGAGCTGAAAATACAACTATAACTTAATTTTACGATCGAGCAGCCTTTCAAACCGTAGCCCTTTCCTGCAGTCAAATTGCCCTCTAGTGGCCTCATGGATGGAATGTTATTCATATTTTTTATAATAAAAACCTGCAGAAAATCTGTTGTTTCTATGTCAAACGGTTTTGTTATCTTTTAGTCTTCTGTGATGTACTGTAAATAAAGTGTAATATTGGGATGCAAAATCAAAATGGAATACATTTCAATTCTATCTGACATGGTACAGGTGTCTTCTTCTTTTTAAGTCAATAACCATGTGTGTGAGGTGTATACTTTTGTTTAAAAGCAGATTTGTTTAAGACTACCAAGAAACACTCTATGTGACCCTGATTTAGCCCACTGCTGTAAAATGTTTAATGTCAATCCTTGTGTTGCCTTTGTGTATCTACTATGGGCTGATATAGACTAATAATGTTAGTCTAATGTAATGAACCATGTGAGAATCTCTGGTCATTTATCCTATTTCTGAGGGGGTAGGGGTCAAATTTAGTTCCTGTCTAGGATGCAGAATTGCTTGGACCAGGGCTGGTTGTCAGTCCCAGTGTCATAGATATAAAGAGTTTGACAAACCCTGTTTTAAATAAGAATTAATGTTGGCACCAATAGCACCATGGCCACTGAGAGTCCGTTGTATAACGGATAAGGACAGTGATTATGTCCGTGGTGGTCTACGAACCTACAACCTGAAAAATGTGAATGTTGTAGACATTAGAACAGTTTGTCAAACTGCATATCTAAGGCTCTGGGCCCGGTTTACCGATAGAGATGTTTATATTTTAATACAGTCATCTCGGTTTTCATTTGAAGCATCTTTTTATATAGTATAAGTAAACACTACAGTCATTCAGCAGACACTCTTATCCAGAGCAACTAGGTTTAAGTGCCTTGCTCAAGGGCATATCGACAGATTGTTCACCTAGTCAGCTCAGGAATTCAAACCCTTGACCTTTCGGTTGTTGGCCCAATGCTCTTAACCACTAGGCTACCTGCCACCCACATGATCAAGGCATAGTACAGTGTGTACTGTAGTATTCTAAAGTATACTACAAAAGTCTATAGTAAACACTACAAAATCGAGGTATACTACAGTGTGGAGTATAGAATTCTACAGTATACTACAGAATTCTATAGTCAAATTTTCTAGTCAAAGCAGACAGATTGTATAGAGCACAAAGACTATCCTTGATTCAAACCTTTATGTACTTTACAGTTTTTTTTATAACCCAATCCTGAATCAAGTTGCTATGGAGACCATCCTTGAAATTATATTAACGTTACCCCGTCCTTCACCTTATCAAAATGTATGCTATTTACTGTTTGAATGTTTGGGTCGGCTCAGCAGGAAACACAAAACACCAATTAAGTGTGACAACAAAGAGAGGACACACAAAGACAGAGAATGTTTTCACACGGGGGGGGGGGGGGGGGGTGTTCCATCTGTGACACACACACACACAGAGTTTACCAGAGGGGCACTGCCTGGCTCCAAGTTTCTTTTTCTGCATTCTTGTCCTCTCTGACTTTAGTATTAGTATGCATTCACCCTCAGAGATCAATATAGGGTGGTAGACCCAGGAGGCCTGACCAGGAAAAACTCTGGGCACTTGATATGGTGTGTTGTTTTTCCCATCAGGTCACGTGGCATTAAGAATATATTACCCCTGGAGCAAATTAGGGTTACATGCCTTGTTCAAGGGCACAATAAACAGATTTTCACCTTGTCAGCCCAGGTATTCAAACCAGCAGCCTTTCAGTTACTGGCCCTACGCTCTCACCGCTACTCTATCTGCAGCCCTACCTGCTGTTACCAGGCAGTGCTTTTGATGATAGCCACACTGCCAATCTGAAACTGAGGAACTGAGGGATGATGAGTGAAGAGCAGCAGGTGAGGTGACACACCCAGGGCCTAATGGACAACACAGCACACACTCTCCTATTCATTCTCCCAGGTGCATCTGCTCTCTACTATCAAATATCCATCAGGGCCAAATAGATATAGTCATCCTACATCACCCAATAATACAATGAGCCTAATGTGTTATTGTCTTATCTTATGTAGGTCTACTCAAAAAAGTTTGCAGACAACACAACAGTAGTAGGCCTGATTACCAACAATATTGAGACAGCCTACAGGGAGGAGGTCTCCCTCAACGTCAACAAAACAAAGGAGCTGATCAGCAGAGGGAGCACGCCCCCATCCACATCGACAGGGCCGCAGTGGAGAAGGTGAAAAGCTTCAAGTTCTTCGGCGTACACATCACTGACAATCTGAAATGGTCCACCCACACAGACAGGTGAAGAAGGCGCAAAAGCTTTTACAGATGCACTACTGAGAGCATCCTGTCGGGCTGTATCACCGCCTGGTACGACAACTGCACCGCCCGCAACCGCAGGGCTCTCCAGAGGGTGGTGTGGTCTGCCCAACACATCACCAGGGGCACACTGCCTGCCCTCCAGGACACCTACAGCACCCGATGTCACAGGAAGGCCAAAAAGATCATCAAGGACATCAACCACCCGAGCCACGGCCTGTTCACCCCGCTATCATCCAGAAGGCAAGGTCAGTACAGGTGCATCAAAGCTGGGACAGAGAGACTGAGAAACAGCTTCTATCTCAAGGCCATCAGACTGTTAAATAGCCATCACTAGCCGGCCTCCACCCAGTACCCTGCCCTTAGTCACTGTCACTAGCCGGCTACCACCCGGTTACTCAACCCTGCACCTTAGAGGCTGCTGCCCTATGAACATAGATTAGGAATCACTGGTCACTTTAATAATGTTTATATACGGTTTTACTCATTTCATATGTATATACTGTATTCTAGTCAACTATTGCTATATATATACATACACTATTCTATCCTACAGATACACTAAATAATCTATCCACATACTTTTTATTTAACTAGGCAAGTCAGCTAAGAACAAATTCTTATTTACAATGACGGCCTACCCGAGATGACGCTGGGCCAATTATGTGCCGCCCTATGGGACTGCCAATCACGGCCGGATTGTGATACAGCCTGGAATCGAACCAGGGTCTGTAGTGATGCCTCTAGCACTGAGATGCAGTGCCTTAGACCACTGCGCCACTCGGGAGCCCACATTACTGTCCATAATGTCTATACATCCCATCACATACTGTATGTATATATGTATATATATATGTATATGTATATATATATATGTATACATATTGTGGCGTACAGCAGGTCAGCCACCAGGGGGAGACTCGTCGAGGCCTGGTAACAGATGGAGGATACATCACGAGACGGTGGCTCCATCTGCTGGACGTGCCAGGTCTCGACGGGATCCCCGGACAGGACTAATTGGGGCTGATTGGGAGCTGGTGAGTAATTAAGGGCGGATTGCTCACCAGCTGTGCAAGGCCCATAAAGCTGCCAGAAGAACAGCACATGGGGGAGGACAGGGGGAAGTAAGGTAACTTCCGTGTAGTTGGAGACGGTATCCTGGAGAGGGTCTCATGGGGGAGACCTAACCTTTTCTCTTGAAACCGAGCTACTCATACTCTGTCCGTGTCTGATCTGTGTAAACGTCTTGACCCAACCCCCTGATCTGCCACAAGTGGTGGAGAATACGGGCACTTTGATAACGTGGTCAGATCAGGGTTGACGTTTACACAGCATCAGCATGGACGAGTTGATAGCTCAGTTCGTCCGGGCCCAACAAGCACAACAGGCGGTTCAGGAACGAACGCTGGAGGAACAGCGACTACAAAACGTCCGCCTCGTGGAGGAAGTCAGGAAGCTGCAAGGAGGAGCTTCTCCTGAATCCCATCCCAACCAGTTTTTAATCAAGCTAACAGAAGACGATGACATTGAAACATACCTCTGTACGTTTGAACAGACAGCGCTACGGGAAGGATGGCCAAGGCCGAAGTGGAAGTCTGCTGGCCCCGTTCCTCTCTGGGAATGCCCAAAAGGTGTATTGGGACCTGAACGACGAACAGGCGGCTAACTACGACGGACTCAAACGAGAGATACTCAGCCGCTACAGGTACAGCCTGGCCCATCGGGCTCAACGGTTCCACGACTGGAGGTTCGTACCCGACGCATCCACCCGAGCCCAGATGAGCAACCTTCTGCGCGTCACCAGGGCATGGCTCCTAACCGACGTATCCACCCTCTCCCTCCTCGACAAAGTGGTCCTGGATCGCTTCGTACGGGCGCTACTCCATGACATGAAGAGGGCAGCGAGCCTATGCGCGCCCCAGACCTTGTAGGGGCTCCTGGAAGCAGAACACTCAAGCCCTACTGAGGCGGAGCCGGGACGAGTCGGCGACCTGTGCGAGGGGACGGAAGGACAACCCCACCGCGGTGTACCCCGAACCGACAGTCGGCAGGGCCAAGGGACCGCAAACCCCTGGAGAGACGGCTGGGTAGATGGAGACCAACGGAGGTGTTTTGAGTGTGGCGCCCGGGGGCACATTGCCTGGAATTGCCCTGCTCGAGAGGAGTCGATGCCATCAGCTAGCACCGGAGGCATGGTGGGTCACGCTGTGAACTATGTCACCTCCTGTTGGGCTCACCATGAATCAACTGCACCTATGGTCCTGGTGAAGGTTGACGGATACGACACGGAAGCGCTATTAGACTCCGGAAGCATGGTTACGCTCGTAACCACAAGCCTGCTGAACCAGGAGACCGAACGGGGTAGGGAGATGTCCATTTCCTGTGTTCACGGTGACACAAAGCGGTATCCCGCCGTATGGACCAACATCGTAACACCACAAGGGAGCTGCCAGATGAGGGTGGGTGCAGTATCAGAGCTGCCGGTACCTATCCTAGTGGGACGGGATTGTCCGCTGTTCGCGGCCCTATGGGGACACGAGTTGAAAAAAAGATACGAGCCGGCCGAAGAAGAGAGCGGGGACGACCCCTCGCTTGTGCGGCCAGGACGCCACCGGTTAATCAACCTGACTCTACGGGTCCGGAGTCGGAGGGGGAGCCGGAACCCGAAACCCCCTGGGGAACCACTGGAGGGGGAGCCGGAACCCGAAACCCCCTGGGGAACCACTGGAGGAGGAGCCCAGTCTCCCCCTTCGCGATTTCAAGGGGCCAGTCGAGACTACCGTTGGGGGCCAACTGAGGGGACAATTCGGGACGGCCCAGTGGGAGGATCCGAATTTGAAAGCTGCCGCAGTCCAAGTGATAGCGGTGGATGGACAGCTACTTCTGGGGGTGAGTGACTGGCGATACCCCCATTTCCAAATTAAGAATAACCTTTTGTATCAGGTGTCGCGCCAACAGGGGGAACTTCGAGAGGTATTGTTGCTGCCCAGACGGTACGTAGGAACCGTTCTTCAGCTGGCCCACACCCACCTGTTGGGGGCGCACCTGGGAATGGAGAAGACCCGGGAACGGGTCACCGCCCGGTTCCACTGGCCCGGGATGAGGAGGGCCGTGGAAGACTGTCACAGCTGCCCGGAGTGTCAACTCACTGCCCCGAAAGCACACTTCCGAAACCCTCTGGTCCCCCTGCCGATTATCGGGGTGCCCTTTGAATACTCTATGGGAGGAGGCCACGTGGCCTACTGGACCGCACCAAGGAGGTGTGGGAAGCCCAACCGTCCCCCTTACGCAGCGTGGTAGAGCACGTGGAGACGATGCGGGAGTGGATGACAGCCATATGGCCAGTCGTGAGGGAACATATGGAGATGGCCCAATGCGCCCAAGCCCAGGTCTACAATCGGGGAGCACAGCCCCGAGAATTCCAGGTGGGAGACAGGGTGTTGGTGTTGATCCCCACGGCCGAAAGTACGTTTCCTGGGAACATGACACGGACCATACGAGGTGGTCGAGAAACTGGGACCTGTCAACTACCGCGTACGACAACCGGGGAGACAGAAACCTCAACAGATTTACCACGTGAACCTGTTGAAGAAGTGGCACGAGAGGACAGCATTGGCCGTGTTATAGTCGGGACCCAGGATGCCAACGGTACCAGTGGTGGTCCCGAGCAGTGAGGACCTCGACCCGGCCCAGAAGCAAGAGCTCCGGGAGCTTGTCGATCGGAACACGGCGGTGTTCTCTCGCACGACCCTCATTGAACACCACATCCGTATCCGGCCCAGGGAAACGGTAAGAAAGAGGCCGTTTCGAATTCCGGAGGACCGACGGAAGGCCGTGAAACAAGAAGTGGAGGCTATGCTGAGGATGGAGGTCGTTGAAGAGTCCCACAGTGCATGGTGCAGCCCCATCGTGTTGGTGCCCAAACCGGACGGTAGCCTCCGCTTCTGTGATGATTTCCGGGGTGTGAACGACATAAGCGTATTCGACGCCTACCCCATGCTGAGGGTGGACGAGCTAATCGACCGATTGGGAAAGGCCCGGTATATCAGCACCCTTGACCTGACCAAAGGATATTGGCAGGTACCAGGGGGAGACTCGTCGAGGCCTGGTAACAGATGGAGTATACATCACGAGGTGGTGGCTCCATCTGCTGGACGTGCCAGGTCTCGACGGGCTCCCCGGACAGGTCTAATTGGGGCTAATTGGGAGCTGGTGAATAATTAAGGGCGGATTGCTCACCAGCTGTGCAAGGCCCATAAAGCTGCCAGAAGGGCAGCACATGGGGGCGGACGGTAACTTCCGTATAGTAAGGTAACTTCCGTATAGTTGGAGACGGTATCCTGGAGAGGGTCTCATGGGGGAGACCTAACCTTTTCTGTTGATTATTTTATTAATAAACACCCTTGAAACCGAGCTACTCATACTCTGTTCGTGTCTGATCTGTGTAAACGTCTTGACACAACCCCCTGATCTGCCACAATATATACAGTTGAAGTCGGAAGTTTACATACACTTAGGTTGGAGTCATTAAAACTGGTTTTCCAATCACTCCACAAATGTCTTGTTAACAAACTATAGTTTTGGCAAGTCGGTTAGGACAAATACATTGTGCATGACACAAGTAATTTTTCCAACAATTGTTTATAGGCAGATTATTTCACTTATAATTCACTGAATCACAATTCCAGTGGGTCAGAAGTTTACATCCACTAAGTTGACTGTGCCTTTAAACAACTTGGAAAATTCCAGAAAATGATGTCATGGCTTTAGAAGCTTCTGATAGGCTAATTGGCATAATTTGAGTCAATCTGAGGTGTACATGTGGATGTATTTCAAGGCCTACCTTCAAACTCATTGCCTCTTTGCTTGACATCATGGGAAAATCAAAAGAAATCAGCCAAGACCTCAGGAAAAAAATTGAAGACCTTCACAAGTCTGGTTCATCCTTGGGAGCCTGAAGGTACCACGTTCATCTGTACAAACAATAGTACGCAAGTATAAACACCATGGGACCACGCAGCCGTCATACCGCTCAGGAAGGAGACGCGTTCTGTCTCCTAGAGATGAACGTTCTTTGGAAAAAAAGTGCAAATCAATCCCAGAACAACAGCAAAGGACCTTGTGAAGATGCTGGAGGAAACCGGTACAAAAGGATCTATATCCACAGTAAAACGAGTCCTATATCGACATAACCTGAAAGGCCGCTCAGAAAGGAAGAAGCCACTGCTCCAAAACCGCCATAAAAAAGCCAGACTACGGTTTGCAACTGCACATGGGGACAAAGATTGTACTTTTTGGAGAAATGTCCTCTGGTCTGATGAAACATGTGGTCCTCTGTAGCTCAATTGGTAGAGCATGGCGCTTGTAACGCCAGGGTAGTGGGTTAGATCCCCGGGACCACCCATACGTAAAAATGTATGCACGCATGACTAAGTCGCTTTCGATAAAATCGTCTGCTAAATGGCATATTATTATTATTATTATTATAAACAAAAATAGAACTGTTTGGCCATAATGACCATCGTTATGTTTGGAGGAAAAAGGGGGGTGCTTGCAAGCCGAAGAACACCATCCCAACCGTGAAGCACGGAGGTGGCAGAATCATGCTGTGGGGGTGCTTTGCTGCAGGAGGGACTGGTGCACTTCAAAAAATAGATGGCATTATGAGGAAGGAAAATTATGTGGATATATTGAAGCAACATCTCAAGACATCAGTCAGGAAGTTAAAGCTTGGTCGCAAATCGGTATTCCAAATGGACAATGACCCCAAGCATACTTCCAAAGTTGTGGCAAAATGGCTTAAGGACAACAAAGTCAAGGTATTGGAGTGGCCATCACAAAGCCCTGACGTCAATCCTATAGAACATTTGTGGGCAGAACTGAAAAAGTGTGTGCGAGCAAGGAGGCCTACAAACCTGACTCAGTTACACCAGCTCTGTCAGGAGGAATGGGCCAAAATTCACCCAACTTATTGTGGGAAGCTTGTGGAAGGCTACCCGAACCATTAGACCCAAGTTAAACAATTTAAAGGCTACCAAATACTAATTTGAGTGTATGTAACTATATTTCTTAATTCCATTCTTTTACTTTTAGATCTGTATGTATTGTTGTGAATTGTTAGATAATACTGCACTGCTGGAGCTAGGAACACAAGCATTTTGCTACACCCGCAATAACATCTGCTAAATACAGTGGGGGAAAAAAGTATTTAGTCAGCCACCAATTGTGCAAGTTCTCCCACTTAAAAAGATGAAAGAGGCCTGTAATTTTCATAATAGGTACATGTCAACTATGACAGACAAATTGAGAAAAAATAATCCAGAAAATCAAATTGTAGGATTTTTAATGAATTTATTTGCAAATTATGGTGGAAAATAAGTATTTGGTCACCTACAAACAAGCAAGATTTCTGTCTCTCACAGACCTGTAACTTCTTCTTTAAGAGGCTCCTCTGTCCTCCACTCGTTACCTGTATTAATGGCACCTGTTTGAACTTGTTATCAGTATAAAAGACACCTGTCCACAACCTCAAACAGTCACACTCCAAACTCCACTATGGCCAAGACCAAAGAGCTGTCAAAGGACACCAGAAACAAAATTGTAGACCTGCACCAGGCTGGGAAGACTGAATCTGCAATAGGTAAGCAGCTTGGTTTGAAGAAATCAACTGTGGGAGCAATTATTAGGAAATGGAAGACATACAAGACCACTGATAATCTCCCTCGATCTGGGGCTCCACGCAAGATCTCACCCCGTGGGGTCAAAATGATCACAAGAACGGTGAGCAAAAATCCCAGAACCACACGGGGGGACCTAGTGAATGACCTGCAGAGAGCTGGGACCAAAGTAACAAAGCCTACCATCAGTAATACACTACGCCGCCAGGGACTCAAATCCTGCAGTGCCAGACGTGTCCCCCTGCTTAAGCCAGTACATGTCCAGGCCCGTCTGAAGTTTGCTAGAGTGCATTTGGATGATCTCGGAAGAGGATTGGGAGAATGTCATATGGTCAGATGAAACCAAAATAGAACTTTTTGGTAAAAACTCAACTCGTCGTGTTTGGAGGACAAAGAATGCTGAGTTGCATCCAAAGAACACCATACCTACTGTGAAGCATGGGGGTGGAAACATCATGCTTTAGGGCTGTTTTTCTGCAAAGGGACCAGGACGACTGATCCGTGTAAAGGAAAGAATGAATGGGGCCATGTATCGTGAGATTTTGAGTGAAAACCTCCTTCCATCAGCAAGGGCATTGAAGATGAAACGTGGCTGGGTCTTTCAGCATGACAATGATCCCAAACATACCGCCCGGGCAACGAAGGAGTGGCTTCGTAAGAAGCATTTCAAGGTCCTGGAGTGGCCTAGCCAGTCTCCAGATCTCAACCCCATAGAAAATCTTTGGAGGGAGTTGAAAGTCTGTGTTGCCCAGCGACAGCCCCAAAACGTCACTGCTCTAGAGGAGATCTGCATGGAGAAATGGGCCAAAATACCAGCAACAGTGTGTGAAAACCTTGTGAAGACTTACAGAAAACGTTTGACCTGTGTCAATGCCAACAAAGGGTATATAACAAAGTATTGAGAAACTTTTGTTATTGACCAAATACTTATTTTCCACCATAATCTGCAAATAAATTCATTAAAAATCCTACAATGTGATTTTCTGGATTTTGTTTTCTCATTTTGTCTGTCATAGTTGACGTGTACCTATGATGAAAATTACAGGCCTCTCTCATCTTTTTAAGTGGGAGAACTTGCACAATTGGTGGCTGACTAAATACTTTTTTCCCCACTGTATGTGTATGCGACTAATAAAATTTGATTTGTATCCAGGCCACTGCGTTTTGTCCCCTCTCATCTCTGAGAGTGAGAGTATCATTATGGTGAGTCATCCGGCCTTTCAAGCATTCCTAATGAGGGAGGAGACAGAGCGGCGTTCCAACCTTTCCATTTCCAGTTTCCAAGACCCAGCCTCCCCCAACACACACATTCAGAGGCTAATCACTGCACTACTTTTACGTTTACATTTTAGTCATTTAGCAGACGCTCTTATCCAGAGCGACTTACAGTTAGTGAATACATATTTATTTTTATTTTTATACTGCCCCCCCGTGGGAATCGAACCCACAACCCTGGCGTAGCAAACGCCATGCTCTATCAACTGAGCTACATCCCTGCCGGCCATTCCCTCCCCTACCCTGGACGACGCTGGGCCAATTGTGCGCCGCCCATGAGTCTCCCGGTCGCGGCCGGCTGCGACAGAGCCTGGATTCGAACCAGGATCTCTAGTGGCACAGTTAGCACTGCGATGCGGCGCCTTAGACCACTGCGCCACTCAGGAGGCCTTTTATTCGGGGAAAGGCAAGCAGTCAGGGAATTCACTATCAAAAGCAAGTTAAAAGCCCTCTGGTGCACTGGATAAAAGTAGTCAAAAAGGAAAGATTGAATGAGTCATGAAAGTATATCTATTTACATACAGTATGTAGGTAACTAGGCAAATACAACACCTGTTCAGAATCAGATCCTCAAACCAGTGTGACCAGTCTAGCCAGTCCCCCTACCTACCATCCTGAGATACACATTCTTACCACACCCTGACCTATCTGCCAATCAGCAACGCCCTGAGAGGCGTAGGCTCAGGGACAGAAAATGCCAACCTCTATAAGACTCCATGACCACCTCTGCCCCCACACACTACTCCGACATATTCTCTCACGACACACACTGCTCTAGGGACACTACTGACTACTGTTCAGAGACATGTCTTTCCTCTCAGGCATTTTGGGCAACTCAGCAGACAAATATGTGGACCAGGCAGTGGATACGGCAGGTGAGTCCTGAGGGGGAGATGGGGTAAGGGGGGAGCAGATGAGGTTGGGTGAGGAGGGGAAGAAAGGGGTGACGCACAGCTGGAACAAGTTTGTTTTACTTTTGTTCTGTATGGTTCTTTTGTGCAGAGTTTCACTCTCATACCTTGCATAAACTGGAGTGAGGCTGGCAGCAGCTGGAAATGATTAAACACAGATTAATTTCACTTTCCTCTAAATATACACTTTTAGACACAACATAAAACTGACTTTCAGACCTTTACTTGTAAAACCCAGAATCCTTTGGCATAAGTTGTGCCTCTGCCATACAAAACTTGGCATTTGAGTACGGTTGCAAGGCTTGGACAGACCTGACTTGTTTCCGTGTGTTGTTTTTCCACTGCTTTGTCCTGTGTGCTCAGATATGCGTATACAAAACAGTAACGCTCTTTGAAGCAGCTCAGTGGAATTCCTCTTTCAGCTGTAGTAAATCAGGATCTGGCCTTGTCTTTTAAAACCATCACTCCTCAAGCCTCTTTGTTACCCCTACCTATATACACTGAGTGTACAAAACATTACAAACACCTATTCTTTGACATAGACTGACCAGGTGAATCCAGGTGAAAGCTTTGATCCCTTATTGATGTCACTTGTTAAATCCACTTCAATCAGTGTAGATGAAATGGGGAGACAGGTTAAAGAAGGATTTTTAGGCCTTGACAAAATTGAGACATGGATTGTGTATGTGTGCCATTCAGCAGGTGAATGGGCAAGACAAAATATTTAAGTGCCTTTGAACGGCGCACTGGTTTGAGTGCATCAAGAACTGCAACGCTGCTGGGGTTTTCACGCTCAACAGTTTCCCGTGTGTATCAAGAATGGTCCCCCACCCAAAGGATATCCAGCCAACTTGACACAACTGTGGGAAGCATTGGAGTCAACATGGGCCAGCATCCCTGTGGAATACTTTCGATACCTTTTAGAGTCTGCTGAGGGCAAAAGGGGGTGCAACTCAATATTAGGAAGGTGTTCCTAATGTTTTCTCCACTCAGTGTACAGTATGTACATAGCTACCTCAATTACCTCGTACCCCTGCACATCGACTCGGTACTGGTACTCCCTGTATATAGCCATGCTATTTTTACTCGTCATTGTTAATCACTGTGTATTTATTTGTCGTGTCACTTCCTATTTTTATTTTTTGATCTTTAACTCTGCATTGTTGGAAAAGGACCCATAAGTAGTTAGTCTACACCTGTTGTTTCCGAAGCATGTGACTTAAAATTAGATTTTGTAAACGTCAGCACGCTTTAAATCGATTGAGCCTCGCTTTTCAGTTTCTCATTTACTCTAATTAGATGAGAAATCATTTAAGATTTGACTGTAACTGGTACATTAACATCAACGTGTGCTGATTAACCAAAACACATATGGACAGCACTCGATGAAGCATACAAATGCAATATATTGTACTTGTCTTTTAGAATTGTATTGTGAGTAAGCTAAGCCACTTATGTTCAATTATACATATCCTATTTGTTCAATTTTGCTATCCTTGGAACTAGCTGCATTAGTGTAATTACCTAGGCATTTACAACATGTAGGCCTAAGAAATGTTGGTTTTGAATGTTGTTAGACAATGCTGTCAGCATCTGGCACCAAAGCAATAAAACACAGATGTTGCTTTCTCTGAAAAATCTTCAAATATGATATCACACAGTTTCTGTAACTTTAAAACACGGTAGAAGGGTGTCAGGTGCAAATATTATAACACAATCTCATTTTAATTTCATGTATCATTTGCTTCAGGTCAGATTTCTAAACAGTGCACTTTGTGATGTTTGCAGCTAAAGCTGCCAAAGTGAAGGTGAAGACCATGCTTGATTCAAAGAAGAAGGAGTCCAGCGGGGGAACCAGTGGCAAAGAGAAGGTGAAGCCCATGGTTGGAGGAGATGATTCAAAGAAGGAGTCCAACGGGGGAAGCAGTGGAGGTATCGGAGGTATCGGAGGTATTGGAGGATTAGATGGCAACAAGGGCAAAGAGGGAGGAGGCATCGGAAGTCTCGTATCTGGCAAGGATAAGACAGAGTCAAGTAGCGGAGGAGGTGACAAAGGTGAAGCTAATTTGGTTATAATTAAATGCCTTACATAGTACAGTGAAGTACAAATTACATAGTATTATTTAGTAAAAACGTCATGTATTCTGTGCCTTTTTGAAGAAATTTTTTAAAACTGCCTTTGTTGTATTTCCTGTATATTCTCCACGTCTGATAGAACCTTTGCTGCCGATTTTTGCTGCTGCTGTTCAGAGACCAGAAGAAATTAGCTCCATCTGTATAATTTTCTAACTATTAATTCTAATCAACTCTGCCTATCCCTCAGACCTGACAGACCTACTGGGAGACATTGCAGGAGATATGTCTGGCGAGAAAGATAACAAATAGAAGGACAACAGCAACGCAGACCAAGAAGTGCTGTCATTTGGGAAAGGTCTCTTCGGCTGAGTTAGACTTTGAAGCCGTTTCTCTTTCTCTCCATGTCGATCGTCCCGCTCTGGCCTGCTTACCATCTGTCTACGTGTATTTTCCTAACTAGCAATGTTGTCTCAATGATGCCCCTGCTCACCAGCGGCAATTCACTGATATACATATCCCCTATGGATCTGGAGCTAGGAATGAGCCTATTCAGGTAACAGATCAATCAATCTGACATACCTATGGTTATAGCCTTTGAAGAATATTACTGACATTACCCTATACTGCATTGTGTAATGTTAATGTTTTATATTTGACAAGTAATTAAAACTATTTATTCCGAAAGTCTGTTGAATGCCCTTATGAGCAGGTTAATGTTGGATGAAATACATACAGTGGGAATTATGCAGCCAATATAAAAACTAGCTGTTAATATACAAAATAAGCAGGATTTCCCTCCATGGATTTTTTTTATTTTTTACATACCCCATCGGGAATAGTAGTTTGGTTTGAATCAACACAATCAATCGTTTTGTTGTTTAATTCATTTTCAATGAAAAGGCAATACAAATTCTCTTACATAGAATCCCAAAGCAGTCAATCAAGCCTGATAAAGAAAAATAAACATTTTGTTCCCACATATTCTCCCCTTCCAGTAGCCCTAAGGATTCAGCACAAACACCATTTTGATTTTGGTCAAATTCTAAATTAAACACAAAGGGAAGAATACGGCGAGAAAGACATTCAAACTGTGGCTGCCCAAGCAAGCACCAGAAACAACAAAGAACAATCTTCTGGAATTGATCATTTTAGTGTCATGTCAACAGAGTAATATATAATACATCTGCTTACTAACAAATGTTCAGTATTTTATGATATCATCCTGAATAGCGTAGACGCCCACATTGTGTACTGCTTTATACTGTAAGTGCACTGAACTCCTATTGGGTGACCTTAAATAGAAAGAGAACATTCTGGTATAGGTAAAAATGATTAACTTTCTCCATTTCAACACAGGAGAAACCTGTACAATTAAGGCTTTTAGTGTGTCTCTGCTCTACATTCTATTATGTTGACTAATTTCTTAAACTCTGTCAGTGAAGTAACAGTAGGTCCGTAACAGATACTGAACAAGCACAGCACTAATTCATTAAAGAACTAGCCCGTAAAAGCTGTACACCAGCAATAATATAGCAACAGCAATTAAGCAATTAAGAGCCCAGGTCCCAGGTCTGCCGTTTAGTCAGAGCCCAGGTCCCAGGTCTGCCGTTTAGTCAGAGCCCAGGTCCCAGGTCTGCCGTAAATAACCATAGACACAGTAGCTTCATAACAGCCCAACTGGTTTTAAAGCAATCTAGAACATGTGGGCTCTCTTGACGATATGAGAATGCAAAATAACGTGTGTATCGCTTTGCTTGTAATACATATGCAAAGAGTAAAGCTAATGGTCATGTGTAAAATGTAAACGCTTGATATGTCGTGAACGTTATATAAAGATTTTATGAAGGTTGTATGAAGGCTGGGAGAGGCGGGGGCCCTGGGTCTGCTCGGATGGACAGAGGCTGTGGAGGTGCCGCCTATGTGAAGGTAAGACCTGCCTCGTTGTACACCTTGAAGACCTTCTCGATGGCGTTGACGTACGCTGCTGTCCTCAGGTCAAGGCCCAGGTTGTACTTGTTAGCTGTACGCATTATTTGCTAAAGAGGAAGAGAAAACAAATAATATAAACAAAGATATAAAATCTCCCTTCAAGTATTCATTATTTTCCTCTCCTTCTCCATTTGTTACCTACAGCAATACACCTCTATTGTTCCATTTTCAATGGAGTGATCCATTTCCACAGGATAATAAAACATTTATGTGTACTTGTATAGAAATAACTAAGTAATAAACCAGCAGATTGTCATGCAGTATGTCTGCACAGAGTATTACATTTCCTGGGAGGCGGTATAGGTAACCCTGTATTATGCAGTTGCTGTATCCTCAGTCAGACGTGACATTAAAGTCACCTGTTTTTGTGGGATAGATAGTGTGTGTCAATGGTATAGGGTTGTCCGTGTGATTAGGAGCCGGTAATGGCCTGAATCCTCATGCTATCTCTGCTCTCTCTGGCATCAGAGCTGGGGATTAACAAATGAGACTAACAAAGCCCTGGCTTCTCCAGTTACCCATAGGCTCTGCTCGCACGCACAGCAAACCAGTGAGAGAGGGAGTGTGTGTGTGTGTGTGTGTGTGTGTGTGTGTACGCGCATGCATGTTCAAGAGGGATTCCTTTTATGAGCTGGCATTGGGAAAATAAAACAGTGGCAAGATAGCAGTGAAAAGGCAATATGAGCATAGTGCTGTTTGGGTAATGAGATGTGTAAACCAGAAATGGAACTTGATGCCTTCAACTTTCAAAACCTTATTTCCCCTAATAAGATGCCTCAGGACCTCGTGTTGGATTAAGAAAGTATTTCCTTTCAATAAAACCTCTGTACCTGTGAGGAACAGTTTAGCACAGATAATCATGTTTAAGCAATCAGCCTCTTACCCTGGCAGACCTCTCCATGGTGTAGGCCAGTCCTGAGTGCACAATGTCCTTCTCTGATGCGCCCTGGACCCAAACAGAGGAAAATACATTGAAAATAGGGCTCAGAGCTCACATTTAGCCCACTAAACTAAACCATTACTCATCTCTAGAGAAATGCAGCTTAACTATGAAATATCTCTAAACTTGGTTATAATGAAATTGCAGGACCAAAGCATTTATCTCCAGTCTGTCATTCAGTGAGCCTCATTTATCAACAGTAAGGTAATATGTGTGAATCTTTGAGACTAATGTACAAAATGGTGTCTGGGGAAATCAGCAAGCAGAGGATGTATCTGATTTTACAAGTCTGTCCTAAACGAGTCTGTTTGACTGTGGCGTGAGGGAGGGAGTGGTTTTTCCCAGGATAAATCCCCTATGGGGATAGTCTGTCATCAGGATCAGGTTGCATTGTTTACTGGTGTCCCATACAAGGTTAATGCATTCAATGGAGTTCACATTAGGTGTTATTAGGCGTTATTTTCCTATGAAGCACACATTTATTGTCCTATGTATATTGCATATGCAAAAAATTCCTGTCCAACAAGAGTCTGTGTTTTTGTTTGTGAATACTGAGACACAAGCAATTACAAGAGAACAAAATCAACAGTTCCTGTTGAATGTCTATTGTGATGTATATAATACTGTATCTTAGGGGTATTGTTTGAATGAGGGGAAAGTAATCCAGGGGCATTGAAATAATAGGGGGAGAAGGGTTGTACTCACAGCGATCCTAGCCTGGAACTCAGAGGTAGGGACAACTGGGATTGCTCCTCCATGCTTCCCAAACTTCCTCTCCAGACTCTCCTGGACGGACACTGAGCGAGAACACAGACAGTTCATATGTATTAGAATAGATGATATGTAGTAGTCTATATGAATCCTCTGAATGAATCCTCACTGAACCATAATGCAAGTGAACTAACTTTAGATTAGTTAGTTCACTTGCATTAATAATCTGGTATACATTTTCAATTTCTGCAAACATTTTGGGGATTGGCAACTCACAGCTGTATCTATTCTGAGCCCTCTACCATGTCTCCAACATTGCCCAATCTTGCCACTCATGGGACTGGGGAATGGATTCAGCTTCTGAAATACTCAGAAAACCTCCCACTCGGTGACAAGCATAACACCAGCTCAATCCTCCCCTGCAATTTAATGAAAAAACACTCACCTACATAGGATTACATAATTGAATGCAAGAGGACCAGCCAGATAAAGATCTAATGCTAATCCGCTCATCATGAGTGAGGGGGCTTTTGTGTGAAAATGCATGTGCACAATGTGAGACTGCCTCATTGACTGATGCTGCTGATAGACGGGAAAGAGAGAGAGGGTGAGCGAGAGTGTCAGACATGGCTTGCAGACAGAGTCAGCATCCACCTCTTCCTGGAAACTCTGCATAATGTGACTGCCAATAATGTTGTGTATCTCCAGGCACAGAGGAGGGGCTGTGCCCAACACTGTACTGTGTGTGTGTGTGTGTGTGTGTGTGTGTGTGTGTGTGTGTGTGTGTGTGTGTGTGTGTGTGTGTGTGTGTGTGTGTGTGTGTGTGTGTGTGTGTGTGAGAAGGGCCGTTCCACAGACAGTCTTCTCTTTTGAGGGGTAGGCATTTGCTTTCCAAACTGTACATTTTTCCTGCGATTGTATTTTGACATTTGCAAAAGGCAAACAGACAGCCGCAACACATTTTCTATAGGATTGAGGTCAGGGCTTTGTGATGGCCACTCCAATACCTTGACTTTGTTGTCCTTAAGCCATTTTGCCACAACTTTGGAAGTATGCTTGGGGTCATTGTCCATTTGGAAGACCCATTTGCGACCAAGCTTTAACTTCCTGACTAATGTCTTGAGATGTTGCTTCAATATATCCACATAATTTTCCTTCCTCATGATGCCATCTATTTTGTGAAGTGCACCAGTCCCTCCTGCAGCAAAGCATTCACACAGCATGATGCTGCCACTCCCGTGCGTCACGGTTGGGATGGTGTTCTTCGGCTTGCAAGCCGTCCCCTTTTCCTCCAAACATAACGATGGTCATTATGGCCGAACAGTTCTATTTTTGTTTCATCAATCCAGAGAACATTTCTCCAAAAAGTATGATCTTTGTCCCCATGTGCAGTTGCAAACCGTAGTCTGGCTTTTTTATGGCGGTTTTGGAGCAGTGGCTTCTTCCTTGCTGAGCGGCCTTTCAGGTTATGTCGATATAGGACTCGTTTTACTGTGGATATAGATACTTTTGTACCGGTTTCCTCCAGCATCTTCACAAGGTCTTTTGCTGTTTTTCTGGGATTGATTTGCACTTTTCGCACCAAAGTACGTTCATCTATAGGAGACAGAACGCGTCTCCTTCCTGAGCGGTATGACGGCTGCGTGGTCCCATGGTGTTTATACTTGCATACTATTGTTTGTACAGATGAACGTGGTACCTTCAGGCGTTTGGAAATTGCTCCCAAGGATGAACTAGACTTGTGGAGGTCTACAATTTATGTTCTGAGGTCTTGGCTGATTTCTTTTGATTTTCCCCTGATGTCAAGCAAAGAGGCACTGAGTTTGAAGGTAGGCCTTGAAATACATCCACAGGTAAACCTACAATTGACTCAAATGATGTCAATTAGCCTATCAGAAGCTTCTAAAGCCATGACATACTTTTCTGGAATTTTCCAAGCTGTTTAAAGGCACAGTCAACTTACTGTGTGTAAACTTCTGACCCACTGGAATTGTGATACAGTGAATTATAAGTGAAATAATCTGACTGTAAACAATTGTTGGAAAAATTACAAACTATAGTTTGTTAACAAGACATTTGTGGAGTGGTTGAAAAACTAGTTTTAATGACTCCAACCTAAGTGTATGTAAACTTCCGACTTCAACTGATATATATACATACATACATACATACATACATACATACATACATACACACACAGTGGGGAGAACAAGTATTTGATACACTGCCGATTTTGCAGGTTTTCCTACTTACAAAGCATGTAGAGGTCTGTAATTTTTATCATAGGTACACTTCAACTGTGAGAGACGGAATCTAAAACAAAAATCCAGAAAATCACATTGTATGATTTTTAAGTAATTCATTTGCATTTTATTGCATGACATAAGTATTTGATCACCTACCAACCAGTAAGAATTCCGGCTCTCACAGACCTGTTAGTTTTTCTTTAAGAAGCCCTCCTGTTCTCCACTCATTACCTGTATTAACTGCACCTGTTTGAACTCGTTACCTGTATAAAAGACACCTGTCCACACACTCAATCAAACAGACTCCAACCTCTCCACAATGGCCAAGACCAGAGAGCTGTGTAAGGACATCAGGGATAAAATTGTAGACCTGCACAAGGCTGGGATGGGCTACAGGACAATAGGCAAGCAGCTTGGTGAGAAGGCAACAACTGTTGGCGCAATTATTAGAAAATGGAAGAAGTTCAAGATGACGGTCAATCACCCTCGGTCTGGGGCTCCATGCAAGATCTCACCTCGTGGGGCATCAATGATCATGAGGAAGGTGAGGGATCAGCCCAGAACTACACGGCAGGACCTGGTCAATGACCTGAAGAGAGCTGGGACCACAGTCTCAAAGAAAACCATTAGTAACACACTACGCCGTCATGGATTAAAATCCTGCAGCGCACGCAAGGTCCCCCTGCTCAAGCCAGCGCATGTCCAGGCCCGTCTGAAGTTTGCCAATGACCATCTGGATGATCCAGAGGAGGAATGGGAGAAGGTCATGTGGTCTGATGAGACAAAAATAGAGCTTTTTGGTCTAAACTCCACTCGCCGTGTTTGGAGGAAGAAGAAGGATGAGTACAACCTCAAGAACACCATCCCAACCGTGAAGCATGGAGGTGGAAACATCATTCTTTGGGGATGCTTTTCTGCAAAGGGGACAGGACGACTCCGTATTGAGGGGAGGATGGATGGGGCCATGTATCGCGAGATCTTGGCCAACAACCTCCTTCCCTCAGTAAGAGCACTGAAGATGGGTCGTGGCTGGGTCTTCCAGCATGACAACGACCCGAAACACACAGCCAGGGCAACTAAGGAGTGGCTCCGTAAGAAGCATCTCAAGGTCCTGGAGTGGCCTAGCCAGTCTCCAGACCTGAACCCAATAGAAAATCGTTGGAGGGAGCTGAGAGTCCGTATTGCCCAGCGACAGCCACGAAACCTGAAGGATCTGGAGAAGGTCTGTATGGAGGAGTGGGCCAAAATCCCTGCTGCAGTGTGTGCAAACCTGGTCAAGACCTACAGGAAACATATGATCTCTGTAATTGCAAACAAAGGTTTCTGTACCAAATATTAAGTTATGCTTTTCTGATGTATCAAATACTTATGTCATGCAATAAAATGCAAATGAATTACTTAAAAATCATACAATGTGATTTTCTGGATTTTTGTTTTAGATTCCGTCTCTCACAGTTGAAGTGTACCTATGATAAAAATTACAGACCTCTAAATGCTTTGTAAGTAGGAAAACCTGCAAAATCGGCAGTGTATCAAATACTTGTTCTCCCCACTGTATATACACATACATATATACACATACATATACACACACACAGCTGTGGAAAATATTAAGAGACCAATGCAAATTTTCCTTAAATCAGCATCTCTACATGTATGACAGCCATTCCATTTCAGTGTCTGTTGAATTCCAACACAGGCACACCTCATTCTACTGAATTAGGTACTGATTATGTGATCACATGAACCAAATCTTATTTAAGGAGGAAAAGTATAAAAACCACTGTTGTGGTCATCACTATCCTCTTACAATAGGACCAGCTGGATGGCAAAAACAGTGCTAATAGTACCTCAAAAGTAATATTAAATCAAAAAATAACTATTGACCATGCCGAAAGAGTTGAAAAGGAATGTTTTGAGTGAGGAAAAGAAGGGTTCAATTCTGGCTTTACTGGCAGAAGGATACAGTGAGCGTCAGGTTGCTTCCATCCTTAAAATTTCAAAGACCGTGGTTCATAAGAACAAGGTCAAGTAGCAGACAACAAAGCTACAGACCGGCAGAGGGCGAAAACGACTCTCTACTGACCGGGATTACCGCCAACTCATTCGAATGTCACTCAACAATCGTAGGATGACATCAAGTGACCTACAAAAAGAATGGCAAACGGCAGCTGGGGTGAAGTGCACGGCGAGGACGGTTCGAAACAGGCTCCTAGGGGCAGGGCTGAAGTCGTGCAAAGCTAGAAAAAAGCCCTTCATCAATGAGAAGCAAAGAAGAGCCAGGCTGAGGTTTGCAAAAGACCATAAGGATTGCACCGTAGAGGACTGGAGTAAGGTCATCTTCTCTGACGAGTCCAATTTTCAGCTTTGCCCAACACCTGGTCGTCTAATGGTTAGACGGAGACCTGGAGAGGCCTACAAGCCACAGTGTCTCGCACCCACTGTGAAATTTGGTGGAGGATCGGTCATGATCTGGGGGTGCTTCAGCAAGGCTGGAATCGGGCAGATTTGTATTTGTGAAGGACGCATGAATCAAGCCACGTACAAGGTTGTCCTGGAAGAAAATGTGCTTCCTTTTGCTCTGACATTGTTCTCCAACTCTGAGGATTGGTTTTTCCAGCAGGACATGCGCCATGCTCTACCAATTGAGCTACAGAGGACCAGACTAGGATCCAGACTCTTGTTGCTAGTCAACTTTTGGTGGACAGCCCCATGAGTGTCTTTGAGAACCCCTCCTAAAACCTACCTGTTTCCGTTTTGTTTGTCAGTGATTTTCTTTGTTAGTTCCCTTTGTTGTGAGCGACATTTCGTGTGTGTGTCTGTAGCTCAATTGGTAGAGCATGGCGCTTGTAACGCCAGGGTAGTGGGTTCGATCCCCGGGACCACCCATACGTAAAAATGTATGCACACATGACTGTAAGTCGCTTTGGATAAAAGCATCTGCTAAATGGCATATTATATTATATTATACTGTGCAGTCAAAAAAATATTAAATGTGTAAGTCACAGCTGTAAAAAAAAAAAAACATTGTGGTTAAGCAGCCAATGATTTATGAAATTTCAAATAGTCCTCATTCCCATTCTAACAATTATCCCCCCTTGACATAGGGAAGTAATTAAAGATTTCAATGCTTGAACTACAGTAATAAATACAACTTTAGCATAATACAAGATAAACAAAATACATCTTTATGTGGCATAACAGAGAGTAGACTGAACTAGCAGGAGCGAGTGCGTCACTACGGTTTGGGAAGTGTCAGACTTACTGAGCAGGTGGTAGTTGGAGTCCCTCTCGTACTTGAAGGTCAGTCTACCGTAGCTGACATGGTTCAGGTTCTTCAGCCACTCAAAGTAGGAGACAGTCACTCCACCAGCGTTCAGGTACATGTCCTGAATAAAAGACATGGTGGACTAGTTTGCAAACACTAACATTACAGCTATGCTGTAACAAACAGGCAATCAAGAGCTGTGAAGTCAAAGAGTAAGTTACACTGAGACAGATTAAGCAACTATTTGCACAAAATTGACTTCTAAACAAAAGTTTAAAATAAATAATATAATATGCATTCCTGGACTATAATTAATCTCCATTCAAAGAAATGGAGTCAGACTCTGGAGACCAGAGGTATACAATCCAACTAATCAATGTTCATGAAATCCCTGTCTTCACTGTAGCCCACGGGTGGCCAGTATGAAAATGTATGCACTCACTTAACTGTAAGTCGCTCTGGATAAGAGCGTCTGCTAAATGACTAAAATGTAAATGTAAAATGTAGACTTACCAAGTCAGAATCTGGGCCAGTATCCACAAAGCGTCTCAGAGTACGAGTGCTGATTTAGGATCAGTTTGGCTTTTAAGTTCATAATGAATAAGATTGTAATTGTATGGACAGATCCTAGATCAGCACTCCTACTCTGAGATGCTTTGTGGACACGGGCCCTGGCCTTACTTCTAGGCCAATTTGTTTAGATCTGGGTCTGTGAAAACGGCCCTAAAAATATCTAGGTCTCCAGGACCAACAGAATCTAATCGAACCTGCTACAAGTTGCGAAAGTGGAGAAAAAATGAATATGCAGTCTGAAATATGCATACAGCCTCTTACCGGAATCACCATGATATTCCTCTCCAGGAAGATCTTATCAGCGTCAGGGGTGGTGGGGCCGTTGGCTCCTTCAGCAACGATCTGGAAAAACAAAAGACGATTTAAATACACTATACATACCAAATCCAGCTTTCCACAAACATGTTCCTACTGTTAGTGAGGTTCAATAGAGGTCAGTGATGATTGTGTATAACTTTAGCCTGCATTAAATGTGGAATCACTGCACATTACTCAGTGTGCCCCGTGTAGCTCAGTTGGTAGAGCATGGCGCTTGCAATGCCAGGGTTGTGGGTTCGATTCCCACGGGGGGCCAGTATGAAAAAAATAAAATATGTATGCACTCACTAACTAACTGTAAGTCGCTCTGGATAAGAGCATCTGCTAAATGACTAAAATGTAAAATGTAATGTAAAATGTGTAATAAGAGTGACTGCTGGTCTGGACATGATTGTTGAACTCTGACCTTGGCCTTGATTTTGTGGGCGTTATTCCTGGTCAGCTGCTTCTCGCTGGCGGCGGGGATCAGGATGTCACAGTCAGCCTCCAGGATGCTGCCTTCGTATGGTGTGGAGTTGGGGAAGCCCACGATGGTGCCGTGTTTCTGGTGAGAAGAACGAGAGAGAAAGACAATGAGACAGAGACATACAGTTACAGGACCAAAGTGTATCCTGGTTTGCCATTGGAGCCACTTGGATGTTGGCTGTATGTCTGTGGAGGACTTTGAGTGTAGGAAGACTGTACGTCCCCTAGGTGGCACCCTTAGACTGTGCTCTCTACATGGGCATGAAACAGCCAGAGAGAGGTCGACCTGCAGGTTAGTGACTGTAGCTATGAGTTGTGTACTAACCAGCTTGTAGTCCTCCAGCTCCTTGGGGTCGATGCCATTGGGGTTCCAGATGCTTCCATCCATCTCTCCAACACCAACACACTTGGCCCCGAAACGGTGCAGGTAACGCATGGAGTGCATGCCAACGTTACCAAAACCCTGGGAAAAGAGAAAGAAGAATGACATGTTTCAGAATAAAATACAAAAAAATAACATAGGTTGGAACCTTTGTTTTTGACCTGAGTGCTCTGTAAGTCACATATTGTTAAGCCTGTTCCTGCTTGTATGTACAGAATGCACATTTATGATTCTGTTCTTGTTCATGAGTAGTGTAGTGTCTTCTGGTCCAGTGGGTTTATGGTTCACTTATGATAATGATAACACATGCTGCAGCCTCCGACCAGTACAGCTTGTAATTAGCTGTAACACTATTCTACTGTAGGTGGGAGGACAGTCCTCCATACATCAACATTTAACAAGCTATTATGTATCCTATTTAGGGAATATACCAACATCCTGGGTAACATTCTATAGTAGCCTCTAATGTTGCTACCTCTAACCAAAAATAATGATTTGACCACAACCAAGCAGTGTGCATGTATCCTTTAACACAATACTTTGCCTAGGTGTTTCTGAGCAAGACCTCTTCCCAGCTTGATATATATATACACTACCAGTCAAAAGTTTGGACACACCTACTGACATAGTAAAATACATTAGGGTTTTTCTTTATTTTTACTATTTTTTTTCATTGTAGAATAATAGTGAAGACATCAAAACTATGAAATAACACATATGGAATCATGTAGTAAGCAAAAAAGTGTTAAACAAATCAAAATATTTTATATTTGAGATTCTTCAAATAGCCACCCTTTGCCTTGATGACAGCTTTGCACACTCTTGGCATTCTCTCAACCAGCTTCACGAGGTAGTCACCTGGAATGCATTTTAATTAACACGTTTTCTGCTAAGGGGACAGGACAACTTCACTGCATCAAAGGGACGATGGACAGGGCCATGTACCGTCAAATCTTGGGTGAGAACCTCCTTCCCTCAGCCAGGGCATTGAAAATGGGTCGTGGATGGGTATTCCAGCATGACAATGACCCAAAACACACGGCCAAGGCAACAAAGGAGTGGCCACCAAGTACTAAGTCATGTTTTGCAGAGGGGTCAAATACTTATTTCCCTCATTAAAATAAATTTTTTTGACATGCGTTTTTCTGGAGTTTTTGGTTGTTATTCTGTCTCTCACTGTTCAAATAAACCTACCATTAAAATTAGACTGATCATTTCTTTGTCAGTGGGCAAACGTACAAAATCAGCAGGGGATCAAATACTTTTCCCCCTCACTGTATATATATTCCAATACCTTTTAACATCGGGAACATATTCATACATAACTCAGGTATTTATATTTTATGGACTCATGAGGAAAGTAGGCAACTCAACTACTACAGCTGCCAATACAAAGACACCAGTCAGCAACCTAGATCACAGGCAACAGTTCCTCCCTCAGTCTTTCTAGGCAAGCAGAAGCCTGCTGATTAGGTATGAATTTAAAGGGATAAGGATGAGTTAGATTACAG
The DNA here is from genome assembly GCF_964263955.1 of Coregonus lavaretus. Taxonomy (NCBI): domain Eukaryota; kingdom Metazoa; phylum Chordata; class Actinopteri; order Salmoniformes; family Salmonidae; genus Coregonus; species Coregonus lavaretus. Next base: position 17,720,086 of record NC_140023.1, read on the forward strand.
ACTCATTTAAAAAAATACATTTGGACTAATTTAAATCTGGTCTAAGATGTTTTCCTAATGGCATTTCAATAATTACATTACAAGACTGCAGGATAGAGGTATTTTATACAGTCTTTTTTACTCGGATTTATCAAGGGATCCAATAATTCCGGACCCCACTGTATGTTTAACATAAAGGCCCAATGCTTGGTCTCAGTGTCATAAGGTACAGTATTTCAGTAGATATATAAGCAGTGCTGCAGTAGATGCATACTCTGCAGTAAGCAATGCTTCCCTAACAGAAAATGCTGTTAGGTGCTGAGTCATACCTAGGGTTGTAAAGGGAGGGTGTATTACTGGAAACTTTCAAAGTTTACCAGTAAACTACCAGAATGTTGGTATCTTTCAAGGATTGTATGTAATCCATCACATCTACTGGGCCTTTTGGCTACTTCAGATTATCACAGGTGTCTGCAATCATCTCTGGCCCTCTGTGGGGCCTTATAACATGTATAATATATGAAATAATTAAATCAGATGATTTTAAAATATAAAATTGAATGACAATGCTGTAAAACATCAACTTAGTAAGTACCATTGGTGGTTAATATGAGGGTTTCAGAATAAAATATCCTTTATATCATTTTTTATTTACACAATTTAATGTATTTTACTATGTCAATATGTATTTGTTGCCGTCAATGTGTGACAGTCAATAGTTGGAAGAGTTGCAGAGTTAATTGAAAAAATGCCATTGTTGATTAGATGCTTTCTTTCATTAATTAGGCTATTTTCTCTTGAACCATATGGCCTATCTACTAGAAACTAATGGACAACATGGGCACAGATATATGCTGAACAATAATATAAATTCAACAATTTCAACGGTTTTACTGAGTTACAGTTCATATAAGGAAATCAGTCAATTGAAATAAATCCATTACGCCCTAATCTATGGATTTCACATGACTGGGCAGGGGCAGCCAATCAAAATGAGTTTTTCCACACAAAAGGGCTTTATTACAGACAGAAATACTCCTCAGTTTCATCAGCTGTCCGAGTGGCTGGTCTCAGACGATTGTGTTGTGTGACAAAACTGCACATTTTAGAGTGGCCTTTTATTGTCCCTAGCACAAGGTGCACCTGTGTAATGATAATGCTGTTTAATCAGCTTCTTGATATGCCACACGATTATTATCTTGGCAAAGGAGAAATTATCACTAGCAGGGATGTAAACTAATTTGTGCACAAAATTGGAGAGAAATATGCTTTTTGTGCGTATGGAAAATTTCAGGGATCTTTTATTTCAGCTCATGAAACATGGGACCAACACTTTACATGTTGCTTTTATATTTTTTGTTCAATATAATAAATGAATACTATATGAATACAAGTTATTCAAGTCTAAAATGTCTAATTATTGACCAAAGTCACAATAGATTGCCATAGATTTCCAATTAATTACCAAAATGACTGAAGATTCCGGTAACTTTTGTAAATTTTTGCAACCCTACTCATACCTCTTACTATAATGACACCCCCCCCATACACTGTAAAGTGCTTTGATACCTGATGAAAGTAAATCAAATGCCATTCCTAATCAATAAGTGCTGTGTCTGTACCTGGATGACAAAGGTCTTGTCGGTGAAGCCGGGGCTCAGGCCCAGCTGGCTCATGTAGGCCGCCTCGTTGATGAAGTTCTCGATGCCGTGGAATACTCCACGCCCGGTGGCCGAGATCCTGCCGTGGATGCCCCCCTGGCTGATGGGCTTACCAGTCACACAGGCATGGGCGTTGATGTCCTGGACACAGAGGAGAGGAACGTGTGGTTTGTTAGTGGTGGAATTAGCAACTTCACATAAGCAAACAAATGCAGCAGACGGCCATTTTATTATACGTATTTTGGCAACCTTGTAAGAGGCTCACTGGATGGTGAAGTCGACACATTTTGGGATGTACCGGAGACAAAATCATCCGAGGGATAAAGATAAGGCTTTTTACAATAATAACATCAATATAACCCAGAAACTAGTCTAATTGGAAGACAATGCCAAAAAAGTCCCAACATGCACTTGGCAAGGCCAAATTGCCAACACACTACACAATAACATCTTCAGTCTACATTCTGAGAAGAACATGAATCAGACTAAACGTCTTGATAAAGTAAGGTCATTAATGACTGCTATGGGAAGACAGGGAGTTAACCATGAGGCCTGCATGGACACAGCACAGCATTGTCCTCAAACTGTGACAAACTTAATCCTTGACAGGACAAGAGCACCTGTCTCTGTAGTGCTGTTTTTAGCCTGAGGCCAACTTCTATGACTAGGCTATAGGGTAAATTCCAGTGTACAGTTGAGATGCTCCCTAACCTCCTCCCTGGCAATCAACAAAACATATAAGCATCATACAGCAAGAGACAGTTAAACTTAATGGAATCTAGAGCTTTGTCTTTCAGTAGAATTGGAACAGTATCCTAATGACAGGAAAATAAGGGTCATATAAAAGTCCAGCAGAACTTTGTGTAAAAACTCAAATCAACAAAAGGGATAAGGGAAAAACACAGTGACATACTGGAAATATTTACTCAGCAAAGTCAATAGGGATGGCTAGTATACACACAGAATAACTTATCACTTGACCACTTGCTACTGTACACAGTTCTGCTTTGTGGTCTGTGGTCATGTAACATAGTTGCTTGGTTATAAGGTTGATAAGACGAACAGATTCATGGTGATAAAATATACCAAGCAGAGGAACAGCTGAGAAAGTTCTATATATGACATTTTCCTTCATTTAAGTGGTTTACAGTAATTGTTAAAAGCTGTTTAACTTAGTTGATAGGATGTGCTGGTGGAAACTGTCTATTGTGGGAGAGGGCAGTGAGTTTATACAGGGAACACGTACATGGTGGCCCATGGTGTTGGCGTAGGTGTCAGCGATCCAGGACATTTCCCTCTCTCCAGTGCTCATATCAGGGGCAGGGACATCAATGCCAGGTCCTGACAGGGGAAAGAAAATCATTTAGATTAAAGTGAACTTCTAGGATAACAAAAAATGCCTTCAGTAAATAAACAAACAATACACCAACAACAAACTCATACTGAAACACATGATTACCCATCTAAATATATTGGTGTGAAACAGTAGAACTGTATTTAGATAGAGGCACTCATGGCCCACTTTGAAGCTATTGCAGTGTACTGTAGATAGTCTAGTCACATGACGTGTAACCAAGACATGTAGCTATACAAACAGTCACCTCATCCCCCTATGGAAGAATGTTGGGGAATGCCTTTTAATAACTGGCTTCCTCTGACTAGTCTGACACCTTCCTGATTTAGTGACCATGTGGACGACATTTACGGCTTTGAATAACATATAGAGAGATAGAGTGCCATTCTTGCCTTTTTAAACACTGGACTTGTCAGGCTAGAAACCCCCTACAAAGGCCTGAAGTCAGGTCACGGGCACTTCAAACATTCAAAGCATTACCCTAAAATAACTCTTAAACAAGCGGAGGTCCTTGGGAGTGATAGTGCATTGTTACAAAGAACGTGAAGTTAATGTGCACTGCTTATTTAATTCTGACATCCCCAAATAATATTTGGTGGATTATTTTGTGTTAGCTTTTTTCTGGTGTACAGTTTCCCCTTGTCAAGCCTTCTGTTTAACCCCTCTCTCATCATGGTTATTTATGTTTGTGTTGCGCCGCGGGCTCATGAAACCCTGCCTGTGTTGGTATGGGCTAAGTGGAAGGCAGACCCCCCCCTCCCCCACTCCAGGGGACCATGTATTCACGCAGACATACACATTACTGCCAGACATTTTCACCGGCAGCCTTCAATGTTTCCCTGAACACAGACACTACTCACCAATAAAACCCTTCTTGGCCAGCTCAATGGTGAATCTTCTGGTGATTTTCTCCAGTTCATTGTCCTGCAGGCAGAGCATAACAGTATGATAAATGGCATTGCATATTTCACTGGCTGTAAAGTCAGACCAAATAAGTAAAGGCTCTTCTATAACAGCACAAAAACATCCTGCTTTGTGATAGAATATAATTCTCAAATATTGAGATGCAACATCAGCTTCAGGTAGGTTAATACTACTATGTCAAAGCTGGATTACTTTAACTTATTCAATGAACACTGAAGGTGAAACACTCATCCACCTGGCTCAAGGACTATACATTTGGCTCAGGAGGATCAAGGGACTAAAAAACTCCTGCTCTTTCAGAGCCATCAGCCCAGCAGATAGAAGAGGGGGAAATGTCCCGGTCATGATGTCGACCAGCTGATAGCTCAGCAGTTCTCCCCCATAGCCTAATGGAGCCCTAGGGCCACTGGCAACAGACAGGGCGGGTCAGTGCTGGGCTAGCTACAGGAAGTGGAGGGAGAGCCCACTGACTAACAGCTTCCTGTGCAGAGCTCTATGGAACATTGAATAGTGTGATCTATTCATTTAGATATAAGGTATTCAACATCTTAATAACTTCTGCTATAATATGTCCAACATGCACTTAATTACGTTTTTATTTGCACATTTAAATATGAACTTTATTAAGTGCAGGTTATGCATATTTTGTATTTATGAGAAAGACATAATGATATATGTCTCCTTCTTCCTTGTTTCCAATCAGTAGTAATCTCAGCTAATTCTGGGGTCAAAGTTGAAGGTAGATATGTCCTCATCCTTGTTCCGATCGCTGCTAAAACAAACACTCGAATGAATGGCCACATAATAAGACATGCTGCAGCCTTCCTACAGGCCATACACTGGTTGAATCAACGTTGTTTCAATGTAATTTGTCAACGTATTGTGACGCAGAATCAAAGTGGAAAATACATTGGATTTGAAAAAAGTCAACCAGTTCTGTTTTCATCTAATTTCAACCAGAGTTGTAAAACATAGAAATTAGGGTAAAACTTCAACCAAAATACATAAAATTAACCTGACTTACATCAATATAATTTCAACATAAATTACAACTACAGTACCAGTCAAAAATGTGGACACACCTACTCATTCCAGGATTTTTCTTTATTTTTTACTATTTTCTACATTGTAGAATAATAGTGAAGACATCAAAACTATGAAATAACACATATGGAATTGTGTAGTAACCAAATAAGTGATTCTTCAAAGTAGCCACCCTTTGCCTTGACAGCTTTGCACACTATTGGCATTCTCTCAACCAACTTCATGAGGTAGTCACCTGGAATGCATTTTAATTAAACAGGTGTTCCTTGTTAAAAGTTAATTTGTGGAATTTTTTGTGGAAAGGTAGGGGTGGTATACAGAAGATGGCCCTATTTGGTAAAAGACTAAGTCCATATTATGGAAAGAACAATTCAAATAAGCAAAGAGAAACGACATTCCATTATTACTTTAAGACAGTTGATCCGGAAAATTTCAAGAACTTTTAAAGTTTCTTCAAGGGCAGTTGCACAAACCATCAAACGCTATAATGAAACTGGCTCTCATGAGGACCGCCACAGGAAAGGAAGACCCAGAGTTACCTCTGCTGCAGAGGATAAGTTCATTAGAGTTACCAGCCTCAGAAATGTCAAGTAACAGACACATCTCAACAACAACTGTTCAGAGGAGACTGCGTGAATCAGGCGTTCTTGGTCGAATTGCTGCAATTCTCAATAAGAAGAGACTAGCTTGGGCCAAGATACATGAGCAATGGACATTAGACCGGTGGAAATCTGTCCTTTGGTCTGATGAGTCCAAATTAGAGATTTTTGGTTCCAATAGCCGTGTCTTTGTGAGACGCAGAGTAGGTGAACGGATGATCTCCGCATATGTGGTTCCCACCTTGAAGCATGGAGGAGGTGTGATTGTTTGGGGGTGCTTTGCTTGTGACACTGTCAGTGATTTATTTAGAATTCAAGGCACGCTTAACCAGCATGGCTACCACAGCATTCTGCAGTGATACCCCATCCCATCTGGTTTGCTTAGTGGGACTATCATTTGTTTTTCAACAGGACAATGACCCAACACACCTCCAGTTCTGTGTAAGGGCTATTTTACCAAGAAGGAGAGTGATGGAGTGTTGCATCAGATGACCTGGCCTCCACAATCACCCGACCTCAAACCAATTGAGATGGTTTGGGATCAGTTGGACTGCAGAGTGAAGGAAAAGCATTCAAGACTGTTGGAAAAGCATTCCAGGTGAAGCCGGTTGAGAGAATGCCAAGCGTGTGCAAACCTGTCAGAGGCAAAGGATGGTTACTTTGAAGAATCTAAAATATATTTGTTTAACACTTTTTGGGTTACTACATGATTCCATATGTGTTATTTCATAGTTTTGATGTCTTCACTATTATTCTACAATGTAGAAAATAGTAAAAATAAAGAAAAACCCTTGAATGAGTAGGTGTCCAAACTTTTGACTGGATGGATGGATGGATGGATGGATGGATGGATGGATGGATGCATGCATACATACATGCAAACATACAGTGAGGGAAAATAGTATTTGATCCCCTGCTGATTTTGTACGTTTGCCCACTGACAAAAACATGATCAGTCTATAATTTTAATGGTAGGTTTATTTGAACAGTGAGAGACCGAATAACAACAAAAAAATCCAGAAAAACACATGTCAAAAATGTTATAAATTGATTTGCATTTTAATGAGGGAAATAAGTATTTGACCCCTCTGCAAAACATGACTTAGTACTTGGTACTAACCCTTTTTGGCAATCAGAGGTCAGACGTTTCTTGTAGTTGGCCACCAGGTTTACACACATCTCAGGAGGGATTTTGTCCCACTCCTCTTTGCAGATCTTCTCCAAGAAGGAGGTTCTCACCCAAGATTTGATGGTACATGGCCCCGTCCATCATCTCTTTGATGCAGTGAAGTTGTCCTGTCCCCTTAGCAGAAAAACACCCCCAACGCATAATGTTTCCACCTCCATGTTTGGACGGTAGGGATGGTGTTCTTGGGGTCATAGGCAGCATTCCTCCTCCTCCAAACACGGCGAGTTGAGTTGATACCAAAGAGCTCGATTTTGGTCTCATCTGAACACAACACTTTCACCCAGTTCTCCTCTGAATCCTTCAGATGTTCATTGGCAAACTTCAGACAGGCCTGTATATTTGCTTTCTTGAGCAGGGGGACCTTGCGGGCGCTGCAGGATTTCAGTCCTTCACGGCGTAGTGTGTTACCAATTATTTTCTTGGTGACTATGGTCCCAGCTGCCTTGAGATCATTGACAAGATCCTCCCATGTAGTTCTGGGCTGATTTCTCCCCGTTCTCATGATCATTGCAACTCCACAAGGTGAGATCTTGCATGGAGCCCCAGGCCGAGGGAGATTGACAGTTCTTTTGTGTTTCTTCCATTTGCGAATAAATCGCACCAACTGTTGTCACCTTCTCACCAAGCTGCTTGGCGATGGTCTTGTAGCCCATTCCAGCCTTGTGTAGGTCTACAATCTTGTCCCTGACATCCTTGGAGAGCTCTTTGGTCTTGGCCATGGTGGAGAGTTTGGAATCTGATTGATTGATTGCTTCAGTGGAGAGGTGTCTTTTATACAGGTAACAAACTGAGATTAGGAGCACTCCCTTTAAGAGCGTGCTTCTAATCTCAGCTCGTTACCTGTATAAAAGACACCTGGGAGCCAGAAACCTTTCTTATTGAGAGGGGGTCAAATACTTATTTCCCTCATTAAAAATGCAAATCAATTTATAACATTTTTGACGTGCATTTTTCTGGATTTTGTTGTTGTTATTCTGTTTCTCACTGTTCAAATAAACCTACCATAAAAATTATAGTCTGATCATGTCTTTGTCAGTAGGCAAACGTACAAAATCAGCAGGGGATCAAATACATAGTGAGGGAAAAAAGTATGTAAGGTGGGGAAAAAAAGTATTTAGTCAGCCACCAATTGTGCAAGTTCTCCCACTTAAAAAGATGAGAGAGGCCTGTAATTTTCATCATAGGTACACGTCAACTATGACAGACAAATTGAGAATTTTTTTCTCCAGAAAATCACACTGCTGGATTTTTTATGAATTTATTTGCAAATTATGGTGGAAAATAAGTATTTGGTCACCTACAAACAAGCAAGATTTCTGGCTCTCACAGACCTGTAACTTCTTCTTTAAGAGGCTCCTCTGTCCTCCACTCGTTACCTGTATTAATGGCACCTGTTTGAACTTGTTATCAGTATAAAAGACACCTGTCCACAACCTCAAACAGTCACACTCCAAACTCCACTATGGCCAAGACCAAAGAGCTGTCAAAGGACACCAGAAACAAAATTGTAGACCTGCACCAGGCTGGGAAGACTGAATCTGCAATAGGTAAGCAGCTTGGTTTGAAGAAATCAACTGTGGGAGCAATTATTAGGAAATGGAAGACATACAAGACCACTGATAATCTCCCTCAATCTGGGGCTCCACGCAAGATCTCAGCCCGTGGGGTCAAAATGATCACAAGAACGGTGAGCAAAAATCCCAGAACCACACGGGGGGACCTAGTGAATGACCTGCAGAGAGCTGGGACCAAAGTAACAAAGCCTACCATCAGTAACACACTACGCCGCCAGGGACTCAAATCCTGCAGTGCCCCCTGCTTAAGCCATTACATGTCCAGGCCCGTCTGAAGTTTGCTAGAGTGCATTTGGATGATCCAGAAGAGGATTGGGAGAATGTCATATGGTCAGATGAAACCAAAATATAACTTTTTGGTAAAAACTCAACTCGTCGTGTTTGGAGGACAAAGAATGCTGAGTTGCATCAAAAGAACACCATACCTACTGTGAAGCATGGGGGTGGAAACATCATGCTTTGGGGCTGTTTTTCTGCAAAGGGACCAGGACGACTGATCCGTGTATAGGAAAGAATGAATGGGGCCATGTATCGTGAGATTTTGAGTGAAAACCTCCTTCCATCAGCAAGGGCATTGAAGATGAAACGTGGCTGGGTCATTCAGCATGACAATGATCCTAAACACACCGCCCGGTTAACGAAGGAGTGGCTTCGTAAGAAGCATTTCAAGGTCCTGGAGTGGCCTAGCCAGTCTCCAGAACTCAACCCCATAGAAAATCTTTGGAGGGAGTTGAAAGTCCGTGTTGCCCAGCGACAGCCCCAAAACATCACTGCTCTAGAGGAGATCTGCATGGAGGAATGGGCCAAAATACCAGCAACAGTGTGTGAAAACCTTGTGAAGACTTACAGAAAACGTTTGACCTGTGTCATTGCCAACAAAGGGTATATAACAAAGTATTGAGAAACTTTTGTTATTGACCAAATACTTATTTTCCACCATAATTTGCAAATAAATTCATTAAAAATCCTACAATGTGATTTTCTGGATTTTTTTTCTCAATTTGTCTGTCATAGTTGACGTGTACCTATGATGAAAATTACAGGCCTCTCTCATCTTTTTAAGTGGGAGAACTTGCACAATTGGTGGCTGACTAAATACTTTTTTTCCCCACTGTATGTATGTATGTATGTATGTATGCATGGATGCATGTATGTACAGTTGAAGTCGGAAGTTTACATACACCTTAGCCAAATACATTTAAACTCTGTTTTTCACAATTCCTGACATTTAATCCTAGTAAAAATTCCCCGTCTTAGGTCAGTTAGGATCACCACTTTATTTTAAGAATGTGAAATGTCAGAATAATAGTAGAGAGAATTACTCAGCTTTTAATGTCTTTCATCACATTCCCAGTGGGTTAGAAGTTTAAGTACCCTCAATTAGTATTTGGTAGCATTGCCTTTAAATTGGTTAACTTGGGTCAAACGTTTCGGGTAGCCTTCCACAAGCTTCCCACAATAAGTTGGGTGAATTTTGGCCCATTCCTCCTGACAGAGCTGGTGTAACTGAGTCAGGTTTGTTGGCCTCCTTGCTCGCACACGCCTTTTCAGTTCTGCCCACACATGTTCTATAGGATTGAGGTCAGGGCTTTGTGATGGCCACTCCAATACCTTGACTTTGTTGTCCTTAAGCCATTTTGCCACAGCTTTGGAAGTATGCTTGTGGTCATTGTCCAGTTGGAAGACCCATTTGCGACCCAGCTTTAACTTCCTGACTGATGTCTTGAGATGTTGCTTTAATACAGTGGGGAGAACAAGTATTTGATACACTGCCGATTTTGCAGGTTTTCCTACTTACAAAGCATGTAGAGGTCTATCATTTCTATCATAGATACACTTCAACTGTGAGAGACGGAATCTAAAACAAAAATACAGGAAATCACATTGTATGATTTTTAAGTAATTAATTTGCAATTTATTGCATGACATAAGTATTTGATACATCAGAAAAGCAGAACTTAATATTTGGTACAGAAACCTTTGTTTGCAATTACAGAGATCATAAGTTTCCTGTAGGTCATGACCAGGTTTGCACACACTGCAGCAGGGATTTTGGCCCACTCCTCCATACAGACCTTCTCCAGATCCTTCAGGTTTCGGGGCTGTAGCTGGGCAATACGGACTTTCAGCTCCCTCCAAAGATTTTCTATTGGGTTCAGGTCTGGAGACTGGCTAGGCAACTCCAGGACCTTGAGATGCTTCTTATGGAGCCACTTCTTAGTTGCCCTGGCTGTGTGTTTCGGGTCGTTGTCATGCTGGAAGACTCAGCCACGACCCATCTTCAATGCTCTTACTGAGGGAAGGAGGTTGTTGGCCAAGATCTCGCAATTCATGGCCCCATCCATCCTCCCCTCAATACGGTGCAGTCGTCCTGTCCCCTTTGCAGAAAAGCATCCCCAAAGAATGATGTTTCCACCTCCATGCTTCACGGTTGGGATGGTGTTCTTGGGGTTGTACTCATCCTTCTTCTTCCTCCAAACACGGCGAGTGGAGTTTAGACCAAAAAGCTCTATTTTTGTCTCATCAGACCACATGACCTTCTCCCATTCCTCCTCTAGATAATCCAGATGGTCATTGGCAAACTTCAGACGGGCCTGGACATGCGCTGGCTTGAGCAGGGGGATCTTGTGTGCGCTGCAGGATTTTAATCCATGACGGCGTAGTGTGTTACTAATGGTTTTCTTTGAGACTGTGGTCCCAGCTCTCTTCAGGTCATTGACCAGGTCATGCCGTGTAGTTCTGGGCTGATCCCTCACCTTCCTCATGATCATTGATGCCCCACGAGGTGAGATCTTGCATGGAGCCCCAGACCGAGGGTGATTGACCGTCATCTTGAACGTCTTCCATTTTCTAATAATTGCGCCAACAGTTGTTGCCTTCTCACCAAGCTGCTTGCCTATTATCCTGTAGCCCATCCCAGCCTTGTGCAGGTCTACAATGTTATCCCTGATGTCCTTACACAGCTCTCTGGTCTTGGCCATTGTGGAGAGGTTGGAGTCTGTTTGATTGAGTGTGTGGACAGGTGTCTTTTATACAGGTAACGAGTTCAAACAGGTGCAGTTAATACAGGTAATGAGTGGAGAACAGGAGGGCTTCTTAAAGAAAAACTAACAGGTCTGTGAGAGCCGGAATTCTTACTGGTTGGTAGGTGATCAAATACTTATGTCATGCAATAAAATGCAAATTAATTACTTAAAAATCATACAATGTGATTCATCAGACCAGAGGACATTTCTCCAAAAAAGTACGATCTTTGTCCCCATGTGCAGTTGCAAACCGTAGTCTGGCTTTTTTATGGCGGTTTTGGAGCAGTGGCTTCTTCCTTGCTGAGCGGCCTTTCAGGTTACGTCGATATAGGACTCTTTTTACTGTGGACATAGATACTTTTGTACCTGTTTTATCCAGCATCTTCACAAGGTCCTTTGCTGTTGTTCTGGGATTTATTTGCACTATTCGCACCAAAGTACGTTCATCTCTAGGAGACAGAACGAGTCTCCTTCCTGAGCGGTATGACGGCTGCGTGGTCCCATGGTGTTTATACTTGCGTACTATTGTTTGTACAGATGAACGTGGTACCTACAGGCATTTGGAAATTGCTCCCAAGGATGAACCAGACTACAATTATTTTTCTGAGGTCTTGGCTGATTTCTTTTGATTTTCCCCTGATGTCAAGCAAAGAGGCACTGAGTTTGAAGGTAGGCCTTGAAATACATCCACAGGTACACCTTCAATTGACTCAAATGATGTCAATTAGCCTATCAGAAGCTTCTAAAGCCATGACATCATTTTCTGGAATTTTCCAAGCTGTTTAAAGGGCACAGTCAACTTAATGTATGTAAACTTCTGACCCACTGGAATTGCGACACAGTGAATTATATAAGTGAAATAATCTGTCTGTAAACAATTGTTGGAAAAATGACTTGTGTCATGCACAAAGTAGATGTCCTAACCGACTTGCCAAAACTATAGTTTGTTAACAAGAAATTTGTGGAGTGGTTGAAAAACGAGTTTTAATGACTCCAACCTAAGTGTATGTAAACTTCCGACTTCAACTGTATGCATGTATGTACAGTGAGGGAAAAACTATTTGATCCCCTGCTGATGTTGTACGTTTGCCCACTGACAAAAGAAATGATCAGTCTATAATTTTAATGGTAGGGTTATTTGAACAGTGAGAGACGGAACAAAAACAAAAAAATCCAGAAAAAAATGCATGTCAAAAATGTTATTAATTGATTTGCATTTTAAATGAGGGAAATAAGTATTTGACCCCTCTGCAAAACATGACTTAGTACTTGGTGGCAAAACCCTTGTTGGCAATCACAGAGGTCAGACGTTTCTTGTAGTTGGCCACCAGGTTTGCACACATCTCAGGAGGGATTTTGTCCCACTCCTCTTTGCAGATCTTCTCCAAGTCATTAAAGTTGAGGCTGACGTTTGGCAACTCGAACCTTCAGCTCCCTCCACAGATTTTCTATGGGATTGAGGTCTGGAGACTGGCAAGGCCACTCCAGGACCTTAATGTGCTTCTTTTTGAGCCACTCCTTTGTTGCCTTGGCCGTGTGTTTTGGGTCATTGTCATGCTGGAATACCCATCCACGATCCATTTTCAATGCCCTGGCTGAGGGAAGGAGGTTCTCACCCAAGATTTGACGGTACATGGCCCCGTCCATCGTCCCTTTGATGCGGTGAAGTTGTCCTGTCCCCTTATCAGAAAAACACCCCCAAAGCATAATGTTTCCACCTCCATGTTTGACGGTGGGGATGGTGATCTTGGGGTCATAGGCAGCATTCCTCCTCCTCCAAACACGGCGAGTTGAGTTGATGCCAAAGAGCTCCATTTTGGTCTCATCTGACCACAACACTTTCACCCAGTTCTCCTCTGAATCATTCAGATGTTCATTGGCAAACTTCAGACGGGCATGTATATGTGCTTTCTTGAGCAGGGGGACCTTGCGGGCGCTGCAGGATTTCCTTCACGGCGTAGTGTGTTACCAATTGTTTTCTTGGTGACTATGGTCCCAGCTGCCTTGAGATCATTGACAAGATCCTCCCGTGTAGTTCTGGGCTGATTCCTCACCGTTCTCATGATCATTGCAACTCCACGAGGTGAGATCTTGCATGGAGCCCCAGGCCGAGAGAGATTGACAGTTATTTTGTGTTTCTTTCATTTGCAAATAAATCGCACCAACTGTCACCTTCTCACCAAGCTGCTTGGCGATGGTCTTGTAGCCCATTCCAGCCTTGTGTAGGTCTACAATATTCTTCTGTGGACAGGTGTCTTTTATACAGGTAACAAGCTGAGATTAGGAGCACTCCCTTTTAAGAGTGTGCTCCTAATCTCAGCTCGTTACCTGTATAAAAAGACACCTGGGAGCCAGAAATCTTTGATTGAGAGGGGGTCAAATACTTATTTCCCTCATTAAAATGCAAATCAATTTATAACATTTTTTACATGCGTTTTTCTGGATTTTTTTGTTGTTATTCTGTCTCTCACTGTTCAAATAAACCTACCATTACAATTATAGACTGATCATTTCTTTGTCAGTGGGCAAACGTACAAAATCAGCAGGGGATCAAATACTTTTTCCAGACTGACTGACTGACTGACTGACTGTATATATATATATATATATATATAAGTCAGCAAAAAAGAAACGTCCCTTTTTCAGGACCCTGTCTTTCAAAGATAACTCGTAAAAATCCAAATAACTTCACAGATCTTCATTGTAAAAGGTTTAAACACTGTTTCCCATGCTTGTTCAATGAACCATAAACAATTAATGAACATGCACCTGTGGAATGGTGGTTAAGACACTAACAGCTTACAGACAAGTAAGGTCACAGTTATGAAAACTTAGGACACTAAAGAGGCCTTTCTACTGACTCTGAAAAACACCAAAAGAAAGATGCCCAGGGTCCCTGCTCATCTGCGTGAACGTGCCTTAGGCAAGCTGCAAGGAGGCATGAGGACTGCAGATGTGACCAGCGCAATAAATTGCAATGTCCATACTGTGAGACGCCTAAGACAGCGCTACAGGGAGACAGGACGTACAGCTGATCGTCCTCGCAGTGGCAGACCACGTGTAACAACACCTTCACAGGATCGGTACATCCAAACATCACACCTGCGGGACAGGTACTGGATGGCAACAACAACTGCCCGAGTTACACCAGGAACGCACAATCCCTCCATCAGTGCTCAGACTGTCCGCAATAGGCTGAGAGAGGCTGGACTGAGGGCTTGTAGGCCTGTTGTAAGGCAGGTCCTCACCAGACATCACCGGCAACGTCACCTATGGACACAAACCCACTGTCGCTGGACCAGACAGGATTGGCAGAAAGTGCTCTTCATTGACGAGTCGCGGTTTTGTCTCACCAGGGGTGATGGTCGGATTCGCGTTTATCATCAAAGGAATGAGCGTTAAGTGAAGTAGACCAAAAGATCCTCAAAACCTAGACATCATGCCGAGATCCAAAGAAATTCAGGAACAAATGAGAAAGAAAGTAATTGAGATCCATCAGTCTGAAAAGGTTATAAAGCCATTTCTAAAGCTTTGGGACTCCAGCGAACCACAGTGAGAGCCATTATCCACAAATGGCGAAAATATGGAACAGTGGTGAACCTTCCCAGGAGTGGCCGGCCGACCAAAATTACCCCAAGAGCACAGCGACGACTCATCCAAGAAGTCACAAAAGACCGCACAACAACATCCAAAGAGCTGCAGGCCTCACTTGCCTCAGTTAAGGTCAGTGTTCATGACTCCGCCATAAGAAAGAGACTGGGCAAAAATGGCCTGCATGGCAGAGTTCCAAGACGAAAACCACTGCTGAGCAAAAAGAACATTAAGGCTTGTCTCATTTTTGCCAGAAAACATCTTGATGATACCCAAGACCTTTGGGAAAATACTCTGTGGACTGACGAGACAAAAGTTGAACTTTTTGGAAGGTGTGTGTCCCATTACATCTGGCGTAAAAGTAACACCGCATTTCAGAAAAAGAACATCATACCAACAGTAAAATATGGTGGTGGTAGTGTGATGGTCTGGGCCTGTTTTGCTGCTTCAGGACCTGGAAGACTTGCTGTGATAAATGGAACCATGAATTCTGCTGTCTTCCAAAAAATCCTGAAGGAGAATGTCCGGCCATCTGTTCGTGACCTCAAGCTGAAGCGAACTTGGGTTCTACAGCAGGACAATGATCCAAAACACACCAGCAAGTCCACCTCTGAATGGCTGAAGAAAAACAAAATGAAGACTTGAGTGGCCTAGTCAAAGTGCTGACCTGAATCCTATTGAGATGCTGTGGCATGACCTTAAAAAGGCAGTTCATGCTCGAAAACCCTCCAATGTGGCTGAATTACAACAATTCTGCAAAGATGAGAGGGCCAAAATTCCTCCACAGCGCTGTAAAAGACTCATTGCAGGTTATCGCAAACGCTTGATTGCAGTTGTTGCTGCTAAGGGTGGCCCAACCAGTTATTAGGTTGTAGGGGCAATCACTTTTTCACACAGGGCCATGTGGGTTTGGATTTTGTTTTCCGTTAATAATAACAACCTTAATTTCAAAACTGTATTTTGTGTTTACTTGTGTTATCTTTGACTAATATTTAAATCTGTTTGATCTGAAACATTTAAGTGTGACAAACATGCAAACAAATAAGAAATCAGGAAGGGGGCAAACACTTTCACACCACTGTATACAGTGCATTCGGAAAGTATTCAGACCCCTTGGCTTTTTCCACATTTTGTAAATAGTTTCCCCCCCCCACAATCTACACACAATACCCCATAATGACAAAGCAAAAACAGGTTTTAGAAATGTTTGCAAATGTATTTAAAAAAAGCATGTGTTGAAGCACATTTGGCAGCGATTACAGCCTCAAGTCTTCTTGTGTATGAAGCTACAAGCTTGGTATACCAGTATTTGGGGAGTTTCTCACATTCTTCTCTGCAGATCCTCTCTAGCTCTGTCAGGTTGGATTCAGAGCGTTGCTGCACAGCTATTTTCAGGTCTCTCCAGAGATGTTCGATCGGGTTCAAGTCTGGTCTCTGGCTGGGCCACTCAAGGACATTCAGAGAGTTGTCCCGAAGCCACTCCTGCGTTGTCTTGGCTGTGTGCTTAGGGTTGTTGTTCTGTTGGAAGGTGAACCGTCGCCCCAGTCTGAGGTCCTGAGCTCTCTGGAGCAGGTTTTCACCTAGGATCTCTCTGTACTGCTCCGTTCATCTTTCCCTCGATCCTGACTAGACTTCCAGTCCCTGCCGCTGAAAAACAACCCCACAGCACCATGCTGCCGGCCATTCCCTCCCCTACCCTGGACGACGCTGGGCCAATTGTGCGCCGCCCCATGGGTCTCCCGGTCGCGGCCGGCTACGATAGAGCCTGGATTTGAACCAGGATCTCTAGTGGCACAGCCTTAGACCACTGCGCCACTCGAGAGTCCACTGCGCCAATCAGTTGTGTTGTGACAAGGTAGGGGGGGTATACAGAAGATAGCCCTATTTGGTAAAAGACAAAGTCCATATTATGAACAGCTCAAATAAGCAAAGAGAAATGACAGTCCATCATTACTTTAAGACATGAAGGTCAGTCAATACCAACCATTTCAAGAACTTTGAAAGTTTCTTCAAGTGCAGTCACAAAAACCATCAAGTGCTATGATGAAACTGGCTCTCATGAGGACCGCCACAGGAATGGAAGACCCAGAGTTACCTCTGCTGCAGAGGATAAGTTCATTACAGTTACCAGCCTCAGAAATTGCAGCCTAAATAAATGCTTCACAGAGTTCAAGTAACAGACACATCAACATCAATTGTTCAGAGGAGACTGTATGAATCAGGCCTTCATGGTCGAATTGCTGCAAAGAAACCACTACTAAAGGACACCAATAATAAGAAGAGACTTGCTTGGACAAAGAAACACGAGCAATGGACATTAGACCGGTGGAAATGTGTCCTTTGGTCTGGAGTCCAAATCTGAGATTTTTGGTTTCAACTGCTGTGTCTTTGTGAGACGCGGTGTGGATGAACGGATGATCTCCGCATGTGTATTTACCACCGTAAAGCATGGAGGAGGAGGTATTATGGTGTGGGGGTGCTTTGCTGGTGACACTGTCTCTGATTTATTTAGAATTCAAGGCACACTTAACCAGCATGGCTACCATAGCATTCTGCAGCGATACGCCATCCCATCTGGTTTGGGCTTAGTGGGACTATCATTTGTTTTTCAACAGGACAATGACCCAACACACCTCCAGGCTGTGTAAGGGCTATTTGACCAAGAAGGAGAGTGATGGAGTGCTGCATCAGATGACCTGACCTCCACAATCCCCCGACCTCAACCAAATTGAGATGGTTTGGGATGAGTCGGACAGCAGAGTGAAGGAAAAGCAGCCAAGAAGTGCTCAGCATGTGGGAACTACTTTAAGACTGTTGGAAAAGCATTCCAAGTTAAGCTGGTTGAGAGAATGCCAAGATTGTGCAAAGCTGTCATCAAGGATTCACAAGGGTGGCTATTTGAAAAATCTCAAAATTAAAATACAACACTTTTTTGGTTACTACATGATTCCATATGTGTTATTTCATAGTTTTGATGTCTTCACTATTATTCTACAATGTAGAATATAGTACAAATAAAGAAAAACCCTTGAATGAGTAGGTGTTCTAAAACTTTTGACCGGTAGTGTATGTAAATAAGCCAATCTGTTTTTTTTTTTTTACATTTGCAAAAATGTCTATGAACCTGTTTTTGCTTTGTCATTATGGGGTATTGTGTGTAGATTTAATCAATTTTAGAATAAGGCTGTAACGTAACAAATGTGGAAAAAGTCAAGGGGTTTGAATACTTTCCGAATGCACTGTATGTGTGTGTATATATATATATATATATATATACACATATATAGATAGTGAGGGAAAAAAGTATTTGATCCCCTGCTGATTTGGTACGTTTGCCCACTGACAAAGAAATGATCAGTCTATAATTTTAATGGTAGGTTTATTTGAACAGTGAGAGACAGAATAACAACAAAAAAATCCAGAAAAACGCATGTCAAAAATGTTATAAATTGATTTGCATTTTAATGAGGGAAATAAGTATTTGACCCCCTCTCAAATCAGAAAGATTTCTGGCTCCCAGGTGTCTTTTACACTCTTAAAGGGAGTGCTCCTAATCTCAGTTTGTTACCTGTATAAAAGACACCTGTCCACAGAAGCAATCAATCAATCAATCAGATTCCAAACTCTCCACCATGGCCAAGACCAAAGAGCTCTCCAAGGATGTCAGGGACAAGATTGTAGACCTACACAAGGCTGGAATGTGCTACAAGACCATCGCCAAGCAGCTTGGTGAGAAGTTGACAACAGTTGGTGCGATTATTCGCAAATGGAAGAAACACAAAAGAACTGTCAATCTCCCTCGGTCTGGGGCTCCATGCAAGATCTCACCTCGTGGAGTTGTAATGATCATGAGAACGGTGAGGAATCAGCCCATAACTACACGGGAGGATCTTGTCAATGATCTCAAGGCAGCTGGGACCATAGTCACCAAGAAAACAATTGGTAACACACTACGTCGTGAAGGACTGAAATCCTGCAGCGCCCGCAAGGTCCCCCTGCTCAAGAAAGCACATATACAGGCCCGTCTGAAGTCTACCAATGAACATCTGAATGATTCAGAGGAGAACTGGGTGAAAGTGTTGTGGTCAGATGAGACCAAAATGGAGCTCTTTGGCATCAACTCAACTCGCCGTGTTTGGAGGAGGAGGAATGCTGCCTATGATCCCCAAGAACACCATCGAACATAGAGGTGGAAACATTATGCTTTGGGGGTGTTTTTCTGCTAAGGGGACAGGACAACTTCACCGCATCAAAGGGACGATGGACAGGGCCATGTACCGTCAAATCTTGGGTGAGAACCTCCTTACCTCAGCCAGGGCATTGAAAATGGGTCGTGGATGGGTATTCCAGCATGACAATGACCCAAAACACACAGCCAAGGCAACAAAGAAGTGGCTCAAGAAGAAGCACATTAAGGTCCTGGAGTGGCCTAGCCAGTCTCCAGACCTTAATCCCATACAAAATCTGTGGAGGGAGCTGAAGGTTCGAGTTGCCAAACGTCAGCCTCGAAACCTTAATGACTTGGAGAAGATCTGCAAAGAGGAGTGGGACAAAATCCCTCTTGAGATGTGTGCAAACCTGGTGGCCAACTACAAGAAATGTCTGACCTCTGTGATTGCCAACAAGGGTTTTGCCACCAAGTACTAAATCATGTTTTGCAGAGGGGTCAAATACTTATTTCCCTAATTAAAATGCAAATCAATTCATAACATTTTTGACATGCGTTTTTCTGGATTTTTTTGTTGTTATTCTGTCTCTCACTGTTCAAATAAACCTACCATTAAAATTATAGACTGATAATTTATTTGTCAGTGGGCAAACGTACAAAATCAGCAGGGGATCAAATACTTTCTTCCCTCACTGTATATACACACACACACACACACACACACACACACACACACACACACACACACACACACACACCTCTTTATTTAGGCTGATGGCATGACGTTGAAACAATGACATTGATTCAAATACAACATGTTACCATCAACATTGAAACAAGGTCAAATAAAATGTCTATTCAAATATACAATTCTAAATAATTTCAACCACGAGATTCTTTCAGTTTCTATGTGGAATTTTCAACGCAATTTCTACGTATACATAGTTCTGATGATTAGGTTGAAATTAAGTTGATGTAACAACCTGTTAGTCAGGTTAAGTCAATGAATTTAAGTTTTCCCTAATTTCAATGTTTACAAAGTAGGTTGAAATTAGATGAACAATACTGGTTGATGACTTTTTTCAAATCAAATGTCACAATGCATTGACAAATTACATTGAAACAACATTGATTCAACCAGTGTGTGCCCAATGGTTATTATCTAGGCACTAGGGGTAAATACAGCGCAATGGACCTAGTGAGACAAAAATGAAATGCCTTGACAGCACTCTAATCACTGGTTTAGATGACTTAGTAATGTGAGCCTGTATGATAAGCTCTGAGAGTCACAGATAAACAAGTTCAAAATAAAGGAGAAACTGACCTTGTTGTCTATTGAGACAAACTGCTTTGTACATAGAAAGGGAACACACCCTAAAGCTAATGTGAAAGCGCCATGTGACTGGGAGAATGGGATGAAAGGACATCAACAATGAGTATTTCTTAAAAGATACTCTGGCGTATCCCGAGACAAACTAATACCTACAGTGTAATTCTTTACGTTGATCTTCACTCCAGCTTTGGCTCCTCCAAATGGCACATCTGAAGGAATTAAAAATGGACGGGGTTACATCAGAAAAAACACAATAGGCTATATAAACACTTATGTCTGGAGGACTTAGGTCTTGAAGATATAGGCTAGGCCTATAAAAGCACTTACCCACGACAGCACATTTGTATGTCATCAGCGAGGCCAGGGCTTTCACCTCGTCGACAGACACCTCGGTGCTGTAGCGGATACCTGAAACATACAACATGACAGTTCTTTTTATTTTTTTTCACCTTTATTTAACCAGGTAAGCCAGTTGAGAACAAGTTCTCATTTACAACTGCGACCTGGCCAAGATAAAGCAAAGCAGTGCGATAAAAACAACAGAGTTACATATGGAATAAACAAAAACGTACAGTCAATAATACAATAGAAAATCTATATACAGTGTGTGCAAATGTAGTAAGTTATGGAGGCAAGGCAATAAATAGGCTATAGTGCAAAATATAATTACAATTAGTATTAACACTGGAATGATAGATGTGCAAGAGATGATGTGCAAATAGAGATACTGGGGTGCAAATGAGCAAAATAAATAACAATATGGGGATGAGGTAGTTGGGTGGGCTAATTTCAGATGGGCTGGTGCAGTGATCGGTAAGGTGCTCTGACAACTGATGCTTAAAGTTAGTGAGGGAGATAAGAGTCTCCAGCTTCAGAGATTTTTGCAATTCGTTCCAGTCATTGGCAGCAGAGAACTGGAAGGAATGGCAGCCGAAGCGAGGTGTGAAACCTGTGATATCAGACTTGGCTGAAAAACTACTCTCTAGCTAGAGTAGGTGTGTATGAGAATTAGGAAAATGGTATCCCTGAACTTTATACATGATGAAAACAATATGCCTAATAAGTTGCTGTACAGCAAAACAAGTGAAATGTGCACACTATCCACTATTTAAAACCAGAGAGCCCACTCCTCCATTAGCTTAACAGTTTGGTATTTTATTCTCCAACACAAGAGGTGGACTAAAGCAATTAGCCTACTCACACACAATCACAAGCTAGGGGGTATTTTGTGCCCTAACCAGTCTCAGAACGGCAGAGCCACTCTGATAATGAAATGTACTTTTTAGAGGAGCATGAGGGGGGAGAGAAAATGAGGGGTATCTAAAGTTACCACGTCTAATGCAGGTTAGCCCTCGTCTATGCCAGCCCAGTCTGTTCTGGAACAAGACCACATTTTTGTACAAAATCCAAACACTCCATTTCATACTAGGCCTCTCGTAGATATCACAAGTTGTCAGTTTTACTGCACAAAATGGTTGCAGTTGCCCAGTGTCAGAGTCACAGTAGGCAAAATGTCCTTTCGTAGGATAGCCGGAGGCAGTCATTATTAGCCGTCGGGTGATTGGTTGAGCCTTCTTGAGTGTGTGACATCACTACGAGCCCTTACCAAAACAATTGCGGACAATCTCTTCCCCCCCGGATCTAAAACCAGTAGTAACCACCAACTTCAATGAGTGATCTTAAAAATGAAAAGACATCTAATATTCCCGCATCCCAATAACATTGTCGCCAAGGAGGGCTTGTTAGCTAGCTATAGGGTTTGAGTCACCTCAGCCATTTTCTGCATCTAGACTCGGGAGCTCATGGGCATAGACATGTCACATAGGCTTCAGGTGCCAGCTGGTTAGATATGATTCCACCATGGGCAACAACTGGCTACTAGTTTGGTTTCACCAAAATATGTTAAACTAATAGCTAGTATATCCAGTGACCACCGCATTTAGAAGGATAGCTACTGAATGAGTAGCCAAGTAGCTTGCTAACAGTTAGCTAATGGTGGACGCCAAACAACACGGTAGCTAGACTTGGGAGCTCATGGGCACACGGGCTACAATAGCCAACTGGTTAGAAATAAGAACACCATTGGCAACAACTGGTGACTAGTTCATTTTCAGACATACAGTACCAGTCAAAAGTTTGGACACCTACTCATTCAAGGGTTTTCTTTATTTTTACTATTTTCTACATTGTAGAATAATACTGAAGACATTAAAACTATGAAATAACACATATGGAATCATGTAGTAACCAAAAAAGTGCTAAACAAATCAAAATATATTTGAGATTCTTCAAAGTAGCCACCCTTTGCCTTGATGACAGCTTTGCACACTCTTGGCATTCTCTCTACCAGCTTCTTGAGGAACGCTTTTCCATCAGTCTTGAAGGAGTTCCTACATATGCTGAGCACTTGTTGGCTGCTTTTCCTTCACTCTGCGGTCCAGCTCATCCCAAACCATCTCAATTGGGTTGAGTTCGGATGATTGTGGAGGCCAGGTCATCTGATGCAGCACTCCATCACTCTCCTTCTTGGTCATATAGCCCTTACACAGCTTGGAGGTGTGCAAACCAGATGGGATGGTGTATCGCTGCAGAATGCTAATGGTAGCCATGCTGGTTAAGTGTGCCTTGAATTCTAAATAAATCACAGACAGTGTCACCAGCAAAGCATCCCCCACACCATCACACCTCCTCATTCATGCTTCAGGGTGAGAACCACACATGCAGAGATCATCCGTTCACCTACTCTGCGTCTCACAAAGCCACAGCAGTTGGAACCAAAAATCTCACATGTGTACTCAGACCAAAAGGACAGATTTCCACCGGTCTAATTGCTCGTGTTTCTTGACCCAAGCAAGTATTTTGTTCTTATTGGTGTCCTTTAGTAGTGGGTTCTTTGCAGCAATTTGACCATGAAGGCCTGATTCACGCAGTCTCCTCTGAACAGTTCATGTTGAGACGTGTCTGTTACTTAAACTCTTTTGAAGCATTTATTTAGCCTGCAATTTCTGAGGCTGGTAACTCTAATGAACTTATCCTCTGCAGCAGATGTAACTCTGGGTCTTCCTTTCCTGTGGCGGTCCTCATGAGAGCCAGTTTCATCATAGCGCTTGATGGTTTTTGCGACTGCACTTGAAGAAACTTTCAAAGTTCTTGACATTTTCCAGATTGACTGACCTTCATGTCTTAAAGTAATGATGGACTGTTGTTTCTGTTTGCTTATTTGAGCTGTTCTTGCCATAATATGGACTTTGTCTTTTACCAAATAGGGCTATCTTCTGTATACCAACCATACCTTGTCACAACACAACTGATTGGCTCAAACGCATTAAGAAGTAAAGAAATTCCACTAATTAACTTTTAACAAGGCACACCTGTTAATTGAAATGCATTCCAGGTGACTACCTCATGAAACTGGTTGAGAGAATTCCAAGAGTGTGCAAAGCTGTCATCAAGGCAAGGGGTGGCTACTTTGAAGAATCTCAAATATAACATATAGTTTGATTTGTTTAACACTTTTTTAGTTACTACATGATTCCATATGTGTTATTTCATAGTTTTGATGTCTTCACTATTATTCTACAATGTAGAAAATAGTAAAAATAAAGAAAAACCCTGGAATGAGTAGGTGTGTCCAAACTTTTGACCGGTACTGTATGTACAACTCGTAGTTAGTTTATCCACTGTCCACCACATTTAGGAGGATAACTCAATTTCTGAAATGTAGATCGCTAGCTCACTGGCCAGGGAGTAGCCACTACTAACCAACTAATTGTGGATTTCCTATTCTTTGATACATTTGGGTCAACTTGCACATATCAAGCAACAGACAGTTTGTGGAAAGGTAAAAATAACAATTAGTGGACTTGTTTTATGAATGATCGGACTGTGAAAATAAAATGGATTGGTAGCTAGCTGGTGAGGCTTTCATTTATTTCACAATGAATTAAGCAGGGTCTCCTAAGTCGTTCAGTGCTTACTGCTAATGCCGGCGAGCAAGCTAAACAGAAGGCTCTGCAGTGCATCTGTGTGATGTCACACATCCAAGAAGGCTCAACGAATCACCTGACGTAACTCATGAATATCAATGAATTTGCCTACGGCTATCCTACGAAAGGACATTTCGCTTGCATGTGAGGGTGGTAGAAACCACACCCCCGCCTAGCGTTATGGCTAACTGATGGGATTTGATTAGGCTGAACCGAGTTGCACCAGGCTACGGGCCTGTAATGTGACATATTTTCAAACTAGTTTTTTGGGGGAAGGCAGATAAAGCACATATTTATCAAGAGCAAACCACACTTTTGCATGGGAATCCTAAGTCATTACTCCATGTGTCTGACATACATCACTTTGTTTTGAGTCCACTTCACCATCGGCTTTGAACAGGGCACCCAGCTCACGCCTGGGAGGCAGCCAGGTTTTAAAACTAATACAATCACTGTTCACCTGTTGCAAACTCCACCCACTGGGGCCAGCTTAAAAAACGCCCTCACTCCTGAGAGCGCAGGCCAGCCCCCCTCCACCCAATCCACAATGAGGAAAAACATTGTGAGCTGGAAACTGGGTGTGCTCCTGGCAGGAACGTCTTGTTTACTAACTCTTACCACTATACTCTATACCAGGCAGGGGTACTCAAATAGTATTTGAGGAGGTCCGGTCACACAAATGTCCTAGGTGACAAAGGTCCGGATGGATATTTTCATTTATCGGCATAGTAACAAACCCCCACCTCGCAACCCCAAACCCCTCATTGGCAGAGAGAAAAATTTGCAGTTTTAAAGCAAATTTCCTGCAATTCTACACATTTTCCATGTCTTATGGATCTTCATATGATATCAGGAGTCAAATCACAAACAGAATTCCCAAAATGTTATGCATTTATTTTATTGTCGGGACCTGCGTATTGACCCCGTTTTGTGTCTGGATCCGGCCGGCAGTCCACCTATCAAGTATGGCTGCTCTACACACAGGACCTCACAAACCTTCCATTTCTGAAGGCACTAAAGCTTTTAATAGCTGCATAAAATGCAGGATATTTCTAATTAGTGCAACATGAGGCTGATGGTTCAAACTTGATGCAGAGAACTGGTTTTGGGAATGTGTTCAATTCAAAAGCAGACCGAACAGGATTGTGATTGAAAGAAGAGTAATTTATTTCCCTGGGGAGAGAATTGTGGTTTGTTGTGATTAGTTTAAATTACCAACGCTTTCCTTTAACAAATCAGACTTAATCCTTAACCATCTGCCATAGGCCTACTGTATGTCAGCTGACATATGGACATGGCTCAGAATCAACTCTAACATAACAGAATTGAGGTTCAAATTAGAAAAGCTACCTCATAAATAGTCGGGAAATGTCATGTCTGCCTGTACCAAACTCAGGTCATCTTTGGACAGGGAGCCAAACAGAGAGAGATTGCAGTGCACCCATCAAAACCAAGGCTCAGTGCCCAGAGGTGCTGCCAGAGAGTTTATTTCATTCCAATGACCGTGGCAGGTGCCAAAAATTATTCTAACATCCCCTCCCGTCACCGCCAGTGCCAACATTTCTGTACTATGGCTTTTACTCAATGGCTGTCTACTGGTGAACATATAGCCTAGCTAGCCTAGCAAGACTCAAGAAACAACAGGGTCTCCGTTTCTGGATCCCTAATTCAATGGCATAATGTTGAATACAGTGAAACTGGCTGACCGTACATTTCACTCTGAGATGAGTGAGGCACTTAAGCAGGCACTTAAGGTTCAAGAGTTCATATCCTCATCACAGGTTAATATATTAGGGCTGCCTCTGTAAGGGGTCATTCCAGTCTATGACAGAAGCAGCACATTTACAACACAGTAGTCTCACACACACACCCCTGTTTTAGCCAACCCAGTAGCCACTGCAGCCTCCTCCCACATAAAGGACTTATGCTCTCATCTCACACCACTATCTTATCCAGGTCTGGTTTTGACCAGCTGAGTTGGTAAGGTCTGGTCGAGTTTAATCATTGTAAAACTGGCACAACCCCATTATCCTTCCTTTAAAACAAAACACCAGAGAGACAAAAGCTACGAGTAATTTGTTATTAAAAGTTCAGAACAAATCCTGAAGCGCCACCAAGCTTTATACAAGTCAGCCTGGAGAGAAATTGAGGAAGAGTGCTGTCTGCTCTCTGAAAATGGAGCATGCAGACTAGCATCACCTGGCAAATTCAGCCCTAAGCGGGTCTACAGGTCATGTTTGGTGATCTGCTAAATGGCATATTATTATAATCATCATCGATCAATTACCATCCTAAATCACCAGTGTTCACACAGCCCCACAAGACTGCCCAGTTGAATAAACAAACCCACAACTGGACTGTCAGCATGGGTGGAGAGTGAACCTATGTATAGAGTTCAAACTTCCATTTAACTTTGCATTAGAGTTCAGATTTTGGGATTGTGGTTCAGTTCATCTATTCTATTTCTATGGTTCAGTCGGTGTATGTCATTTCTTGGCCCCTCACGTGTACATAATATGGTTACGTCCGTTCCAAACCTCCTATCAGGAGAGGCTATACAGACACGCCTGGTGCCCAAATTGATGACGTATGTCGCGCAGCTGAGAGTCCAGTGTGGACAGGAATGGATTCGGTTAAGTCAGTCGAGCCTTTCCCAGTTAGTTAGTTTATGCTGGCAACAACAGAAGCATGGCGCTAGTTAAAAGTTGTAAAAGAAAGTGACGTTTATTTCAATAGGCGAGGTAGAAATAACTTGTAGTATTGGTCACCATCTGGACATCACCGTGACATGCCAATTTCTTTTTTGTTTTTTTTCCTTTAGTCATTTAGCAGACGCTCTTATACAGAGCGACTTACAGTTAGTGAGTGCATACATTTTTTTTTTTATTTTCATACTGGCCCCCCAGAACCCACAACCCTGGCGTTGCAAGCGCCATGCTATACCAACTGAGCTACACAGGACCTGCAAGACTAACGTAAATACAAGACCGTGCGAATCACCAGTACAACTATGTTGTACGAGGTTGTTGCTTCCCACTCGGCAGCAGTTCCTTCCCACCGGGAGTGTTTGCGGTTTTCTTGCCAAATTGAGCTACTTTGAAAACGTTTTGGGGCTATTTCCAAGTTGCACAGCGGCCGCCAAGGCTTTTATCTTTAAAAAATATACATATTTCACTGTGACCTGCTCCTGGCTGTCTGGCAGTGAGACAGGCTGTTGCTGAGCGAGTGAGCAGTGGGGAAGGCCGGAGGGGTGTGTTGAGTGAGCGCTACAGTTATTGGCGGAGTCACGTGAGCAAGAGGAGCGAGAGCAGCGCGTGCACGTGACAACTTTTTACTAGTTGTAGGTAGGCTATTTAGGTTGTCATTATGGAGAAACCTATTTCCAAACCCTTTTCCATAAAACATTAATACTCGAGAAATTTTGCACGTCAAGAAATAATGGAGACGAAGCACTGGAAAACGACTTTGGGCGCACTAGAGCGCATTACATCAATCAGCTCGGAGGTGGTCTGCAATGAAACTGACATTAAATGTGGAGAATGATACATTTGTCTCTGTTGGCCATCAAGTATTAATTTACTGCATATGCCATTGTAGGCTACCATTTGATCCAATAAATGTTGAAATGACGATATCACTGGAGTCATTGCAAATCAATTTGTGCCTCTTGTGTAGCCTACCTGGAGCTGGTAAACCAATTGAATAAATATCCTATAACTACAGTTTATTGTTGTTGTAGCCTTAGATTGACGTAACAGTAGTCAGATTAGGCTACAGGTAAAACAAATTCAAAAAAATTTAACACAAGCATATTCAGTTCATATACATATTATTAATATTTAATTCAGTGATTGAAGTGATGACCCCATCCTTAGTAGCCTATTCCAGCAGGCTATTGGGGAAACAAGTACTTCTTATTATCCAAGCAAACGATGGCAAAGTTGAATTACAATCATAAACCCTGATTTTAGTCTGTAGCCTATGCCTATTGAAATGGCAAGTCAATCTCGCAAATGGGCCACTTATAAAGGTTTGTAAAGAGGGGACACCTTCCACCTGATGGCGAAACTCGAGTCGCATCTGCCTCATGCACACATTCATGTTGTTCCTATGTCCAGAGAAAGTGAAATATTCCACGATATTAAAATAAACACGACAAACTGCTAATAATAAAAACGCAGGGCTATTGATACACTTGGCTACTAATTCATTGCAGCTGCAGCACAGAGAAACACATTTTGTGTTTGTAATAGTGTTAAATAAAAAGTGTTGACCGTGCTGAATAAAAACTTAAACATGAACTCCCTCATAAAAAACAGCAGCTCTTTGCTGTATTCTTTGACAGTCTCTCTCTGGTCATGGTTTTTAAAAGTTATGAAATCTCATGTAGGCTAGTATGAAACTTTGCTGGAAGCTGTAGGCACGGTGATTTGAGCTACCCGATTGGCCAGCCCCAGTAAGCTCCAGATCTCCCGGTCTGCCAGGTAGGCAGAGAAAAGAAAAGCAAGGCTTTATCGTTTGCTTTTCTACAGAAATGCTCGGTGATCGACTAGGAATGCCTTAAACACTGCTTTAGACCATGCGTGTGCACAGTTTCTAGTGGTTGAAATATTGGATTTCAAGAAGGCAAAATTAGCCTACTTGTGCAAATGTGGAATATATGATGACACTCTGCAAGATGGTGCCGAGAGAGACTTGAAAAGCTGCACGATTATATGTCTTACTGAAACGTGTCTGGATGATGATGCACTTAGTACACGGTGGATTCTCCATGCAGCGGCAGGATCGTACATTCCAGGGAAGTCGAAAGGAGGTGGAGTGTGTTTTTTCATAAATGTTCATAAATAACAACTGGTGTGCTGCTTCAAGTGTGAAGGAAATCTTGAGCTTTTGCTCACCTGATATAGAATACCTCATGGTAAGCTCCAGACCCTTTTATCTACCAAGAGTAGAGTTCTGTAATTCTCATGGCTGTCTACATCCCTCCACAAGACAACACCACTCTGGCACTCAACAAACTGTATTGGGGCATAAACAAACAAGACACCAGGGGCACTAAAACGCTAGACCACTTTTATTCTACCCACAGAAACGCACACAATGTCCTCCCTTCGGCAAAACGGACAATGACTCCATTCTCCTGCTTCCTATTTACAAACAAAAGCTTAAAAACAGGAAGTACCAGTGATGCGCTCTATACGAAAGTGGTCGGATGAAGCAGACGCGAGGCAACAAGACTGGTTTTGCTAGTACAGACTGGGATATGTTGTGTGATTCATCCGATAGTATTGAGGAGTTTACCACAACAGTCACAGGCTTCATTAATAAGTGTATAGACGATGTCGTCACCACAGTGACTATAAGAATGTATCCAAACCAAAAACCATGGATTACAGGCAATATCTGTGCTGTGCTAAAGGCTAGAGCTACTGCTTACAAGGAATGGGACACGGACGCATACAAGATAGCCGGCTACGTCCTCCGACAAGACATCAAACATGCAAAAGGAGGAAGGTGGAATCCTATTACACCGGCTCCGACGCTCGTCGTATGTGGCAGGGCTTGCAGACGATAATAGATTACAAAGGGAAACCCAGCCATGAGTTACCCAGCGATGCAGAACTCTTAAACGACGAGCTAAATGCATTTTATGCTCGCTTCAAGGAATATAACACCGTGCCTTGCGTGAAATATCCTGTTTTATCTGGATGACTGTGATCTCGCTCTCTGTGGCCGATGTGAGCAAAACGTTTAAAAAGGTTAACAATCACAAGGACGCCAGGCCAGACGGAATACGGGGGCGCGTTCTCAAAGCACGAGCAGACCAGCTCAGCTGGCGAGTGTCTTCAGACATTTTCAATCTCCTTGTCCCAGTCTGTAATCCCAACATGTTTCAAGCTGACCACCATTGTCCCTGTTTCCAAGAACTCCAAGGTAACCTGCCTAAATGACTACCGCCCTGTAGCACTCACATCTGTAATTATGAAGTGCTTTGAAAGGCTGGTCATGACACACATCAACACCATCATCCCAGACACCCTGGACCCACTCCAATTCGCATACCGCCCGAACAGATCCACAGATGACGCAATCTCAATTGCACTTCACACTGCCCTTTCCCACCTGGACAAGAGGGGAAATAACTATGTGAGAATGCTGTTCCTAGACTACAGCTCAGCGTTCAACACCATAGTCCGGCCACAGGTGGTGAGGGTAGGCAACAACACCTCCGACACGCTGACCCTCAACACGGTGGCCCTTTAGGGGTGTGCTTAGTCCCCTCCTGTACTCCGTTTACCCACAACTGCGTGGCCACGCACGACTCCAACCCCATCATTAAGTTTGCTGACGACACGGTGGTAGGCCTGATTACCGACGGCGATGAGTCAGCCTACAGGGAGGTCAGAGACTTAGCAGTGTGGTGCCATGACAATAACCTCTCAGTAAGACCAAGGAGCTGGTCGTGGACTACAGGAGAAAGAGGGGAGAGCACGCCTCCATCCACATCAATGGGGCTGTAGTGGAGCGGGTCGACAGCTTCAAGTTCCTTGGCGTCCACATCACTAAGGACTTAACATGGTCCACACACACAGTCATGAAGAGGGCACGGCAGCGCCTCTCTCCCTCAGGAGGCTGAAAAGATTTGGCATGGACCCTCGGATCTTCAAAAAGTTATACAGCTGCACCATTGAGAGCATCTAGTCACTTTGCCTTGCCTTCATGTACATACCGTATCTACCTCGTACCTCTGCACATTGATATGGTACTGGTTCTCCCTGTATATTTTATTCCTCGTGTTGCCATTTTATTGTTAAACTCTGCATCGTTGGGAAGGGCTCGTAAGCAAGCATTTCACAGTAAAGTCTACACCAGTTGTATTCGACGCATGTGACAAATACAATTGTATTCATTCATAACAAAACAGACAGCTAAATATAACACAAGATGCAATCATTTGCCATTAGTGAGAAGAGCAAAACTCTATGTATTGTATCTTTGCATTCTAAAATAATTAGCAATAGACATATTTCCATGATCATTGCAGAATAAATTCCTCACCTTTTTTGACTGCAATGGTTTCATTAAGCTACTCGCAAAATAGCCTATAGGCCTACAGTCGTGGCCAAAAACTCACAATTTCCCTAAATATGTTGAAATTGAACAAAGTATTTGGTCTCCACAATTCTTTATTTCACTGTTAATATTACAGAACCTTTGTTTTTGATTCAGAACTTGATATATCCATTTAACATCAGAAAAACAGAAATGGCAGACAAAATTGACACCCTAGACTTAATATTTGGTAGCACAGCCTTTGGTCAAACTGCAATCATGCGCTTCCTATAGCCATCGATGAGCTTCCTGCACCTCTGTACTAGCAGTTTGGCCCACTCCTCTTGTGCAAACTGCTCCAGTTCTCCCAGATTTGAAGGGTGCCTTCTCCCAACTGCTGTTTTCAGATCTCTCCACAAGTTTTCAAATGGGATTTAGATTTGGACTCATTGCTGGCCACTTCAGAACAGTCCAGCGATATGTCTTGAACCATTCTTGGGTGCTTTTTGAAGTGTGTTTGGGGTCATCGTCCTGCTGGAAGACCCATGACCTGAGACAGAGACCCAGCTTTCTGACACTGGGTACGACATTGTGCTCCAAAATGCCTTGGTATTCTCCTGATTTCATGATGCCATGCACACGTCCTCCATGTTTGACTGTAGGGAAGGTGTTATTTTCTTTGAAGGCTTCATTTTGTTTTCTGTAAACATAGAGATGGCGTGCTTTACCAAAAAGCTATCATTTGGTCTCATCTGTCCATAGGACATTCTCCCAGAAGGATTTTGGCATGTTCAGGTAAGTTTTGGCAAACTGCAGTCGGGCTTTCTTATGTCTTTCTCTCAGCAGTGGGGTCCTCCTGGGTCTCCTACCATATAACCCCCTTTCATTGAGTTGGCGATGGATGGTGCGAGTTGAAACTCTCGTACCTTGTGTCTGAAGGTCAGCTTGAATCTGTGTGGCAGTTGACTGAGGTGCTTTCTCCACCATTCGAACAATCCTTCGCTGCAATCTTTCATCAAGTTCTCTCTTGTGGCCACGTCCAGGGAGGTTGGCTACAGTGGCATGGGCCTTAAACTTCTTGATAACATTACGTACGGTGGAAACAGGAACATCAAGGTCTCTGGAGATGGACTCGTAGCCTTGAGATTGTCCATGCTTGGCTACAATCTTGTGTCTGACCTCCTCAGATAATTATCTGGTTTTCTTTCTTTTCTCAATGCGGTACACAGTGACACAAAGCAGGAGAATTAGTTATTTTCTCTATTCAAACTGGTCAAATTAGCGATTTTTATATTGCAGGCACCTGCAACTCACCACAGGCGGTTCAATTCCAACGTAAAGGAGAATCACCTGCTTGAAATCTAATTATTTCTATCTACTTCTAGAAGGTGCCAATAATATTGTCCGGGCCATTTTAGGATTTATTTGTGGAATAAGCTAAGATTTTGTAAATTATTCAGATGTTTTTGTTTTGTTCAACTGCACACTGAAGACCAAAACATGTTTTAATCAACAGATTTCTGGAAGAAATTGTGCATTATTTGAAAAAAGTGCAAGGGTGCCAATATTTTTGGCCACGACTGTACAACAAGTTAGGATAGGCTACCATTCGTCCCATCTCATTTTATTGGACCCACTTCACAGTAGTAAATAGATAAGCCATTTCAAGTATTTTGCTCTATGCGATCCGATGTGCAGTTTAACGGTAGAACAGACGGTTCACCTTTTCCATTTATGTTTGTAGGCTACTACGTCTGAATACTGTAATATCACATTTCTCGAGTAGGCAATACTTTATTTATAAACATAATACAAATATATCCTAACCATTGCAGAATACATTTCTCAGCTTTTCTGGTCATGATGAGTTCATATTCCCGAAGCAGCCATACAACAAATTACCATGCGCATCTCATTTAATTGGGCCTATTAGATAGGCTATTATAATTTCAAGGAATTTCATGCGTCCGACAGGGAGCGCAGTATATAACATACAGTAGAATTCAACAGATGAACAGACAGTTGATCTTTTGCATTGAAGTGTGTTGGCTACCACTGTAAGTAGGCCTACTGTGGTTTAAAAAAAAAAATCAGAGTAGACAATGTTTCAGAATTCGCGGGCAGTGCAGCATATTTAGGTTCGGGAAAAAGTTAATCCAAAACATTATTGCACTCAAGTCCACAACAATTTGGTATCTGTTTTTGTCTTTTAGAAACTGTCAGATACAGCAAATGTCACTGCAAAAGAAAACAAACATTCCTCCAAAGACATTTGATCAAGTTCGCTATGCATTGCTATTTCCATTAGATACGGTCTTGGCCTAATTCCAATACTTCCGAAGTATACAGCAAATAAAGGCATTATTGTCACCATAAAAGGTGAACAATGGGATTTTATAAACAGGAAACCTGCGTATGTATGGCGTGCGCCAAGTTTATAAATCTCAATGTTTGTGCCTGTGCAGTGTTTTCAGAAATGGTGCATGCAGATATTTAGTTTATAAATGGACACAACTGTTATAAATTAGGCCCCTAGTGTGTCGGGGAGGGTAGTGCGTTTTTTCCCTGGTTTACATTCACTCTTCTGCTCATATTTTCCCTATAAAACAATGGCTTGACTTTTGATATTACCCTAATAAAGTGTAGAAATGTTTATGAAGGTTTGGTATGTGTGTAGCTCAGTTGGTAGAGCATGGCGCTTGCAACGCCAGGGTTGTGGGTTCAATTCCCACGGGGGACCAGTATGAAATTGTATGCACTCACTAACTGTAAGTCGCTCTGGATAAGAGCATCTGCTAAATGACTAAAATGTAAATGTGTGGCTATTATTAAGCTTTAGCTACTGCAGGCCTAAGATATGAAGGTAGTGTGACCTGGCGCTCCAACTGACTCCAACAGTTGAACTTGAGGTGAGGAAGTCTGTTTCAGGCCTACCAGAGTTACTCCTATAATCTAACAATATAACGCCTAACATTATACAAAATATTCTGATGGCTAATTTGTTAATTTACTTCCTTCTGTACATCTGACGCAGTAGCCATCTGACAAAGAAATGCATGTCGGTGTAGTAGCATGCCACTGGCATATCTCTCTGGGGTTAGGTCTAAGCTTCTCTTCTATCTTAAAATATTAATATTATACAGTGGACACATAAGCCTGTAGGTTTATGCACGCAATTCCCTGATACATTTAGTGCTCAAATCTCTGGCAGCTGAACCGTGAGGTGGACAATTATTATATTTCAGGAAAGTAGCCTAAAAACCAATAAAACATTTTTTTGTCTATACAGTTTTGCAGTGTTTTTGTAATTTGTTATAGCTTAAACTCCCCCCTCATACTCATCTGGAGGTTGAGCATTTTTTCATCTCTATAATATGTCTGCATCTATGTAAATTGTATATGTAATTTTGTTTTAAAAAATTAGGCACTACAATGGAAATAAGTCACCGGCTTTATTATGCTTTTCTTTTATACTGACAAATAAAAATCAATCAATCCAAACTGTCCAGCGGCCAATTGATGAATGGAAAAAGACATTGCTACAAAATACCAAAAGGTTTAATTATATTCTGAGAATGTCAAGACAAGCCTTCAATACTAGGTAAGCCTACAAGGTAGTGAGGGATGTATTTTCTGTTTGTAGAGATTGACAGTCTTATTTACTGTGGTGTTGAAAATGCAAACCATGATATTTAAGTCCCCGAAGTCGGTATGCTTTGTTTATTGGTTCTGTGGTGGATTGGCACAGAAACCCATTGGTGGAAAATGTGTTGCATATATTTAATATAATTATAAATATGGCATCAAAATGTTGAAAATCAGATTTCCTCCTAGCTGATAATTGTCTACAGCCGGCTTTGATCGTAGTGTTATGAAACAGGCGGGGAAAGGGAGAGTGACCTTGTCTGTGGTGGTCGGCGAACCGTCAACCTTCTGGCCCGTAGCCCTGCTGTGGCATCGACTGTGCCACAAAAGCATGTGGAAGGGGCAAAGTCGATATCCAGGGTCGCTACAGTTGGTCGTAAACATTATTTTGAGTTAATTCTATGAGGGGGGAGGGTATTCAATGCATTTTACAGGGAAAGGGAAGGGTCAGGTGAAAATATTTGTAATGTTGGGAAGGTGGGTGCATTTTTTTTATGACACCTTGAGTTGGACCTGCCCCTAAATTTTGATCTGTCGCTTAGGCCGCAGGTGTCCATATAGCGTCTCCCCTTCCAATCAGCTACCACCAGAAGTGGTTACAGAAGGGGAAACCCAGACACTTCACAGGGGCTATAAAGCTGAAGCATCCATTTAGAACGTTCTCACCACCAAATATGGTCCAGTAGTGGGTAGTGGGAGGGGATGGATTAAGGTGAAACTGGGCCGACATTCTTCTAATTTTCTCATCAATGAAACATCTGATCATAATACATTTTTCTGTTCCCAAAACTAGAACCTTACGAACACAGTACACTACGTTTTATAGACTTGATGCTTTGCCAAAGTAAAAAAAAAAAGTATTTGTTTAAGAGTGCAAGGTCGAATTGAGTTTGTGCACATGCGCACTTCCGAGGAGGCGTTCCCTAACGGAAATATGCAAATATATGCTACAATGCGCCAATAGGATCTTGCTAGCTTGTGTGAACGCACCATAACGTTGGACGTCAACCGCGGATAAACCCCACTGAAGAAAAAGAAGCAGCTAGCTAGCTCGTGTTTCGCCCACCTCCATGCTTGTTCTGCCCACTATGCTTCATTTGCTCCCACTGTAAACGACACAGATGAACTATCTTGGGTTAGTTATAAATATAATTGCTACCACTCTCTGCTGAGAGGTATAAAGCGGCTGTTTCCGGTTCAGGGATACAGTATTTTCCCTGAAGAAAAAAAAAACATGTGGAGACTTCGCTCAGGCGTCCACGCCAGCTACGTGGTTATGCTGGGTTCAAAACAACTGGGAACTCGGAAATCTCTGACTTCAGTGCAATCAAAACAACTAGGAACTCGTACAAAAACGAGCTCCGACTGGGAAAATCGATTTGAACGGTAATCCAACTCGGGCCTCTTTCTAGAGCTCGAAGATCACCGACGTCATGATTTGACCTCGTATCTTTGAGAGTTCCCAGTTGTTTTGAACGCGGCATTTAATCAGCTACAAGCGCGAGGGCTCCATAGATAGGCCCCTTCAACCTCAGATGCTAATTTGCCCGGTGATTGACAAAATACCTTTTGTGCAACAGCTTTCGTTTTATAGTTTGATTTATTACTTCATAATTGTAGCTAGCAACAAAATACAGTTGTACGTTTGTCAGAACGTATCTAGCTAGCTTGGTAATGGATAGATAAGCTACCTAGTTAACTAGCTAGTAATTTAGCCAATGCATATTATCTTGGTGGTAGTTAACATTAGTTAGCTTTGAATTTGTGTGGACCCTCAGCGGGCATGAGTTGACTGTCAAAGTAGCTAACAAGATATGGAAACCAGCCGCTTCCTCACACAACGTAATTTTAAAAGTCAATATTAGCAAGCTAGCATCGAAACATACGTAGCCTAGGAAAGTTGGAAAATGTTTGAACCATCTGAACGGGAGTTGACAGACTGGCTAGCATGCTAGCTACACTCAGTGTCAGTTCAGCGTTGAATGACCCACGCCCCTTCACTGTCCCCGCTTTACCTCCTTTACAGGGGGTCCTGTGTTGGCTGTGCTGGGCACGATACCCCTCAATCACCTCCCATTCGCCGTTGTCTCGCTTGATGGGGAACGACACACTCAGTATATGGTTGCAGGGCTTGATAATCTTGAGGATTCCACGTACGCGGTGTCTCTTCTGCACTGGCGTCTCCTTGTTTTTGAGGTCCTCCACCAGTTTATCCTCAACGATATTTGCACCGCGGTCAAAGAATCCCTCCACCATTTTAAAGAAGTTGGGATCATCTGTATCTTTCTCTCCTCCGACCTCGCTGTAGTGGCACACCCTCATCAACGACGCGGTAACTGGAAGAGCCGACTCGACACATCCCGAGGCCAGAGCACTGTTTGCACCACGAGTAAGTAATTCTCCGAAATATCTGTACATTTTTAACAGAGGTAGTAACGAATGAAATTCAAAGAAAAGTGAGGGGTTAGACAATGAAATGGTCCGGGGGAAAACCAAAACTTAAAACAAGACAACGGCTTGTCCTGTCCCGTTTCGCATTGATCTGACAGCAGTCACGCGTCCCTTTTCTTGTTTTAATGCAGACGCGTTTGTGTAGATTCCTACCTCACTGGGGAGGGTTCCACTTGAACGCGCATGCAAAGTAATGCGCGCCTCCGCAACAAATAGTTGCGCTCCCTGGGCGTGTTCAGCAGGACGCAAGTTCAGATATAAATGTGTGATGTAAAACAAACAATCCTCTGTTATATATAATAAGGAATCACATCAGGCTCTAGTCATAACATTTCTATCTGCAACATTCCACAACGTTTTTGTACTGAACATGGCCCAGTTCTCTTGACATTGATTAAAGCAAAATGTCAAAAACGTGTGTATAATCCTGCACAGTGAATGATGTGGTAGCAGAGAGAGTTCATTTTCATTTGTAGAATATCAATTCATGAGTTGGAGGGGTGTGTTCAAGGGTGTGGGCTATACAGGAAGTACTGAATTATGGAAAATAAATGGATTGAGATACACATTTTGGGTCTTCAACATTTTTATTTTGACCTGCAGCACCCATAGATTGCTCCCAACCCCCCCCTCAAAAAGTGTTATCTCTTTGAAAGACAGCAGGTTCACCCATGGGAAGGGAGTAACGTTAGAGCGCACTGAGGAAAATATATTCCATGTGCTGCTTTCTCTGTACATTTAGTTATTTTGCATCACAGAGGGAAAAGGAGGCTTGCAGACTGTAGCATTTGTAAAAACCATAAAAGTCATACACCACTACATCCCAATTTTTAGGAATGAACGCCAAGGCAGACAGTGTCCTTAGTATGTAAGACGCTGCACATTGGTGTGGATGGAGATCTATCACCAGGAAGTTGCAATAGTGTTTTCAACCCCAAGCCTCACCCACTAAGCATTTGTCGTCAGGCGATGTCTTTTGGATGTATTTTTACGATCTGCACCATATTTGGCCAAAACATAGACATTCAAATTTGGTCTTGATTAAGCCCGAACATAGACGTCTATAATTGGTTACGATTTGGTCCGGACTGGCCTTGATTTAGTCCAAACATAAACGTCTATAATCGGTTCAGATTTGGTCTGGACCGGACCAAATCTGAACCTATCATAGACCTCTATGTTTCACCAGTTTGGACAGTACAGTAGATTTTAGTAATTTAGCAGACGCGCTTATTTACATTTTAGTCATTTAGCA
Organism: Coregonus lavaretus; assembly: GCF_964263955.1. Classification (NCBI taxonomy): domain Eukaryota; kingdom Metazoa; phylum Chordata; class Actinopteri; order Salmoniformes; family Salmonidae; genus Coregonus; species Coregonus lavaretus. The sequence continues at coordinate 17,758,918 of NC_140023.1, forward strand.
GACGCTCTTATCCAGAGCGACTTACAGTTAGTGAATACATACATTTTCATACTGGTCCCCCGTGGGAATCGGACCCACAACCCTGACATTGCAAGCGCCATGCTCTACCAACTGAGCTACACAGTACATTACAGTACACCAGGGATGGGCAACTTTGATGGAGGTGGGGGCCACAAAAAATCTGAACTCAACATTAGGGGCCGCAGTGGCTCGGGGTCAGTGTACCCACATCCAAACCCACACATGCAGGTCAGAGCTGGCCCTAACCTTTTGGGGGCCCTAAGCAAAAATTTGTTGGAGGGCCCCCGCCACCTTGCAAGCAGAACATTTTAGTGGCCCCCCTCTCGAAAGCGGTCCCCCTCAAGTTTGAGTTAATTACCAGCAATTCTACACATTTTGTCATGGGGTGGAGAGAAAATGTTGCAATTGTATAACTAATTTCATGCAGTTCTACATATTTTGCCATAGGGTGGAGAAAGATGTTTGCAGTTTTTATATCATATTTTAGTGAGAGTGACTAACAAAATCAATGGGGGCCCCGGTCGGTAATTCCACCATGATTATTACAAGTTTAATCTAGCGGCCAGTTAATGTAACAATCTATAACATAACAAAAGAAAAAGTGCTGATGCACAACCAAATTTCAAAATTGCACCTTGTGTATCCTACTATTCTAACTCTCAACAGTAAGTTGAGACCCTGACCGAGTTCCAAAATATTTTGGGGGGTAAATTGATCCGCGGGCCCACGGGCCGCCAGTTGCCCATCCCTGCAGTACACAGTACATTAAGGAAAAGTACAGTACAATAGAGCACACTAGAGTACAGTAAAGTGTACTGTATTGTACTCTACTTTACTCTAATGTACTCTAATAACTGTACTGTACTCTACTGAATAAAACTCTACTGTCCTGTACCATATAGAACTGTACTCTATTTTTACTGTGCTCTACTGTACTAAACTGTGCCATACTGTACTGATGTTCAAACTTGTGAAAAATAGCCTAGACATCTATGATTTGGATCTGGTCCGCACCGACCCAATGTTTACTTGTTTGGGTGCGGAGCTCCTTCGAATAATACCCAGCATGCTTTGCAAGTTTTTGTTTTTACATGTACATTTTGGTAATTCAGCAGATGCTCTTATCTAGTGTGACTTACAGTCAGTGCATTCAACTAAGGTAGATGAACAACAATCTATCCCATTCATAGCAAAAAAGAAATATGTAGCCGTTACTAATTTTTACATTTTAGAATGTTTTTGTAGTTGAAGTGGTCTGTTGGTTTATTCTATATGTTGGACTACTTTGAATATCATTGCTGCCAGTTTTAAAGCTTTTGAAAAAGCTAACATAAGTGCATGTGATACAGTAGATGGGTGGAATGCTACATATTTTTCGGCAATCTTCAGTTGGATCCTCTTTCCTATTAAGAGGTGTGAAATTATTATTGTGATATAATGCTGATGTATAGCAGCTGAAATTTGGCCATAGAATCAATGACCGAAAAATACGTATTTTCAATGTCTGTAAATGAGAACATTTCATAGTCTGGGAAAAACAGACAGACGTATGTTCAATGTCTGGAAAATACGTATTTTTTTCTTTTTCATTCAGCACCTAAAATGCACCTGATGTTGATTTTGACGTATAATACATATTTTCAATGTCCGTATAAGACGTATTTTCGACATCCAGAAAATACTTCAAACCTTTCATTCAGCACCTGAAATGCACGTGATGTCAACATCTAGGAAAATACGTATAAAAGAGGTCTTTCCACTTAAATTTGCTTACTTGGCAGTGTCAATGGGTTTGCTTACACATGTCTCAAAAGGCACAGCACTGGCTGATGCAACCTGATGTCAAACAGGTTGTAGCTGTTTCAGTTTGTAAATCCTTACTACTGCAACACTGACCCCTTGCTGTGGACTATACCCTGAGTAAACAGATAAGATCACCCCTAGTGTTGGACACACACACACAGTCCAGTCCACCATGCTTTCTTTAAATAAGAAGTCTAGCAATGATCAACCACAACTCTGCTAACAGAGCCTCAAAAAGTTCTACAGCTGCACCAACTCTAGCAGTGTTTGTGGTATAAGCACACTCACAACATTGACAATCAGAAGGCCTACACCCTCTCCTCACTCCCATCTTTTCCTGTCTCTCACCCTACCGTTCTGTAGTTTGAGGGCTGCAATCAGTCTTGATGTGGTTTCAAAGTGAACATTTCTGGTGTATCATTGGCTCGTGTGCTCACAACACCCATCGTCTGGTTGGTGAGTTCTGGGGAGTTACTCAGTTACACTGCCTTTTTCGGCTTTTCCACAGAAACATCACATGCCAGGAACGTGTACATTTAACAGTCTCTCTAACAAATGGCCTCTGTTATTGTTGCCAGCTGTGGAGCTGTATACCTCTACTGCACTAAAATCCCTGTACTGTATGTGGAGCATGGTTTTCAGAACAGGGGGGTTCTACCATGTTTTTCAAATCACCATTAAGCTTTCTGCTTACTCGTGTGAGGTTTGTTTGACGAAACAAATCTATTTGTCCTCCCAAACAATTTCTAAACATCCTTGTTTGTCCTTTTTGAAATGTCTCTTGTTTTAAAGAGAGGAAGTCCAATTCCACAGAGGTACAGTATTCAACCCCTCCAAGGTGAATTTGCACATTAGTGAGTTTGGGCTCTACAGTGTCCCACCTTAAAGTTGGGATCCTGCCCTTTGGCATCATACTGTGGCAAATAGTTAATCTTTATTTGACCCAAAAACACACATATACATTTACTAAGCATTAATCAAATGCCTACATAATAACCATATTAACATTAGAAATCGATCAAAGGGATGAAGTAATCATTATCAACATGCATATGTTATATCGTAGATTCTGTTTTCTTCACAGGAGTATTTTCTGTTCAGAGGAAAGGATTGCATCAGTGTCTATGGAACCCAAGAGATTCTGACATGTGGCTTTAAGTGAAAACACCAGCATGACCGACAAGCCAAAGATTCATGTGTTCATGGGTGCCCCTCCCCTCACACCTGTGTCTGATGCTGCTGAGGGAAAGTCTGGTCAGTGGAGGACCATGGAGCTCTGCTGGCAGGGGGGCAGACTGAGGCCTAGGGAGGATGAGGGTGGGATCCATGGAAGTGATGGTCGAGGTGAGGTTGACTCCTCATCAGAGCCCGGAGAGCTGCCCAGTACCAGCAAGCACGGTACCAGTCTCCAAGGTCCTGAGACCCAAACCGGATCTCCCTTAGAGAGAGAACCAGGCTGTAAAGAGACAACCCAGGCTGGCCTGGCCCCTTTGGAGAGCTCAACTCCCCAGAATGAGCAAGCAGTCGGTAATGATGAGGACCTGTGTTCTGAGTCAGTGAGGGAGTATCTGGACAGCTGCTTCCCTGCCGGGCAGCCTGACCCAGGGCCTGAGTCTGCCCCTGAGAGAACAGGCCTCCAGTCAGATCCAGCCCCTGCTCAGTCTGTGTCTGTGGAGACGGAGTACCTCAGTGCATGGACAGTCAGCCAGGCCCTGCTCCTGAGAGGAAGGCTGGGGGGACAACCAGAGACCAGCCCTGTGAAAGCTAGACTTCCACAAACACCACCTAAATCCACACCATCCACTTCCACCTACACCAGCTCCCCGGAGCTGTACAGCCCAGCAACCCCCACTCAGTCACCCAGAGAGCGGGGCCAAGGAGTGACCAATCAGGGCTCCATGGAGCTCTTCTATGAGTCCCTGCTGAGCCAGAGGCAGGAGGAAGGAGGGGTGATACTGGAGGCCACTGCTGATGGGGTGCTCTGCTCTCAGGGTAACCCAATGGGGAACAAAGAAGTGGGTGTAGTCTCCAAAAGCCCTCTCCCATCACCTAGATCCCCTGTACAGACCTCACCTGCACCCCCAGCCCCTAAAAGGAGTAAAGTCTCCCCCACCACAGACAGAACTGATAGGTCACCAGACCAGACTACAGGGAAGGGTTGTGTTACTTCCCAAGCCCACACCACCCTGGCTAAATGTGGCACTCAGGGAGTGCGTTACTCCATCTTAGTGGCCGTGGTGCACCCGTGTCATCTGAAGGAGATCAGAGTGAGGTCCGGGGCGTCTGCTGGCTCCTGTATCCCCCTGGCCTCTGTGGTGGTTACTGACCAATCAGGAGTGGAGATGAAGGTGGTCCTGTGGAGGAGGGCAGCGTTCTGGGCCCTGACTGTGTATGCTGGAGATGTGCTGCTCATCACTGGTAGATATAAACTACCCAGTTACTTGTATTACTTTGTTATAAATCTTTTATTGATAAAATAATGCTGTTATCTCTTGCAGTTGCAAGTACTCACCTTTGCCCAGTTCTGTATTACAGTAACAACAATCAAGAGTGCAAGGAAGTTCCTTGCATTTGTTCCTTATATTTGAACTTGCTACCAATAGACTATCAATTGTATATATGATACAGCAGTAACAGCTACCTGTTGTCATGACAGGTGTGATGGTGAAGGAGGACAAGTGGAGAGGAGAGACGGTGCTACAGTCGACGTACAGCAGCAGGCTCCTCAACCTGGGCCAGGTCACTGGCAGCAGCTCACCTCTAGGTGGGGCTGTGTAGACAGGAAACACCACATCATTCACAAGCCATTTGTAAACCACTGTGTCTTAACTGTGGTGACATATTTATAAATGAATTACTATGAATCAAATATCATATGGATACAATAAACAGTGGAAGAAGAGGAGTAGAATCAGCCAACTATTTAGATTCCAACCTGGGTACCTTTAGGCCTTACAGCCATCTGGTGACTAGATGGGGAATTGCAGCATGCTTTCGCAAGTGCCTGTCAATAATTATTTGTGGCATATTTATCACCCCTTCCTAGAAGTTCTAGAATGTCTAATCTCTCTCTCACAGTTGTATTGATTGATGGTGTAGGTTCACTTACTCACTTTTGCTCTCTGCTCTTGGCATAGTGTGATCATTTGTATAGCTTCCTGATAAGTGTTCAATAAAAAACAAGGTGTTTCAGAGGGTGTGTGCACATGTTGATCTTCACATGATAGCAGTGTTTGTGAAAGCCCCTTGCACATGTTAATCTCTGACTGTTGAGTCATTAAAAAGCCCACATTACATCTAGAGTGGATTGACAAATGTTTCTGTGTTCTGCAGTCCCTCAGAATGTGAATGGCCGGACACTGAGGTCACTGTGCAGTTACCTGCGTGAGAAGCGTCCCCTGCTGGTGTCCCTCCCTCTTCGCGTCCCTCAGAATCCTAACACCATCCCCCACGCCCGTCTCAGGACCCTGAGACCCGACACACTGGTGCATGCACTGCTCAGAGTCACACACACTGAGATGATCACAGGTAATATGCCTCAGACTAGGAGATTATATCATGTAGACACACACTATATTTTTCACACACACACACAACATAGCATTGGCACATGCACCGAGATCACCACAGCTGTCACTCAAACAGGTATGCACACACACACACACGTCTGAATGTATCCCTTTTGTCTGACATGCATTTTATTTGACTTTGATGTGGAAGGTGGTTGTATGGACATAGACAGCCATCACTACATGAGTGTTGACAGCAGCAGCCTGTGTGTCTGACTCTGTGTTACCCAGCGTGGCGAGCCGAGGCAGAGGGCATGTCCAGGGTAGGAGGAGTACTGAAGGCTGTGCTGACTGTAGAGCAGGGGGATGGACAGCAGGGGGCAGTGGTGCTCTGGGGAGCTGCCTTGACCTGGCTGCAGCGGATCAACAGGAACAAAGGTAAAGTTAGGACAAATAAGAAGGAGTTACTAACTTCGCTAAACATTTAGCCAAGTGCTAGCAATCGCTCTACTTGTATGCATTACATAATCCAACTAGCTATTTAGATATTGCTGTATGAGTGAGCTGCCTCCCCCTGCTCCTGTGCAGATGCAGTGTGGTTTTTCCGGTTGCTCCTGGTAAGGGAGAGTATGATGACAGGCCTGCTGGAGCTGCACACCACCCCCTGGGGCTCCTGTGAGCCTCTCTTCCCTGACGACACGCGGGCGCTGGAGTTCTACAGGCCAGGCCCTGCCAAACATGCCAGCACCAGCCTGGAGATAGACCTGCACACTCTCCTGTCCCAGAAGTACACTGGTAAGCAGCTACATCAGGGTTTGTTTGCCAAATAGTGGGTTGGGGCCTACTCGTGACTCATGGACATTGCAATTCCTACTGGGTCACAACATGAGACTGGGTTGTTGCCATGGAACATTACTTTGTTTATTTGTAGGGTCACAGGAAAATACAATAGGATTTTGGTCGGTCAAGGCACAACATTTTACAACACTTAAGAAATCGAAAATAGTGGTTCTGTCATGTAGTACAGGAGTTCTGTAAATGCATTTCTGTATTGAAAAGTAGCGGGATCAGCACTAAATTGCTATTCTCACAACCCATTGTGAAGTTGCTGAACAACATTTTTTTAAATATACAGTACCAGTCAAAAGTTTGGACACACCTACTCATTCCAGAGTTTTTCTTTGTTTTTTCTATTTTCTACATTGTAGAATAATAGTGAAGACATCAAAACTATGAAATAACACATATGGACTCATGTAGTAACCAAAAAAGTGTTAAACAAATCAAAATATATTTTAAATTTGAGATTTAGATTCAAATAGCCACCCTTTGCCTTGATGACAGCTTTGCACACTCTTGGCATTCTCTCAACCAGCTTCATGAGGTAGTGGAGTGCATTTCAGTTAACAGGTGTGCCTTCTTAAAAGTTAATTTGTGGAGTTTCTTTCCTTCTTAATGCGTTTGAGCCAATCAGTTGTGTTGTGACAAAGTAGGGGGGTATACAGAAGATAACCCTATTTTGTAAAAGACCAAGTCCATATTATGGCAAGAACAGAGCAAAGAGAAACGACAGTCCATCCATTACTTTAATGAAGGTCAGTCAATACGGAACATTTCAAGAACTTTCTTCAAGTGCAGTCGCAAAAACCATCAAGCGCTATGATGAAACTGGCTCTCATGAGGACCGCCACAGGAATGGAAGACCCAGCGTTACCTCTGCTGCAGAGGATAAGTTCATTAGAGTTACCAGCCTCATAAATTGCAGCCCAAATAAATGCTTCACAGAGTTCAAATCACAGACACATCCCAACATCAACTGTTCAAAGGAGACTGTGTGAATCAGGCTTTCATGGTCGAATTGCTGCAAAGAAACCACTACTAAAGGACACCAATAATAATAAGAGGCCTGCTTGGGCCAAGAAACATGAGCAAATCAAATCAAATTTTATTGGCCACATGCGCCGAATACAACAGGTGCAGACGTTACAGTGAAATGCTTACTTACAGCCCTTAACCAACAGTGCATTTATTTTTAATAAAAAAAAGTAGTAGAATAAAACAAAAAAGTGTTGAGAAAAAAAGAGCAGAAGTAAAATAAAATAACAGTAGGGAGGCTATACAGTGAGGGAAAAAAGTATTTGATCCCCTGCTGAGTTTGTACGTTTGCCCACTGACAAAGACATGATCAGTCTATACTTTTAATGGTAGGTTTATTTGAACAGTGAGAGACAGAATAACAACAAAAACATCCAGAAAAACGCATGTCAAAAATGTTATGAATTGATTTGCATTTTAATGAGGGAAATAAGTATTTGACCCCTCTGCAAAACACAATTTTGTACTTGGTGGCAAAACCCTTGTTGGCAATCAGAGGTCAGACGTTTCTTGTAGTTGGCCACCAGGTTTGCACACATCTCAGGAGGGATTTTGTCCCACTCCTCTTTGCAGATCTTCTCCAAGTCATTAAGGTTTTGAGGCTGACGTTTGGCAACTCGAACCTTCAGCTCCCTCCACAGATTTTCTATGGGATTAAGGTCTGGAGACTGGCTAGGCCACTCCAGGACCTTAATGTGCTTCTTCTTGAGCCACTCCTTTGTTGCCTTGGCCATGTGCTTTGGGTCATTGTCATGCTGGAATACCCATCCACGACCCATTTTCAATGCCCTGGCTGAGGGAAGGAGGTTCTCACCCAAGATTTGACGGTACATGGCCCCGTCCATCGTCCCTCTGATGCGGTGAAGTTGTTCTGGCCCCTTAGCAGAAAAACACTCCCAAAGCATAATGTTTCCACCTCCATGTTTGACAGTGGGGATGGTGTTCTTGGGGTCATAGGCAGCATTCCTCCTCCTCCAAACACGGCGAATTGAGTTGATGCCAAAGAGCTCGATTTTGGTCTCATCTGACCACAACACTTTCACCCAGTTCTCCTCTGAATCATTCAGATGTTCATTGGCAAACTTCAGACGGGCCTGTATATGTGCTTTCTTGAGCAGGGGGACCTTGCGGGCGCTGCAGGATTTCAGTCCTTCACGGCGTAGTGTGTTACCAATTGTTTTCTTGGTGACTATGGTCCCAGCTGCCTTGAGATCATTGACAAGATCCTCCCGTGTAGTTCTGGGCTGCTTCCTCACCGTTCTCATGATCATTGCAACTCCACGAGTTGAGATCTTGCATGGAGCCCCAGGCCGAGGGAGATTGACAGTTCTTTTGTGTTTGTTCCATTTGCGAATAATCGCACCAACTGTTGTCACCTTCTCACCAAGCTGCTTGGCGATGGTCTTGTAGCCCATTCCAGCCTTGTGTAGGTCTACAATCTTGTCCCTGACATCCTTGGAGAGCTCTTTGGTCTTGGCCATGGTGGAGAGTTTGGAATCTGATTGATTGATTGCTTTTGTGGACAGGTGTCTTTTATACAAGTAACAAGCTGAGATTAGGAGCACTCCCTTTAAGAGTGTGCTCCTAATCTCAACTCGTTACTTGTATAAAAGACACCTGGGAGCCAGATATCTTTCTGATTGAGAGGGGGTCAAATACTTATTTCCCTCATTAAAATGCAAATAAATTTATAACATTTTTGACATGCGTTTTTCTGGATTTTGTTGTTGTTTTTCTGTCTCTCACTGTTCAAATAAACCTACCATTCAAATTATAGACTGATTATTTCTTTGTCAGTGGGCAAACATACAAAATCAGCAGGGGATCAAATAATTTTTTTCCCTCACTGTATATACAGGGGGGTACCGGTGCAGAGTCAATGTGCGGGGGCACCGGCTAGTTGAGGTAGTTGAAGTAATATGTACTTTAGAGTTAAAGTGACTATGCATAAATAATTAACAGAGTAGCAGCAGCGTAAAAAGATGGGGGGGGGGGGGGGGGGGGGCAGTGCAAATAGTCCGGGTAGCCATGATTAGCTGTTTAGGAGTCTTATGGCTTGGGGGTAGAAGCTGTTGAGAAGTCTTTTGGACCTAGACTTGGCACTCCGGTGCCGCTTGCCATGCGGTAGCAGAGAGAACAGTCTATGACTAGGGTGGCTGGAGTCTTTGACAATTTTGAGGGCCTTCCTCTGACACCGCCTGATATAGAGGTCCTGGATGGCAGGAAGCTTGGCCCCAGTGATGTACTGGGCCGTACGCACTACCCTCTGTAGTGCCTTACGGTCGGAGGCCAAGGAGTTGCCATACCAGGCGGTGATGCAACCAGTCAGGATGCTCTCGATGGTGCAGATGTATAATTTTTTGAGGATCTGAGGACCCATGCCAAATCTTTTCAGTCTCCTGAGGGGGAATAGGCTTTGTCGTTCCCTCTTCACTACTGTCTTGGTGTGTTTGGACCGTGATAGTTTGTTGGTGATGTGGACACCAATGAACTTGAAGCTCTCAACCTGTTCCACTACAGCCCCGTCGATGAGAATGGGGGCGTGCTCAGTCCTCTTTTTTTTCCTGTAGTCCACAATCATCTCCTTTGTCTTGGTCACGTTGAGGGAGAGGTTGTTATCCTGGCACCACATGGTCAGGTCTCTGACCTCCTCTCTATAGGCTGTCTCATTGTTGTCGGTGATCAGGCCTACCACTGTTGTGTTGTCGGCAAACTTAATGATGGTGTTGGAGTCGTGCCTTGCCATGCAGTCATGGGTGAACAGGGAGTACAGGAGGGGACTGAGCACGCACCCCTGAGGGGCCCCCGTGTTGAGGATCAGTGTGGCAGATGTGTTGTTACCTACCCTTACCACCTGGGGGCAGCCCGTCAGGAAGTCCAGGATCCAGTTGCAGAGGGAGGTGTTTAGTCCCAGGATCCTTAGCTTAGTGATGAGCTTTGAGGGCACTATGGTGTTGAATGCTGAGCTGTAGTCAATTAATAGCATTCTCACGTAGGTGTTCCTCTTGTCCAGGTGGAAAAGGGCAGTGTGGAGTGCAATAGAGATTGCATCATCTGTGGATCTGTTGGGGCGGTATGCAAATTGGAGTGGGTCTAGGGTTTCTGGGATAATGGTGTTGATGTGAGCCATGACCAGCCTTTCAAAGCACTTCATGGCTACAGACGTCAGTGCTACGGGTCGGTAGTCATTTAGGCAGGTTATCTTAGAGTCCTTGGGCACGGGGACTATGGTGGTCTGTTTGAAACATGTTGGTATTACAGACTCAGTCAGGGACATGTTGAAAATGTCAGTGAAGACACTTGCCAGTTGGTCAGCACATGCTCGGAGTACACGTCCTGGTAATCCGTCTGGCCCTGCGGCCTTGTGAATGTTGACCTGCTTAAAAGTCTTACTCACATAGGCTACGGAGAGCGTGATCACATAGTCATCCGGAACAGCTGGTGCTCTCATGCATGCTTCAGTGTTGCTTGCCTCGAAGCGAGCATAGAAGTGGTTTAGCTCGTCTGGAAGTCTTGTGTCACTGGGCAGCTCGCGGCTGTGCTTCCCTTTGTAGTCTGTAATAGTTTTCAAGCCCTGCCACATCCGACGAGTGTCAGAGCCGGTGTAGTACGATTCAATCTTTGTCCTGTATTGACTCTTTGCCTGTTTGATGGTTCGTCGGAGGGCATAGCGGGATTTCTTATAAGCGTCCGGGTTAGAGTCCCGCTCCTTGAAAGCGGCAGCTCTACCCTTTAGCTCAGTGCGGATGTTGCCTGTAATCCATGGCTTCTGGTTGGGGTATGTACGTACGGTCACTGTGGGGACGACATCATCGATGCACTTATTGATGAAGCCAGTGACTGATGTGGTGTACTCCTCAATGCTATCTGAAGAATCCCGGAACATGTTCCAGTCTGTGCTAGCAAAACAGTCCTGTAGCTTAGCATCTGCGTCATCTGACCACTTTTTTTATTGACCGAGTCACTGGTGCTTCCTGCTTTAGTTTTTGCTTATAAGCAGGAATCAGGAGGATAGAGTTATGGTCAGATTTGCCAAATGGAGGGCGAGGGAGAGCTTTGTATGCGTCTCTGTGTGTGGAGTAAAGGTGGTCTAGAGTTTTTTTTTTTTCCCCTCTGGTTGCACATTTCACATGCTGGTAGAAATTAGGTAGAACTGATTTAAGTTTCCCTGCATTAAAGTCCCCGGCCACTAGGAGCGCTGCCTCTGGATGAGCGTTTTCCTGTTGACTTATGGCCTTATACAGCTCATTCAGTGCAATCTTAATGCCAGCATCGGTTTGTGGTGGTAAATAGACAGCAATGAAAAATATAGATGAAAACTCTCTTGGTAAATAGTGTGGTCTACAGCTTATCATAAGATACTCTACCTCAGGCGAGCAAAACCTTGAGACTTCCTTAGTATTTGATTTTCTGCACCAGCTGTTGTTTATAAATATACACAGACCGCCACCCCTTGTCTTACCGGAGTCAGCCGTTCTATCCTGCCGATGTAGCGTATAGCCCGCTAGTTGTATGTTGTCCATGTCGTTGTTCAGCCACGACTCGGTGAAACATAAGATATTACAGTTTTTAATGTCCCATTGGTAGGATAACCGTAATCTTAAGTCATCCAATTTATTCTCAAATGATTGAAGATTGGCTAATAGGATTGATGGGAGCGGCAGTTTACTCGCTCGCCGTCGGATCCTTACAAGGCACCCCGACCTACGTCCACGATATCTCTGTCTCTTCCTCATGCGAATGACGGGGATTTGGGCCTTGTCGGGTGTCTGTAGGATGTCCTTCGCGGCCGCCTCGTTGAAGAAAAAATATTAGTCCAATACGAGGTGAGTAATCGCTGTCCTGATATCCAGAAGCTCTTTTTGGTTCTAAGAGACGATGGCAGAAACATTATGTACAAAATAAATTACAAATAACGCGGAAAAACACACATAATAGTACAATTGGTTAGAGGGCTGTAAAACGGCAGCCTTCTTCTCCAGCGCCATTATTATTAGCAATGGACATTAGACCGGTGGAAATTTGTCCTTTGGTCTGGAGTCCAAATTGGAGATTTTTGGTTCCAATCTCTGTGTGTTTGTGAGATGCAGTGTGGGTCAACGGTTGATCTCTGCATGTGTATTTCCCACCATAAAGCATGGAGGAGGAGGTGTTATGGTGTGGGGGCGCTTTGCTGTCTGTGATTTATTTAGAATTCAAGGCACACTTAACCAGCATGGCTACCACAGCATTCTACATCGATACGCCATCCCATCTGGTTTGGGCTTAGTGGGACTATAATTTGTTTTTCAACAGGACAATGATCCAACACACCTCCAGGCTGTGTAAGGGCTATTTTACCAAGAAGGAGAGTGATGGAGTGCTGCATCAGATGACCTGGCCTCCACAATCACCCGATCTCAACCCAATTGAGATGGTTTGGGATGAGTCGGACCGCAGAGTGAAGGAAAAGCAGCCAACAAGTGCTCAACATATGTGGGAAATCCTTTGACTGTTGGAAAAGCATTCCAGGTGAAGCTGGTTGAGAGAATGCCAAGAGTGTGCAAAGCTGTCATCAAGGCAAAGGGTGGCTATTTGAAGAATCTCAAAGAAAAAATATTGTTTTTGATTTGTTTAACACTTTTTTGGTTACAACATGATTCCATATGTGTTATTTCATAGTTTTAAGGTCTTCACTATTATTCTACAATGAAGAAAATAGTAAAAATGTAGAAAAGCCTTTGAATGATTAGGTGTGTCCAAACTTTTTGACTGGTACTGTATGTAATGTATGTATGTGTCTGCATTTCTTTTATCTATCAACCAATAGGTGCCTTTTTTGCGTGTATTTTTTATTCAAACAACCACGACGTGCCAACGACCGACAAATAGAAAAAAAAGAGAAGGGGGGGGGGGGGGACAAAGAAAGACAATGCAAAACAACAACAATCCAGGACAACAATATTCAACACTGCAAGGCCAACTGTGTGTTTCTCTGCATGTGTGGCACTATTTACATGTGTAACAACCTGTGTGTTTGTGCTGCATGCGAGCGCTTGTGTGGCATCAGCCTCAGGCAGATGTAATAATGTTTTATTTTCTTTTTTACTTATCTTTAACTTTTATCATTTGTTGCTTTTCGTCCTCTAAGGTGATGTGGAACTGCGAGTTCACATCACAGCGTTCCAGTTTCAAGGCAGCCCCTCCCAGAATGCACTGCAGCGGATGGCCAGTGACACGCATCTGGAGAGTATCCTGGACACGGTGTCAGGTGACATCACGTTCACGGGTTGTGGGCGCTGCGCTGCCGAGCTGGACACAGATGACAACGGTATCTACTGTCCCTGCTACCCCTGCCTCCCCCATACTGGAGTACGACGCTATTACAGGTAATACAACCACAACACTGGGCATCTCGCCAACATGACAAGCATTACATTACATTAAAGTATAAAGAGAGACCTCAATAATACTTCACTCACTGACTCAGATTATTTTAGTGAAAGTGTCCACTTCTCAGACGTACCAAACAACACACTTTTTCCAAATATAAATGGAATTGGCTGGTAATTAACTCAAGCAGCCTGAATAGCTCTCATTTTCTAAAAGCGGTGATTATGTCAACTGCAAATGGCTCCTTCAAGCTCCAATACTAGCTTACACTATGACAGTACCAAATGACTCTTTGGCTTGTGTTTTGGGTTAGTAAAGTGACTTTCTCACTTCACTCAAGGCCAGTAATGCTGACTGTGAAGGATGGAGAAAGCCAGGTGTGTGTGCAGGTGCCACCTGTCCTGCTGCAGAAGATCTTGCTCGACACTCCTCCTGACAAGCTGAGCAAGACCGTGTGTAAGAAGATTAGTGTTTTCCCACGGTCTTCCAACCCATGCCTCTTATCTCTTTCTGTCACTCATCCATCTGCAGTTTGTGACACTGGCTCATTAACATTATTATTTATCTTTCTCCCACAGCTCCAGGTTCAGATGTGAGGTTAGTCCAGGTAGTGGCTGAGAGGATTTATTCCTTACTGTCCATTCCCAGACGCACCTTCCTCCTTACTGTCCGCAGCCACTTCCTGTGTGATGAGAACAGTGTCCCAACTGCCCAGGATTTCCTACTGCTGGATTTTTCATGACCCCAAATCATAACATCTCTCTGCTCACTTGAATCAACTCCAAATGTCATATGAATGTATTTGTACTACCCTGCCAGACTGTACCATTAAACATTATTTTTTAAAGATTTTTGCTGCTGATCAAGATTCGATATTTGGTTCTGATCGACAACACCAAGCAGTACACAGTCATCATCACAGATCTTTGAGGTGTGTTTAGGCCTCCCTGAAAGTACTAATTTATGTTATGTAAAATGGCATCATGTTTGTATGAATTTGTTGGAATATTAATAGTTTTGCCTTGTGAAATAAAAAATATATATTTTCAGTGTACAGATATTGCAATATAGTACCATATACATTTTGTTTTTGTCATATCACAGTTTAATACTAAAATATACAAACATCCAATACATCCTTGGGGCGGCAGGTAGCTTAGTGGTTAAGAGCGTAGTGCCAGTAACCGAAAGGTCGCTGGTTCTAATCCCCGAGCCGACTAGATGAAAAATCTGTCGATGTGCCCTTGAGCAAGGCCCTTAACCCTAATTGCTCCTGTAAGTCGCTCTGGATAAGAGCGTCTGCTAAATGACTTAAATGTAAATCCTTCCTTGCACCTCCTAATTGCAGACCACATCATTGTATTACTGTTGAAATGAGGGCGGGGAATTTGTAGACGGGGCACTTCCCACAACCAATCGGTAGCTCAAGTTTGACACGTGTCTGCGGAATTCCCCCAGCACTCCGGGGCTTTCCAGCTGACTTGATAGACCGTAGGCAAGAGAACCAGCCTATCATAACGGATAGTTAGTTATATAGGAGAAAATAAACAGTTAAATCGATGGGGAAATACATGGAACAAATCCCGGATTTGAGCCGACAGTGAAGTGAACGAACAGTGTGTGTGCGCGCACTGTACTTTTGAGGAACGCCCTGACATTTCACAATCGGTTTGATCAACTTCAGCAGCAGTTGTGCTGTCTTGTTCTCTGCTTCGAGGTGGATCAAGTTTAGAGGAGTTGTAAGGTAAGGAACTTTATGAACAGTGGTTGCCTGTGTGTGTCAAAATGGATGTGTTGTGATGTAGTCTTTTCTCTGTCATAGGATTATGCCGGGGTAATCCATAACAGCTGTTGTCACTGTGACTCAAACTCCTTTGGCAAACTACCATATATCTTGCTGGAAAGTTGTGGCCGTTTCATTATAAATTAGGGTTTGAAGTTATGAAACAACTTTTTAATGGCCTATATATGCTTCAGAAAACATTCATAAGCAAATATGATTTAAAAGGGTGATAATTATATCGAAATGGGACCGCACCAGATGTAAGATCATGCTTTAACCCCCTATATGTAGTATGAATGTGTTTACAAATGCTGGCCGACGCATATTTGTTGTGCTTAATGAATGCTCAGCCATAAATTGTTGACTGGCTGTGAGGTGATGATGGGTCTACAGCTGTAGCCTAGGCTTCAGCAGCCTAAATGATTTCATTCATAAATATGTAACAAGAAAATTATGTAAAAATTTGACTAATAAAGCTCTCATTATTCAAGATAGAAAGTGGGTTACGGGTTTGGCCCCATCTCAGCAACCAGGGCCTGGAAATTCCCGTATTAGCCATAGGAAATACCCAATGGACTAATAACAGTTTCCAATTATTGCAGGGAGTTGACACTCCAATTATTGCAGGGAGTTGACAGTGAGCCTGAAGTATCATCTATGATCCACTGACAGGCATCATGTCTGGAGCACTGAGGTATGTACTGCTGCTGTGATGTTGTGCTGCTTTGTTGGGGTCCCTACAGTCTTTGACAGTTGATTGTCCTCTACAATTGATTTAGGTCATTTTGAACAGACTGGAACCATGGATCAGGGTCAAGGACCTGCCCTCATTTGCAGAGAGTGGGGTCTGTTTAAAGGAATGAACTGTAAATGGTTGTGCATGTTTTGGTGTAAAAGTAAATTACACACAAAGGCACCACTTTTCTCACTTCACTGTTGGGCTTGTTCTGCTGTTCTTTAGCTGGCACGCTTTGATAGCTCAGGTGGAGTAGGCCTAGCCCTAGCAGAAAGTCTTGAGAGTAAAATGGTGGCTATATTCATGGTGCTTGTTCGATTCGTGCTGAAAGGTGGATACTCTTTCTGCTGCTGCGGTGGTGCTGCTGATCTAGTTGTTGTCTTTGGCATATTAATCTGTTCATACACAATTACACATGTTTGAGTGTTCTGATATGTCCACACATCGTTCTCTTATGCCACTCGGAATCTAATCTATAAAAAAAGGGCTCAGTTTAGTTTAGTGTTGTCACAATACCGATAGCGCAATACTATGATACCAGATTTTCCTTGGCAAAGAAATTAAACAAAGCAGATTTCACTCTATGGTCCGTTAGTTAACCCTTTACTCGTGGGAATTGGCCTATATGGATAGGGCTAAATTAAATGTTTCTTACAGAAGAAATAGGAAATGCATAAGCATGGTAGCAATTGAAAGGGAACAGTTTGGAGATGATGGGAAAATTATTAGACCAAAGTTGAGGACAGACTGAAACCAAACAATACACTTGATGTTATGTGCATTTTACGTTTACTGTACTTTTTGCCGCATTTGTTGATAACAAAATCTGAAAGTACTAGATATATTCAGTAACATGATAAGAATATTCCTGGAAAATGTGGGGTAGGTGCAAAAATAAGACAAAAAAATGACAAGGGTTTGAGTGAGAGGACTAACTGATGTCTCCAAGTGGCCACACATCTCCCCAAAGTGTGCACAGTTCCTATGTAATTTCAATGCACTTTTTATGACTCAAAGAAGTCTTCAACTATAAGGTGTTTTTTTTTAGCTCTCCTAGCTCTGCCTTTGAGGAACTACAGCAACCAGACTAGTTGTTTTGAGCACAGCCCTGCATCCCCGCCATCACACAATTACTGTTTAACCAATCCAAAAACAGCCCATAATAAATCGCAACCTGGGCCAGGTGGGAATCATTTGAAAGCTTGTTCTATTGCCAACATGACTAGCTAAGTTATAAAATACGATCTTACAGTGTTAGGCTTTCACAGGGCAATTCAGAGAAACAGATTGTAATTTTGGTGCGCATAGAAAGGAGTCGTGTGCATTCAAGTGCGTGTTCCACAGCGAATTTTCTTCACAATAGACAAACATTCTGTTCAGAACAACCCAGGGGTATGACGCCATGTCATCTTGTAACTGTACATCAAACATAGTGATCATAAACGATGACAATGTATTTAACATGAGCTTTATGATATGGAAATGTGAAGTACACATTTGGACTCGCGGATGTTTGGCTTGCTTGTATGACATCAAAGCGTTATTTATTATAATCCTCAATGTCTCATCTTTCAAAATGTAGCATTTCTCTCACTCAGACAAAAAAATGCCCAATTAGTGGAAGGGATTGGGGCAACTTCTTGTCGCATGCAGTGCTCAAGTTTATAACGGCTGTCAGTCAAAATCCATACAGCTCTGTGAAGCACAGAGCCCGAGCTCTGACGTCATTTATAGCATGTTACTGTACAGCCACTGCATTCCACAGGTGTAAAGGGCTACAACCTACTTTAGCAAAATAAACAAATGTGACTCTGTCAACATAAGGTAAAGGGAAAGGGGGATACCTAGTCAGTTGTACAACTGAATGCATTCAACTGAATGCATTCAACTGAAATGTGTCTTCTGCATTTAACCCAACCCCTCTGAATAAGAGAGGTAGGGGGGCTGCCTTAAATCGACAACACATCTCGGCGCCCGGTGAACAGTGGGATAACTGCCTTACTCAGGGGCAGAACGACAGATTTTGTACCTTGTCAGCTCGGGGATTCGATCCAGCAACCTTTTGGTTACTGGCCCAACACTACTACCGGCGGTTTCTTCATACGTTAGGACTATTTCGTCAAGAAATTAAGTGCTTAATGTTTTATTTTCTTCCTTACTTCCTAGTGTCGCGATACTGGTATCGTGACACCCCTAGTTTAGATGAAATATGTACTGCTCTCATTCTTCAAACCTCAGACTTCCTGTCAATTCATCATTATGACACTGTCTCAGTTTGCATGACAGTGTAACACATTAGGAAAAGCATCCTGCTCATGCTGTACAAAAAGCACCTGGGCCAACCCCACTTACTCTTATACCTACTACACGGACATGGCCCAGTCAGAGTGGAAACCACTGACAAAGACCTTAGAACCTAACACCCTTGTAAAGGAGGCTGTTTTACAAGAAGTTAATCTGGATATGAAGAGCACAGGAGATGTACACTACCGGTCAAAAGTTTTAGAACACCTACTCATTCCAGGGTTTTTCTTTATTTTTACTATTTTCTACATTGTAGAATAATAGTGAAGACATCATAACTATGAAATAACACATATGGAATCATGTAGTAACCAAAAAAGTGTTAAACAAATCAAAATATATTTTATGTTTGAGATTCTTCAAATAGCCACCCTTTGCCTTGATGACAGCTTTGCACACTCTTGGCATTCACTCAACCAGCTTCATGAGGTAGTCACCTGGAATGCATTTCAATTAACAGGTGTGCCTTCTTAAAAGTTAATTTGTGGAATTTCTTTCCTTCTTAATGCGTTTTAGCCAATCAGTTGTGTTGTGACAAAGTAGGGGGGGTATACAAAAGATAGCCCTATTTGGTAAAATACCAAGTCCATATTATGGCAAGAACAGATCAAATAAGCAAAGAGAAACGACAGTCCATCATTACTTTAAGACATGAAGGTCAGTCAATACCGAACATTTCAAGAAAGTTTCTTCAAGTGCAGTCGCAAAAACAATCAAGCGCTATGATGAAACTGGCTCTCATGAGGACCGCCACAGGAATGGAAGACCCAGAGTTACCTCTGCTGCAGAGGATAAGTTCATTAAATTTTTGTCATTTAGCAGATGCTCATATCCAGAGCGACTTACAGTTAGTGAGTGCATACATTTTTCATACTGGTCCCCCGTGGGAATCGAACTCACAACCCTGGCGTTGCAAGCGCCATGCTCTACCAACTGAGCTACACGGGACATTAGAGTTACCAGCCTCAGAAATTCCAACCCAACTAAATGCTTCAAAGAGTTCAAGCAATAGACACGTCTCAACATCAACTGTTCAGAGGGGACTGTGTGAATCAGGCCTTCATGGTCGAATTGCTGCAAAGAAACCACTACTAAAGGACACCAATAAGAAGAAGAGACTTGCTTGGGCCAAGAAACACAAGCAATGGACATTAGACCGGTGGAAATGTGTCCTTTGGTCTGGAGTCCAAATTTGAGATTTTTGGTTCCAACAGTATCTTTGTGAGACGCGGTGTGGGTGAACGGATGATCTCCGCATGTGTATTTCCCACCGTAAAGCATGGAGAAGGAGGTGTTATGGTGTGGGGGTGCTTTGCTGGTGACACTGTCTGTGACGCCATCCCATCTGTTTTGGGCTTAGTGGGACTATCACAAGTGCTCAGCATATGTGGGAACCCCTTCAAGACTGTTGGAAAAGCATTCCAGGTGAAGCTGGTTTAGAGAATGTCAAGAGTATGCAAAGCTATCATCAAGGCAAAGAGTGGCTATTTGAAGAATCTCAAATATAAAATATATTTTGATTTGTTTAACACTGTTTTGGTTACTACATGATGTGTTATTTCATAGTTTTGATGTCTTCACTATTATTCTACAATGTAGAAAATAGTAAAAATAAAGACAAACCCTTGAATGAGTAGGTGTGTCCAAACATTTGACCGGTAGTGTAGCTGCTGAAGAAAAACAATCCGAAAGCAAAAGGAAGAGGAACAATGCTGAAGGCTGGATGTTGTTTTAACGATTATAGATAAATAAATAAAGGCTCTCATAAAAAAACACCAGGCTTTTGTATATGGTGTACTGAGTCAGTCTGAAATCAGTGGCAGCACTGAGCTGGTATTCTGGGGGATTTCCTCTCTGTTTTTTTCCTTCCCCACTTCCTGGAAGTGATATGCGTGAGTAAAAGAGGGAGGGGGAAAGAGAGAAAAGAACAGAACACCGCAACACCCTTCCTTGTTCACTTTCTATAGAGTATGCAAAAAGGAACCACAATGTTCGAGTCCAATGTATGAGATTGAAAGTTATCTACATTTTGTTTTGTTGTTACTTCTCGTATTTCTTTCGCTTTAAGTGTTTTATTTGAATCATGTCGAGAGGGAAAAGAGTGGACTTATAGTGAGTCAAGTGAGTTGTTCACATTGAGTAGTACTGAAGTAAACAACTTCCTGTCTATGTGTACATCTCTACAGAACTGACAGGTATGGAGACTTGTTGTTTATGATCAGAAAGGGGTCGACATTTGTCAAGAAACTACATTTGGTAATTTGTATTTCACCCTTATGTTTCAGAATGGATGAAGCTCAGTACAGCATGAAAATGATTGAAAATGAGGTAAGAGACCTATTTTGATATGTTTTTGCTGGATGTGTTAGTATGTCCATTATGCTATGTTAGAATAAAATACATTTGTAAAGATGTAATAATATGTATATAAAAAAAGAGCTCCCTCTTTAAAACATGTAATCTCCCCAGCTGATGATGAATTTATCGACATATGAGTTCATGCCCCCTGTGGACGTCAAGATTGAGCCCTACGTCCCTGAGACAGGTGGGTTTATACCTTATATACACATGGTACCATATGGATACAGCATACTCAAGTTGTAGTGATATTATTTGGTATGATGTGGATATGGTATGTACACTCAAGTAGAAGTGATCTCACTGACAATTTTTTTTAATGGCTTTCAAAACTGTGCAAATACTGTATGTAGTGCATAGTAATTATGATATCTTACACAATGAACCATTTATACACTGTATGTAATGTACAGTGCCTTGCAAAAGTATTAATCCCCTTTGGCGTTGTTCCTATTTTGTTGCATTACTACCTGTAATTTAAATTGATTTTTATTTGGATTTCATGTAATGGACATACACAAAATAGTCCGAATTGGTGAAGTGAAGTGAAATGAAAAAAATAACTTGTTTCAGAAAATTCTAAAAAATAAATAACGGAAAAGTGGTGCGTGCATATGTATTCCCCCCCTTTGCTATGAAGCCCCTAAATAAGATCTGGTGCAACCAATTACCTTCAAAAGTCACATAATTTGTTAGATTGCACACAGGCGGACTTTATTTAAGTGTCACATGATCTCAGTATATACAGTGGGGAGAACAAGTATTTGATACACTGCCAATTTTGCAGGTTTTCCTACTTACTAAGCATGTAGAGGTCTGTAATTTTCATCATAGGTACACTTCAACTGTGAGAGACGGAATCTAAAACAAAAATCCAGAAAATCACATTGTATGATTTTTAAGTAATTCATTTGCATTTTATTGCATGACATAAGTATTTGATCACCTACCAACCAGTAAGAATTCCGGCTCTCACAGACCTGTTAGTTTTTCTTTAACAAGCCCTCCTGTTCTCCACTCATTACCTGTATTAACTGCACCTGTTTGAATTCGTTACCTGTATAAAAGACACCTGTCCACACACTCAATCAAACAGACTCCAACCTCTCCACAATGGCCAAGACCAGAGAGCTACTTGAGGGAAATACTTGAGGGAAACCTGTTTCAGTCTTCCAGAGATTTGAGACTGGGACGGAGGTTCACCTTCCAGCAGGACAATGGCCCTAAGCATACTGCTAAAGCAACACTCGAGTGGTTTAAGGGGAAACATTTAAATGTATTGGAATGGCCTAGTCAAAGCCCAGACCTCAATCCAATTGAGAATCTGTGGTATGACTTAAAGATTGCTGTACACCAACTTGAAGGAGCTGGAGCAGTTTTGCCTTGAAGAATGGGCAAAAATCCCAGTGGCTAGATGTGCCAAGCTTATAGAGACATACCCCAAGAGACTTGCAGCTGTAATTGGGGGGGTTGGGGGGGGGTGTGAATAGTTATGCAGGCTCAAGTTTTCTGTTTTTTTGTCTTATTTCTTGATTGTTTCACACAAAAATATTTTGCATCTTCAAAGTGGTAGGCATGTTGTTTAAATCAAATGATACAAACCCCCAAAAATCAATTTTAATTCCAGGTTGTAAGGCAACAAAATAGGAAAAATGCCAAGGGGGGTGAATACTTTCACAAGCCACACACATATGCTGCCAGTATATTTTTGTTATTTGGATTCTCTGCCCTGGTTTTTTGAAGGGCTTGGATGTGAGTCTTGATTTGTAGCGTCCCTCTTCCATTGACAGTAACCCTGTGTGTTTCTTTGTTACAGCTCATGGACCCTACATTCAGATAATTGAGGAGCCCAAAAAGGTGAGCTCAGAGTTGCTCTTAAATAGTGGAATTACGTCTTCCCTTGTTGTACTGTTTCTGTTCAAATAATTACATAAGTCTGAACACAAGTTCTTCCCTCTTTCATTGCGAAACTATGATATTCACCTAATCAGTTGATTCACACCAACCATTTTTCTATAGGTACTTTATATCTAGCTCATGCTCTCAACTCTCCCAAAGAAGGAGCCCTTTGAACTAGAATGGAATTTAGAAATTGGCTTGTCCCCTACTCCTGTCTTTGCTTTATGGGGTTAGAGTATGACGGTGGGTTGGGAAGACCAGTATTTAGGAAGTGAATGTTTGTTACAGTAAGTGCTGGCACTGATGTTGGGGAATTTTCCCTTACTTCCTTGTTCGCCTGTCTGCAGAGAGGCTTCAGATTCCGCTATGAGTGTGAGGGTCCATCCCACGGTGGGCTCCCAGGGGCCTCCAGCGAGAGGAACAGGAGGACCTACCCCACTGTCAAGGTCAGCTACTGTACTGTAGTACACACTGTTGGATACTTGGCTGTCTGTTTGATCTTTTAGCTTCACTGTCTTTTCATCATGTGTTCAATGGAGTCCAATAAGCTTTCGAATGTGTATATGTGATATATTGACATCACGGTATTATTTGCGACACATGTTGTAAATATAAACAATTGTTACAGTAATTTCACTGTAAAGTTGTGCTTCTCCACTGAATCATCTTGCTTTGTTAGTGTATCAGTGTAGGGCATGAACATACTTACATTTAGTCAATAATGATCTGTCTAACTCTCTCTCGTTCTATCTGTCGTTCTATCTGTCTGTGTCTCCAGGTATCTAACTATGTGGGGATAGCCAGGGTAGAGGTGCAGCTGGTGACCCACACTGACCCCCCTCAGGTCCACGCTCACAGTCTGGTGGGGAGGCACTGCTGCACGGAGAGTGGAACATGCAGTGTGGATGTGGGCCCCAATGACCTCACAGCACAGTGAGTACAGATTCGTTGTCTGTCTTTTATTGTCACATTTCATTGCACACTGATCTAGATATTTAGCACTTGGATTAACTTGATGAAGCCCGTGAATGTGATGTGTGTACAATAGGGAAGGGAAAAGGGATACCTAGTCAGTTGCACAACTGAATGCATTCAACCAAAATGTGTCTGCCACATTTAACCTAACCCCTCTAAATCAGAGAGGTGAAGGGGGCTGCCTTAATCGACGACCACGTCATCGGTGCCCAGGGAGCAGTTGTTGTTCGGGGTTAACTGCCTTGCTCAGTGGCAGAAGGGCAGATTTTTCCACCTTGCCGGCTCGGTCATTCTAACCAGCGACCTTTCGGTTACTATCCCAACGCTCTTAACCACTAGGCTACCTGCCGCAACATGACTGGTAAATGTCAACATCTCTCGAACTTCCCGTTTCTCATTCTATTTTTCTCTCTGTAGGTTCAGTAACCTCGGCATCCTTCATGTCACTAAGAAAGGGGTGGTGGAAGTGTTGTTCAAGAGACTGAGAGACGAGAAGAGGAACCAAAAGGGGCAGCACTACCATTTTACTGGTAAGAGCCTGCAACCCTACTTCACTGTCCTTGAGGAAATCTACTCTGTGAGGGCGGAATCCTAACTTGAGATATACTACGTGAAACCCACATATTTGTGCAAATCGCAATGCATGGTTTACATGTTAGTCCATATAAATCAATGTCTTTGTGAAAACTGCTACAAAAACACCCTCTCTATGTCTATCTCCCACAGATGCAGAGGAACAAGCCATATTGAGAGAAGCCAACGAGCTGGGCAGGATCATGGACCTGAACATAGTGAGGTTAAAGTTCACGGCCTACCTCCAGGACAGTAACGGAGGGTTCTCTAGGGCCCTGAAGCCGGTGGTCTCCAACCCCATTTTTGACAGCAGTGAGTAGAAACTCTCTCTACCTCTGTGTTCTTCAATCCTGGCCCTGGGGACCTACAGGCTTTTGTTTCAGACCAGTACTAACATATCTGATTAAATGAATAAACTAATCATCAAGACCTTGATTAGTTGAATATGTTGTGTTAGTGCTGAAAAATGTACATGTATTACCATTGTCAGTAGTGAACACATTATTATATTTATCTACCCAGAGTCACCCAACGCCTCCAACCTGAAGATCTCCCGTATGGATAAGACCTCTGGGTCTGTGCTGGGAGGGGATGAGATCTTCCTACTGTGTGACAAAGTACAAAAAGGTGAGGGGGTAGTTCAGCCCACACTGATTTTACAATAGTTTGCCAGGAAACAGTTTACACAATTTCATCCATTATCATATTTTGTTCTACTTTTCAGATGATATTGAGATCCGCTTTTATGAGGAGGATGGAAGCTGGGAGGCCTTTGGTGACTTCTCTCCAACTGATGTCCACAAGCAGGTACAGAGTCTTTACTCAGTGTGAAGTGAGAGTGTGTGTCAGGGGGGATTTTGTGTGAGTAATAAGTATTGGTATTCTTGTAAATATTTGGCAACAGTTGACTCCACACCATGTATGATCTTACTCATACCCCTCTCATATATGTCACTGTTTGGGTCCCTACCTGTGCAGTATGCCATCGTGTTCAAGACGCCCCCGTACCACAGCACAGAGATCGATCGTTCAGTCACTGTATTCCTCCAGTTGAAAAGGAAGAAAGTGGGAGACTGCAGCGACCCCAAGCAGTTTACCTATGTTCCTCAAGTTCAAGGTGAGTTAGTCTGCTACTCACAGTCCCTTCTGCAAGAGAGAACAATTATGAAATACAGAGCCAGAGGTCCCATTGGATTGAATCGAACCCTTTTAACTCTTTCTCTTCTCCTCTCCCTCTCTCTTCGTCTCTCTCCATCTCTCCTCTGTGTGTGTAACTTAGATAAAGAGGAGGTGCAGCGTAAGAAGCAGAAGCCCCTCCCCTATAATGACCAATGGAGAGGAGCTGGGGGGGCAGGGAGAGGGGCCGGAGGATTTGGAGGAGCCGGAGAAGGTGGTGGTGAGGAACCTAGATCTACATACTTGAACTCTGAACTCTCTTTTCTGTCAGCCCTTCATCTCGTTGCTATCAGATTAAATGCTGGCCTCATCCGTTAACCCTTGTGACAACTATGTCATCATCACTAAATCATTTCTTTCCTATCCACAGGCTTCCAGTTTAACCAGCAGATTAATGGATCTGGGTGGATGGGGGGTGGATTCACCGGTTTTGGGGGAGGTGGAGCCCAGATGTCAGGCACCACTGCCCTGGCTGAGGGTACCCAGCAGCAGCAGGCAGGAGGGATGGCTGGACAGACGCCAGGACAGACAGCCTCACCACTACAACAGCAACTCTTCCAGATTGGTAAGCCACATTATAGCAGTGCTGGGGCAGGGGAAACTAGAGTTAGCTAGCTAGATGTTGGAGAAATTGTCATAAGAGTTGTGTTATGCTAATGTTGTGACTATCCTGTTGTTTCCAGCTGCCACTCTCCAGAGCAGGGCCACTCGGATGACCAAGCAGACAGCTGGGGCTCTCTTACAGTACTGTACCACTGGGGACGTCCGGGTCCTTCTGGCAATGCAGAGACACCTATGTGGGGTCCAGGATGAAAACGGAGATACGTGAGTCTAACTCCGCCTCTACTGCACATCAGTACAAGTTTTTGAGGATCTGAGTTGAGTGTCTGCCTCCATTATCTATACATTACACTGTACATGCTGTGTGTTTGTATTGAGTTTGCTGTGCTCACTTGTGTGTTCTGTCTCCCCGCAGGCCTTTGCACCTGGCCATCATTCACCAGCAGTCAGCTGTGATCCAGCAGCTGGTTCATACACTCATCACCATTCAGCAACGCAAAGTCCTCGACAAGCTCAACCACCTCAGCCAGGTATTGACCCTTCTGCCACACACCTGGGCTGGACTGAAGTTTAGAAGATGGACTATAGAATATTTGCATACAAACATACAAAGCGCACACAGACTTATTTTTTTGGAAGACTAGAATATGTTTTAGGTCTACCTAGTAGTACAGTTAGGGGTTGTTTATTGGGCTATACCAATAGTTGTTCAATGTTTAAGTGATATTCACAACATGCCCTTGTCTTCCCTCCTGACTGTGTCTGCCATCTCTCTCTGAAGACTCCTCTCCATCTGGCGGTGATCACCAGACAGGTTAAGGTGGTGGATGCTCTCCTGAGGGCCGGGGCTGACCCCAGCCTGCTGGACCGGGACGGCCGGACCCCCCTGCACCTGGCAGCACTGGCCGGGGACGACGTCACACTCCGGGTCCTGCTGGGGCACCTAGGAGAACGCTATACCCACCTGGTCAACATGGTTGACTATCATGGTGAGTTGGGATGGTGGAAAGAAGGGGGTAATCTGAGTTTATTCCGCCCATGAGACTTTAGCATGATAAGTAGACAGTTGGTCTAATTTTAACCCTATGTGAATGATCAACTAAGCAATGGTGCAATTTATTGTTGCGGTTTAGGATTGGGATTCAATCCAATCTGTGTTATAACGCCTTGACATTTAAAGGTCATTTCCGATTGAGCCGGCATATGCAGCAAGCATTTACCGTGAATGTGATCTCCCCGCAAAACGCGGGAACAATGCCTTTTTAAAAGACGCCTTGTCTACAAGCGCGATCGGATTGAATCCCGGCCTAAGACTCACTATGTGCTTATTACTGTAGTAGACGGTATTCATCTCTCTAAATTCCCTCTCCTTCTCAGGTCTCCATCCTCTCCACCTGGCTGTTCGTAAGGGAGGAGAGCGCTGTCTGCGTCTGCTGGTGGAGGGCGGGGCTAAGATCAACGCCCCCGAGCAGAAGAGCGGATGCTCCGCCCTCCACCTGGCTGTTAGAGAGAACCTTTTGAAAGTGGCCTGCACTCTCATCACAGAGGTACCTTACTTGACGCACAGTGCACACACGCGCCTTATATAAACGGTGCTACTATTCTTACTCAGACTCTGTTATCTAACCTGTGGCGTTCCCTCCTCTCCTGTCCTACAGCTGAAAGCAGATGTAAACGTGTGTACATTTGGATGGAACACTCCTCTCCATCTGGCTGCCAGTCAGGGCTCCCCCACTCTCTGTGCCATGCTCATTGCTGCAGGTGAGATGCATACCCCCTACCAACTATCCAGTGCATGACATATGTACACCATGTTTTTACCTCAGTCAGTTACATAGGGGCTACAACGAAGTCAAGATTCAAGTGTGTGAGCAGTCATTTATTGTGGATCACCAGGTTTTTTGCTTTGGAAAAGTGTCTGCTAAATGGCTACTAAATGAACGTGAATAGAACGCAAATAAAGCACTAACGACTTTCCTCTCCTCAGGAGCCGATAAGAATCTGGAGAATGATGAGCCGCTCTTCTTCAGCTCCTCTTCGTCAGATGAGGAGCAGGAGGATGGACCAATAAGAGATTTCAGAGAGTTACAGATCCAACAGCTACCAAACACAACACCACCGTTGGAGAAGGAACAAGTCAACCCTCGTAAGAGACCAGCAACAGGACATACACCCTTTGACCTGACTAAATGTCAAAAGGTGAGATTGATTAGTCTTATCAACCCAACATTTATGTGTCGAAAAAGTGATTAAAACAGAACATGCTGTAGTGTCTGTGGTGTGGATAGAGGCTGTACTGAGGTTGCTGCCATTGAACATACATAAATCTTCCCCTGCTACAGGTGAGAAACCTTCTAGACTCCAGACAGAGTCCCAAGCCCAGCCAACACTCAAGTAAAAAGCCTAAACCAAGCAGCACAGAAGGTAAGAGAACGGTCATACCACCGTTTTGACTCTGAACATTATCTGAGATCTATCCAGTAATCTAACCACTGTTCCCATTCCCCTCAGCAGAAAGTGAGCAGCTAGACAGTGAGACGCTCCATAAACTGTGTGAGCTCCTCAGTCTGGGCGATGTGCCCTGGAGACAGCTGGCAGAGAAACTCAACATGCTCTCACTGGCACACCTGTACCAGGAGAGTCCCTCTCCCTGCTACAGGCTGCTGGAGAATTACAAGGTGAGCAAGGGGGGCTGTGTGCGTCTGTCTAGTAAGGGGGTAAATATTAAGTAAGTATGCTGTTAGAATGGCATGACTGTGCTTGAAGAGAATAAAGCTGATGGTTCCTGAGTGTGTGAGTTGACAGTATCTCTCTCTCTCTCTGTGTGTAGTTGGGTGGCGGTCCAGTGGAAGGACTGGTGGAGGCTCTGCAGTCTCTGGGTCTGACTGAAGGAGTGAGACTACTGAGACGGGCTGAGCTGAGAGAGGACAAACAGAACACAGGTACTAGCGCTAACACACTAAAACAGTCATAAACAATGCCCCAGCACACACATAGACATTATCAGTCTCTCTCTCTCTACCATACACTTATTCCATTGCAAAGACATACTGAATATAGAAGTTCCTTCCCAAATGTTATTTACTCTGTTTATGCCTAATATGAAATGAGACATAATAACCATCCTCACTCTGCCAATCAGATCAGACAGTGGACAGCGGCTTTGGGAGTCAGCCAATGGAGGAGCCAGCCTTGGCCAACCAGTGATCACCAGGAAGGGTGAGGGGTAGGACCAGCTCTGTGGGTGGGACCCTGTGTGAACAAGGTTTCAGTCCAGCATTTCATCTTGATTGAGATATAACAAACCCTGTTCAGCACACCCTATGGGAAACCATTGGGAATCTGATGTCATACCAGAGCCTTTGCTGATGAATGCAGAATTCTCTCTGCCGTGACTGTGCAACATTGACGGGTTGACAACTCAGAATGGATAGAACCTTGTTGTGCATCCAGATAGATGTTCTTGTACATAATTTTTCTCATGCAGACAGTTTGTTTCCTTCAGCTCTCTAAGGAAAACTCAGTCTCAATATGTACAATAATTATAACAGTGGCCTCATATCTCCTTACATTATTTCTGATGGTGAAAGTTGACAAAAGATAATAGGTGTGTCTTTTTAATGGTCCATTGGAGCCTTCCAAAAAGTCAAAGTATAAATAAGAATTTCTAAAATATGCAATGTCAAATTGTTGAATGGAATTATGAATTAATTTCACACAAATATTTATTGGCTGACAATCTTACTAATACTGTGTATTAATTTGGTTTAACATTTAACCAAATATAATTGTACAGCCATATTGCAGATGTATGTGGAAAGTTTGCGAGTGTATTTGCTCTGTAATGTTTTAACTATATCTTGTCGTTGTTGAATTAAATGCATTTTTCTCCTGACACAACGGGGTCTTTTCAAAATGTGTTTATTTTTGTCCTCTATGCCTCCAAAAGATACAAACCATTTAGTATATTTGACTGAGAGCAAAATCTTAGTGTTATTGACAATATGTAGAGCTAATCAAGGAAAATGTATAGAAATAAGTTGCATGTTTTAGCATTCAGTTGCAGTGTGTCTTTGGGGAGTGAGTCCAGTAAAAACCTGTACAGAAATAGCAGTATACATTTTTGACAGTGACAAATACTCAACAAGACCAAGTTAACTGGTAAGCAAATAAAAAGTAAGATATTTTACTTCTCAACACTAGGCCCTAACCCAAAGTGCAAAATGGTGTGATAAGTTATAAACCATGTGTTCAATGACATTAAAGACCTACTCAAAAGTGCCTTGACGCTACTCTAGCCTTTAGGTCTACTGTTGATCTATGGTCCCTCACCATACCACCTCACATATTCACACTGTGGGAGCGAGACTCACCCAAAAGTGATTGTGGCATTCTGCATGACTGAACATATCATGCCTCACCCTGTCATGGTCCCCATAGAATTACACTGACAGCCAATGTTGCTAATTTGAACAACTGGGTTTGAACCCTCTCCTCTGCGCAACACAAGACTGTGTTCGCCCACTGAGCTAAAGCCAAGGTAACAGTTCAAGATGCAAACATATGTCTTTAGGTTTCAGGCAAGGGTACTCATCACAGAACCATCTTCATTACACTAACACATACTTCTGCCATGTTGTGAGGTTACATTCTAACTGCCTAATTCAACAACATAATCATAACACCATCAATCTCATTCTATTGGATCATCTATTTCACCTTGGTCACATTTTAACACGGGAAAGTAAAGCAGTAAGATTTCACTCTGGCTGCGTTTACACAGGCAGCCCACTTCTGAGTTTTTAAATTGTTTATAATTGGTCTTTTGACCAATCAGATCAGCTCTGAAAAATATCTGATGTGAAAAGATCTGACGTGATTGGTCAAAAGACCAATTAGTGGAAAACAATATCATAATTGGGCTGCCAGTGTAAATGCAGCCTCTGGGTCCATGATGACACCAAGATAAATACTGTATCATACAGTCAAGTCACTCTTACCACCTGAGACCATCGTTTCCCATTGGAACAGCACCCTTTCGTGGCCATATTGTGGCATTACTGCACTGGTTTACAGACAACACTGCCAGCCTGAGAAGAAAATGGCTATGCCACACACATTCTATATATTTTTTACACACATTACATTATTTTATACAATATATTGGGTGTGGTAGGCAGTGCCTCTTCATTTTCTTTCATTACAATTCATGATACTGAATTTAAATCAACATTCGAATTAATTTGTCATCACTTTCAAACGAGTGTTTGACATACAGCTGAGATGTACTGTAAACTAAGCTTTCTGTCATGTTTCATTTTCAGTTGTACAAATGCAAAACACCATGTGAATAACATAAGAATAAAAAAAAACAATTGTCTTTTGATATCATAGTGAAGCATGTCCTCGAAGAGTGAGTCATCCTTCTCCTGATATGCATGCAGTTCTCCTACTCTTCAAAGTTAATTAAACTGACAGATAGCCAGCCTGTGTGATCAATCTACTTCATCAACCCATTAGTATGACAAATCACTCGGTGCCATAGCGGATTTGTGTAAAAGGTCTTTAGAAATAATGAGATCCAGCAGAGCTTCACAGTTACTCAAACAGGGCCTGGTTCTGGATCAGTGCAGTTTGTCACAAGAAAAGTCCTTAGAATAACAAAATCATAGCAAAGACTTTGAAAACTAAATTAGTATGTGCATGCAGCATCATAAATTATGTCCAGTAACCTTTATATTCTTTCCATTTTATCATGTCTCATGAAGAATACAGTGTTTCTTCCAGTTTCCTCCAAATGCATCGTGGGTTGGTAGGGGTCCTGACATGGGCACGGGCTCCCTTTAGTCTCCATGAGAACAGTTAGATGAGCTGATGCAGTTCTGTCTCTGTCCCTCTTAGATGGTCGGCAAGAGGTGGGCTGTGCAGTAATGACATAGATGTAATGGATAGATACTGAACTCTCGTGGAGGGAAAACAACCTACACCTCTTAACAAAACCAGATCTAATGGCTGATTTAACGTAATATTCAGATCTCTGTCTCTTATCTGTCAACAAGAATTTGGTCCAAAAGCATTTTCAAATAAAATAAATGTGGATATGACCAGTGATGTAAGACCACACAGAAGTTAGTCATTTGTATAGTAAAATGGGTGTCCACTGTACTGTATCATTAGCCCTGGAGCATCCAGAGTCTGTGGTTTCTCGGGATAGAAGCATGCAACAGGTCTATCCCCGCCATTATCATTCTCCTCCCCACCATTTTCCAGTCATGGAGACAGGGCACACCAGTGGTCCCTGTGTATCGATCAACACGGATAGTACAATCGTTTAAACCACCCTGTCCACCCCAACAGCCTCCAGGGTCCCTCTCACTGTTTGACAGCCTGTCTGTAGCTGTGTCTCTGGGGCTCGGAGCGCTTGTTCTTGCTGCTCCCCCTGGTGCTGGAACTACTGCTGCTGCCCCCACCCTTAGCACTGCTGGCCTGGCTACTGGTGCTGTGCTCCTCCCGCAGAGTGGGGCTGGAGTGGGCCCTCTGGAGACCCCCATCGTCAAAGAGGCGCGACTCGAACAAAGACAGGTCCTCTTCCCCACTCCGGATCTTAGACCTTAGTAGCATGGCGTAAGTCCCATAGCGAGTTTTCTGTGCCAGAGAGAGAGAGAGTACTTGATGTCAAACAGGATTCTGCATTGCTGAGATCAGAGCCATTGTTTGGCAGTAAAGTTTGGCAATCTGTCCTGGAATCTGGCACCAAGCAAAAGCAATCTAATTTCCATTCTGGCTGACCTGGAATGGAATTGTCTTGAAACATTTGGTAGCCAATTTGGCAGCCATTAAAATTCTGAATATCAAACAAACTCAGTCTGCCAAACTCGGCTCGACTACGGCTCTGGCTGCAACTATTCAGTTGTGGCAACTATCAATCCCTATCACTATATTTAACCAGACAACAACAACAACAACAACAATCCCTCACCTCAAATTCCAGGTACTCCTCACGTTGCTTGTGCTCCTCCAGATCACGAACTTTGGCCTTTTTGTCTGGAATTACAGCAGTTAGCTCGTTCAGCTCAGAGGAGATGGCCCGGAAACGTGTCTCATGGGATTTCACTTGTTCCTCCTGTCAGTGCACATGGCAAAGGAGGACCATGAACATAAGGCTACACCAAAGTCAGTAACTCAAACAGAATTCAACATGGAGGCCATTTTAGTTATTTTATGGTTGTAAATAGCAGTTCTTCTCTGTTTTTAACACAAAAAGAGGTATACAGCAGTGTGTGTTTAATGATCTGTCTTTAGTAGACAAGTTTCTACAATTTTTTGGGTTGATCTCTCTACGGTACAGATACTGGATGGCAGTAATGGGTTTGGGCTGGGAGCTAGTATGGGGAAGCAGAGAGAGAGAGAAAGAGAGGTTCATGGTGTGAGTGGAGGCCTCTGTGTACCTGAGACAGTTTGGTGTTGGAGCCTGGCAGCAGCGGGCGGCTGAATTTCTTCTGGGAGCCGATGGCAGCAGGGAAGGGTGGCGCTGAGAACATAGCTGACACTACGTTGATACGGGTGATCCACGACTGCATCTGCTCTGCATTACTGAGATGGAGGACAACAGAGTTAAAATCTGGAGACTATCAGAATAAAGGCCACAATTACCAGCCCCAGAACACAGAAAAAAGGCAACTAATAGAAACAGGCATGTAGACAGGCTTAGGGTCAGTTATCAATTGAAGAAGAGTGACACTTATTTTCAATTAGGACGTTTTTATTAACTTCCTAAATTGAAATGGAATTCATCCCAACCCTGAAAGAAAGCGTGTATCTAGGACATCCCAGACAACTGTGTCCTCCAGGGACACAGAAGTATCATAATCCTCTACCTGAACCTGGGGCTCTATGACAGGGGCACTGCCCACTCTATACTCAATCACTACTGTTTTGGGGGCACTTAGTACAGCTTTAGTACAGTACTGCCTTGTAGACAGCAGAAAGAGTAACGACCAAGGCTAATACAGAGCACAGAATTGGGTCAGATAACTACATTCTTAGTCATATGGAATTAAAGAGGTGGACTTGGTGGAGATAAGAAATGGGTGGAGGAGGGTGGGGATGAGGAATGGGTGGAGGTGGCGGAGGAGGATGAGGAGTCTCACGGTGCTTGGAAGAGGAACACTCTCCAGTCTGCAGTGCGCAGGTAAAACACGTTGGGCCTCTTGCTGTAGTCTGCTGCCCTCATGGCCAGAGAGTGGTGGATGGACACAGCGTTCTTCAGATCCTCTTCAGACAGCTGCTTATCTGGACGGTACTCTCCCTACGGACCAATTAAAGAGCAGAATGCTATCATACACATCCAATAAGAGACTGGGATACAAGGATGGTGGGAGGGGTGTGGTTTGGTGTACCTTCTGCAGGTAAAGGACCAATCCCTTCAGCATGACATAAAACGTCTTCCATCCTCTCTTACCTCGAGGGGCTGAAAAACAGATAATAGAAACAAAGTAAATATCCACTCAGTTTTTGCTGCTCCCAAGTCTGATTTTTAATAAAACGTAGAAATAGTACAGCAATGTTTAGATTGACATGGTCAGATTTATCAACAGTGAAATGGAACATATATGGTTAACATGTGAAAGGTGACAGGGGAGGGTAGAGGGAACCTACTTTTCTTGCCGTCAGAGTCTGCGTGGACCTTCCGCACCAGGAAGCCATTCTTATAGATCAGGGCATCAGGATTCTGGGCCACGCCTAGACCACTGCCGATTCGCTTCATGGTGTGGGAGGCGGAGTCAGTGCGCAAATCGGCCAACTCTGAAAAGGACTTGCGCAACTCCTCCTCGTCGCTATGGAGAGGATACAATTCAAATACAAATGTTACATCACTAATCATCAACAAAACCTGCTAGTCTCAAACTCTTTTAA
The DNA here is from genome assembly GCF_964263955.1 of Coregonus lavaretus. Lineage (NCBI taxonomy): Eukaryota > Metazoa > Chordata > Actinopteri > Salmoniformes > Salmonidae > Coregonus > Coregonus lavaretus. The sequence continues at coordinate 17,793,779 of NC_140023.1, forward strand.
GTAATCTCCTCCAGTTAAGATCTAGTATGAATGAATGATCAGTCCTAATAGCTTGGAGGTGAGAAGGCCATGTCTTAATCCACTCAGCATGCCACTCTTGTGAGAGCCTCTGGATTTCAGGGTCACTGGCTGTCTGTCACCCACGCTGAGAGGTCACATCCCATGATGCTCCCGCTGAGCAGCTTGCTTACATCTTACTGGCGAATCACAGAGAAAGGTTCACCAAGTTTCTAACAACTGAAACCCTGCTCAAAACCCTGCCACTGAACACTGATAGAACTCACTTTGACAAGCATGAACATTATGCCAAACATGGCTAATATCTCATCCAGTCACTTATCATTCAGATATCTATAATTCATTTCTTACATAAAAAATGGTTTTGCTGTAAGAGGAACAATCCTGATCGGTATGAGTGGTGAGTGACTCACTATCTGTTAGATAACAGGTCCTGGCATCTCTTTGACTGACTGTGATGCCCTTTTCCCGTGAACTGAGGGGTCCGAGTGTTCCATGATGCTATAAGAAAGAATCCTACAGTACTGACATTTGGGGAGGATGGTGTCTCCCGCCCACTGAAGACACTGACTGAATGCAGATCAGTACACCAGTGAAGCCTTGCAGCTGCTCCCATAAACATTCATTAATGTATGAGCTTGAAATTGCTGTTAGTCAGAGGGGGAGTGCTGCTGCGTCACACTGTCCTGACTGTACTGTCCTCCTCCTCCATCTCTCTGCTAGACACACTCAGATATGTACATAAAGGCGAATGCAGACACATCGATCTTTAAGATGAAATCATCAACTGTCACAGAAGTCACATATCTATGGACACAAACCAGAAACATGAACACAAACACACATGCATGCACGCAGTCTGCCTATCCTTTGCTTGTGCATGCGGTTCAATCTAACACTCTTTGGTGTGATGCTACCCAGGACCCATGGGATTTGTGTCTTAAAAGTACTCTATCGCTCACCTCCGCTCTCTATCGATCTTTCTTTCATCATATTGCTCACAATCTCTTCTCAAAGCCATAGCCTGCAGGTATCATGCATTATGATGCAGTTATAATGCATTGTAAGACTTATCATAAGGATGTGTAACCCCCTTATAACGTCTTATATAATCACCTCGTGATTTTGACAAAATAACAGCCAATTTGAGTCAGTTGCAATATTAATGCATAAAGACAATACAATAAGCTTTTATGTTAGAAATAAAGGTTTATAAAATGCTTATAAACAAGTTATAAATTATACCCGCAGGTAAAATGTTTAGTGTTACAAAATGTTATCAATTTAGCTTTAAAAAGACACTGCATAGACTGAGAAACTAACCACTTGTGTTGCAGCTGCTAGGTATATTCTGAACAGTGAACCGACCACTCAGCACATACTGTACTATACACCAAAGCTCTCATCTGTTGCTAAGTAACTGCTGACCTCTCTGAATCCACAAGAGCAAGTAGTGGAGAGGAGAGGTGCAGAGAGAGAAAAACAGGGCGAGGGAGGCGAAAGTGAAATACAGAGCAAGAAAGAGAAAAGGAGAGAGGGGAGGCTACAGGCAGAAAAACAAGGATAGAGCAGAGAATAGAGAGCAAGGCACATGGTGAGCGTTTGGATGTTGGGACTGGGAAGATTAAATCAGTGGTGCAGAGTGAACGGGAATGTGAGAGAAGATGCTGCTCCCATTGCTCTCCTTCAGAGGCTGACTGAACCCCTAAAAGTGTGTGCGTGCTGTATGTGTTTGCGTGTGCATGTTTGCGCTTTAGAATTGGAGTGAGACATTGACCTGTAATTACAGAGAGGCAAGTAGGGACATGTATCCATGGCAACAAAGTCTGGATTGCTTATGTCTTCAATTAGGGGCTCAGGGCATCACAAAGACTAGTTCCAGAATAGCAACCCTTGGCGCACACACAGTCTGGCAAATGCTACCGGGGCACAATTGGTAGTTGATTCTATAGGGGGAAAATTGCTTGTAGACAGATTTCAAGTAGATTTGCAGTTAATTCCAATAATGAATATCTGATATGCTGAGAGCCTTTTTCAATCCAACACATTTTGTAACATTGAGATAATTAATCCAAATAGGATATGAATCATTATTCAGGAAACCTTAAACAGCAGTTTTAATTGAATGAGGCAAGAATACACAAATAAAGTCAGACATACACGTATGCCCATAGTTTCATGAGAACAAAAACATCCTTCGTATGCAAAGAGCACTTACATGGTCCACTGGAGCTTCTCATTTCTGATGGAGTTGTACAAGGCCTACAGAAAAAGACAAGACAAAACAAACGTCACACATTTGAAAAACGTGTGCGTGTGTGTGTGCGGATGTGCGGAATATGTAATGAGTGTGGAGGGACCGTTGGGCATCCTACTACTTGTGTGACAACAATCAATAGAAGTCCTGAATAAACCAGTTCACATTGATCATATTAGTCACATTAACCACAACAAGCCTGCTGTTTCGACCAAATTAAACCACACAAATGTACCCTGCATTTTCCAAGCTGTGCCTTCTTCTTGCGGGCCTGTGGGTGGTTCTGTCCATCCTGGGACCTTCCCAGCAGGTCAGGGAAGGACAAGGGTTTGAGGGAACGAGAGCGAGGGGCGCGGGGGTAGCGGAAGGGGTCCATCACCCGGAAGTCCCGCCGAACACGCACAGAGCAAAGAGAGCGGGAGCGATTCCGCCCATCAGAGTGGATGCTGTTTACACCAATCATGATAATGCACAAATGGGAGCAGAGTCCGGAGGATAAGAGATTGTAGAGGGATGGATAATGCGAGATAATCCCTTTTCTCTCCACGGATTCTGTATATGGCCTCTTTCGAAGCTTAACACCAAAACGTAGAGATTCAGTTGAAGGTAAAGATAGGAGAGCGAGAGAGAGGTGGCTCTCAGACACTTTGCCACTGGTGGTTGACAACGGGGGTCTGTCTTACGAACAGCGCTTCACTGGACTATTGAGGAAACTACTGATTAGGTTAACATGGGCCTCAAGCCCTCCGATGGGACTCCAGTTCCTGCATAATGGATCCATATGCATTCATTATGTATGTATGGAGAAACAGTGGTGTGCAACTGCCTCTTGCTGTGGCATCATTCTGTGTCAAGTCTATGAAGGTGGAGGTCTTTCTGGAAGGATGTAATGCAGTTGCCAATATGCTATTCAAGAGCTGGTACATACATACAGATCCACCATACACTCCGTAACAACTAATGATACTCAAGAGTCACACAAAACACACAGACCTATGCACTTACATACACACACAGGTGAACAACATCCCAGTTAACGAGGCCGAAGGATGACTAGACGACCATAACAACCATGAGACAGCAGTGAGCAAGCGAGCAACTGAGTTCACCCGCACATACATCAGCACACACACTCCCAACACACACTCACACACTCCCAACACACACTCACACACTCCCAACACACACTCACACACACACCAAACCAGATAGAGCGGGTGGAGGGAGAGAATTCCACCCACTCACTTGCAGGCAAGCTGTCAAAGAGAACGCTCAAACTGACGCCACCTCACGTCCTATTGGAACTAACAACATGTATCCAAGGCTTGACAATACAGATGCTGTATCCAAGGCAGTACAGATGTTGGAGACTCGGACTATCCTGTTGCTCTCTAATAATGACAGGCTGGTGGCTTGATGATGAGGGACTGAACAGGTCCCCTCCCTCGCTCTCTCTCTCCCTCTCTCTTTGTTCTGTCCGTTCCTAGATCCTCTCCTCTTTACTGGTTCGTCTTCAAACTTGTAAATAGTTCTCACGCATCCACTTATTTCTTCTCCGTATGCGTCAATCTCTATTTCCCTCCGAAAATCCCTCTATATGCGAGTCGGGAGAGAATATTGCGTCTGTGCTTCGCACTCCTTTCATCTCCCTCTTTTCAATAACTGCTGTTCTATTTCCCTGTGTGCTGCAGATGAAAAAACAGACTGAATCACAGTGACAAAAGAAAGCTAATGATGAGAACCAAGAGCTCCCTCTCTCTCCTCACTCTCTCCCTCCCCTCTCTTTTTCCATATCTCTCCCTCTCTCTCTCTCAATGCGCATTTCTCTCCGGCTGAGCAGCAAATCCCGGTTCATGTTTCTGTTCAGATCCCTCCCTCCTTTTAGTGTCAATCATTTGCCTCCATATCACTGTTTTCTTAAAATGCAGGTATTTTTCACACTCCATTTCCACCAGTCTAACAGTGTAAAAGAAAGGAATGCTCAGTCCAGGTACAATTATGATGTACAATGGTGCCTTTATAATACAGTAATTAATAGTCTTTGGAAGAAATCTGCCTTCCAGATAATGCAACTATTTTGTGGGCTGAGATGTAGGCTATACAAAGAGGACAGAAAATGATAACCTATGGGATGAGGAATGTATAGAACATAATGTAAAACCATTAAACAGAAACTCACTGCGAAATGCGCACGCACAGGCGCACGCACACACGCACGCACACACGCGCCAAAATAATCATAAACTCCTGATTGAGAACTAACATTTCCAGGTCACTGAATAATCCTCTGGAAGGTAGCCTGTCAGATAGAGATCTCTCACAGTCTGGTCGGTCCACTGGGATGGTAGGGGGGTTGACATTCATACAGAGGTGCTATTCCATCCAGCCCAAAATGAAAAGGAGCAGCGGTCTTATCAGAGGATAGTTCTGCTTATTTACTCAGCAGCTCTACCAAAATTTGTTTGACATTTATCAGGCCCGTGTTCAGCAGCACTACTCTCTCTGACCTTACCCATCCACTCTCCTGCACCTGTTCCTCTACCTCTTGTTAAGACTGGCCTTGCTCTTACCTTGTTTCAACTCATCTGTTTGTTTCAACTCATCTGTTTGTTTCTAGTCCAATCCAGCGGAATACAATTAAGAAAATGGAAGGAGCTCCTAAAATGATTGCTCAAAAAGTAATAGCCTGATTATACATGATACATCATATTGAGTAGTGTGTCTCTTCCCCCTCATGAGACAGTCTGCACCTGAAGTAATGTTCTTTCTCAGCATTGCAAAGCCATCAGTGTCTTAGCGCTTATAGCACTGATGGATTTGGCTACATTCAACCGGAGGCTAAAATACAAAGGAATTCATCATGTTGACAGGGCTTTACTTCTTACCCTTACACAGTTTTTTGCCTGAGTTCAATTGCTCTGCCTCAAATTGACCCCCTATGCACTTGAAAGGATTGGATAGGATTGGATACCTAGCCTAGAGGTTAAGGTGGAGCCATTTCCATACTGCTTATACCGATCCTACCTTTTCAGATCTACATAACTGCATACAAGGTAGGGGAAGTGGTTGTTTTGGGATTGGGCATATATATTTTAGGGCAGTCTATCTAAATCAATCTGATCAATCTATCCCATTGAAGTGGATATTCCGGGTCTGAACAGTGTGACATGCTGCTTGTGGGAAGCAAAGTGAACCTCTCCACTGTAATGAGTTGTGTTAATATGCACCACAGCAACAGAGAACTATGCCCTTGGCACCCAGAGAAAAACATGGAAATGTACACTTTATTATTTTATTTTAGTCATTTAGCAGACACTCTTATCCAGCGCGACTTACAGTAGTGAGTGCATACATTTTCATACACCACACTGTCCGCATTAGCATTACCCACATAATCACCACCCAACAGACACATTAACATTACTGTACACAAAATACTGACAACAAGGTTATGAAAAGAGAGGATATGGAGAATAATATGGAGAGGAAGAAAGAGAGCGAGTCAAAGAAAGAGAAAGAAAGGGAGGAAGCAGCGAGTGAGAAAGACACAGAGAGTGATTTGTAACGCCTGTCTGATAACGTCATGACAAAACGCTCATCACAGCAGGGGGTACCATGTGACAGCCAAATTCCCATTTCCTGAGAGGCCTGTCCTCCCTCTCACCCATCACCAGTCATTTACCATATGAGCCCTGCCCCATTGACTACTGTACTGTACCAGCCTCCTCTCTCTGCACCAATAGACACAGACACACACCTGTTGACCTAGACAATCTCTCTGAGTGTTGCTTTAATACCCCTAACAGACCAGCACAATCCATTACAGAGGGAGAGATGGATGATGAAAGACGGATGGATGGATGATGAAAAACATCAGATGGATGAAGATACAGTATGATGAAGAGATGGATATGTCAATCGGTCAGTCGGTCGTGAAAGATAGTGGCGCAGAAGAGAAAAAACAAAAGGTGGATTGCAGAGCGTCCCGTAATATTTCATCATTGTGATATCTCAGCTGTGCTATGAAAAGTTAACAGAGAGTCTGAGGAGGAACAACGTTTGACCATCTCTGTGGGCAGCTGGGCTGAGCTCCCACAGAGGTAGGTGGAACAGAGAGGTAAGAGGAGCAACAGAGGTATACGACAGAGGGAGAGAGAGAGAGAGAGAGAGAGAGAGAGAGAGAGAGAGAGAGAGAGAGAGAGAGAGAGAGAGAGAGGAATAGATACAGTTCATAAATGAAATGGAGAATGAGGGAAGAATACAAGCAGGCAGATGGAAAATGTTCTACCATGCGTTCATGATTTGTAACAGACTGAGTAAGAGAGACTGAAAAACACAGGAGGGAGGGAGATGAAAACAAGGGAGTAGGAGGTGATGCTGTTCACAGGAGTGAGGCAGAGAGTGAGAGGACGGGAGAGAGAGTGGAAGGGCAAGAGGAGGGAGAGAGAGTGGGAGGTAGAACATCTTGACTCGCTCTCTCTGATCTACACAATATGGTGCTGTTAACAACAGCTCAGACGTGGTCAACAGACCACATTAAAATCCTTTATAAAAGACAGAAACCCCCTTCCACTACAACAGGAAAAAAATACGTAATGCTGGCTCATGCATGTAAAAGGACACTTCTATCTGAGGGTGAGAAACATTACGTCTCTCTAACAGCCTTCAGGACATGCCTCTCTCGATATCATCTGAGCTGGCTTGCCAGTCAGTGGACTAAGTTACTCTGATGTCAACCAACAATCTGGAGAAAAAAAAAAAACGGTTTTCTCAACAGACTGACTGAAACCGGATCATGGATATCAAGAGATCATGTGGTCAAATAGAGGTCCTGCAGCTAAACCAATGGTCCCACTGTGTGCATGTGTGTGTTCAACACATCTAGCTATATAGTTTCTACTGTATATTTTAACTAATTCAACAGACCTTGAGCAGTTCTCTAGGAAAATCCTTTCCATCGTTTAGCCCTTCCAGGTTGCCGATGAACTGCAGGATGGACATCTTCTTGCCAATATTCTGAAGAGAGAAATAAGCACCTTTATTCACACTGTCTGCTTAAGGACCCCTCGAAGAACAACTTTAGGTCTGTATTTATATGTTATAGGGTATATGTTATGTATTTATAAGCTATAACCAGGGCCCAGAAGTTTTCCTGTTCAGGCCAATGGTCTATCTTTTTGACCAGAGAACTTCCAGCTCTTTACCCACATTCCAACATGTGCCCTCCACAGCCCTCTGGCCCCTGGCTCACCCACAGTTACTCACGTGGCCATGCAGGTCTGTGTTGAGCAGCATCAGGGCACAGGTCAGAGTGTGGACACTGTCTAAAACAGGAAGAGAGAGAGAGAGAGAGAGAGAGAGATGTTTCAGTGAGTTCTAGTGCAATATCAGCATAAGAGTGCCCCACAGTGGCATATATCGGTAATATGTCTCTTTGTTAAAAAGCCTTAAACTGTAACCACTTCTTACCTTCAGAAGGTATTGCATTGGGGTTGCATTGTAGATATCTCCTAGAGAAGTGGGCCAGCACCCGCTCTCTCTCTTGTGTCTCTCCAATGAGGGCAAACTCCCTCAGGAAGGCTCTGTGGAAGACATACAGCATTGTGAGTGTTCACCATTCATTCAAAAAAATAACTTGGACATTATGGTACATATTTTGACAATTTCCACTGAAAGAGATCTCACCGTAGTGCCTGGTCAATAGTAAGGCCTGAGAAGTTGAAGTAACTGAGATATTCCTCTGCCACCATCCGACTAAACTCATTACTGCAGAATGACAAAATACAGACAATTAGACCAGTCAAACCAAAGATATCAAAACAGTCTTTTACTGTAATTATCTATTGTATTAAGCAACACATATACGAGAACACGCATATACGCACACACAGTGGTGGAAAAAGTATCCAATTGTCATACTTGAGTAAAAGTAAAGATACCTTAATAGAAAATGACTCAAGTCAAAGTCACCTAGTAAAATACTAATTGAGTAAAAGTCTAAAAGTATTTGGTTTAAAATATACTTAAGTATCAAAAGTAAATGTAATTGCTCAAATATATTTATGTATCAAAAGTAAAAGTATAAATATTTTCTAATTACTTACACTACCAGTGAAAAGTTTGGACACACCAACTAATTCAAGGGTTTTTCTTTATTTTTACATTGTAGAATAATAGTGAAGACATCAAAACTCTGAAATAACACATATGGAATCATGTAGTAACCAGAAAAGTGTAAAAGAAATCAAAATATATTTTATATTTGAGATTCTTCAAATAGCCACCCTTTGCATTGATGACAGCTTTGCACACTCTTGGCATTCTCTCAACCAGCTTCATGAGGTAACCTGGAATGCATTTAAATTAACAGGTGTGCCTTCTTAAAAGTTAATTTGTTGAATTTATATCCTTCTTAATGCATTTGAGCCAATCAGTTGTGTTGGGGGGGTGGTATACAGAAGATAGCCCTATTTGGTAAAATACCAAGTCCATATTATGGCAAGAACAGCTCAAATAAGCAAAGAGAAACGACAGTCCATCCATTACTTTAAGACATGAAGGTCAGTCAATACGGAATATTTCAAGAACTTTGAAAGTTTCTTCAAGTGCAGTCGCAAAAACCATCAAGCGCTATGATGAAACTGGCTCTCATGAGGACCGCCACAGGAATAGAAGACCCAGAGTTACCTCTGCTGCAGAGGATAAGTTCATTAGAGCCTCAGAAATTGCAGCCCAAATAAATGCTTCACAGTGTTCAAGTCACAGACACATCTCAACATCAACTGTTCAGAGGGGACTGTGTGAATCAGGCCTTCATGGTCGAATTGCTGCAAAGAAACCACTACTAAAGGACACCAATAATAATAATAAGAGACCTGATTGGGCCAAGAAACACGAGCAATGGACATTAGACCGGTGGAAATTTGTCTAAATTGGAGATTTTTGGTTCCAACTGCCGTGGCTTTGTGAGACGCGGTGTGGGTGAAAAGATGATCTTTGCATGTTTATTTCCCACCGTAAAGCATGGAGGAGGAGGTGTTATGGTGTCGGGGTGATTTGCTGGTGACACTGTGAGATTTATTTAGAATTCAAGGCACACTTAACCAGCATGGCTACCACAGCATTCTGCAGCGATACGCCATCCCATCTGGTTTGGCTTTAGTGGGACTATCATTTGTTTTTCAACAGGACAATGATCCAACACACCTCCAGGCTGTGTAAGGGCTATTTTACCAAGAAGGAGAGTGATGGAGTGCTGCATCAGATGACCTGGCCTCCACATTCCCCCGACCTCAACCCAATTGAGATGGTTTTGGATGAGTCAGACGGCAGAGTGAAATAAAAGCAGCCAACAGGTGCTCAGCATATGTGGGAACTCCTTCAAGACTATTGGAAAAGCATTCCAGGTGAAGCTGGTTGAGAGAATGCCAAGAGTGTGAAAAGCTGTCATCAAGGCAAAGGCTGGCTTTTTGAAGAATCTCAAATTTAAAATATATTTTTATTTGTTTGTTTAACACTTTTTTGGTTACTATCCATATGTGTTATTTCATAGTTTTGATGTCTTCACTATTATTATACAATGTAGAAAATAGTAAAAATAAAGAAAAACCCTTGAATGAGTAGGTGTCTCCAAACTTTTGACTGGTACTGTATATTAAGCAAACCAGGCGGCACAATTTTCCAGGGGGACACTCCAACAATTAACAAATGATGCATTTGTGTTTAGTGAGTCGGCCATATCAGAGGCAGTAGAGAGGACCAGGGTTGTTCTCTTGGTAAGTGTGTGAATTGGACACATTTTCTGTCCTGCTAAGCAGTCAAAATGTAACGAGTAGTTTTGGGTGTCAAGCAATGTTCCCTCTAATATTTTTCAGCCCTGAGCAAATTTCAGGTCTACTGAGCACAAACCTGAACCTTGTGAAATTTCTGTGCAACTTCTGGCGTGTTTACTGTGAACACTGAGGCTGTACCTGCTTTAATTTACTGTTTAACTGTGGCCAAGTAGGCTACTGTGGCTTTTTGATCATAATGTAGGCCTACCAGAGTGGCCTACCATAAAAAACAATGGAGAAAATGTATCACATAACATTTTAACATGGAAATAGTGGTTCTATCATTCAGCCTACAGTAGCAGCCAATGTGTGGTGTTCAATGTAGGCCTATATTCCATGAGATTTTTGAAAAAAACATGCAGGGCTTGACATTAACCTGTTTATCCACTTGTCCTTCAGACAAGGAGGTGACTGAACATTTTGTTGTGTTGTTTGATGCAAGAAACCACTTTACAAAATAAAATGCATTATTATTCTCATACCATTATTACAGAGAATCAGACAAGTTATGCTACCGTCTGCCTATTGGCTACTTAAGTTATCCAAGCCGGTCTCAAAATACAACACTGCCCCTTTAAGACATAAAAAAAAGCTCTTTACTTGACTCGCTTTTCAAAGATGGCTAGAAATGTACATGTTTTGTGCTCTTGTAGGAAGCAATCACTCCCACATTGTTGACTACAAATTAGCTATAACTGGGCTAATAACTCACTAACTAGCAAAAAATATAAACAAATGTTAACGTGGCTACATGCAGCTCTGGCTTTGATCTCAAAACAAGCACATACTAATCACAACCTCATGCTGTAAAACAGTCCAGTTCAAAGTGAATGGCACAAATCCATATATGGCAATGGTAATTTGCATATAGGCCTACTGCAGCTCTGATTGGTTATGGCGCACCGGTGTGTAGAATATGGGCATGAGTCGCAATAGAATCCTACTCCGAGGAGTGTTAACTAACAGGGAAAACTCTAGAAAGTTGAGTGAAGTTCAAACTTGTGCAGGCTGATTTTTCTTCAAGCGGCAGTCCATGGGGAGCTGCCCTGGAACATTGGTGTCAAGGGAAATGTATGGAGTAAAAAGTACATTATTTTCTTTAGGAATGTAGTGACGTAAAAGTAAAAGTTGTAAAAAAATATATAAATAGTAAAGTACAAATACCACAAAAAACTATTTAAAAAGTACAATCTTAAATGGTCTACCCACACAGACAGTGTGGTGTTCGACCTCAGGTGGCTGAAGAAATTTGGCTTGGCCCCTAAGACCCTCACAAAATTTTACAGATGCACAATTGAGAGCATACTGTCGGGCTGTATCACCGCCTGGTACGGCAACTGCACCGCCCGCAACCGCAGGGCTCTCCAGAGGGTGGTGCTGTCTGCCCAACGCATCACCGGGGGCACACTGCCCTCCAGGACACCTACAGCACTCAATGTCACAGGAAGGCCAAAAAGATCATCAAGGACACCAACCACCCGAGCCATGGCCTGTTCACCCCAGTATCATCCAGAAGGCGAGGTCAGTACAGGTGCATCAAAGCTGGGACCGAGAGACTGAAAAATATCTTATATCTCAAGGCCATCAGACTGTTAAATAGCCATCACTAGCTGGCTACCACCTGGTTACACAACCCTGCACCTTAGAGGCTGCTGCCCTATATACAGCGAGGGAAAAAAGTATTTGATCCCCTGCTGATTTTGTACGTTTGCCCACTGACAAATAAATGATCAGTATATAATTTTAATGGTAGGTTTATTGGAACAGTGAGAGACAGAATAAAAACAAAAAAATCCAGAGAAACGCATGTCAAAAATGTTATAAATTGATTTGCATTTTAATGAGGGAAATAAGTATTTTACCCCCTCTCAATCAGAAAGATTTCTGGCTCCCTGATGTCTTTTATACAGGTAACGAGCTGAGATTAGGAGCACACTCTTAAAGGGAGTGCTCCTAATCTCAGTTTGTTACCTGTATAAAAGACACCTGTCCACAGAAGCAATCAATCAATCAGATTCCAAACTCTCCACCATGGCCAAGACCAAAGAGCTCTCCAAGGATGTCAGGGACAAGATTGTAGACCTACACAAGGCTGGAATGGGCTACAAGACCATCGTCAAGCAGCTTGGTGAGAAGGTGACAACAGTTGGTGCGATTATTCGCAAATGGAAGAAACACAAAATAACTGTCAATCTCCCTCGGCCTGGGGCTCCATGCAAGATCTCACCTCGTGGAGTTGCAATGATCATGAGAATGGTGAGGAATCAGCCCAGAACTACACGGGAGGATCTTGTCAATGATCTCAAGGCAGCTGGGAACATAGTCACCAAGAAAACAATTGGTAACACACTACGCCGTGAAACACTGAAATCCTGCAGCGCCCGCAAGGTCCCCCTGCTCAAGAAAGCACATATACATGCCTGTCTGAAGTTTGCCAATGAACATCTGAATGATTCAGAGGAGAACTGGTTGAATGGGTTGTGGTCAGATGAGACCAAAATGGAGCTCTTAGGCATCAAAGTGTCTCCGGACCGCTCCTGTCTCAGCCTCCAGTATTTATGCTGCAGTAGTTTATGTGTCGGGGGGCTGGGGTTAGTTGGTTATACCTGGAGTACTTCTCCTGTCTTATCCAGTGTCCTGTGTGAATTTAAGTATGCTCTCTCTAATTCTCTCGTTCTCTCTTTCTCTCTGAGAACCTGAGCCCTAGGACCATACGTCAGGACTACCGGACATGCTGACACCTTGCTGTCCCCAGTCCGCCTGGCCTTGCTGCTATTCCAGTTTCAACTGTTCTGCCTGCGGTTACGAAACCCCTACCTGTCCCAGACCTGCTGTTTTCAACTCTTAATGATCGGCTATGAAAAACCAACTGAGAGACCTGAGCCCTAGGACCATACGTCGGGACTACCGGCCGTGGTGACTCCTTGCTGTCCCCAGTCCGCCTGGCCTTGCTGCTATTCCAGTTTCAACTGTTCTGCCTGCGGTTATGGAACCCCTACCTGTCCCAGACCTGCTGTTTTCAACTCTTAATGATCGGCTATGAAAAGCCAACTGAGATTTATTCCTGATTATTATTTGACCATGCTTGTCACTTATGAACATTTTTGAACATCTTGGCATGGTTCTGTTATAATCTCCACCCGGCACAGCCAGAAAAGGACTGGCCACCCCTCATAGCCTGGTTCCTCTCTAGGTTTCTTCCTAGGTTTTGGCCTTTCTAGGGAGTTTTTCCTAGCCACCGTGCTTCTACACCTGCATTACTAGCTGTTTGGGGTTTTAGGCTGGGTTTCTGTACAGCACTTCGAGATATTAGCTGATGTACGAAGGGCTATATAAAATAAAATTGATTGATTGATTGATCAACTCAACTCGGCGTGTTTGGAGGAGGAGGAATGCTGCCTATGACCCCAAGAACACCATCCCCACCGTCAAACATGGAGGTGGAAACATTATGCTTTGGGGGTGTTTTTCTGCTAAGGGGACAGGACAACTTCACCTCATCAAAGGGACGATGGACGGGCCATGTACTGTCAAATCTTGGGTGAGAACCTCCTTCCCTCAGCCAGGGCATTGAAAATGGGTCGTGGATGGGTATTCCAGCATGACAATGACCCAAAACACACGGCCAAGGCAACAAAGGAGTGGCTCAAGAAGAAGCACATTAAGGTCCTAGAGTGGCCTAGCCAGTCTCCAGACCTTAATCCCATAGAAAATCTGTGGAGGGAGCTGAAGGTTCGAGTTGCCAAACGTCAGCCTCGAAACCTTAATAACTTGTAGAAGATCTGCAAGAGAAGTGGGACAAAATCCCTCCTGAGATGTGTGCAAACCTGGTGGCCAACTACAAGAAACGCCTGACCTCTGTGATTGCCAACAAGGGTTTTGCCACCAAGTACTAAATCATGTTTTGCAGAGGGGTCAAATACTTATTTCCCTCATTAAAATGCAAATCAATTTATAAAATTTTTGACATGCGTTTTTCTGGATTTTTTTGTTGTTATTCTGTCTCTCACTGTTCAAATAAACCTACCATTAAAATTATAGACTGATCATTTCTTTGTCAGTGGGCAAACGTACAAAATCAGCAGGGGATCAAATACTTTTTTCCCTCACTGTACATAGACATGTAATCACTGGCCACTTTAATAATGGAACACTAGTCACTTTAATAATGTTTACATACTGCTTTAACTCATCTCATATGTATATACTGTATTCTATTCTACTGTATTTTAGTCAATGCCACTCCGACATTGCTTGCCCTAATATTTACAGTTGAAGTCGGAAGTTTACATACACTTAGGTTGGAGTCATTAAAACTTGTTTTTCAACCACTCCACAAATTTCTTGTTAACAAACTTTTCTGAAAATGATGTCATGGCTTTAGAAGCTTCTGATAGGCTAATTGACATAATTTGAGTCAATTGGAGGTGTACCTGTGGATGTATTTGAAGGCCTACCTTCAAACTCAGTGCCTCTTTGCTTGACATCATGGGAAAATCAAAAGAAATCAGCCTAGACCTCAGAAAAAAACTGTAGACCTCCACAACTCTGGTTCATCCTTGGGAGCAATTTCCAAACGCCTGATGGTACCACGTTCATCTGTACAAACAAAAGTACGCAAGTATAAACACCATGGGACCACGCAGCCGTCATCCCGCTCAGGAAGGAGACGCGTTCTGTCTCCTAGAGATGAACGTACTTTGGTGCGAAAAGTGCAAATCAATCCCAGAACAACAGCAAAGGACCTTGTGAAGATGCTGGATGAAACAGTTACAGAAGTATCTATATCCACAGTAAAATTAGTCCTATATCGCCATAACCTGAAAGGCCGCTCAGCAAGGAAGAAGCCACAGCTCCAAAACCGCCATAAAAAAGCCAGACTACGGTTTGCAAGATCATACTTTTTGGAGAAATGTCCTCTAGTCTGATGAAACAAAAAGAGAACTGTTTGACCATAATAACCATCGTTATGTTTGGAGGAAAATGGGGGACCTTGCAAGCCAAAAACACCTTCCCAACCATGAAGCACGGGGGTGGCAGCATCATGCTGTGGGGGTGCTTTGCTGCAGGAGGGACTTGTGCACTTCGCAAAATAGATGGCATCATGAGGAAGGAACATTATGTGGATATATTGAAGCAACGTCTCGAGACATCAGTCAGGAAGTTAAAGCTTAGTCGCAAATGGATCTTTCAAATGGACAATGACCCCAAGCATACTTCCAAAGTTGTGGCAAAATGGCTTAAGGACAACAAAGTCAAGGTATTGGAGTGGCCATCACAAAGCCCTGACCTCAATCCTATAGAAAATGTGTGGGCAGAACTGAAAAAGCGTGTGCGAGCAAGGAGGAATACAAACCTGACTCAGTTACACCAGCTCTGTCAGGAGGAATGGGCCAAAATTCACCCAACTTATTGTGGGAAGCTAGTGGAAGGCTACCCGAAACATTTGACCCAAGTTAAACAATTTAAAGGCAATGCTACCAAATACTAATTGAGTGTATGTAAACTTCTGACCCACTAGGAATGTAATGAAAGAAATAAAAGCTAAAATAAATCAATCATTCTCTCTACTATTATTCTGACATTTCACATTCTTAAAATAAAGTGGTGATCCTAACTGACCTAAGACAGGACATTTCTACTAGGATTAAATATCAGGAATTGTGAAAACTGAGTTCAAATGTATTTGGCTAAGGTGTATGTAAACTTCCGACTTCAACTGTATATATTTCTTAATTCCATGATTTTACTTTTAGAACACAAGCATTTCACTACACCCGAAATAAGATCTGCTAAATATGTGTATGTGACCAATAGAATTTGATTTGAGCGCTCACGCACACACACACACACACACACACACAGACGAACAGGTATCTATCCTAAATGTAGTGTTCCAGTAAACTCACTTCTTGCTGAGGTGCCTGGCCACGTCAGACTTCCTGAAGCCATCCAGGTTGAAGAGGCGTTTGGCCAGGCGCTTGGCGGCCTGCAGGTCAGCCTTGCTGCCGTTGGCCAGGGCCTCGGTGCTGCCCAGGGCCAAGTGCTCGCCCAAGTCTTGCTGTGGGAACGGGTCTGGAGCCCGGTGGCCTGGCTTCTCCCTGACAGACGACACAAGGAGAGGAGGGATGACTCACATGAGGCTGTTATAGCCCTATTAAAACAGGTAGCTAGGTAACAAATCGATTATACCGGACAGGTTTGGGTCTGTTTAGAATTCAACTGTATTACGTTTCGCCAAACTGTATAATAATAATAAAACTGTCGGTGCCAAACTGTCTTGGCACATAGTAAAGAAGATGATTGGCACTGGCAGGTGCCATATTTAGATCAGATCACTAGCAGGTGCCAAGGTTATTGTCATGGGAAGAGGGCACACAGCCCTTCCATACTTGGCAGAATATAGCCAGTTGTAACAGAACCACTGCTCCAACTGTGCAGCTGTATTATAACCATACAAGCCTTTCAACTTCCATCTATTTTAACATGCAGTACACAGAGATTAACTCTGTTTTAAATCCATTGTCTCCAAGGGAAACAACCGTATATCTTCTCCATTGCTCCACATTTCTTGCACTCATAACACGCAACTGAATTTGTTTATTTACAGCCCCTCCACCTTCAGGCTCTTATTAATAGCAGCAGAGTACGTACATATCCCAACCAGAAGCCATGGATTACAGGCAACATCCGCACCGAGCTAAAAGACTAGAGCTGCCGCTTTCAAGGAGCGGGACACTAATCCAGACGCTTATAAGAAATCCTGCTATGCCATCAGACGAACCATCAAACAGGCAAAGCGTCAATACAGGACTAAGATTGAATCCTACTACACCGGCTCTGACGCTTGTCGGATGTGGCCGGGCTTGAAAACTATTACGGACTACAAAGGGAAACCCAGCCGCGAGCTGCCCAGTGACGCGAGCCTACCAGACGAGCTAAATGCCTTTTATGCTCGCTTCGAGGCAAGCAACACTGAAGCATGCATGAGAGCACCAGCTGTTCTGGACGACTGTGTGATCACGCTCTCCGTAGCCGATGTGAGCAAGCCCTTAAAAAAGGTCAACATTCACAAAGCCGCGGGGCCAGACGGATTACCAGGACGTGTACTCAAAGCATGCGCAGACCAACTGGCAAGTGTCTTCACTGACATTTTCAACCTCTCCCTTACAGAGTCTGTAATACCTACATGTTTCAAACAGACCACCATAGTCCCTGTGCCCAAGAAAGCAAAGGTAACCTGCCCACAAAGCTCATCACCAAGCTACGGACCCTGGGACTAAACACCTCCCTCTGCAACTGGATCCTGGACTTCCTGACGGGCCGCCCCCAGGTGGTAAGGGTAGGCAACAACACATCTGCCACGCTGATCCGCAACACTGGGGCCCCTCAGGGGTGCGTGCTTAGTCCCCTCCTGTACTCCCTGTCCACCCACGACTGCGTGGCCAATTACGACTCCAACACCATCATTAAGTTTGCCGACGACACAACAGTGGTAGGCCTGATCACCAACAACGATGAGACACCCTATAGGGAGGAGGTCAGAGACCTGGCAGTGTGGTGCCAGGACAACAACCTCTCCCTCAATGTGAGCAAGACAAAGGAGCTGATTGTGGACTATAGGAAAAGGAGGGCCGAACTAGCCCCTATTAACATAGATGGGGCTGAACTGCAGCGGGTCGAGAGTTTCAAGTTCCTTGGTGTCCACATCACCAACAAACTATCATGGTCCAAACACACCAAGACAGTTGTGAAGAGGGCACAACACCTTTTCCTCCTCAGGAGACTGAAAAGATTTGGCATGGGTCCCCAGATCCTCAAAAAGTTATACAGCTGCACCATCAAGGGCATCCTGACTGGTTGCATCACCGCCTGGTATGGCAACTGCTCGGCCTCCGACCGCAAGGCACTACAGAGGGTAGTGCGTACGGCCCAGTACATCACTGGGGCCAAACTTCCTGACATCCAGGACCTATATACTAAGCGGTGTCAGAGGAAGGCCCACAAAATTGTCAAAGACTCCAGCACCCAAATCATAGACTGTTCTCTCTGCTACCACACGGCAAGCGGTAACGCAGCACCAAGTCAAGGACATGTAAATGTGCTGGAGAATTTCTAGAAAAAAGTCCATGCACAGTGCTTTAGTAATAAGCTATTTCCTAGTGGAAAATATGTATGCAATGATATGAGTCATGTATGGAAAGGATAAATCACCATAATGTCAATTAATTATCTATAAAAAAGAGAGTTGTTTCAAAGGATAAACATTTCCATTCACATCTACAAACTATACCCACAATAGTCACAAAGCAAATTGACTTAAGTTAGACTTATGTCTCTGCAGACATTTGAGAAAATAATCGGAGAGCCCCTTTAAGAGCGTGGATGGAACTGTCAGCAAATCCTTCCTACAACAACATGGTAGAGAGTCCATTCATCGCAGAAATGCCCATGCATTTACAGTGGGTGAATCCCCATCGAGATAAGATGAAGTAATCTGCCCTACCAAATGAACAGCGTGGTCCTTTGGTTAGTGGTCCACCTTGCTTTTCGCCAAGAGAGTTCCTCCTCAAACGCATGACTCCTTTCAAACCTCCACAGCAAGGTAGCAACCCATCTCAGGATAAAGAACACCCCTATTTATTGGTTGTGTTTGGTTTATTCCACCGGCCCTTTGGGTCACCCCCTCTGACAGAATGGTCCACCACAAAGGAGGCGGGTGGGGAGATAAGTAGCAGGGGGCTGAGTTTGTTTATTCTTAAAACAATGTGTTTATGATCCACTCCTCCACAGAAAGGGAGAGAGAGAGAAAGACTCCCAGACTTATTTTCCAGGGTGTGGCGAGGAAGCCAGTGTTCTTTTCAGGGACGATAGCAGGAGTGGCCGGCGGACATTTCATTCAACAGCGTCCATGGAGAGACAGAGCTCTATAGAAAAGTCTCAACATTTAAACCAGACCACAGCCTTGAGCCTTTATATTAACACCAGGTTATGTCCTTAACTTTACAGTTGATTGTAAAGTTGGTTGTAAAGTTATACAAATTGGCTCTATCGCAAGCCAACATCTTATGTCCCCAAAACAGCAGTTTCATAAACTGGTTGTGCTGCATCATGAGAACAGTCAACCTTCTTTGGTTGTAGGTTATTATAGTAACTGAATAACTCCCCCCTCCTAGGTGAAGCCAAGGCTGCTGATCTGAGAACACTGTAGGTGAGCCTCTGTCGTAAGGACTAGAGCCAACAGGTATTAATCACTCTATTAATAACACCATGAGGTGCCACATAGTTTCTCTGAACACACACTGTCACGCTCACCCTGTACATCAATGTAATGTACAGCACCCATTTCTTACCAGACACTGTATAACACTGTCCAGCCAGCTAAGAGTCACAGCAACACAGATAATCAGCTCACACTTAAACATTTCATAACATTAGACCATTCATAACAATGTAAAAAGCACATGATAAAGTCAACCTCTGCTGTCCATAACACTGTTAAGGTCCACACACCTCTGACAAACAGACAGAAAGCAGGACAGGCAGATGGAGGTAGGTATAGTACAGTGGGGAACTCACCGGTAAATGGCTGGGTAGGGGGCATACAGGTACCCGTCTTCCAAAGCCCCGCCCCCCCAGCAGAGCAAATGCCATGTTGACAACATGCGTGCCATGTTGTCCCCAGAGCCCTGCCCCTTTCACACCCAACCACGGCACTCCGCGGTGAGGTAACCCTGCCAGTCAACAGTCTGTCCCACTGACCACATCGATCCTCCAGCCACACACCCGACACTGCACTGCTCTCAGCCTGAGCCTAGCAGAGCCTCATGGTGCATTTCACAACATGTTCTCTTCCATTTCCCCTCCTTTGTGTCTGGATACTCTCTTTGCCTTATTTGGCGCCCTAATCTGTTGCTGTCCTCCCCTGCTGTCCCGTCTGCCACTCTCTCTTTAACTCTCTCGCTCGCTTTGTCAGTTCCTCCCTCTCCGGCTCCCTGTAGCAAAGATGGTGGATAAATTAAGATAGTTCACACAGGCCACAGAGTTTCTAAACCACCACAGAGTTTCAAACTGTAGTGTCTTTGCTTAGGCCGTTTACTAAATAAAATAAAACAATTCGTTCCGGTCTACTTAACTGGGTGTGAATGAAATAGCAGCTGGGTCTGGTCTACTTAGTTCATTGAACCAGAAAAAAACAGAGTGGGGTGTCTCGCTTCCTCTTCCGTCTCTGCCTGTAGCTCTTGTTTTGAACTCTGAAGTATCCAAGCCAGTGTGGACACAGTATGTGGTAATAGTTTGGCAGGATCTTTGTTGAACTCAAAGTTACACTCGGCCAGTCTCAGCCTTTCACTGCCCTCTCGCTCTGTCTTTATCCGTCATGTGCCTCTCTCTGTGGATGGCTCATCAGCTGGGCTATTTTTTATTGCTGGAGAAAGCATGCATTTCCTCTCTCCATGGCTGCAATCCCACCTCCCTTCCCCTCTCTCTTCTCTTCCTCTCCCCTTCCCTCTCTCCCACTGATCCCACTTTCTATGTTTCTAACCTACTTACTGTTTAGAGAGAGCTCCTCTCTCTCTAAACAAATACACATGTAGCCTATCAGATTTAAATCACAGAACAGTTTCAGTAAAACTCCAGTGTGTCAGTGTTGCAGGAAAGCCAAACAAACGGAAATGAAAGATAATCAAAGTAGCATACAACAATGACATCACACAGACTGATGATACCAGATCTATTCCTTTACTAATAAATATATTTCATATTTACCATAGAACAGACCTTATGGTTTTACTAATTCATATTTTAAAATCATTGTTGACATGGCTTCTGGCACAAAAGGTAAAGAGTCTAGCCAAAGATAAGACTCCTTCCAGACCACTCAGTCCAACAAATCTGGCCGTAGAACAATGGGTCTCTTGTTGTCTTGTGGATCAAAAGCCAACTGAAGTGAACTTGATATCCTCAAAGTCAATTTGTAACACATCTTTAAATTAGCTTTTGATTCAATCAAACTGCCTTTTGGAGTTTGATCAAAATACTTTGGAAATCGTGAGAGTTCATGGTGTGACTTAAAAAGGAGCCGTGTCAGTGGCCCCGCTGCTGTTGATACTGTATCCTCCTGTGACTTAATAGTCCAAAAGAGTGGTCGACCTCACACCCAACGGTCTCTTTTCTATTTTAAAACCCTGAAATCACATGGTCCAGGAAGTTAATACACAGTTGCCATGGTTACCAAGTATGGCTGGCTGAGCTACAGATCTGATTGGCTGCCTGACAGGAAAGGCGGTGCAACCAAGGAGCCAGGTGGCATGGCAGAACGGGTTTGACTGACTGTAAGTGAAACCAGTGACACTAAACACAACACACACATGGACACGCTCACTCACTGAATAGCTGGCAAGATACACTGGATATGAGTAAGCCTACACATATGGGAACATATGTTTTATATAATATACACTTATGGGTAAATGAACATTCACTAATAGGACCCGGGTACCCAGATGTTCCTCAGGCCTCTATTAATAGAATTTGTCCCATAAACTAAGTTATAATAACTTCATTCTTGGCAGGGTTGGTGGGACTGAGATACTACATCTTGGAATGAAAATAACACCAACTTATTAGCCACTCTGCGTTACACATGTCCACTTAAGAAGTAAAACATCATGCACACAAATACAATCAGACCATGACTCATTTCCAACCACGGAGGAATGATTTTCCGCATCCAATCAAAAGTTCCTCTCATGGTCCACTCTGCAAGTCCACATCCATACCTTAACCAGAGAGGTATCATACCGCTGAGCCCAAATCATAGGACATCAAACCACAACACAGTCAACCCTATACCATGTAACAGACAGTACTGTACTAGTATTAACTACTTTCTGGATAAACGTTCCAAAAGAAATACAATGGCTCTCTGGCCTCATCTAGTGGTACAACTACATTTCTGCGGTTGAGTTCAACAGGCATATAACGTTTTACATTTTCATCATTTAGCACTCTTATCTAGAGCGATTTACAGGAGCAATTAGGATTAAGTGCCTTGCTCAAGGGCACAGACAGATTGTTCACCTAGTCGACTCGGGGATTCGAACCAGCGACCGTTCGGTTACTGGCCCAATGCTTTTAACCGCTAGGCTCCCTGCCGCCCTCTAGGTTAGAATTAGTGATACCCAGAAGCTCCTTTCAAACACAAATATTTAGGAGAGATATCCTAATCTAATAGGAATTGGACATAGAGGGGTTTTCACCATTTCTCTAATCTCTTGAGAATTGAGACACCTAGGACTCATGACCCGCTCAGAGGAGCTCAGCTCCGACTCCCCTGGGGTAAGTGTGATGGTGAAATGCAGGGCACAGTTAAAGAGACTGTGGGAAGAAGGCAATTCAGTCTTATTTGCACTCCAGCATTAGGCCTTCTGAGCTTTGGCGAGTCTGGAGCATCTCTACATGCTTAATATGTTAATTTGATCAGGTCAGACAGATGCTGATCAAAACAGCTGTATGCAAAACAGACACTATCTGTCATTATTGGAAATACCAGACCAAACATATGTCATACATGCTTAGATTATAGGCTCTAAACTCCAAATGCAATCGAAGTAATTAGGAACAACCATTCAAGGGACAACACATGAGATTTTAGTGACAGTGCTTTTGTAGGTCGTCTAGGAGCAGTAAAGAGCTGTATTACCAAAGCAGCATTAAGCGGTTTACCATTATGAAACAGCATAATAGGATACTATATCTTATAATAGGATCTTCATATAGCAAAATACAGTGAGCTCCAAAAGTATTGAGACAGTAACAATTGTGTTGTTGTTTTGGCTCTGTACTCCAGCTCTTTGGATTTGAATTGATACAATGACTATGAGGTTGAAGTGCAGACTGTCAGCTTTCATTTGAGGGTATTTTAATCCATATTGGGTGAACCATTTAGAATTTACAGCACGTTTCGTACATTGTTCCCCCATTTTAGGGGACTAAAAGTATTGGGGAAAATTGTTAAAGTAGTCAAAAGTTTAGTATTTGGTCACATATTCATAGCACGCAATGACTACATCAAGCTTTTGACTCTACAAATTTGCTGGATGCATTTGCTGTTTGTTTTGGTTATGTTTCAGATTATTTTGTACCCAATAGAAATGAATGATAAATATCCTACTCCCAAGACAAGCTATACTCTCACCATTACAATAACAGGGAAAGGTTAGCATTTCTTGGGGGGTATGATATTTGTGTGTCTGTAACTCTCTCCCTCATCATTATTCACGATTCATCCAGGATTACCCGTAATTATGGTAGCATCCACATTAATGTAGAAGTGTTTAGAAACATATTCTATTCTTATTTACAATAAAAGTGACTCCTAAATGACAGAATACATTACTTACCATTCATTTATATTGGGCACAAAACAATCTGAAACACAACCAAAACAAACAGCAAATGCATCCAACAAATTTGTAGAGTCAAAAGCTTGATGTAGTCATTGCGTGTTATGAATATGGAACCAAATACTAAACTTTTTACTACACATATAAGTGAATTTGTCCCATATACTTTTGGTCCCCTAAAATGGGGGGACTATGTACAAAAAGTGCTGTAATTTATAAACGGTTCACCCGATATGGATGAAAATACCCTCAAATTAAAGCTGACAGTAATAGTCATTGTATCATTTCAAATCCAAAGGGCTGGAGTACAGAGCCAAAAAATATATAATAATATGGAGCTCACTGTACGTGTTGACACCACCATCTCCAGCACACATCTTTCTAACAATGGTAAACAAACACAAAAATGCATTCAAGAGATATCACAGCTAAATGATCCTGTAGAGGTTGGTGAAGGGATTGTGATTTTGTGCGTGCGTGTGACCACTTTCTCCTGCACGGACACAGCAAAGTTGCTGATACAAAACAGTCTAAATTAAGTACACCTTAGATGTCCATGCTTTCAGTTGGACTGATTGTCACTCACCTAATGAGAGGCAAGTCTAAGTTAGACTTAGTTTGCAATGAGTCTTTCTCCAACCGGGACTTCCCTCCTGAAGTAGAATCCTTCTCAGATGAGCTGCTGAGCCCGTCTCCTGTGGGGGCCAGGGTGTTCTCAGAGCGGACGGCGACAGACACACTGGGAGGCTCTGGATGGGCCAGGGGGGCAAAACTCAGCTCGATGATGTGACGCGCACTCTCACAAATCCGGCTCTGGATCTCAGGGGTGAGGGTGGGAAGGTCAAAGGTGAAAACGGGCGGGCCGCTGGAGGTCAAGAGGTCAACGCTGTCCAGGCTGCTGTAGGAGGTGCCCTTGGCCCGGTGAGACTCCACGATGCTCTCAAAGTGGCGGCTGAAGGAGTCCAGGCCATCCGCAGAGGTCCTGCGAGGGCTGTTCACTGAGATGGGGGACTTGAGGGCTGACTGAGAATCCGATATGTTGTCCAGGGGACGACTACAGGAAAAAAGGATGTAAAGGTTTTTCTACAAGTGCAACAGATCTGTACATTTTTTCAATGAAGACACAATTTAAGACATTTGTAACAAGTATTTTAGATATGAGGTAGGTACAGGTACTGTAGGTATGAGGTGTTAAACTCATCTCTCTATAATTGCCTTCAAGGTATGGTGTGTTTGAACTTCAGTGAATGTCTCACCCCTTCAGCAGCAGACTGTGTATCTGATTATCCTCCTGGGTGGCATGCTGTCTCTTCTTATCCCCCTGCATCCTCACACTGGCCCAGCTCACCACCTCCTCCTCCAGCTCCTCCACCTCTCCGTCAGTGCGGACTATGGTACTGGCGCTGGAGGACAAGGTGCCCAGCACACTGCGGTTACTCCCAAAGGCAGAGTCCACTTCCACCTCCTCCTGTTCTCGCTCTCTCTCTGCCTGGGCCTCAGCTAACATTACCTCATCCAGGTCTGTTTCCCTATAGCATTTCAGGGGCACCGCATCTAAGTCCGTCTCAGAGTACTTGATGGTTTTCCGGATGATGCCCGTCTTGGGTGAGATGCCAACCACAGTGACTGGGGGCGGAGTCACCAGCTCCACCTCCACCTGTTGGACGTTGTGATAGGATAAACTCTGGCCCTCATCGTCCAGCCCCCTCCAGTGACTTGTGGGCTTCAGGGGCAGGGAGGAGGGAGGGGTGGGCTTGGGAGACCCACTGGAGGTGCCCCTAGGGGGGGCTGTAGAGGAGTCTGGGATATCGAAAAAGACAGAGGATGTAAAAGTGTTTTAGTCAAATGCCATGTTCTAAAAACCATGCACAAATAGTCAAACATTTCTTGTTCTAAAGACCAGAAGTCAATTTATAGATTGTATTCCATTATGATGGTACTGTGTATTGAGAGGACTGACTATGGTAATAACATTCAGGGCTCTATTTTCAGCTGGTGCCAAGGAGGCACAAGTGTCAAATGCATGTTAATTTGCAATTTTGTCATGTAAAAACTGGCGCAATGACCTTTTCTAGCACTAAAGCCAGGTTCGGCAATTTACCTGTTTAACATCAGCTCGCTTGCGCTGAAGTGGGAGGGGTGGCAATATTTAAGGTGTGTCCTTAAAAACCAGCCATGACGCACAGTGCCCATGGAAGGAGAGAAATGTGTTTTGTGCCAGTGAATCTTGTATTTCGAAACCGATTGGTTTCCCCCCCATTTCGATTAAAAACCAAGCATAGCCTACCCTCCCCTTAATAAAGGCTGATTTAGCAGTATTGCATAGGTGCATCTTTTTCTCCTGGCCATTAGCCAAACGTAGCATATGAATAAAGAGATTTTAAATGGTCTTTAACTTTTTCAAGTAAGCTATCCATCCCCATTTTCAAAGGGCTCACCTCGTCCGATTACCAAATACATGCTCCTCCAAATTATTAAGTCCTCCTATAATGCCATATCAACAGTGGATAAAAAAAAAAAATCAAAAGTGCCTCGCACATAGGCAATGATACAAAATACTAGGCTCCTGTCAATTGTATAGACGTGCGAATGTTATGTGTAAAGACATTTAGACCTACGTGTGCACACAGTGACATGTATTGAGAAGAAGTGATTTATGATATCATGCTTCTGACCCAATCCTATTTAGAAATATTGTTGTTGGGTTTCAAATTAAAAGAAAAACTAACTTACTAGAAAGGTTCACCGTCCACGGGTTTATGGTGAGAACGTACATGGCTCGAATGTAATGAGATTTCGTCTGCAAATATGATCTATAAGATGGTTCCATTATGTTTATAAAACATTACATTTTTGATCAGTATAACAGTGAATGGACATTGCCCCTTTCTCTTTATATTGGATCTTTATCCAGCTCCTGTGAAAAGTTTGGATGTGCGTAAAACTCTCCATAGTCTAAGTTGCCTTGTCTGTATTATACACCCATGGGGAGCAATTATGGTGCCTGTAACTGTATATAGACATAGCCTATTTAAAACAAGTTGTTGATTTGTTTTTATTAGAATTTGATTATAATTATACACTGTCTTTTTAGGCCTTATCAATAGCCTAGTGAATTCAATCTTACTTATCGACACCGCTTGGCATGTCCATGTACAAATTGCAATTTACAGTAGGCCTAGCCCCTATATCAGTGTTAATGCTATAGCCTATGTTTAGCAATGTATTTCCATATTGAAGCAACGCAATTAGAACAATGTGTACTGCCAACATATTTAGCAAATATGGGGCACGCTATTTAACGAACTAGGCTATAATGGAGTAACATTTGAATTGGAGTTATACACAGTCTCCCACTGGCTATAAGGTGAATGCACCAATTTGTAAGTCGCTCTGGATAAGAGCGTCTGCTAAATTACGTAAATGTAAATGAGTTGATGACAAGGCAATACATAAGAGACCATAAATATACAACTTGAAGCAACCACATATTTAGCCATGGAGCACATTCTGATTGGCCAGTGAGACACCAAGCCTCGACACACCCAGAACTTGTTTATTCATCAAAACCCAGCCCTTTCGCGCCACCGCCAGCTACTGTGCCCATAACTCCAGTTGTGAAAATAGCAAAAATATTTATGACACCCCCAAACCTATAATACTACCGCCAGCGCTAAGATTTACCATTGCGTTAGGTTTGTTCAAATAGAGCCCTGAATGTTTTTGTAGCACTAAGTAAAATGACCTGTTCTAAAGACCATGAAAATGTAATAAAATGACCTCTTCTAAATGTATAGATTGTTATTATGACGGTACAGTTTATTGTGAAGACATTCACGGTTTTGGGGCCTATAACACACTGTCTGTAATGAATACTGTAATACAATAGTGACTGATGGAAAATGAGTGTGAGATGCAGAGAAGGGATAAGGAAAATGTAATCAAACACAAGGGGACAGATTCTCTAAGGTCTACATTTCGTTAACAGGAAAGTACACATTAAATGAAAGACATTAGCCATGTGTGATGCTGAGATGTCTAGACTCTGAACCAGGGGTCGGCGACAGGCAGCCTGAGGGGCTAAAACTGACCAGTGAGTGATCATTTGTGCCCCCCCCCCCCCGTTTTTGGTCAAGTTTAATTTAAGAAATCGGTTCCCAAGTATTCCCACAAATAAAAAAAGAGATATGTGATCGTGTCTCAATGTAATCAAGGTATGAAATGATTGTATTTGAAAATACAATCTCTTTTTGGTCTTAGTTATGGTCAATTTGCAGAGTACAAATTATTATAAAGATGTTCCCACCCCCCGACCAAAACGTCCCCCGGCTAAATCTAGTTACCTACCCCTGCTCTAAACTATCAATAAAGTGCTGTAACCTTTTGGGTGAACAAAGAAAGTGTTTGTGTTGCAAGAGAAGGATGCGAGTCAGTCAGAGTTAAAAAAGGACAGAGCTAATGCCAGGCCATGATGGCTCTAAAGCCAAATCTAGCCAAAGCTAATTGGATTACAGGAGTATTGTGTAGCTAGCTGCTTGCTCATGAGAAGGGGCTGACGAACTAGGAAGTCTGAACTAGAGGAGGAGGAGGAGTAAGACAGTGATTAGAGCTCTTTCAGGACAGGACCGCCCACCTTTAGAATCATGGCAGTCCTCTGTGGGCTGTCCGAACAGGAACTCCCATTTGGCATGGGCAATCCTCTGAGAGTGCAAGGACGGGCCCAGCACAGAGGAACGGCTGTCCGACTGATGAAAGACAGTGAGAATGATTGAGTATATGATAAGGGATAATGCACACTTCTCTCTTACACAGTCTCTCTTACACACACACACTCTCGCTCACCCACCTGCATCCCAGAAGCAGTGTCTTCAGTGTCATTGCTCTTCTGGCTGGACTGGCTGGATGTCTCTGGAGACAGACAGTACCTCTCTGGCTGACTGCTTTCCCCCAGACTGCCTGTCACTCCACTGGAGCTTTGGGAAGACCCCAGCAGTTCGCTATGGTCCTGGGTCTCCCCCCTGTTTACCCCATGTTTATCCCTCTGATACCCCAACACAGCTGCATCATCCCTCCTCTGTTGCAGCTCTTCCTTGGTCACCACACACACTCCATCACCATCAGCAGTCTGATCCTCCCTATTGGACTCCTCTTTGTCCGCAACGGACACATTCTCCCTCCACTGCTGCATCCTGGAGGTCCAGCTGTCTGGTGGCTCCACGTCAAGGCCTATAACCAGGCGCCTGCTGCTCTCCGGGCTGTCCCTCGGACCCCCTCTGTCAAAGAGGGTGTCGTACTGTCTCCTATACAGGCCGGGGGAGCCCCGGTCTCCCATGTACTGTGGGGGCTGGTGGCGGTGCAGGGTGGGGCCGTCTTTCGCCAGCAGCTCAGCTCTCTGCAGCCGAGGGTCTACAATAGGGGTGTGGGAATCCACCACTAGGTGCAGCTTAACTGGCATGGCTGGGGAGGAGATGCCCTTCTGCTGTAGGAGTGGAGAGGCTTGCCCCAAGCCTTGGCCTGGTCTGGACTCTCTGGAGTGGCGTCCAGCACTAGGAGACTCCTTGTCTGTCCACCTGTGGTCCTGGAGGTGGGTGTTACTGTTAGCTTCAGGGTGGTGCTGCGCTGGAGAACCCGTGCCCTGGAGGGTGGCATAGGGTTGAGACTCCCTAGAGAGGTAGCCAGGCCTGGGGCTCTCTGACCTGGCCGAGTCAGCCTGGAACGGGGTGGGGGAGGGAGTCCTCCTGTCCATGAGGATGGTGGGAAGCTTGGTAGCCTCCTCTGCCAGCTTACAGGCCATGTCAGGGCTAGTGGCCTGGGAGATACTTCTCCTGCCACTGGTCTGGTTCAATCCCTCTCCCAGCTTGCTACCATTTGACTGACCTGTCTGTTTGGAGTTGACCTTGTTGGGTAAGCAGGGGCTATCGCTAGGAGTGTGGCTGCTGGTGTGACTGCTAGTCCTCTGATTGCAAGAGGCTGAGGTGCTGGTAATCATGCTTGATGGTATGTCATGCTGGATTGCAGTGGGCCTCCCTGTAGGTAAAGGCAGGTGGAACTTGGAGGACAATCTGGGGCTCTCATCCCCAAACTTGGAGGACAACCTGGGGCTCTCATCCCCAAACTTGGAGGACAACCTGGGGCTCTCATCCCCCAGGTCCAGCCTGTTGTTATGGACACCATGGTGGTGGCGAACACTCGAGGGGGACATGGTGTATTTGTAGTAAGACTGCCTGGCTTGAACGAAGAGCTGGTCAGAAGCTGGGCTTCTGGGGAGGCCATTTAAACCAGGGTTCCTGTCTGGGTCTATGAGGTGTGCATTGACGGGCAGCGTTTTGGCACCCTGAGGCAGGACCGGGGACCCACCCCAGGACTTGCAGCGGGGCTGCTGCTGGTAGTGCCGGGGCAAGCTGGGGCTCTGGTCTGGCCTGTAGGCTGCCAGTCTGCGCCTCAGTTCTGGGGTGCCAAATTCCTCCATGGCCCTGTAGGTGGCTTCTCTGGCTACAGTGTCCAGAGTGGCCCTGCGGAGACAGGGGGAGCCCCTGGGGGACAGTTTGGGGCTGGAGCTACCGGAGGGCTGCCAGCTGTCCGACCACACAGGGTCACTAAGCCTCTTCCTGAGGTGGGCAGGCAGATACCTCTCCTCCATGCCTATACTGAAGGGGTTCTCAGGTATACTTTGGCACAAAGCACTGCGGGGGCTGTCCACAGACTTAATGCTGGCTTTCTCTACGTAGCTAAAGCTGACCACAGAGCGCTTGCCCCCATCCCCCACACCAGAGCCATCGTAGGACCTGCACCCACTGGTTGGAGTGGAGGGGGCAGTTAATCTCCCAGAGGAGGCAGGGGATAGGGGCACCCTCCCGTGGTAGTGCTCAATGTCTGAGGAGCGGGCACGCACCAGAGTTCCATACTGTGGCCCATTGGGTGCAGGCTGGAGAGTGGAGAGCAGTTGACCAATCCCCAGACTTTGCCTGTGGTGGATGGGTGGCCCTGAGTTGTCCGGTAGGTCCAGCTGGAAATTGACAGAGTGTCTGGAGGAGGACTTGGAGGGGGTGAGGCTGGGACTGCTGCCCCCAATTTTATGCACCCCCCCTGGGGACATGGAGGCTGGGCTGGGGGTGGAGGTGCAGGTACAGGTGGAGTGGCTGGGCGTGTGCTGGGACTGAGGTAGGATGTCAGGCCCTTGGCGCACTAGTGGGTGAATACCCTCCACACCACCCCCAAACTCCTTCTCTTCCTCCGGGACAGACCTCACCTCCACATACAGGTGCAGGATCTTGCCTGACTGAGACATGGTCCCCACACTGGCCTCAGTGCAGGCCTCTGTCTCTTTCTTGTTGTTTGTCTCCTAAACTTCCTTTCTAACCCGAAATGAAACAAAATGGGTCCATTTGGTGAGGGTCAGTAAGCTGGAGGATGATTGGCAGGTCTCTTCGCAATGCTCAGCTTAGTTTTAGTCTGTCAAAGAGAAAGAAAAAGAGAGAAGAACATATTAGGAACATGTTATTTTAAAAAGACAATAAAACAAACAAACTGACATCAAAGACTGTTACTGTATTCAGAATCCATGGCTGAATGTGTGTGTAAGTTTGTCTTGGAGGAGCCGAATGTGTGTTATGCTATATAAACACCTCTGATCTACTTTCATCTTCGTAACCTGAGGTGATGCTGTCATGCCATTGTCTACCAGTCACACCATGACACCATAGTCTAGGGGTGCCTTCCCCTGACCCCCTGGGCGGGTGACTGTATGCGACACAGATCTCGATAACAGCTTTACTCCCAGTCATTCTGACTGAGATTCAAGGTTGTGAACTATAAATGAAGGCCTACCCACATGACAAAAGTATATAGTATACTATGGGACTTTACAGTAGTATTGAAGAAATCTACTGGACAAAATACTCAAAGAGCACATTTTCCATAATCTGTAGGTAGGTATGACTGAAGTCTGAACCAACAGTTCAGAGCTTCCACTCTTTTTTTATAACTTGTAGGGAACACAATATACAGGCCACACTCCAAAAAGCAAGTCCTGCAGGCTCTAGTTTTGTCTTATCTTGATTATTGTCCAGTCGTGTGGTCGAGTGCTGCAAGGATAGACCTAGTTAAGCTGCAGCTGGCCCAGAACAGAGCGGCATTTCTTGCTCTTCATTGTAATCAGAGGGCTAATATAAATACTATGCATGCCAGTCTCTCTTGGCTAAGAGTTGAGCAGAGACTGACTGCATCACTTCTTATTATAAGAAACAATGTGTTGAAAATCCCAAATTGTTTACATAGTCAACTTACACACAGCTCTGACACACACCAGGGGTCTTTTCACAGTCCCCAAATCCAGAACAAATTAAAGAAAGTGTCCAGTATTATATAGAGCCATTATTGCATGGAACTCCCATCTAATATTGCTCAAATGAACAGCAAACCTGGTTTTAAAAAAAATAAACACCTCACGGCAACACCTCACGGCACAACACCTCTCCCCTATTTGACCTAGATAGTTTGTGTGTATGTATTGATATCTAGGCTACGTGTGCCTTTCTTAAATTGATGTAGTTCTGTCCTTGTCTATTAATGTTCTGTATTATGTCATGTTTCATGTGGACCCAAGGAAGAGTAGCTGCTGCTTTTGCAACAGCTAATGGGGATCCTAATAAAATACTATACTTGGCATGTAGGTTTCTGACTTATGGGTGGCACAAATTGGGATTTTGGGACGGGAAATGGCAGGGTATATGCTAATTAAATACTATAGTAATTACTGTAGTGTTTTTGCACATTGTAGTGTTTTTGTGGACATTACTGTTGAATTCACTGTAGTGTTTTTGCAGATTGTAGTGTTTTGCCTAACATTACTGTAGTATTTATTTGCGTGTTTTTGTGGTCTGTAGTATACTGTAGTATTTACTATAGTATTTTACAGAATACTATAACATTCTATAGTAAGTCCTACACATGATTGAGCTATACTACAGTGTGTAGTTTAGTATTCTACAGTATACTACAGTTTTCTACAAAATTCTATAGTAAGTACTGTAGTATTCTATTGTAAACTGTAGTATTTTTTTATGTGGGTATAGGTATTAGTCAGAAATAGTAATATAGTATCATAAGTGATGACGGTAAACAGTTGGTTATGATACAGTACAGGTCTTGCTTGGATGCATCTGTGATAGACTCCACAAATGTGTCTGATTGCTTTTTGGCCACAGACCTGTTAGAGCTCTATTGGATTAATCAAAGCTATTTTCACAGGTCAAGGATCCTTGAACTTGAAGGCTCAGAATTAACCAAAACATGAGAGACTCACAATAGCAGGCAGACAAGTTACTGTTTTTACCCAAAACATTCCACATTCCAAGTGTTATATTATTCATCCAAATCTGTAGTCTGTCAAGTTCACACTCACACCATGTCCTCAATCTAGAATAACAAGTGTAATATTCCCTCAGTTTGTGTACACAGATATCAGAGAGAGGCAAAAAATATAGATGTGAAATGGACACCTACTTGTTTAATAGAACCACTGGGTGACTGGGTCAGATTCCCACCAACCTGAAAAAGTTAAGTCCAAATAACCTCTGTCTGGCTGGCCCCAATACGTTTTGTTGTCCTTACAGTATGCATGTAAAATTGAATACTACTTCTACCACTAAATCTGTAGTGTGGTTATTTCTTTATCGAATTCCACAACAAGGTTAACTCACTGTTCTTGAGACAGAGGCCAGGGCCCGTGCTTACGTTATCGGATACATCTGGCAGGAGTGAGACATAGTTAGATTAGTTGGGCCCGTATGAATTGGAATAAATCCAGAGGACAACAACCAGACTGCTGGACATTATTACAAGCCAGGAGACGGTCCTAACGTTTTCATTTAATCGCTTTTTAAAATGTCAGATCCATTTCCTTTCATCCAATTCAAACCCCAATTATCACACATATCAATCTCCCCTGATGACCAGAAAGAAGAACATAAAAATCACTCGCTCCTAAAAAGGAACGCCTAAAACATCATGTCAGTGTTTTTCACAGACTAGAAACCAAGTATACAATTTAAAAACATCTGTCAATTCGAAAACTGTAACATATCAAAGTATTTCTAAAACCAGGAAACCAATAGACATTCATATTAATAACATCACAAGGCCACATGTTGAACTGGTTGTTGAACAAGGCACACAGAGTAGAGTACAACCTCATAACACTTGAGGATCAACATATGCCCCCCGCCCCTCCCTTCCGTCTTTCTCTCTCACACACCTGCTCATATTAAAAACACACTCACACCCTGATGAGCAGGGTAGTTCGGCCTACTTTTTCTGTACTCTGACTTAATAGGATTCCCCACCCCCCACACTCTCTCTCCTCCATTACTGTTCAACCTACAGACACATACTCTGACACCATTTCTCCCTTACCTCATAGTCCTCTTCATCTTGCTAACAGCATCCGCCATCCCCTGAGTGGCAGCAGCACAGTCTGGGGCTGCCTCCTTCCTAACTCTTTCTCTCGTCTCCCTTTCTCCTCTTTACCACCTCTAGACTCACAGTGGCTGTCCGCTTTGCCAGCTCATCCATACTGGATTTACGCCTCACTGTTCTCCTCCAGACCTGCCTAAGTCCAATAGAGCTCAGTCTTCCACCTTCTGCCACTCATGGTGCTTTGTCCCTCCCTCCAGGAAGAGTGCTCGACCAATCAGATCCCTTGATCCAGTGCTGTCTTACCGGCCCAATGGCTAGTGGTGTAAAGTAGTCTGTTTAGCACTAACAGATGGTGAAGGACCATGCAGCTTATAGTTCCTGGGACGGTAACAAGGTCAGAGGGGACTGGGGCCCTCCTTTTATTCAGAGGATAGAGACTCATTTGGCTAATTTGAGTCGTAGGGGGTAACAGATGTGAACCTCGGAGGAAAATCAAGGATAAACAAATCCGAGGCATCACCTTCACACCCTCACGCTTAGACAGACAGTCATTTTCTCTATCCCTCTGATAACCCTACTAGCACTCTCTCTAGGTATCAACACTTACTGTCTGGCTGTAGCATGTCTACTCTACCTCACTAGGAGGTTCTGGACTTGGAAATTGTATGTAATAAATTCTGTCAATCAAGTTTGATGACAGATAAATAGTAGAGCAGAGACCATGTAAATTATTTTCTCACTGCCTCATGGAAGTGACAGCTTAACAAATGGCACCCCACTGTATTGTGCCACCACACCTCACTCTCTATTTTCTGTGGTTTGGCTGCAATGAGGAGTGAATTTCCACAGCTTCCCCAGTCAATCTTCTCCTGGCTGGTGTCCGATCCTTCCAGACAAGAATGAGGGGAAAGGTCTGGGTCTGCTTTTCCTCTCCGGGATTTGTCTTTCCAGACAGAGAGATTACCCCGACAACGCACTCGGAAAACAAGCTTTACAAATGGTGATCTTTAAGTTTCAAGTTTCAATGTCACGTGCACAAGTCCAGTCAAATGCTTTTCTTGCAAGCTATAAACCCAATAATGCAGTAATCACTATCAATGTAGTAATAACAATAACATAAGGTAGAACAAAAACACACAATAGATAAAAATAAGAACATGAGAAAGTAAGTAAGCTATATACAGGGTCTTAATAAGCCTTTGCTGTAAATGGTCTTGTGGCGTCACTGAAGTTAATGAGTGAATGGTTTGACTTCACTGGGCTTACGCCAAGGGGGTTTCAGAGTCTCCTCAGACCCAAACACAACGTCAGATTTCAGAACAAGGGAGCAGCAATGGAGCCTATTAACAGCTGAGACTAATTCACTTGAGACAGATTCAATTTCATGTCACAAGACTGACCAGAAAGTAAATTGTATGTAGCTATATCTTAATAATATTTTTACCCAACAGCAGCTGAGCATATAAGCAGATAACGTCAATGTACAGTATGGAAAAATCAACCCCTTACTCACCAAGATTGTAATCCCCCACAGTCAATAGTTGAACGCCCTACTCTTAATTACAGTCACGTCCACTGACCATGTAGAGTCAGCTGTGGTTTTATCTGGTGACAGTTTAAAAGCCCTATCATCATAGCTCAGATTCTGAAAGAAATCATCACAGCCTGTGAAAAAAAAAATGAACTGCAGAATGCCCCCGCATTGTCTTCAGTCCAGCTATAGGACATCAGAAGGTTTTATGGCCCTGAAATCTCACTTTATGCACTGGCAGACAGATCGATGTCTCATATGCTTAACCAAGTACCTTACACAGTCAGATCAATCTGGGCTGGAGAATGGCGCAATGCACTACATCTGTTATTGGAGCAATCTATTCTCTGAGGCGATGCAGTGCCAAGCCAGGCTGCAGTGGGGAGCCTGGGGAAAAGAGAAGAGGGGACATTTTTAGAATACATTCAGTCCGTCACCTCTAGGTGACAATAAAACTTTGATTCCTCCAACAAATATCATCCAGTTGTTCTTGGATTTCAGCAGAAATGTGGTTCCTACAACACACACTAAAATGAAGCAATAGCAGAGTAACATACAGGTAGGTCATGGACCTATAAGGACTGCTGAAATATCATGGCCTCAGCATTAAAACTGTGTCATGGGCTCCTGTGTCTGTCTGTCTGTCGGGCATGCCCACATATCAGCCACGCAGCATCTGCATAAATCATTATAGCCACACAGTGGGGGGTGGAAGGAGAGGTGGACTCACTTGAGACAGCGTCAGAGGAGAAAGAGGGTAGAATTGATGAGGTGAGATGTAGGAAGGACAGAGTGTGTGAGAGAAAAAGTGAGTGTGTATGTATAGGAGAGAGAGAGACCCAGAAGTATCATGCAACAGCCTTACTGACTGAGTAGCACCTGGGCCAACCCACTGGGCACAAACTGGTTGAATCAACGTTGTTTCAATGTAATTTGTCAACGTATTGTGATGTGGAATCTATGTAGAAAATACATTGGATTTGAAAAAAGTAATCAACTGTTGTTTTGAAGGTGAAATTTGTCATCATGGTAAACAAATTTCAACACTTGTATAGAATATGTTGAATTTGTATCTTTAAACCAACTTCAGATCTTCAACATTATATCCACAACAACAAAAAAGAGCTATAGGCTGGGCAGCACCTCCTACTGGAGAACTGGTCTATCTACAGCTACCCTTTGGTCTCCGATCCAGGGTTTTAACCAAGCCCAGCCATGCTTAGCTAGCATATTTGTCACTGACTATTACCAATGTGTTATCGTGGGAATGATTGTTGAGAGATCTCCACTTAAAAACTAAATAGATTCACTGTTGCTATCGAAGTAATTCCGTATGGTAGGTTTAACATAGCAAATAAAATGTGACCATACCACCGATATATCATCAATGATGCTATTTAGGCCTTTATAGCATTTACAAAGTCATCAACAGCTATTGTTTCAATTCAAACCAGAAATCAACTAACAATAGACAATACAATAGGCCTAGGGTTTCAAGCTGTGGTGATTTAAATTGTAATTATATTTATTGATATTGAATTGTGTAGGACTAAATCAAATCAAACTTTATTTAAAGTGCATTTACAGTTTGATTTGACTTAGTCATTTACATTTAAGTCATTTAGCAGACGCTCTTATCCAGAGCGACTTACAAATTGGTGCATTCAACTTCTTTAACTTCGATTTTTGGTTGAGATTGAGAAGTGAATCCAACATATCAAGTAATAATTTGTAGACAAACTGGAATTAAAGCCAGACTAAGTCAGTGGCACAGATGGAACTATCCAAGCAGAACATACATCTCTTTCAAATGTTGATATTTGATAGCATTGACAAACAAAACCAATACAATATCACTTTTGTACAATAAATAGCCTAAAGTTAAGGCTGTCTTAGAAACGTATGTAACATTCAACCTTAAAATTAGTAACACATCCATGGCCACATTTTGAGGTTACTGGAACTACACATTTCTTCTTATGTAATCATATAAAGCATGCATGTTCAAGATAGCATGCCTAGGTCATTGCAGGTCTGTGGAGATCTTGACAATTGCTGTAATAATCTGTGCAGAATCTTGAACGGCATTGATCACTTGCACCATGTACTTTAAATGTAATCTTAACTGCAATCCAGGTCATTTGGTTCTGCTATTAGATGAAACACAGTGATAACACATTCATCTTTTGTATAAATAAACAAAATATCTGACAATGCATTCCCATTTAAACTTTGTTGGGCTTTTAGATGGTTGAAAGCATAGTGATATAACACATTGGAAATTCAACTAACTTTTGGCTGTCTTTTTGAGTGGGTGAAAATAAGTTGTAATCTCATTGATCAACATCGCAACTAAATATGACCCAATTATCCACGTTGAAATGACATGGTGTGCCCAGTGGGAAGGGACTGCAGTCAGTGAAGGGCTGTTTATAGAAACACTGTCATCTGATAGGCTGGAGGAAATGGAATAGGCCTACTGCCTCTGCACTTCAAAAGTCTTGTCAGACACAGCGATTAGATATGTACTAAATAGGCTGAGGTATTCAAATCAAATTTTTTGTGGTTTGTGGACAGCAACGATACCAGGTCGCAACATAGGCTACTAGTAAGAGGCAACAACTTGACATGGAAGGATGATTGTAAATGACTATCTGGTCGACATATCTGACACCAAGGAAGATTGCTATGTTCAGTCTTGTAATTCCCTATGGTTGTTGAATGCATTTATTGAAATGACACTTCAGTAGTGATCAGGTGTTTGATTACCAAACATAAGTCTGTATTGCCTATGACTTGAGCAACAAATAACATATCACTGAAAAGTTATGTCAGATTTCAAGATAGGTCTGCCATGGGAACACTGTAATATCAATAGTTTACAAGTGAGCTCTGGACATTAAAATCTGTCCCAAACAACTAGCACCTGTTCGATGGTCACTCTGTTCTGCGACAGAACTGTTAAGTGATGTTGTTGGGTGAACTGAAGCAGATGGAAATGATAGGCTTCCACACAAAAGCAATCTTAAAACAGAAAACATTAGGATATAGCTGGAACAATTCCTGGAGAGATGGTTTTATTCATTAATGAAGAGTAGCATTGCTAGCCTACAATTCGAAGCCACGCTGCAACTTGTCACGGTTCATGAAGAAAGAATGTCACTTACCCCTGCTATTATATGAAATGCTAATGATTTAAGAAGCAACAGACTCCTGATAGAGCCGCGGAGTAGACGTGTGTACATTCGCTGCCGCTTATCACCTGTTTCCGCATTGAGTAGGCTGATGTATTAACCTTGGTTGAAAATGAGCTTTCCATTCATCGTTAAATGGTTCTGAAACTGACAGCTCGTCTGATCCACCTTTGCTCCTGACGAGGAGCGACACTTTCTCCTAATGCGACCATGCTAGAGCTCTTCACTGACAGAGCGCATGCTATTTACGCTCACTTGGAGGAGAGTTTACAATAAAAATTTTAACGGACTTGAGATCTGTATAATCTAACAGACGGACCAGATAGCACCCAGGGCTGTAATACCTTATTTAAAAAATAGCATAGTTGGTCAACTATTATAGGAAATAATGTGGACATT
Source organism: Coregonus lavaretus (assembly GCF_964263955.1). Lineage (NCBI taxonomy): Eukaryota > Metazoa > Chordata > Actinopteri > Salmoniformes > Salmonidae > Coregonus > Coregonus lavaretus. The sequence goes on from NC_140023.1 coordinate 17,832,832, forward strand.
AGGCCGCTATCTCGTTACCCAACTTGGCTCCAACTGTTTGCTAGAATAAGCTTGCTGCTTCCCTATAGTTTATTTGTATTTTATTCGCGCGTCAGAATAAAATACTAAAAAAGGCTATTTGCAAATTACTGTACAACACCTGGGTCATGGCTGAAATCCAGAGGGATTGCTCCAATATCATTATCCTGAAATGGTTGGATTTAACATGAACTCTTCTTACCCCCAAAGTGGGGCATTTGCTTCCAAAAGCACGCCAAAATGTAGGCTGCTAGATTTCTGAAAAACGAACACCATTCATCCCCCCAGGCATTTTACCAGCCAGGTTTATAATAATAGCCTATTTCCCCCCCCTTTGCTTTGATCATATTGTCTAGTGAAAGGAAATACCGTAGGTTATCTGGTGAGAAGTAGGTTAGGGGCCAAAGTCGTTATTTAATAATTTTACAAAGTACAAACTATGTGCACCTGCTGTTCCATAGGCTCATTGTTGGCACCAGATCAAACACTACAGATGTAGGATCTTAATTTGATCACCCTGTTGCAGGACAACATTCCTGCAATGCATGATTTTTTTTTTTACTTGTAGTGTATTTGCGGTTAAAAAAGGCTTCTAAAGTTTGTAATTTCCACTTTGAAATTTCGCAATTTTCCCTTACGAAAAATGTATCAACCGCTACAAAAATGTACATTACTTATAATCCACATAATAATTCACATTTCCTATTGCTGCAGGTTTATTTTCCTGTTGTAGGAGACTGGCCCAAATTAAGATACTACATCTGTTAGACAAGGCCAAAAGAATGTGGTGGGGATCATGGGTATAATCCCTATTCCAAGGCACACAGGGGGGTAGTCAGCCTTACATATGAAGCCATGTATGAATGCGTGGCGTCCTATGTAGGGCTAGCAGGGGGGCACACACACGCACATACACACAACTCTGTCTCTCTGTTACAATTTATTTAGAAATGTATTACATTTGTCAAGCTAACTACTGTTTCACACATTACATTTTCCTCAGGAAAAGTAGACCTTGGTTGAGTTTAGACACAGAAATAGAAAAGGTAGGACAAACAGCAGTAATCATAGAGGACAGGAGGCATGCTTAAGATTCCACATGATTCAGGAATGTGCTCGTTTGCAGCAGGCACATCAGAAAAATAAACACAAAACTATTGGCACATGTTCACATATACCACACAAAACAGTAATACAAATCAAAACAGTTCAACTTACATATATAGAAAAGAGACAAATACAACACACACACACAACAGAGCATGTCTTACCTGCAGCATGTTGCCTTGCCTGCTACCTGGGATGAGTCATCCACTCTGTCAACATACTAGTAATAATCCCATACTAATATTCACAGCTATTTTTTAATGAATAACCCATATTTTTGTACCTGTCTCATCCCCTCTATAACAATCCAGACATTGCAGAGACCAAGTGTAATGCAAGCATCCCTCAAGCAATTCCCTGTCATTCGTTCAAAGCTACGATGACACTGCATTACGTTTTGGACATGCTGTGAGAGAAGATTGTGAGCTGAGGGGGTTGGGTGAAAACAACCTCACTTACTGGGGAATCCTTCTTAAATCTCCCTCTGTGACCCCTGTTCTACTGTCTCATCACTACGCACTTACCACATGCTTGTTGTTGTTCCTCTGAGTTAAGCAGAAGGAAAACAGCAGTGAATGATGGTACACTATATATACAAGTATGTGAGTATGTGAACACCCCTTCAAATTAGTGGATTTGGCTATTTCAGCCACACCCGTTGCTGACAGGTGTATAAAATCGAGCACACCGCCATGCAATCTCCATAGACAAACACTGGCAGTAGAATGGCCTTACTGAACAGCTCAGTGACTTTCAACGTGGCACCGTCATAGGATGCCACCTTTCCAACAAGTCAGTTTGTCAAATTTCTGCCCTGCTAGAGCCGCCTCGGTCAACTGTAAGTGCTGTTATTGTGAAGTGGAAACGTCTATTAGCAACAATGGCTCAGCCGCAAAGTGGTAGGCCACACAAGCTCACAGAACGGGGCCGCCGAGTGCTGAAGCGCGTAGCGTGTAAAAATCACCTACCCTCGGTTGCAACACTCAATACCGAGTTCCAAACTGCCTCTGGAAGCAACGTCAGCATAAGAACTGTTTGTCGGGAGCTTCATGAAATGGGTTTCCATGGCCGAGCAGACGCAAACAAGCCTAAGATCACCATGAACAATACCAAGCGTCGGCTGGAGTGGTGTATAGCTCGCCGCCATTGGACTCTGGAGCAGTGAAAACGCATTCTCTGGAGTGATGAATCATGCTTCACCATCGGGCAGTCCGACGGGACGAATCTGGGCTTGGCGGATGCCAGGAGAACCCTACCTGCCCGAATGCATAGTGCCAACTGTAAAGTTTGGTGGAGGAGGAATAATAATAATAATAATAATATGCCATTTAGCAGATGCTTTTATCCAAAGCGACTTACAGTCATGCGTGCATACATTTTTTGTGTATGGGTGGTCCCGGGGATCGAACCCACTACCTTGGCGTTACAAGCGCCGTGCTCTACCAGCTGAGCTACAGAGGACCACGAATAATGGTCTGGGGCTGTTTTTCATGGTTCAGGCTAGGCCCCTTAGTTCCAGTGAAGGGAAATCTTAACCCTACAGCATACAATGACTTTGTAGACGATTCTGAGCTTCCAACTTTGTGGCAAACGTTTTGGGAAGGCCCTTTCCTGTTTCAGCATGACAATGCCCCTGTGCACAAAGCGAGGTCCATACAGAAATGGTTTGTCGAGATTGGTGTGGAAGAACTTGACTGGCCTGCACAGAGCCCTGACCTCAATCCCATTGAACACCTTTGAGATGAATTGGAACGCCGACTGCGGGCCTTATCGGCCAACATCAGTGCCCAACCTCACTAAAGCTCTTGTGGCTGAATGGAAGCAAGTCCCCGCAGCAATGTTCCAACGTCTAGTGGAAAGCCTTCCCAGAAGAGTGGAGGCTGTTATAGCAGCAAAGTGGGGACTAACTCCATATTAATGCCCATGATTTTGGAATGAGATGTTCGGCGAGCAGGTGTCCACATACTTCTGGCCATGTAGTGTATGCACTATGCAAAAGTGCAAGGCCACCCATAACTCATGGTTTTTCAAATACACCTTCTCATATAAAAACCCACTAAGTCCTGTCCAAAGTCCAAGTCCTCCTTTCTCTCTATCCTTCTATATGTGCAAGAACTGGTGTGTAGTTTGCTGTGGCCTGTCAGAAGTTTAGTGCTCGGAGAGGGAAACCACCCACCATAGGTCTCCCTGAAAAAACCACCCACACATCAGCCCTGTTTGAACAGTTGGAATGTATATGGTGGGTTCTGCTGCACACCGAGGTGACTCTCATGCAGCCCACAAGCCCAGCAGCTTGGCTTGTTGCCTAGAAATCCCATTCTAGCCTTTAAATGTGGACTATTTTTCATCCTTTCTCTCCTAAAACAGATTTGCTAAATGCTGTATGTATCCAAAAACTGTATATGATCCCACAATACCTTCTCATCTCATCATTGTTTCTACATAAGGATTCTTGATGAACCAGTCAGATACCATGGCTGACAAACAATTTATATTTTTCTCCGGAAGGTGGCAGCATTTCTCACTTCCATCCCTACTTCTGTCTGTAGTCGGTGTTTTCGTCCTATATGAGACATTCTCAATCTCTGAGACAACAACCTGAGGCTGATGAGGTAAATCCTTTCCAAGAACTATGCTCTTCTGGAAGAATGTTAATTGATAAAAGAGAACCAGGCGAACTACAATGTTTAACTGGGTAGGGTAGGTTTTGATAGATATTGCTGCACTGTTGGAGCAAGAAACATAAGCATTTAGCTGCACCTGCGATAACGTGCAGAACTGTGTACTCACTAATAAACGTTGATTTGTGTTGTTCTGCAGTGTATCATCATAGGAAAGTCACAGACACCGTAATAAACTAAAGCTCATGCCAAAAGGAGATGAGTGTCTCAGTAGACTAAAGGAAGACAGAGAGCGGGCTTTGAAAGATTCTTCGAGCACTATACCATGCCTGGGGCTTTTTAAAATCACGTACATTATGCCTGCAAGTATTGTCTCCTCACTGGTCTATCCTAAAGGGTTGAAACCTGAGGGTTGCATTAAACTGTTAAGCAGTCAGTGTAAGTATGGGGGTAAGTGACAAGACAAAAAGTCTTCAAAGGTGCCAGTGTCAACGATCTTATTTGGAGATTTGATTTCTGTCGCTTCCATTAAATATCACTGGGTTTAAGACGTGGTCCTCAGTTGATGCAAACATCAATCAGCTGAGACTCTGGGGAAAAATACAGACAAAATACATTTAGAATCGCCATATGAACTGATATGATAAATAATCTAGGCTGAGAGCAAAATCTTCACCATGAACCACCTATGCAGACTGAGAACCTCGTTTAACTCATGTTGTACATCTGAGTACTGCATATCTGTAAACAAGCTATACATTGATTTGAATGTTTGGTGTGATTGTGGTCAGTACATCACGGTTTTATACACTGAAAAACCCTCAACCTAAAGATAAACTCCATGAATCTCTCAGTAACAAAACAGTGTGTGATCTATCTACAGTAACTCACTAGGCAGAGGCTCCTACTCTCTAAGGCTGACAGCACTCTTTGCTTTTGTAGAGTCTGCAAATTGTACAGTTGACTCAGATTCGTACTACAGAACAACGAAACAAAAATTTGAAACATACTTATACAACAAGCAGACTCATACATTGACAGTTTAAAAGATGTACAGCTTCTTCTTTATCTCCATCTAGATTTTTTTTTTTTACTACTGTTATTGCATCTCACAAACAACACATTGTGTGACGTCAACAAAATAAATAATGTAAACTTGGGGAAATTCGCCTCCAAATCATCAGCTGTGGATTATGTATTTTTCAAACGAATCAATGAAGCGATGCTCTCCTGATCTAAAGGGGGTCATTGTTACAACAGAACGTGAGACCCTGCAGTCAGTATAGCTTACACTTAACTTAGCCAGGGATCACATATTCAAGCAAGTTAACGCCACACAGAGTAAGGTATCATAGTGTATATTTGGATAAAGTTGACTGTGGTTCAACAGGGGGTTGTTGTTTTCTCTTCAGCTAGAGCATCAGATCTCCTTCTGGCCTCCTTGGAGACTCGAACAAAGTCATAGATAAACACTGGTGTAAAATACAGACTTCAGTGCCAGACAATGCACAGACCAAACATGATAACATTGTAGCTGCAACATACCCCAGCTGTTGCTCATGTTAACATACAGAGCAGAACATTCTATATTATATTGACATCAATATCAACTGATGAAGCAGAACAATACATTTCCATACAGTAAAAAGACAGTCAAATGTTATGTACCTACCTATCACGATAAAGCCCTAGAAAAGGAGGCCCAAAATCAAGTTAACTTTCACAAGTGGCTCGGAGTAAGTGGGGTCTGTCAATATGTTGACTCTGGGATTGATTTCATTGAAACTCTGAGCTTTTCCCCACAGTTTGAAGATGTCATCATCACCTGCATCAGAACAAAATATAAAACCTTTCACAATGGATTTCACAATTCACAAATGTGAAATTCACACGTTCACATATTTACACATAGTTTTCATTTAAATGTTAATTGAAATGGGCAAATAGTAGGAAAGGAATAAAGGGCAATTCACCATGTGATGTTGTTTGCTTCTTGAAAGTCTTGAAAGTCTGTAGAACATAAATTAGGGCCTTCACAAGCCCCTGGGGGTCTTTAGCATTTGTGTAGGGTCTGGGATATCCTTTAGTCAGTCAACTGGTCCACATTACCTGGTCTACCATCTGTGGGAAATCAAAAACTTTGAATGTTGCCACAACTCAAGCTCAGGCATTTGCCTCTCTGACTTCACTCTGTTAACGCTACGTCTAGGCTAACTTTGCGATTCCTGTCTCATCGTTCACCAGTAAACTCTCAAATTGTCCCAAAAAATGTGTTAAAAAAATTGGTTGGTTTCAGGGTTGTAACATCTGGGTTGTTCTGAACAGGGTAGATCAAAGTACTGTGCTCCAGCTGAAGATGAAGCCAAAACATTTGTAGGAGTTGGCTTTGCATAAACGGGCATAATGAGATAGAAAATAAGAAAATAAAGGCCACAAATACAATCTTTATGTTGCACCTTTCCTTGTGGGCGTGCTGTGCCATTTTGATTTAAAATATAGCCTAATTTTCAAATACAAGGAGTAAACATTACAACGCAAACTACTATAGCTGACTAGCTGGAAATGGAACATTCTGGAGCTATTTTATGCGCCTAACTTGCCCGTTGACGCAATAACCAACTGTCATCTCTATTTATGACGTCAATGCTGCGGGGTTGCCAGGTTATGTTTTGCCCTGTTGTGTCAAAGCTTTTGTACAGATTCAGATCTATCCTAGCAATCTAGCAAAATTATGTCCAAGGCAGCATTTTCGCAGATTCAAAGCAATTATGTGTAATTTACAAAGTTACCTGAATACTAAATTATAGGCTATTGAGACGTGTTGGTTCTGTGAGTTTTCCTTATGTTAATCATTTTATTATGACCTCGGTCGAAACCAAAATTCCCAAAGTAGCCTATCCTCCGACAGTGAGACGAGAGAGGGCAGGGCAGGGCACGACCGTATATAACAAGGTTATATTTGTGCGTAATTGGAATGAGGTGTGAGCAAGACGATTGTACGCGTGTACTTAGGCTCAATCTAGCAAACATTAGGTAGGCATCTACTGGGGATTTATATCCCAGATAATAAATTCTACATAGCCTAGTTCTGTTAAAGCTTTTAGAGAGAGCGCAAGATCGAAAATGAATGAGACTGAATATCATGAAGTACCACTTTCCGAATATGGTTTCGAACAGCAATTCGACGAGCGAGTCGCTATCGAATGGATGCAGGAAAACTGGTGAGTGAGTAGGCTATGTTATCACATGGTTTGGTTTTCAAAATGATTATGAATTCACCTTGCTCTTGTGGTCGAACAGGACAGCCTGGTCAGGTGTAGCCCTTCATCACTTCATAAACTGCAGTGTCACGTCTGTCATGACAATTAGACAACACAGTTAGAGACAGCCTAAGACACATATTATACGATTTACAGGTAACGGCCAAAATAAAGGAAACACTTGAGTAAATGAGGGAAACAAAGTATATTGAAAGCGGTCTCTTCCACACCAACTTGGTCTCGTAGTATTTCGTATTATTCTGTAAGTAAGCCCGAGACACTCAATTTTTTAACGTTTTGTTAAGTTTCGTATGGCATGTATTAATTTGGATGTCCATCCATTTTGTATGATATGTGCCGAATTACAATTTGGATACGTTAGGTATTCCGATTTGTTGTTGCTAATGTTAGCTAGGTGGCTAATGTTATTTAGCTGACTAATGTTAGCTAGACTATGGGTTAGGAACTAGGTTAAAGTGCTAGGTGAAGGGTTAGCTAAAAGGGTTAAGGGAAGGGTTAGTTAACATGTTAAGTATACTGAACTAAAATATAAATGCAACAATTAACGATTTTACAGAGTTACAGTTCATATAAGGAAATCAATCAATTTAAATAAACTCATTAGGCCCTAATCTATGGATATCACATGACTGGGCAGGGGTGCAGCCAATATTGTAGGTTCTATCAATTTAATTGTTTGCATAATTTCTAATCTCCTTTATTTAAATATTCTCTATACTTTTCCCTCCCCCCTACCATCCCTACCCTAATTTGCGTGAACTAATGAATAACAATACTTCTACTGCTACTTACAGCTATTTTCGCTCACATCTACAGTACCTGTTAAATAATCATACATACATTTAACAAAAATATAAACGCAACAATTAACGATTTTACTGAGTTACAGTTCATATAAGGAAATCAATAAATTCATTAGGCTAATCTATGGATTTCACATGACTGGGCAAGGGCGCAGCCATGGAAAGGGGGATACCTACTCAGTTGTACAACTGAATGCATTCAACTAAAATGTGTCTTCCACATTTAACCCAACCCCTCTGAATCAGAGAGGTGAGGGGGGCTGCCTTAATCGACATCCACGTCATCGGCGCCAGGGGAACAGTGGGTTAACTGCCTTGTTCAAGGGCAGAACAACAGATATGTTTTTAACCTTGTCAGCTCGGGGATTCGATCCAGCAACCTTTCGGTTACTGGCCTAACGCTACCTGCCGCCAATCAGAATGAGTTTTTCCCCACAAAAGGGCTTTATTACAGACAGAAATACTCCTCAGTTTCATCAGCTGTCCAGGAGGCTGGTCTCAGATGATCCCGCAGATGAAGAAGCTGGATGTGGGGGTCCTGGGCTGGCGCGGTTACACGTGGTCTGCCGGGTTGGACGTACTACCAAATTCTCTAAAACAATTTAGAGGCAGCTTATGGTAGAGAAATTAACATAAAATTATCTGGCAACAGCTCTGGTGGATATTCCTGCAGTCAGCATGCCAACTGCACGCCCCCTCAACTTGAGATGTCTGTGGCATTGTGTTGTGACAAAACTGCAGATGTTAGTGGCCATTTGTCCCCAGCACAAGGTGTACCTGTGTAATGATCATGCTGTTTAATCAGCTACTTGATATGCCACACCTGTCAGGTGGATCGATTATCTTGGCAAAGGAGAAATGCTCACTAACAGGGATGTGCACAAAATTTGAGCGAAATAAGATTTTTGTGCGTATGGAAAATTTCTGGGATTCATTTCGGCTCATGAAACATGGGACCAACACTTTACATGTTGCGTTTATATTTTGTTCAGTGTAGTTGCTAATTAACTAAAATGCTAAAGTTGTCTGAGATTTGAACACGCAACCTTTGGGTTGCTAGATGTTCATGTTATACATCCACCGCGACTACCCTCCTTTTGTTTTTGTCTTAAGTAACCTTCTGTCTTATGTAACATACCAAAAGTAACATGTCATACTAATTTCAGTGTCCTGGATATACGTTTACTATGTTACGTCTTATCTGAGACCTGAGTGAATTAAACGATTAACATCCCATCATTCTTAGGTCATGTATAAAAATGGCTACCATGGCTAGAAGAAGAGATCTGTGAATTTGAAAGAGGGGTCTCAAAGGCGTGTAGGGGGTTTAAGTCACCAGATCTCAACCCAACTGAACACTTATGGGCGACTCTAAATCTGTGCCTGAGACTGCGTTTTACAACAACACCAAATTATGGAATTTCTCGTGGAAGAATGGTGTCGCATCCCTTCAATAGAGTTACAGACAGAATCTATGCCAAGGCGTATTGAAGCTGTTCTGGCGCCTTGTGGTGGCCCAACACCATATTATCCTTTATTTTGGCAGTTACCTGTACTTTAACACATTATTCATATAGCAGCCACATTATTTTCTTGCCTTGACATTTGAAATTAGAATTTCCACATCTAGTAGTGGTTTACTCAGGTTTTCTAGTAGAAAAGTAAAAATAAAGTCAGCTAGACTGCAGAGAGAAAGATTGTAATGGTTTCTTAAACAAAAATTTTACTTACCTTCTTTTCAAGCAAGCTACTATCAACATAGCCACGGGAAGTAGTTTGGGTTGGGGTAGTATTGTACATTGTTTTTCATCATGGTGATTGAAAGTCCACAGGTACAAGCCTATGTACATTTACGTTTAAGTTGTTTGTAAGGATGGTAAATTAGTACTGCACAAAAAGTGGTTTTCCATGACATTTGATCAAGAAAAATATTCAATTTGATGTGGCTGTTTTGTCTTTGCCCATAACCGTTTTGTTCTTTCTGGATCCATCACAGAGAAAGGGACAGGGCAACAACTCATACAATTCCAACCACTGAATCCTGCAAGATACTGTTCTTAATTATACAGCTACCTCTTTTGCCAAAGTGGAGATGCTGATATTTTTTGTTGTTGCCTGTGCTACAGACATCTATCGTCCGCTAATACTAGTAAAGGCCAAGTGCACTACTTTTGTGAAAATATTATTATTTTATTCTGATTTTACAGGGTGTGCTTCAGCACCCCTACTTCCTGCAGCTATGAATATAAACTAAAGTGGCTATAGGGCTGTTTGCTTTTTGCCTGGAGTGTATTTATTACGGAAGCAAATGAAATGGAGAGGGACCTACCTAAATTTGTCCAATATAAACTCTCATTTGCGTTTTCCATTTGGAGTAAGTTTCTGTTGCAACATAATCGGCATAATGATCCCACTCCCACAGTTTCTTCTCTGCGATGAGTATGGATCTGCAAACATTCTGACCTGATTGGTCCCCGAAGCCGATGGGTTGGGCCAGAGCTATAACACGCATGGGTGAATTGGCGTTTGGAAAATTCGTCATTGCATTTGATACTCCGATTGATTAGATGATCCAATTGCTGATGACTTTGTTTTGTACAAACCCCTCATTTTGACGTCACAACAAATGACTTAAACAATGGCAGTCTCAGACAAGTATGTAGCGAACAGAGCAGCGGAAGACTTCAGTTTGAGTCGTCAGGCAAGATTGCTTTAGTCAATAGGCCTACATTTCACTTATCACCATAGCAAGCTGGGTGTGTCATGTTAAATACAGAATTATTTATGGTAAAGGTATGCGACAATGTCACTTCAGCAAAGACTTAGGTTGTGCTCAATCACTGAAATACCTTTGCAGCTGAGTAACCTTGCCCGTCATGAGCACAATCTAAGGAAACTGACAGACATGGTTGATTTGTTTTTTTCTCTCATCAGGAGCAAGGCCTTTGTGTACTGTGGCCTGTATGCAGCTCTGGTCTTTGGAGGCCAACATCTCATGAAGGAGAGGCCTCAACTTAATCTACGCAGGCCACTGGTTCTGTGGTCACTCAGCCTGGCCATCTTCAGGTGAGTTAAAGCACAGAACACCCACATTTGCCTCTGACTTTTGAATGAATGGAAGATGTACAACAGGGGTCCGCAACAGGTGGCTGGTGGGCCAAAACCGTCCCACAATAAAAAATTTTTTATATAAAAAGCCTGTCAAATCACCAGGAATTCAGCAAAAAATTGGTTTAATTTAGGAAATCTGTTTCCAAGTATTCCCACAAATAAAGAGACATGATTGTCTCAATGTAATCAAGGTAGGAAAATATTTATTTTTTAATACAATTTATTTTGGGGATTAGTTGGGTTCAATTTGCAGTGGTCTGTTCGCCTACAGTAATCATGTCTCTGGGGCTTTCATTTTTTAAAAGAAGGTTAGGTTTACACTCTAGCACATGTCAGCTCTCAGTAATTCTCCATTCAAAGTAATGTGACCGGTGTACTGATGTCACAAACTGAGGTTAAGCCTGATTGTTGGAGGGCTGCCTATTCTCACGAGCTATGCCCTCTGTGTCAGCCAGGTGTTATATTTGAGTTTAACTTTCTGGCTAATGGGATGGTGGTCAATGTGGGTCAGAGTTCCTTAAACAAAACCTTCTAAAATGTGATGTCTCAACAAACCATCCCTGTGAAATACTCTTGTGTGCAAGGCTGTGATGCAATGCTAATGTCACTTGGATTAGATTATTTTGTCACTTGCCCTCTAGTGCAATGCTTAACTCTTTCTCTCTTAATTGCAGTATCGTTGGAGCAATTCGAACAGGATGGTACATGCTGTATATCCTCTCCACCAGTGGTTTCAGACAGTCTATATGTGACCAGAGCTTCTACAATGGGCCTGTGAGCAAGTTCTGGGCTTATGCATTTGTCCTGAGCAAAGCCCCGGAACTGGGTAAGAACCGGGATTGGAACTAGCAGTCATCTGTCTGAACTTGGCATTTTGTCCACTCCTACCATGAGTCTAATTCATTTATGGCAAACCATATTACTTGGTCTCTCTTGTGCGTAAACCATGCTTTGACGTTGATTGAAGATATGCAGTAAATGTTTGTCTGCATGACTGGGACCATGACTGGGACCATGACTGGGACCATGACTGGGACCATGACTTTGCCGGTCCTGAAGTATGTCCTCTCCATGGTCTCCACAGGTGACACGGCATTCATCGTGCTCCGTAAGCAGCGGTTGATCTTCCTGCACTGGTACCACCACGTCACTGTGCTGCTCTACTCCTGGTACTCCTACAAGGACCAGGTGGCTGGAGGCGGCTGGTTCATGACCATGAACTACTCTGTTCATGCACTCATGTACAGCTACTACGCAGTGCGGGCTACCGGCTACCGGGTGCCACGCCCCTTTGCCGTGGTCATCACCACCTTCCAGATCGCCCAGATGGCCATGGGGCTGACGGTCAGTTGGCTGGTCTACCGCTGGATGCAGGAGGGGGACTGCCACTCCTACCTGAACAACATTGTGTGGAGTTCCCTCATGTACCTCAGCTACCTGGTCCTCTTCTCCTCTTTCTTCTATCAGACCTACCTGAAAGGCAAAGGTGGTAACACTGGCAAGAGCTCCAAGACCGACTAAGTTGTGGGGGGAGGGATTGCTGCATTGCCCTGACAGGGCCATTTTAGGCTTTTTGCAATGATGTCAGCAATAAGTCTGTCCATTCTCTACACCCTATGCCATTAGTTTACCAGCAGTGAACTGTTTGCTCTCTTTTTCTGAACCTGTTGAGTGACTGCCACACTACAGTCTGAAGTGTTTACAGTTTACAGGATTTTTTTCATGAAGATGTTGCCTCATCGGTTTTTAACCTTTCATGATTTTTTTGCTCTTTGTATCAGAAGTTCCAATCTGTGCATTCCAACAGGCACATGTAATGGCACCCCCTGAGAGTTTCTGTTCCAACCGGTGTGACTGGTTTTCATTTTAGTTCCATGGTGCTCTTCTCAACTTGTCAATGGACCAAATAAGAGGGCGTATAGCTGGTATGCCCATGCCCAACCCCAATATTTGGAATTTCTAATTAATTACCTTGGATTAGCCTACACCAGCATATCTCACTGTAACAGTCTCTTGGGTGTAGGCCTTCTGTATTTCTGAACTGGTTCCCAAAATGTACCCTGTGAGATACAGTATTTGGTCACTTATTTGAACGGAGGTGTAGTTGTGCTCTGCCTCGAGGGAATCCCCCTGAAAGCAGCTATTTGTGGTGCTCATATAATATACATGTTTTATTCATATGATTGCAGCTGGAATGGTGCCAGAAAACTTTGGTCTCACTCAACAATTGTTAATTCTTTGCACCAGATATGATGCATAGTTATTTGTTTTTGTGCTCTTAGGATGTGAGATACCATGTTGCTTTTTTCGGATACATCAGAGTGGTTTTTGGTTTCACTTTGTCACTTTCTGGTGAGAATGCTGTGTATTGAGTGGAATTCCTAACTAAAAGGTATGTTCTGTTGTGAGTGTCAGGTATTTTGTCTCCCTCTACCTCATAAAATAAAAGACATGTTAAGACCTGTTTTAGAAAGGGAATGTTTTGTGCTTTTAAGTAGCTGGACACTGATTTGGTATGTTGACATGACTACATTTATTTGTCTTGCTGTTAATTCAGTTCTGTATTTATTCAAGCATATTATTTAACTTAATTTACAGCTTCAAGGGATTATGCATGTTTACAGGTTAGTCCCTTAAAAAGCAAACTCAAGATGTTGTACCTGTAACGGGGGGGGGGGGGGGGTTGTTACTGAAATACTTTTACCTTGCTCAGAGTTCAATACCATTTTCTTTCTACCACTAATTGCTAGTGGAATTTGAATGCTATGTTTACATTTTGATTTTTTTCAAATGTGCAGCTAAATGTATTACGTTAATGTGCCAAATGATGCTGAGTCACCCTATGTCAAGATGATGGTCCAATTTCTCATCTGTAGGTCTTGCCAATATTGAGCAAATGGATTCCAGCCTATAAATTCTACTGTGATCCTGAACTTAAGTGTCATGACGTACTATGTGTTGTAATGTTTGCAATCTTGTAATGTTTGAAATGTATTATAAATAAAGCTGTCTTGTTTTGGAATCTTTTCATTTGATTATTTGTTATAACCCTGGTACACAAGCAAGTAGTTGCCAAAGGGAGTAGGAGCAGTCAGTGGCAGACTTACCATTAGGCAGAAGAGGCAACTGCCTCAGGCCTCACATCAAGCTGTGCCCTGGACACCATATGTGTACTGCTTGGTGACCTAAACTGGGATATGCTTAACACCCCGGCCATCCTACAATCCAAACTAGATGCCCTCAATCTCACAGAAATTATCAAGGAATTTACCAGGTACAACCCTAAATCCGTAAACATGGGCACCCTCATAGATATCATCCTGACTAACTTACCCTCTAAATAAACCTCCACTGTCTTCAACCAGGATCTCAGCGATCACTGCCTTATTGCCTGCGTCCGTAACGGGTCCGTGGTCAAACGCTCCCTAAAACACTTTAGCGAGCAGGCCTTCCTAATTGACCTGGCCAAGGTATCCTGGATGGATATCAATCTCATTCCGTCAGTAGAGGATGCCTGGTTGTTCTTTAAAAGTGCTTTCCTCTCAATCTTAAATAAGCATGCCACATTCAAAAAATTCAGAACTAAGAACAGATATAGCCCCTGGTTCTCCTCAGACTTGACTGCCCTTGACCAGCACAAAAACATCCTGTGGCGTACTGCATTAGCATCGAATAGCCCCCGCGATATGCAACTTTTCAGGGAAGTTAGGAACCAATATACACAAGCAGTTAGGAAAGCAAAGGCTAGATTTTTCAAACAGAAATGTGCATCCTGTAGCACTAACTCCAAAAAGTTTTGGGACACTAAAGTCCATGGAGAATAAGAGCACCTCCTCCCAGCTGCCCACTGCACTGAGGCTAGGAAACACTATCACCACCGATAAATCTACAATAATTGAGAATTTCAACAAGCATTTTGCTACGGCTGGCCATGCTTTCCACCTGGCTACCACTACCCCGGCCACCAGCTCTGCACCCTCCACTGCAACTTGCCCATGCCCCCCTAATACCTAGGTGTCTGGTTAGACTGTAAACTCTCCTTCCAGACTCACATTAAGCATCTCCAATCCAAAGTTACATCTAGAATCGGCTTCCTATTTCGCAACAAAGCCTCCTTCACACATGCTGCCAAACATGCCCTCGTAAAACTGACTATCCTACCGATCCTTGACTTCGGCGATGTCATTTACAAAATAGCCTCCAACACTCTACTCAGCAAATTGGATGTAGTCCATCACAGTGCCATCCGTTTTGTCACCAAAGCCCCATATACTACCCACCACTGTGACCTGTACGCTCTTGTTGGCTGGTCCTCACTACATATTCGTCGCCAAACCCACTGGCTCCAGGCCATCTATAAATCACTGCCTTATCTTAGCTCATTGGTCACCATAGCAACACCCACCCGTAGAATGCGCTCCAGCAGGTATATCTCACTGGTCATCCCCAAAGCCAACACCTCCTTTGGCCGCCATTCCTTCCAGTTCTCTGCTGCCAATGACTGGAACAAACTGCAAAAATCTCTGAAGCTGGAGACTCTTATCTCCCTCACTAACTTTAAGCATCAGTTGTCAGAGCACCTTACCGATCACTGCACCTGTACACAGCCCATCTGAAATTAGCCCACCCAACTACCTCATCCCCATATTGTTATTTATTTTGCTCATTTGCACCCCAGTATCTCTATTTGCACATCATCTCTTGCACATCTATCATTCCAGTGTTAATACTAATTGTAATTATTTTGCACTATGGCCTATTTATTGCCTTACCTCCATAACTTGCTAAATTTGCACACACTATATATATATTTTCTGTTGTATTTTTGACTTTATGTTTTGTTATACCCCATATGTAACGCTGTGTTGTTGTTTTTAATCGCACTGCTTTGCTTTATCTTGGCCAGGTCGCAGTTGTATATGAGAACTTGTTCTCAACTGGCTTACCTGGTTAAATAGGTGAAATAAAAATAAATTAAAAAGGGGCCTCATTAGCTGGGCATATGTTGATGGCACATTGTTGACACAGGCCTCCAAAAAAGTTAATCAATCCATACAGGTGACTAATAATCTATCCATTTATTTAGCTACATATACATGTTCATAATATAATCAGTTTTGCTCATAGTAGAAACAAGCGTCATTGATCACCCATGGACTGGTTCATATTTATAATAGACTATTCCACCCTGACTAGAGTTCCTGTACTGCCGGCCCATGCATTGTTTCACGTGATATGATTGCAAATGTGACTTTCATTAACAGTACACGGTACACCTGCAGCAAAAACGCTATGATGAGGCGCTTTAAGAAGAACAGGGTAGCGAAAAGAGAACATTTAACACATTTCCAGAGTTAACGCATTCTTGTAGTCAGGTGCAGCGGATAATACTGCCATCGCTGTGGCAGAGGACATGACGACAACGAGCCCAGAGACAGGCCCAGCTAGCACTTCAACAACCACTAGCATTAGCCTAGCTAGCACTTCAAACAGTAGCATTGCTGCCTCTGCTGCTTTCGGTGGCACATCATTTATTTTTATTTTTAGTCATTTTAGCAGACGCTCTTATCCAGAGCGACTTACAGGAGCAATTAGGGTTAAGTGCCTTGCTCAAGGGCACATCGACAGATTTTTCACCTAGTCGGCTCGAAGATTAGAACCAGCGACCTTTCGGTTACTGGCACAACGCTCTTACCCACTAAGCTACCTGCCGCCCCATCAGTATTACCAGCTAGCAGCAGCACAGCGGTCGCTGATGTCGCACCAGAGCTCGGAGAGGAAGATGCACATTCGGATTCAGAGCCTGATTCAGCCCTTGCTCTCCCAGAGTCACAAAGATATCAGCACGTGACCTACTACAGAGCGTGAGTGTGTGTTTAAGTGATGATGCAGCATTGTGGCTGGAAACGCTGTCTGACAGGTGTGATCTTGTCAAAAAAAACGAAAAACAATGCATCCCAACTACCACTTGGAAAGACAGTACCGTGCAATATCGAAGAGCCCTCACTGCTGCTCGATCATCCTATTTTTCCAACCTAATTGAGGAGAATAAGAACAATCAAACATTTATTTTTGATACTGTCGAAAAGCTAACTAAAAAGCAGCATTCAACAAGAGAGGTTAGTTTTCACTTCAGCAGTGATAAATTCATGAACTTAGATGAAAAGATCATGATCATTAGAAAGCAAATTATGGACTCCTCTTTGAATCTGCATATTTCTCAAAAGCTCAGTTGTCCTGAGTCTGCACAGAACTGCCAAGACCTAGGATCAATGGAGACACTCACGTTTTTTAATCCTGTAACTCTTGACATATTCATTAACCGTCTAGCTGCATACTGGACCCTATTCCAACTAAACTACTGAATGAGCTACTTCCTGTGCTTGGCCCTCCTATGTTGAACATAATAAATGGCTCCCTGTCCACTGGATGTGTACCAAACTCTCTAAAAGTGGCAGTAATAAAGCCTCTCTTGAAAAAGCCAAACCTTGACCCGGAAAATGTAAAAAACTAAAAATCGGCCTATATCCAATTTCCCATTCCTCTCATACATTGTAGAAAAAGCTGTTGCGCAGCAACTCACTGCCTTCCTGAAGACAAATAATGTCTACAAAATGCTTCAGTCTGGTTTTAGACCCCATCATAGCACTGAGACTGAACTCGTGAAGGTGGTAAATGACCTTTTAATTGCATCAGACCAAGGCTCTGCATCTGTCCTCGTGCTCCTAGACCTTAGTACTGATTTTGACACCATCGATCACCACATTCTTTTGGAGAGTTTAGAATCCCTAATTGGTCTACACGGACAAGTTCTTGCCTGGTTTAGATTTTATCTGTTGGAAAGATATTAGTTAGTGTCTGGTTTGTCCTCTGACAAATCAGTTGTATGTTTCGGCGTTCCTCAAGGTTCCGTTTTAGGACCACTATTGTTTTTACTATATATTCTACCTCTTGGTGATGTCATTCAGAAACACAATGTAAACTTTCACTGCTATGCGGACGACACACAGCTGTACATTTTGATGAAACATGATGAAGCCCCAAAATTGCCTACCCTGGAAGCCTGTGTTTCAGACATAAGGAAGTGGATGGCGGCACATTTTTTACTTTTAAACTCGGACAACAGAGATGCTAGTTCTAGGTCCCAAGAATCAAAGAGATCTGCTGTTGGATCTGACAATTAATCTTGATGGTTGTACAGTCATCCATCTCAAATAAAACTGTGAAGGACCTCGGCATTACTCTGGATCTAAGCAAATAGCTGGAGGCAGGGCTTTCTCCTATAGAGCTCAATTTTTATGGAATGGTCTGCCTATCCATGTGAGAGACGCAGACTCGGTCTCGACCTTTAAGTCACTACTGAAGACTCAGCTCTTCAGTAGGTCCTATGATTGAGTGTAGTCTGGCCCAGGGGTCTGAAGATGAACGGCAAGGCACTGGAGCGACGAACCGCCCTTGCTGTCTCTGCCTGGCCGGCCCCCCTTTCTCCACTGGGATTCTCTGCCTCTGACCCTATTACGGGGGCTGAGTCACTGGCTTACTAGTGCTCTTCCATGCCGTCCTTAGGAGGGGTGCGTCACTTCAGTGGGTTGAGTCACAGACGTGATTTTCCTGTCTGGTTGTGCGCCCCCTCGGGCTCAAATGCGTGGAGGAGATCTTCGCAGGCTATACTCAGCCTTGTCTCAGGGTAGTAAGTTGGTGGTCTGTTGATATCCCTCTAGTGGTGTGGGGCTGTGCTTTGGCAAAGTGGGTGGGGTTATATCCTGCCTGGTTGGCCCTGTCCGGGGGTATCGTCGGACGGGGCCCACAGTGTCCCCCGACCCACCCGTCTCAGTCTCCAGTATCTATGCTGCAATAGTCTATTTTTCTCTCTCTCTGCCAAATGACATTTACTCCTGAGGTACTGACCGGCTGCACCCTCTACAACCACTGATTATTATTTGACCCTGCTGGTCACCTATGAACATCTTCAAGAACAATCTGGCCTTAAATGGCCATGTACTCTTAACTCCACCCGGCACAGCCAGAAGAGGACTGGCCACCCCTCAGAGCCTGCTTCCTCTCTAGGTTTCTTCCTAAGTTTCTCCCTTTCTAGGGAGTTATTCCTAGCCACCATGCTTCTACATCTGCATTGCTTGCTGTTTGGGGTTTTAAGCTGGGTTTCTGTATCTGCTGATGTAAAAATGGCTTTATAAATCAAATGTATTAAAAATTAATTTGATTGATTGTCAATATTCAAAATTTCAAGAACCCATTCACGGGCAACTTGTGTCCCGCCGTGACCTGTTTTGTAACATGAGTTGCTATGAAACACTCAAAAGAGGTGTAATGGGTTCGCACTAAAAATATGTCACATAATGCCACATGTTTGAGTGCGAACCCATTACACCTCTTTGTTTGTCTGAATTTGCGGGTTTTACGCACCAGCCAAGCTTCTGGGAGAGCGTGATGGTTCTCTTTTGATTCGCTATGAAACACTGCCTGACAGACACACACTCTGGTAATAGATTGTGAGGAAGTTGTAAAAAGAAAGCGGCACCCAAACATACACGTCACCACTCACCAGTGACTTGCTAAGCTGATTTAACTAACATGGCCTGCCTGCTAAATGTGCCTGCTAGCTTCTACTAGCTAGCTTAATTGAAAAACACAGAGACGGAACTTAGCTAGCTAGTGATTTTGGGCACTGATAAACAACATGTAGCAGCTTATGCATTATTTACGATAGTCTGACAGCTTGCTGATGATGATGTTGTAGACATGTTCTCAGAAACCAGTCCTGAGTGAAGTCAGCAGCAGCTGACTCGATACTGTCTGCAGTGCACCGACTAGTTTTTAATTCACATTGTTTTACTTGAGAAATACTGCACCAAACACCTTAGCTAGATGTAAAATTGCGCAACTAAGATCTCTACTGCAAAAATGTGAATTAATTACAGATTTCCTGATTCATCTTTCTGACCATTTTGAGGAAGTGGTAGTTGCTACGTTGTTGCTATAGTCACTCAAGAGGGACAAACAGTAACTGCCAGGGTACGATAAAGCAAACATAATACACCCACATCGAACCACACCCCCAAGACTCAAATCAAGTTTTTTTTTTATGAGCAGCAGAAAAACATGCGGAATCGGTGAGTTCAGCTCAGTCGCTCTTTAAATTGTAGCAAATTACAGAAATATATTTAACCATACAATTAAGATTTATTTTAAATCAAGACATACATTAACATTCATTGGCAAAAATTGACATTGTACAAAGTTTGCATCACCTTGCGTATAAATATTTTACGAATATATGGTCTAATATCAAGTTGTCATGTTCTGCAAGCTGTCACCTGAGTAAGGCACTCTGTCAAGGCTGTGCCGGCAGACTCATGTCTTTGCTCCAGAATGTTCTGTATGGCACGTTAAGGAGCTTTCTGACCCATCTCCTTCCAGCTTTTCCACAGCAGTAGGTTCTTGCTCTTGCCCTGGGTTACAAGGCAACGGGGAAGCCTCAGCCCATTGAACTGGCCCACTCCATCATTATGGCCCATGGCTAACAACATGGTCACACTCCCTGTCAGGAAAACATGTGGACATATATCATGATATAATGTTCTGTACAGTGATGTGCCCCCAATCATCTGGTTGGATCAGACAGGAACCAGAGGCAAATCCGAGAACAGACACTGACAGCATGGTCAAAAACAATACTAAGGAAAAACTGTTTTAACTGCAGATTGATTGGTGAGATATTAGTATAGTCAGAGATCAAGGTCAAAACAATAACATTGATGGAAGTAGGGTTTACAGGAGATTGGAGACTGGGAAGAGGAGACAGAGTATAAATTACCTGGGTGATAAGATTCCAGGGGTTTCCCCATCAGACTGTTGGTGATGTTGGTAACAGCAACCCCAGCGTGGAGACCTGCATGATACGCCATCTTAGGCTCGTTGACATTAGCACAGTCCCCAACAGCATACACATTGTCATAGCCCTCCACCTGCAGGTGCTCATTCACTTTCAGGGACCCATTCTCTGCTAGACATCCATCTGAAATATAAACAGCGAAACTTCAGTAAATACATGTAGATAGTACAATACAGGTAAGGCATACTACGCAATGTACAGTAGTCTATACACTAAGTGTACAAAACATTAAGAACACCTTCCTAATATTAAGTTGCACCCCCTTTTAAGAAGGCACACCTGATATTTGAAATGCATTCCAGGTGACTACCTCATGAAGCTGGTTGAGAGAATGCCAAGAGTGTGCAAAGCTGTCATCAAGGCAAAGGGTAGCTATTTGAAGAATCTCAAATATAAAATATTTTTGATTTGTTTAACACTTTTTTTGGTTACTACATGATTCCATATGTGTCATTTCATAGTTTTGATGTCTTCACTATTATTCTACAATGTAAAAAATAGTAAAAATAAAGAAAAACCCTTGAATGATTAGGTGTGTCCAAACTTTTGACTGGTAGTGTATGAGGTTTCTCTAACCAGCTAGCTTTCACAGGCATTACTGTGATTCATTGAATTTTTTTTATATATCCAGCAAAACTGTTTAACATACATTTTGAACTCTCCAGTAGTAGTTTTATCAACAGCGCTTTGAGCAGTACTTCTTGAATTTCTGGCTGCCTTGGACTCAGATGGCACAATGCTTCCACCTATTGGACAAGAAAGACAACTCACTCAGGGTGGCGCTATAGGCATTAGAGTTGATCTTCATCCCTGTGCAGCAGATGACGAGGTCTGCAGTGATCTCTGTATCCTTGTCTGTCATGATAACCATGTTCTTGTGGGTCACATTGAGCTCCAGTTCAGACAGGTTAGAAACTTTCTGCCCTAGAGTCAGATGGAAAGGTGAGGCCACAGTGTGAAAGATATAAGTTAAATTACATAACAGCAGGTGAATTGCACTGAGATTATAATAAATGTGTTTAGCATGAAACAGATGATCAAAGACTATGTATTTACCGTTTGTGCCAGTCACAACAGATTCCATATCCAATCATGAGGAAGGGAGGCAATCACCCTCTGCACACACATGAGCTCTATTGGACATTCTCTGTCTGCTGAGCATGCATGACATAATCAAACTGCATTTTCACTCTGACTGGTGATGTTTTGTCACCCTGACTAACATTTCCTCAGCCAGACATCACCTCTTACCCAGTAGCAGCTCCACCCCTTTCTCCAGCAGCACCTCCTTGGCCTGTTGTCTGACACTGGGCAGCAGCTCTGGGTCTGCTAGGCCAACATGGGAATGGATCAGGATCACCTGGAAACATGGGGGTGTTGGAGAATGGAGGGCAAGTTCCAATAGATGTGCTCCAACCGCAAGTCTCCAAGAGGCGTGAATAACAAAGGGATGTGGGATATTATTACCTTCTTGTCTGGATATTCTGTTTTGATCTCTGCAGCCATCTCTACACCAGTGGATCCACCGCCTACCACAAGAACCGAATCTGCAGCCTGGACCTGACCAACAGCAGGGAGAAATCATAAACACCTGTCATTTACTAATATTTTCATAAAAACACATGAACATGGGTACAAAAATTGTCAAATGTATTACAAATACACTGAACTAAAATATAAACGCAACATGTAAAGTGTTGGTCCCATGTTTCATGAGCTGAAATAAAAGATTCCAGAAATATTCCATAAACACAAAACGCTTATTTCTCTCAAATGTTGTGCACAAATTTGTTTACATCCTCGTTAGTGAGCATTTCTCCTTTGCCAAGATAATCCATCCACCTGACAGGTGTGGCATATCAAGAAGCTGATTAAACAGCATGATCATTAAACAGGTGCACCTTGTGCTGTGGACAATAAAAAGCCACTTTAAAAATGTGCAGTTTTGTCACACAGCACAATGCCACAGATGTCTCAAAGTTTGATGGAGCATGCAGTTGGCATGCTGACTGCAGTAATGTCCACCAAAGCTGTTGCCAAAGAATTGAATGTTCAATTCTCTACCATAAGCCGCCTCCAACGAGGGCTGGGCGATATTGCCTAAAAATCATATCTAGATTTTTTTTCTAATTTATGGGCGATTCATGATAAACATCGAAAACCTTCATATTTTATATAAGCATTGTTGTACAATTAAAAGGTCAAATACACTGCATTTCAAACAGTCAGCAATAATCTAATGAATTCAGGGCTTGTGAAGTCTCAGGGAAGCTCATCTGCGTGCTTGTTGGCCTCACCAGGGTTTTGACCTGACTGCAGTTCGGAGTCGTAACCGACTTCAGTCGGCAATTGCTCACCTTCGATGTTCACTGGCATGCAGGAGAAGTGTGCTCTTCAAGGATAAATCCCGGTTTCAACTGTACCGGGCAGATGACAGACAGCGTGTATGGCGTTGTGTGAGTGAGTGGTTTGCTGATGTCAACGTTGTGAAGTGCCCCATGGTGGCGGTGGGGTTATGGTATGGGCAGGCATAAGCGACAGACAATGAACACAATTGCATTTTAATCGATGGCAATTTGAATGCACAGAAATACCGTGACGAGATCCTGAGGCCCATTGTCGTGCCCTTCATCCACCGCCATCACCTCATGTTTCAGCATGATAATGTAAGGATCTGTACACAATTCCTGGAAGCTGAAAATGTCCCAGTTCTTCCATGGCCTGCATACTCACCAGACATGTCACCCATTGAGCATGTTTGGGATGCTCTGGATCGACGTGTACGACAGCATGTTCCAGTTCTCTTCGCAGAGCCATTGAAGAGGAGTGGGACGACATTCCACAGGCCACAATCAACACCCTGACCAACTCTATGGGAAGTAGATGTGTTGCACTGCATGAGGCAAATGGTGGTCACACCAGATACTGACTGGTTTTCTGATCCACACCCCTACCTTTTTTTTAAGGTATCTGTGACCAACAGATGCATATAATAATAATAATATGCCATTTAGCAGACGCTTTTATCCAAAGCGACTTACAGTCATGTGTGCATACATTTTTACGTATGGGTGGTCCCGGGGATCGAACCCACTACCCTGGCGTTACAAGCGCCATGCTCTACCAATTGAGCTACAGAGGACCACATATCTCTATTCCTAGTCATGTGAAATCCTATGATTAGGGCCTAATGAATTTATTTCAATTGACTGATTTCCTTATATGAACTAACTCAGTAAAATCTTTGAAATTGTTGCATGTTGCGTTTATATATTTTTTCAGTGTAGATCAAACATGAACATAAAGTCTGTTCCAACGAACCAGCCCTGGGAATGCACTCCCATGAAAATGTACCTCCTTCACAATGTCCTCATACTTCTGGATGGCTGTCTGATAGGAGGCCACAGTGTTGTACTTCCCCGGGAAAGGGCCGTCTGTGCCAGTGCACAGTATAAGGTGTGAGTAATGAACTTCCTGTGGTGTAAGACATCAATGACACAATCAAATTAGAGGAACTAACTGTCACCTCTCCAGCCTGTCAGAAGCCGTCTGCTTTGGACAGCACACCACTGGATAGGCCTATGTAAGGAGAGTACACCAAGAATACAAAGCTGAGTTGATCTTCAGCAGCTAGATCTGAACTGACTAGAGAAAGAAACATTACATAATATACCCCAGCATGCTCATATAGCCTACTGTACCTTTCCTCCATCCAACACAACAGTCTGTGACACTGGTTCCACCCGCATGACTCGCCCCTGAAGGAAACTCTCTCCAAATGTCTCAAAATATGGGATGAAGGTCTGCTGGGCAAAGCCTGTGAGAAAGTAACTCAAATTGTCAAAGGTTCTTTAAGTCAGAATTGTTATATCAGTGTTTTTTTAGTGATGTAATCCATTTCCAATGGGTAAAGGGTTCTCACCACTCTGAACAGAGGCACGGAGGGCAGCCACATTGTGATGAAAAGCGTCACGGAGGTCAATGAGGGTAAATGGTATCCCCCTGGATTTGAGCTGTTGTGCGGCGGCGGTGCCACCGAAACCCCCGCCAACCACCACGACATGAACATTGTCTACAGATACCTGGCCGCCCATTATCTGTAGGCTATGACGACAGAGGTGAAAGGGTAATGAAAACTTAAAACAATTTTCTGGTATGGAGGAAATGTAAGATCATGAAATACTCCCTACAAGAGTCAATAAAGTACTCTCAGAACGAACAAATTACACTGTGTACAAAACATTAAGAACATCTTCATACTATTGAGTTGCACCCCCCCATACACAATCCAAGTCTCAATTGTATAAATCTTTCTTTAACCTGTCTCATCCCCTTCTTCTATACTGATTGAAGGGGATTTAACAAGTGACATCAATAAGGGATCATAACTTTCACCATGTCAGTCTTTGTCATGGAAAGAGCAGGTGTTCTTCATGTTTTGTACACTCAGCGTATATACAAATATGGAGTGAAAATAACACCAATAGAACTGATTACAATAAACATGAATAAATAAATGCATAAAAATCATATAATACATATATTTGGATTCATCCATAACAATGAGCTAATGATGTGCGACTTCACCTGGCAACAACACAGCTAACACAATCACTTCAAACTGAAGCTGGAAAGACTTCAAACTAGCTGCACCGTTTCATTTGACCTGTTTTCTATTGATAGTTCTTCCAATATATCCATAAAAATGATGCTGATTCATGATTTCGACTGGCTGAGAAAAGCTGCCTACCTGTCTGTCTCATTTTAGTCATTTAGCAGACGCTCTTATCCAGAGCGACTTACAGTTAGTGAGTGCATACATTTTTCATACTGGCCCCCCGTGTGAATCAAAACAAATTATTATTTATTATTATTATTATATTATTTAAAACAAACATTTTCATCCTGGATGGACAATTATATATTCTATTCTATTGTAGGTTTCGGCACCCAGGGGAAACAATCCCACCACTGGGGAAGAGGTGGTGGGAAATGTTCAGGAGGAGGCACAAGAACCTGAGCATGAGGAGGCCGGACACCCTGGACAGGGGGAGAGCTGAGTGTGCCACACGTCCGACGATGGACACCTTCTTCACTTCTTATGAGAAGCACTTGGAGGAGAGTGGGTTAAGGGAGAAACCCAGACAAATCTATAACTGCGATGAGTCTGGGTTTCGTAGCGACCAGAGCAGGCACAAAGTGCTGGCTCCCCGGGGTCCAAAACACGTGTACCAGCAGGCTCCGGGGACCAAGGAGCACATCACAGTGCTGGCCTGCTTCAACGCAGCTGGGGAGGACGTCCCCCCGTTTATCATCTACCCCAAGTGTTTCCCCGGTGGCCACTACACACTGGGAGCCCCCCCCCAAGCCTTGGCTAGCAGTGGCTACATTGACGGGGACCTGTTCAGGAAGTGGTTTCAGCACTTCATTAAGCATGCAGTCAAAGAGCGCCCTCTCCTTCTCCTCTTCGATGGGCACAAGAGCCACATGGACCCGGAGGTGCTCGCGGCGGCACTAAGGGAAGGTGTTATACTTCTTTGTCTTCCACCACACTGCACCCATGTCCTGCAGCCACTGGATGTGGCATACTTTGGCCCTTTAAAAGCTGAGTTCTCCAAGGTAGCTGGAGACCTTAGCCAATTTGACCACTCCTACATGGTAAACAAATCAGAATTTACCAGAGTATTCCACTACCCGTACCAGCGATGCAAGGACATGCGCTATGTGGTGGAAGGGTTTAAGAAGTGTGGCCTCTTCCCTTTTGACCCTTCAGCCATTGAAGGGTCCTGTTTAATGCCTTCTCGGTCCCTACCGGGTCCCACCACCGCCTCTCCTGGAACCAGCAGCACTGTGCCGTCCATCAGCACTTCCTCCCCAGCGACCACAGGAGGACCCTCAGCCCCTGCTCCAGTCCCAGCCCCTGCTCCAATCCCAGGCCTAGCTCTAGAAGAGCACCCCCTAATAGAGGGGGGGCTGATAGCGAAGGACCTGGGGCACATCCTTACTGTCCTGAAGTATCGGCTGGACCGATACAGAAGACTCCATGTGGTCGCCACATGCCTCACCGGGGAGGAATACACGTAGCCAGTGGCAGGAGAGGGGTGAGAAGGAGAGGGCAGAGGCAGAGGAGAAAGAGCGTCGGGCAGCCCTCAGAACACAGAGGGCACAGGAGAGGCTGCCATGGATGAGACCATTGACGCCATCGCCTCTGCAGGACCCCCTGCTGGAACCACTCCTGACAGCCACATCACCACTGCCAGTGCCTCCCAGTGTGCAACACCTGTAGGAGCCGCCAGAGTCCACAGCTGCAGAAGAAGGCCATGTGCCTACTCTCCCGACCACACCATCATCGGCCCCTCAACCCCACCATTACAAACACCAGCTCCTCCAAGCCATCGTCAGCGGTTTTGTCCACCACGATGCACACCACCCCCCCTGTCTGTCACCACCAACACGGCCTCCTCTGGACCAACTGCCTCCTCCGTCTCCCCTGGTCACACCACCATAGCAGCCTCGTCTGGTGTCCCTGCCCCCTGCAATTTGAATACCGCCACCTCCACAGGTAAACACATGTTAAATTACGAAAAAATGACTGTTTGTTATCTGTTTTATAAAACAGCAATGTAAAAAAAATATATATATATATCTTTACATATCTACAGTACATAGCACCAGTCCTCAAGTCATCTCCACCTCCTCCAAAACCTCTGCAGCTTCCTCCAGAGGTATTGATGTAAAAAAGTTGAAAAGGGTTTTCAAGACACATGCTCTGACTAACACTACTTTTTCTCAAACTGCAGCACAGAAAAGGAAGAGAAAAGCTCCACCGGTCACATCTGTCACGCCACCAATGGCACCACTCTCAGGTACTTCATCATCTGTTTTTCTCTCTCTCTCAGTTGTATCAATTACTATTGTTGTTGAAGAACTTCTACATTTTGCAAAACCATATTAATCAATTTGTATTATTATTTTATTTTTTATAAAAGAAGACACCACCTGCTGTGCTCGCTGCGGGGAGCGTGATCCGCCTGCAAGCTCCTCTCAGGAGTGTAGATCCGAGGTGCCATGGGTGTGCTGTGACTTCTGCCCGCACTGATTCCACTGCAGGTGTGTGCAGTGGGATCAAGAGGTAGCGGTGTTGCTGGATTTTTATTGTGATTTTTGTGACAATATAGGGATGGAGGTCAAGATTTAATTGTTTCATTATTAAATAATTTTCATATTAAATTATTTATTTGTACAAAAAAATAAATGTTTAAAATACACTGCTCAAAAAAATAAAGGGAACACTTAAACAACACAATGTAACTCCAAGTCAATCACACTTCTGTGAAATCAAACTGTCCACTTAGGAAGCAACACTGATTGACAATACATTTCACATGCTGTTGTGCAAATGGAATAGACAACAGGTGGAAATTATAGGCAATTAGCAAGACACCCCCAATAAAGGACTGGTTTTGCAGGTGGTGACCACAGACCACTTCTCAGTTCCTATGCTTCCTGGCTGATGTTTTGGTCCCTTTTGAATGCTGGCGGTGCTTTCACTCTGTATATCAATGATGTCGCTCTTGCTGCTGGTGACTCTCAGATCCACCTCTACGCAGACGACACCATTTTGTATACATCTGGCCCTTCATTGGACACGGTGTTAACAAACCTCCAAACGAGCTTCAATGCCATACAACACTCCTTCAGTAGCCTCCAACTGCTCTTAAACACTAGTAAAACTAAATGCATGCTTTTCAATCGAACGCTGCTGGCACCCGCCCACCCGACTAGAATCACCACTCTTGACGGGTCTGACCTAGAGTATGTGGACAACTACAAATACCTAGGTGTCTGGTTAGACTGTAAACTCTCCTTCCAGACTCACATAAAGAATCTCCAATCCAAAGTTAAATCTAGAATCGGCTTCCTATTTCGCAACAAAGCCTCCTTCACTCATGCTGCCAAACATGCCCTCGTAAAACTGACTATCCTACCGATCCTTGACTTCGGCGATGTCATTTACAAAATAGCCTCCAACACTCTACTCAGCAAATTGGATGTAGTCTATCACAGTGCCATCCGTTTTGTCTCCAAAGCCCCATACGCTACCCACCACTGTGACCTGTACGCTCTTGTTGGCTGGTCCTCACTACATGTTCGTCGTCAAACCCACTGGCTCCAGGCTATCTATAAATCACTGCTAGGCAAATCCCCGCCTTATCTTAGCTCATTGGTCACCATAGCAGCACCCACCCGTAGTCTGCGCTCCAGCAGGTATATCTCACTGGTCATTCCCAAAGCCAACACCTCCTTTGGCCGCCATTCCTTCCAGTTCTCTGCTGCCAATGACTGGAACGAATTGCAAAAATCTCTGAAGCTGGTGACTCTTATCTCCCTCACTAACTTTAAGCATCAGTTGTCAGAGCACCTTACCGATCACTGCACCTGTACACAGCCCATCTGAAATTAGCCCACCCAACTACCTCATCCCTATATTGTTATTTATTTTGCTCTTTTGCACCCCAGTATCTCTATTTGCACATAATCTCTTGCACATCTAGCATTCCAGTGTTAATACTATTGTAATTATTTTGCACTATAGCCTATTTATTGCCTTTCCTCCATAACTTGCTACATTTGCACACACTGTATATATATTTTCTGTTGTATTTTTGACTTTATGTTTTTTACCCCATATGTAACTCTGTGTTGTTTTTATCGCACTGCTTTGCTTTATCTTGGCCAGGTCGCAGTTGTAAATGAGAACTTGTTCTCAACTGGCTTACCTGGTTAAATAAAGGTGAAATAAAAAATAAAATAAAATAAACTCTAGTGGTAGCATGAGACGGAGTCTACAACCCACACAAGTGGCTCAGGTAGTGCAGCTCGTCCAGGATGGCACATCAATGCGAGCTGTGGCAAGAAGGTTTGCTGTGTCTGTCAGCGTAGTGTCCAGAGCATGGAGGCGCTACCAGGAGACAGGCCAGTACATCAGGAGACGTGGAGGAGACCGTAGGAGGGCAACAACCCAGCAACAGGACTGCTACCTCCACCTTTGTGCAAGGAGGAGCAGGGGAGGACTGCCAGAGCCCTGCAAAATGACCTCAAGCAGGCCACAAATGTGCATGTGTCTGCTCAAACGGTCAGAAACAGACTCCATGAGGGTGGTATGAGGGCCCGACATCCATAGGTGGGGGTTGTGCTTACAGCCCAACACCGTGCAGGACGTTTGGCATTTGCCAGAGATAACCAAGATTGGCAAATTCGCCACTGGCGCCCTGTGCTCTTCACAGATGAAAGCAGGTTCACACTGAACACGTGACAGAGTCTGGAGACGCAGTGGAGAACGTTCTGCTGCCTGCAACATCCTCCAGCATGACCGGTTTGGCGGTGGGTCAGTCATGGTGTGGGGTGGCATTTCTTTGGGGGGCCGCACAGCCCTCCATGTGCTCGCCAGAGGTAGCCTGACTGCCATTAGGTACCGAGATGAGATCCTCAGACCCCTTGTGAGACCATATGCTGGTGCGGTTGGCCCTGGGTTCCTCCTAATGCAAGACAATGCTAGACCTCATGTGGCTGGAGTGTGTCAGCAGTTCCTGCAAGAGGAAGGCATTGATGCTATGGACTGGCCCGCCCGTTCCCCAGACCTGAATCCAATTGAGCACATCTGAGACATCATGTCTCGCTCCATCCACCAACGCCACATTGCACCACAGACTGTCCAGGAGTTGGCGGATGCTTTAGTCCAGGTCTGGGAGGAGATCCCTCAGGAGACCATCCGCCACCTCATCAGGAGCATGCCCAGGCGTTGTAGGGAGGTCATACAGGCACGTGGAGGCCACACACACTACTGAGCCTCATTTTGACTTGTTTTAAGGACATTACATCAAAGTTGGATCAGCCTGTAGTGTGGTTTTCCACTTTAATGTTGAGGGTGACTCCAAATACAGACCTCCATGGGTTGATAAATTTGATTTCCATTGATAATTTTTGTGTGATTTTGTTGTCAGCACATTCAACTATGTAAAGAAAAAAAGTATTTAATAAGATTTTCATTCATTCAGATCTAGGATGTGTTATTTTAGTGTTACCTTTATTTTTTTGAGCAGTGTATAATATATATATTTATTGAACCCATCTTGTGTATTTCTTCCTTTACTTTCCAAGTGCACCTCTGCAACACAAACTCCAACAGTGTTTTCATTGTTTATGTCAATGCACATAACTGAAATTAAAGTTTTATTTGATGAATACTCATATTTTAGTATTCAACTGTTATCTACTTTCTCAAAACATAAGATTAATCTGTAAAACAAATGATGAGACATTATTTGATTACAACATTGAATATGTTGGTGAAGAACCATTTTTTAAGAGTCCACAGGAGGGCGCGCCAGGCTACGCAATGAAAAGTTGTCAGGTATTTTTTTACCGGATGGCTAGCCAACTATCTAGTAAACACTTCGGGTACGTGGTTGGTGTCTCTTTTTTGAACAAAATTAAACGGATATATCTTGTAATTGAACAAAATAGTAAGGTGACCAATAACTGGGGGACGTATTTTTTTGCTAAACCGCTTATGAAAAAGCTGATAATAATAGTATTTCCACTGAAATGTCAAACCTGCTAATTGCTAACCCGTTAAAATTTTTACGACACCAATAATCACATAACATTTATGGCTTGATCACAAGCTAACACTGTTGAAGGTAATATTTTTTAAATGCTGTTGAATATGCCGATAATACGGGGTTCCACGCTAATAGATTTAGCTGGTTGTAATTTATGGACTAGACACCGGCTGGAATGCGATTTTAACAGCATTAGATCCACCCATTGTATAAAAGATAACAATGACTTAGCAGTTTAAACAGGTACATTTAATGACACAGTCTTCATCTGATACATTTACATCAGAATATTGTAACATTTGACACCTTGACATATTGTAGCGAGACAGTGACCGGTTTAGCCATATACAATTAATTGTTTACCAATAACGTTAACAGGCTATGCCACAGTAGAGTAGTTAGGCTACTGTAGAATTCGTTCACAATTCAAGAGCACGCTCTGTACCTTATACCCTGTGCTTCGGAACCGTGGCAATATACATTTAGAATGAAATATTGGAAACTCACCAACAAAAATAATGACAAAAATGTCCACTCCGAAATGACTCACCAAATGCTGTTATTCAGCGATTCTCGATCAACTTTAGTTTGACACATTTGATCTTCCCTAGTTTCTACTTAAATCAAATACAATATAGGCACCACTCAAACTCAACTTTAATTGACATATTGAAACTATAATAACACACATAATGACTTACCAAAATGTAGGCTATAACTGTTTCGTCGTTGTTACTTTCCAGCGTTGTCTTCCGTTTTCTACATATAGCCTAGGCTACTATTTTATTTTTCTCACTAGAAATAGCCTGGGCAGCCGCTAGTGGGCTTTATGGATCCACTGGGGTGTTCACGATCACGTTTACATGGGCACAGTATTCCGGATAGTAGCTCATATCCCGCTTGTCTTATTCGGGATACGCTGTTTACATGCACCTTTGATATCCCGCTCACGCGTATCCCTGCACCATGAATAAACAGAATATTCCTCATTTAAATTCATATGGGTTAAATGGAATAGCAACTGAAATATGGACACTAACTGTAGTCCTAGAACTGCTCACATGTAGCATAATATAACTCTTGCAGAATGCATTCCTTGCAGTAGAATGACACAATAAATGTTAATTTTGTCTTGGGAACAGGAGTGGAGAAATCTTGATTTATTTCAGCATCTCTTGAGAAAATGCAAATGCTTGTGTAAAGTGTTATCTTTGACACTGTTATGCAAGCAGACAGTATTTCAACCACAAAATATGCAGCCAAGACGAACTGAAGCCTTATCAGAAACGTGTTTCATGTTTTCTCAGCTTTTCATTTCCTTAAAACCGGGCAAACTGATGACATTTGGACATTTTTCAAATAACTGATCTTTCCACTGTTTTGGAGTTATTGCGTTTTCTCCCTGGTCCCTAAAAGAAAAAGGTAGCAGTGTTAAATAGATTACTTATGCATTTATTATATCAATGTAAGACATTCTGGTGAGCAATACTTTTAGTCTTCTGGGACAAGTTACGACAGAAGAGAAGCTGCATGTATCAAACTATAGCTGACAAACAAATGACCTACCAAATGTCAGAAATTATAAGCAGAAAGTTGTCTAAATTAGGGGTGAAAGTAGCCAGGCTATATGGTCCAGTACAGAGGATCAGAATAATACATTATAGTGGATTGAACTGCTCAGGTAGCCTACTTCAAGTGATTTCTTTGAAAAATCAGATGACATCATCACAGCCTGCACAGACCACAAAAACAACAGTAAACAGGATAATATGTTTACATGCCTATCACATTTCAGGAGAAGATCCAGATGCAGACAGTGTTGAAGTAACAAAACTTTATTACATAAACAGGGGGCAGGCAAATGAAAGGTCAAGCAGAGGTCAGTCCAAAAGGTACAGAACGTCAGGCAGTCTCAAGGTCAGGGCAGGCAGAGGTCAGTAATCCAGGGTGGTGTGACAAGGTACAGAACGGCAGGCAGGCAGGCTCAGGGTCGGGTCAGGGCAGGTAGAATGGTCAAACACAGGAAACCAGGAACTTGATACCGACAGGCGCAGGGGAAACCCGCTGGTAGGCTTGACACGACAAAACGAACTGGCAACAGACAAACAGAGAACACAGGTATAAATACACTGGGAATAATGGGGAAGATGGGCGACACCTGGAGGGGGGTGGAGACAATCACAAAGACAGGTGAAACATATCAGGGTGTGACAATGCCACAGTTAGCTATTGTCTAAGATCAGCATATCCCAGGCATTTTATCCGGCTTTCTCATAACCAGGATACAAGCTTTTTTCGGATGATTGTAAACGGGATATGATGTTAATATGTGTCAACTGAAGAATACTTCAGTATCCCGAATAATAACGGCCATTATTATTGCTCAAGTATTCTGATATTGGTGTGCATGTTAACGTGTTCAGGCCTCAAGCAATGACTGTATAGGCTATAAGGGGCCCAAGCCGAAATGCAGGGCAGGGATTTTCAGGTGTAGGTTTCTTGTCGACGAAGTGGAAGGAACAAACGAACAGGGTTGTGGTACCTATGTGAAGCTAGCCACAATAACACTAGATAATGCTAAACACTGCAAAACTGCAAAACACAGCCTTAACTATGGAACTTGAGTCCATGAAATTGGGTATCAGCCTACTCTGTGATACCCACAGAACACAACTGTGAAATGTTTACACAAATATCAGTGTCATAGCTCATATTAAGGAACTTTGTGGGAAATCACCTCACTATTCAGCCTATTGTGCGTATTGACATTCATATTGCAATGTGCAACATTAACTATGGATCTTGGTTCCATGAAATGGGGTATCAGCCTACTCAGTGACACCCACAGAACACAACTGTGAAGAGTTTACACAAATATTAGTGTTGTAGCTCTTATTGCGGGACTCTGAAACCACTGTGAAATGAGACACATTAAACTAACCTGTCAACCTACTGTTTTGGACATTCATATTGCATATTGGGTCCATGAAATGGGGTATCAGGCTACTCAGTGATTATTTGTGTGTTTAACGCTAATATCTGTGAAAACGTTTCACTTTTGTGTTCTGTGGGTGTCACCGAGTAGGCTGATACCCCATTTCATCGACCGAAGATCCATAGGAAACCCTGTACATTGCAATAAGAATGTTCAACACACATAGTAGTAGCAACACGCATGCCCGCCCACCTGAGGATCTGTATTTTTCAGCCATCTATTTCCTGTGTTTGAGGGGTGCAAAATCTACTCATTACTTAAATCTCGCTGGATTGATTGCTTTCATACTCTTGCTTGTGCCTTTCGTTTTTTCCTGTTAACGTTACGGCCGTGGAAATATTTGTAATGACTTGTCAAACACACCCCGGTAATAGCTGAAATTGTCTTTCTGTTGGATCTATAAGAACGCTAAAGCTTCATCAGGAATTTAACACATAATCTCGACACTTACATCACAGGAACGATAAGAAAGATAGCTATATTGTGATAGGTGTTCATTTTTTGTGGAATTGAAAACAGTAATAATTTGCTACGGCTGAATTTTTTTCAAATTAGATGCGCTGGAATAAAAGCAACTTCCGGAAATGAACACTCAGATTATAGTGATATTTTATCTGATCTTGCAAATAATGTAAAGTATAGATAGATAGCTGTAATCAAGGGCCAAGTGTGTTGATTTTTAATCCGAGGGCATCCTGAGGTGCGTTCAGTTTGCTTGAACGTTTGCTACGTTGTGGAACGGTTTATACGGAACGACACGTTTTCCCAAAACGTTCTTGTACGTTCTTGAAGGTACATTTGCTCCCATTTGGTGGGTGTGGCGAGGTGTAGCTTGAAACAATGAGTGACGTATTTAAATGAGACACATATAATTTTCTTTATTTTAACACAAAATATAAA
Source organism: Coregonus lavaretus (assembly GCF_964263955.1). NCBI lineage: Eukaryota > Metazoa > Chordata > Actinopteri > Salmoniformes > Salmonidae > Coregonus > Coregonus lavaretus. The sequence continues at coordinate 17,868,206 of NC_140023.1, forward strand.
ATAAATACCTGATACCATTAAAAAATGTATATATGAGTACATTCTAAGATTTTTTTTTTTACATTTGACAATAAATTGAATACCAGAATGTCCAACAAAATCTCTGAACACCAATCATTATTTGTCTGTGCCAGTAAAATGTTTTATGTGCTATAATTCAGTCAATACCGGATGGATTTAAACATTTCAAACTGTTTGGAGTATTAACTGTCAAACTGTTGGTTGACTGGTGAGTTTAATGTGGTTAATTTCACAGTGATTTCAGAATCCCGAAATAAGAGCTACGATGCTAATATTTGTGTAAACTCGTCACAGTTGTGTTCTGTGGGTGTCACTAAGGAGGCTGATACCCCATTTCATGGACCCAAGATCCATAAGTAATGCTGTGAATTGCAATATGTATGTCAATGCACACAATAGACTAAATAGCGAGGTGATTTCCCATAGTTAAAGTTCCCAAATATGAGCTACGACGCTAATATTTGTGTAAAATCTTCAGAATTGTAATCTTTGGATGTCACTGAGTGGGCTGATATGCCATTTTATGGACCCAAGATCCATAGGTAAGGCTGTACAGTGCATATAAGTATGCCCCCAATGCAATTCTGAAGTCTAATACACCCACAGTGCGATTTCAACAGATTTGTACTTTTTTGTGTCAAATTAACTAATTGTTGTCTTTTGTTGAATTTATATAACAATATCCGAACCATGTTTAGCATTATCTATTCCAAATATGGCATGATTCCACCATTTGTATCCGTTTGCATCACTTTCAATTGGGGACTTCTATTTTAAAGGCAAACCACAAATTCCACTAATCGTTATTGTGTCTAGCTTCACATTGGTAACGCGCAATGTAGCCTCGCTTTCGGTACCGCTGAGTGCCAGCCTCCAGGCTCGATTGTATAGAACCAATACTCACTCTAGCACTGTTAGCCCATAGAAGAAGTGAGATTTATGCTGCGTTTATAACCAAGTGGGAAGTGGGAATTTACCACCATAGAGTTAGATAGAGGACTCTAGATGGATAAACCTGTTTTGGCATGGACATTGCCATTGAGGGCTTCCACAATTTTTAAGTAGTCAAATGGGTGGTCTTTCCTATGGGTGAAGGAAAGATCACATGATTCTATCCAGGTCATCAGGAGGGATCAGCCAATGAGTTATACTCGTGAGCAAACGTTCCATAACTGTAGGTGGCAGTAAATCGCCAACATTGGCTTTATACCAGTGGAGGCTCCTAAGAGGAGGAAGGGGAGGACCATCTTACTCAGTAAAATAAAAAATAAATAGTGAAACGTTACATTTTTTTTCCTTTTTAGTTAAAACTATACTAAATATATTAATGTCACCAAATAACTGATTAAAACACTGTTTTGCAATGGTCTACAGTAGCCTCAACAGCACCCTCTATGGTAGCACCATGGTGTTGCCGGAGGACAACTATTTTCCGTCCTCCTCTGGGTACATTGACTTCAATACAAAACCTAGGAGGCTCATGGTTCTCACCCCCTTCCATAGACTTACACAGTAATTATGACGATTTCCAGAGGATATCCTTCAACCTATCAGAGCTCTTGCAGTATGAACTGACATGTTGCCATCCAATCAACGGATGAAATAATTAATTTAGTGCTGAAGGCACAAGCTACAGCTAGCTAGCACTGCAGTTCATAAAGTGTGGTGAGTAGTTGACTCAAAGAGAGAGAGAGACAATAGTTGAACAGTTTTGAACAAATTAATTTCTTCAAAAATTAAGAAGCAGCAGTGAGAGAGAGTGAGAGAGCTATTTTTCGCTGTATTTTTTTTCTTAGTTTATCTTTCATTTACTTAGCTAATGCAGCTAATTTCGGCTACTCAACAACCTGACTCAAACATAGAGGAATGCTATTTATGTTAGCTAGCTGTCTAAAGCTATCCAACACCTCAACTCTTCCAAGTCAAGGTAAGATTTTGGTTTAAAAAATGTATTGCCACCAGGGCCGGACAGTGTAACTGCTAAACTGCTTGCTGTACACTGCACTGAGTGATCGTACACATGGATTGGATTGTGGGTTTACTAACGCGTTAGTTCTAGTTTGTTGACTATAACGTTAATATGGTGACAACGATGTAAACTGTGTAGCGGTTCAAAATCAAATCAAATGTTATTGGTCGCGCATGGCTGCTGGAAGACGTTTTGGGGAGGGTATTTTTCTCCTCGTTCTGCTGACAAGTATTTTTCTCTGCTCATACAGGGGTATTACAGGCCTAGCGCACTAATTTGGTGGGGGAAAAACAATCTAGATTTTTTATTTTATTTTTTATATTAATTATTTTGCAGCACCCTCAGCAGCCCTACTTCCCGCGGCTATGTGGTCGCGTACACATACAGTATTTTGCAGATCTTATCGCAGGTGCAGCGAAATGCTTATGTTTCTACATTTTACATTTGTACATTTTTAGTCATTTAGCAGACGCTCTTATCCAGAGCGACTTACAGTTAGTGAGTGCATACATCATTTTTTATACTGGCCCCCCGTGGGAATCAAACCCACAACCCTGGCGTTGCAAACGCCATGCTCTACCAACTGAGCTACATCCCTGCCGGCCATTCCCTCCCCTACCCTGGACGACGCTAGGCCAATTGTGCGCCGCCCAACAGTTCCAACAGTGCAGTAATACCAAACAATACAAAATAATACACACAAAACCAAACAATAAAAATAAAAGTTTGCTCATGTTTGCTTAGAGGTTATGGTATGAAGGTTTGGGTTGTAAAGTTTTTTTCGCCTGGTTACAGACAGCTGTTGTGTTGCTCACTGAAGTCCACAAGCGAAGGGAAAAGGTGAGAGGAGGAAAGCACGTAGATGAGAGAAGGAATTATACAACAAGCAAAGTGATGATGCTGTTTGTGGCTGCTATAAAAGTGAACTGTGTGTGGGGGTGATTAGGGGTGTATTCATTCTGCCGATTCTGTTGCAAAACATTTCTTAAACAGAAGGAAACGTAACGAAACGGGGAGGGACCTACCTGGATTTGTCCAATAGAAACTCTTGTTTTAGTTGCAAAACGGAATGCAACTGTTTGGACTAATGATTACACCCCAGTTCAGCTAGATACAGGCAAGAGTGTGCAAGGCGGTATTGAGTGCGTCACTGTCTGTCACCTTGACTACTCCAATTTGTCTCGCGACCTGTGCACCTGTATTATAAAGTTTCATTTGTAGGCTTGGTTGTAGCAACCTCATGATGGGTATAGGGAAAATTAGAGTATCATGTAGTAGCCTAAACCTATCAATGTTACATTGAGCTGGGTGATTGGAATATGAATGACAGTCATCCAATATGCTGTAATAGAAATAAGGCCATGCTCTATTAATATGGTTTTTGAACACTATCATTTGTTTACAAGCCTGATAGTTGTACTTTTAGTTTATGGCTTGTTGGCCATTAGCCAATCGGGGAATTCTAAACTAGTTCAAACCACCTGAATGCATCCAACTGGTATTTACGACTTCACAACTGGTCAATTCCCACATCTCACTTGGAGCTCAAAAATGATAGATGAGCTTCCCACTAGTCATTACCATTTGGAGGGCCTCAAATAGATTGTTCCCAGTCCTATGTGGTAAACATAGAGAATGATAGAGATATCATATTTATACAGTATATGTCTCATTATGGCACCTGTGAGAGTACGGGCAGTGCAATTGAGGCCATCTCCATGTTGAAGTAGTCAATTTTCTACTTCTACTACTTCTATGAGTTGGCAAACAAACTGAAAGGGTGCATACTACCATCTAGAGTGTGTTATTGAACAAGTATAAAGCCAAGGATAGTGATTTACTGACACCTACTGTTATGGAATGTTTGCTCAGGACTATCGTTCATTGGCTGATCCCTCCTGATGACCCGGATGGAATCATGTGATCCTCCCTTCTCCCATAGGAAGTCCCAGCCAGTTGACTACTTTAAAATGGTGAAGTCGTCAATGGCAATGTCCATGCCAAAACGGGTTTTATCCATCTAGAGTCCTCTATCTAACAATAGGGTGGTACATTCCCACTTCCCACTTGGTTATGAACTCAACATTATACCCGCCACGCATACTTGTGGCCACTTCATAGAGAAGAGCTATGGAGACGTGACCCGTTTTTCCATAAAAGAACACCAGGACAGGAAGACAGACACATCTTTTCAAAATGAAAAAACATCCGATGCACATGTTGGACCATCCGTGAATTTTTTTTAGAGGCTTCGGTGTACTGTTAAAACGGTAAGAGCAATTTCATTATTGTGGCTAGCCTAGTCTTTGTCAGAGGTCGGCTAAATGGCAATTGTTTACAAATGCATTGGCTAATGCTACATTGTAACGGTTTTAGTTCCTAGAGTGCGCGAAAGGTTGAGAGTTTAGATACTTTGTAGTCTTTATTTTTCTATTTTACCTGACCTTTGTTTTGCCACGTCTGATTCCCCGTTCCCATGGTGATGCATAGCCGACTCACTACTTCAAGCCAAGGACGGAGCCTGCCTAGTATTGATCAATTTGTGATAGAATGAGCAATGAACTGTTCATGTATGACATTAGACCATATATTCTCTTTGCACGGTGGGCAATTATGGTGAACTGCCTTTTTCATTCTTGAAGAAGATTGGAAAAAGACAAATGCAGCAATGATTGATATGAATTTGTTTATTCCTACTCCGAGCCTATTCATTGCCGAATGTCACCCCCAATCATTTACAACGTGTGTCAGAATGTATTCAAACTTGACATGAATGGACATTCATTGCTGAATATCCTGATATAAAACTGCTGTTACTTGGGTTACTAAACCCCAAGGTCCTAGGCAGTCCTATATAGCAAAGTTAGATTTTGCAATGGTATGTGTAGGGGGCAAACAAATAGGCCTACCAGTAAAAATGATTTGCCTTTTGTTTTCGTTGTTTATTTTTTTGTGGGGAGGGGTGGGTGACAATAACAATAATGACAGAATTCCCCGCCTTACATAACTGATGCCAATCAGGACCAACTGCAGAATTCAGTGCAGGACATTGCAACCACCGAGGCAGATGTTTTTGGCCTGTGGCTGTAATCCTAGATCAAGGGAATCAAATCCAAGCCTAAAAGCAGCAGATATATTTAGATGGACCACTATAAAACAGTTTACCACTGTACGTAGTCCAAGCCTAGTAGTCTATTGAAATGAATAGATTAGCCTCCCTGGATGTTAGACTAATTGAAGTTGCATTGTGTGTGTGTGTGTGTGCTTGTGAAGGGTGCAGCTGTGGCAGTATGTGGTTGAACCTTTATTGTGCTTACACGGTCTCTTCCTGACCGCCATCCTACTTCACTGTAGGTGCAAGCCTTGCAATATGTACTGGGATGGATGAGGAAGAGCAGAACCGCTATGTGGCCCAGCTGAAGGAGGAGTTTGACAGCTGTGACACCACAGGTACTGGTTACCTGGACAAGGAAGAGTTGTCATCCCTTTGCCACAAGCTATCCCTAGATGCTCACCTTCCCCTACTGTTGGACACCTTGCTAGGACCACACCACTATGCTCGGGTATGAGACCAGACCACCTTAGTAACATCTCTCTGTTGTGGATTTACCTTAAATTTCCCTTACCAGCAGTTCATTAAAACATATGTAAAGCTCTGACATGCATAGTTATAGTAAATGTGTAGTAGTTGCGCAATAGCTGTGTTATGACCGCTCTCCATTTTCTAATAGCTCTTAGGGAAGCCTGTATGCTCATTTGACATTTCAAATCAGAAGCCCAAGACATTTTGGATCATGTTGCTACCTTATTCACAGTACAGTAGTCATGTCTCACAATGATGACAATGAACTCACTTCCCTTCTGTTATGCAGGTGAATTTTGAGGAGTTCAAGGAAGGCTTTGTAGCTGTGCTATCAAGCTCTCTGGACTTCAGCACCTCAGAAGAGGAGAGCAGCTACCTGGAGCCAGGTAAAACACGCATGCTGAGTGGTGAGGAGGGGATTGATTTATGTCTGGTTTTCATTGATTACACGGCTGTGCAAACCGATTGAAACCAATGAAATCAGTTGTTTATATACCCAAGTAGTTTAGATTGCTGTTTATATTTGTTCATGGGCCCTATGTGGTGGATTAGATAAGATTGCTTTATGCAAACAATGTATCCTTGTGGATTGCTTTATGTAAACAATGTATCCTTGTGGATTGCTTTATGTAAACAATGAATCCTTGTGGATAAACGTTTGCGTTTTATATAAGGTAACGGCAAACCTTGGGGTCATTAGTGGGTTCGATCCCCGGGACCACCCATACGTAAAAATTTATGCACACATGACTGTAAGTCGCTTTGGATAAAAGCGTCTGCTAAATGGCATATTATTAATATTATTATTTATATTATCATTTACATTATCAATGCTTGACAAAGGCACTGACTGAGGCTGAGACTGGAGCCATTGTAGTCTACCTAAGTTAGTTGGACATCATTAAAAGCACACTAAAAAGCATTACTTAGTCAAGTGGTACTTTGGTCTATTCTGGTTGTTTGTCTCTTGCCCGGGTGGGTGACCATGAGATCACTGAAATGAGGACAATACTAGTGGAGACATCAAAGGGATACAGTATATTTAGTATTTTCCCTCCCTAAAGAAATGCAGTTGATCTCGTTAATTATCTCTGTCATGATTAGCCCCAGGCTGGATTCTATTCTCAAACAAATACAGATTCAAATATACTACACTTCCTGTACCTTTAACAAATCCTAACTCAGTTGAGATATAATTTATTGTACAGCCTGTCACTTTATATGATTTCTTTGAACGATATTTGACAACTCATTGGTATGTGTTATTGTATTTTGAAATGTGTTTCTTGAGTTGGGTATTGTAGGGGATGGCAGTAGGAGGATCTAGGAGGGCACCAGAGTTCCCTCCTTTTCCCCAGAATGTTACAGTATGATGAAGTTTATTGCCAAGTTAGTTTCTGGGACATGCACTTTTAAAGGGTGTGTTTAACCATGTTTTTGTATAACCAGAGATTGCCAATCTCTAATTTAGGCCTTCACTATAGACTCTCTCCCTTGTTACTTTGTAACTAAACATTGCCAAGCTTCTGTGAGAATATGTTTGCAGTTGTAATTGTGGGCAGAAAAAATGCCCAGCTGGTCTAAAATGTTTCTTTCTAAATAAAGGCATTCTACTGTAATATCATAGTAGACACCCTTTAACCACTGCATCTCTCTCTGTACTTCCCCATCCACTTTCTTTCCTCTCCTCTCCTGGCCCTCCAGTTGTTCCTGAGGAGGTGAAGCCCAAGTTTGTGAAGGGAACCAAGCGCTACGGCCGGCGGTCTCGTCCTGACAGGCCAGACTCTGATCTCACAGCTGAATTGGAGGACTCTCCTCCTTTCAGGACGGAGCAGAAGGAGCTCTCTCCCGCTGGCGTGAGGAGGGCCAAACTCCGACGCTCCACTTCTCTGGAGAGTGTGGAGGTAAGAGACGTGGTCCTCCTCCCTCCCTCTCACACTGTCTGCTGTGTTACACTGTGGTCGTCCTAATTTGAGAGATGCAGAGAAAGATAGCTGACTCTTGACTTCTCAAGCTTGGGCCAGGGCCTAGAGAAGATCTGACTGTTTGGAGAGAAATTCCCAACTCAGTGCTTCACTTCCATTTCCCTCATGTGTACCCCATGAATGGTGCATTGTGCTGGTGCTGGGTGAGGCCTGTCTCAAATATACAGTATATGACCTGTAATTTGTTGGCAACCATACATTTATATGTTTCTGGCAGCATACTCTTCAGACCACTGTATAACTGAGCGAGAGAGTTGAATCTCAGGGGTACATTGAGTTTTGGGCAGACGGCCCTACTCCATACTCAGGAAGTGGGATTATATGGAATGTGCTACTGGCAGCCCTCATGGCTGGCCCCCGCTCCTGCCCCACACCATCCTTCCCTCACTGTTAGCTTTGGCTGTGGATCAAAGATGTGTCCCTCTGTTTCTCCCTCTTTTCCTTCTTCCATGGGTTTGTCTTTCATTGGTTCCATTAGTCTCATCACATTTTATTACATTGTTATTAGGTGTGAAATGACAGTAACGAGGCCCAGGAAATGTCATGGTATGTCTATTGAAGGCCCATTGTTTTGGGCTCTAAATTGTATAACAGTAGAAGACAAGTGAAGGAAAGGTCATGATGGTGGGTGACGGGGGGTATCTGTCATTGTTAAAAGTGTTAAAGATGCCGTGTGAAATCCCTGCTGAGAGTGAAACGTTTGGCACCCTTTTCTGTCGGCCACCGTTGTTGGCTGTCTCTCTGTGTGTGTACATAGTTTGTGTGTGTTTTTAAGTCTGGATTGAGTAGGTAAGTTGAAGTAAGACTTGCATAATGGTCTGGATGGAGATTTAGATTATGGAAATATACATTTCTCACATTTCTCTATTAATATTCATACATAAACTACATAATAAACAACAAGCAAGGGTTGACTTCTGTCTGCCGCTGCCTGTTAACACAGCTCTCATTTTAGAAACCTATTCTGTTATCCCAGATTTTCTTTTCCATTTGAAATATTTAGATATTTTATGTAACGCTGCATTGACTATCTCTGATAGCTTGCAAGATTACGTCTTTCCAAAGCTTCTCTCTCCCTCGTCAGGCCATAGTGCCAGATAGATCCCTGTGCCATGTTTCTCATAAAGCTCTCCACCAATAATCTCTTTTAAATAGTTAACATTTCCAGCAGTTTAAGGCAATACGTAAGCAGCTTTAAGCCTTGGTGGATTCCTAGTTACTGGAGGATAGAGAGGGAACTACTGTATGGCATCCCTGTCATATTGTTGGTTACAGGGGATAGGTCGCTCCTTGGTAACAGGAACATACAGTCTGGGTGAATTACACTACCGGTCAAAGTTTTAGAACACTTACTCATTCAAGGGTTTTTCTTTATTTTTACTATTTTCTACATTGTATAATAATAGTGAAGACATCAAAACTATGAAATAACACACATGGAATCATGTAGTAACCAAAAAAGTGTTAAACAAATCAAAATATATTTTATATTTGAGATTCTTCAAATAGCCACCCTTTGCCTTGATGACAGCTTTGCACACTCTTGGCATTATCTCAACCAACTTCACCTGGAATGCTTTTCCAACAGTCTTGAAGGAGTTCCCACATATGCTGAGCACTTGTTGGCTGCTTTTCCTTCACTCTGCGGTCCGACTCATCCCAAACCATCTAAATTTGGTTGAAGTCGGGGGATTGTGGAGGCCAGGTCATCTGATGCAGCACTCCATCACTCTCCATCTTGGTAAAATAGCCCTTACACCGCCTGGAGGTGTGTTGGGCCATTGTCCTGTTGAAAAACAAATGATAGTCCCACTAAGCCCAAACCAGATGAGATGGCGTATCGCTGCAGAATGCTGTGGTAGCCATGCTGGTTAAGTGTGCCTTGAATTCTAAATAAATCACAGGCAGTGTCACCAGCAAAGCACCCCCACACCATAACACCTCCTCCATGCTTCACGGTGGGAACCACACATGCAGAGATCATCCGTTCACCTACTCTGTGTCTCACAAAGACACGGCTGTTGGAACCAAAAATCTCAAATTTGGACTCCAGACCAAAGGACAAATGTCCACTGGTCTAATGTCAATTGCTCATGTTTCTTGGTCCAAGCAAGTCTCTTCTTCTTATTGGTGTCCTTTAGTAGTGGTTTCTTTGCAGCAATTCGACCATGAAGGCCTGATTCACACAGTCTCCTCTGAACAGTTGATGTTGAGATGTGTCTGTTACTTGAACTCTGTGAAGCATTTATTTGCGCTGCAATTTATGAGGCTGGTAACTCTAATGAACTTATCCTCTGCAGCAGAGGTAACTCTGGGTCTTCCATTCCTGTGGCGGTCCTCATGAGAGCCAGTTTCATCATAGCGCTTGATGGTTTTTGCGACTGCACTTGAAGAAACTTTAAAAATTCTTGAAACTTTCCGGATTGACTGACCTTCATGTCTTAAAGTAATGATGGACTGTCGTTTCTCTTTGCTTATTTGAGCTGTTCTTGCCATAATATGGACTTGGTCTTTTACCAAATAGGGCTATCTTCTGTATACCCCCCTACCTTGTCACAACACAACTGATTGGCTCAAACGCCCTAAGAAGGAAATAAATTCCACAGATTAACTTTTAAGAAGGCACACCTGTTAATTGAAATGCATTCCAGGTGACTACCTCATGAAGCTGGTTGAGAGAATGCCAAGAGTGTGCAAAGCTGTCATCAAGGCAAAGGGTGGCTATTTGAAGAATCTCAAATATAAAATATATTTTGATTTGTTTAACACTTTTTTGGTTACTACATGATTCCATATGTGTTATTTCATAGTTTTGATGTCTTCACTATTATTCTACAATGTAGAAAATATTGAAAAACAAGAAAAACCCTTGAATGAGTAGGTGTTCTAAAACTTTTGACCGATAGTGTATGTGATTGGAATGGGGGAGGGGTGGATTAATTGGGCTGGGGAGTTGATAAGTGGTTCACCGATGTTGGGCTGAAACACATATTTCTTGTGAAAGTATTGTGGTGGAATGCTACCCCATGTTATATAAATAATTGAACCGGTCCTGTTAAATATTTTACACAAGCTCACCGTCCTCTTTACATCACTTCATATGGCTTATTTATTTATCATACACAACACAACCTACATTTATGTCTACACATCCTCCTACGATGCAGCGTGCCGTCCGGGTTAAGTGCCTGAAGGACCCTTCTCAATGACATGTTAATATTAGTGTCCCATTAGGCTGGCAGGCTTAATTTAGCACCAGTTTTCACTCACCTTTATTTCACATTCTATTTGTTGAGAATTCTTTAACATACTCTCTGTTCAGACAGAGAATTCCCTTTGTCTGGTTAAAGCTGGTTGTCAAGAGTCTTCAATCTATTGTTGACTTACAGACATAAACAATATGATTTCATTCATCCAGCTGAAATGATTGCTTTTGAATGTTTATTATTTGATATGTTGAGAGGATTAGTCATGTCTTACCCTTCTCAACTGACTACATCACTTCCCACCATTTTGTGCTGGTACAGAGTCTGTTTACATTTCTTAGCCCTCGAGCAACTGTAGTAAGGAGCACAATGGTGCTCTCCGACCTCGAAGTGGTGCTGATGACAACAATAATAAATTCACTGACCACCTGTAGCCCTGCCATGTGTTGGAGAGAACCAAAGGGATTAGATGGAGGGAGAAAATAAGAGGGAGAGAGAGATAGAACAAGAATGAGAGAGAGAGAGAGTAGACAATACTGAAACCAACACAGTGTTCCCGTTTGAAAAGCCTTTCATGGATGAGTTGCGTAATATTGTTCAATATTTAAAGCTGATGATAATTAACGGTAGCTTGTTGCGTCATGATGAGCGGCCTGTTTCTGATGTGGTGCTGCAGCTTGGGGCCATGCCCAGATTGATTCTTTGAAATCAATAGACCCATCTTCCACATGAGATTGATTTAAATGATACTGTACATTTCAAAGATTTTGAGGGGGAAAATGTGATCTTTGAACCAAGATGGGTAGCAAACCGATCCTCCCACAAATTCTGTCTGTTTTAGGTGTTACCAGGATTCATTTGGTTAGATAATTAGGGAATTTGGTATTACATAATAAACTGAAGTTATGCATTTCATTCTACAAAGTGCTTTGGAACTTGCCTCAGTACACCACTGGTTGGTGCTAAAACACAACAAACCAAAGATTGGAAAGGGAACATAGCGACAACCTTAATGGGTGTCCTCTGTGGTCTGTGCAGTGTTAGGTTCTATTTTTATTTCACTATGGTTAACAAAGGTGCTTCACACTACATATTTTCCTATACACTACATTTAGGACATTTAGGAATTGTAATCCTCACAACATCCCCTTGACAAAGCTTTGTCTGATACATATTCATGCAAATATACACCACCTTATTGACTGTCATCCTTTAAAAAATGTTAAGATATTGTGTTATAAACCCTGTAAGTGTGCCACCCAGCCTGAAAGAGAGACTGCTATGAGTAAGACGGTACTCAATAACTAACTTCCATAACTAATCCATTACTAACTTCAGTTAAATTTAGTCTATTCAGACAGGCTATTATGTAGATCATAATTAGTAAGAGTCTGCAGCAAGTATACACACACACACACACACACGTGGAGGAGGCCTTAAGCTCCTTTACGTGAGAGCCAACGGCCCCATATGATGCTGGGGAGTACCAGTCTACTCTTGAGCCTACTGGAATCACAATCTGCTGGTTGTTCTTATTCAGTGTAGCAGAAGTAATGTTGGCAGGATGGAATTCCTTATGGTCAGTTCATTCCCAGCTAGCACATTTGGTTCCTTAGAAGTTGTGAGAACGTATGTTTTTGGTTTCACATTGGTTGTGGGAAAGAAGTAATACTTCAAAACTGAAAGTTGTTTAAATGTTCTGAGAACAGAAGTGAACATTTCGCCTGTTCTGGAAATGTTTATTCTTTGTTCTGAGAACGTTTTACTCTGGCTCCTTTAAAGTTTTCTATGAGAACGGAAATTATAGGTTATTTGGAGGTTGTTTAATAACTTCCTTATAACTTTCACTGAATATTTCTATAAGACTTGTAATAACACTGACAGTTTATTTGGGGTTAATGTTTTTGAACCCCAAGCACAGATAGGACACATGGAAATGTATTTCCTTAGGCATTAATCATGCAAACACATTTCTTTTTTATTGTGACACTGCATCCGTGAGATTCAAATCTATAAACCTATAATCTTCTGTTCTCTATCCATGGAATTAGTCCACTGTGCAACCAGGATGGAGCTAGCATGCCATGTTTTACGCATACAAAGCTGTTCATTTTAGTCTATTCAAACAGACCCCATTTCAAAGGAAACAAGTGCTCATTAAGATCAGGTGTGGCCAATTCGGCCAGTCTGCACAGCGCGTTATCGACCCAGATCATATCAGTTTTTCCGCCTGAATCACTGGACCTTTAACTCCGGATTCATCGCTACCAGCTGGCTACAACAAAACGGACGCTGTGGTCTGGCTAATCATCCTGAACTAGGCCCATCTCCCGGCTATCTACCTCTCTATCAACCGGACGGGACCACCTAGTGTTGACACGAAGCCCCGCCGATCCTACACGACTGGTCTGCCGACGAAATCGTCTGATGTGGTTACGACGTTAACCACGAAGATTCCATCCATCGGCTAGCCCTGGCCCGCTAGCACACGCTATCCGTGGCCTCTTACTCACTAAACTGAACTAGCTACTGAACTAGCTACTTGCTATTAGCCACAGCTAGCGGTGTTTCACCCAAAACATTGGATTTTTTTCCGCGGGATTAATTTAAATCATTGGACATTGATCACCGGATATTCGGCCAGTCTGCACAGCGCGTTATCGACCCAGATCATATCAGTTTTTCCGCCGGAATCACTGAATCACTGGACCTTTAACTCCGGATTCATCGCTACCAGCTGGCTACAACAAAACGGACGCTGTGGTCTGGCTAATCATCCTGAGCTAGGCCCATCTCCCGGCTATCTACCTCTCTGTCAACCGGACGGGACCACCTAGTGTTGACACGAAGCCCCGCCGATCCTACACGACTGGTCTGCCGACGAAATCGTCTGATGTGGTTACGACGTTAACCACGAAGATTCCATCCATCTGCTAGCCCTGGCCCGCTAGCACACGTTATCCGTGGCCTCTTACTCACAAGTGCTTCACCACCGGACCTTATGATAACTCAGCTATACAGCTGATATCTGCTGGACTGTTCCTTTTTACGGTACTACATCCTGTTTATGTTTAGCCTCAGCCCAAACATGGTTAGTTTATTGTTGTTTCGGTTATTTCTAATTGTACTATATCACTGTAGACCCCCCAGCCTAGCTAAACCTGCCTTAGATAGCTCCTTTGTCCCTCCCCCCATACACTCAGAGACCAACTCAATTGATGCCTCTAGAGATACTATCTCTTTCATTGTTACCCAACGCTTAGGTTTACCTCCACTTTACTCATATCCTTCCATATCCTTGTCTGTACATAATGCCCTGAATCTTTTCTATAACACCCGGAAATCTGCCCCCTTTATTCTATGTACCCAACGCACTAGAAGACCAGTTCTTAAAGCCTTTAGCCGTATCCTTATTCTAGTCCTCCTCTGTTCCTCTGGTGATGTAGAGGCTAACCCAGGCCCTGCAGCCCTCAGTATCACTCCTACTCCCCAGGCGCTATCATTTGATGACTTCTGTAATCGCAAAAGTCTTGGTTTCTTGCACATAAATATCAGAAGTCTACTTCCTAAGTTTGAGTTATTCACTGCGTTAGCACACTCTGCCAACCCTGATGTTCTAGCAGTGTCTGAATCCTGGCTCAGGAAGGCCACCAAAAATTCTGAAATTTCCATCCCCAACTATAACATTTTCCGTCTAGATAGAACTGCCAAAGGGGGTGGAGTTGCAATCTACTGTAGAGATAGCCTGCAGAGCTCCATCATACTATCCAGGTCTGTGCCCAAACAGTTTGAGCTTCTACTTCTAAAAATCCACCTTTCCAGAAATAAGTCTCTCACTGTTGCCGCTTGCTACAGACCCCCCTCAGCCCCCAGCTGTGCCCTGGACACCATATGTGAATTGATTGCCCCCCATTTATCCTCAGAGTTTGTACTGCTTGGTGACCTAAATTGGGATATGCTTAATACCCCAGCCATCCTACAATCCAAGCTAGATGCCCTCAACCTCACGCAAATTATCAACGAACCTACCAGGTACAACCCTAAATCCGTAAACATGGGTACCCTCATAGATATCATCCTGACTAACATACCCTCTAAATACACCTCAGCTGTCTTCAACCAGGATCTCAGCGATCACTGCCTTATTGCCTGCGCCCGTAACGGGTCCGCGGTCAAACGACCACCCCTCATCACTGTCAAACGCTCCCTAAAACACTTTAGCGAGGAGGCCTTCCTAATTGACCTGGCCCAGGTATCCTGGATGGATATAGATCTCATTCCGTCAGTAGAGGATGCCTGGTTGTTCCTTAAAAGTAATTTCCTCTCAATCTTAAATAAACATGCCCCATTCAAAAAATACAGAACTAAGAACCGATATAGCCCCTGGTTCTCCTCAGACTTGACTGCCCTTGACCAGCACAAAAACATCCTGTGGCGTACAGCATTAGCATCAAATAGCCCCCGCGATATGCAACTTTTCAGGGAAGTTAGGAACCAATATACACAAGCAGTCAGGAAAGCAAAGGCTAACTTTTTCAAACAGAAATTTGCATCCTGTAGCACTAACTCCAAAAAGTTTTGGGACACTGTAAAGTCCATGGAGAATAAGAGCACTTCCTCCCAGCTGCCCACTGCACTGAGGCTAGGAAACACTATCACCACCGATAAATCTACAATAATCGAGAATTTCAACAAGCATTTTGCTACAGCTGGCCATGCTTTCCATCTGGCTACCACTAACCCGGCCACCAACTCTGCACCCTCTGCTGCAACTTGCCCATGCCCCCCCCCCGCTTCTCCTTCACACAAATTCAGACAGCTGATGTTTTGAAAGCGCTGCAAAATCTGGACCCCTACAAATCAGCTGGGCTAGACAATCTGGACCCTTTCTTTCTAAAACTAGCCGCCGAAATTGTCGCAACCCCTATTACTAGTCTGTTCAACCTCTCTTTCATAACGTCTGAGATCCCCAGAGATTGGAAAGCTGCCGCGGTCATCCCCCTCTTCAAAGGGGGTGACACTCTAGATCCAAACTGCTACAGACCTATATCCATCCTGCCCTGCCTTTCGAAAGTATTCGAAAGCCAAGTTAACAAACAGATCATCGACCATTTCGAATACCACCGTACCTTCTCCGCTATGCAATCCGGTTTCCGAGCTGGTCACGGGTGCACTTCAGCCACGCTCAAGGTCCTAAACGATATTATAACCGCGATTGATAATAGACAGTACTGTGCAGCCGTCTTCATCGACCTGGCCAAGGCTTTCGACTCTGTCAACCACCGCATTCTTATTGGCAGACTAAATAGCCTTGGTTTCTCAAATGACTGCCTCGCCTGGTTCACCAACTACTTCTCAGATAGAGTTCAGTGTGTCAAATCGGAGGGCCTGTTGTCTGGACCTATGGCAGTCTCTATGGGGGTGCCACAGGGTTCAATTCTTGGGCCGACACTTTTCTCCGTGTATATCAATGATGTCGCTCTTGCTGCTGGTGACTCTCAGATCCACCTCTACGCAGACGACACCATTTTGTATACATCTGGCCCTTCATTGGACACTGTGTTAACAAACCTCCAAACGAGCTTCAATGCCATACAACAATCCTTCAGTAGCCTTCAACTGCTCTTAAACACTAGTAAAACTAAATGCATGCTTTTCAATCGAACGCTGCTAGCACCCGCCCACCCGACTAGAATCACCACTCTCGACGGGTCTGACCTAGAGTATGTGGACAACTACAAATATCTAGGTGTCTGGTTAGACTGTAAACTCTCCTTCCAGACTCACATAAAGAATCTCCAATCCAAAGTTAAATCTAGAATCGGCTTCCTATTTCGCAACAAAGCCTCCTTCACTCATGCTGCCAAACATGCCCTCGTAAAACTGACTATCCTACCGATCCTTGACTTCGGCGATGTCATTTACAAAATAGCCTCCAACACTCTACTCAGCAAATTGGATGTAGTCTATCACAGTGCCATCCGTTTTGTCTCCAAAGCCCCATACACTACCCACCACTGTGACCTGTACGCTCTTGTTGGCTGGTCCTCACTACATGTTCGTCGTCAAACCCACTGGCTCCAGGCCATCTATAAATCACTGCTAGGCAAATCCCCGCCTTATCTTAGCTCATTGGTCACCATAGCAGCACCCACCCGTAGTCTGCGCTCCAGCAGGTATATCTCTCTGGTCATTCCCAAAGCCAACACCTCCTTTGGCCGCCATTCCTTCCAGTTCTCTGCTGCCAATGACTGGAACGAATTGCAAAAATCTCTGAAGCTGGAGACTCTTATCTCCCTCAATAACTTTAAGCATCAGTTGTCAGAGCACCTTACCGATCACTGCACCTGTACACAGCCCATCTGAAATTAGCCCACCCAACTACCTCATCCCTATATTGTTATTTATTTTGCTCTTTTGCACCCCAGTATCTCTATTTGCACATAATCTCTTGCACATCTAGCATTCCAGTGTTAATACTATTGTAATTATTCTGCACTATAGCCTATTTATTGCCTTACCTCCATAACTTGCTACATTTGCACACACTGTATATAGATTTTCTGTTGTATTTCTGACTTTATGTTTTTTTTTTACCCCATATGTAACTCTGTGTTGTTTTTATTGCACTACTTTGCTTTATCTTGGCCAGGTCGCAGTTGTAAATGAGAACCTGTTCTCAACTGGCTTACCTGGTTAAATAAAGGTGAAATAAAATAAAAAAAATAAAAAAAAATTAGTGGGCGCAGTCAACACACCTAAACACACTTAACAAGATAGAGGATAGAGAGTTTTGTTGATGCTAAGAATGGAATGTATTTAAGTAATAATGCCAGAGAAGCCGCTGTTTGGAGGATATATTGGCACGGGTGTTGTTAGGCCCGAGACGAAGTTGAGGGCCGGCAAACCGTGCCAATATATCCTCCAAACACCGGCTTTCGAGGGCATTATCACTTTTATACAACGGGTTACCAACATATTCAAATAATGATAAATGTTATTTTGATTAATTTATTCATACTATTTCATGCTTCCACAAGATATAGTCCTGACACAAATCTAGGGTTGCTACCCAAGCCGGCTGGTCGTTCGTTCTATCGGTTCGGTTGCCAGAGATGCGACCCAGTCGTTCAGTCTTTTTGTTCTGTATCTATGGACCCAGTCGTTCGTTCTAAATGTTCCATTGCCATACTGGCAGGCAACGTTCTTATCTCTTGCTTGCTAGCTAGCCAACTATGGCTAACTTACAGTCACATCAAACAGTGCAGCCAGAATAACAACAGTAGCTGCATTTGCATTTGTTTAAGCTGTTTTCTAGTGACATTTATTTGTACACATCCATAACAATGAGCTAATGAAGCGCAATTTCGCCTGCCATAGAAAATGTGCTCTCGTCAGGGTACTGTTGTTCAGAGGAGCTAGCCAACCACACAGCTAAAACAATCACTTCAAACTGAAGCTGGAAAGACCGCAAACTAGCTGCACTTCATTTTGTTTGACCTTTTTTCAATTGACATTTCTTTGTACATATCCAAAAAATGATGCCAGCTGATTCATGATTTCGACTGGCTGAGAAACGCTGCCTGCCTGCCTGTCTGTCATGTCTCGACTCCCGACACATTCATTATGGGACAGCTGGAGATTTAATTAGAAAATGTAAACAATGTTGCAAATGTCAGAGAGATTTGAGCGGCCTGTGTTAAAAACACATTTCTGTCTAAAGGAAATGTGAGATAATGTCTAGATGCTTTTTATAGTGGAGATCAAGTTTCTAAATTGCCTGGCTGGGCTGATCAGACAGTGGATTGCGCAGTCAGATGGAACAGAGTAAATAGGCATTTTAACGTAATAGATTTAGCCGGTGGTAACTTGTGGAATATACACCGGCTGGAATGCGGTTTTAACCAGTCAGCATTCAGGATTAGACATTGTATATATGTTTAAGAATAACATTCTTAGAACTAGGCTTGGGTGGTATACTGTATATACCGTATACCAGGGTATTTGGAAAAAGCCACTGGACAGTTTTTCAAAAATGTCACATTTTTATTTAATTTTTTCAATACATTTGAATATTTGTAGCTACTTTTTAAAGATGCATTATGCAGAAATCGCTAAGCCATTTCCTGGTTGTTAAAATTCAAATAGTTTTCCTAATTTCAGTTTATGTGACAAAACAAGCAAGTATGGTGTAGAGAATCATTGTACCATTTAAACCGCTGTGAAATATATTTTCCTTAACCCCAAATATTGTATTTTCAACTGTTTGAAGCTGGTGTACAAAACCGAAAGTAAAAGACGCAAAAAACGAAGCTAAAGATTGGGAAGCATAGAAATAGCGCACATAGAACAGATCTACCGCTTGTTAGACTTACTTTCAATGCGAATGACAGATCTATAATACACATTTCTATGTGAATTTGGTCAGGTTGCCCAAAAAGTACATAATGCAGCTTTAATTGATATGGTGTATGCCTCCACTACACTACATTGATATGCATCGAGGGGATTAAGAATTGAGGATACGCAATGCTCGCTCAAAAATAAGTGGGTATACAACATATACCTGCATATACCCTCCACTACACCACTTGGAAACCTGTAGGAAACGTTATGCTGAAGTACTGAAATTCCCACAGAAGAACGCTGTTTCTTAACGTTCCCTGAACTATTTGAGAACATTCCCATTGTCAAATCAGTTGAACGTTCCTAGAACATGAAATTATATGTAACCATGTTGGAACTTTTAGGAAACGTTCTGTTAAAGCAGGGGTGTCAAACTCATTCCACGGAGGGTCGAGTGTCTGCAGGTTTTTCCTTTCAGTTAAGACCTAGACAACCAGGTGAGGGGAGTTACTTACTAATTAGTGACCTTAATTCATCAATCAAGTACAAGGGTGCAGCGAAAACCCGCTGACACTCGGCCCTCCGTGGAATGAGCTTGACACGTGTTAAAGTAATGAAATACTACGAAAACAATGTTTTTTTGTCAAGTTCCTTAAATGTGCTGAGAATGTTCCAAAGTCAAGCAACTCTCCTGCACCATTAACAGAAAGTTGTGGGAAGGTTGTATGTATAAGACAACCACGCTCTCACCAAGAACATATGGTTCTCAGAACGTTATGTGCTAGCTGGGTTGTTCTCTCTCTGTTATCACCCCTCATGCTAACAGGCTAGCACTGGCTTACAGCTTTCTCTCTTTCACACTTAGCAGGCACACTTACACACACAAACACACTTCATCTGCTACACAAACTCTCTCACAACACACTTAGTAGTAGGGTAAACTAGCTTTCACAGTGCAGTTCACACACAGACCCTACACACTGACTAAACAACATAGCCAGATTATGATACTATATGTGGACGGGCATACGGGTCAGCATTTAGGCAAGGTAGTTGTTTTTCAAGTTTTGAACACATGGTGACACTCTTCAATGTCTTACTTCCAGAGTCTCAAGTCGGATGAGGAAGCCGGAAGCCATAAGGACACCATCCATCAAACCTTTGAGGCACAAGGTACTTAAATATTTTATTTTAAATAAGTTTACTTTATTGTACATTCAGTCTTCAAGACAGGAGTTTTCCTGGTTAGGTCATGTGATCAGGAAAAACTCCAAGCCCTATTCATACAGTCTAATGCTATACTCTTTGAGGGACTTTCATCCTGACATCTGGATGTGTGTCTCAGGGCAGCAGAAGCGATGGAAGCGGGACAGTTCGGAGAGCCTGCTCCGCTCCCCTGGGCCAGGGGCCGAGGTGGCAGACAGCCAGATGAGGGCAGTATGGGAGGAGCTTGGAGTAGGAGGAGGGGGCTTTCTGAACAGGCAGGAACTGTCCCTGGTCTGTGACCACCTTGGCCTGCAGGACCTGAATCCAGAGGTATGGCCAGCCCAACATTTCAGCCAGTGGGTGTTTTAATTCCCTAATTCCCAGATCTGTGCACTTGCTGACTACAAAGGCATTGGATTAGTGTAAACATGGGCCAAGGGAGTTTCCTCTATCTCTTATACCAGTATACATCAGTCCATTCCTTTTTAATCCATGAGGGGGAGTAAAAGAGTGCACACCTCAGAGAGACGGGCAGGGAATCCGACTGCAGTCGGTGGTTACGTGCCAAAGATACACTACATTACCAAAAGTATGTGGACACCTGCTCATCGAACATCTCATTCCAAAATCATGGGCATTATTATGGAGTTGGTCCCCCCTTTGCTGCTATAACAGCCTCTACTCTTCTGGGAAGGCTTTCCACTAGATGTTGGAACATTGCTGTGGGGACTTCAGCCACAAGAGCGTTAGTGAGGTCGGGCACTGATGTTGGGTGATTAGGCCTGGCTCACAGTCTACGTTCTAATTCATCCCAAAGGTGTTCGATGGGGTTGAGGTCAGGGTTCTGTGCAGGTCAGTCAAGTTCTTCCACACCGATCTCGACAAACCATTTCTGTATGGACCTCGCTTTGTGCACGGGGACATTGTCATGCTGAAACAGGAATTTCCCCAAACTGTTGCCAAAACGTTGGAAGCACAGAATCGACTAGAATGTCATTGTATGCTGTACCGTTAAGATTTCCCTTCACTTGAACTAAGAGGCCTAGCCCGAACCATGAAAAACAGCCCCAGACCATTATTCTTTCTCCACCAAACTTAACAGTTGGCACTATGCATTGGGGCAGGTAGCATTCTCCTGGCATCCGCCAAACCCAGATTTGTCAGTCGGACTGCCAGATGGTGAAGTGTGATTCATCACTCCAGAGAATGCGTTTCCACTGCTTCAGAGTCCAATGGCGGTGAGCTTTACACTACTCCAGCCGACGCTTGGCATTGGGCATGTTGATGATAGGCTTGTGTGCGGCTGCTCGGCCATGGAAACCCATTTCATGAAGCTCCCAACGAACAGTTATTGTGCTGACGTTGCTTCCAGAGGCAGTTTGGAACTCGGTAGTGAGTGTTGCAACCGAGGACAGATGATTTTTACGTGCTTCAGCACTCGGCGGACCCATTCTGTATGCTTGTGTGGCCTACCACTTCACGGCTGAGCTGTTGTTGCTACTAGACGTTTCCACTTCACAATAACATCACTTACAGTTGATCGGGGCGGCTCCAGCAGGACAGAAATTTGACGAACTGATTTGTTGGAAAGGTCGCATCCTATGACGATGCCATGTTGAAAGTCACTGAGCTCTTCAATAAGGCCATTCTACTGCCAATGTTTGTCTATGGAGATTGCATGGCGGTTTGCTCGATTTTATACACCTGTCAGCAACTGGTGTGGCTGAAAAAGCCGATTCCACTAATTTGAAGGGGTGTCCACATACTTTTTTATATATAGTGTATATTGGGTGTGTTATGCTAGATATTAATAGTTTGAATCTTTCTCTCTGTATCTGGGTTTCTGTATTGAATTTGACTTCATGTTTTTAACCCCTGACTCGTTATCACACAGGAGTTGGACGCCCTCTTCAGGAAGTTGGACACTGACCTGGATGGGAGGATCAGCCTCAGGAAGTTCCAGAAGGGTCTTTACAGAGAGGAGGGTGTCCCAGTTCCCACCTCCTCCTCCACCCCCATACGCCCCAACCCCCAGCGCTCACTCCAGCAGGTGAGCAGACAGACAGACAGAACAACACCCTTTTTAGGGAACGCGTACATGTTTAACAGTAATTTATTTATATGGAAATGTTTGTGAGTGGGTTTGGGTCAGTACAGTAAATGTATGTAATTAGGCCAGAATAATGATCCGTGGATAATACAAATGACAATACATTGGCACATGGGACTGCCATCTGTCTCGAACTGAAGGGAGTATTTGATATGAATTCTATTTATAACAAAAAAACTGTCACTTTGCATTAAATGTGTGGCTGATTGGTGTTTGAAGCTGCAATATGTAACTTTTTGGGCGACCCAACCAAATTCACATAGGAATGTGTGTTATAGCTCTCATTCTCATTGTAAGCATGTCTAAGAAGCAGTAGATATGTTCTATGTGCGCTATTTCTGTGCTTCACGTTCTTAAGTTCAGTTTTTGTGTCTTTTACTTTTGATTTTGTACACCAGCTTCAACAGCTGAAAATAAGGCATTTTTTGTTATTGAAAATATATTTCACAGCAGTTTAGATGGTACAATGATTCTCTACACTATACATTGCTTGTTTTGACCCACAAACTGAAATTAGGAGAACTATTAGAATTTTAGCAACCAGGAAATGGCAGAGCAATTTTGGCATATTGTACCTTTAAGAACCCAGCTAGCACATTTGATTCCTTGGAAGTTGTAGGAACGTAAGGTTTTGGTTTCCCATTGCTTCTGGGAACGAAGCCATACATTTCCTGACTGGTAAAGCACAACATTTTTTAAATGTTCTGAGAACGGAAGTGAACGTTTCGCCTGATCTGGGAACGTAAAGTTTTAGGTTGCAGGGAGATTCTGAGAAAGTTTTACTATGATTTCCTGAAAGTATTCCTGTTGAAAAGTGATAGTCCAAGTTTAAATGCAGTAAAGTAGGCACACTAAACTGTAAAAAAAAAAGGTTTTGAGTAAAAGAGTGTTTTTAGACTCAAATCAAATATTATTGGTCGCATACACATATTTAGCAGATGTTATTGCAGGTGTAGCGAAATGCTTGTGTTCCTAGCTCCAACAGTGCAGTACTATCTAACAATTCACAACAATACACACATCTAAAATTAAAATAATGGAATTAAGAAATATATAAATATTAGGATGAGCAATGTTGGAGTGGCATTGACGAGAATACAGTATATACATATGAAATGAGTAAAACAGTATGTAAACATTATTAAAGTGACCAGTGTTCCATTATTAAAGTGACCAGTGATTCAATGTCTATGTACATAGGGCAGCAGCCTCCTAAGGTGCAGGGTTGAGTAACCAGGTGGTAGCTAGTGACGATAACTAAGTTCAGGGCAGGGTTCTGGGTGGATGCCGGCTAGTGATGGCTATTTAACAGTCTGATGACCTTGAGATAGAAGCTGTTTTTCAGTCTCTTGGTCCCAGCTTTGATGCATCTGTACTGACCTCACCTTCTAGATGATAGCGGGGTGAACAGGCTGTGGCTCAGATGGTTGATGTCGTTGATGATCTTTTTGACCTTCCTGTGACATCGGGTGCTGTAGGTGTCTTGGAGGGCAGGCAGTGTGCCCCCGGTGATGCGTTGGGCAGACCGCACCACCCTCTGGAGAGCCCTGCGGTTGCGGGCGGTACAGTTGCCGTACCAGGCGGTGATACAGCCCGACAGGATGCTCTCAATGGTGCATCTGTAAAAGTTTGTGATGGTCTTAGGGACCAAGAAAAATTTATTCAGCCTCCTGAGGTTGAAGAGGCGCTGTTGTGCCTTCTTCACCACACTGTCTGCGTGGGTGGACCATTCCAGTTTGTCAGTGATGTGTCAGTGAAGTCCACAATTAGCTCCTTTGTTTTGTTGACATTGAGTGAGAGGTTATTTTCCTGGCACCACTCCGACAGGGCCCTCACCTCCTCCCTGTAGGCTGTCTCGTCATTGTTGGTAATCAGGCCTACTACTGTTTTCATCTGCAAACTTGATGATTGAGTTGGAGGCGTGCATGGCCACGTAGTCATGGGTGAACAGGGAGTACAGGAGGGGGCTGAGCACGCCAGGAAAATAACCTCTCACTCAATGTCAACAAAACAAAGGAGCTAATTGTGGACTTCACTGACACATCACTGACAAACTGGAATGGTCCACCCACGCAGACAGTGTGGTGAAGAAGGCACAACAGCGCCTCTTCAACCTCAGGAGGCTGAAGAAATTTGGCTTGGCACCGAAAACCCTCACAAACTTTTACAGATGCACAATTGAGAGCATCCTGTCGGGCTCTATCACCGCCTGGTATGGCAACTGCACCACCTGCAATCGCAGGGCTCTCCAGAGGGTGGTGGGGTCTGCCCAACACATCATCGGGGGCAAACTACCTGCCCTCCAAGACACCTACAGCACCCAATGTCACAGCAAGGCCAAAAAGATCATCAAGGACAACAACTACCCGAGCCACTGCTTGTTCACCCCGCTATCATCCAGAAGGCGTGGTCAGTACAGGTGCAGCAAAGCTGGGACCGAGAGACTTAAAAACAGCTTCTATCTCAAGGCCATCAGACTGTTAAATAGCCATCACTAGCACATTAGAGGCTGCTGCCCAATATACATAGACTGGAATCACTGGCCACTTTAATAATGGAACACTAGTCACTTTAATAATGTTTACATATTTTGTATTACTCATCTCATATGTACAGTATCTCACAAAAGTGAGTACACCCCTCACATTTTTGTAAATATTTGAGTATATCTTTTCATGTGACAACACTGAAGAAATTACACTTTGCTACAATGTAAAGTAGTGAGTGTACAGCTTGTATAACAGTGTACATTTGCTGTCCCCTCAAAATAACTCAACACACAGCCATTAATGTCTAAACCGCTGGCAACAAAAGTGAGTACACCCCTAAGTGAAAATGTCCAAATTGGGCCCAATTAGCCATTTTCCCTCCCCGGTGTCATGTGACTCGTTAGTGTTACAAGGTCTCAGGTGTGAATGGGGAGAAGGTGTGTTACATTTGGTGTCATCGCTCTCACACTCCCTCATACTGGTCACTGGAAGTTCAACATGGCACCTCATGGCGAAGAACTCTCTGAGGATCTGAAAAAAAGAATTGTTGCTCTACATTAAGATGACCTGGGCTATAAGAAGATTGCCAAGACCCTGAAACTGAGCTGCAGCACGGTGGCCAAGACCATACAGCGGTTTAACAGGACAGGTTCCACTCAGAACAGGCCTCGCCATGGTCGACCAAAGAAGTTGAGTGCACGTGCTCAGCGTCATATCCAGAGGTTGTCTTTGGGAAATAGACGTATGAGAGCTGTCAGCATTGCTGCAGAGGTTGAAGGGGTGGGGGGTCAGCCGGTCAGTGCTCAGACCATATGCCGCACACTGCATCAAATTGGTCTGCATGGCTGTCGTCCCAGGAGGAAGCCTCTTTTAGATGATGCACAAGAAAGCCCGCAAACAGTTTGCTGAAGACAAGCAGACTAAGGACATGGATTACTGGAACCATGTCCTGTGGTCTGATGAGACCAAGATAAACTTATTTGGTTCAGATGGTGTCAAGCGTGTGTGGCGGCAACCAGGTGAGGAGTACAAAGACAAGTGTGTCTTGCCTACAGTCAAGCATGGTGGTGGGAGTGTCATGGTCTGGGGCTGCATGAGTGCTGCCGGCACTGGGGAGCTACAGTTCATTGAGGGAACCATGAATGCCAACATGTACTGTGACATACTGAAGCAGAGCATGATCCCCTCCCTTCGGAGACTGGGCCGCAGGGCAGTATTCCAACATGATAACGACCCCAAACACACCTCCAAGACGACCACTGCCTTGCTAAAGAAGATGAGGGTAAAGGTGATGGACTGGCCAAGGATGTCTCCAGACCTAAACCCTATTGAGCATCTGTGGCATCCTCAAACGGAAGGTGGAGGAGTGCAAGGTCTCTAACATCCACCAGCTCTGTGATGTCATCATGGAGGAGTGGAAGAGGACTCCAGTGGCAACCTGTGAAGCTCTAGTGAACTCCATGCCCAAGAGGGTTAAGGCAGTGCTGGAAAATGATGGTGGCCACACAAAATATTGACACTTTGGGCCCAATTTGGACATTTTCACTTAGGGGTGTACTCACTTTTGTTGCCAGCGGTTTAGACATTAATGGCTGTGTGTTGTGTTATTTTGAGGGGACAGAAATGTACACTGTTATACAAGCTGTACACTCACTACTTTACATTGTAGCAAAGTGTCATTTCTTCAGTGTTGTCACATGAAAAGATATACTCAAATATTTACAAAAATGTGAGGGGTGTACTCACTTTTGTGAGATACTGTATATACTGCATTCTGTTCTGTTCTGTATCATAGTCTGACATTGCTCGTCCAAATATTTATATATTCTTAATTCCATTCCTTTAGTTTATATTTGTGTGTATTGTTGTGAATTTGTTAGATATTACTTGTTGGATATTACTGCACTGTTGGAGCTAGAAACACAAACATTTTGCTACACCCGCAATAACATCTGCTAAACACGTGTATGTGACCAATACAATTGGATTTGATTTCCTTGAGGAACAATATAGGAAATTTAGAGAACAAAATTGGAAAGGCCCATTTCCCCCCCCCCCCACATTTGTGCTATGACATGACTTACCTGGACCACCTATTGAGATGTGCCTTTTGGTAAGTAAATTAGGTGAAAAGTAGAGTCACTTCAATGTTCTGAGAATGGAAATTATTATTTGGGGTTTACTTTCTTGAACCTCAAACACAGATAGAACACATGGAAATTAATTTCTTTAGGCATTAATCATGCAAACACATGTATTTTTTATCGTGACATAGCATCAGTGAGATTCAAACCTATGATCTTCTGTTCTCTATCCATGGAATTAGTCCACTGCGCCACCAGGATGGAGCTAGTATGCCATGTTTTTTTGAAACTCCAACAAAGCTGTTAATTTTAGTCTATTCAAACAGACCCCATTTCAATGGAAACAAGCACTAATTAAGATTAAGTGTGGCCAATTAGTGGGCACGGCCAACACACCTGAAAACACTTTACCATATAAAGGATAGAGAGTTTTGTTTACACTGAGAACGGAATGTATGTTTTTAAATAACATTCTTTGGATGTTACTAATGTTCTTGTGTTTTTTATGGAAAGTTTTGTTTTGTTCGAGAACATGACTTTAAATAGAACCATAAGGAAACCTGCAGAAAACGTTATGCTGAAGTACTGAAATTCCCACAGAAGAACGTTGTTTCTAAAAAGTTATCTGAACGTTCTGAGAAAATGACTTTAAATAGAACCATGAGGAAAGGTTATGCTGAAATACTGAAATTGTCAAACCAGTTGGAGAATGTTCCTAGAACATTACCAAAATTTAAATTAAATGTAATCATATTTGAACTTTTTCGGAAATGTTTTTTTTTTTGTCAAGTTCCTTAAATGTGCTGAGAATGTTCCAAAGCCAAGCAACTATCCTGCACCATTCCCAGAACGTTGTGGGAAGGTTGTATGCAAAATAACCATAATACAACCATGCTTTCACCAAGCTCTAAGAAACATATGGTTCTCCAAACGTTATGTGCTAGCTGGGGAGGCTCTTGAAATATTCTCTGTGGCTCATAGTTTAGTTTAGGATTAAGATAAAGGCATAATAAGGTATTCAAAATATGATCTATTGATTAGAAATTGTCCCTTCCCTTCAGTATCTGACATAAAAGGCAAACTGTTATACACAGAAACTGTAACCCAATTCTGATATTTTTTTCACTAATTGGTCTTCTGACCGATCAGATCAGCTCTGAAAAAGATCTGATATATAAAGATCTGATGTGATTGGTCAAAAGACCAATTAGACCGCCACATCCGGCTTCTTCACCTGTGGGATCGTTTGAGACCAGCCACCCAGACAGCTGAGGAAACTGAGGAGTATTTCTGCCTGTAATAAAGGCCTTTTGTGGGGAAAAACACATTTTGATTGGCTGGGCCTGGCTCCCCAGTGGGTGGGCCTATGACCTCCCAGTCCCACCCAGGGCTGCGCCCCTGCCCAGTCATGTGAAGTCCATAGATGAGGGCCTAATTAATTAATTTCAATTGACTGATTTCCTTATATGACCTGTAAGAGCCAATTTATGCTTTATCCGAAAATGTGGTTGGAGGCGCCGCATGGATGGTGTGACGAATTGCGGAGCCTCTGGAGGCACGCAGAGGCCAAGTTGAGCTCTGTACTGCATCGCCATGCGGCTCTAAAAAAATTTAACAATGTGGAGGGCTCCGTATAGCTCCGCATTTACATGATTGGTTGACAGTAGGTGAGGGCGGGAGGTCCTGTAAAACACAAACTCACTTCCTTGAAAACTTCCTTCACAACAGCTCTGCGCTGCTCTGAGAAGCGCAAAACGGATGTTTGCTCTGACTTCTGCGGCCACATTGCAGTAAATGCTGTATGGCCAATGCAGACGTCGTATTGACCATGCAGCACCTTTAACTCAGTCAAATCGTTTAAATTGTTGCATGTTTCGTTTATATTTTTGTTCACTATAGTAGGCTGGCTGGCTGTCTGTCTGTCTCTCTCAGATGACGAATGCTCCAATTTCCTGCTGGTCAATTAAGGAATTTTAGGCAGCAGCCAATCAAGTAATTGACTGTTGGGGCAGAGCTTAGTCTGCCCTTCATGCGTTCCCTTGCTGAATTACCATTTCCACACAAAGAGAAAGCCAAAGTTAGAAATCATGTATTGCACGTCAAGCCTGATATCTGGCTGTGGTTTGTTAACATGGGCTATGAAAGACAACATCCTTTCTTTCAAAGCTTGGCATGTTGGTGCCTCCCAGGTATTAGGAACAACTAGCTACATGAACCAGCACTGAGACACAAGTGTGTTTCTCAGACTTGTTCAGAAACGAAATACTACCTCTACTCCTCCATGTCCCAAACTGGTGTGGGGTGTAAGCTGTGAGCAAATGGGGAATGGAATGTAGGTTAAGCCAGATTAAGTGTTATGACAGTAAAATGGCGTTTATTAGTGGCGCGTGAAATACATGTATTTGTGGCGCTGAAGCTCTTTTGTCTATGGGAGTCTGGATTACACAATGCACAGTGGAGGTCAGGTTATTCTTAGAGAAAGCGGTATGACCGAAGGAGGTGTTCCTGCTACAATGCCCCTCAAGGACTTCTTTGTATTTCTATGGCATTGGGAACAGAGGTGAGGCTACACAGCACGCATGCAGTGCGCAGTGCCGCACTGATCTGCAGCAGTGTTCTGTGGAGGAGGAACTAAATTGGGCCATCAGCTAGCCTGTCCCTGTAGCTCTCATGTCTTCCTCTGTTTTCTCCCAGACCTTTGAGGAGCGGATGGTGCGCTCCACCTCTCCCTCTCTCCTGTCTGCCACCGTGGGCCAGAGGCTGCTGACCAGGCTGGACGATGGGTCAGGCTGCACCAGTCCAGAGAGGGTCATCACCCTCTGGAACGAGGAGGGCATCCGGAACAGCAGGGACATCCTACAGGTCAGTGCCGGACTTGTACCATGACAGGTCAGGCTTGTTGGAACCTGTCACACTATGTGTTTGGTGTTAGATAATAAGCAGCCAGTGTGAACGTCATGTGGGTTTTAGTGGTTTAGTATGCTCTGGGTTTGTGAGTACAATCTGTGAAAGGTAAGCTTTGTGAGAAAGTTATGAACCAATGTACGTGTTCATACTATTACTGTTTCTATTTGAATGTCCTCCAGTCATGGATACACACGCTCATTGCTTGTACCAGTTATTTTCAGAAGTAGCCTTGAAATGTTGATTACTCTTTCTTTGCGGCTACTTGAATTGATACGTTGTTGAAAAGCCTTGGTGTTCAGAGGTTGGTACAGGATAAAGAAAGCTGCAGGGTTTCTCATTTCATCATTTTGATCAGACAAGTTACATAAACAGTATTTCTGACTCCTTTAGGAGCCTATCTCCTTCCTGTGTGTAAAATGTGTAATAGGAGGAGAATAGAGATTGTGGGTTCAGTTACATGTTGCGGATGTTCTTTTGTTTTAGATTACATGCTGTGGTGTAAAACTATAATCTATGTAATGCTGCCAACAAATGGCCCTAGCTAGACATGCTCAGATTATATTATGTGTTACTGAAATAATCCTTTTGTAATCTGACACATTTTATTGCATGAACTGAACTTTGATCTGAATTTATATTTACCATACACCAGTTGTCAAAACACCTGGGGCCTCATTTATAAATGTTGCGTATGCATAAAATATGCCCAAAAACATGCGTGCGCCAGTTTTCATGCAAAAGTTGGCATTTATGAAAACGGAACTTGACGTGAGAATTTGCTTATCATCCCGCAATCTTTAGACCATGTGTACACACAGTTTCTAGTGGCTAAAGGATTGCATTGCAAGAAGGCAAAATGAGCCTTGTGCAGGAAGACACAACGCTCTTTTTCATAACAAAAACAGATCATTTCCATGATCAGTGCAGAATAAATAACTCACCTTTTCTGACTGATGGTTTCGTACTCGCGAAATAGCCGATAGGCTTACAACAAGTTAGGATAGGCTACCAGTCGTCCCATGTGGCTCAGTTGATAGAGTATTGTGCTTGCAATGCCAGGTTTGATGTTTGTGGGTTTGATTCCCATGGAGGACCAGTACAAAAAATTTAAAAAAAAATGTATGCACTTACTACTTACTGTAAGTCGCTCCGGATAAGAGCGTCTGCTAAATTACTAAAATGTAAAAATTTCCCATCTCTCATTTAATTGGACCCACTTCACAGTAGTAAGTAGATAAGCTAATTAAAGTATTTTGCTCTATGCGATCCGATGCGCAGTTCAAAGGTAGACCAGACGGTTCACCTTTTCCATTGATGTTTGTAAGTGAGGTCTGAATACTGTAATTTCACATTTCTCGAGTAGACAATATTTCATTTTATAAACATAATGCATGTATCATAATCATTGCAGAATGAATTCCTCACCTTTTCTGGTCATGATGAGTTCATATTCCCAAAGTAGCCATACAACAAATTACCATACACATCTATTAATTGGGCCTATTAGATAGGCTATTATAATTTCTAGTTTTTGCTCTATGTATCCGAAAGGGAGCGTGGTTTCTAACATACATTCCAATTGAACAGGTGAACAGATATTTTGCATTGAGTAGGCTACCACTGTAAGTAGGCCTACTGTCGTTTTTTGTGTGTTTTTTCTGAGTAGACATTGTTTCAGAATTCGTGGGCAGTGCAGCATATTTAGGTTTGGGAAAACGTAAATGCAAAACATTATTGAATTCAAACAATCTGTTTACAGGTCCACAACAATTCGTAATAGTTTTTGTCTTTCAGAAACTGTCAGATGGGCTATAGCAAATGTCACTGCAAAAGAAAACATTCTGCCAACACCTCCAAAAACAATTGATCAAGTTCACCATTGCTTTTTTCTTTAGATACTGTCTTGGCCTAATTCTAATACTTCCAAAGTATTCAGCAAATAAGGGCGTTAATGTCACTATGCAAGATGAATGATGGGTGTTATAATGCTCTTTCACACTCGTACTGTCCCCTCCAGACTCTGGACTTCCCCCTGGAGGAGCGGGTCAGTCTGGCGGAGCTCACCCTGGCCCTGGACAATGAGCTGCTGGTCAGCGGCAACGGCATCCACCAGGCCGCTCTCATCTCTTACAAGAACGAGATCCAGTTCCTCCAGTGAGTCTTTGGTTTGATACTGTATACTTTGGTATTGCATGCTTCCGTTGGACTCTATAGAGGTTATGGTCAAAGAGACTTTAGTGCATCCTCTGGATTCATTTCCTGTATGCGCCAATGACTGTAAACTGAGACCAATTCATTTACATCAACTCTTGATTGATTTCATGGTCAAGCATTGCATAATGGATTTTTGGTTGATAGATTTTTACTGTGTCTCCACCTAGAGGTGAGAGATTTTGATGCTTTTATATTATTGATTGTAACGATCATTGCCTTGTCAGTTTACTGACCAACTTTGGAACCACAATACTGCATTCTTTCAGCGTTTTTTGATTCTTTGTGCATAATGTACATAGAATATCTGCTGTTAAAGTTAGTGCTCCATGATCAGGTCATTCTGGTGAGTGTTGTGCTTAGGTCCATGCTCAGATGTCTGTCCACTGTCTGTCCCTCAGGGTCCTAGCAGACCAGGCGTGTCAGGAAAGGGACAAGGTCAAGGCCGACCTGGAGTGGGCCGACAGGAGGAACCTCCAGCTGGTCAGAGAGGTGGATGACAGGCACGCCACCATTGAGTCACTGAATGAAACCAAAATCAAGTAAGACCTTCTCTTCCTTCTCACCTCCATATCATTCTGTATGTTACAGATTACAGACTGATCTGATGGTTAGAAAATCTTGCTTGACTGGTTGTGTATTGTCATGCGTGGAGGATGGACCATTTAGTTAAACTTCCCTCTGATTGGCAGGGGTCTGGAGCAGGAGTTCCGGGATAGGCTAATGGCCCTGCGCAGTGAATCGGAGCAAGAGAGCGAGGTCCTGCTGCAGCAGGTGGAGTTTGAGCGGGCCAAGCTCAAAGAGGAAGTGGAGGTCCTACATGCACAGGATGCCAGTCTGCAGGAGGAAATCTGTAATGCCACCCAGGTGACTATCGCTATAGATACACACCATGAGGTTTTTACAATGATAAGAGTGCTAGGAATGCAGGTGATTGCTTGACCACCCTGCCTACAAGATTCCTTGAGCTTAGCCTCTATTTGAATTCATTGCATAAGAGGCTCCTCATGCTTTTGAATGCATGTATTTTGTATGAGTATAAACTGGTTAATGTTCTGCAAGGAATTCGTTTTCATCTCCCTCCCAGTCTCCTCTCTAGAGAACTCAAATGAGAGGATTAGATTAGTTCATGTGATTTTGGTTTTTGCCTTCCTGCTTGCAACATCCACCTCCAGACACAGACATGCTCTATTCAGACTCCTACTAGACCCACTCGCCCACGGACAACCAACCAATGGCAGACTGCGGCTTAGCTTCTTAACTATCCCCCGTCGTTAGTACTCCTATTGTTCTCTGTTATGGAGTGATTATACCGTGTTGCTGTGGATATCTTAAAGCGGTATCGTATCACTCTCAATAACCCTCCCTCTGGGCTAACAGGAGAACGGACGTTTGGAGGAGGAGGGCAGTGTTCTGAAGGGGAAGCTGTCAGAGGCAGAGAACACCATCTCCAAGCTGCAGAGAGACCTGGACCAGCTCCTACTAGACAAGGTGAGAGGGAACTATGTGAGAATGGGCGTGATGTAGGGTGACCACATTTAAAATACCCAAATGCAGGACAACAGGATGATTTTGCGGGACAGTGTAGCCTACACATTAATGTTTTTTTGGGGCAGCACCCCTCAGGGAATGTAAACAGTTAGGAAGGGAAACTTTTAAAATGGGATTGAGTGAAGTAGCAGAAAATATGTTAAATGAGCAACTAATGAGCATGGAGAGTTTTACGAAATTACCTGTCAGTCTAATACAGCTATTAAAATGCTTCAAAAGAGAGGTTGGAATGTCAATTCTCATCAAATTAATAGAAAGTCTGATTGAAATATGGAACAAATCAACCTATTTTTCTAAATTAGTGGTGTTTTAATTTGTTGATAAAATGCGGGACAAAGGGCCAAAATGCGGGACATGTGGTCACCCTAGCGTGATGATGTCCTGCTGTGGTAACTCATCCCTCAGGGAGTGAGCAGTGCGGTTTTGCCAGAAATTAATGATTGATGAGGGTTTCCGTTTTGGTTGGCTGACAGTTTGGGAGCCTGGATCCGAACAACACAGGACTGCTGAACCAGGAGGAGCGCTTCTCTGAGATCATCAAGGAGTACAAGCTGCAGTGCCGGGTAAGAGTGTGTGCATGTGTGTTTACAGAATCATGCCTTGGTTGGAACCCCCAAGGGGGCTTGACCTGGTTTACCTTTCACAATTTTCCAAAGCATAGTGAAGTAATTAGTTATACACTGCATACATAACATTCATGATTTATGGTAAACTATTTTTAAGGACTTTTTGTTTACTTGCCTGGACAGAGCAGAGACCTGTTTTGAGTGTATGAATGACAAGCCTCTTGATTTATCCAAACGCCTCCCATTTTGGGAAACTAGAATAAGAATAAGTGTTGCTGTGTGGTTTGATTAGCATGTGCGTGGCAGTTAGTGAGGACATTGTGACTGGTACTGATCTATCTTTATAGTAGTTCTGCTGTGTTTTGCTGTGTTTGTTATGTATGTTTGTCAGAAGTATTGCATGTTAAATGACACGTCTGTGTCTCACAGGAGCTGCGGGACCGGAATGACGAGTTGAACTCTGAGGTGGAGATGTTAAAGAGTCAGGGGATGGGGAGGCGACCCAGACGGGCGAGAGACACGTCCACACACGCTTGGTCCAGCCGACGATCACTGACCTCTGAGTCTGACTCTGGTAAATCCCACTCATAGCCCTAAGCCATATACTGTGTTCACTGATTTGTCCCTATAATTTATATCCGTGCCCTGATTCGAACATAGTGATTTGTTTTCGGTTTTAAATGTATTTATTTAGACCTACAGTATATGCTGTATACTAAAGTGTTGCCTGAAAATATATACTGTATATGGGCCTTGTCCTTGGAGGACTGAAGGGCCCCTCCTATCTCTCTCCCCCACCCATGTATGCACATACACGCCCTCTTTCACACACACCCTCTAATTTCTCCACTCAGTCCCACTCCAGACACTGACAGTTTCACTTTAGTCACTGACCTACTCTCTACAGTAATCTTGTCCATTGTGCTTCAGATGAGCCTGAGATGGAAAGAGGCATATCTCCCATGGCTAGGAAAAAGCGACAAGTGGCCGATAAGAATGGTAAGAATTGGAAACATAAATCATTTTTTCCCTCTCTGTAAAAACCTGTTGGGTATGACTCACACACCTTGGTGTTTTTGTTTCTGTTCCCTCAGGCCTGGGTTCTCTGGAGAGTCTGCCAGGTCCTGTTGTGAGCATTGAGACGGAGATGGCCATGGGACAGCTTAAGGAGAGGCACAGCCAGGAGGTGCAGGACCTGAAGATTGAGTTGGAGACCAAGGTAGAGGAGGCAATCTGATACGTACGCTCACACTAGGGTTTAATATTTTCCAGAGAATCTACCAATTTTCCTTCCTGAGAAAAATGCAAGAAATTACTGGCTTCCTGGTATTCCTGTTCAAACCGGAAGTGCTATTTAAAAGCACTTCGCTTATTATGGTGATTTTGTCAGAGGGAACATATCTGATTCTCCGCTTATCAAACAGATAAGCTGTAGCGAAGATTCAGCACGATGGATAGCGCTGCGGTTGATCAATTGCCCATGAATCTAAACTCGCCATGAATCATGGCCATTCTAAGGTAGGCTATATTTTACATAAAAGTTAACATTTAATTATTGCATTCATTATCATTCGTTAGCATAAAAATATATGGTACGCCTATATCTAGCAATAAAGTAAATGATAATCTCTCATGGTTTTCTTTTTAAATGTTTATTTAGTCACAGCATAAAATAAATGAAACGTGAGCCTTCTGGCTACACAAACGTGGACAATAGGCTATAATATAATTAACTAACCAAAGACCCACCCACACTAGACCCACTTCAATTTGCTTACCGCCCCAATAGATCCATAGACGATGCAATCGCCATCACACTGCACACTGCCCTATCCAATCTGGACAAGAGGAATACCTATGTAAGAATGCTGTTCATTGACTAGCTCAGCATTCAACACCATAGTACCCTCCAAGCTCATCATTAAGCTCGAGGCCCTGGGTCTGAACCACGCCCTGTGGAACTGGGTCCTGGACTTCCTGACGGGCCGCCCACCAGGTGGTGAAGGTAGGAAACAACATCTCCACTTCGCTGATCCCCAACACAGGTGAGGGCTCTGGGTGTGTGGTGCCAGGAAAATAACCTCTCACTCATCGTCAACAAAAACAAAGGAGATGATCGTGGACTTCAGGAAACAGCAGAGGGTGCACCCCCTATCCACATCGACGGGACCACAGTGGAGAAGGTGGAAAGCTTCAAGTTCCTTGGCGTACACATCACTGACAAACTGAAATGGTCCACCCACACAGACAGTGTGGTGAAGAAGGCGCAACATAGCCTCTTCAACCTCAGGAGGCTGAAGAAATTTGGCTTGGCACCTAAAACCCTCACAAACTTTTACAGATGCACAATTGAGAGCATCCTGTTGGGCTGTATCACCGCCTGGTACGGCAACTGCACCGCCCGCAACCGCAGGGCTCTCCAGAGGGTGGTGCTGTCTGCCGAACGCATAACCGGGGGCAAACTACCCGCCCTCCAAGATACCTACAGCACCCGATGTTACAGGAAGGCCAAAAATATCATCAAGGACATCAACTACACGAGCCACTGCCTGTTCACCCTGCTATCATCCAGAAGGCGAGGTCAGTACAGGTGCATCAAAGCTGGGACCGAGAGAATGAAAAACAGCTTCTATCTCAAGGCCATCAGACTGTTAAATAGCCATCACTAGCACATTAGAGGCAGCTGCTGCTGCCTATTGAAATCACTGGCCACTTTAAGAAATGGAACACTAGTCACTTTAATAATGTTTACATATATATCTTGCACTACTCATCTCATATGTATATACTGTATTCTATTCTATAATATTCTACTGTATCTTAGTCCATGCCGCTCTGTCATTGCTTGTCCATATGTATATATTCTTAAATTCCATTCCTTACTAGATTTGTGTGTATTGGGTATATGTTGTGAAATTGTTAGATATTACTGCACTGTCGGAGCTAGAAGCACAAGCATTTCGCTACACCCGCAATAACATCTGCTAAACACGTGTATGTGACAAATAAATGATTTGATTTATTATTTTCCATTATTACTTTTATTCAGGACAGAAAAACAAAGATTTTCATAAAACTTGCTTGTTCAATTCGAGTTCATTAAAAGACACCCGGTTCTCGCATAATTTTTCAACATGAAAAACAGACTTGTTTAGAAACAGAATAACTATAATTATAGGAAGGACTAACTGTAATTGTAGCTGACTAATTGTCAAGACCCAGCCAAACAAATGTAGAATAATTCTACACACAAATGTAGGCTATAGGCTGCGGAAAATAACCTGGTAGGCTTACCCTGTAGCTAGCTAACAAACAAACAAAATAATTTGCATAGGCTTTAGGCCGTACCTGTTTAACTTAAATTTTATCTGATGAAGTGGTCTCTCAAAAAGCACAGTGCATAAATTCTTCCCAGACAGGCGGTTTCTGATCTTCGCCACAAATTGGCCACAGACTGAGAAGGCTCTCTTGGCCTCCACGGAGGTAGCCTGGATCGTGGCGAGCACCTCAAACAGGTGCGGCAGGTATTTTGACCTGTTTGTTGCTTCAAACAGACTGAATTCCTTAGACACGATTTTCAGCAGGTTGGTTTGGCATTCGGCTTCGTTGGCAATAATTTTTTTTAATCTTTGCCACACAGACTTTTTTAATCATGCTGAACAAAAAATAAAAATGCAACAATTAACCATTTTACTGATTTACAGTTCATATAAGGAAATCAGTCAATTGAAATAAATTCATTAGGCCCTATTCTATGGATTTCACATGACTGGGAATACAGATATGCATCTGTTGGTCACAGATACATACAAAAAAAAGGTAAGGGCGTGGATCAGAAAACCAGTCAGTATCTGGTGTGACCACCATTTTCCTCATGCAGCGCGACACATCTCCTTCACATAGAGTTGATCAGGCTGTTGACTGTGGCCGGTGGAATGTTGTCCCACTCCTCTTCAGTGGCTGTGCGAAGTTGCTGGATATTGGTGGAAACTGGAACACGCTGTCGTACACATCGATCCAGAGCATCCCAAACATGCTCAATGGGTGACATGTCTGGTGAGTATGCAGGCTATGGAAGAACTGGGAGATTTTCAGCTTCCAGGAATTGTGTACAGATCTTTGCGACATGGAGCCATGCATTATCATGCTGAAACATGATGTGATGGTGGTGATGAATGGTATGACAATGGGCCTCAGTATCTTGTCATGGTATCTCTGTGCATTCAAATTGCAGTCGATAAAATGCAATTGTGTTCATTGTCCGAGCTTATTCCTGCCCATACCATAACCCCACCGCCACCATGGGGCACTCTGTTCACAACGTTCACATCAGCAAACTGCTCGCCCACACGACGCACAGTCTGCCATCTGCCCGGTACATTTGAAACCGGGATTCATCCATGAAGAGCACACTTCTCCGGCATGCCAGTGGCCGTCGAAGTTGAGCATATGCCCACTGAAGTCAGTTACGATGCCGAACTGCAGTCAGGTCAAGACCCTGGTGAGGACGATGAGCACGCAGATTAGCTTTCTGACAGTTTGTGCAGAAATTATTCGGTTGTGCAAACCCACAGTTTCATCAGCTGTCTGGGTGGCTGGTTTCAGACGATCCCGCAGGTGAAGAAGCCGGATGTGGAGGTCATGGCCTGGCGTGGTTACACGTGGTCTGTGGTTGAGGTCGGTTGGACGTACTGCCAAATTCTCTAAAACGACGTTGGAGGGGGCTTATGGTAGAGAAATAAACATTCAATTATCTGGCAACAGCTCTGGTGGACATTCCTGCAGTCAGCATGCCAATTGCACGCTCCCTCAAAACTTGAGACATCTGTGGCATTGTGTTGTGTGACAAAACTGCACATTTTAGTGGCCTATTTATTGTCCCAAGCACAAGGTGCACCTGTGTAATGATCATGCTGTTCAATCATCTTCTTGATATGCCACACCTGTCAGGTGGATGGATTATCTTGGCAAAGTAGAAATGCTCACTAACAGGGTTGTAACCAAATTTGAGAGAAATAAGCTTTTTGTGCGTATGGAAAATTCTGGGATCTTTTATTTCAGCTCATGAAACATGGGACCAACCCTTTACATGTTGCGTTTATATTTTTGTTCAGTGTAATAAATGCAGGTAGGCCTACCAATAGCGACTTTGTGTAAGTGAATACGGTAGGCTACAACAACACACCCTGAGCATTGATTATTGATCATGCAGATAGCAGAGCAGGCCATATGAAGACAGATTTAGACATTGCATATAATTTAACAGTTACATTTTATGTCACGTTGTTCATATAAATAATTTATTCTAATTTACGGGTTTCTCGCTATTATTTATCCCGGGAAAGGGTTGTGGGTTTGGGAGGGAATTCCCAGTAACCCGGTTCCTGCCATTAAACCCTAGCTCACACGTTTTTGTATTGTTTTAATTACCGTCTCCTATTCTTTATGTGAAATTGAAAGGTCCAAAATTATTGGTAATTTGAATGAAACTATATGAAAAACGGAACTAACTTCAGTACATGGGAGGCCCATTTTTCAAATTCTGGAATATCCCTGACCCTCCTCATCCTCGCCCCACAGGTGAACTTCTACGAGCGCAGCCTGGAGCTGATGCGACGGAACATGGAGGTGGAGAGGAAGGACATTTCTCAGGGCTTCAAGGTGGAGATCAGTGAGCTGGAGGAGGAGAAGGCCCAGGCTGTGGAGCAGGTTATGAGGCTAAGAGAGACAGTGGAGAAGCTGCAGACCGAGCTACAGAGCAGCTCTAAGGGCCTGGGAGGGCCAGGCTGGGGCGCTGACCAGGAGAGAAGGGCCCAGCGCGAACAGGCTGAGCTAGAGCAGAACTATGCCCGGGAGATCAGTAACCTGGTCCAGAGGCTGACCTCCGAGAAAGACCAGCTAGAGGCTGAGCTGAAGCTCAAGATGGACCAGGAAGTGCTGCTCGTAAGGTGGGTGTGGCCAGACTATCCTCCTTGCCAGGCCTGTCTTCTGAAATTCAAACCAATTCATTTCAAGTTCACATTGTTGTGTAGGTTGACTCCCGGTTTCGCATTCAATTAAATTTGTAATTTTTGGTGCCAACCGTAACTTTTGCATGAGTCCCTTTTAACTCCATAACACATACACTGGACTTACACAACAATGGTGTGAGAGCTGGGACTTGTGTACGCTGTGTGTGTGTGTGTGTGTGTGTGTGTGTGTGTGTGTATATATATACACTGAGTGTACAAAACATTATGAACATTACCTGCTCTTTCCATGACATACTGTAGAATGACCAGGTGAATCCAGGTGACAGCTATGATCCCTTGTTGATGTCACTTGTTAAATCCCCTTCAATCAGTGTAGATGAAGGGGAGGAGACAGGTTAAAGAAGGATTTTTAAGCCTTGAGACAATTGAGACATGGATTGTGTATTTGTGCCATTCAGAGGCTGAATCGGCAAGATAAAACATTTAAGTGCAATTGAACAGGGTATGGTAGTAGGTGCCAGGCGCACTGGTTTGTGTCAAGAACAGCAACGCTGCTACGTTTTTCACGCTCAACAGTTTCCCGTGTGTATCAAAAATGGTCCACCACCCAAAGAACATCCAGTCAACGTGACACAACTGTGGGATGCATTGGAGTCAACATGGGCCAGCATCCCTGTGGAATGGTTTTGACACCTTGTAGAGTCCATGCCCTGACGAATTGAGGCTGTTCTGAAGACAAAAAGGGGTGCAACTCAAGGTGTTCTTAATGTTTTGTCCACTCAGTGTATGTATGTATGTGTATATATACAGTTGAAGTCGGAAGTTTACATACACCTAGGTTGGAGTCATTAAAACTAGTTTTTCAACCACTCCACAAATTTCTTGTTAACAAACTATAGTTTTGGCAAGTCGGTTAGGACATAATAATAATAATAATAATAATATGTCATTTAGTAGACGCTTTTATCCAAAGCGATTTACAGTCATGTGTGCATACATTTTTACGTATGGGTGGTCCCGGGGATCGAACCCACTACCCTGGCGTTACAAGCGCCATGCTCTACCAATTGAGCTACAGAGGACCACATTGAGCTACAGAGGACATATACTTTGTTCATGACACAAGTAATTTTTCCAACAATTGTTTACAGACAGATTATTTCACTTATAATTCACTGTATCACAATTCCAGTGGGTCAGAAGTTTACATACACTAAGTTGACTGTGCCTTTAAACAGCTTGGAAAATTCCAGAAAATTATGTCATGGCTTTAGAAGCTTCTGATAGGCTAATTGACATCATTTGAGTCAACTGGAGGTGTACCTGTGGATGTATTTCAAGGCCTACATTCAAACTCGGTGCCTCTTTGCTTGACATCATGGGAAAATCAAAAGAAATCAGCCAAGACCTCAGAAAAAAATGGTAGACCTCCACAAGTCTGGTTCATCCTTGGGAGCAATTTCCAAACGCCTGAAGGTACCACGTTCATCTGTACAAACAATAGTATGCAAGTATAAACACCATGGGACCACACAGCCGTCATACCGCTCAGGAAGGAGACACGTTCTGTCTCCTAGAGATGAACGTACTTTGATGCAGAAAGTGCAAATCAATCCCAGAACAACAGCAAAGGACCTTGTGAAGATGCTGGAGGAAACCGGTACAAAATTATCTATATCCACAGTAAAATGAGTCCTATATCGACATAACCTGAAAGGCCGCTCACCAAGGAAGAAGCCACTGCTCCAAAACCGCCATAAAAAAGACAGACTACAGTTTGCAACTGCACATGGGGACAAAGATCGTACTTTTTGGAGAAATGTCCTCTGTTCTGATGAAACAAAAATAGAACTGTTTGGCCATAATGTCCATCGTTATATTTGGAGGAAAAAGGGGGACGCTTTCAAGCCGAAGAACACCATCCCAACCGCGAAGTACGGGGGTGGCAGAATCATGCTGTGGGGGTGCTTTGCTGCAGGAGGGACTGGTGCAATTCACAAAATAGATGGCATCATGAGGAAGGAAAATTATGTGGATATATTGAAGCAACATCTCAAGACATCAGTCAGGAAGTTAAAGCTTGGTCGCAAATGGGTCTTCCAAATGGACAATGACCCCAAGCATACTTCCAAAGTTGTGGCAAATGGCTTAAGGACAACAAAGTCAAGGTATTGGAGTGGCCATCACAAAGCCCTGACCTCAATCCTATAGAAAATGTGTGGGCAGAACTGAAAAAGCGTGTGCGAGCAAGGAGGAATACAAACCTGACTCAGTTACACCAGCTCTGTCAGGAGGAATGGGCCAAAATTCACCCAACTTATTGTGGGAAGCTTGTGGAAGGCTACCCAAAACGTTTGACCCAAGTTAAACAATTTAAAGGCAATGCTACCAAATACTAATTGAGTGTATGTAAACTTCTGACCCACTGGGAATATGATGAAAGAAATAAAAGCTGAAATAAACCATTCTCTCTACTATTATTCTGACATTTCACATTCTTAAAATAAAGTGGTGATCCTAACTGACCTAAGACAGGTAATTTTTACTAGGATTAAATGTCAGGAATTGTGTAAAACTGAGTTTAGATGTATTTGGCTAAGGTGTATGTAAACTTCCGACTTCAACTGTATATACACTACTGGTTTTAGAACACTTACATTTTTCCAGTTTATATTGAAATTCACTGTTTATCTTAATGTATTCTGTCAAACCTGCAGCTCGAAGTCTTCTCTTCACAGTTGAAATTGAGACTTGCTTACTTCGACCAGTGTTAAGCTGTGCTTGAAGCTGTTGTCCTGTGAGTCGCCTATCATGCAAGCTGTTGACTCTCAGAAACTTGTCTTCTGATTCTGTTGTGGCTTTGGGTCTGCCAGACCTCTTCCTGTCAGTTTCCATGTGCCTTTTGAAGGTGTAGGAAACTACACTCACTGACACCTTGGCTTTCTTT
Organism: Coregonus lavaretus; assembly: GCF_964263955.1. Lineage (NCBI taxonomy): Eukaryota > Metazoa > Chordata > Actinopteri > Salmoniformes > Salmonidae > Coregonus > Coregonus lavaretus. The sequence goes on from NC_140023.1 coordinate 17,911,359, forward strand.
GCAATTTCTCTAAAGGAAAGACCTACACTTTTAAGGTTTATAGTGGTCTGTCTTTGTTAATTGCATTTTTCTCGACATTATGATAGCAATATACTACTTCCTGCAGTACAATACTGTCCAAATAATGCTTTAGAGGGTGTAGTAACACAGTGTGTTCCAACACTGCTTTTATACAGACAGAGGGTTTATAAGTAATCAACAAAAGTTGGGACACCTGTAGAAATTGTTTGTATCAACTTTCAAGGTTTAATTAACTTCCATTGCTGCAGAACAGCTGCAGGTTGTTAACCCATTACTTGTTCCCTGAAAAATGATTTTTTTTTATAACTCTGAAATGTACATTATCTTTCAGTTTTTGGTAACTTAAACTTTTTATTTTTGACCTCTGACAGTTTACCGCTTACCTTTGTACCATTTCAGGTTATTCACTGGACTTGAACTGCTTAAATTTCAATAAAAACTGGAAAAATGGGGGTGTTCTAAAACTTTTGACCGGTAGGGTATGTGTGTGTGTGTATGTATCTGTGTCTGTGTGCCTTAGTGAACAGTGTGTGCTATGTAATCAGGGAAGAGGCAGAGCAGCAGGTGTCTCAGATGAAGACTCAGCAAGGCAAGGCCCAGCGCAGCTTCATGCACCAGTTACACTGTGAGCGCCTGCGGCTGGAACTGGAGCAGGAGAGGCACAGGGAGAGGCTCCACAGTACAGAGAGGGCGGGTGAGGAGCAGGCCAGGATCTGCAGCCGGGCCGCTGTGGAGAGGAAGATGCTGGAGGAAGGGCACCAGGAGGAAGTCCGGCAGCTGAAGGAGCACATAGCCAGTCTGCAGGAGCAGGCAGATCTGGCCTCAGATAGGGTGAAGAAACTAGAGCAGTATCAAACACAGTGCAGTCAACTAGAGGCCAAACTGGAAGTGGTTTGTGCCCAGCTGGAGGAACGCACTGTGTGTCTGGAGTCTGTTGAGACTTTGACCGAGCGTCTGACCTCTGAACATTATGCTGTAGAGGAGGAACTGGGGTTGGTGAGGAATAGAGAGAGAGAGATCCTTAGTGAGTTGTCTCAGCTAAGAGAGGAGCTGCATAGTCTACGGTCTGAATCTATGACACTTCTTCAGGACAAGGAAATGGTAGCGGAGAACTGTAGCAGTTTGTCCAGCGCCTTCGTACAACAGCAAGCTCAGCTGAGGGCCAAAGAGGAAGTGACGGATACCCTGAGGGGGGAGTTGGAGAGGGCACAGGAGGCTCTGAGAAACGAAGTTGAACGACGCTCAAGGCAGACTGCTGAGCTGGACTCCCAGAAGACGGACAGCGCGAAGCTAATGGAGGAGCTGAGAAAACACAGAACAACTGTTGACCGTTTACAATCAGATCTTGACTGTGTCACTGAGGAGTTAAACCATTGGAAGAGGGCAGAGAAGAGTCTACAGGAAGCCTTGAGGCTGGAACGAACCCAAGTCATGGAGATCCAATCCACCCTGGACCTGGAGAGGGAAGAGATGGGCTGTCTGGGCCAGGAGAACACCCACTACATCCGCCTGGCAGACCAACTCTCCAACCAGATTGTAGAAATGGAAACTGAATCATCCAAACTCCGAGACCACATCCACAAGCTGAAAGCCCAACTGGGCGAAACATCCAACCTGGTTTCTGATCTCAGGATCCAGCTAGAGGCCAAATCCACAGAGGTAGACAACCTTGAGTCAGATATGAAGCAGACTGCAGGTCTGTTAGAGATGGCAGAAGCCTTGTCCAATAAGCACTACAGGGAAGAGGAGCTGCTGAACACCCAGCTGGAGACCAAGGAGAGAGAGCTGTGCTCCCTCAGAGGAAAGGCTGGCAGCAGCACCACCGTCCAGCTGCAGCAGGCCCTGCTGTGCTCTCAGGCAGAGGTCCACAGGTTGGAGGAGGCCTTTGAGTGGGAGAAGAGCAGGATGAAGGAGCAGCTGGTGGAGATGGAGAAGCTGGTCATGGCTCTGGAGATGGTGATGGACCCTACCAGTCCACACAGGTTTGTGACGTGCAGGCCTGTCGCTGGAAATCAAATCAAACCAAACCAACCTTCAAACGACTAACCTTCACCTGCCTTGATTCCGATGTGTTTCTGCCCCAAACATGGTGGCTGAGATTTTAATGACTAATAGCAACTGATCTGCTCTCATCTGAAAGAGATCCTCACCTTTTCTCCTCAGAAACCTTCTCTAAGTCTTTAACTCTCTACACCTTAGCAGGCTGTGCGCCAACATCAAACTTTAGAAATTTGAATTGTCTGGAATGCATTAACAATTTTCTGTCTCTAACAGAATGATTTTCACTTAGGTGCATGATATTAGATTTCATTTTTCTGAATAACAGCATTTGTATCATTGAATGTTTGTCCATTTTACTTCGCCACATAAGTGCATTGATTTCACCCAGAGTTTCATCTGGAACTCAAATGTTTGCTTCAAATTATAAATGCCTCCATGAAATCAATCCCCAGATAAATACTGTTTAAATATCTGCCAGATTAAAATGCCTATCTAAACTATTTCAACTCTAGGTCTCAGTTAGATGAGGTCAACTGTGAGAACAGTGCTCTGAAGGACAGACTGGCCATGTTACAGCAGGATGTCCAGAGAATGGAGGAAGAGATCATACAGAAGAAGTAAGTCGATCCATCAGTAATGTGTTGCTGTGAGAGAATGCTCAATTCAGAGATGGTTTACAAATGTCTATTACAGAAGGGTTGTTATTTAAGCTGTATTCTGTCTTCACAGCTATTAATCATTCCTTTCCATCTTTGATTTCACCAGAAAGAAACTGGACGAAGTGGAGCAGGAACATGAGAAGAACAGGGAGGAGCAGGAGAGACTTCACAAAGAGGTTTGTTTTCAATCATTTTCCATTTGACTATAATCACCCTACATAGTTCAACTGACCCTTTTAGCCTGATAGATTTTTATAGCCTACATTTTGATAATTGGACACATGATCATTCTCTCAATCACCCGAGGCCACTGCATAGTGATGAGCAATCCCAGTCTGATAAACCCTTCCTCGAACCCCTTCCCTCTCAGAACGCCAAGTACCAGGAAGAGGTGATGGACCTGAGCACCCGCAACCTGCAACTGAGCGGCGAGAACGCTGAGCTGAGCTCCCGTCTCCGTGCTGACCAGGGGGCGGTCCAGATGCTGACGGAGAGGCTGGCGACCGCAGCCAGGCAGCTCCAGGAGACCTCCACCGAGCAGGAGAGGGAGAGACTCCACCTGCAGGCAGCCTGGCAGCAAGACAAGGAGCTGCTTGAGAGAGAACTCAACACCATCAAGGAAAAGGTATATATGGGGGACTTTTGGGACAGTTGCGGTAGAGTTCTCCAGTGTCTAGATACTACGTTTGGTCTATGGGAAATTGAAGTGTGTGAGAATTTTCTTGGTCAGCATTTTTAATGAATGGGTCTCCTTTATGTATCTTGGTTCTTGATTGTCTTGTTTGCTCTTAGCTCCAGCGTTTGTCAGATGTGGAGTCCTCACTGACCAGCCTGACCCTGAAGCACCAATGGCTGGAGCAGGATAAGGAGAGTCTGCTGATGGAGGTGGAGGAGAGGACCCAGAAGGTGAGAGAAGGATGTACTTGGCTATTGCAACTCTGTTGGGGGGAATTGACATCTTCCAAGTCTTTCCTCTGACTGAATATGTATGAATTATGTAATTTTTTTACAGGTTGAGAAGCTCCAAGGGTCTCTTCGCTCTGTGGACTCCCAGACGGAGCTGCTTCGCTCCCAGCTCCAGGCTGTGGGTCAGGAGAAGAATGGCCAGACCCAGGAAGTAGCCAACCACCAGAGGATGATGCAGGATGCCCAGGACAAGGTAAGTGACATACTGACGACGAAAACAATACAAATGTCTGCTCACTGTTTGCTGCTCCTGAATGTGATCTTTAATGAAGCGTTGTGATACATCACTTTGACTGACTTCATTGTTGTCTGCTGATCATCAGGTAAGGGAGTTGGAGGCCAGCATGGGCAGGCTAAGCAGGGAGAAGGAGCAGCTGCATCTGGCCCAGAAACATGAGGTGGAGGCCTCCATGGCCCTACAGGAGGAGTGCCAGAGCCTGCACCTCCAAAACCAGGAGCTGCTACACAGAGTAGGGCTACGTTACTTGCTCTTAAAGCCATAGCCACGGGAAGTAGGGGTGCTGGAGGTGCTGCAGCACCCCGTGGTAAATTGAAATAAATTTGCCAAAATTACACTGAACAAAAATATAAACGCAACATGCAAAAATGTCAAAGATTTTACTGAGTTACAGTTCATATAAGGAAATCAGTCAATTTAAATGAATTCATTAGGCCCTAATCTATGGATTTCACATGACTGTGAATACAGAGGCCATGTCTAGACTTGACAGTTCATGCAGCTTTAGTATTCTGATCATAGATTTCTGATCATGGAATTCCGAACGCGTCGTGCATCTACAATTACATTTAAATGTGTCTACCGTGTCCAGTGTGTCCGGATTCCCTTTTCCCGTGCTATATTCAAATGCCAGTATGCATTCCACAAACGGTGGAATAGGACAAATATGATAATAACACAACAACTGATGGCAGTACCTAACTACTGTAGCTAACTAGCCAGCTAACCTCTGTAGCTAGCCAGCAAGCAACGCTAAAGGGATTGCAAATGGGTTAGCATAAAAATGGTTTCTCTAAATATTAGCTAGCTGGCTAGCATTTATGAGGCCAGGAAACACGGTCCTCACACGCTAGGAACGTATTTCCTCCAACGTTATAATGAAAAGGTGCCTCAGTCCCAAAACACATGTTTTCTGGAGACTTGTGGGAGGAGTGCTGATGACGTCGCCCACTGTATGGCTTTCGGAAGCCTGATTGCATCCAGACTGAAGAGAAATCTGCACACAATGCATCCCTGACCACCACCTGAAGTGGTCAGCCAGATCTGGACACAATCAGGCCACAAAGCAACTAGACCCGTCTTTTCAATGTGATCTTCGTATTCTGATAGCAGAAGTCGCAAGTAAGTGTCAAATGTAGACACGACCAGATATGCATCTGTTGGTCACAGATACCTTAAAAAAAATAATTGGGCCGTGGATCAGAAAACCAGTCAGTATCTGGTGTGACCTATTTTTGCCTCCATGCAGGGTGACACATCTCCTTCACATAGAGTTGATCAGGCTGTTGATTGTGGCCAGTGGAATGTTTTCCCAATCCTCTTCAATGGCTGTTCGAAGTTGCTAGAAATTGGCGGGAACTGGAACACACTGCCGTACACATCGATCCAGAGCATCCCAACAGCTCAATGAGTGACATATCTGGTGAGTATGCATGCCATGGAAGAATTGGGACATTTTCAGCTTCCAGGAATTGTGTACAGATCCTTGCGACATGGGGCTGTGCATTACCATGCTGAAACGTGAGGTGATGGCAGCAGATGAATGGCACGACACTGGGCCTCAGGATCTCATCACGGTATCTCTGTGTATTCAAATTGCCATCGATAAAATGCAATTGTGTTCATTGTCCGTAGCTTATGCCTGCCCATACCATAACCCCACTGCCACCATGGGGCACTCTGTTCACCATGTTGACATCAGCAAACCGCTCGCCCACACGACACCATACACACTGTCTGCCATCTGCCCAGTACAGTTGAAACCGGGATTAAGCCGTGAAGAGCACACTTCTCCAGCATGCCAGTGGCCATCGAAGTTGAGCATTTTCCCACTGAAGTCGGTTACGACGCAGAACTGCAGTCAGGTCAAGACCCTGGTGAGGACGATGATCATGCAAATGAGCTTCCCTGAGATGGTTTCGGACAGTTTGTGCAAACCCACAGTTTCATCAGCTGTCCGGGTGGCTGGTCTCAGACGATCCCGCAGGTGAAGAAGCCGGATGTGGAGGTCCTGGGCTGGCGTGGTTACACGTGGTCTGCGGTTTTGAGGCCGGTTGGACGTACTGTCAAATTCTCTAAAACAACGTTGGAGGCAGCTTATGGTAACAGCTCTGGTGGACATTCCTGCAGTCAGCATGCCAATTGCACGTTCCCTCAAAACTTGAGACATCTATGGCATTGTGTTGTGTGACAAAACTGCACATTTTAGGAGTGGCCTTTTATTGTCCCCAGTACAAGGTGCACCTGTGTAATGATCATGCTGTTTAATCAGCTTCTTGATATGCCACAACTGTCAGGTGGATGGATTATCTTGGCAAAGGAGAAATGCTAACTAATAGGGATGTCAACCAATTTGTGCACAAAACTTGATGTTTATTTGTGCGTCTAAGGCACTGCAGCGCAGTGCTAGCTGTGCCACTAGAGATCCTGGTTCGAATCCAGGCTCTGTCGTCACCGGCCGCGACCGGGAGACCCATGGGGCGGCGCACAATTGGCCCAGCGTCGTCCAGGGTAGGGGAGGGAATGGCCGGCAGGGGTGTAGCTCAGTTGGTAGAGCATGGCGTTTGCAACGCCAGGGTTGTGGGTTTGATTCCCACGGGGGGCCAGTATTTAAAAAAAATAATGTATGCACTCACTAACTGTAAGTCGCTCTGGATAAGAGCGTCTGCTAAATGACTAAAATGTAAATGTAAACGTATGGAAAATGTCTAGGATCTTTTATTTCAGCTCATGAAACATGGGACCAACACTTTACATGTTGCGTTTATATTTTTGTTCAGTATATATTATGTCTCCTGTTTGTACATAAATAAATCAAATTCAAAATATTACACCAGATACTATAATTTAGCCAGAGGATCAATAGCTAGCTAGCTTTAAAAAAAAAAAAAAAAGCATAAGCACAGTTCATAGCCTAGGCTACTACTTCAAATAATTAACCCCTGGGGCTGATCCTCGAATGTGCGCTCCGAGTTAAATCTTACTGTTAGTCTGTAAATGCGATCATTGATGCTTGCATGCAATGCTTTATTATAAAGGTGAATTATTTTTGAAGTGGTTGTTGTGCTTTGTTTCCTTCAGGTGTATCAGCTGCAGGGCCAGGATGTGGAGGTACAGAGGCTGATGGAGGAGTGTCTGACTCTAAAGAACAAACAGATACAGCTGGAGACTGCCAGGGCAGAGGCACAGGATCAGGTGATTACCTTAAACATTTGTTAAATAATTGATAAATGTAATTTTGCTGAGGCACTAAATCTCTAAACTGAAAGCAGGTTTGCCAATTGAACCTCAAATTGAACAACTAACACCATGATCCAAGTTTGCACTAATCCACCTCAGGCTTGTGAAAGTTGAGGCTAATTCCTTTCATGAACATTTCCAAACTCCATTCCTATGTCCTATTGAGTCTATCAGCGTGTTTGAGGGGATCAGTTTGAGCAAGAATAGTTTGGGATGCAAGGCGATTTGTGGATCACTGCACAGTCTGACTACAATGTAGTTGATTCTCAACACACACACTGTTTTATGGTGCAGGCACAAATGGTGGACACGGCCTTGACCCTGGCCCAGGCCCAGCATGTCCGGGAGCTGCAGCAGTTGAGGGAGGAGGCAGGACTGGGGTCCAGGGAACAGCTGGAGCAGACCCTCTGCACACAGGCCCAGCAAGCCAGCACCCAGATGGGCCTGCAGCAGGTAATATACTGCACTACAGGATGCACCCAATCCAGCCACTGGTGACAGTTCAATAGTCATGAGCTCTAAAATGACAGATTTACACCATTTAACACTTCTCAGAAGAATCGACCATAGCTTAACACAGAACTAAAAGTGATCAATAAAATAAATGTATGCAGAGGAAATGTGTATGATGTTGACATGCTGTAAATGCTGGCTCTCTGTTGGTGCTCAGGAGCAATATGAGAAAGTGATGGGGAACATGCAGGAGAGGATGGAGGAGGTGGAGACCAAGCTGAGGAGTGTGCGCAAGATGCTGCAGGAGAAGGTCAACCAGCTGAAGGAGCAGGTCAGTTTACCATTCATACGAGACAAACAAATGCCAGAGAAACAAATCTGACCATTTCGTTGTCCCTGTCCCCCACCCACAGCTGGCGAAGAATGCCAAGTCGGACATCATGCTGAAGGACCTGTATGTGGAGAACTCCCAGCTGATGAAGGCACTGCAGGTCACTGAGCAGCGGCAGAAGAGTGCTGAGAAAAAGAACTTCCTCTTAGAGGAGAAGATTACAGCCCTCAACAAGCTCCTTCGTAAGATCGCCCCTGCCTCCCTCTCTGCGTAGCAGTTCCCTACTACTCAGAACGCTACTCCCCAAAAGACTGACAACTGTGAAAGACCTCTTAGTTTCCTTCCCTTAACCTTAGTATTGGATGACCGTCCCAATGACACAGATGCTTAATGTGGCAGGTGGTCCACAATTTGATTCTGTAAGGTCCATAACAAAATCACTTTGTAACAACTCCCTCTTGGGATGGTGGGTTTGACTGCACACAATTAGCACAGGTTATTTGGGTAAGTGGAACAGCACAAGTCTTGTGTTTTCAGCCACCAGGGTATTATGCATGTACTTTTGTTTTTGTGTATGTATATATATATATTTTTTTTTTCTTATATTTTGGTTAATGAAAGACTCATTTTTTTGTGAAGGTCAAAGTTCATATGAAGTATTGTATTCCGTTAGGTTACTAAAGGATAACGAACAGACTATCCTCTAGCATCATGCTGCGTTGGTAGGTCTGAGAGTCGATTAGATGTATAATGGGACCAATGGTATAACATTCCAGTTTGATCACCAAACGCTCTATTTAGGTACATAACTTTAAGTGTTGGTCTGTCAGACTATGAGATGAATGGTACTGTATGCGAAAGGCTGAAACCTCATTTAATCACACAAAATGAATCAAAGAAAGGGTTTAGCTACTTTTTTAATGAAGTGTTCTTTGTGGTATTTTAAATGATCAACCAAAAGCACAGTATTTACACATGTAAAGTTTTGATACACATCTGCACAATTTTCATTCCTGATGCACTGCTGTACAGTCAACCTTTTAATTGCTAAATTATTTGAGTACTAAAAAATGTATTGTCAATCGAATAATGTATGTAGGTAATTAAAAACACTAACATGCAAGCTGTGGATTTGTCATGCACTACACAATCACTCCACAATTAAAGTAAAACAAAACTGACCAAGTAATAAATGACCTCCTGCTAAGTATATGAATTAATTATTGTTTTAAAGCACTTTTTCAAAATAGCACCACCTGATGCATTGTCTCACTTCAATGGATAATCCTCTCTGCTGAAAAAAAAGGTAATATAGTTGTTCTGGTATTTGATTCAAGACATGATATGCTCTAAGACCCCCTGGCGAATCAACTGCTCACACTTCCATCGTGGCAGAAAATGCTGCGGAGATAGAGGAGTTGATTTTGACTCATGTTCAATTCTTTACACAATGTGCATGTATAGTGATGGTTATGTTTTTTTTATATACCTGACTGTTTTTCTTCAGAAGAATGATGGTCCCGTCGTCTATTTCAAACTCTCCATGATCTTTTAAACAGCGCACCTATGGAGAGAAATACATTTGGTGAGAAACAAACTAAATGGCAAGAGGGTAAAATCAATTGAACATGACCAATACGTACAAATAGCTAAATGAAGACCAAAGCAAGGAGCACCTTTATCAGTCAAGGGTCTATGTGCTACAGTTTGAATGAATTGATACAGTTGATGACTAACAGCACAAGTGGCCCCTACCAACATTCACTTAGTCTCTGGTCAGGTCCTTGCGGGCATGCAGTTCCCTTGTGCAGCTTACCTCAATGTACAAACTCTTTGGAGGCTTCATGTCCTGTGTTATGTCAAGTCCTTCCTCTCCTCCAAGTGACCTCATGAAAGTAGCCAGGGACTTCTTGTACTGGTTAAACCACTCCAACTATTCAAAATGAAACATGACATTTTAAGAGTCAGATGACATTACCCTGCCATCTTCTGTCCAATTTGTTTCTTGCCTTCGAAAGAGGAGAAAGAAACATACCTCTTCTGCACACATGTGGAAGCGGATGTTTGTGGGCAACACACTTCCGTACTCCCACCTCAAAGCCCGAATGCGGAGGAGCCTGTCATAGCTGAGGAGAGGAAATAAGCAATGATGTTGTCCTATCCTAATAAACTATGATATGGTCAGTGTAACTGTCAACAAAAAAACATTAGTATTGATGATGAGCTCAAAATCAACTCCTTATCACATCAGGCACTCACAGGTAGGCAGCGATGCAACGTTGGTTTCTCAGTAGACAGCAATGACGGAACTTGATGGTTGGAATCAGCTCACTTTTGCCCTCAGACTTGGCTTCATTGCTTTGAGGTGTGTGAAATAAAACGCATTTGTTAAAACCCTTAAGGTATTATTTCACAACTCCTTGGGAAAGAGATACACATTCGATTATATAAGACAATGTCAATGGGTGACAATGTTTAATGTCTTAACTCACACATCACTTTGATTCTGCTCATATAAAGCTTTCATCTCCTCCAGCACCTGACGAATACCATCTTCCTGAAAAGTGCAGAGAGCATAGATGTAAAGAAGGTGTCAGTGAGCAGTAATAGAAGTCAAATGACCATGTAGTCAGTGGCATTACAACCAAATTGCAAACTATGAAACTGATCTAAACGCCTTCACTTTTTATTCATAGTCTGGCTTGGTTGATGTTAGCTATTACTGAGTGAAACGCATTCTAGTGATGGCTGGCTAGGTTGATTTTAGCTCTCGAGAACAGCAAGGAGTAGGGCTGCACCATATGGGCAAATCATTTAATTGCGATTTGTTTTTAACCAAATATTGCGATTTAGATCAAAACACTTGGGTGTACTGTTGGAATCATAGAAATAAAATTAGTATTCCGATTCTATGGTTGGTGTTGTTTGGCATTACATTGACATTTTAGTCATTTAGCAGACGCTCTTATCCAGAGCGACTTACAGTTAGTGAGTGCATACATTTTCATACTGGCCCCCCGTGGGAAACGAACCCACAACCCTGGCGTTGCAAGCGCCATGCTCTACCAACTGAGCTACAGGGGACTATGACAACTAATGAAAATGCCAGATACAGTAGAAGTTGTAGTGACAGAGTAAGAACCAAATGTTGGTCAGAGTTTCCCAGGGGGACCTGTTGCACATGTCCATATTGTAATTTCGATGAAAATTCGATTAATTGTGCAGCCCTAGCAAGATGGTTGATATAGCTAAGCCATTAATAGTAACGTCATGTGTGGCAGTTGGGTGTACTAGCTATCCCGTGCCAAGCCAGTGTTGACTCCTGCATCGCTAGAGTAAACTAACAATCTATCTATCTAGCTAGCTAGTTATTCTATCTGCACTGATTGCTACAAATCCAGTATATATTTATACCCTGCCTGAATGTGCCACTTACATTGAATGCAGGCAGTTGACCATCGCCCATGCGGTGAAGTTCTCTGATTATTTCGATTGCCTTTTCACAAAACATATCGCTTGGTATATGTTGTTATAAAGTAATAGGATACCGTATATAAGGCTAGACAACAGTATGCTAAACCTTACAATTGCATCAAACTAGTGATTATCCTGTAATTATTACACGGATTCTAGAATGATGTGAATTGTTGTAGACGGACTGCTGCTGAGTTTTCGCGGCAAAATGCTTTGTTATGATCACATAACCGGAAACTATGGGTACCGATGAAAGACAAACCAAACCAACCACACCTGCTGCTGCCACCGTGGCGGACAGCAAATTACCGGTGTCCTCGCTTGTCATGTTGTCAGTTTAATAAGAAAGAAAAAAAGGTATTATATTTTTGTAATTGTTATTTTATTAAAGCCATAAATAGTATTTGCATTCGAATATAAGAACAAACAACACGTTGTGTTGCTTAGCTAGTTAGCGACGTTAGCTTTAGCTAGCTAACGAGTTTCTGTGTTTCACGCAAAAGCACTTGCTGTCAGTTTATGTTAACTAGCTAGTATACAGTTTAGAAGTCACAGTTAATATGTTAGCTAGTTCAATTTTGGAATATGTGGGGGTTTATTCTGAAATAACATGTAGCTAGATAAGGTGGTGTGTTTTGAAAAGTGGCTAGCTAGCTATGTAGCTACATTTCCCTTACAAAGATGGCGTACTGGTATGTTCTGATCGGCTTAAATGGGGAACCTAGGGGAAAGGTTGATTTGATCAGCTGGTCTCTGCAGATATCGGACTTGTACAAACAATGTAGCTAGCAAAAGTGCTGATTGTCAGCGGTGCTGGGTGAGAAAACAACGGCACCCTGACCTCATCTTTACCCGGCTTCTTACGGAGAATTTGTTGCCAAGCTACATCACCGGCGCTGTCTAGTGTTGCTGTCAAATCAAATGCAGTAGTGATAGACGGTGTTTGACCTCATATTGTCGCGTTTCTTTCACATTCTGCTTTTACATTTCAGTGATGCGAAAGCGAAATAACTCGCTCACCGTGGACCATGACAGCTCTTCCACCAACACATTGCTGGACAGCAGTCCGGATTTAAACTACTGTCACAAGAGAGGGGAAGGGGTTCCTGAGCCTTCTGTCCCATCTGGCTCGGAATCGGACAAAACAATGGGCAGACCATTTAGAAGGTAAGGCATGTTTGCACCATGGAAGTCTGATAGGCAACCAACACTTATCCGGCCAGTACACTAATCTCATTACTGTGGTGGCAACTGTGTTGTGGAATACTGTTGGGGTTCAATAATACAAATGTGTATTTAAGAAACAGACTTTAATTAATACTTCCACTCCAGGCAGTCTAACATGAGGACATATTCATAATACATTTTTTAAATCACATTACACCCAAAGCTTTGATTAGGCTATAGGAGGGCCATTTCACTGTGAATACGTTTTTAGTCATACAAAACAGTTATACCTCTGCCTCCGGTCACACAGGTTTTACTGGATGACTGAAGTTCTCTTTTTGTTAGGAGTAGAACTGCTTGGGGCAGGTGTGGAACGATGTACATACCATAGGCACAGGGCTGTTGATATGCTGATAACTGAGGATGGTGCTTTGAGTTACATCTTAAGACCTATGGGTATGCCCACATGACTTACGTGATTACTCTGTCTTCCAAGTGAATACTTTATAATCCCCTTATTATACACTACATGACCAAAGTATGTGGACACCTGCTTGTCGAACATATCATTCCAAAATCATGGACATTAATATGGAGTTAGTCCCCCCTTTGCTGTTATAACAGCCTCCACTCTTCTGGGAAGGCTTTCCACTAGATGTTGGAACATTGCTGCGGGACCTGCTTCCATTTAGCCACAAGCATTAGTGAGGTCAGGCGATTAGGCCTGGCTCGCAGTCGGCGTTCCAATTCATCCCTAAGGTGTTCGATGGGATTGAGGTCAGGTCTCTGTGCAGGCCAGTCAAGTTCTTCCACACCGATCTCAACAAACCATTTCTGTATGGACCTCGCTTTGTGCACGGGGACATTGTCATGCTGAAACAGGAAAGGGCTTTCCCCAAACTGTTGCCACAAAGTTGGAAGCACAGAGTCGTCTAGAATGTCATTGTATGCTGTAGCGTTAAGATTTCACTACACTGGAACTAAGGGGCCTGAACCATGAAAAACAGCCCCAGACCATTATTCCTCCTCCACCAAACTTTACAGTTGGCACTACGCATTCGGGCAGGTGGCGTTCTCTTGCTCCAGAGTCCAATGGCTTTACACCACTCCAGCCGACGCTTGGCATTGTGCATGGTGATCTTAGGCTTCTGTGTGGCTGCTCGGCGTTGGAAACCCATTTCATGAAGCTCCCGACGAACAGTTCTTATGCTGACGTTGCTTCCAGAGGCAGTTTGGAACTCTGTGTTGAGTGTTGCAAACGAGGACAGACGGCTGAGTCATTGTCGCTCTTAGATGTTTCCATTTCACAATAACAGCACTTACAGTTGACCGGGGCAGCTCTAGCAGGGCAGAAAAAAGGTCATCCCTATACTTTGAGCTAGTTACTCAAATGACAGTAGCTCAGCAGCACATTGTTGGACTATATACAGTTGAAGTCGGAAGTTTACATACACCTTAGCCAAATACATTTAAACTCAGTTTTTCACAATTCCTGACATTTCATCCTAGTAAAAATTCCCTGTTTTAGGTCAGTTAGGATCACCACTTTATTTTAAGAATGTGAAATGTCAGAATAATAGTAGAGAGAATGGTTTATTTCAGCTTTTATTTCTTTCATCATATTCCCACTGGATCAGAAGTTTACATACACTCAATTAGTATTTGGTAGCATTGCCTTTAAATTGTTTAACTTGGGTCAAATGTTTCGGGTAGCCTTCCACAAGCTTCCCACAATAAGTTGGGTGAATTTTGGCCCATTCCTCCTGACAGAGCTGGTGTAACTGAGTCAGATTTGTAGGCCTCCTTGCTCGCACACACTTTTTCAGTTCTGCCCACACATTTTCTATAGGATTGAGGTCAGGGCTTTGTGATGGCCACTCCAATACCTTGACTTTGTTGTCCTTAAGCCATTTTGCCACAACTTTGGAAGTATGCTTGGGGTCATTGTCCATTAGGAAGACCCATTTGCGACCAAGCTTTAACTTCCTGACTGATGTCTTGAGATGTTGCTTCAATATATATCCACATAAGTTTCCTTCCTCATGATGCCATCTATTTTGTGAAGTGCACCAGTCCCTCCTGCAGCAAAGCATCCCCACGGCGGCAGGTAGCTTAGTGGGTAAGAGCGTTGTGCCAGTAACCGAAAGGTCGCTGGTTCTAATCCCCGAGCCGACTAGGTGAAAAATCTGTCGATGTGCCCTTAAGCAAGGCACTTAACCCTAATTGCTCCTGTAAGTCGCTCTGGATAAGAGCGTCTGCTAAATGACTTAAATGTAAAATGTAAAATGATGATGCTGCCACCCCCGTGTTCTTCGGCTTGCAAGCCACCCCCTTTTTCCTCCAAACATAACGATGGTCATTATGGCCAAACAGTTCTATTTTTGTTTCATCAGACCAGAGGACATTTCTCCAAAAAGTGCGATCTTTGTCCCTATGTGCAGTTGCAAACCGTAGTCTGGCTTTTTTATGGCGGTTTTGGAGCAGTGGCTTCTTCCTTGCTGAGCGGCCTTTCAGGTTATGTCGATATAGGACTTTTACTGTGGATATAGATACTTTTGTAACTGTTTCCTCCAGCATCTTCACAAGGTCCTTTGCTTTTGTTCTGGGATTGATTTTCACTTTTTGCACCAAAGTACGTTCATCTATAGGAGACAGAACGCGTCTCCTTCCTGAGCGGTATGACGGCTGCGTGGTCCCATGGTGTTTATACTTGCGTACTATTGTTTGTACAGATGAACGTGGTACCTTCAGGCGTTTGGAAATTGCTCCCAAGGATGAACCAGACTTGTGGAGGTCTACAATTTCTTTTCTGAGGTCTTGGCTGAATTCTTTTGATTTTCCCATGATGTCGAGCAAAGAGGCACTGAGTTTGAATGTAGGCCTTGAAATACATCCACAGGTACACCTCCAGTTGACTCAAATGATGTCAATTAGCCTATCAGAAGCTTCTAAAGCCATGACATCATTTTCTGGAATTTTCCAAGCTGGTTAAAGGCACAGTCAACTTAGTGTATGTAAACTTCTGACCCACTGGAATTGTGATACAGTGAATTATAAGTGAAATAATCTGTCTGTAAACAATTGTTGAAAAATTACTTGTCATGCACAAAGTATATGTCCTAACCGACTTGCCAAAACTATAGTTTGTTAACAAGAAATGTGTGTAGTGGTTGAAAAACGATTTTTAATGACTCCAACCTAAGTGTATGTAAACTTCCGACTTCAACTGTATCGAGCCTACTGTATCTATTTATTTTAATCAGAAACGCACAGCAAGGTAATATGCTATTACTTAATCAAGCTAATTTTCCTCTCCAAAATCTTCTTTGTGTAACCACTCCTGATCCTGGGAGAGCAGAGAAACTGTTTGGTGTCACCTAGGCTAAGCTGTGTTGTTTTGATAGATTTCTGTAGTAACAAGATTCATGTAAGTAACGCATGTATTTATACTAAAAACAATAAGTAGCCTACGCTAACATCCCACACAAACAGGTATAAATCCGTCCGAGATTTATTCTTGCAAAACGATAACAAAGCTACCTATTTTATGCATTGTTATTGTGACTTGTTCCTGAAAGAAGTACCTAATTGCAGACTCATGGAATTCAAACTTGTAATTGTACTGTATTCATGAAACCCATGTTGATGCATCAGTGATCATCAAGCAAATGTGATTGCTATTGCTGCCCACTTCACATTCCAAGACTAATATTGGGAAGTGTGATGAGTCATTCTAGCCTAGCGCTTGGTTGTTTTTAGCCCGCCACTCTTATCTTGAAAGACAGTCTTCAGTTCACTCAAGAGAGTAGGGGCTGGCTTGAGGTGAATAGAATACTCTGATTAAATATTCAATAGCCTCGGTCTCCTTTCAGAACCTTGGCCTGTCGCCAAGGTTAGGTAGAGTGAGAGAGATGAGCTTTGAGGCTTGTTTATGACCCCTGTCCACTGAGTGAATACAGCTCTATCTCGACAATAAATAGACTGTGGCTTGCCATTGGCTCTAGTTAAGAATGCATTGCATTCCATTTCATTTGTCTGAGCTAGTCATTGGGGTTTGGTGACTGATTATTAGAGACCTCATGAAGAGGTATTTTTAGTGCCAAGATTCTCAGTCCTTGAAGCTCATGTAACCACTTGGACTGATGCCAGTTCACATCAGGACAATGGTCAGGTCCTTAGTCACTATCCTGTTCAGAGAACTGGAATTCAGGCCAGAACTCAACACTACCATGTTGGAGTGATTCACATTTGAGTTGGCTGATTATGATAATGTTAAAGAACAACAAGCTTGCTGGTTAGAAAACATCCTTCAAGGACACCTCTTGTGATCACTAAACTCTACTAACTGGGTGGGAGGACAGAGGACCATGTGATTTTGTTCTGATCATTGGGACAGCTGTGACATGAAGTTCTATCTTTAGTGATGGCGATAAATATTATTCTGCATGCGACATCTCCATTGCTATTTTGCCCCTCTTTCAGAGAAGAAATTCTACTCACTTGGCCTGATTCTGTTACCTCAGTGGCAGGGCAGGGGTATTGGCCAGTTAAGCTTAAGAACACTATTAAACTGTAAGCTCCAAGGTATCAAGACTAGATTAGAACTTGCTCAAATTTGCTGTTTTGGCTACAGCTGCTTCAAACTCTTTTCTGGTTGTGAATTCGGTCCATTGATGGGACATCCAATAGAAACTTGTACAGGACAGGACCATTGCAAATAGGCACACTGCTAATTTGCAGTGGCATCACTGATAAAACAAATCACAGAAGGCCGGCTGAAAAGCCAGGGACACTAATTTGTGCAAAGGAAAGAAGAACCGAGAGAAGAATGCAGTTTCCCTTCCCTCCTGCGGGATCTGTACCTCTATGTAGCTTAATACATTACACAGCGACTTTCAGTTCCCACTTGGTGCTCCCCTCGTTTACCCACACCCCAGGAACAGGCTTCCCAGGGTCACTCTGTTTCCTTGGTGTCTCTGCCTACTTGGTTTATTGACGTGTCATGTGTTGTACCTGTCAGTCTATTCCCACAGCTGTAATCTGTCAAGATGACTGCACAGTTTTTTTTTCTCTCTGTTTTGTCTCAAGTTGTCAGATTTGCAATCGTCAAGACTGCTAGCTACTGCTCAGGCCCTGTCATAGTGCATTTACCTGTTTCCAATAACCACACTATAATCAGTCAGACACTGAGACACAAAGGTCTTGCAGATTCACTTCCTGTATTTTGTTTTGTCTCATTACAACAATTTGCCTTATGTCATTTTTAGCATTACGTTCCTCAACAGAAAGTCCAGAAGACATTGTCTGACCTTTGGCCTAATTTGGCAGCAAATGCCCCACTTCTTAATCAAACTATTAGACTAAGTTTAGGGATATTGATTTACTCTGCAGAAATGAGTGCCAGTTCCTTAGCGTATTTAGCTACGGTCATCTCTTTTTGCCTTGAAGTCTCAGCCAGCCAGTTAGTCTTATAGTGGCCTGGTCATCATATTGCAGGATGGACTGCACCATCATATTCTTATGTCATTTTTTCACTGTGTTTCTAGACTGAGTGTAATGTCACGCTGCTTGCTTAGCGAAGTACCACTTCCTCCCGATTCAGCCCATACCGGACGCGAACTCGAGACCTCTGCCTTGCTAGCACACGTGACCGCCTCCAAAGCGTCCTAAGTCAGCGCCATGCGAAAAGGCTGAGGAGTACGTTTCACATATTCCCATGTGCTACATGAGCAGGGGCTAGCTGTTCTGTATGCTACTGCACAGCAGTACGGGGCTGTTGGGTGGTGCATAACTACAGTAGTGCAGTCACCCTTAGATACATGAACCGACTGTACTAACGCACATGAATAACCCCTCCCACCACCACCACGGCTAGCTGACATACAGTTGAAGTCGGAAGTTTACATACACTTAGGTTTGAGTCATTAAAACTCATTTTTCAACCACTCCACAAATTTCTTGTCCTAACCGACTTGCCAAAACTATAGTTTGTTAACATCTACTTTGTGCATGACACAAGTAATTTTTCCAACAATTGTTTACAGACAGATTATTTCACTTACAATTCATTGTATCACAATTCCAGTGGGTCAGAAGTTTACATACACTAAGTTGACGGTGCCTTTAAACCGCTTGGAAAATTCCAGAAAATGATTTCATAGCTTTAGAAGCTTCTGATAGGCTAATTGACATCATTTGAGTCAATTGGAGGTGTACAATTTGTAAGTCGCTCTGGATAAGAGCGTCTGCTAAATGACGTAAATGTAAATGTACCTGTGGATGTATTTCAAGGCCTAACTTCAAACTCGGTGCCTCTTTTCTTGACATCATGGGAAAATCAAAAGAAATCAGCCAAGACCTCAGAAAAGAAATTGTAGACCTCCACAAGTCTAGTTCATCCTTGGGAGCAATTTCCAAATGCCTGAAAGTACCACGTTCATCTGTGCAAACAATAGTACGCAAGTATAAACACCATGGGACAACGCAGCCGTCATACCACTCAGGAAGTAGACGCGTTCTGTCTCCTATAGATGAACGTACTTTGGTGCGAAAAGTGAAAATCAATCCCAGAACAACAGCAAAGGACCTTGTGAAAATGCTGGAGGAAACAGGTACAAAAGTATATATATCCACAGTAAAACGAGTCCTATATCGACATAACCTGAAAGGCCGCTCAGCAAGGAAGAAGCCACTGCTCCAAAACCGCCATTAAAAAAGCCAGACTACGGTTTGCAACTGCACATGGGGACAAAGTTTGTACTTTTTGGAGAAATGTCCTCTGGTCTGATGAAACAAAAATAGAACTGTTTGGCCATAATGACCATCGTTATGTTTGGAGGAAAAAGGCGGTGGCTTGCAAGCCGAAGAACACCATCCCAACCGTGGCAGCATCATGCTGTGGGGGTGCTTTGCTGCAGGAGGGACTGGTGCACTTCACAAAATAGATGGCATCATGAGGAAGGAAAATAATGTGGATATATTGAAGCAACATCTCAAGACATCAGTCAGGAAGTTAAAGCTTGGTCGCAAATAGATCTTCCAAATGGACAATGACCCCAAGCATACTTCCAAAGTTGTGGCAAAATGGCATAAGGACAACAAAGTCAAGGTATTGGAGTGGCCATCACAAAGCCCTGACCTCAATCCTATAGAAAAGTTGTGGGCAAAACTGAAAAAGCGTGTGCGAGCAAGGAGGCCTACAAACCTGACTCAGTTACACCAGCTCTGTCAGGAGGAATGGGCCAAAATTCACCCAACTTATTGTGGGAAGCTTGTGGAAGGCTACCCGAAACATTTGACCCAAGTTAAACAATTTAAAGCAATGCTACCAAATACTAATTGAGTGTATGTAAACTTCTGACCCACTGGGAATGTGATGAAAGAAATAAAAGCTGAAATAAATCCTTCTCTCTACTATTATTCTGACATTTCACATTCTTAAAATAAAGTGGTGATCCTAACTGACCTAAGACAGGTAATCTTTACTAGGATTAAATGTCAGGAATTGTGAAATTTTCAATTTGAAATGTATTTGGCTAAGGTGTATGTAAACTTCCGATTTCAACTGTATATAGTCCAATTTGACCTTCATGTTGCAAATTACATCAACCAAGTAATTTCAGTGGCCCTTTGCCAGCAACTTCAATGGGTCCTCCTGGCTTGCAGTTGGCTCATGATGATCTGACTGGAAGGAACCTTGCACACAAGGGTGACAAGTGTGAATGTTCTGTGGCTGTGCCCGTAAATCTCCTAAGGGAAATCGTGCTAAGCACCCAGTATCAAGTTTATTGAGGAAATTGGAAGGGAAAAACATGGATGGAAAAACTAGTGTTAACTCATTTAGTGTTGTTGCTAAATTCTGCTTAAAACCCAAATATTGATTAGCTTATAGGGGACCACAGTGCACATGTACTATGACCCTGTATTTGCTTCAGATTATGTCCGACTGTGCCAGCCAGACCTCCTAGCTATTAAAATATTGCTTTTTTATGCCCTTCATACCAAACCACAGCATGCTGTTTTTTAACTAAGTTTATATTATTTGTTGTGATTGCTCTGACTGGCCCACCCATAAGGAGATTCATTATTTTGGTTTGATTGGCCCTGTTAGATGCTGTTTAGGCTCAAGCGGCCGTGGCTGGAATTGACTGTGTCATGGCTGTTATTTCAGGATCCCTCTTGACAGCTCTCCCATTGCTAGCAGAGGATTTCTCTCTCTATGGAATATAGTGTGGGTGTGCTGTGCTCATCGCTGAGGTGCTTTTTTAGAAGCCTCACTTGGAACATGATGGTCAACTCTCTCGTGGGCTGAAGTATTCTAACTTGAGGTTGAGACAAAAGTTCAGCCTGCATGGTGTCAATGACCAAGAAGAATCTGGTTTCAGACACTGAAGCTGTTAACCTTGGCAGTGCTTCTCCTGCAGCTAATGTACAGCAGTAGTCAAGGGGTTCTAATATATTTATCTGCCAAACTTAGCTCTAGTGTTATGGAGCATTGTTGTGGTTTTTGTTGAATCTACTGCAACTCATATTCTGCTGTGAGCACCAATCTGTTTATATTATTTTGGTCCTTGGAGATCCCTTTGGTTATACCTGACCCCTGACTGTCTCGTGGTCTTGCTCTGGTCCTAGGGCCCTAGCCTGTTCTTTTTCAGCCCAACCAGACAGGCTGGCATTGACACTGCTCAAAGCCTCTTCTCAAAATCCCATGTCAGACTGCATTAGTTATCTCCTGCCCTGATTGGCCCTACTCTGGCAGCCATGGCTCTGTCAAGGTCCTGGCTGTTACACTGTCACCTTGGACAGGGGGAAGGGAAGCCCTCTACAGGGAGCCATGGCGAAGCAGCACTGGCCACAGCATGGACCACTGTCTTCTGGATGAATAGCTGAATGATAGTTTAAATTAATCATCAATTTAGTGATTTGAAACCACACTGCCATGATATTGTCGCCTTGTTTTACATGGGTTTATTGAAGTCCTCATGAATCTGATTAATTAATGATTAGTGCAGCAGGTAGCCTAGCGGTTAGCTTAGCATTGGGCCAATAACCGAAAGGTGGCTGGTTCGAATACCTGAGCCGACAAGATGAAAAATCTGTCTGTGCCCTTGAGCAAGGCACTTAACCCTAATTTGCTCCTAGGGCGCCGTACTACTATGACTGCCCCTGTAATCTCTGCCAAGCAGAGGACCAATGTGATCTAATGCAATGTAGCTTCACCTCATCATGTCTACCAGGCTGTAATCAGGTCCATATGGCAGCAGGCCCCTCCGCTGAGCTAAACGCATTAGCTGGCCTCCAGGCGTTAGCAGGGCAGGTGTTGTGTCCTGCTGGCTTGTTGCGCCACTGTTGATCAACAGTGCCTCCTGCTGTGCTGCCTGTTTCCACCCTATGCAGGTATATCTGTTTGCGTAACAATTCAGTCAAGGTTCATCTATACTTGGCAATTAGCCTTCACCCCACCGATGTCCTTGGTTCTACTGGAGCTCTGTCTGCAGTAGCTACCCCATAAGAAAACGCTGGGCCCCACGTGCCTTTTGAAATTAGACCATCTGTTTGGTTGGCATGACGGGTGCACTGCTTGTTCTGAACAAAGCAAGAGTGTGATCTGCTTTGTCAAAACTGGTCAGCCTTGCGCTCCAGTTGGCTGAACATGCATCTGCCACAGTGTTCAAAACCTAGCTTATTTGTTTCATTATCTGTGGAGGAGGATGTTGGGCATTTTCTCTGTTATATCCCTCTGGTATATGTACTGGTATGCACACTCACACAAGCGTGACGGTGAAGTACGGCAGAGTCTAGATGGGAACTAGTGACTCATTGCCACTTATCAAGTATTTCTCATGGGTGGAGTTCCAAAGAGACTTCCAATACAAAAGGAATACTGCATAGGCTAATAACTTTGTCTGACACGGTAGGAAAAGAGAAAAACAAGAAGAAAAAAACAAAACAAGGACATGCCTCTACCACAGATAGAACAAGGAGCCAGATGTTTCACCGGATGTATAACTCTGAAGCGTACGGTTGGAATTTCTACTCCCCACCAAATATGTTGAGTAGAGGAAGCCCAGTGGCCTGCAGTGGGAGAGTATGGAGCGAGATGGACCAGGGCCGACATTCTGCAGATGTTCTCATCGAAGAAAATCAAGATCTTGATAGTTTTCTGTTCCCAAAACGACAATCTGTTACGAACAGAGTGCACTAAGTTTTGTAGACTTGACCATTTGCCAAAGTTTCTAAAAATTGTGTTTACAAGGTGTGCAACTTGGGGCGAATTGAGTTATTACATACGTACACTTCACAGAGAAGGTGTTCCCTAATGTTGGGCATACACTACACAACTTCTAAAATCTTAACAACTTGGATATGTTCACATTTCCCGATTTCCTGCTCCCAAATCTTTAATTCCGTCCATCCTCAACCCCAGGACGTGGGTGCTCACATTACACGATGGTTCCCTAGTTGATTCTGCTCTGTGTTTCTCTGTCGTATGAAAAATACATGTTTACACGCAAAAAGCGAGCTGCTTCATTAGTGTGCAGAAACATCAAAAAAGAGCAGAGGCGTAGGATATGGACCCACAAATTGTTGTTGGGCAGACGTGGACAATATGGACTTTGTATTCTACAGAGGGAATTGGAGGTAATGCGAGTCCCCTGTAGCTCAGTTGGTAGAGCATGGCGCTTGCAACGCCAGGGTTGTGGGTTCGTTTCACACGGGGGGCCAGTATGAAAATGTATGCACTCACTAACTGTAAGTCGCTCTGGATAAGAGCGTCTGCTAAATGACTAAAATGTAAATATAAAACGTTTAATATTGAAAAGGCAGCTGCATTCTCTACAGCTCCACCAATCTTTCATCACCTCACTCCACACAGTTCGTTGTTGCTTTTCTCTTCACCATCATTGTTTTGGTCTCACATGCTGAGTGCTCATTGGCTATTGGTAGTAGTCCTTGCCCAATTGTGTCGTAGCACTGCGCATACAACAAGACTCACAAAACAAATTTCTAACATGTCAGAAGATTATCGGGACATCTGACATGAGTCTGGATAACGGAACAGCCATCATCGGTGCGTCCTTGACTCCCTCAAACTAGTCCAGAGGATTTCACCCCGATCATGAAAATGTGTCTGGGACGGCAAAAACTTGGCGGAATTGTTTAGTGTATGCCCAGTATAACGGAAATATGCAAGTACATGCTAGAACATGCCAAGGATCTCGCTAGCTTGTGCTTGGGTCTGCCCACTATGCTTAAGTTGCTCCCATTGAAATCGACACAGATGAACTATCTTGGGTTAGTTATACACTGAACAAAAATATGAACTCAACATGTAAAGTGTTGGTCCCATGTTTCATGAGCTGAAATAAAAGATCCCAGAAATGTTCCATACGCACAAAAAGCTTATTTCTCTCATTTTGTGCGCAAATTTCTTTACATCCCTGTTAGGGAGCATTTCTCCTTTGCGAAGATAATCCATCCACCTGACAGCAGGTGTGGCATATCAAGAAGCTGATTAAACAGCAATGCCACAGATATGTCAGGTTTTGAGGAAGCGTGCAATTGGCATGCTGACTGCAGAAATGTCCACCAGAACAGTTGCCAGAGAATTAAATGTTCATTTCTCTACCGCCGCCAACGTCGTTTTAGAGAATTTGTCAGTACGTCCAACCAGCCTCACGACAACGTGTAACCACGCCACCCAGGATCTCCACATCTGGCTTCTTCACCTGCGGGATCGTCTGAGACCAGCCACCCGGACAACTGATGAAACTGGGTTTGCGCAACCGAAGAATGTCTGTCTCAGGGAAGCTCATCTACATGCTCGTCGTCCTCACCAGGGTCTTGACCTGACAGCAGTTCGGTGTGGTAACCGGTTTCAACTGTACCGGGTAGATGGCAGACAGCGTGTATGGCGTCCAGTGGGTAAGCGGTTTGCTGATGTCAACGTTGTGAACAGAGTGCCCCATGGTGGCGGTTGGGTTATGGTATGGCCAGGCATAAGCTACAGACAACGAACCCAATTTGCATTTTATCGATGGCAATTTGAGGCCCATTGTCCTGCCATTCATCCGTCACTATCACCTCGTGTTTCAGCTTGATAATGCACGGACCCATGTCGCAATTCCTGGAAGCTGAAAATGCCCCAGCTCTTCCATGGCCTGCATACTCACCAGACATGTCACCCGTTGAGCATGTTTGGGATGCTCTGGATCGACGTGTACGTCAGCGTGTTCCAGTTCCCGCCAATATCCAGCAACTTTGCACAGCCATTGAAGAGGAGTGGGACAACATTCCACAGGCCACAATCAACATGTCGCACCGCATGAGGCAAATGGTGGTCACACCAGATACTGACTAGTTTTCTGATCCACACCTCTACCTTTTTTTGAGGGTATCTGTGGTCAATAGATGCATATATGTATTCCCAGTCATGTGAAATCCATAGATTAGGGCCTAATGAATTTATTTCAATTGACTGATTTCCTTTTATATGAAATGTAACTCAGTAAAATCGTTAATTTTTGCATGTTGCATTTTTATAGTTTTGTTCAGTGTAAATGTCTTTGCCTCTACTGAGGGGGAAATGTAATTTCTACTCAGAGCCAATCAAATGCGAGGGCTGAATGCCACCGTTTCCATTCAAACTCGAAATCCAAATCTGAAGTTCGCCGGACTTCCAATAGTCGAGTGAACAAGACTGGATTAGGAAGGCTGGCCACTCGAGACTGTGCTATTTAACAGTCATAAGATACTGTGATACCAAGCAACCAGATTAACTATTCTTTTTAAAATAATACGAATTTAAAAGCACTTTGAAATACCTTATGCAGGGCCAGTCAAGCTGTGAAGATGAACTTTTTGGTGTGATAACTACAACCCTAAGTGGGATTGGGGGGTGGAACTCTCTGAGAGATCAGAGGTGGAGCTAATACAATGCATCCAAATAAAGGCATGGATAGTGTTTAATACGCCAGTGTCTGTCTAACTTGATATGTGTCGCTCTGTGTCTGTCTAATTTGTAAGTTGCTCTGGATAAGAGTGTCTGCTAAATGATGTAAATGTAAATGTACATCATTTAGCAGACACTCTTATCCAGAGCAACTTACAAATTAAATGTAAATGTAAATGTGTCCCTCCCCTTCCCACTTGTCTGTCCCTCTTTCTCGCAGTGGCTTCTTGATAACGCAGTATCTAACAGGCTCTTTCAAGCACTCTGCATTATTCATAAAGCCAGAGAGAGCTCTGTGTACACTCTCCAAGGGGTTTTGCATGTCTGCACAAACTGCACTTGGTGCATTTTGAAGTCTGTGTGTGTGTCTTGCTTTTGTTAGAGCTGATGGAATCGATCTCTGGCAAAGATGGTCAGGTAGACAGGCTGAAAATAACAGCAGATGTAACAAACATCTTACATGTGAATGTAAGTAGGCTATTTAAGAAATAGACTAGATGAAATGGAGTAGGCCTAGGTCTAATTCAGGCTTTGTTAATCTAAAAATTAATTAACCTTGTCTATACTACAGAGTCTGTGACTGGATCCTTTCATACATATTCATTAAAGTGCAATTTAGTCCAGGATAAGGCTTAATTTAGGTCAGTTAAACTGTCCATAATGTAAAAAATTTAACATTTTTTTTGTGAATTATCCATTGTACCCTATTCCCACTGACATGTCTGTAGCTCCATAAAGCAGTCCTTCCTGTGCCACTGCACTCATACAGTAAACATACAGTATCTGCACTGCTTGCTTTACGTTCATCACACATCCAGTAAATTAGAGGTTATTATGACACACCCCCAGTAGTGAATATTACAGTTCCCCTGGCCCCCTTCCTCACTGACGCTCCAGCCACATTATCATGACATACAGAATCAGAGCCCCCGGGTGCACCGGGCCATAGAGATCCGCTATGAAACGCGCCAGTGAGACTGCGGGACGGCAGCAGAGGGTCCACTCCAGCCCTCCCCTGACCTTTTGACATTGAGAGACATGAGCATATCCTTGCACGCATGCGTGCATATTGTCACACTCAGGTGCACACTGGGGTCATTGCTGTTCATTTCATTGGCGTCTGTTTCACGGATTGGAGGACGTTTTTGTTCCTCTGCTGCAGGGTGTGCTGTTCGGGCCTAGTATCTGTCAGGGACTGCACCCTCCATGTGTGGTAAGCTATGTCATAAGGCATGTCATCAATATTTGGTCTTAGGCCTCCCGAGTGGCGCAGCGGTCTAAGGCGAGGCGTTACTACAGACCCGGGTTCATTCCCAGGCTGTGCCACAAACGGCCATGGCCGGGAGTCCCATAGGACGGCGCACAATTGGCCCAGCGTTATCTGGGTTAGGGGAGTGTGTGGGTGGACCATTTCAGTTTGTCAGTGATGTGTACGCCAAGGAAATTTTAAGCTTTCCACCTTCTCCACTGCGGTCCCGTCGATGTGGATAGCTGTTTTCCAAAGTCCATAATCATCTCCTTTGGAAGATAATATGGTCGGCATTTGATTGTGAGGTATTGTAGATCGGGTGAATAAAAGGACTTGAGTTCCTGTATGTTCCTACAATTACACCATGAGTCGTTAATCATGAAACACACACCTCCTCCCTTCTGCTTCCCGGAGAGATATTTATTCCTGTCTGCACGATGAACTGAGAACCCATCTGGCTGGACTGATTTAGACAGAATATCCCCAGAGGGTCATGTTTCTGTGAAACAAAGTATGTTACAGGCCTTGATGTCTCTTTGGAAAGAAATCCTTGCCCGGAGCTCGTCGACTTTGTTAACCAGAGACTGAACATTAGCGAGTAGTATACTTGGAAGCGGTGGGTGGTGTGCGCGCCTCCTTAGTTGAACCAGCAGGCCGCTCCGAGTGCCTCTCCTTCGCCGGCGATGTTTTTGGTCAGCCGCTGGAATCAGTTCAATTGCCCTGGGGAGAGCAAACAAAGGATATGCTTCGGGAAAGTCATATTCCTGGTCGTAATGCTGGTGAGTTACTGCCGCACTGATATCCAATAGTTTTCCCCGGCTGTATGTGATGATACAAAATACTTTCTGAGCTAAGAATGTAAAAAAGAATACTTAAAACAAAATACCGCAAAGTTTCCTAAGAGCTATTTGTGAGGCGACCATCTTCGTCTGCGCCAGGATTAATGAAATTTGTCTTGCTCACATTGAGGGAGAGGTTGTTGTCTTGGCACCACTGCCAGGTCTCTGACCCCTTCCCTATAGGCTGTCTCATCGTTGTCGGTGATCAGGCACACCACTGTTGTGTTGTCAGCAAGTCCAGGATCCAGTTACAGAGGAAGGTGTTTAGTCCCAGGGTCCTTAGCTTAGTGATGAGCTTTGTGGGCACTATGGTGTTAAAGGCTGAGCTGTAGTCAATGAATAGCATTCTCACATAGGTGTTCCTTTTGTCCAGGTGGGAAAGGGCAGTGTGGAGTGCAATTGAGATTGCGAATTGGAGTGGGTCTAGGGTTTCCGGGATGATGGCGTTGATATGAGCCATGACCAGCCTTTCATGAAAGCACTTCATGGCTACTGACGGGAGTACTACTGGGCAGTAGTCATTTAGGCAGGTTACCTTCACTTTCTTGGGCACAGGGACTATGGTGGTCTGTTTTAAACATGTCGGTATTACAGACTCGGTCAGGGAGAGGTTGAAAATGTCAGTGAGGACACTTGCCAGTTGGTCTGCCCGTGCTCTGAGTACACGTCCTGATAATCTGTCTGCCCCCGTGGCTTGTGAATGTTGACCTGTTTAAAGGTCTTGCTCACATCGGCTACGGAGAGCGTGATCACACAGTCGTCCGGAACAGCTGGTGCCATCATGCATGCTTCAGTGTTGCTTGCCTCGAAGCGAGCATAAAAGGCATTTAGCCCGTCTGGTAGGCTCGCGTCACTGGGCTGCTCGCGGCTGGGTTTCCCTTTTGTAGTCCGTAATAGTTTGCAAGCCATGCCACATCCGACGAGCGTCAGAGCCGGTGTAGGAGGATTTAATCTTAGTCCTGTATTGACGCTTTGCCTGTTTGATGGTTCGTCTGAGGGCATACAGTGGGAAAAAATGTATTTAGTCAGCCACCAATTGTGCAAGTTCTCCCACTTAAAAAGATGAGAGAGGCCTGTAATTTTCATCATAGGTACACGTCAACTATGACAGACAAAATGAGGAAAAAAATCCAGAAAATCACATTGTAGGATTTCTTATGAATTTATTTGCAAATTATGGTGGAAAATAAGTATTTTGTCAATAATAAAAGTTTCTCAATACTTTGTTATATACCCTTTGTTGGCAATGACACAGGTCAAACGTTTTCTGTAAGTCTTCACAAGGGTTTCACACACTGTTGCTGGTATTTTGGCCCATTCCTCCATGCAGATCTCCTCTAGAGCAGTGATGTTTTGGGGCTGTCGCTGGGCAACACGGACTTTCAACTCCCTCCAAAGATTTTCTATGGGGTTGATCTGGAGACTGGCTAGGCCACTCCAGGACCTTGAAATGCTTCTTACGAAGCCACTCCTTCGTTGCCCGGGCGGTGTGTTTGGGATCATTGTCATGCTGAAAGACCCAGCCACGTTTCATCTTCAATGCCCTTGCTGATGAAAGGAGGTTTTCACTCAAAATCTCACGATACATGGCCCCATTCATTCTTTCCTTTACACGGATCAGTTGTCCTGGTCCCTTTGCAGAAAAACAGCCCGAAAGCATGATGTTTCCACCCCCATGCTTCACAGTAGGTATGGTGTTCTTTGGATGCAACTCAGCATTCTTTGTCCTCCAAACACTACGAGTTGAGTTTTTACCAAAAAGTTATATTTTGGTTTCATCTGACCATATGACATTCTCCCAATCCTCTTCTGGATCATCCAAATGCACTCTAGCAAACTTCAGACGGGCCTGGACATGTACTGGCTTAAGCAGGGGGACACGTCTGGCACTGCAGGATTTGAGTCCCTGGCGGCGTAGCGTGTTACTGATGGTAGGCTTTGTTACTTTGGTCCCAGCTCTCTGCAGGTCATTCACTAGGTCCCCCCGTGTGGTTCTGGGATTTTTGCTCACCGTTCTTGTGATCATTTTGACCCCACGGGGTGAGATCTTGAGTGGAGCCCCAGATCGAGGGAGGTTATCAGTGGTCTTGTATGTCTTCCATTTCCTAATAATTGCTCCCACAGTTGATTTCTTCAAACCAAGCTGCTTACCTATTGCAGATTCAGTCTTCCCAGCCTGGTGCAGGTCTAGAATTTTGTTTCTGGTGTCCTTTGACAGCTCTTTGGTCTTGGCCATAGTGGAGTTTGGAGTGTGACTGTTTGAGGTTGTGGACAGGTGTCTTTTATACTGATAACAAGTTCAAACAGGTGCCATTAATACAGGTAACGGGTGGAGGACAGAGGAGCCTCTTAAAGAAGAAGTTACAGGTCTGTGAGAGCCAGAAATCATGCTTGTTTGTAGGTGACCAAATACTTATTTTCCACCATAATTTGCAAATAAATTCATTTAAAATCCTACAATGTGATTTTCTGGAATTATTTTTCCTCAATTTGTCTGTCATAGTTGACGTGTACCTATGATGAACATTACAGGCCTCTCTCATCTTTTTAAGTGGGAGAACTTGCACAATTGGTGGCTGACTAAATACTTTTTTCCCCCATTGTAGCAGGATTTCTTATAAGCTTCTGGATTAGTGTCCCGCTCCTTGAAAGCGGCAGCTCTAGCCTTTAGCTCGGTGCAGATGTTGCCTGTAATCCGTGGCTTCTGGTTGGGATATGTACGTACGGTCACTGTGGGGACAACGTCGTCGATGCACTTGTTGATGATGCCGGTGACTGAGGTGGTATACTCCTCAATGCCATTGGATGAATCTGGGAACATATTCCAGTCTGTGCTAACAAAACAGTCCTCTAGCGTAACATCTGTGTCATCTAACCGCTTCCGTATTGAGTGAGTCACTGGTAATTCCTGCTTTAGTTTTTGCTTGTAAGCAGGAATCAGGAGGATAGAATTATGGTCAGATTTGCCAAATAGAGGGCGAGGGAGAACTTTGTGTGTCTCTGTGTGTGGAGTAAAGGTGGTCCACCTGGTTATACGTAAAATGCTGGTAGAAATGAGGTTTGCCTGCATTAAAGTCTCCGGCCACTAGGAACGCCGCTTCTGGATGAGCATTTTGTTGTTTGCTTATTGCCTTATGAAGCTTGTTGAGTGCGGTCTTAGTGCACTCAACGAGGTGTGCTCAGAGAATCGCTGACACCAATTTAGACACGTGATGCCCCGTACAGATCGTGGCGTATTTCATTTTGCCGTACGTCATCTTCACTGAGTTTTGCCCCGCTACTGAACGGAGAAGTGTAATGCAAGATGGAGAAGATCTTTCTCTCATTAGAGAAAGCATTTATTTTGGTAGATTGGAAAATATGACCTTTTTAATTAAAGACAGGATAAATATATTGTTTTATGTGATAATAAAACATGTTTTGTTTAGTTACTTTTTCATCAACTTGTTTCTCTAACATTATAGCAAGTCAAGCTGGCTTGCACTGCAGAGCAGCTAGCTAGCTAAAAGCCAGGCTAGGTTTACGATACCACTGTAGCTAGCAACCTCCACCTAATAATTATCATCAAAAACAAACGTCATTACCATCACATTAAACTTAAATGGGAGGTAACAGCCAGTGTGTATTATTTAACATTACTATTAAAATGGTACTCTCTTATTGGAATGGGAAATTGTTTACAAGTTTCTAGCGATCCCATAAAGCCATCACCGAAAACCGCATTTTAATCTTCTGTGGTTTTGGTAACTTCCTGTTCTTCGACACTGTCTGGACTGAAGACGATGCTAAGTTTGAAACATTTTAAAGTATGCGGCGTCCGTCTCACAATGGAGCCTTCAACCGCAAGGGGGCGTTGTGATTCCACTCCATTGTGGACGTCCCCATTTGAAATGCATGACATCCGGCACAACGTAACGGAGTGCTTATTGGTAATGTGAACGAGGCTTGACTCTCAGACTTATGGCCATGTAGAAGTTCCTCATTATAAAGGGTTGCATTGAGCAAGGCTAAGGTGCAGTGTGTTTTACACAGCGTTTTGTGGCTGATATTTTTTATATCTCTTTGAAATGGCCTGAGGTCATGAAGAGCACCACTGCTCCCAAGTCGGAACTCTGCAACGGCTAGTTGGATGAATCCGTTTGGAAGGAAGGGATGAAGTGTGCAGGTTACAGGCTGCTGTAACTAGGACTTTGTCATGACCCTCTTTGAACCCCATCAACCTCAGAACCAAGCAACATGATTGGTCAATATCAAGACCTCAACATCTGGTTTTACTCTGTATGAACAGCGAAGAATTGTTATTACCCAAACAGTCTGAACTTTGAACCCTCATCCTGATAACTAACACAACTGTTTTAGTACTGTACACATCTGTGTGCAATTGGAAAGGATAGCAGATCTTTGTAGTCTTAACTGTTTTTAGCCATCTAAAATCGTAACGTTTTCTACTTTGGTTTTTGAAGATCAATATAAAATGCTGACATTGTCTCTCCCCTGCATGTGTGTTCCAGATATGGCCTAATGGGCAGATTGAAGAGGATTCTCCTGTGGGTGCTAGGAGTCTACATAACCATCCCCTTCATCGTCAAACTATGCCCCTCCATTCAGGCAAAACTCGTATTTTTAAATTTTGGTGAGTAGCTATAGAAACCAATAAGGCATGTTTTGTTCTATCTAGTTATTTGCATTGATTAAATAAGCTTGTTTCATCAGTTAGCTCTGGCCTCTGGGTGTTTCACTTGGTAGGTGGATACTTGTAGCTCATTTAGTAAGTGTGCATACTGCATACATAAGCAAGGGTGCATGTGCTAATATGTGCGAGTCACCTGAACCTGAAACACAACACAGCACGCAACTCCAGACGGAGGCAGTTGAGGGTGTATATTCCATCTGCAAGCATGCAATACACAGCCTTCACCGCTCCCTCACTCCATCTGATATGTGGTGTGGGTGTGTAACTGTAGTAGTTTCATGCATTATAGGCAGAAGCGGTCAGGATTGCATGTGAAACATTGATGAGTCAGTAGTGCTGAGTGGTGGGTTGTGACCACAGCTGATTCTAACTTGTAGCTGCTTGGTTTCAACCCATCAGTATTCAAGACTGGATCTACCCATTGTTTAACCTTTAACCCCATCAGATTTAACATGCTTTTCTGTCCCACTCTGTGACATCTGATTTTCTTTTGGAATCTTTTGAATGGTTTGCAGTGCACTTAAAGACCAAAATGTATTGTGGATGGCAGACAGTTCGAGGTTTTCTGAATATTCAGAGAGGAAGTGAAACAGTATACGTCTGTACAGGAAGAGGATGGGGACTTGTGACCGTCTCATGTAACGTTATAGAGTGGAAAGAGGCAGAGCACTGCCATTTTATGGAGCAGCCTGTCGATTTTTGCTGAGAGCTGCTGCTTTGTCAGTGATATCTTATTGTCTTAGCACTTCTAACACAGCTTCTCTGTCTACCCAACCCCACCCCCTGCAGTGCGGCTGCCCTATTTCATTGACTTGAAAAGGCCACAGGACCATGGCCTGAACCACACCTTTAACTTCTACATGCAGCCAGAGACTGGCGTCAACATTGGTGTATGGTAAGGAGACACACATACACACACACACCAGCTGCTTGGCTAAGACTGTGTGGGATGGATCTCCGACTTTCTTTCTCTCTCTCTATCCCTCCCTGTCTCTATCGCGCGCTCTCTCTCTCTCCCTCCCTCTGTCAATTAGTTCAATTCAAATGGCTTTATTGGCATGGAAAGTGTTACTGCATACATTGCCAAAGCAAATATATAGACACATATCAAGTCAATGATGACGCGCAGATAGATAACAATAAGACAAATAATAATAATACTCAATGAGTAGTAACAATGAACAGAACACTACAGTAAGAAATGAATGAGGACAATAATGAAATGGTGAGAAAGACACAGGTTATTGCTCTGGTTGGTCATTCCACTGGCTGTCCCTACAGGTGTGGCAGGAAGCTACATACACTGCTCAAAAAAATAAAGGGAACACTTAAACAACACAATGTAACTCCAAGTCAATCACACTTCTGTGAAATCAAACTGTCCACTTAGGAAGCAACACTGATTGACAATACATTTCACATGCTGTTGTGCAAATGGAATAGACAACAGGTGGAAATTATAGGCAATTAGCAAGACACCCCCAATAAAGGACTGGTTTTGCAGTTGGTGACCACAGACCACTTCTCAGTTCCTATGCTTCCTGGCTGATGTTTTGGGCACTTTTGAATGCTGGCGGTGCTTTCACTCTAGTGGTAGCATGAGACGGAGTCTACAACCCACACAAGTGGCTCAGGTAGTGCAGCTCATCCAGGATGGCACATCAATGCGAGCTGTGGCAAGAAGGTTTGCTGTGTCTGTCAGCGTAGTGTCCAGAGCATGGAGGCGCTACCAGGAGACAGGCCAGTACATCAGGAGGCCGTAGGAGGGCAACAACCCAGCAGCAGGACTGCTACCTCCGCCTTTGTGCAAGGAGGAGCACTGCCAGAGCCCTGCAAAATGACCTCCAGCAGGCCACAAATGTGCATGTGTCTGCTCAAACGGTCAGAAACAGACTCCATGAGGGTGGTATGAGGGCCCGACGTCCACAGGTGGGGGGTTGTGCTTACAGCCCAACACCGTGCAGGACGTTTGGCATTTGCCAGAGAACACCAAGATTGGCAAATTCGCCACTGGCGCCCTGTGCTCTTCACAGATGAAAGCAGGTTCACACTGAGCACGTGACAGACGTGACAGAGTCTGGAGACGCCGTGGAGAACGTTCTGCTGCCTGCAACATCCTCCAGCATGACCGGTTTGGCGGTGGGTCAGTCATGGTGTGGGGTGGCATTTATTTGGGGGGCCGCACAGCCCTCCATGTGCTCACCAGAGGTAGCCTGACTGCCATTAGGTACCGAGATGAGATCCTCAGACCCCTTGTGAGACCATATGCTGGTGCGGTTGGCCCTGGGTTCCTCCTAATGCAAGACAATGCTAGACCTCATGTGGCTGGAGTGTGTCAGCAGTTCCTGCAAGAGGAAGGCATTGATGCTATGGACTGGCCCGCCCGTTCCCCAGACCTGAATCCAATTGAGCACATCTGGGACATCATGTCTCGCTCCATCCACCAATGCCACGTTGCACCACAGACTGTCCAGGAGTTGGCGGATGCTTTAGTCCAGGTCTGGGAGGAGATCCCTCAGGAGACCATCCGCCACCTCATCAGGAGCATGCCCAGGCGTTGTAGGGAGGTCATACAGGCACGTGGAGGCCACACACACTACTGAGCCTAATTTTGACTTGTTTTAAGGACATTACATCAAAGTTGGATCAGCCTGTAGTGTGGTTTTCCACTTTAATTTTGAGGGTGACTCCAAATCCAGACCTCCATGGGTTGATACATTTGATTTCCATTGATAATTTTTGTGTGATTTTGTTGTCAGCACATTCAACTATGTAAAGAAAAAAGTATTTAATAAGATTATTTCATTCATTCAGATCTAGGATGTGTTATTTTAGTGTTCCCTTTATTTTTTTGAGCTGTATGTATGTATGTATGTATGTATGTATGTATGTATGTATGTACAGTGGGGGAAAAAAGTATTTAGTCAGCCACCAATTGTGCAAGTTCTCCCACTTAAAAAGATGAGAGGCCTGTAATTTTCATCATAGGTACACGTCAACTATGACAGACAAATTGAGGGAAAAAAATCCAGAAAATCACATTGTAGGATTTTTAATGAATTTATTTGCAAATTATGGTGGAAAATAAGTATTTGGTCAATAACAAAAGTTTCTCAATACTTTGTTATATACCCTTTGTTGGCAATGACACAGGTCAAACGTTTTCTGTAAGTCTTCACAAGGTTTTTACACACTGTTGCTGGTATTTTGGCCCATTCCTCCATGCAGATCTCCTCTAGAGCAGTGATGTTTTGGGGCTGTCGCTGGGCAACACAGACTTTCAACTCCCTCCAAAGATTTTCTATGGGGTTGAGATCTGGAGACTGGCTAGGCTACTCCAGGACCTTGAAATGCTTCTTACGAAGCCACTCTTTCGTTGCCTGGGCGGTGTGTTTGGGATCATTGTCATGCTGAAAGACCCAGCCACGTTTCATCTTCAATGCCCTTGCTGATGGAAGGAGGTTTTCACTCAAAATCCCACGATACATGGCCCCATTCATTCTTTCCTTTACACGGATCAGTCGTCCTGGTCCCTTTGCAGAAAAACAGCCCCAAAGCATGATGTTTCCACCCCCATGCTTCACAGTAGGTATGGTGTTCTTCGGATTCAACTCAGCATTCTTTGTCCTCCAAACACGACGAGTTGAGTTTTTACCAAAAAGTTCTATTTTGGTTTCATCTGACCATATGACATTCTCCCAATCCTCTTCTCGATCATCCAAATGCACTCTAGCAAACTTCAGACGGGCCTGGACACGTACTGGCTTAAGCAGGGGGACACGTCTGGCACTGCAGGATTTGATTCCCTGGCAGCGTAGTGTGTTACTGATGGTAGGCTTTGTTACTTTGGTCCCAGCTCTCTGCAGGTCATTCACTAGGTCCCCCCGTGTGGTTCTGGGATTTTTGCTCACCGTTCTTGTGATCATTTTGACCCCACGGGGTGAGATCTTGCGTGGAGCCCCAGATCGAGGGAGATTATCAGTGGTCTTGTATGTCTTCCATTTCCTAATAATTGCTCCCACAGTTGATTTCTTCAAACCAAACTGCTTACCTATTGCAGATTCAGTCTTCCCAGCCTGGTGCAGGTCTACAATTTTGTTTCTGGTGTCCTTTGACAGCTCTTTGGTCTTGGCCATAGTGGAGTTTGGAGTGTAACTGTTTGAGGTTGTGGACAGGTGTCTTTTATGCTGATAACAAGTTCAAACAGGTGCCATTAATACAGGTAACGAGTGGAGGACAGAGGAGCCTCTTAAAGAAGAAGTTACAGGTCTGTGAGAGCCAGAAATCTTGCTTGTTTGTAGGTGACCAAATACTTATTTTCCACCATAATTTGCAAATAAATTCATTAAATATCCTACAATGTGATTTTCTGGATTTTTTTTCCTCAATTTGTCTGTCATTGTTGACCTGTACCTATGATGAAAATTACAGGCCTCTCTCATCTTTTTAAGTGGGAGAACTTGCACAATTGGTGGCTGACTAAATACTTTTTTTCCCCACTGTGTGTGTGTGTGTGTGTGTGTGTGTGTGTGTGTGTGTGTGTGTGTGTGTGTGTGTGTGTGTTCTATATGAGCGGAGCCTAGTAAAAAAGTATATTGGTTTCCCTGACATCTGGACCTTTTCTGGAATATCATAATGTTTGTCTTTTTGAGATTGACGGTAAATGCCCAGGTCTGACAGAACTGTTGCAGATTATCTAATTGTTGCTGTAACCCCTCTGTGGGGGACTGCAGCACCAGATCGTCTGCATACAGGAGGCATTTGATTTCTGTGTCATTAAGAGTGAGACTGGGGGCTCTTGATTGCTCAAGCGTTTTGATTTACATGTTTATCAATTAGGGTATCTCATTTATTAATATGGTTTGATAATTTGGTAGGAATCCAATTTGATTTTTGCTCAGGACATTACTGCACTTTCTCAGTGAACACAATCTGCTGTTCATGATGGCGTCTCTCTATCCCTCTCGCTCGCTCTCCGTCTCTCTCTCTCTCTCTCTCTCTCTCTCTCTCTCCTCTCTCTCTCTCTCTTCTCTCTCTCTCTCCTCTCTCTCTCTCTCTCTCTCTCTCTCTCTCTCTCTCTCTCTCTCTCTCTCTCTCTCTCTCTCTCTCTCTCTCTCTCTCTCTCTCTCTCTCTCTCTCTCTCTCTCTCTCTCTCTCTCTCTCTCTCTCTCTCTCTCTCTCTCTCGTCTCTGTCTCCCTCCCTCTCGTCTCTGTCTCCCTCCCTCTCGTCTCTGTCTCCCTCCCTCTCGTCTCTGTCTCCCTCCCTCTCGTCTCTGTCTCCCTCCCTCTCGTCTCTCCCTCCCTCCCTCTCGTCTCTCTCTCTCTCTCTCTCAATTCAATTTACTTTATTGGCATGACGTAACAATATACATATTACCAAAGCGTACTTTGGTGATTAAGTAATTCATTTACGATATTAACATCATTAAAATAATAATTACGATTTGTCAATGGGACAGTCAGTAACAACAATAATCAAGTGTAAAAATAACCATACAATGGACAATAACAATGGCATAGAGGACATGTGCAGATTGGTCTGTCCCTCATCTTATTTTTACATTTACATTTTAGTCATTTAGCAGACACTCTTATCCAGAGCGACTTACAGTTAGTGAGTACATACATTATTTTTTTCTTTTTCATACTGGCCCCCCGTGGGAATCGAACCCACAACCCTGGCGTTGCAAACGCCATGCTCTACCAACTGAGCTACATCCCTGCCGGCCACTCCCCTACCCTGGACGATGCTGGGCCAATTGTGCGCCGCCCCATGGGTCTCCCGGTCGCGGCCGGCTACGACAGAGCCTGGATTCGAACCAGGATCTCTAGTGGCACAGCTAGCACTGCGATGCAGTGCCTTAAACCACTGCGCCACTCGGGAGGCAATGTAGTGTGCTGCTAACCCACAGCTCTCCCCCAACAGGAAGACACCTGTCATCAGAGGGGTCTTTGAAACCTTGAATAAGGGTTTCAAATTTGGGGAAATAACACTAATTGTTTTATTTTTGATATTTTGTTAGGAAATGCAGCTCTGTCTCGGGTTCTGCTGTCTCTCTCAGTTCTCTCTCTCTCTCAGTTCTCTCTCTCTCTCAGCTCTCTCTCTCTCTCAGCTCTCTCTCTCGCTCTCTCCTGCCTATTAGGCCTCTAGCTGTCTCATAGAGTGTGATGAACCCCTTGGCTCAAACACTAACACACAGCACACTGCCTCCTGGGGTGCAATGTGTGTTTTATGTGTGTGTGTGAGAATGATACAGTGACACTGGACCACAGGGTGGGAAGACACAGCAGTCCCTGTGGATGTTTAAGGCCGGGGGGGGGGTTGGGGGGTAGGAACTCGAGCAGACTAACTGGGGAACGTTGACCGTGGGAAAGGCATGTTGAGCCCAGAGGAGTTTAGCAGTGTGGGTTGTAGTAGATGGAAACTAAAGGCTGAGGTGATGATATGTATATAGACAAGTCTCTGTTCAGGGCTATTCTCTTAGAACATGGTTGTGTGTCCTGTTATGTAAAACATGTAGCCTACTCTAATCTGATAGTTCTTACAGTACAGTCTGTGTCCTATGTTAGACTCAAGTACAGATGAGATACTAGCCTATATCAAACCAGTTTGACTTGTGTGTCAACCTATCCCACCCCACACCTCTTAGTCTATAGTAGGCGTCTATTCTGTACATTGCTTGCTTACAGCTTTCTCCTTGTTTATGTCACTGCTCCTGTTCCACCCAGGCACACAGTCCCAGCCCAGATGTGGAAAGAGGCGCAGGGGAAGGACAGAGCGTGGTATGACAGT
Organism: Coregonus lavaretus; assembly: GCF_964263955.1. Taxonomy (NCBI): domain Eukaryota; kingdom Metazoa; phylum Chordata; class Actinopteri; order Salmoniformes; family Salmonidae; genus Coregonus; species Coregonus lavaretus. The sequence goes on from NC_140023.1 coordinate 17,950,435, forward strand.
ACCTTTAAATCCCCCTATCCAGTCATGCTGTACCTTCACGGCAACGCAGGGACAAGGTGATCATACATTTTGATTTAAAAAGTGTTACTCTGGTCCAGTACCCCTGGCGTACACCTTGCCTCTGGTCTGTGACCATTAACTCACATGACAACCATCCGCCTTTTAATATTTGTTTGTTGAAGCTCACAACCTTGGAACGTGTACATATAAACAGAATGCACTCTTCAGAATGGCTGTTTGTGAGGAATGCTTTACCTTTCACCTGGTTGATAAACTTGTCCATTCTGTCTCTTTCAGAGGAGGGGACCATAGAGTTCAACTCTACAAGGTGAGAGGATTTCATTGCAGACACACTTGCACTTGCTACGCTTTTATCCCACCCATACTGTATCTAGCTATATTGAGGACTGACCAACAAACAGAATTCAATGAATTGTTTGTGAATTGACCTGCTTTCAGTCTGATCTGGAGTTGAGATTTGATGCGTTTTGGTTTCCCCTCCCCAGGTCCTTAGTGCATTAGGCTACCATGTAGTCACATTTGATTATAGAGGTAAGTGGGGTTCTACTTCGGTCTGTTTCTGAGTTTATTAACCATCACAATACCCCTTTTCTTAAAAAGATAATCTGACCTTAGATCAACATTCAGGGGCTTCTTTATCGTTCATGCTTCTCTGGTTGTTCCAGGTTGGGGTGATTCAGATGGGAGCCCCTCTGAGAGAGGCATGACGTCAGATGCCCTGTTCCTCTACCAGTGGGTGAAGGAGAGGGTGGGGAGCAAACCCCTCAACGTCTGGGGCCACTCACTGGGAACAGGGTAGGAACACACAGACATCTCTCCATCACATTAATCTCAACATTTCACAAATAGATTTTGTGTAAAATTATAAACTCTTGTATGATTATGAACCAACAATTGGATGAACGTATACGTTGGGTGAATTTGTTTGTACTGGTAAATCAGTCAATTTACAGTGGTAACTATTGATTAATATATTTTTCTCATTTTCCAGGGTGGCCACTAACCTAGTCCGACATCTGTGTGACAGAGGTAAGCACATTTTTTCCCACATTTTGTTACTTTACAGCCTAATTCTAAAATGGATTAAAAAATATATATATACAGTGGGGAGAACAAGTATTTGATACACTGCTGATTTTGCAGGTTTTCCTACTTACAAAGCATGTAGAGGTCTGTAATTTTTATCATAGGTACACTTCAACTGTGAGAGACGGAATCTTAAACAAAAATCCAGAAAATCACATTGTATGATTTTTAAGTAATTAATTTCCATTTTATTGCATGACATAAGTATTTGATCACCTACCAACCAGTAAGAATTCCGGCTCTCACAGACCTGTTTTTCTTTAAGAAGCCCTCCTGTTCTCCACTCATTACCTGTATTAACTGCACCTGTTTGAACCCGTTACCTGTATAAAAGACACCTGTCCACACACTCAATCAAACAGACTCCAACCTCTCCACAATGGCCAAGACCAGAGAGCTGTGTAAGGACATCAGGGATAAAATTGTAGACCTGCACAAGGCTGGGATGGGCTACAGGACAATAGGCAAGCAGCTTGGTGAGAAGGCAACAACTGTTGGCTCAATTATTAGAAAATGGAAGAAGTTCAAGATGAACTGCTGACACACTCCAGCCATATGAGGTCTAGCATTGTCTTTCATTAGGAGGAACCCAGGGCCAACCGCACCAGCATATGGTCTCACAAGGGGTCTGAGGATCTCATCTTGGTACCTAATGGCAGTCAGGCTACCTCTGGCGAGCACATGGAGGGCTGTGCGGCCCCCCAAATAAATGCCACCCCACACCATGACTGACCCACCGCCAAACCGGTCATGCTGGAGGATGTTGCAGGCAGCAGAACGTTCTCCACGGCGTCTCCAGACTCTGTCACGTCTGTCACATGCTCAGTGTGAACCTGCTTTCATCTGTGAAGAGCACAGGGCGCCAGTGGCGAATTTGCCAATCTTGGTGGTGTTTGGCAAATGCCAAACGTCCTGCACGGTGTTGGGCTGTAAGCACAACCCCCACCTGTGGACGTCGGGCCCTCATACCACCCTCATGGAGTCTGTTTCTGACCGTTTGAGCAGACACATGCACATTTGTGGCCTGCTGGAGGTCATTTTGCAGGGCTCTGGCAGTGCTCCTCCTTGCACAAAGGCGGAGGTAGCTGTCCTGCTGCTGGGTTGTTGCCCTCCTACGGCCTCCTCCACGTCTCCTGATGTACTGGCCTGTCTCCTGGTAGCGCCTCCATGCTCTGGACACTACGCTGACAGACACAGCAAACCTTCTTGCCACAGCTCGCATTGATGTGCCATCCTGGACGAGCTGCACTACCTGAGCCACTTGTGTGGGTTGTAGACTCCGTCTCATGCTACCACTAGAGTGAAAGCACCGCCAGCATTCAAAAGTGACCAAAACATCAGCCAGGAAGCATAGGAACTGAGAAGTGGTCTGTGGTCACCACCTGCAGAACCACTTCTTTATTGGGGGTGTCTTGCTAATTGCCTATAATTTCCACCTGTTGTCTATTCCATTTGCACAACAGCATGTGACATTTATTGTCAATCAGTGTTGCTTCCTAAGTGGACAGTTTGATTTCACAGAAGTGTGATTGACTTGGAGTTACATTGTGTTGTTTAAGTGTTCCCTTTATTTTTTTGAGCAGTGTATATACACAGTTGAAGTCGGAAGTTTACATACACTTAGGTTGGAGTCATTAAAACTCGTTTTTCAACCATTTCTTGTTAACAAACTATAGTTTTGGCAAGTCTGTTAGGACATCTACTTTGTGCATGACACAAGCAATTTTTCCAACAATTGTTTACAGACAGATTATTTCACTTATAATTCACTGTATCACAATTCCAGTGGGTCAGAAGTTTACATACACTAAGTTGACTGTGCCTTTAAACAGCTTGGACAATTCCAGAAAATGATGTCATGGCTTTAGAAGCTTCTGATAGGCTAATTGACATCATTTGAGTCAATTGGAGGTGTACCTGTGGATGTATTTCAAGGCCTACCTTCAAACTCAGTGCCTCTTTGCTCGACATCATGGGAAAATCAAAAGAAATCAGCCAAGACCTCAGAAATTTTTTTGTAGTCTGGTTCATCCTCGGGAGCAATTTCCAAACGCCTGAAGGTACCACGTTCATCTGTAGAAACAATAGTACACAAGTATAAACACCATGGGACACGCAGCCTTCATACCGCTCAGGAAGGAGACGCGTTCTGTCTCCTAGAGTTGAACGTACTTTGGTGCGAAAAGTGCAAATCAATCCCAGAACAACAGCAAAGGACCTTGTGAAGATGCTGGAGGAAACAGGTACAAATGTATCTATATCCACAGTAAACCAAGTCCTATATCGACATAACCTGAAAGGCCGCTCAGCAAGGAAGAAGCCACTGCTCCAAAACCGCCATAAAAAAGCCAGACTACGGTTTGCAACTGCACATGGGGACAAAGATCGTACTTTTTGGAGAAATGTCCTCTGGTCTGATGAAATAAAACTGTTTGGCCATAATGACCATCGTTATGTTTGGAGGAAAAAGGGGAATGCTTGCAAGCTGAAGAACACCATCCCAACCGTGAAGCACAGGGGTGGCAGCATCATGCTGTGGGGGTGCTTTGCTGCAGTAGGGACTGGTGCACTTCACAAAATAGATGACATCATGAGGAAGGGAAATTATGTGGATATATTGAAGCAACATCTCAAGACATCAGTCGGGAAGTTAAAGCTTGGTCGCAAATGGGTCTTCCTAATGGACAATGACCCCAAGCATACTTCCAAAGTTGTGGCAAAATGGCTTAAGGACAACAAAGTCAATGTATTGGAGTGGCCATCACAAAGCCCTGACCTCAAGCCTATAGAAAATCTGTTGACAGAACTGAAAAAGCGTGTTCGAGCAAGGAGGCCTACAAACCTGACTCAGTTACACCAGCTCTGTCAGGAGGAATGGGCCAAAATTCACCCAACTTATTGTGGGAAGCTTGTGGAAGGCTACCCAAACATTTGATCCAAGTTAAACAATTTAAAGGCAATGCTACCAAATACTAATTGAGTGTATGTAAACTTCTGACCCACTAGGAATGTAATGAAATAAATAAAAGCTGAAATAAATCATTCTCTGTACTATTATTCTGACATTTCACATTCTTAAAATAAAGTGGTGATCCTAACTGACAGTGAATTTTTACTAGGATTAAATGTCAGGAATTGTGAAAAACTGAGTTTAAATGTATTTGGCTAAGATGTAAACTTCCGACTTCAACTGTATACACAGTGCTATGAAAAAGTATTTGCCCCTTTTCAAATTTTCTCTACTTTTGCATATTTGTGATACTGAATGTTATCAGATCTTCAAAATTAGAAAGGGGGCAAATACTTTTTCATATATTCTCATCAATCTACACAGAATACCCCATAATGAATAAAAAACATATACCCTTTGTTATGAGACTCAAAATTGAGCTTGGGTGCATCCTGTTTCCATTGATCATCCTTGATGTTTCTAAACCTTGATTGGAGTCCACCTGTGGTAAATTCAATTGATTGGACATGATTTGGAAAGGCACACACCTGTCTATATAAGGTTCCACAGTTGACAGTGTATGTCAGAGCAAAAACCAAGCCATGAGGTAGAAGGAATTGTCAGTAGAGCTCCGAGACAGGATTGTTTCGAGGGACAGATCTGGGGAAGTGTACCAAAAAATGTCTGCAGCATTGAAGGTCCCCAAGAACACAGTAGCCTCCATCATTCTTAAATAGATGTTTGTAAACACCAATACTCTTCCTAGAGCTGACCGCCCGGCCAAACTGAGCAATCGGGGGAAAAGGGCCTTGGTCAGGGAGGTGACCAAGAACCCGATGTTCACTCTGACAGCTCCAGAGTTCCTCTGTGGAGATGGGAGAACCTTCCAGAAGGACAACCATCTCTGCAGCACTCCACCAATCAGGCCTTTTTATGGTAGGGTGGCCAGACGGAAGCCACTCCTCAGCTCAGCTGGTAGTGCACGGCGCTTGTAACGCCAAGGTAGGGGGTTCGATCCCCGGGACCACCCATACACAAAAATGTCTGCACGCATGACTGTAAGTCGCTTTGGATAAAAGCGTCTGCTAAATGGCTTATTATTATTATAAAAGGCACAACAGCCTGCTTGGAGTTTGCCAAAAGGCACCTAAAAGACTCTCAGACCATTAGAAACAAGATTATCTGGTCTCATGAAACCAAGATTGAACTCTTTGGCCTGAATGCCAAGCGTCACATCTGGAGGAAACCAGGCACCATCCCAATGGTGAAGCATGGTGGTGGCAGCATCATGCTGTGGGGATGTTTTTCAGCGGCAGGGACTGGGAGACTAGTCATGATTGAGGGAAAGATGAACAGAGTAAAGTACAGAGAGATCCTTGATGAAAACCTGCTCAGGACCTTACTGAGGGGAAGGTTCACCTTCCAACAGGACAACGACCCTAAGCACACAGCCAAGAAAACACAGGAGTGACTTTCTGGACAAGTCTCTGAATGTCCTTGAGTAGCCCAGCCAGAGCCCGGACTTGAACCCGATCGAATATCTCTGAAGAGACCTGAAAATAGCTGTGCAGCGACGCTCCCCATGCAATTTGACAGAGCTTGAGAGGATCTACAGAGAAGAATGGGAGAAACTTCCCAAATACAGGTGTGCCAAGCTTGTAGCATCAAACCCAAGAAGACTCAAGGCTGTAATTGCTGCCAAAGGTGCTGAGTAAAGGGTCTGAATACTTATGTAAATGTGATATTTCAGTTGTTAAAAAAATAAATAATACATTTGCAAAGATTTCTAAAACTGTTTTGGGATTGTCATTATGGGGTATTGTGTGTAGATTGATGAGGAAAAAAGTATATTTAATCAATTTTAGAATAAGGCTATAACGTAACAAAATGTGTAAAATGTCAAGGGGTCTGAATACTTTCCGAATGCACTGTATATTCTTGATTTATATAGCCTTTAGTGAGTGCAGGTGCTGCGTGTATCACGCAACAAAATGTATTAGAAAAACAAGTCACAATTTTGGGGGGGGTTTAAATAAAGTAGCATTCTTAGAATTAAGGTGTTATATGGGTTGTTCCACGAAATGAGTGCCTTTTTGTCCCTTTTTATATTTTAAGTGGAAATTGTGCACAAATACAGAATTGTAATAGTCTGTTATATTAAATGAAGTGCCCTTTTAAGATGGACCACATTTAAAATGCAATAAATCATATTTTTAAGATGAATAAAGACTTGCTAATGTAACAACATTCAGCATTTTGCATTTTGCATCCTCTGACTTCTAGGAAGATTTTAACCCACTTAACCCCAACATTTCTCTAAGTTTTCACCATCATTTTAAAGCCCTAGTTATTTTGTTGCTTTGACAGTCATTTCTGAAGACAATTTTTTTAAATTCATGTTATTAGTGATTCATAATCTTTTTAACTATTCCCTAATTTTAAAGTCATCCCTGTTAAGTGAACTGAACTCTCGTTTTAATATGGTGAAACTATTCCTTTTAAAGTATTTTTTTCAAGAGACATTGAACGTCTAATACTCAAATCACAGTGTAAAAGCAGGTGAGCTGGTTCTACTCTTTTTGGCCGTTTTGTGGTGGAAGATTTTGCAGGTCGAGCATAAGACGTCAACCCTGTTATCCATAGATGGACAAGCTAGAAATGTTTTAACACTTTCAATTCGTTTTTTAAAGCTTGCATTCAATTACCCCTCCCTGTTGCACACAACAAGCTTCCATTCCCCCTGCCATGGCTGATTCAAGATGAAGAACTCTTCAATCCTGTTACTTTATTTGGCACTTAATAGGCATTTACTATAGTAGTATTATTATTTATTTTTACCTCTTGAGATGGGGGGGAGAAAGTTTTTTTTATTAAGTTGAACGTGCTCTTTATGACAATGTTAAAATAAGGTGGAATTTAAATTTAAATTCACCTAGTTACACCACTCAAAAGGCACCTAATTGGTGGAAAGACCCATATACCTGTGCCGTTTTTAGAGTTTAAATAAAGTGGGTCAACTTACCCTCTTGTGTTTGGTACTTAGAGAATCCAGAGAGGGATTCTGAAAAGTTTGACAAAATATTGACACTTATGTAACTAACATTAAGTTTAAGGGTCACATGCTTGGGTCCACCATGGACTTTTACAAGCATTCCTCACCCAATGGCCAATACAGGTTAAGCATAATAATCATATGGTCATACAGTATTAGGCTTCTGCCCATTTTCAAGTATATTCAATCACTGGTCAGATCCTAGCAAGTGAGAGAAACATGAACTCAGGCTTGGTGTTGTGTTGTGTACTACCGGAGGAACTAACTCATTGGCTGTTGGCCTGAACACACCAGACGCAAAGGCTTTTCTTCCAGTGGTAGCTCAAGTGTCTTTTCACACCCTTCTGACTGGGTTACAGGGTCACAGAAAGTGGCTAGTTATGACTGCTTTATTCAAGGAAGTGAATGCCTGAATGAAATGAATTCAAGGCAATTTATTTATACATCTTAGATAAGTATGGTTATTTTTCATGATGGTTGGTTTGATTTGAATGACATTCTTCTATTTTCCAGGGATGCCCCCAGACTCCTTAGTCTTGGAATCTCCATTCACCAACATCCGAGAGGAGGCCAAGAGCCATCCCTTCTCTATGGCAAGCATTTCCTCTTAATCCCTTGACTACATGTTGAATCTTACTTAATTGTATTTGATGTAACGTTTATTTATATTATTAGCTACCGTCTGTGTCATTGCTTCTTGTAGGTCTACCGATACCTTCCAGGCTTTGAATGGTTCTTTTTAGATACCATATCAGCAAATGACATTCGATTTGCCAGTGATGAAAAGTAGGTTGAACTTGATTCTTTCCAGACCATTTAGTTTAACGTAAGATTCAAAGCAGAGTGTCATGTCACTTGTTCCTGCTCATGTTTTCAAGATTGCGTCTTCACACAAACTGCTTGTTGGGTCAATTAGACCTCTCTGACACACAACCATTCATCAAGAGGTCAAACCCTTGTATCAAATGTTATATCAACAGATTAAAAGACTGCTTGTTTGCATGTTAAAGAGCAGAGGCATAGTCTGAACATGGCCGACCCAAGCACTGTCCATGCCTTTTCTCCATGTCCTCTGGTATGTGCTGAGGGGGCTAACTCTGGGAAAGTCAGTCTTGTATTGTAGGTGGCCTACAGAGGACATTCATTCAACTCTGTCAAGACTTTCTTTGTGCAGTACTTTCTCGTGGAGTCGCCAAGCACTAGTATAGTATAAGGACCGTAGGGTCATTAACATACTAGCAACCATGCATGTTCAGACACTCCAAGATCTTCAGAGACTTGAATGTAATTTTAGCTTGTTGCTTCTCTTTTGTAGTGTGGACCACATATCCTGTCCATTGCTTATCCTTCATGCCGAGGATGACTCAGTCGTGCCCTTTCATCTAGGGAAGAAGGTATCCCTTTTACTTTGGGCTTCATAAAAGTCATCCACATCATCGCGACCTCGCACAGCCTTCATCTGGTCCTCCTTTTGCAGAGGACACAGGAAACTATTTGATCTACCAAAAAAAACAAAGTTCATTTCATAGATGATTTAATACAGGTCATTAATATCCTGTGCAATATATATATATATATATATATATATATATATATATATATATGTGTGTGTGTGTGTGTGTGTGTGTATATATGTATAGGTATATACAGTGGAGAGAACAAGTATTTGATACACTGCCGATTTTGCAGGTTTTCCTACTTACAAAGCATGTAGAGGTCTGTAATTTTTATCATAGGTACACTTCAACTGTGAGAGACGGAATCTAAAACAAAAATCCAGAAAATCACATTGTATGATTTTTAAGTAATTAATTTGCATTTTATTGCATGACATAAGTATTTGATCACCTACCAACCAGTAAGAATTCCGGCTCTCACAGACCTGTTAGTTTTTCTTTAAGAAGCCCTCCTGTTCTCCACTCATTACCTGTATTACCTAAACATGTTTGAACTCGTTACCTGTATAAAAGACACCTGTCCACACACTCAATCAAACAGACTCCAACCTCTCCACAATGGCCAAGACCAAAGAGCTGTGTAAGGACATCAGGGATAAAATTGTAGACCTGCACAAGGCTGGGATGGGCTACAGGACAATAGGCAAGCAGCTTGGTGAGAAGGCAACAACTGTTGGCTCAATTATTAGAAAATGGAAGAAGTTCAAGATGACGGTCAATCACCCTCGGTCTGGGGCTCCATGCAAGATCTCACCTCGTGGGGCATCAATGATCATGAGGAAGGTGAGGGATCAGCCCAGAACTGCACGGCAGGACCTGGTCAATGACCTGAAGAGAGCTGGGACCACAGTCTCAAAGAAAACCATTAGTAACACACTACGCCGTCATGGATTAAAATCCTGCAGCGCACGCAAGGTCCCCCTGCTCAAGCCAGCGCATGTCCAGGCCCGTCTGAAGTTTGCCAATGACCATCTGGATGATCCAGAGGAGGAATGGGAGAAGGTCATGTTGTCTGATGAGACAAAAATAGAGCTTTTTGGTCTAAACTCCACTCGCCGTGTTTGGAGGAAGAAGAAGGATGAGTACAACCCCAAGAACACCATCCCAACCATGAAGCATGGAGGTGGAAACATCATTCTTTGGGGATGCTTTTCTGCAAAGGGAACAGGACAACTGCACCGTATTGAGGGGAGGATGGATGGGGCCATGTATCGCGAGATCTTGGCCAACAACCTCCTTCCCTCAGTAAGAGCATTGAAGATGGGTCGTGGCTGGGTCTTCCAGCATGACAACGACCCGAAACACACAGCCAGGGCAACTAAGGAGTGGCTCCGTAAGAAGCATCTCAAGGTCCTGGAGTGGCCTAGCCAGTCTCCAGACCTGAACCCAATAGAAAATCTTTGGAGGGAGCTGAAAGTCCGTATTGCCCAGCGACAGCCCCGAAACCTGAAGGATCTGGAGAAGGTCTGTATGGAGGAGTGGGCCAAAATCCCTGCTGCAGTGTGTGCAAACCTGGTCAAGACCTACAGGAAACGTATGATCTCTGTAATTGCAAACAAAGGTTTCTGTACCAAATATAAAATTCTGCTTTTCTGATGTATCAAATACTTATGTCATGCAATAAAATGCAAATTAATTACTTAAAAATCATACAATGTGATTTTTTGGATTTTGATGATTCAGAGGAGAACTGGGTGAAAGTGTTGGGGTCAGATGAGACCAAAATCGAGCTCTTTGGCATCAACTCAACTCGCCGTGTTTGGAGGAGGAGGAATGCTGCCTATGACCCCCAAGAACACCATCCCCACCGTCAAACATGGAGGTGGAAACAGTATGCTTTGGGTGTGTTTTTCTGCTAAGGGGACAGGACAACTTCACCGCATCAAAGGGACGATGGACGGCACCATGTACCGTCAAATCTTGGGTGAGAACCTCCTTCCCTCAGCCAGGGCATTGAAAATGGCCCAAAACACCTGGCCAAGGCAACAAAGGAGTGGCTCAAGAAGAAGCACATTAAGGTCCTGGGGTGGCCTAGCCAGTCTCCAGACCTTAATCCCTAGAAAATCTGTGGCGGGAGCTGAAGGTTCGAGTTGCCAAACATCAGCCTCGAAACCTTAATGACTTGGAGAAGATCTGCAAAGAGGAGTGGGACAAAATCCCTCCTGAGATGTGTGCAAACCTGGTGGCCAACTACAAGAAACGTCTGACCTCTGTGATTGCCAACAAGGGTTTTGCCACCAAGTACTAAATCATGTTTTGCAGAGGGGTCAAATACTTATTTCCCTCATTAAAATGCAAATCAATTTATAACATTTTTGACATGCGTTTTTCTGGATTTTTTTGTTGTTATTCTGTCTTTGTCAGTGGGCAAACGTACATATCAGCAGGGGATCAAATACTTTTTTCCCTCACTATATGTATGTATCTATGTATGTATGACTCCCAAAATTTATGATTTAAAAAATCATATTTTGAAAATCAATTCTGTATATGCCAGTATTAATTTCAGCTTAGTTGTTAAGTTCGAAATTCGGAGCAAATTAAACTTCAATCATGACAAGTTTTATTTAAAGGGATAGTTTGGGATTTTTTGTAGACTTTATCTACTTCCCCAGAGTCCGATGTACTCGTGGATACCATTTTTATGTGTCAGCATCCATTATGAATGAATTTGGAGGTAGTTTCGCGAGTCAATGCTAACTAACATTAGCACAATGACTGGAAGCATGCTAGCTATTCCCATAGACTTCCAGTCATTGCGCTAACATTAGTTAGCATTGGCTCGTGAAACTACCTCCAACTTAATTCATACTGGACACAGACATTAAAATGGTATCCACAAGTTCATCTGACTATGGGGAAGTTGATAAAGGACTTCATTGCCAAAATTCCAAACTATCCCTTTCATTTACAGACTCAGATTTGAGTCACGCTACTGTATTATAGCAGTGAAGGAAAACACAGAAATAGAATTCATTTGATTTTTTTTATTACTATTCTGTTTTTAATTTATTGGTAATCTATTTCATTGGCTTTAAAAAAATAAAATAAAATGAACCCCTCAAATGTTCATCACTGCTAACGCTCTGTAGCACAGAACAGTCATAGTTCACAGCAGGGCCAGGTCTATTTGCTATTCTTTTAAACTGGACTGAACACAAGCCTCCCATAACTCCATTGTGTTTGGCTCCTTCCCCCTTTCAGCTGTACGACATTGCTTCCAAGTCCAAGAGCCTGAGTGGACACAAGCTCCAGTTCATCCCCTTTCCTGTCTCTCTGGCCTACAAGCACAAGTTCATTTACAGGAGTCCTGAGCTGCCACACATACTCAGGTAAAGCAGCTAGACCAGCTGCGCACATATACACAGTAGTAAGGAGTGTTTCACTGTTGACAATTTGTGTCTTGACCTTAGGCCAACTGAGTAGAAATTATTAAATGTAGGCAATTAGTTGTACAGTAGGTGTCTACTTTCTTAGCCTCCTTTGTACTGAGTTGTGCTAAACGTAATTCTGTTTGATTTAATTTTTCTTCCAGTGACTTCCTTGGCACGACTCATCCCCATGCATAACTGACGAGAAAATTTCGACCTGTCCATTGTTTCCTCTTACACCACCCCCACACACACACATTCTCTGGCACACACACTGAAACTCTTCCACTGTATGCTTTATGGTTGGTGTGTACATATCTCATAAAACATTGAAATGTACACGCATGGACTGAAGAAGATGCATCCATTCCTTTATTTAGCATTCCTTTGACACCTAAAATTCCTGCAAGACATAAATGGAACACTGGCAAAGAGAGAAGGATGGACAACTGGCTTGGCATGTCAAGGTTACACAAACCAAGAGGATGGCTTGAGCACAAAGAAGATGAAATATGCACACATTTTAAGGAGCCAAGACGTCAAACCTCATGGAGTGGGAAGAACAGTGGATCGAGCAGGGAAGCAGTGTTTTTAATTGCTAAATGTTTGGGGTTATATACATTCACCCACAGGGCGAGGAAGGAGAAGGGTCTTCATTTTACAACTAATCTGCAGCTAAGAGCAAATTATCTGTCAATACCAGTCCAGTGGATCTTTTAACCTGTTTATTTTCCCAATTTTATTTTTGTTGTTACATTACCGATCATGATTTAAATGTCTATCTTTTATATTTGACTGATCTCAGATAAGAAGTTTTGGACTCTTAACTTTTTTCTATTTAAGGAAATATATAACGTGAATTAAATATGATACATTTGATCAAATATTGGTTTTGGGCTTGACAGTATCATTATTTGCCTTCTAAAAGAGAAGACTGGTCACTTTATTTTAGAACCCCTTAGGACGCTTCAGGGCAAGCTCATGAATTTTAAGATATCAGGGAGGAAATTAACTGAAGAGCTAAGGTTTAAGAAATATGGTTTCCACTTGCCAATTATAGCCTACCTCTCAAAGCAAAAATACCATATTAATGATCCGGTGCATAGTAAAGTGTTTACCCAAGCTGAGAAGACATAATGGAAATGTCCATTTTAATTCCAAATCTTAGTGCTAAAACACGTTCACCCTCCTCTTTGCCAGTGTAACCGGTGTGAAATGGCTAGCTAGTTAGCGGTGCGCACTAGTAGCGTTTCAATTGGTGACGTCACTCGCTCTGAGACCTTGAAGTAGTTGTTTCCCTTGCTCTGCAAGGGCCGCGGCTTTTGTGGAGCGATGGGTAACGGTGCTTCAAGGGTGACTGTTGTTGATGTGTGCAGAGGGTCCCTGGTTCAAGCCCAGGTAGGGGCGAGGAGAGGGACGGAAGCAACATTGTTACATTGGTGCCGTGACCCGGATCACTGGTTGCTGCGGAAAAGGGGGGTGAGTGTAACCGGTGTGAAATGGCTAGCTAGTTAGCGGTGCGCACTAGTAGCGTTTCAATCGGTGACGTCACTCGCTCTGAGACCTTGAAGTAGTTGTTTCCCTTGCTCTGCAAGGGCCGCGGCTTTTGTGGAGCGACGGGTAACGGTGCTTCGAGGGTGACTGTTGTTGATGTGTGCAGAGGGTCCCTGGTTCAAGCCCAGGTAGGGGCGAGGAGAGGGACGGAAGCAACATTGTTACATTGGTGCCGTGACCCGGATCACTGGTTGCTGCGGAAAAGGAGGAGGTCAAAAGGGGGGTGAGTGTAACCGGTGTGAAATGGCTAGCTAGTTAGCGGTGCGCACTAGTAGCGTTTCAATCGGTGACGTCACTCGCTCTGAGACCTTGAAGTAGTTGTTTCCCTTGCTCTGCAAGGGCCGCGGCTTTTGTGGAGCGACGGGTAACGGTGCTTCGAGGGTGACTGTTGTTGATGTGTGCAGAGGGTCCCTGGTTCAAGCCCAGGTAGGGGCGAGGAGAGGGACGGAAGCAACATTGTTACATTGGTGCCGTGACCCGGATCACTGGTTGCTGCGGAAAAGGAGGAGGTCAAAAGGGGGGTGAGTGTAACCGGTGTGAAATGGCTAGCTAGTTAGCGGTGCGCACTAGTAGCGTTTCAATCGGTGACGTCACTCGCTCCGAGACCTTGAAGTAGTTGTTTCCCTTGCTCTGCAAGGGCCGCGGCTTTTGTGGAGCGACGGGTAACGGTGCTTCGAGGGTGACTGTTGTCGATGTGTGCAGAGGGTCCCTGGTTCAAGCCCAGGTAGGGGCGAGGAGAGGGACGGAAGCAACACTGTTACACCAGCTAGTGATTATTCATGTTCAATCTTAGAAAGTGGTGTGTGAGTGACAGTGCATATTCCATTGGTGTGGTCAGAGGAAGACTAAAGACTGTATTATGTTCTCTTTGACTTGATAGCAGTTGATCGGTGGAACCATAATTAATGTAGGACGGAGCCAGAGAGGAGTGTGGCTGGGCAGCACCTGCAGTCTGGGAACGTCAGTGTGCCCATCCATCCAATGCACTGAACACTGCTGAGTATACAGTAAATGACCCCAATGTTACTTTTTGCACATCCAGTGTCCTACTAGTTAATGCTGACTGGTTTCTCTTCAATTAGGCCTACCCCACACTGGTCAATAAATTCCAAACAAGCATTACCAAAGTACACAATTTCTATTATTTTCCATTGGCTGTTCTACACTTTCTTAATTTATCAAATTGTATACACTGTATAACATTTTGTTATTTAATGAATGGTGAGTGGCCAGTTATATATTTTGGTGGTCATTTTCCCCTTTCTCTGCACTAAAGCAATATGATGGATGGTATGGCCATCAGGTCATCCAAAATGAGTTATCTCTTGTGGGGAATGCAATGCATTGTATGAAATGCATCAGTTTAGGAAGTGGCCTCAGATTGTCAGTCTGTACTTAAGTTATTTAATCACACAATGTAAGAAGGGTAAAGGGAGAGATACAGGGTAAATGGTCAGCTGTTCTATAGCTTTGGAATGGAAATGATCAACTGTTAAAGTGGACGTACTGTAGGGGAAACCGAATAAATATATATCCCCTCCAATTGAGAAATAAGATGTATTTATATATGCATGTACAAATGGATGAGTATTGTTAGTGAGAGACTAGACATTTCCCAGTTAGTGGAAATATTTTATGATTATCTCAGATGACAACTATTTAAGCTGCGAAGCAATCTGATGAGATTAAAACTAAATCATTATTTTGTACAGGTATGTGTGCTTTTCAGATATGCAATTTACAAAGGAGGGCATCTTTTTAATCACCTACTCAAGTGGAGCCATTGTGGAGGAAAGACATGTTTTAAATTAGCAATTCAAATTTGCAGGGTAGGCTGTTTGACTGTTGTCATTTACCCGCCATAAGCAGAGACTTCACCTCCACTCTTAAAGAAGACTGGTCTGCAGTGCAGTGGAGCTCTCATCTTGATTAACTAAACCAGGCTCTTTGAGTTAACTTCTCTAAGCCCTTTTAATACAATGATATCATCTAACTTTAATGTGAAAAGTGAAGTTTGCTTGTATTGCTTCTTGTCAGTGAAGGGGCATTGGCAAATTGTGCTTGTTGATTTCTCATTTGACCTTTTCCAGTAATGTACATGATGTCTGCTGCCCTTTGCAATATATCTTGCCGTGTGTAGAAACGAGTGACTCAGTAACACATGTGGGCTGGTAGATTGAATATACCTCACAAGTGTCTGGTTAAGAGTGTGACAACTGTTGACAACTCATGTTGGAGCCTACATAGTCAACATTGATCCTTTTCATGTCTATAGTAGTTCAAAATCAGAAAATGGCCTATTATTTGAAAACATCTTGATTTTCTTGCTAGTATTTGAATGGTTTACAATTCCCACAACTTTTTTGGTATCTACTATACCGGACATACAAATAATTATGTACATATGCTTGTTAAGTAATGGAATAAACTTAATTGAATTAAAAACATGAAGTGGTTTACTTTTTGAACCTCTACTCATCTAATTCCTTCCTTGGACTGAGAAATGACAATGTGAAGAATGTCACATGTCACGTGGATGGTCAGTTCTTGCATCCATAGCTCAGTTTATGAATTTGAGCAGTTACATTTCTCTAGGCCTATCCCTCAGCTTTTTACGCTTTGTTTCAATTAAGGATTCTAGCTTTAAATACTGGTATTGGGAGTTGAGTATCTGGATCAAGTGGCAATACCACATGGGCTGTGTTTACACAGGCAGCCCAATTCTGATATTTCTTCCACTAATTGGTCTTTTGGCCAATCAGAGTTTTTGCATCAGAGCTTTTTCAGAGCTGATCTGTGAAACCAATTAGTGAAAAAAATATCAGAATTGGGCAGCCTGTGTAGATGCCGCCTTTGAAAACATACTCTAGGAAAAACTGTCATGCTGTAGTTGTGATAGTCCCCACAAACCAGAAACAGGCTTGGTGAGAGAGGGTGTGGGAGGAAGAACACTACTGTTGGAGCCATGTTTGAGAAGCAGGCCAGGATGCAGAGGGGTGGAGAGACATGGCAGACCACAACAGACCAACAACAGGCTGCCAGTGCAGTTTGACTACACTGCTCAAAAAAATAAAGGGAACACTAAAATAACACATCCTAGATCTGAATGAATGAAATAATCTTATTAAATACTTTTTTCTTTACATAGTTGAATGTGCTGACAACAAAATCACACAAAAATTATCAATGGAAATCAAATGTATCAACCCATGGAGGTCTGGATTTGGAGTCACCCTCAAAATTAAAGTGGAAAACCACACTACAGGCTGATCCAACTTTGATGTCCTTAAAACAAGTCAAAATGAGGCTCAGTAGTGTGTGTGGCCTCCACGTGCCTGTATGACCTCCCTACAACGCCTGGGCATGCTCCTGATGAGGTGGCGGATGGTCTCCTGAGGGATCTCCCAGACCTGGACTAAAGCATCCGCCAACTCCTGGACAGTCTGTGGTGCAACGTGGCGTTGGTGGATGGAGCGAGACATGATGTCCCAGATGTGCTCAATTGGATTCAGGTCTGGGGAACGGGCGGTCCATAGCATCAATGCCTTCCTCTTGCAGGAACTGCTGACACACTCCAGCCACATGAGGTCTAGCATTGTCTTGCATTAGGAGGAACCCAGGGCCAACCGCACCAGCATATGGTCTCACAAGGGGTCTGAGGATCTCATCTCGGTACCTAATGGCAGTCAGGCTACCTCTGGCGAGCACATGGAGGGCTGTGCGGCCCCCCAAAGAAATGCCACCCCACACCATGACTGACCCACCGCCAAACCGGTCATGCTGGAGGATGTTGCAGGCAGCAGAATGTTCTTCACGGTGTCTCCAGACTCTGTCACGTCTGTCACATGTGCTCAGTGTGAACCTGCTTTCATCTGTGAAGAGCAAAGGGCGCCAGTGGCGAATTTGCCAATCTTGGTGTTCTCTGGCAAATGCCAAACGTCCTGCATGGTGTTGGGCTGTAAGCACAACCCCCACCTGTGGATGTCGGGCCCTCATACCACCCTCATGGAGTCTGTTTCTGACCGTTTGAGCAGACACATGCACATTTGTGGCCTGCTGGAGGTCATTTTACAGGGCTCTGGCAGTGCTCCTCCTGCTCCTCCTTGCACAAAGGCGGAGGTAGCAGTCCTGCTGCTGGGTTGTTGCCCTCTTACGGCCTCCTCCACGTCTCCTGATGTACTGGCCTGTCTCCTGGTAGCGCCTCCATGCTCTGGACACTACGGTGACAGACACAGCAAACCTTCTTGCCACAGCTCGCATTGATGTGCCATCCTGGATGAGCTGCACTACCTGAGCCACTTGTGTGGGTTGTAGACTCCGTCTCATGCTACCACTAGAGTGAAAGCACCGCCAGCATTCAAAAGTGACCAAAACATCAGCCAGGAAGCATAGGAACTGAGAAGTGGTCTGTGGTCACCACCTGCAAAACCAGTCCTTTATTGGGGGTGTCTTGCTAATTGCCTATAATTTCCACCTGTTGTCTATTCCATTTGCACAACAGCATGTGAAATTTGTCAATCAGTGTTGCTTCCTAAGTGGACAGTTTGATTTCACAGAAGTGTGATTGACTTGGAGTTACATTGTGTTGTTTAAGTGTTCCCTTTATTTTTTTTAGCAGTGTATTTACCTGAGGTTCTCTATACTCACTTGTAGAATGATATTCTCACACTATAATCACAAGTGAAGTAACCTTTATTTAATAATATTAACATGATTGCAGTGACGTGATACAGTACTTATTCAAGGCAGAAAAAAAGACAACTGCTTAAAAGTAGTTACTGAGATAAACACAGCATATGCTTTTTGTTTTAAGTACCTTTAGAGCGAAGACATTTAAGTGATACTGAAATATAGATTATGCTTATACAGTAGCTATCTCAATTCAGAAGTCACGCCAAGGCCATTTGTGGTGACAGCTGCTCCATAGTCTCTGTTTGAAGTGTGAGTGTTGTAACAGGCTACTGAGCATGGTTTTCCTAATAAGGGACATAGTCAAGCATCAGAACTGTTTTGCCCAAGCTGTATACTACACATTTTCAAATCAAATACAGTAGAATTGTACAAAACATTCCATTAGACCAATGGCATGTTACAGCTTTAGTCCAGGCACTTGCTTGTAGATAGCATTCATAAGAGAGAGAAACAATGTTATGGTCAAGAACTGGTACATTAATGATAACCAGGCACTTACATTACATATAGCTGAAAATATCACAGTACACATTCTATAACTCTGAAATGCAATGCTTTCTCAGTGATGATGAAAAAAAATCCCTATTACAAGTCTTAGTCAGTAGCAAACAAAATGAGTTATTTTGGTTGATTATTCTGAGTCAGCAATAGACAATCATAATCAGCCGTGTAAACTGTCTGGTCGTTACTGATCAACTGGGATTGCCATCTACATTATAAGTGCACATGGTGGAGTTAAAGACTAGCAGGAGTAATAGTAAGCAGAGGCTAGATTCAAACAAGCTTCCTTTGGCTGTTTTGACTTTGTACATGCGATCTGCCTCCGACTCTCTGCAATGTTGTAATGGGTGGGTTTATGAGTCAAGTCTGATGATGAGACAGACCTACAGCAAGGAGAGGTAACACAAGCACTTCTCCCCTAACTGGAGCGTGAAGACAGGCTCCTCATTTGCGGGATTCAACAGGGGGCTCGTTGGGAGGTGGGATCTTCACGTCAGATGGCTCCATGCCCCAGATCTCCCGGGCATACTCGCTGATGGTTCGGTCGCTGGAGAACTTGCCGGAACCAGCTATGTTTCGGATCACTGTTCTTGTCCACTCTTTAGGGTTCTGAAATTAAAACAATTGGGAAGCTCACAATCAAAATCTTCTTGTTTTGTACACAGACAATTGTAGGTGTAAATAAGTGTAACATATGCGGTAATTCAACCACAGGGGGATCTGGTAATAGAAGCAGCTAATGGGGTGCTGGGGTTTGCTGTAAATTGTTGCACACTTTGTGACAACCCAATCAACCATAGAGCACAACAGGAGCCCCAGCTGTCAATGAGACTAAATACATGAGATGGTAACCCAACACCAGGACTGGGCTGCTGACAGGTAGATGTGACATGCTGACTGCCCTGACCTCCCAATGGTAGAGAGACAGATGGCTTTGTAGTGTGTGGTGGTATGAAGGTAGACAGAGCCATATCCGACAGCATCCCCTGGTGGACTTAATAAAACTGTCAAAGTAAGGGCCAGACCTCATCACAAGCTCAAATAGACAGAAGTGTACAAGAACTGTTCTTAAAACTTGCTTTCTGAAATGTTTTCATAGTATGAAATCCATTACACATAGCCCACCTTGTATAGCTCATTGACTCTATCTTGGCAAGTGATGTAGGCCTCATAGTCAGCAAACACTTTGAACCTGAGGTGAGGAAGCGAGGCAGAGTGACAAATTAGTTCTTAGGCTTTTAAACGTAGAGATATCACATCTATTTCAGATAATAAAACAGTGATCAAGTACCCTATGGCAGGGATCATCAACTAGATTCAGCCACGGGCCAATTTTTTTCTTGAGCGCATGGTCAGTAGGCCGGAACATAATTACAAATTGAACGCAAGAAGCCCAAACAGATATAATATTTGACTAAAACAATACATTTCAAACCTTGCTTACATTTGTATACGATCACATACATCTCTCTATTATGTGTGGGAGTACTTTGGAACAGATTTACACAATTAAAATCACTTGGAGTGAATTTTCTGGTGTTTTTACAGTCTTTTTATGTCCAACAATTAATAGATGTTTTGCTCAGAAAACTTGGGGGGACCAAATAAAATCACCCACTGGCCAAATTCGGCGCACCAGTGGGGAACCCTGCCCTATGGGCTAACAGCAGCAGCAGGGTCAGTTCATCCTTGCATTCTGAAGAGCTGACAATATGCTAATAACACTGATATGTTAACAACACTGCTGTTATTCTGCTTACCTGTCGTGGTTCATCAGCATGTTCACCACATCCTTGAAGAGCTCATGCTCTTTGGGACTGAAGTAGCCAGTTTGGATCTGATCAATCACCTGCCTCAGCTCTGGTAGACGCTCGTAGTACTCCCTGGCGTTGTACCTGGGCAGATACATTGTTTGAAGGTTGCAAGGTTATCCATATGATGGCTAACATTGCAGGGTAAATATTTGCCATGCGATCTTGACTGTTAAAATGACAGTTCACCAAAATTACATATTGGTTTTTGGTACCAACAACGATTTGTCATTTAGTAATTTGGTTGAAATATTCCTATAAAATGAACAGGGAAATGTCTACTTTCCAGTTTGTAAGAGAGCACGTTTGCCGTTCCTCTGCGTCTCTTATTTCTAAGACTATGACAAGTCCCATTCATTCTGACACACCAATCCAGTCAGCTCTTTCTCACCCTGTTTGGTCCATGGCATCCACATCCTCCACCCTCATGCCAAAGATGAAGAGGTTCTCCTCTCCGGCCTCCTCAGCCATCTCTACGTTGGCTCCGTCCATGGTGCCAATGGTGAGCGCTCCGTTCAGCATGAACTTCATGTTGCCAGTGCCAGAGGCCTCTGTTCCCGCTGTGGAGATCTGCTCTGATAAGTCAGCTGCAGGGATCACTGGAACATACAGCAGGGAGAGGGAGGGGCTTAACAACAAACATACTAGGTATATCCTACCCAGTAACATATAGACATACTGTAGAACAACATTAAAACCTTTTGACGTTAATACAACTGATATTATATGGGAACTTTCCACAGTCCAAACCATAGCTCCATACAAACAGGATTCGGGTTCCATTCTCAGTAGCCTCTCTTTCCTTCATTGATAGCGGACAGGACTGGATAGGATTGAACCCTATTCCTCACACCAATCTAGTCCTTTCATATTGATTGTCATAAAGGAGAGGACATGAGGAAAGGAAGCCATCCTCTCACCTTTCTCTGCTAGGGAGACCCTGTAGTTCTCGAGGTAGATGACCTTTAACCTGTCCCCCACCACCGGGTTGTTGTTGACCACCTGGCCCACCGCCGTAATCAGCTTGATGATCATTTTGGCCATGTGGTAGCCAGGTGCAGCCTGGGTAGAGAGGACAGCGGCAACAGTTGGATATTGAAAAAACAATATCTGATGTCTGAATGACTAACTCATCTTACATCGAATAAAGTATCACTTACAAACAAATCAACAGACCAGTTATAACATTTTATCTTCATAATCAAAATACTATTTCCATGGTGACTGATTGTGTCATATACCTCAGATGTCTAACTACATACCTTTCCTCCAATTATCACAGTCCTGGGAACAAAGTGTTTAGAGGGGTCCTTTTTAATCCCTGTAAATAAATAGTTTTTAGTTACTTTTCCTTCATTATTATAATTTACTCCATTTCCCTCAGCTCAGTTCACTGTTCCACAGCCAGAGGGCAGTGTACACCTACTACTGGGATCTCTATCCAAATAGCCCAGAACCAAATGACAGTGTCACGAGAGATTACTATCCAAACAGCAATGTGCTTTCATTGCCACCATGATGTTCTAATGAACATAGATTTTTGTCCAATGATTTACTCAATAGAAGTTGGCTGAATTAAATGTCAATATTTAAATGGCTTTAAATCATTAGGGATTTTAAAACACTGAGCACCTTGGGTTGCTGAACATGCCGGCTGTGCAACCAGTCTCCACTGTGCAGTTGTTTGAAGTATGAGATTTCTGTTGGCACCCATATTATGAGGTGTGGAGGAGCTCTTACGGTTGTAGAAGGTGATGATGTGGAGGACGTTGAGCAGTTGTCTCTTGTACTCATGGATTCTCTTCACATGGATGTCAAAGATGGACTCAGGGTTGATCTTCACCTCATACTCCTTCTCCAGGTAGGCTGCAAACTTCTGCTTGTTCTCCTGTAATAACACACAGAGAGGGATTTAAAGGTGGAGAAATACTTAGAGGGTTTTCCCAAGTCTGGAGACATGATACCAGATTGTATCAACTCTACATTATTCTGTTTTTGGGAAAAATAAATAAAGGGTTGAGATGTTAAGAATGTGGAACTGAATGAGCAGCTACCTGTTTTACATTGGCGATGTCACGAATGAAAGCATCTTCATCAATGAAGTCCAGTAGTTTCCTCAGCTGGAAGAGGTCCATCAAGAAATCGTCTCCAATTTTCTACAATGAAAACAAAAAGCATGAAATAGTTACCATAGTCATATACAGTGTGCAGAGACTTTTGTGGTCTTGAAAAAGGACATACTGACCAGTGTCAACACAACAAAGGGTTGTAATGAGTTAATTGGGTGTGCAGGACTACTAACCCACAATTAGGTTAATTCCCCAGCAGGTAGCACCATAAGGAAAGACACTCAGAGGTACTCTGTACTCTAGCTCTGTCAAATCTGTTACCTCAGTGATGAGGTCTGCCAGGCCTGGGTTACACAGCAGCAGCCAGCGGCGAGGAGTGATACCATTGGTCTTGTTCTGGAACTTCTCCGGCTCCACCTCATAGAAGTCCTTGAAACTGAGGACGGAGAGGCATACAACAAGTGAATATATCAGGCACACAACAAGTTCAGTGTTGCACAGTCAGTGGATGTCTTTCTGATAGACATTTTTACATTTTAGTCATTTAGCAGACGCTCTTATCCAGAGCGACTTACAGTTAAGTGAGTGCATACATAATTTTTTTATTTTTCATACTGGCCCCCCGTGGGAAACGAACCCACAACCCTGGCGTTGCAAACGCCATGCTCTATCAACTGAGCTACATCCCTGCCGGCCATTCCCTCCCCTACCCTGGACGACGCTGGGCCAATTGTGCGCCGCCCCATGGGTCTCCCGGTCGCGGCCGGCTACAACAGAGCCTGGATTCGAACCAGAATCTCTAGTGGCACAGCTAGCACTCGGGAGTGCAATGTTGCAGACTGGAATGTCAACATAGCTGGAAAGCTAATAAAACAATTATCCAGGTTTGCCTGTAAATTGTTTCATGCAAAGCAGCCACCATCACCACCTATTTTGGTTAGACTTATTTAATAATCAAACGTGAATTCAGATGCAACACTAACACAGTGTTCTTGACGATTTCGGAGTGGATCCGGGCGACCCCGTTGACAGCGTGGGAGCCCACCACACACAAGTGGGCCATGTTGATCCTCTTGGGGTCTCCCTCCTCGATCAGGGACATCCTCCTCAGACGGTCATTGTCCCCTGGGAACATGGCAGCGATCCTCTGAGAGGGCACAGAGAATCAACTCATAAGTGTGCATTCACAAAGTCAAGTGCACATACATATAGTCCAAACTTGCATTTGTGTGCTGGTTACTACTAGAAAGGTCAAGTTACACTGATCTCAATCCTTGAGGGCATAGAAAAAGAGCCACACACTCAATACATTCTGGATAAGCTTGTTTGAGCTCCCAGTATCAAAAACATGTTCCAAGTCGAGATTAATTATAACATCTCCCATTTCAGAGCAGCAGAATTCAGCCGCCTTGTCCCGAGACAGCGAGTGGACATGGAGAGCTTACTTGGAGGTGGAGGTGGTTGATTTCATAGATGATCTGCAGGTGGCGAGGCAGCAGCTTCTCAAACAGGTTGACGGGCCAGCGCTCCAGGGCCTCAGGCAGAACAGTGTGGTTGGTGTAGGCACAGGTCTGACATGTCACCTCCCAAGCCTGGAACAAACAGGGGACGGAGTAAGGAGAGAAGAGAAAAGGCACAGGCATCACAGGTCAACAATGTCTTTATACAATAGAAGTGCATCAGAATCACAGTTAATAACCACCATTTTTGTTGTTGATTTGACAGGATAAATAACTGTAATAATGTACATATACAGGTACGATGGGAATTGATTGTACTGTAGAATATAACAGATGTCATTTATATCAATCAATGTGATTTCTAGCCAACTGTATTATTTCTTCAAGTAGAAGGAAGTTTTCCCTGAGGAGGGAAGCATTGCCCAATACCCAGGCTCCACCCAAGCTCAACACACTGGATCAGTTACCACTTTCTTTTTTTTTCTCCCTTCTTTTTTTTTTGGGCAGTAGATCAGCTTTAATATTGCAGATAGATTGTATCTTCCATCAATGTAATTCTCTGCATCACTTCCAATCCCCCATATGTTTTTTTCCTCGCAAATAAATATAATATAATATAATATATATATACATACATACATACATACATACATACATACACACACACATACATATATATACATATAAATACATACAGTTGAAGTCAGAAGTTTACATACACCTTAGCCAAATACATTTAAACTCAGTTTTTCACAATTCCTGACATTTAATCCTAGTAAAAAATCCCTGTCTTAGGTCAGTTAGGATCACCACTTTATTTTAAGAATGTGAAATGTCAGAATAATAGTAGAGAGAATGATTTATTTCCAGCTTTTATTTATTTCATCACATTCCCAGTGGTCAGAAGTTTACATACACTCAATTAGTATTTGGTAGCATTGCCTTTACATTGTTTAACTTGGGTCAAACGTTTCGGGTAGCCTTCCACAAGCTTCCCACAATAAGTTGGGTAAATTTTGGCCCATTCCTCCTGACAGAGCTGGTGTAACTGAGTCAGGTTTGTAGGCCTCCTTGCTCGCACACGCTTTTCCGTTCTGCCCACACATTTTCTATAGGATTGAGGTCAGGGCTTTGTGATGGCCACTCCAATACCTTGACTTTGTTGTCCTTAAGACATTTTGCCACAACTTTGGAAGTATGCTTGGGGTCATTGTCCATTTGGAAGACCCATTTGCGACCAAGCTTTAACTTCCTGACTGATGTCTTGAGATGTTGCTTCAATATATCCACATCATTTTCCTTCCTCATGATGCCATCTATTTTGTGAAGTGCACCAGTCCCTCCTGCAGCAAAGCACCCCACAGCATGATGCTGCCACCCTCGTGCTTCACGGTTGGGATGGTGTTCTTTGGCTTGCAAGTCACCCCCTTTTCCTCCAAACATAACGATGGTCATTATGACCAAACAGTTATATTTTTGTTTCATCAGACCAGAGGACATTTCTCCTAAAAGAACGATCTTTGTCCCCATGTGCAGTTGCAAACCGTAGTCTGGCTTTTTTATGGCGGTTTTGGAGCAGTGGCTTCTTCCTTGCTGAGCGGCCTTTCAGGTTATGTCGATATAAACTCAGCAAAAAAAAGGAAACGTCCTCTCACTGTCAACTGCGTTTATTTTCAGCAAACTTAACATGTGTAAATATTTGTACGAACATAACAAGATTCAACAACTGAGACATAAACTGAACAAGTTCCACAGACATGTGACTAACAGAAATTGAATAATGTGTCCCTGAACAAAGGGGGGGGGGGGGGTCAAAATCAAAAGTATCTGGTGTGGACACCAGCTGCATTAAGTACTGCAGTGCATCTCCTCCTCATGGACTGCACCAGATTTGCCAGTTCTTGCTGTGAGATGTTACCCCACTTTTCCACCAAGGCACCTGCAAGTTCCCAGACATTTCTGGGGGGAATGGCCCTAGCCCTCACCCTCCAATCCAACAGGTCCCAGATGTGCTCAATGGGTTGAGATCCGGGCTCTTCGCTGGCCATGGCAGAACACTGACATTCCTGTCTTGCAGGAAATCACGCACAGAACAAGCAGTATGGCTGGTGGCATTGTCATGCTGGAGGGTCATGTCAGGATAAGTCTCCCGAGTGGCGCAGTGGTCTAAGGCACTGCATCGCAGTGCTAGCTGTGTCACTAGAGATCCTGGTTCGAATCCAGGCTCTGTCATAGCCGGCCGCGACCGGGAGACCCATGGGGTGGCGCACAATTGGCCCAGCGTTGTCCAGGGTAGGGGAGGGAAAGGCCGGCAGGGATGTAGCTCAGTTGGTAGAGCATGGCGTTTGCAACGCCAGGGTTGTGGGTTCGATTCCCACGGGGGGTATGAAAAAATAATAATGTAAGTCGCTCTGGATAAGAGCGTCTGCTAAATGACTAAAATGTAAATGTAATGAGCCTGCAGAAAGGGTACCACATGAGGGAGGAGGATGTCTTCCCTGTAATGCACAGCGTTGAGATTGCTTGCAATGACAACCAGCTCAGTCCGATGATGCTGTGACACACCGCCCCAGACCATGACGGACCCTCCACTTCCAAATCGATCCCGCTCCAGAGTACAGGCCTCGGTGTAACGCTCATTCCTTCGATGATAAACGCAAATCCGACCATCACCCCTGGTGAGACAAAACCGCGACTCGTCAGTGAAGAGCACTTTTTGCCAGTCCTGTCTGGTCCAGCGACGGTGGGTTTGTGCCCAT
Organism: Coregonus lavaretus; assembly: GCF_964263955.1. Lineage (NCBI taxonomy): Eukaryota > Metazoa > Chordata > Actinopteri > Salmoniformes > Salmonidae > Coregonus > Coregonus lavaretus. Next base: position 17,977,218 of record NC_140023.1, read on the forward strand.
AGGCGACCTTGTTGCCGGTGATGTCTGGTGAGGACCTGCCTTACAACAGGCCTACAAGCCCTCAGTCCAGCCTCTCTCAGCCTATTGCGGACAGTCTGAGCACTGATGGAGGGATTGTGCGTTCCTGGTGTAACTCGGGCAGTTGTTGTTGCCATCCTGTACCTGTCCCGCAGGTGTGATGTTCAGATGTACCAATCCTGTGCAGGTGGTTACACGTGGTCTGCCACTGCGAAGATGATCAGCTGTCCGTCCTGTCTCCCTGTAGCGCTGTCTCACAGTACGGACATTGCAATTTATTGCCCTGGCCACATCTGCAGTCCTCATGCCTCCTTGCAGCATGCCTAAGGCACGTTCACGCAGATGAGCAGGGACCCTGGGCATCTTTCTTTTGGTGTTTTTCAGAGTCAGTAGAAAGGCCTCTTTAGTGTCCTAAGTTTTCATAACTGTGACCTTACTTGCCTACCATCTGTAAGCTGTTAGTGTCTTAATGACCGTTCCACAGGTGCATGTTCATTCATTGTTTATGGTTAATTGAACAAGCATGGGAAACAGTGTTTAAACCCTTTACAATGAAGATCTGTGAAGTTATTTTGATTTTTACGAATTATCTTTGAAAGACATGGTCATGAAAAAGGGACGTTTCTTTTTTTGCTGAGATTAGGACTCGTTTTACTTTGGATATAGATAGTTTTGTACCTGTTTCCTCCAGCATCTTCATAAGGTCCTTTGCTGTTGTTCTGGGATTGATTTGCACTTTTTGCACCAAAGTATGTTAATCTCTAGGAGACAGAACGCGTCTCCTTCCTGAGCGGTATGACGGCTGCGTGGTCCCATGGTGTTTATACTTGCGTACTATTGTTTGTACAGATGAACGTGGTACCTTCAGGCGTTTGGAAATTGCTCCCAAGGATGAACCAGACTTGTGGAGGTCTACAATTGTTTTTCTGAGGTCTTGGCTGATTTCTTTAGATTTTCCCATGATGTCAAGCAAAGAGGCACTGAGTTTGAAGGTAGGCCTTGAAATACATCCACAGGTACACCTCAAATTGACTCAAATGATGTCAATTAGCATATCAGAAGATTCTAAAGCCATGACATCATTTTCAGGAATTGTCCAAGCTGTTTAAAGGCACAGTCAACTTAGTGTATGTAAACTTCTGACCCACTGGAATTGTGATACAGTGAATTATAAGTGAAATAATCTGTCTGTAAACAATTGTTGGAAAAATGACTTGTGTCATGCACAAAGTAGATGTCCTAACCGACTTGCCAAAACTATAGTTTGTTAACAAGAAATTTGTGGAGTGGTTGAAAAACGAGTTTTAATGACCTAAGTGTATGTAAACTTCCGGCTTCAACTGTACATACACACACACACCTATATATAAATACATATGCATACATATATATATACACATATGCTTTTTAAAAATATATTTCCCTTTATTACTTTCCAACCCCACCACCCCTTCCCTAATTGGAGTAAACTAGTGAACAACAACGCTTAGGCCTCTACTTCCAGCTTATACATACTATATACATTTTATGGACACAGTCAATTTTACAATAATTCTATTTTGTTTGTTTTTACTCCTGAACTTCCTCTACCCTCAACCTCTCCGATCATTTTCATGATGTCCATCCGGTTTGCTTCTATATGCCATATCTTTCTAACTGTGCTCTTTCAAAAAAGCTCTCAACCTATAACCTATATACTTATTATGGACACAGTATGCTTTACATTAGTTATCTTGTTGTTATTAGTTGTTGTTATTAGTTGTTTTTAGTCCCATCCTTCAGCTCCATTCAACACCTCCCATCTATCTCTTAACACCATCCATATTGGATATCAGTTACCACTTCACGATGACTTGGCAAAGCAACCCTCCTCAAACAATGCTGCCCCATAACAGCTCTGGTTTCCAGATCAACCAGAGTTCATACTGGGACACAGTCCCACACCTACACAGTCCTACCATCTACACAGTCCTACCATCTACACAGTCCTACCATCTACACAGTCCTACCATCTACACAGTCCTACCATCTACACAGTCCTACCATCTACACAGTCCTACCATCTACACAGTCCTACCATCTACACAGCACTCACTAGTTACAGTTTGTCTGACTGTCATAGTGAGTGCCAGGCCTGGGATAGGGTTGAACATTTTCCCAGTATTTTCCAAATGTTCCATCCCGAGAATAAAATCACTTTTCTCCCGGGTAACCCGGTATTTCCCGCCAAAACTGGAAATGTCATTCAAAAGCATATAAATATGCCTATGTCTGCATTTGATTAGAGCTTTGATCAAAAATTCTGAGCCTGATGACCCCTACATTAAATACATTTTATGAGCCCTACATTAAAAATACATTTAAAAATCCCAAGCCCCAAAAAAGCCCAAATGATTGTGCCGTTATCCAATACATATATGATATATAGGCTACTGCGCATTACGCACAACAGAAAAACAGAAAAGCCCATAGATGTAGCTAGCTATATGCTCTCTTGGGTAAATAAACAGTGGTGTGTATTCATGGGTGCCAAGGGAAGCCAGGCTCCCCCCAAACATTTACCAAGAAATAACAAATAAAATAATTTATCTTTCATCTCTCTGTGTTTCATAATTTTCCTTTGATTCGCAAGAGGCTGAATGCATCTCAGCGAATCCAAGCGAACTAAACAGCACCTCTGTCTCTGTATGTGTAGGCATCTATCTGATGCGGTCTGGTCCAAACGACTATGACATTGTTGCTGCCCATAGCATTGAATGCAAATGCAAGGAAAGCCAGCAAGCATTTGGCCTTCCTTGATTAAAAAAAACTATACAATAATATCCAATCAGCGTTGAGCTAAACTGAATGAGCTCAACTGTGAATGGTCCTGGCGCACCAAAAAATTGTATTTAGGGAAGCCAGTTTGGATTTGGCGTCACTCCTATCAAATCGCATTGAGAGCATACGTCATTGACAGAAACAACTTGAATTGTTGCATCTCGTTGAGTTGTTGTCCTCCAGTGGCTAGCTAGCTAGCTAAAATTGCCCCTTTCCTAAATTAGCTATGGATGAAGATAGGGATTTGGACTTGTGGTTTTACTTAATTCTCTGTATTGGCCAATGATTATAACAGTGATTCTGATCCAACCATTAATTCATATATTGTGCCTCTGGCCTGAGAGGATGGAAGTTCTATATGTAGAAGGCTAACGTTAACTAGCTAGTGTTGCCCATGACAGGAAGTTAGACTAGCAAGCAAGCATTTTAGCCAGATAGCCTAGGACAACAGAAAATAAAAGCATGTACTGTATGACAGTGTGATAGACCGTTTCGTCAACATAAAAGAGAGGAGGGTGGCATTGGCGTTTCTCTACAAGTAGGGCGAGTCAACATATTTTTTCTACTTGCACGAACGTGCACACACATACTCACACAGAGATCAGAACCATGGATAGCCACATTATATTTAGCTTACGTTGATTGGACTAAATTGTTTTTGGTATCTTTTAGTTGTCACTGTATCACAGAGATTGCTCTCCGGTTTTGTGATGAAACAAAGGTGTGGTTGAATTTATCTTGCCACTGTGTCTTCTTATTGTCTCGGCCTTTAGGCCTATATATCACGGTCGCAAGGCATATGAACTAACAGGTTATAGAGCAAGCAACGCAATTATCACAACAAATAGGTTGTAATATGGCTTTTTCTTTCTGGCTTCCCCAGTGATTTTACCCACGCACCGCTACTGTAAATAAATAAAACAAGCTCCTCTATTACTGTACTGTATTGTATTATATAATATTATATGACTGGAATTACGCACCTCGTTCAAACCATGATAAAGCTGCGAGAACGTGCGATTCTGGTGCAGCACATGCGGCCTACAAAGTTACAAGTATAGGCTAGTGAATCTGATTTTAATTTTGAAACATAATAGGGCCTATTTGTATAATTAGTAGGCTGATGCATATATACCTTCCATAATATTTCCCCTAATGTTATTAGCCTACCTCCTCTTTCTCTCTCTATTATTGCTTCATTCCTTCCTAGCTTTCAACAGTTAAATGAAATAAGTTTCGTTGTCCTTATCTTCATCATTCGAATGACATCCTTGAGTACTATAAGTCTAGAATTAGATGCAGAAGGCTTTTACTTCTCTTCAATAAGATTGAATGGTTATGGGTCTGAAAAAATGACTGCTATAGCCTACCGCCATCCCACATTCTCTATGAATAGTCTATCGGTATAAGAAATGCAACAAAAAAATATCCAGCAAGCTATTCTAGTTTAGCTTTTCCTGCATGGGACTCCAAGAGCTAAGGATCGTTTGTTAAGGAGAGAGGCCAGCGGTGCACAGGTGCGTGCGTATTGTGAAAGAGAAAGAGGCTGTAAGTTAGAAGCTTATTATGCATAACCCATCATTAATTAGCTAAATATAAGGCTAATACTGCATTGAATGTATTACCTGAAACAGACAGGCTAGGACATATATATATATATATATATATATATATATATATATATATATATATATATATATATATATATATATATATATATATATATATATATATATACACATACATACATACATACATACATACATACATACACACACACATCTCAATCTTGAACAGGATTATCTATTTTGGATGCAATTTGAATGGAATTGATGGAGAGAGATAAAAACTGCTCACGCATGCTCTAATTTAATGCAACAATATTCGAGTGATAGGCTGTTTTAAAACTCTGCAGCTGCAATTAAAAACAATATATATCTTTAAAATAAATTTAAAAAATGACCCCCTGAAAGCCAGATGGAGATGTGTAAATTAGACGTGCATTCGGTCCTTATATTACAGTAGCATAGGCTATGCTGCAGCAAATGTAGGCCTCCCTGTCACAAGAAAAACATGATGAGATGATAGGTCTACATGCATTTTGAACTGCAATCCATACTGAGATGGGCTGTCAACATGAGCGTTGATGATTGATCATGCAGAGAGAAGACCGCAGAGGCAAGATTAAGACATATAGTTTAACAGTTCCATTTTACGTCATGCTGTTGATATAAATAATTTATTATAATTTACTGGTTTCTCGCAGTTATTTATCCCGGGTAAAGAGAGTGGTTTTGGGCGGTAAATCTCGGTAACTGGGTTCCCGCCATTCAACCCTAGCCTGGGAGAATACTATACCTTGTCCCAGTCCAACTTCTCCACATCCACTAGGATCCTCATCAGCTCAGGGATGGCCAAGGCAGGGTGGGTGTCATTCAGCTGGATGGCCACCTACCAGTGGATGGAGAGAGGAGAGAGTGTGTCAGTCATGGCCATGGTTTAGTGGTTGTACTAAATTGTAAAATGCATAATATTAAAGGTTGTTGTGTATGGGATTTGAGGAACAGCAATAAGGTTGGGTTTTTGAAAGAAACCAATTGACTGCTCACATTGGATATAGTGAAATACAGTACCTTCTCTGGGAAGGTCTCGAAGGAGGTCCTGACGGGGTCTCTGCAGCCAAACTTGGAGGACTTGAAGCGGCGGATGATGTCCTGCAGTGTGGCAGCCACCACAAAATACTCCTGCTTCAGACGTAGCTCCTTGCCCTCGAAGAACTGAACACACACATACACTTTAGAATTATAACACTGAGTCTATTCTCAAAGCAATCACTCAAGGGCAAGTTGGCCCCATGTAGTGAATACCTAGCATCAGTTTAGCGTCAGACAATTTATCAAAGTTTATTGATCGCGTACACAGATTTGCAGATGTTATCGCAGGTGCAGTGAAATGCTTATAAATAAATCGTACATACAATGCATTCGGAAAGTATTCAGACTCCTTCACGTTTTCCAAATTTTGTTACGTTACAGCCTTATTCTAAAATTGATAAAATTGTTTTTTTCCCCCTCATAAATCTACACACAATACCCCATAATGACAAACCAAAAACAGGTTTTTAGACATTTTTGCAAATGTATTAAAAATAAAGAACTGAAATATCACATTTACATAAGACCCTTTACTAAGTACTTTGTTGAAGCACCTTTGGCAGCGATTACAGCCTTGAGTCTTCTTGGGACACCTGAATTTGGGGAGTTTCTCCCATTCTTCTCTGCAGATCCTCTTAAGCTCTGTCAGGTTGGATGGGGAGCGTCGCTGCACAGCTATTTTCAGGTCTCTCCAAAGATGTTCGATCGGTTTCAAGTCTGGGCTCTGGCTGGGCCACTCAAGGAGATTCAGAGACTTGTCAATCCTGCGTTGTCTTGGCTGTGTGCTTAGGGTCGTTGTCCTGTTGGATGGTGAACCTTCGCCCCAGTCCGATGTAATGAGCACTCTGGAGCAGGTTTTCATCATGGATCTCTCTGTACTTTGCTCTGTTCATCTTTCCCTCGATCCTGACTAGTCTCCCCTGTCCCTGCCGCTGAAAAACATCCCCACAGGATGATGCTGCCACCACCATGCTTCACCGTAGGGATGGTATTGGCCCGGTGATGAGCGGTGGCTGGTTTCCTCCAGACGTGACGCTTGGCATTCAGGCCAAAGAGTTCAATCTTGGTTTCATCAGACCAGAGAATCTTGTTTCTCATGGTCTGAGAGTCCTTTAGGTGCCTTTTGGCTAACTCCAAGTGGGCTGTCATGTGCCTTTTACTGAGGAGTGGCTTTCGTCTGGCCACTCTACCATAAAGGCCTGATTGGTGGAGTGCTGCAGAGATGTTTGTCCTTCTACAAGGTTCTCCCATCTCCAGAGGGGGTACTCTGGAGCTCTGTCAGAGTGACCATCGGGTTCTTGGTCACCACCCTGACCAAGGCCCTTCTCCCCCGATTGCTCAGTGTGACCGGGCGGCCAGCTCTAGGAAGAGTCTTGGTGGTTCCAAACGTCTTCCATTTAAGAATGATGGAAGACACTGGGTTCTTGGGGACCTTCAATGCTGCAGAAATGTTTTGGTACCCTTCCCCAGATCTGTGCCTCAACACGATCCTGTCTCGGAGCTCTACGAACAATTCCTTCTACCTCATGGCTTGGTTTTTGCTCTGACATGCACTGTCAACTGTGGGACCTTATACAGACAGATGTGTGCCTTTCCAAATCATGTCCAATCTATTTCATTTACCACAGGTGGACTACAATCAAGTTGTAGAAATATGTCAAGAATGATCAATGGAAACAGGATACACCAGAGCTCAATTTCAAGTCTCATATCAAAAAGTCTGAATACTTAAATAAGGTATTTCTGTTTTGTATTTTTTAGAAATGTGCAAACATTTCTAACAACCTGTTTTCGCTTTGTCATTATGGGGTATTGTGTGTAGATTGATGAGTAAAAAAATAATTTCATAAATTTTAGAATAAGGCTGTAATGTAACAAAATGTGGAAAAAGTGAAAAGGTCTGAATACTTTCCAAATGCAATGTATCACACTCCCATGTCAGATTCAGCAGGAGTATGTATGAATGGCGCAGGTGGATCCAACTTTTACCAAATGCTGCTTTTATTTATTCAGGAACAAACTGGGGCAGGCATAGACCTCTGCTCCATCAATACTAACTATACGACACACATCTACATGCATCTTGAGTAATACCATTCTCAGTACATGTTGAGCAACCTTGCGGTTTCCTCATCCTAACTTGAACAGCTGACGTGCTTCATGTTACACATTGGAGTCTGCAGCACTGAGGAGATTGTGCTGAATGCTGTACTAAGGTTAAGGCACACCACCAGAGCAACACATCCCTGATGACCTTATTAGGTCATGACTGGAGAGAACGCCCCCATGTGGCCTAGTGAATATCTTTCTCACACACACTATTGCTGGTCATTTCCACTTTGAGCACTTGCAGAATGTTCTCTCTACTCCATAAGGGTTACATACAGCGCATTCGGAAAGCATTCACACCCCTTGACTTTTTCCACATTTTGTTACATTACAGCCTTATTCTAAAATGTATTAAATAAAATGTTTTCCTCATCAATCTAAACACAATAACCCATAACGACAAAGCGAAAACAGGTTTTTCTAAATGTTTGCAACTGTATTTAAAATAAAAAACATAAATACCTTATTTACATAAGTATTCAGACCCTTTGCTATGAGACTCGAAATTGAGCTCAGGTGCATCCTGTTTCCATTGATCATCCTTGAGATGTTTCTACAACTTGATTGGAGTCCACCTGTCGTAAATTCAGTTGATTGGACATGATTTGGAAAGGCACACACCTGTCTATATAATGTCCCACAGCTGACAGTGCATGTCAGAGCAAAAACCAAGCCATGAGGTCGAAGGGATTGTCCATAGAGCTCCGAGACAGGATTGTGTCGAGGCAAAGATCTGGGGAAGGGTACCGAAATATTTCTGCAGCATTGAAGGTTCCCAAGAACACAGTGGCCTCCATCATTCTTAAATGGAAGAAGTTTGGAACCACCAAGACTCTTCCTAGAGCTGGCCACCTGGCCAAACTGAGCAATCGGAGGAGAAGGGCCTTGGTCAGGGAGGTGACCAAGAACCCGATGGTCACTCTGACAGAGCTCCAGAGTACCTCCTCTGGAGATGGGAGAACCTTCCAGAAGGACAACCATCTCTGCATCACTCCACCAATCAGGCCTTTATGGTAGAGTGGCCAGACGGAAGCCACTCCTCAGTAAAAGTCACATGACAGCCCACTTGGAGTTAGCCAAAAGGCACCTAAAGGACTCTCAGACCATGAGAAACAAGATTCTCTGGTCTGATGAAACCAAGAAACAAAGTCTCTGAATATCGTTGAGTGGCCCAGCCAGAGCCCAGACTTGAAACCGATCGAACATCTCTGGAGAGACCTGAAAATAGCTGTGCAGCGACGCTCCCCATCCAACCTGACAGAGCTTGAGAGGGTCTGCAGAGAAAAATGGAGAAACTCCCCAAATACAGGTGTGTCAAGCTTGTAGCATCATACCCAAGACGAATCAAGGCTGTAGTCACTGCCAAAAGGTACTGAGTAAAGGGTCTGAATACTTATGCAAATGTGATTTTTCAGTATTGTTTTGGCAAACATTTATAGAAACCAGATTTTGCGTAGTCATTATGGGGTATTGTGTAGATTGATTCGAAGGAAAATAACAATTTAATCAATTTTAGCATACGGCTGTAACGTAACAAAATGTGGAAAAGGTCAAGTGGTCTGAACACTTTCCGAATGCACTGTAGATACTCACATTGTCGTTGGGATAGAGGACTCGTGAGATGTTCTCAGCCAGGTTGCGGTCCAACACAGCTTCAATGTAGTCACCAACATTGACTGCACGAGAGAGAGGGGAACATTTCGATTATACAGTATTTTGATTATACATCAGCAATCTGTCGAGGACGAGGATGATCTCTTCTACACAGGCTTTAGGTAGCTTGATTGTTGTGGGTATTGCTGTGGCTGAGTAGTATAGGTACACATTATAAACAGTATCCAGGATGTAAACCACACTTTGAAACTGACCCTAAAGCAATTGAGTAGTGGTTGAATTTTTTTTTAATCTGATGCTTAATTCAGACTGACATCTAAGTGGTCACTAGAGAGGCGACTTACGTTTGTCCCTTGCTGTAACCACTCATCGATTACATGAACCCAGTGACCCTGTTGTTTCTCATGGCTTCACATGCTTGCATGGTAAACATTAAATCAACCAAACCTGCCTCTCAGGCTCATCTAAATACAGCTTGGAAGACCACACACCTCAGTAGGAGAATGGCACCCCGTCTTAGTATTATGTAATGTCACAGCATTTGAAATGGGATCCAGTGTTGAATTTATTTAGTCTGAGCGTGGCCAACTTCATTACGTATTTTCTGCACAACAGTAGAGAGTTCCTGGAAATCGTCAGCATAGAAAGCGTCCTAAGCTCCATGTCCTAAGAGGGTTGTATCCATGGGTAACGTTGGCAGGCTGCCCTCTCCCCTCCCCACCAATGGGGCAATGGCATTGTGTTGGTACAGGGGACAACACTTTGTATTCCAAACAGCTACTTTTTCTAAGGTGAACCAACTCCCCCATTGCCACTCTTTGCATAAATACCCATTAATTTTGGCCTGACTGGACTTGACCTCAGCTCATTTTAGTGTAATTTCCCTGGCTCTCTGTCCACTTGCCATATAGGAGGAGAAACCAAGCGGCCAGAACAAGAGAAGAACTACAACTGGTTGAAGAATAAGGCCCAAACAGCTAACTCTTGCAGGCCAGATGGCTTTGTAAGTAATAACAAATATTATACAAAGACAAATCTGGATGTATTTTCCGTAAATAGATCCTTAGAAACTCAAAAAATGTCTATCTGTGCAAAACTGTACTCACTGTTCAAGGCTGGGCTGAGGGTTTGTGGGAGCTTGAGGGGCGTAGGAGAGGTCAAGGTCTACATACCACAGTTCTCTAGAGATGAATTAGCTCCCATAGACAGCAATATAACTGCCATTATCAATTGTGACTAGTGTGTTCTTAAAACAGGCCTAGCAGGGTGTCTTTTAGGCACCGGAGTGTATCAGCTACAGTTGGATTATAGTTTCTGAGTAGTGTTACCACCCTCTATTGACAACTAAAACAGGCTATATATATATATATATATATATATATATATATATATATATATATATATATATCTTAACAGCTAAACAGATCTATGATAAAAATGGGCATGGAGACGTACATTCCTGCAGGTTGAAGTCAATGGGTGCCTTAGCAGACCACAGCCTCATGGTGTTAACTGTGTTGTTCTTGAATCCAGGCACAGGAGTGTCATAAGGCATGGCCAGGACAACCTAGGGAACAAAAAATAAAGTATTAGGAGAAAGGAGATGGGAAGCAGAGAATTAGAAGAGAAATGCTGATCGATTCAAATGCTTGTCTGTGAACACATGGTGTATGTGTTCTTGCTTGTGCGTGCATGTGTACGTGTCTGGTGAACAGACTCACCTGGGTGTCCACCCACTTTACTCCTTCTGCTGTGTGTTCCACTCGGCCATAGAAATGCACAGGGAGCATGTACTCTGGACGAGCCTTCTCCCACGGGTTCCCATACCGCAGCCAATCATCAGCCTCCTCCACCTGAGAAGGAAAAAATCTGTATGGACGCATTATTACAATAACCTCTAAATGTGACCAAGAATGCCATGCTCCATTACCTGCCAGCCATTGGAGATCTTCTGGTTAAAGATGCCAAACTCATAGCGGATGCCATAGCCATAGGCTGCCAGGCCTAGAGAGGCCATGGAGTCCAGGAAACAAGCTGAAATGGAGGAATGTGTGAAGGTCAATTTCTTATGGTATGCTCTAATTACATTTGTCTGCATTGGGTGGATGTTTGAGTTTACACAGATCATGTTAGAATGTCTGAGTGTCACAAGGCATTTGTGACAAAGAGTGTTTGATGCCTTACCTGCAAGGCGGCCCAGTCCCCCGTTCCCCAACCCAGCATCCTCCTCTATCTCCTCCAGCTCCTCTATGTCCAAGCCCAGCTGGTCAACAGAGAGAACTCATTAGAAACATCTCCTATACAGCCCCAAGCATACATCAGCATCAGGTGCAAATAGAGTTTGACATGAACTTGAGTAACCCTTGTCTGTATTGTAGAAACTAAAAGCACAAGGAGTCCTAATATAAGCCTACTATTTTAAGGTTTGAATTTAAGCAATACAGACACAGCAGTGTGTGAGAGGGAGCGTGTGTTTTATCTTTTTAATCATACACTTGTAACATGATGTTCCTGGTAGATTGTGTTCTGGTGAAGAACAATGAGGAAATAAAACAAATATAGGTCTGCATTTCTCTACGTTTTCTCTGCTGAGTGAGAACGGACTGCTGTTGACTCTCTCAATCTAGGCCTACTCGTCTACGCAACGTGGCCAACAGACCTCACTCATGCAGGCTGTGATGATGCCTTCTCTTTCATACTGCGATTTTATCTTAACTTAGTGCAAAGAAAAGGGTGCACTGTCCAATTCTGAACAAGAAGATTGTTAAAAGCTACAGATACTGTACCTTCGGTCTAAATCCCATGTTGCTTTTGAGGAGACCATATAGGCTAGTTCTAGAGATAAGAGGCTGCTGAAGATCATTAGTGGAAATGATAAGATATTAGACTGAGAAACTATATTTACATTTTACATTTACATTTATGTCATTTAGCAGACGCTCTTATCCAGAGCGACTTACAAATTGGTGCATTCACTTTATAGCCAGTGGGATAACCACTTCACAATATGTTTTTTTATTATTATTTTTTTTTGGGGGGGGGGGGGGGGGTAGAAGGATTACTTTATCCTATCCCAGGTATTCCTTAAAGAGGTGGGGTTTCAAGTGTCTCCGGAAGGTGGTGAGTGACTCCGATGTCCTGCCGTCGTGAGGGAGCTTGTTCCACCATTGGGGTGCCAGAGCAGCGAACAGTTTTGACTGGGCTGAGCGGGAACTGTGCTTCCACAGAGGTAGGGGGACCAGCAGGCCAGAGGTGGATGAACGCAATGCCCTCATTTGGGTGTAGGGACTGATCAGAGACTGAAGGTACGGAGGTGCCGTTCCCCTCACAGCTCCGTAGGCAAGCACCATGGTCTTGTAGCAGATGCGAGCTTCAACTGGAAGCCAGTGGAGTGTGCGGAGGAGTGGGGTGACGTGAGAATGCATGGTAGCATGGTGCATGGTAGCCTCTGCCTCAGTATCTGTGAGTTAGAGCTGTCAACAATGAGTATGACGGCTCTCCTCTCTATCGCCCAAGAGGCTCCGATTCAAACTCCCATTAGACAGCTCTGCGAGCGTTATAATGTCAAAATGTTAGTTACTCACCAAATATGGAGTTTTGCTGAGCAACTATATTAATTTACTCCCGTTACGGCCGGTATGTACTTCCAAAAAAGGTCTAAATAAAAATGTACAAGCAAAAGAAAAAAATCCTCTTCGGCACTTCCAATGTATTGAGCTGTTGTAGACTTCCGAGCTGTGTGTGGCAGTAATGAGTGATTTACATTGGAAGTGCCGAATGGGCATTTTTTTGGTTGCTTGTACATTTACATTTTAGTCATTTAGTTGCTTGTACATTTCTATTTAGACCTATTTTGGAAGTACATACTGGCCATAACAGGGGTAAATGAAGATAGTTGCTCAGCAAAAATCCATATTTGGTGAATAACTAACACATTTCTGACATTATAACGCTTGCAGAGCTGTGTAATGGGAGTTTGAATCGGCGCTTCCAAGGCTTTAGAGAAGAGACAGGTCATACTCATCGTTGACATCTCTAACGTTCAGATACTGGGGCAGGTAGCCTCCTGTAAACAGTCTGCCTGTACTGATAGTCTCCAAAACATCACTAGCAAGGGCACCTTCATCATGAGAAATAAGGTTACAGCTACTAGCATTAAAGACATGCTCCGGAACTTTGGCGACTACTAAGTATTTTTGAAACCTCCCACTTTGGGCTGGATGTGTCAATGTGTAGTTCATACATGCATAATATATGAGCAGAATTACTGTCTTACTTCAAATTTAAATAGCCACGAAATCCCTAGTTGAAAAGCAACAGTTTTTCTGGAAGTAGTGCTGCATCATTTCCCCCAAATGTCCCCCCACGTAGGCCAGCCCTCTAGCAGTTCGAGTTCTAGCCAATGAGCTTCAGCCCCTCGACATTTGAGTGACAGCTAGCAAAATGCACACACAGCAGAGCAAGAGCGCGCATTGATGTGGTGCACATATCTGCACGTGACGTAGTACACCATTTTCAGGGAACACTTTTCGGCTCTAGAGCACTACTTTGAGAACTACTGGCTAAAAAGTATTTAAAAAATACAGGAGAATCTCTTTAAATCCCCATTGAAAGCTAACACAAAGGGAGACCTTATAAAAACATGTATTGGATGAATGGTAATATGGCCCCCCCTCCCAGTCAGAACAGAGTGAGCTTCAGTGCTGGAGCTGGACTGTGACACTGGTGATGAAAGCATTGTACCTGGGAGAGACACTAATAAGCCCACCACACAAACCAAGCAGACAAAGTCAGGTCTGATTCTGGACTAGGGCTGGATACGTGGGGAGTTTGAGGCCCACATCTTCATCCTGATTGTATGGCAGGAGGTACAGGTTTAAAAAATGACACTGGTGTATTGTTTTACCTGGTAGATGGCTTCATCGCAGGCATTCTGCAGGCCCAGGTTGATCATGGTGTTCTGAAGGGTCCGGCCCATGTAAAACTCCAATGATAGATAGTGGATCCTCTGAAGATGACATAGATGGGTTTCAGAATTTCAGAGATATATAGACAGCCAAGGAAACTGTTTGGAAAAAAATATACTGTAGGCACAATGACACTGAAACAAAACTGTAGCAAAACTGATTTGTGACCTGTCATTCAGTGGTGCTACTCAACTTGAGATCATTGGAAGCTGAAGAATCTGTGCTAAAGACTTGAGCAAAGTTGGGTTAACATGACATCATAAATCACCAGCACACAGTACTGCAGACACTCTGCTCAGCACTCTGTCACTTGTAACCTAATGCATCTCACAATATTTACCGCTCCGACTATTCCCCCTCAGTCCTTCACCACCACCCTCACCACCCCGCAGAGAAGAAGAAATACCATCAGGTCATTGGCACTGTTCAGAATCAGAACCACTGCAAAGTTATGCCAAGGCATGTGTCAGCTTGATGTTGCCAGAGCAGGAGGAAGACGAAGAGAAAAAAGTCATTAACTCTGATTAAGGACCGTTTAGTTTAGTTCCACACAATGAATGGAATGAGGATATACTGTATGCAAGAATTTAGCTCTGAACGTTAAGAGATTGAAAAGCCAACAGGTATTTTCTGTTACTCATTCAAAGCCATCACCCTGCCCTTAAGGTCTGGAATTGGTCATTGTCTCACGTCACGTGCATTGGTAGAATCCTTTGGTAGAGCGGACATTACATTATGCTGCTGGGATCTTTAGGTTTGGCTGGAGCCCAGTGCTTTGTCCCCACTGCAGCTGCTCTTTTACTGATTGAGCAATCAATGCAGTGCACTCTGAATTCAGATCATTCCCTTTCCAAGTAAAAATGAATACTGCTGCAGACCATGTTTAGCCTGTTGAAAAGTGAATGTAGAGAATAATTTTCTGGCCCATTACTCTGTGATGCCTGTTACACAATATCTGGCAGGTTTCCAGCATGTTCATGCACAGACATGTGTAAAATGGGTATGACCACAATAAAACATGGACAACCTCTAGCTACATTTATAAAAATATTCATAAACAACTAAACTGAAAAAAGAAGACAAACCAAATGCTGTCTGGCCCATGGCTCTTTCACTATTGCCAGACAAAATTTAGATACTGATTTAAAAAAAACACTTCCTCTGTAGTCTTGTTTTAATGATCCAGGATACTGTACAGAATATTGGAGTACGTAGGCTATTGGTATCCCATTCAAATAGACGGTAAATGTTTTTAAACATTATACAGTCTATTCACAAAGCTGTCTGCTGCCTGAGGGGATCAAATCAAATGTGATGTCACATGCTTCGCAAACAACAGGTGTAGACTAACAGTGAAATGCTTACTTACTTCCCAACAATGCAGAGAGAAAAAAAGTGAAATAATAGAAAAACAATAACATGAGGAATAAATACACAATGAGTAAAGATAACTAGGCTATATTTCACCGACGCTCCAATGCTCTGTCTAAACGCAAATATGCCTCGCACGTGATACAGTTTCTGCAACATTTGGAATTTAACTTTCTTATAAGCAATAAATAATTGTTCAAATACAAAATATACACTTTTACTGTACGCTGTTTAGGAAAGTTGCACCCGGCTGTATTTTGAGAAACACAGGACATGTGGAATGGAATGGTCCAATGGAAATGCCAGCGCAATGTGTTGCTTCGCACAGTAAGTGTATATTTTGTATTTGAAATATTATTTATCGCTATGAAAGTTAGGTTCCCAAAACCGTATCGCAAGTGAGGCGTATTTGCGTTTAGACAGAGCATCGGGATTGTACTTCACAAGGGAGCCGGCTGTTATCAGTACCATCAGCTGAGAACCCAAGGGGGACCGGCTGTGAACTGGGTATACCCCACTTTGGTTCTTGAGACCTATGCTATTGGTAGCCTAATGCCCGAAAGTAGATAGTCACTGGTGTTAAATTACCACTCAGCCTGGTCTCATAGACTAGACGTAACATAGTAAATGTAAATCCGGGACACTCAAATTAGTAGGATTTGTTACGTTTGATATGGTTACATAAAACAGATGGTTACTTAAGTCAAAAACGAAATTAGGGTGGTTGGTCGGGGTGGATGGCTGCGAGTTCGAATCTCATCATGGATAACTTGAGCATTTTAGTCACTTTTCAACCACTTACTACTTTTTAGCTACTTTGCAACTACTTAGCATGTTAGCTAACCTTCCCCTTTAACCTAACTCCTAAACGTAACCTTAACCAGCTAGCTAATGTTAGCCACCATGCTAGAATTCGTAGCATATATTTTTCACAAATTTGTAACATATAATACGATTTGTAATTCGTAACATATACGAAATGGGAGATGGACATCCACAAATTAATACATACAATACGAAAAGTAACCTACACTAAATGGAGTGTCTCGGATTTACGTACAGAATAATACGAAATGCTCTGACACCAGGTTGCATCCACCACTAGGAAGCGGAAACAATTTGAACAAATGACAATTCTTTTTCATTCAGTCTATGGAAACATCTGTCATTTCGGTAAATTGGGTATCCTCTTCTACAGATACAGGCTATCTGGGAATAATCAAATAGAAACTTGCATGGAGAGCAGGCCAAGTCTACAAATAATCACCGATTTCAAATTGGACACATTGCATGTGCAACAAAGTAACAAGGAATCCTAATCCCATACATTTCCTGTATAATTTCAGGGAGATGCTTTCCCCTTTACCTTTGGATCTTTCTCATAATAATATTGCTGAGTGCGGATCCATCTCCCAACGAGGTGGTCCCTGACTGTGTGAGCCAGGGCGAAGTAGTAATCCCGAGGGGTGGCTACATTGCGATCTTTGACTAGAGTGAAGTGAAGATGCCTGTTGAAACTTTTCTTGATTTCTATGACATCGCCCAACCCTGCAATGCCACGCACGCTGATCTGTTTTCTCTTTTCATGGTCACTCAGTGGACTGCTCATAGCTTCAAATAAACGCTATCCGAATTTGTGCAAGATTTGAATTGATTAGAAGTTGAGTTCAGAAGATCCACGCCTGATAGACCTTGGTGGCATACAGTTGATTCCTGGAAGACAAGAGACATCCTCGAGACACACCCCTTAATTCTATCAGTTTGTATTGATGGGAGGGGAGTGTATTCGCACTTGTCTCTTATTGGTCAATCTGTGCGAAAAAATAATATATCTTGACGTCAGCTCTAGATCAAGTGTCGCGTCGATGGCTACGTCGTAATATTCTGTAATAGTATAATCACAGACAGAAGGGGAAAATTATAAATAATATTTGATATAATCTAGCTACTTACACTTGTTATGATCGTCATTTTATAGCTCAATGGTTATGGTACTGATTTATGGTATGTCGGGGCCATTTAGCTATAAAGTCGGGACCGATGGTCTGTTCACGTTTCGTTGTGGCTAGATCGAGTTTTACAGCGCCATCTAATGGTCACGTCGGGGACAATAGTTGTTGACGATTAGCTTTGTAGCTACACCTAACCACAGCGTTTCTAGACTTGTCTTGGGCCTGAACCTTTTCCCATTGGCAACGCGTCCATAAGGGTAGGGGAAGCTAAATGTTTTCCCGAAAGGAAATTAAATTAAATTGCCAAAATAATATAGCCTAATTAGCCTACTCCTGTCTATACAGAAATACATCAAATAATTATAAATAGGCTAGCCTACTAAAGCATGATTTGGCCACAGAGGATCATTAGCTTCTTTGAAAGAAAAATGGTGGATTGTTTTAAATTGCATTTCCTACAGTTGTAAAGAAAGGCAGCGCGCACTGCAAATACCAAATAGATGATTGTTGAGTTGCGACTGTCAGTGAAAAGTAGAGGGCCAGCCAGGCATATCGAAAATGTATATTGCTGTAAAGAGAAGACAATGAAACGACTCTAATATGTCTTTTAGTTGTACTTTTTTTTTTTACTTAATTGAGCGAACAACAGAATAGTCTATTGGCACCAGCAGGAGAGCATCCGCACATGCAATTCTACTACACTTTATATGACTGGAGATATTAACAGAATATTTTTTAATACGACTAATTACTGGGTAGACTACTCTGCTGACACTGACAAACAGATCAATAAAAACGACATTGTCCATAGGCCTATGAGAAGGAGAGAAACAAATAGATTATGACATCCATCTAAATGGGAGGAGGAAATTATTGTCCAAAAACAAACTTTTATGTGGCACTGACCCAACAATGATAAAGAGTGAATAGTCTCCTCCCATGAATAGACAATTTCCTCCTCCCATGAAAAATGTATGCACTCACTAACTATAAGTCGCTCTGGATAAGAGCGTCTGCTAAATGACTAAAATGTAATGTAAATGTTTTTGAACAATAATTTCCTCCTCCCATTTAAATGGATGTCATAATCTATTTGTTTCTCTCCTTGTCATAGGCCTATGGACAATGTCGTTTTTATTGATCTGTTTGTCAGTGTCAGCAGAGTAGTCTACCCAGTAATTAGTCGTATTCAAAAATATTCTGTTAATGTCTCCAGTCATATAAAGTGTAGTAGAATTGCATGAAATATGTTAATAAAAGGCAAACATTTTCCCAAAGAAGAAACATATCTGGGATAGCCTAGGCCTATTCTACACTATACACCAGGGTTCTCCAACTGGCGGCCGCGTTCCGAATTTGGCTCGCGGGTGATTTTATTTAGCACCCCAAGTTTTCAGAGCAAAAAAAAAATATATATAAACTCTGTAAAAAAAGAAACGTCCTCTCACTGTCAACTGCGTTTATTTTCAGCAAACTTAACATGTGTAAATATTTGTATGAACATAACAATATTCAATAACTGAGACATAAACTGAACAAGTTCCACAGACATGTGACTAACAGAAATTGAATAATGTATCCTTGAACAAAGGGGGGGTCAAAATCAAATCAAAAGTAACAGTCAGTATCTGGTGTGGCCACCAGCTGCATTAAGTACTGTAGTGCATCTCCTCCTCATGGACTGCACCAGATTTGCCCGTTCTTGCTGTGAGATGTTACCCCACTCTTCCACCAAGGCACCTGCAAGTTCCCAGACATTTCTGGGGGGAATGGCCCTAGCCCTCACCCTCCGATCCAACAGGTGCCAGACGTGCTCAATGGGATTGAGATCCAGGCTCTTCGCTGGCCATGGCAGAACACTGACATTCCTGTCTTGCAGGAAATCACGCACAGAACGAGCAGTATGGCTGGTGGCATTGTCATGCTGGAGGGTCATGTCAGGATGAGCCTGCAGGAAGGGTACCACATGAGGGAGGAGGATGTCTTCCCTGTAACGCACAGCGTTGAGACAACAAGCTCAGTCCGATGATGCTGTGACACACCGCCCCAGACAATGACAGACCCTCCACCTCCAAATCGATCCCGCTTCAGAGTACAGGCCTCGGTATAACGCTCATTCCTTCGACGATAAACGCGAATCCGACCATCACCCCTGGTGAGACAAAACCGCAACTCGTCAGTGAAAAGCACTTTTTGCCAGTCCTGTCTGGTCCAGCGACAGTGGGTTTGTGCCCGTAGGTGACGTTGTTGCCGGGGATGTCTGGTGAGGACCTGCCTTACAACAGGCCTACAAGCCCTCAGTACAGCCTCAGCCTATTGCGGACAGTCTGAGCACTGATGGAGGGATTGTGTGTGTTCGGATGTACCGTTACTGTGCAGGTGTTGTTACACGTGGTCTGCCACTTCGAGGACGATCAGCTGTCTGTCCTGTCTCCCTGTAGCGCTGTCTTAGGCGTCTCACAGTACGGACATTGCAATTTATTTCCCTGGCCACATCTGCAGTCCTCATGCCTCCTTGCAGCATGCCTAAGGCACGTTCCCGCAGATGAGCAGGGACCCTGGGCATCTTTCTTTTGGTGTTTTTCAGAGTCAGTAGAAAGGCCTCTTTAGTGTCCTAAGTTTTCATAACTGTGACCTTAATTGCCTACCGTCTGTAAGCTGTTAGTGTCTTAACCACCGTTCCACAGGTGCATGTTCATAAATAGTTTATGGTTCATTGAACAAGCATGGGAAACAGTGTTTAAACCCTTTACAATGAAGATCTGTGAAATTATTTGGATTTATATGAATTATCTTTGAAAGACAGGGTCCTGAAAAAGGGATGTTACTTTTTTTGCTTCGTTTATATTGAAAGTCATGACTTGTATTTATATATTTTAATAGTTGGACATTAGACTGTAAAAAGACTGTAAAAACACCAGCTCCAAGTGATTTTAATTTTGGAAATTTGTTACAAAGTATTCCCACTCATAATAGAGAGATATACAGTATGTGATCTTATACAAATGTAGGCAAGGTTTGAAATGATTCTGTTTTAGTTCAATATTATATCTGTTTGGGCTTTTTGCTGTCAATTTGCAGTTCACAAATTATTTGTAATTATGTTCCGGCCCCCTGACCATCAGCTCAAGAAAAAAATCGGTGCTTGGCTGAATCTAGTTGATGCACTCAGCCATGCATTGAACGGTCTGTTTGCGAATAGTGATTGAGTTATATTATTAGCCTAAATTATGACTATCCAATCTACTTAAAACATTACCAATAGTAGGTTTTCTTACATAAGTCTGCAAATGTGATGATGCATGGAATGCTTTATTATAAAGGCGCATTTTTATGGTCAAAATGAGCTTCCCCAAACTTGAAACTCATGCCATTTCCTAACCTTAACCTCATTCTCCTAACCTGCTACGTTATTTCACCTAACCTACTGTGTAAACAGACCATCAGTCCCCACATACCAATCAGTAACCTATCATCACACTCATTTAACTATCTACAGGTGCTGTTTTACTACGCAAATTCGCGCACTTTTATAGCACGTGGTAACAATTAGTAAAGGCCAGTGTGACCATTGTCTCAGGTAAGGACGTTAAATGCAATAGTGTAAGTTATTTCAACATGTTTAGACATAGATCTATTGAAATATTAACTGCAAGCTGTAGGTAGAGCCTATGGCTCACACACACCTAGAGCTAATGTTATTAGGGTGAGTTAGCATAGATAGTCTAGTAGTTAAACAACGAGGCTATCATTGCACAGCTGTCTCTTGCAGAAATGTCGACCACTTCTCAGAAGCACAGGGACTTCGTTGCTGAACCCATGGGCGATAAACCGGTGACTGCACTGTCGGGAATTGGCGAAGTCTTGGGAAAGAAACTGGAGGAGCAAGGTTTTGACAAAGTGAGTAAATTCGTTTTTTTTAAACCAACATACTGTGGATGACTAAGCTCTCTTTGATTAGTTTTTTGATGACACAGCGCTTCACATGCTATGGATTCTATACTTTTTTTTTTTTCTGCACCTCTTAGAATATTAGATCAAAAGTATTGTGGAGCTCCTGCACCTTAAGTTGTCAAGGTGTTGGGGCAAATGGGCACTATTGTGAAAGTTTTTTAGGGGGGCAATCCTACATGCACATTTTTGTTCTAACCCTGCAGCACCAACATGCCTAATTCAACTAATCAAACCCCTGATTTGCTGAATCATGTGTTTGTGCTGGGCAAGAACAAAAGTGCACCACAGTGGGTCCCCAAGACCAGGCTTGTTTTGATTTTCACCATGGACAGTAACCCCACAGTACTGACCTGCACTTAGAGCAGGCCCACTGCAACAAAGTAATATTTAGGATAACTGCTGCATCTCCTTCTTAGGCCTTTGCGGTTCTGGGTCAGTACCTGCTGCTGCGGAAGGATGGGGAGCTGTTCACTGAGTGGCTGAAGGACACCAGCGGCGCCAACAGCAGGAATGCCGCATCCTGCTCCCAGTGCCTGAGAGAGTGGTGTGATTCATTCCTATGAGACTGGGGATATGAGTCTCCCTAATTTCATGTTTAAAGATATGCAAATGTTAATCTGTTTTATAGTGGAAATGTCAGTGGTGTAGGCAATGGCTTGGTTTGTCAGAGCAGAATATGCTAATAAAGGTGCTGAATCTAAATTGTTTCAATATGTTTTATTCAAAATACATTCCTTCAGTACCCCAGTTGATTCTGAATTGTATAAAATTGTACACAGAAAATGACATTTTAGCACAATGTTATATTCAAATACCAACTATGTAACTGGTCATGCTCCTTCAAACTACACCAGTAGAATGTGCTTTTGTTACACAAAACATTCCTTAAGTATAAAACAATCACACCAGCTAAAAGAAAGTCAAACATCCAAAAGGCGACTGGTAAACTCAAATTCCGAAAACTTGGCATTGAGGAAAAACAAGTACAATCACTGAGGACATTTTCCCAGAGCGTCCTTTACAGCACAGAATCACTGGCATGTCATGGCAGCAGTAAGTGAGGAGAGACTGGCAGCTCACTGACTGTGGAGGGACTTCATGTAGTGGAAAGTAGCCCCCAGAGCCCAGCTAGTCTCCACTTCATCAATCTTCCTCGCCAGCTGAAAGCACACAATCACTTCTTTGGCCATCTGATGCAGACCCATGGAAATGCACAGTCTCAGTGAAACACTCGATTGATTGATTAATTACATTTGGTTCTCACCTTAAATACTTTTTCTTTGGGAAAACCAAGCTCTTGCACCAGCTTAGAGATGTAGATTAGATCCAGACAAAGGAACGGATTCTCTCCTGGAGTAACCATCATTCCGTTGCACACTGGAAGAAATAAATGCTTCTGGTGATTTCTTGCAAGTATTCACTAAATTCCAATAAAATGTTGATTAAATGTGTGAAAGCAATGAGTCAAGTGTTGATTAAAATGCATGAGTCATGTTTGTGTTCAGTAGCAGCGAACCACATACAGTACACAACTGCAGCATGAGGGCGCTGTCTTACCACTCTTGGCAGCATCAATGTAATCGCTGACTTTTATAGTCCCTCCCATTTTCTCATCTGAGTGAAAGGGGAGATTAGAACTACATTGAATTACTATATTAAGATATCATTAAACTAAGCAGCATATTCATTTACACCAACTGGTGGCAAAAGGCAGGTAGGGTTCCTACCAATAGCTCCCATATCCACAGCTCTGTCATAGTAGTATGAAAAGGCATAGAATTCCATATCTTTGGCTTCCTCTGCCTTCTTCACCTTCCCATACAGCATCTTCTCCACTTTCCTAAGGCAGGAGTCATAAATGGGCTCTCCTGAAACAGAAACAAAACTGTTTATACACAAAAAAAAAAATATCAGGTCAGGCACTGTCTATAGAAGGCAATTAATTGTTCATTAAAAAGGTGCGATATGCAGAAATCAATCCGCCTTTTCCTGGTTGCTAAAATTCTAATAGTTCGCCTAATTTCAGTTTATGTGACAAAACAAGCAATTGTGTAGTGTATAGAAAATCATTGTACCAACTAAACCGCCCTGACATATTTTCAATATGAACCAAAAATATTGTATTTACAGCTGGTGGAAAAATACAGAAAGTCAAAGACGCAAAAACTAAACGTAAGAACGGGAAGCATAGAAATATCGCACATAGAACAGATCAGCCCTTCTTAGACTTGCTTTAAATGAGAATGACAGATCTATAACTCACATTTCTATGTGAATTTGACAATTGGTACTTAGCATTAGTAATATTCTTGTTAAATTAGTTATAAATCCCTTTTTACTGTACCTGCCTTCTGGCCCTTCACAGTATACAGAACTTCTGCATGTTCCCATTGGCCAGAGTAGTCCGGGGCCAAGCAGGGGCTTACTAGCTCTGTGCTGCTGCCCTCTACTGTTGAAAATAGAACAGAGAACGCACTTAGAATTTGGACCTGACCAACAAACTGTAGCTCATGTTTTGGTACACAGGTGGGATATAGATATCTATATAGATATATGAAAGCTATGGCTGGAGAAGGCTACTTTTATTTTTATTTTTAGAGCTCTTATAAAAATTCAACAATTAACTAATGTGGTGTTGCCGTTTGGCCACAAATGTCCAATATAAGTCATATGCTGTAAGGTGGAACAGCATCTGAAATTGCTGTGCTCCAACGTAGGTTTTATGGCTATTGGCCAACATCTGGTGGCACACTAAAAATGCATTGAGGGAACATTGAGAATAAATAGATTATACAACAAACAAATGTATCAACAAAGAAATCTGATTAAAATTCAAATGTAAAAAATGCAAATCCCCATGGAGAACTGCATCCGGGGCATTCGACTGATGGCAGTTCTTAAAGCCAGGCATCAACTAAATCACAGCAACAGCTGGCATGCAAGGAATTAATCTTGGTCCATGTTATTAAAAGATTAGATAATGGCTTATTTATCAGGACGGGGAGGGTCTTTAAAGGCAACGATGAAAGCAAATTGAAAAACCACATACAAGGCTGTCCCTCGATTCCTCCCAAGACAGCTAGTCTTGCCGACATCAAGCCTAGACCAAGGTAGCTGTGCAAGACAGAAAGCAGAATCAGTGTGTGACAAACAGAAATAAGAGTGAGAGGTGTGTGTCAAGGGTGTATAGTCAGTTTGAACAATGAGTGTGCACTTTGCAACATGCAACTAAACTTAGCAGGGTCATACACTCTAACCTGAGGACAGAAAGAATACTGCCGTTTCAATGCACCTCTCTGAACAACAGCGCAGAAGGTTGAATTTCAGGAAAGCCAAATACTAATAAAATGTCCCACCAAAGCTGTTTTAGCACTTAGCCTTAGTATAAGATATCATTAAGCCAAACATGTAAGAGTGTATTTGAGCGCATATACTGCAATATATGTTTGTTGTGCAGGGCCAGATCCAGTGGTGCGCCGCTGGCTGTAAAAGTCTCTATGAAATTCAGAGGCTGAGCTAAGACCTTCAAAAGTCATTCAGTTATAAAACAGTTTTGCTTCGAGTTAAAACTTTGCTTTGAATGGGAAGTCATGGTTTACAATCTAAGAATGTCGCAATCTAGTTAGTTCAAAACTGATTTTAGAGGGCAAAACAGTAACTCTTGCAGTTATGCAAGCACACCACCTGTGCCATTAAGGTTCAGACCTTTTGACAGAGTCCGCATTACAGGTTACAATAGCACTGCCAATGACAGGCTTTGCACGTGGAAATGTTATATAATGCACCTTTAAACCGAAAAATGAAAGGAAATTCACGAGCACCACAAGGCCTTCTTCACCAATGTTTTCCAGCACACAGCTTTGATCTACTACAGTAGCTATGTTGGTCTACTGTACTTCAAACAATGAGTATGCAGGTTGCGTAGGATTAAAACTTTCTCAAACAGCCTATTAGAATAAAATCAACATTTTCGGGGGGGATATCCGGATAGTCAAAATACATGTTTTAAAGCGGCAATCAGCAGTAGAAACATTAACAAAGCAGGATCCCCGCCCCACGTTCGTTAAAAAGCTGAGGGATGGGGCTAGAGAAATGTAACCACTCAAATTCATAGACATAGCTATGGATGCAAGGACTGGCCATCCAGGATATCAACATTTTTTAAACATGTTTTAAGGCTATATAGTGTTTGTTTACATTTTCTGTTCCAAAAATGGATGTAGCAACTGCCCCTTTAAAAACAAATATTTGTATTAATATTTTTTACTTCAAATGGGGACTTGTTCGCTTGACTCAGAAGAGCACTCTGCTTGTTGTTTCTGCACAGAAGGGAGGGGCGGGAGAGAAGCAGAAGCCGGTGTGTCCGACATGGAGAGAGAAAGTAGCCAAACAGACTCACACAGGCTAGACAAACTTGTTGCTGTGATAAGTTATCTATCATCTCATCTGGTAGTCGGTCTTGACTGCATCAAATCGATGTAAAGAAGCTAACTAGCCAGGCTAATTGAGGCTATTTGCCTCACTCCCCGTCCTTGTCTACATCAACTCCATTCATATTAAACAACAGACTACCTGTTGGTTGATCATTGTAGCCTACTTCTTCTCTTTTAGCCATTTATTCCATAATTGTAATTCCATTTTGCATTGATTAGAAATCTCCCACTTCACTTGCTACACATGGAGACTCCGCCTGTAACGTTAGTGCTGCTTTGATTGATTGACAGACAATAAAAAGCTACACATAAAACAATAGTTTTATGACAGTTTATCACAAATTCGAATGTCATGGTCTATCCTTTTCTGTAGCAATGTCACATAGATAATTAAATGTTTTGTATGAAAAAAAAATGAATACTCTTGCAAGTAATCGAATACTAACGTCACTTCGGATATTCTAATAACCGTGCCCTAGGCTGGGCGGTATACCGTATTTTACTATATACCGGCATTGATGCACGGAATGGTTTGGGTTTTACTTTACCTTTTATAACGGTATTTGAATGTTTAGTGATATGCAGTGTGTAACGTCCATTTTTATAGTTTACACCGCTACTTGAGTCATCCCTCTCCGCTCTCTCCATGCTGCTTTCCACAGAGACCTAGCCCTGCCCCGTCACTCAAGGAGCGCATTTGTTGTTGCTTGATCACGAGACACTTGCGTTCAGTCTGCATGGTCAATGCAGCACATGCAACAATGTTGATGACAACAATGTTATTCCCACTTTGCTTCTTAATATACATCCACAAGCATTCTATAATGACACTATTAGTTTGTGTTTCTTAGCAAGTTTTAGCTAAATCGTGTTAGCTGCTAATGCTAATCGCTAGTTAATAAATGTACTGAGTCAGAGCAAACATAGCTATACAGTCTTATACCAGTGATGGTGTAAGCCTAAATCAGCATGTTGTTTGTGCAACAGTATCTTCTAAATCAAAGAGGATTTATTTTCCCTGGTTGACACAGACATGCTCAGCAATTTTCAGCCAATCTCCAAACTTCCATTCTTAAGCAAAATTCTGGAGAAAATTTGTTTTCAAACAGCTAAATGATTTAACTGGCAACTGTATTTTAAAAAAATTCCAATCTGATTTTCGTGCCCACCACAGCACAGAGACAGCCTTAGTTAAAGTGGTAAATGATCTTAGAGCCAACACAGATGCCAAACAGCTCTCTGACCTTGTACAATGCACCAATTTATAAGTCGCTCTGGATAAGAGCGTCTGCTAAATTACTTAAATGTAAATGTACTCATGGATTTAAGTGCTGCATTCGACACCGTTGACCATGATGTCCTTCTGGACAGACTGGAGAGGTGGGTTGGCCTCTCCGGTCCAGTTTTAAATTGGTTTAGGACCTATTTACCCAGTCAAAGAGTTTTTTGTCACCCTTGGTGAACATAACTCATAGAAAATACATATCACATGTGGCGTTCCACAAGGTTCAATTTTGGGTCCAGTACTGTTCAGTTTATGTTACCCCTTGGCAGCGTTATCAGAAAGCACAGCATTGATTTTCACTGATACACAACTCGACGCATAAATGATTAGACTGTATTAGTGATTTAAATACTTGGATGGCTCACAACTTCCTCCAGCTAAATCAAGACAAGTCCGAGGTACTTATTGTTGAAGCCAAAGCACAGAAAGAATCTGGCCGCACATTTTAATTCACGGGTATTAAAAGGTAAAATACCAGGTAAAAAAAAACCTTGGTGTCATTTTTGATTCTAAACTAAATTTCGAATCACACATTAGGAATGTTACCAAAATAGCTTTTTACCACCTGAGGAACATTGCCAAGGTGCGGCCGTTTCTCTCTCAGGCTGATACAGAGAGACTCATGCTTTTATTACAAGCAGGCTTTATTACTATAATGCTCTCCTGTCTGGTCTACCCAAGAAAGCCATTGGTCAACTGCAAAACATACAGAACGCTGCAGCATGGGTACTGACCAAGACCAGACGGAGAGCACACAATACACCCGTTTTAAAGGTCTCTGCACTGGCTGCCTGTGAGTTTTATAATTAATTTTAAGGTTATTCTATTGGTTTTTAAATCAATCCACGATTGTGCACCCCAATACATGTCAGACATGCTTTTAAGTTATTTACCCAGTAGGTCCCTCAGGTCGTCTGGCACTGGCCTTTTAACTATCCCAAAGTCTAGGACCAAGAGGCATGGATAGGCATCCTTTAGTTATTATGCCCCCTGCCTCTGAAATAGCCTGCCAGAGAACCTAAGGGGGGCTGAAACTGTGGACATATTTAAAAGAGATCTTAAAAACGCATGTTTTTAGCTTTGCTTTTCTTTAGGGTGTTTTTTAGTAGTTCCGTTTTTGTCACTCTTATTTATTGATTTTTATGTTTGTTGTGTAGTAAATATTTAAGCTCAGATTTTTGTATTTTATTTGTATTTTCCTGTGAAGCACATTGGTGTTGTATTCCATGTCTGACATGTGCTGTATAAATAAAGCTTGATTTGATTTGATACATGCAGAAACGTAGCCAAAGATTATAGGGTCCCCTAGGAAACACTGACCAACACTTTGGTTCCTACCCTGTCACAATAACTCCTCCCTGGCATTTTCATTCGTTGTCATGTCAAACACTGTATTAAAAGTGCCCACTATTATTTATATGTTAACTATATAATTAGAATAAACATTATATTTCCATGATTCCAACAGTTCACCCAAGTGTTTTGATCTAAATCGCAAGTCAAATCGTGGCAGTGTGGAAGTGATCTCAAATGAGTGCAGGAAATGCTGAAATTGATGAAAATGCAGGAAATTATTTTTGGTTGAAGTTGAATTGAACAGCATAAAACAAAAAAATAAGAATGGAGAAAGACCCATTAAAATCACTTAGAATGTATTTATGTGTTGCCACCCTACTCATAAAGCAAATTTAGAACTTGTATTATTCAAAAACATAAAATACCGTCAAAAATTAGATATTGGCCATATCGTCCAGCCCTACCGTGCCCATCCCTAATTCATACTCTTCAGAGGGATAATGGACTTTAGATTGTCATGCTATTAAAATAATGTATATACAGGTAACTGCCAAAATAAAGGAAACACCAACAAAGTGTCTTAATAGGCTGTTGTGCCACCACGAGCCAGAACAGCGTCAATAAACCTTGGCTTAGATTCTACAAGTGTCTGGAACTCTATAGGAGGGATACGACACCATTCTTCCACGAGAAATTCCAGCATTTGGTGTTTTGTTAATGGTGGTGGAAAACGCTGTCTCAGTCGCCACTCCAGAATCTCCCAAAAGTGTTCAATTGGGTTGAGATCTGGTGACTGAGACGGCCATGGTATATGGTTTACATCGTTTTCATGCTCATCAAACCATCCAGTGACCACTCATGCCATGTGGATGGGGGCATTGTCGTCCTATGGGGCCATAGCCATGGTAGCCAAAATAATGGCCTGCCCAGCATTTTTATACATGACCCTAAGCATGATGGGATGTTAATTGCTTAAAAGGATACCACACAGGTGTGGTTCATGAGTTAATTAAAGGGATATTTCAGGATTTAGGCAATGAAGCCCTTTACCCATTTCCCCAGAGTCAGATGAACTCATCAATACTATTTTTATGTCTCTGCATCCAGTATGAAGGAGGTAGTTTGGCAAGCTAGCAGTTACCATAGACAACCAGTCATTGCGCTAACGCTAGTTAGCAATTACGCTAACGCTAGTTAGCAACTTCCTTCAAACTGAACGCAGAGACATAAAAATGGTTTCCACGAGTTCATCTGACTCTAGGTAAGTCGATAACTCAAGAACCACACCTGTGTGGAAGCACCTGCTTATCGATCTATCTACACTATATATACAGTGGGGGGAAAAAGTATTTAGTCAGCCACCAATTGTGCAAGTTCTCCCACTTAAAAAGATGAGAGAGGCCTGTAATTTTCATCATAGGTACACGTCAACTATGACAGACAAATTGAGGGAAAAAAATCCAGAAAATCACATTGTAGGAGTTTTTATGAATTTATTTGCAAATTATGGTGGAAAATAAGTATTTGGTCACCTACAAACAAGCAAGATTTCTGGCTCTCACAGAACTGTAACTTCTTCTTTAAGAGGCTCCTCTGTCCTCCACTCGTTACCTGTATTAATGGCACCTGTTTGAACTTGTTATCAGTATAAAAGACACCTGTCCACAACCTCAAACAGTCACACTCCAAACTCCACTATGGCCAAGACCAAAGAGCTGTCAAAGGACACCAGAAACAAAATTGTAGACCTGCACCAGGCTGGGAAGACTGAATCTGCAATAGGTAAGCAGCTTGGTTTGGAGAAATCAACTGTGGGAGCAATTATTAGGAAATGGAAGACATATAAGACCACTGATAATCTCCCTCGATCTGGGGCTCCACGCAAGATCTCACCCCTTGGGGTCAAAATGATCACAAGAACGGTGAGCAAAAATCCCAGAACCACACGGGGGGACCTAGTGAATGACCTGCAGAGAGCTGGGACCAAAGTAACAAAGCCTACCATCAGTAACACACTACGCCGCCAGGGACTCAAATCCTGCAGTGCCAGACGTGTCCCCCTGCTTAAGCCAGTACATGTCCAGGCCCATCTGAAGTTTGCTAGAGTGCATTTGGATGATCCAGAAGAGGATTGGGAGAATGTCATATGGTCAGATGAAACCAAAATAGAACTTTTTGGTAAAAACTCAACTCGTCGTGTTTGGAGGACAAAGAATGCTGAGTTGCATCCAAAGAACACCATACCTACTGTGAAGCATGGGGGTGGAAACATCATGCTTTGGGGCTGTTTTTCTGCAAAGGGACCAGGACGACTGATCCGTGTAAAGGAAAGAATGAATGGGCCCATGTATCGTGAGATTTTGAGTGAAAACCTCCTTCCATCAGCAAGGGCATTGAAGATGAAACGTGGCTGGGTCCTTCAGCATGACAATGATCCCAAACACACCGCCCGGGCAACGAAGGAGTGGCTTCGTAAGAAGCATTTCAAGGTCCTGGAGTGGCCTAGCCAGTCTCCAGATCTCAACCCCATAGAAAATCTTTGGAGGGAGTTGAAAGTCCGTGTTGCCCAGCGACAGCCCCAAAACATCACTGCTCTAGAGGAGATCTGCATGGAGGAATGGGCCAAAATACCAGCAACAGTGTGTGAAAACCTTGTGAAGACTTACAGAAAACGTTTGACCTGTGTCATTGCCAACAAAGGGTATATAACAAACTATTGAGAAACTTTTGTTATTGACCAAATACTTATTTTCCACCATAATTTGCAAATAAATTCATTAAAAATCCTACAATGTGATTTTCTGGATTTTTTTTCTCATTTTGTCTGTCATAGTTGACGTGTACCTATGATGAAAATTACAGGCCTCTCTCATCTTTTTAAGTGGGAGAACTTGCACAATTGGTGGCTGACTAAATACTTTTTTCCCCCACTGTATATACACACACACACAAAAGTATGTGGACACCCCTTCAAATTAGTGGATTTGGCTATTTCAGCCACACCCGTTGCTGACAGGTGTATGAAATCGAGCTCACAGCCATGCAATCTCCATAGACAAACGTTGGCAGTAGAATGGCCTTACTGAAGAGCTCAGTGACTTTCAACGTGGCACCTTTCCAACAAGTCGGGCGGCAGGTAGCTTAGTGGTTAAGAGCGTTGTGCCAGTAACCGAAAGGTCGCTGGTTCTAATCCCTGAGTCGACTAGGTGAAAAATCTGTCAATGTGCCCTTGAGCAAGGCACTTAACCCTAATTGCTCCTGTAAGTCGCTCTGGATAAGAGCGTCTGCTAAATTACTAAAATGCAAGTCAGTTCGAAAAATGTCTGCCCTGCTAGAGCTGCCCCGGTCAACTGTAAGTGCTGTTATTATGAAGTGGAAATGTCTAGGAGCAACAACGGCTCAGCCGCGAAGAGGTAGGCCACACAAGCTCACAGAACGGGACCGGCGAGTGCTGAAGCGCGTAAAAATAATCTGTCCTCGGTTGAAACACTCACTACCGAGTTCCAGCACAATAACTGTTCGTCGGGAGCTTCATGAAATGGGTTTCCATGGCCGAGCAGCCACACACAAGCCTAAGATCACCATGCGCAATGCCAAGCGTCGGCTGGAGTGGTGTAAAGTTCGCCGCCATTGGACTCTGGAGCAATGGAAACGCATTCTCTGGGAGTGATTAATCACGCTTCACCATCTGGCAGTCCGACGGACGAATCTGGGTTTGGCAGATGCCAGGAGAACGCTACCTGCCCGAATGCATAGTGCAAACTGTAAAGTTTGGTTGAGGAGGAATAATGGTCTGGGGCTTTTTTTCATGGTTCGGGCTAGACCCCTTAGTTCCAGTGAAGGGAAATCGTAACCCTACAGCATACAATGACATTCTAGACTATTCTGTTCTTCCAACTTTGTGGCAACAGTTTGGGGAAGGCCCTTTCCTGTTTCAGCACGACAATGCCCCCATGCACAAAGCGAGGTCCATACAGAAATGGTTTGTCGAGATCGGTGTGGAAGAACTTGACTGGCCTGCACAGAGCCCTGACCTCAACCCCATCGAACACCTTTGGAATGAATTGGAAATCCAACTGCGAGCCAGGCCTAATTGCCCAACATCAATGCCCGACCTCACTAATGCTCGTGGCTGAATGGAAGCAAGTCCCCACAGCAATGTTCCAACATCTAGTGGAAAGCCTTCCCAGAAGAGTGGAGGCTGTTATAACAGCAAAGGGGGGACCAACTCCATATTATTGCCCATGATTTTGGAATGAGATGTTCAATGAGTAGGTGTCCACATACTTTTGGTCATGTAGTAATTAATAAATATTATATATCTCATTAGGCTGTATGTATTTTTAGATATAAACCTATTGTAAATGTGTATTATTGTAGCGTCACCATCTTTATTGCAATAAGAAATACAAATAAACAACTGTAAGCTACATATTCATTTGACAGAGGTAATAAACTGGCCATTGATCAGCACAGTAATAGATAAAACAGGACCATGTTTGCAAAACAAGTGGTTCTGAGCTTATGTCAATATTACACAGCTAACGGATACAGAAATCAGGAATGCAGACAGGCTCTATAGAACTCTATACCTATATGAGTGACTGTGTCCAACACACCACCACCTGGTGTTATGTTGGGCACCTACTGATCCAAAAAATATGTTATGAAATATATTTTTCTCAATGGCATGTATTGCTAAAATAAAGGTTTAAGGAAATACAGGCAGGACAGCTCACTCAATCAAGCCCGATGGTCTTGTAAGTAAGTATAAAAGCAAAGCTTGCCTTCATATAATACAAAAAAAGCATGAAAAGATAATGGAATAATGTCTTAGTGTGTTGTGTGAAGAATCCATTACTTTACATTGTATGCCGTACAAATCACATTATTGTGGGAGCACCTCCTCTAAGAGTCTGAATATGCATACACACAAGTTATCACATATACTGTACACACACACAACACTGCTGTCCCATGTTAGA
This sequence comes from Coregonus lavaretus, assembly GCF_964263955.1. Taxonomy (NCBI): domain Eukaryota; kingdom Metazoa; phylum Chordata; class Actinopteri; order Salmoniformes; family Salmonidae; genus Coregonus; species Coregonus lavaretus. The sequence goes on from NC_140023.1 coordinate 18,010,676, forward strand.
GACATTAAACCACTAAACACTTCTCATTTCACACTGTGTATTTAAATACTGTATTCTCGACAAAGCTCATTCTAATACTTCTACTACTGTACATTGCATTTTAAGTCCACTGTTTATACACCCCGCATATTTATAATGCTGGATTCTTGACATAGCTCACTAATATATGTACTGCTGTACATACCATTCTTAGTATATCTTCTGTAAATTCTTCCGGTGTACATACGTATAGATCGCATTTTAATTAGTGTTACAGTGCTATTTTGGTTGTTAATTAGATTGGTTCCCACATTTGATTTTTTGTATTTATTTTAAATTATTTGTGTACTTGACTGACATTTTACTGCGTCTTTAGAAGCTAGAAGCATAAGCATTTCGCTGCACCCGCTATATCTGCAAAACTGTGTATGCGACCAATAAACTTTGATTTTGATTTGACTTCGGCTGTTTAAGAAAGGTTTGAATCCTACGCACCCTGCCTACACATTGTTTGAAGTACAATAGATCAACATAGCTACTGTAGTAGATCAAAGCTGTGTGCTGGAAAACCTTGGTAGAGCATGGGTGAAGTAAGCATTGTGGTGCTCATGTGAATTTCCTTAATTCTTCTGCTTCAGACCAATGCCTACTTCTCACTTAAAACATATTTTTTCGTTTTAAATCGCAATAAGTTCCCCCAATTAAATCATGGTAGAGGACAAAATAGACAATTTTGCAGCTGGAGTGACCCGTTTGCAGTTGGATGCCCCACACGGTAGGTTTGACATGAAGACGGAACCCACTGGGCACAGACGTCAATTCAACATCTATTCCACATTGGTTCAACGTAATTTCATGACCAGTGTGTGCCCAGTGGGAAGAGGGCTTTCCACAGAGCACAACTATCTGTCTAAACATAGTGCATGGTAGTACCTGTGTGAGTAGAGTGTGTGGGTGCTGTTGAACATCTGAAATGATGTCATGTAATCGATGGGTGAGGTCTGGATGGTCTTCTGGAGAGAACAAAAGATGCAAAACATAAATGATCATTGTGTGGCTGTATAGATTTGCAAGCAAAACATTATTTATAGATTTAAATGTCAGAATCAAACATGTTTTCTTATATTAACCGTTGCAATTCCTGGTTGACCAGTTAGAGCTTATACAACAGATATCACACTGTGCTGTTTGACATCAAACCAACAAAAAGGATATACTCAATAAGAAGAGAAAAAAACTGCCGCAATCTGCAAACCAATTTCATCCCTAAAGCGTGAACGGCTTGCCGGGAGAGTTTAAACTCTTTGAAAAGCAGTGTAATGACATGGTAAATTGGTCCTCAATCCCTTGTGTACAAGACCTGACCTAGTTAAGGAACAAGAAACCCCCCTCCCATCCAACCGAATGTCCAACAACGTTTATTTACCAGCCCTTTAGGATTAGCGTGGCATTTGCGGATTAAACCCTAAAATGAGAGGCCATCCCGGTAGTTTGTGTTGCTTTAGAGAAGAGATCTGGCTTCATTATGTGTGTGTGTGAGAGAGACAGACTGTGGGCTTGAGCGTCCGCTATCAAACAGAGATGCCTTATTGTACCTCATCCTGAGGGGAGAAGGTGATCTGGGTGGACCCCCCTCCCAAATCCAGCATCCCCACAGTGGGTGTGTCAGAGCCGTGGAGACCCCCTGCAGAGAGAGAGAGAGAGAGAGAGAGAGAGAGAGAGGGAAAAAGAGAGGGTGGGGTCACCAAAGAGGAACTGGGGATGCAGCGCTAGGCTAATCCAATTACAGGTAATCAAAATGTCTTGTCCAGAATATTAATCTATATCGCTGGTGTTCCGTTTATGTACCAGAATTAAGCCTGTTCTGAACATTGAGTTTGGGGCCAGGGCCTCTGAGGGTGAGGGTGGTAGGGTCAGTACAGGATGTCTTTAGTTCAATCCACCGTCACGCCAAACAAACACTGACCCATCTCCCTCACCACACCACACTAAGGCCAGACCCTTTGACTCAGATATTGACCATCTTTTGGTAGAGATGGTCTCATCCCCACTGGAATATATATATTTCCTAATCTTGGCGCTGAATCTATATCAATCCTTACCAATGCTACCTATGCCATTGTAAGTCGCTCTGGATAAGAGCGTCTGCTAAATGACGTAAATGTAAATGTAATGTAAATGTAGTAACTGACAGTAAACAGTTTGAAACCATCTCACCTATGAGGAAGTTGACAGTGATCCAAGCAGAGATCCCTTTGAGGAGAAAAAGAGATGGTGATTTACCTCATTCCCCTTAAATCAATCCTGTATAACACATATACATAGTTTGTATCGAAATCATTGAAATCACATTTTAAAGTTCATCATGGAACAGTGCTTAAGGTTAACTATTTAGGTCAAATGAGATTACACTGTTTTATGCCACAATGTATGTATATAGCATAATGTTTGCACTTTGTGAGTATGACTCTATTGTGTGCATTAGTGCCTTTAACAACACTAATGACCCTTTCCTAGTTTAAGGACTTTTACAGTAGGATGTTAAAAAGCGATTTACATTTACAAACAAACTTCAAAACAGAGTGCTGTGCTATAAGTCATGATCACCATACACTGTCACTTAGCTACCATACACTTTGTCCACTTCATCCATCCTGCCTCCCTCAAATACCACTTAGTTTTTGCATTAACAATAAGTCTGTTCAAATCAGAGAAGCCGAGTAATCTCCGTTAGGATAAGCGTCCGGTGCAAGAGTGGCAAAAATCAAACTGATAAGGCGGTGAAATCCGTTTATGGATCGAGTGGGAGTTTAGCATTACAGCTCAGCAATGACGCCAGGGGAATATGTCCATTAGGCACGAAAACGTGAACTTCAAAGTTAATTCAGTAATCATAAAAGGCATTTTCCAAGGGTCAGGTCACCTCCACTGTAACAAGCTGATAGACTTGGGGAAAGAAGCAAACATTTTCAGCTTCAGAAATGAATGGCGAATAAATCGGTTTGCAGAGATTAAATGGAACATTATCCTACTGAACATTATCCTACAGTCCCCTAATTGCTTGTATCAACTACTTTAAAAGGATTGGATACAAATATTTGATTGTATTGCTTGTGCCTATATCAAACATGCCTTTCAGCATAAAACACCAAAGTATATATTATTTCTATATAACAACCTTATTAAAGCATCAATGCCCGGGCCAAAAGGATCAGAACCTAATAGCCACAGAGGCCCTGCCTGCCACCAAACAGCTGGATGTTGATCAAACAAGCCAGTAATGGACCAAAGAGGGTCTCTATCATCTGGCATTCCCACTGGACAGAGGGGATATAGTGGTTGTGTGGTTCTAAAAGGCCAAAGAGGGCTCCAGTCCAGGCCCAACGCCATTACTTACAATTGTATTAATTCTGCACTCAAGTCAAAGTTTCGCTATTATTAGTCATGGAGGTTAAAGCGTAGATTGACATGTTTAACTTGCTTTTCCGTAATTCGCTAAGTCCCTCTTAATGTATTGGGGATATCAGGGTCGGGTCAAACTGAGTGACTTCTTTAGCTCTCTCAGACCCAATGCGACACTAACCACGTCTCCATGCGAGTAAAGTCATTCCGTATAAAAATAAAATACAAATCACAACAGTTGTGATGGAAACAGGAAGTCTTGGTACAATTTAATAAGTGCCGAAAGATAATTTGTTTGTTCGACATGGTGGGATCTTTTTGTGTCTGTAAAATTAATAATCCAAGAAATGGCAGTGGAGACACCTTTATGCGCAAATACTGATATAACAACCATCATATCGAAGTAAACTTGGAGTCACGTGATGATATGGTGTGTGGTCCTCGACTCGGGATACCATGAAGTTTATTAGGCTACAGATGAAAGTTATTATGAACTTCCCAGGGTGGTGAAAGTGCCCGATGAGCTTAATGCTCCTTTCCAATAAATATTTAAGGTCTTATTCTGGTGACATGATGGTCAATGCTTGACTGCCGTTTGACAAATAAAAATATTCTCGCTCTTATCCATAATAACCTCAACGTGTAGACTAGCCTACCCACACTAGTGCCGAGCGACTAACTGAAAACGTTGTTATTTTTTAAAACAACTAATTGACTGAGGTCAGTTCAATTATTTGAATTCTATTTCGTTCTGCTTTTTTCTGTGAGCTCAATGCACACATTGTGCAGTTTCTCTAGAGATAAATCAGATCAAGCCCAAACTGTGCGATGAAGTAAGGAGTTTCCAACAGGCCAAGGTTCTACGTAGTTTAGTGCAGAAAACGTGGTAATAAACTACAATGACCATAATCCACTGCACACCTACTTGTCCGGTCTGTGTTTCTTTTACGTTTGCTACATAAGAGACAGAAGAATGCGTGATCGAGAGAGACAGATAGCAGTTGCTTCGCAAGGCATCTCTAACTGAAAATACATGATTTAAGTGATTGATAGTTGGTATTCAGCAGTCATAAAACTATGCCATATTTACTTTGAAGAACTACTAAAATAGTGATTTTGTCAGACAGCATAGGCAGCAGCTCTATAGAGATGACTTGAAATGAAATAATAAAGTCATCAAATAAAATAAATGTAATATACACAACTGAAATATTTTATTAAAGTAATGTGAATAAATTATGGTTAATAGTGATAAGTAGTAATGTGCAGTCACTACCATCATGGGCCTTTTATGAATTGTTTTATTCTGTATTGTTACATCATTCAACCCACATAATGAATAGTGCATTTAATGTTTAAATTTTTTTGAGAAACTGAAATCTGTGATTATTTTAATAATCGAACCGACCTCAAAAAGCATTAACCCGCACTGTATCTGCAAGCTGTAGGTTAAAGCGCACGTGTCAAGACCAGAGTAGGCACATTTGCTATTTAACTCTACAGTTTGTGACTAAATTAAAATCGGTAGAATTGAAAATGCGATGGAAATTTTTTATCTGTACAAGAAAGTACATTGTGTGCACTACATCACGCACTCATTTTTATTCGCTACAAGTCCGTTTGGTGGCAACACACCACTGATAGGAAAATGTGCATATTTTCTTTATGCAGATATAGATATATATATATATATATATATATATACAGTGGGGAAAAAAAGTATTTAGTCAGCCACCAATTGTGCAAGTTCTCCCACTTAAAAAGATGAGAGAGGCCTGTAATTTTCATCATAGGTACACGTCAACTATGACAGACAAAATGAGAATTATTTTTCCAGAAAATCACATTGTAGGATATTTAATGAATTTATTTGCAAATTATGGTGGAAAATAAGTATTTGGTCAATAACAAAAGTTTCTCAATACTTTGTTATATACCCTTTGTTGGCAATGACACAGGTCAAATGTTTTCTGTAAGTCTTCACAAGGTTTTCACACACTGTTGCTGGTATTTTGGCCCATTCCTCCATGCAGATCTCCTCTAGAGCAGTGATGTTTTGGGGCTGTCGCTGGGCAACACGGACTTTCAACTCCCTCCAAAGATTTTCTATGGGGTTGAGATCTGGAGACTGGCTAGGCCACTCCAGGACCTTGAAATGCTTCTTACAAAGCCACTCCTTCGTTGCCCGGGCGGTGTGTTTGGGATCATTGTCATGCTGAAAGACCCAGCCACGTTTCATCTTCAATGCCCTTGCTGATGGAAGGAGGTTTTCACTCAAAATCTCACGATACATGGCCCCATTCATTCTTTCCTTTACACGGATCAGTCATCCTGATCCCTTTGCAGAAAAACAGCCCCAAAGCATGATGTTTCCACCCCCATGCTTCACAGTAGGTATGGTGTTCTTTGGATGCAACTCAGCATTCTTTGTCCTCCAAACACGACGAGTTGAGTTTTTACCAAAAAGTTCTATTTTGGTTTCATCTGACCATATGACATTTTCCCAATCCTCTTCTGGATCATCCAAATGCACTCTAGCAAACTTCAGACGGGCCTGGACATGTACTGGCTTAAGCAGGGGGACACATCTGTCACTGCAGGATTTGAGTCCCTGGCAGCGCAGTGTGTTACTGACGGTAGGCTTTGTTACTTTGGTCCCAGCTCTCTGCAGGTCATTCACTAGGTCCCCCCGTGTGGTTCTGGGATTTTTGCTCACCGTTCTTGTGATCATTTTGACCCCAAGGGGTGAGATCTTGCGTGGAGCCCCAGATCGAGGGAGATTATCAGTGGTCTTGTATGTCTTCCATTTCCTAATAATTGCTCCCACAGTTGATTTCTTCAAACCAAGCTGCTTACCTATTGCAGATTCAGTCTTCCCAGCCTGGTGCAGGTCTACAATTTTGTTTCTGGTGTCCTTTGACAGCTCTTTGGTCTTGGCCATAGTGGAGTTTGGAGTGTGACTGTTTGAGGTTGTGGACAGGTGTCTTTTATACTGATAACAAGTTCAAACAGGTGCCATTAATACAGGTAACGAGTGGAGGACAGAGGAGCCTCTTAAAGAAGAAGTTACAGGTCTGTGAGAGCCAGAAATCTTGCTTGTTTGTAGGTGACCAAATAGTTATTTTCCACCATAATTTGCAAATCAATTCATTAAAAATCCTACAATGTGATTTTCTGGATTTTTTTCTTCTCAATTTGTCTGTCATAGTTGACGTGTACCTATGATGAAAATTACAGGCCTCTCATCTTTTTAAGTGGGAGAACTTGCACAATTGGTGGCTGACTAAATACTTTTTTTCCCCACTGTATTTTTAAAAAATGAAAATCTGTCGCCAATTGGATGGAAACCTAGTTAGTGGTGCGGAAAACCCTTCTCAAGGATCCAGTCCTGTGATAACTGCTGTTCACCAATTTATGCTCCCTTAAAAGGCTTTATTTCCTCTTGATGCCAATCCATCATGCAAGATTAAAGAACAATCATGTATAGTTACAAGATGACATGGCGTCATACCCTGGGTTGTTCTGAACAGAATGAGCCTGTTTGTCTACTGTGACGAAAAATCGCTGCGGAACTCCTTTCTATGCATACCAAAATTACGATCTATTTATCTGAATTGCCCTGTAAAAGCCTAACACTGTAAGATCGTATTTTATGACTTAGCTAGTCATGTTCGCAAATGAACAAGCTTTCAAATGATGCCCACCTGACCAAGATTTCGATTTATAATGGGATGTTTTTGGATTGTGTAAACAATAGTAATTGTGTGATGGCGGGGATTCAGGGTTGTGTTCCAAACAAAACTACAAGTGTGCTTGCTTTAGTTTCTCAAAAGCACAACTAGGAGAGCTAAAAAAAAAATGCACCCTATCGTTGAAGACCCTTTTTATTTCACCTTTATTTAACCAGGTAAGCCAGTTGAGAACAAGTTCTCATTTACAACTGCGACCTGGCCAAGATAAAGCAAAGCAGTGCGATAAAAACAGAGTTACACATGGGATAAACAAAACACACAGTCAATAACACAATAGAAAATATATATACAGTGTGTGCAAATGTAGTAAGTTATGGAGGTAAGGCAATAAATAGGCCATAGTGTAAAATAATTACAATTTAGTATTAACACTGGAATGATAGATGTGCAGAAGATGATGTGCAAATAGAGATACTGGGGTGCAAATGAGCAAAATAAATAACAATATGGGGATGAGGTAGTTGGGTGGGCTAATTACAGATGGGCTGTGTACAGGTGCAGTGATCGGTAAGCTGCTCTGACAACTGATGCTTAAAGTTAGTGAGGGAGATAAGTGTCTCCAGCTTCAGAGATTTTTGCAGTTCGTTCCAGTCATTAGCAGCAGAGAACTGGAAGGAATGGCGGCCAAAGGAGGTGTGAAATTACTTAAGAGCTGTGCACACTTCGGAGAGGTGTGTGTCCTCACTCAAACCCTTGTTATTTTGTTGTCTGATGTTGCACCTACCCCACATTTTCCAGAAATATTCTTATGTTACTGAATGTATCCAGAGTATTTTCAGATTTCATTATCAACAAATGCGGTAAAAAGTACAGTAAATGTAAAATGCACATAAAATCAACAGTGTAATGTTTGGATTCAGTCTTGGGTCAGGTGAATTGTTGTCCTAATAATTTACCCAGAATCTTTAAACTGTTTCCTTTAAATTGCTACCATGCTCATGCATTTCATATTTGGGTATTTCTATAAATAAGGGTACCAGTGAGCATTTCTTGTAGTAACTATTTGGAGTGATTACAAAGTAATTCATAATAATTTGACTTTTCTTTCCCCATCACATGATACATTAACATATACACTGAACAAAAATATAAACACAACATGTAAAGTTTTGGTCCCATGATTCAGGAGCTGAAATAAAAGATCCAAAAAACATTCCCTTAAATGTTGTGCACAAATTACATCCCTGTTAGTGAGCATTTCTCCTTTGCCAAGATAATCCATCCACCTGACAGGTGTGGCCTCAAGAAGCTGATTAAACAGCATGATAATTACACAGGTGCACATAATGCACGGCCCGATGTCGCAACAATCTGTACATAATTTCTGGAAGTTGAAAATGTCCCAGTTCTTCCATGGCCTGCATACTCATGTTTCATGAGCTGAAATAAAACATCCCAGAAATGTTCTCTAAGATTTTGTGAACAAATTTGTTTACATCCCTGTTAGTGAGCATTTCTCCTTTGCCAAGGTAATCCATCCACCTGACAGGTGTGGCATATCAAGAAGCTGATTAAACAACATGATCATTTCAAAGGTGCACCTTGTGCTGGGGACAAGAAAAGGCCACTCTAAAATGTGCAGTTTTGTCAAGTTTTGAGGGAGTGTGCAATTGGCATGCTGACTGCAGGAATGTCAACCAGAGCTGTTGCCAGAGCATTTAATGTTCATTTCTCTACCATAAGCTGCCTCCAATGTCGTTTTAGAGAAATTGGCAGTATGTCCAACCGGCCTCACAACCGCAGACCACGTGTAACTACACCAGCCCAGGACCTCCACATCAGGCTTTTTCACCTGCGGGATCGTCTGAGACCAGCTGATGAAACTGTGGGTTTGCACAACCAAATAATGTCTGCACAAACTGTCAGAAACAGTCTCAGGGAAGCTCATCTGCATGCTCGTCATCCTCCTCACCAGGGTCTTGACCTGACTGCAGTTTGGCGTCGTAACCGACATCAGTGGGCAAATGCTCACCTTCGATGGCCATTTGCACACTGGAGAAGTGTGCTCTTCACAGATGAATCCCGGTTTCAACTGTACCGGGCAGATGGCAGACATTTGGGCGAGCGGTTTGCTGATGTCAACGTTGTGAACAGAGTGCCCCATGGTGGCGGTTGGGTTATGGTATGGGAAGGTATAAGCTACGGACACAATTGCATTTTATCGATGACAATTTGAATGCACAGAAATACCGTGATGAGATCCTAAGGCCCATTGTTGTGCCATTCATCCGCTGCCATCACCTCATGTTTCAGCATGATAATGCACGGCCCCATGCAGCAAGGATCTGTACACAATTCCTGGAAACTGAAAATGTCCCAGTTCTTCCATGGCCTGCATACTCAGACATGTCACCCATTGAGCATGTTTGGGATGCTCTGCATCTACGTGTACGACAGCGTGTTACAGTTACAGCAAATATCCAGCAACTTTGCACAGCCATTGAAGAGGAGTCGTACAACATTCCACAGGCCACAATCAACAGCCTGATTAACTCTATGCGAAGGAGATGTGTCACGCTGCATGAGGCAAATGGTGGTCACACAAGATACGGACTGGTTATTTAAAAAATGTTTAAGGCATCTGTGACCAACAGATGCATATCTGTATTCCCAGTCATGTGAAATCCATAGATTAGGGCCTAATTAATATTTAAATTGACTGATTTCCTTATATGAACTGTAACTCAGTAAAATCTTTAAAATTGTTGTATGTTGCATTTATATTTTTGTTCAGTATAGAAAGGGGGAACATAGATACAGTTAAAGTCGGAAGTTTACATACACCTTAGCCAAATACATTTAAACTCAGTTTTTCACAATTCCTGACATTTAATCCTAGTAAAAATTCCCTGGCTTAGGTACGTTAGGATCACCACTTTATTTTAAGAATGTGAAATGTCAGAATAATAGTACAGAGAATGATTTAGTTCAGCTTTTATTTCTTTCATCATATTTCCAGTGGGTCAGAAGTTTACATACACTCAATTAGTATTTGGTAGCATTGCCTTTAAATTGTTTAACTTGGGTCAAACGTTTTGGGTAGCTTTCCACAAGCTTCCCACAATAAGTTGGGTGAATTTTGGCCCATTCCTCCTGACAGAGCTGGTGTAACTGAGTCAGGTTTGTAGGCCTCCTTGCTCGCACACGCTTTTTCAGTTCTGCCCACACATTTTCTATAGGATTGAGGTCAGGGCTTTGTGATGGCCACTCCAATGTTGTCCTTAAGCCATTTTTCCACAACTTTGGAAGGATGCTTGGGGTCATTGTCCATTTGGAAGATCCATTTGCGACCAAGCTTTAACTTCCTGACTGATGTCTTGAGATGTTGCTTCAATATATCCACATAATGTTCCTTCCTCATGATGCCATCTATTTTGTGAAGTGCACCAATCCCTCCTGCAGCAAAGCACCCCTACAGCATGACGCTGCCACCCCTGTGCTTCACGGTTGGGATGGTGTTCTTCGGCTTGCAAGCGTCCCCCTTTCTCCTCCAAACATAGCAATGGTCATTATGGCCAAACATTCTATTTTTGTTTCATCAGACCAGAACATTTCTCCAAAAAGTACGATCTTTGTCCCCATGTGCAGTTGCAAACCGTAGTCTGGCTTTTTTTAATGGCGGTTTTGGAGCAGTGGCTTCTTCCTTGCTGCGCGGCCTTTCAGGTTATGTCGATATAGGACTCGTTTTACTGTGGATATAGATACTTGTGTACCGGTTTCCTCCAGCCTCTTCACAAGGTCCTTTCCTGTTGTTCTGGGATTGATTTTCACTTTTCGCACCAAAGTACGTTAGTCTCTAGGAGACAGAACGCATCTACTTCCTGAGCGGTATGACAGCTGTGTGGTCCCATGGTGTTTATACTTGCGTACTTTTGTTTGTACAGATGAACGTGGTACCTTCAGGCGTTTGGAAATTGCTCCCAAGGATGAACCAGACTTGTGGAGGTCTACAAATTTTTTTCTGAGGTCTTGGCTGATTTCTTTTGATTTTCCCATGATGTCAAGCAAAGAGGCACTGAGGTTGAAGGTAGGCCTTGAAATACATCCACAGGTACACCTCCAATTGACTCAAATGATGTCAATTAGCCTATCAGAAGCTTCTAAAGCCATGTCATCATTTTCTGGAATTTTCCAAGCTGTTTAAAAAGGCACAGTCAACTTCATGTACGTAAACTTCTGACCCACTGGAATTGTGATAGTGAATTATAAATTCAATATTCTGTCTGTAAACAATTGTTGGGAAAATTACTTGTGTCATGCACAAAGTAGATGTCCTAACCGACTTGCCAAAACTATAGTTTGTTAACAAGAAATTTGTGGAGTGGTTGAAAAACGAGTTTTAATGACTCCAACCTAAGTGTATGTAAACTTCCGACTTCAACTGTACATTCAATATAATTCATGAGTTGAATCAAAACCTGTTTAAACCCTTTCTCATGCTTGGAGTCTTCACAGATTTGGCAAAAATCTTGTGACAAAACTAAATTTCTTTCCTTACATTTATGATATTGCCGTTTGTGGTTATATCATATACTAAGCATTTAACAATTGAATTACACAATGAACCAGATATTTATTTCTTTATTTATTGAGATTTCGGAAGTACACTTTAACCTCGTAACATTTCGTATCTCCCTATGTTATGGTGTGCAAACAGTTTTCATGGGCACACATATTCCAAATAATGTATGGATTTGAAAATCGAATGCTTCTAACAAAGTGTAACTTTAACAAGATGAATCAAATAAAATAAGAAAATCGATACTGTCATTAACGGGGTTCTTCAATAATTATGCATAATAGTTGTTTGATGCACATTTGATGTCTGGCTGTTTAGTTATGTAGGGAAATTATCGTTGATTCTGGAAAGGATTTTCTGAATGACAGTCAAGTGATAAAGAGCTGGCGTGATACTGCACACGATTGAACAACAGCCAATGTCCTCCAATTAATGTTGATCTGGAGAATTGACATTTATGTCTATGTTGTTACGTCAGTCAAGATAATTAGCCTGTGTTGTGGACAACATTGTGTCAAGATTACGGTCCTGTAGGTTTTGATCTTTTGTTTTCCGAGTTAAAATGGAGCAATCGGGAACTTGAAAACGGCTTGTTTATTCGTTTTTCAATAGAAAAAATAAATGGCTTGTTTGTTTTTCGTTTTTTGCACATAAAAAATATTTCGATTTTCACACGTGGGTGGGGTTAAACGTGGAATGCCTGTCATTATTTAAGTGCACAGCCAACACTTCCTGTCCTTTCAAAGTCGGAGCACGCTGTGCTGTCACTATTTTGATGCAGCGATTGATCAGTCTATGAAGGGAAATATATCCATTGTATGAATCTGATCTATTAACTAATCGATTAATAGCTGCCATACCGTGCCATAGTGCCAAGATAATGTATGATTTCTCAATTTCTGCATAAGATTTAGTGTGTATTGACTTAATAAACTGCTGTTATTGTAAATGGTTAATTGACTGATATATCCTAGCTACCTAACTAACCATTGGTAATCTTATTCACTGATGCCATACAGCCAAAACAACAGTATCTATTGCTAGACTAGAGATATGCCCCTAGCTATAGTTAGTTATGGTTGCACATCTAGCTAGCTGGAATGAAGCAAGGGTGTGAATAGTAGACATGTAAATATATTATTTCACTGTTTGCAGTAAGTCTTCAGCTACCCAGCACTGTCTGATCAGCCTGATAGGGTGCCGTGGGTGTGTCCAGCTTACACGTGTGCAAATCCATGTGTATAGCAATGGAATAAAGCATTCAACCAATGCCTTGAGTAGTGCTGTAGGTCCACCACACACCCGGAGGGTTGTGAGGTCCTGTCCAGAAGCAACCCCTAGCCCTAGACACTTTTGGAGATCCAAGAAGATTGGACAGGTGTAAGCAATACTGCCAAAATTCCAGCAAGCCTTTCAGAGGGTAAGGTGGAGCTCTCACCATGTTACCACCCATCAATCCCTCTCAGATCTCCATAAGTGTCTAGACTCTGGGCAGTAGGGGCTACGGGTTGTTTCTGGACAGGCTATGGGTATTATGGTAGCGCAATCAGTCTGGCACAGTCTAAAAATGCTTAAGGGGCAGTGCAGTTAAAAATAGGATCTCGCTAGCTTGTGCTTGGCTCTGCCCACCTCCGTGCTTATGCTTCATTTGCTCCCATTGGAAACGACGCTGGTGAGATATCTTGGGTTAGTTACCAGAATCTTGGATGAAACTTTGTTGCTCCTTGCTGAAAGAAGCAAAACAACATGGTGTTGTAGCAAACAAGTCTTGGGTTGCCTAAACAAGGCCCCCCTCCCTGCAGCAGCAGCACATGCAGTCAGTCGCGGAGAAAATGTCTGTCTTTTTTTGTGCTATTCGAACGGTTATAACGGTGACCGCAATCATTTGGCTGACCAATAACAGTCATCCAAAATTCCATGACCGTCACAGCCCTACATGGCGCTAGAAATACCTGCACAGGAAGGCCGTGTTTTGTGAAACTACAGGTGGGTGAGGGCCAGACATACCTTCATCAGTGCCATCCATTATGGATACACTGTCCCCTCTGGACAGGAATGGAGACTCCACAAACACCTCTCTCACCTTGACAGAAAGCTTTAGGTCAGTTCACAATCATGTTTGGAAGCTGTTTTCCACATGCATACTTCAGGTACATGACACAATTCTTTCTAAAAGATAACTGTTTTCAATACATGCATGTCGACTATTTACGTAATTTACTATATAGATTGAATTCAAGCCACACCTCCCTTTGTTGTAAAAATGGGTTGGGTGAGGTAACACTGCCAAGTAACAGGTAGAAGGGATCAATGCAACATGTCAACTAACAACTAAATAGCAGTATTATAGGTTTAGGATGTGTTGTCCTTATGTGAATCTGTTACAGGCTATTAAATGGCGAAATAAAAAGAGGTGGAGAGGAGGATGTGTGAAAGTAGTGGAGGATCCGAAACACTGACAGGCGATCAAACAAGCGCATAACAGGTCACTTATGCAATAAACTCATGACATTAAATTGCTTTCAGCTGATAGTATTACAGTTAGGGGTAAATGTAGACATGCTATGCAATTACATAGCTTAGCTCATTTCTAAGTGGGCAACTCATGCCTTGACCGCTGCCAACCTACATTCTCTTTCCACCACAACTCCCATTTTTACAGTGTAAAGTTAGAAATCAGAGTGAAATGTAACAAGACAGCTAACACGAATTATAACTCCACAGGGTGAGAGTGTGGTTGGTGCAGAGTGTTTGTGGTCTGGTCATCTATCTATGCAGTGACTCCACAGACAGTGGCGAAAGCTCACCCTGTCCAGTAGGTGTGTGGCCTTCTCCCCAGGCAGAAGGCGGAGGCCTGCGGTGGCCTTGAGGACCAGAGGAGTGCTGCTCCACACAGAGGAGGGAATGCTGCCCTGGGCCACCTCCAACAGCTCCAAGATCCCTTCTTTACACTGAGAAACAACCCACAGAGAAGGCAAGAGATTAGATTTCAAAAGATATTGTCAGGGCAATAAGAAATTGCCTACTTTCAGGACTATGTCAACTGTAGATGTGGCACAAATCTTTTTGTCAAAATATAGTGCATTCAGAAAGTATTCAGACCCCTTGACTTTGTCCACATTTTTTTTTACGTTACAGCCTTATTCTAAAATTGATTAAATTGTTTTTTTCCCCCTCATCAATCTACACACAATACCCCATAATGACAAAGCAAAAACTGAAATATCACATTTACATAAGTACTCAGACCCTTTACTCAGTACTTTGTTGAAGCACCTTTGGCAGTGATTACAGCATGGAGTCTTCTTGGGTATGACGCTACAAGCTTGACACACCTGTATTCGGGGAGTTTCTCCAATTCTTCTTTGCAGATCCTCTCAAGCTCTGTCAGGTTGGATGGGGAGCATCGCTGCACAGCTATTTTCAGATCTCTCCAGAGATGTTCGATTGGGTTCAAGTTCAGGCTCTGGCTGGGCCACTCAAGGACATTCAGAGACTTGTCCCGAAGCCACTCCTACGTTGTCCTGGCTGTGTGCTTAGGGTCGTTGTCCTGTTGGAAGGTGAACCTTCGCCACAGTCTGAGGTCCTGAGCGCTGTGGAGTAGGTTTTCATTAAGGATCTCTGTACTTTGCTCCGTTCATCTTTTCCTCGATCCTGACTAGTCTCCCAGTCCCTGCGGCTGAAGAACATGCCCACAGCATGATGCTGCCCCCACAATGCTTCACCGTAGGGATGGTGCCAGGTTTCCTCCAGAAGTAACGCTTGGCATTGAGGCCAAAGAGTTCAATATTGGTTTCATCAGACCAGAGAATCTTGTTTCTCGTGGTCTGAGAGTCCTTTAGGTGCCTTTTGGCAAACTCCAAGCGGGCTGTCATGTGCCTTTTACTGAGGAGTGGCTTCCGTCTGGCCACTCTACCATAAAGGCCTGATTAGTGGAGTGCTGCAGAGATGGTTGTCCTTCTGGAAGGTTCTCCCATCTCCACAGAGGAACTCTGGAGCTCTGTCAGAGTGACCATCGGGTTCTTGGGTCACCTCCCTGACCAAGGCCCTTCTCCCCCGATTGCCCAGTTTGGCCAGGCGGCCAGCTCTAGGAAGAGTCTTGGTAGTTCCAAACTTCTTCCATTTAAGAATGATGGAGGCCACTGTGTTCTTGGGGACCTTCAATGCTGCAGAAATGTGTTGGTACCCTTCCCCAGATCTGTGCCTCGACACAATCCTGTCTTGGAGCTCTACAGACAATTCCTTCGACCTCATGGCTTGGTTTTTGCTCTAACATGCACTGTCAACTGTGGGGCCTTATATAGACAGGTGTGTGCCTTTCCAAATCATGTCCAATCAATTGAATTTACCACAGGTGGACTCCAATCAAGTTGTAGAAACATCAAGGATGATCAATGGAAACAGGATGCACCTGAGCTCAATTTTGAGTCTCTTAGCAAAGGGTCTGAATACTTATGTAAACAAAGGTATCTGGGTTTTTTTTTTTTTGCAAAAATTTCTAAAAACCTGTTTTCGCTTTGTCCTTATGGGGTATTGTGTGTAGACTGATGAGGATTTGTATTTATTTAATCAATTTTAGAATAGGGCCGTAACGTAACAAAATGTGGAAAAAGTGGAGGGGTCTGAATACTTTCAGAATGCATTAAGTTGATTACCTTCTCTGGATCATCAGCATATGCAGATAGACCTGGTTTTATTGCTCTGAATGTTTCATGAGCCAATTTAGGAGCCTCTGTGGGAAAAAAATGACAAAAACAACAAAAAAGTTGAATAAAGTGAAATACTGTTGTCATTTAATTAACATTTAATAAAGTGAATTGTAGGGTGATAATGTAGATTTAACTAACGCTAATAGTTAGTTACCGCAAAGGCAGAGATCCATGGCAAGCTGCCTGATATTATACAGTAGCCTACATAACACTGCCATAACAAGTGACTTGTTCTATCTTGTTGTCAGAATTTCTACATTTCTTCTGTGATGCTTATGACCTCTACTGTCATGTGGCGTGTCTGCACAAAACGATTAAGGCCATATCAACATAAATAGCAGGTGCTTGGTAACCATTAGAATAACAATCATAGATTTAACAATAACGCCAAAACAGCACTTATGTGATTTAGCTTAATGTTGAAATAAATGCGATAACTAAGCCATTTGGCGAAGCTTTACTGAAACTTTTTTTTAGGATTCCTGATATGAGGTAGCGTAAGCCTAATATGAGGCCCTAAATGGAGTAATGAATTTATGTGCATTTTGTACTGGCAACATCAAAGCACATAATACAAATTAAGCCTGAAAGCCTTATCACACAGATTCAAATCTGTAATTAATACTTTTTGCTGCCTCACATGGCTTACAAATGCTAAAAGCAATGCAGAAAGCTACATTTAATTGATGAATTTTGGTAAACTACATTTGCATCTTATTCTATGCACCCAAACAAGTCCATGAATGGATGGAATAGAGCCAATATACATTTTCAGTTGAGAGGTATGGAAGTAACATTTCTACATTATTTTCTACCTCTCCCAGGCAAGGGGTGTAATATATTTGTTTTCACATGTACCGTACCATTGTCCTCCAGTTGAAACTTGAAGACATGGATCCTTGTCCCTGTGCTCCCAGCATCAAACATAACGCCATACTGGAAACGTTGGCTGACCACTTCTGAGGACGTTGGTCTATTGGGGCTGCCCAACAAGCCCAATCTGGGGTGGAAGTGAGGTGGTATTTTAGAGATGGCTGGCCTTACACCATCATAGTGGTGCTTAACAAACATCAGGTAAGCCGCCAGGCAGCCCAAGAAGACAAAAACAATGGCCAACTTCGGTAACCTCATGGTGACTTGTGTGTTTAAGGCACATTCTGCAGTTCCTTACAGAACTAAAGGCTGTCCATTCTGCTGTTCCTCCTATAAATGAAACAGACATACAGCCGTTAGCCATCTGATAGAAAGCTGTTAAATAATTGACATCAAGGAGGTCATCAAGGTTTAGCTAGCTAGGCCACCTGTATTCATAATGTGGTCCTCTGTAGCTCAATTGGTAGAGCATGGCGCTTGTAACGCCAGGGTAGTGGGTTCGATCACCGGGACCACCCATACGTAAAAATGAATGCACACATGACTGTGTCGCTTTGGATAAAAGCGTCTGCTAAATGGCATATTATTATTATTTTCAATTATATCACTAGAATGTAGAAACTGTTCCTACTAGTAGTAGCTAGCTAGCTACATAACTAAACTTAAAAAGACATCCTCCAGTGATTTAGGAACTTTTTCTGTTGAAAAGTGATATCCCAAGCAGGGCATATGAGCGGAGTGGAGCGGTGAGAATCTCAGCTCCTCGCTCACGGAGCTGTTCACCCCTCCGCTCCCCCCGCTCAAAGCCACATCAGGCCAGTCCGCTCATTATCGCTCAGCGCTCAACGCAGTTTGCATCGCGCTCCACTCAAATCGCCCCCCGCTCACTCCAAAAAAGGAACAAAATCTGCATGTATTTCACTTTTAGCTTAAACCACAGCCTTACTTTATCTCCCCGAATTTGTTGCATACAGACTCATCTCGGATTATCCATTCTGTCTTGAAACGGGGATCTAACACTGACGCTAAAATGAGATGTTAATCAGTATAGTATATTCCATAGCGAATTGACACGTTGTTTGCCAATGTTTCTGTAAAAGCAGCGATGCCCATTGGAAGTGCAGCGTGAGTGTAATCGGTGAGCAGGGATTTGATTTCTGTGACAGCAGGGAGGATCATCCCCAGGTTCCCCAGCTCCTTCTGCATTTTGTCTGTGAGGTCTGCTAGTGGTGTCAGCACACTGACAAGGTGCGTCAGCTGCCGTACTTGATTCAGGGTGATGTTAGCAACATTAGACTTGAGTTTGTTTTGCCATAACGGGTCTTTTTGGAACAACCGGATGAACGACTGAATCATCCGCAGCTGGCTGCTCCATCGAATGGCGCAGGCATTTGTGGGGCGGACACCTAATTGGTCGGTTTCCTCTGTGCTCTTGCGTACACTTTTCACCAGGTGCCCGACTTTCACTAACAGCCTATTAATGTTGTCGTGCTTGTTAACGGCGTCTTTGATCGCCAGCTGAAGCATGTGAATGGGGCATCTCAGATGTAAATTTGACAAAGTAAAGTACTGATTTACCATAGTTTCTACATTAGAGGTTATCACTTCCACATGGACTTGCGAGGGCGCAGGTGGTCCCTCATCCTCCTCTTCATGTTCTGCGCTGCTGCTGGCATCCGCAGTCACTTCACCCTCCGCCTCCTCTTCAGTGCCAGGGAGAAGGTTAAACGCCTTGATCATGTTGCTGGCACTGTCAGTGACGACCCGAATCACATGTCGTTGCACGTTCCAATATTTAAGTACACTTTCATACTTTTGGTAAATACGATCTGCGGTATGGTGCCCCTGTATGTGCTCACAGCCCAACAAAACCGTGTGCCCCCTGAACGTCCCATCAATGAAACTGGCCACGATGCCAAGGAAGCTGTGCCCTCTTCTACTGGTCCAAATGTCTGCTGACAGAACGAGCCCATCACCATTTTGCAGTAGGTCTTGCAGTTTGGCTTCCATCTCTTCCAGAGCATGTGGCATGAGCGTGTCCCGTACGGTGTTATAGCATGGGGGGGTAGCCCGGTTGAGCTGCGCTGGCGAAGTGTTGCATCCCTTCGCGTTCTCCTTTACTCAGCGGTTCATAGTCCATGAAAATCATTTCAAAAAAATGCTACATCCAGCTCTCTTTTTCTCTCCCTTGTTATGGATGGGCCTTTGCATGACTGTAAGTCGCTTTGGATAAAAGTGTCTGCTAAATGGCATATTATATTATTATAAACTTTTGAATTCCTCAAAACTTTTCTCTTGTTGCTGCTGCTGCTCCTCTCGCTCTATAAAATACAAATTAATGGACGACACAAATTAAATTAAACAGATGGATTCTGGGTCAGGCTTGAGCATGCTTCAGACTCGTGGTGTGAGCGAGCGAAATTGGAGCGGGACATAGGGCGACGCTCCGTCCTTTTAAAAATGCCGCTCTGCGCTCTGTTCAAAATCCGTCCGCTCCCGCTCCACGCTCGCTCATATGCTCTGATCCCAAGTATAAATACAGTAAAGTACACACACTAAAGGGTAAAAAAGTAAACTTCAAGGGGTATAACATTCAAAGAGTGGCAGGTAGCCTTGCGGTTAAGAGCGTTGGGCCAGTAACCAAAAGGGGAGACCAATGAAATCACAAATTCCCATCAGACAATTGGTAGAGCATGGCGCTTGTAACGCCAGGGTAGTGGGTTCGATCCCCGGGACCACCCATACGTAAAAATGTATGCACACATGATTGTAAGTCGCTTTGGATAAAAGCGTCTGCTAAATGGCATATTATTATTATTATTACCACCTCCTTGAATGTCCTACTACTTGAAGTTTGCAGTTGTCTAAAAGACAACTTTGCTCAGAACATAATTGTTTTACCCTTTAGTGTGTGTACTTCACTCTATTTATTCTTGGGATATTGCTTTTCAACAGTAAAAGTTCAAAAATCGCTGGAGGGTGTCTTTAAAGCTGCAATATGTAACTTTTTGGGTGACCCGACCAAATTCACATAGAAATGTGAGTTATAATCTGTCATTTTCTTGGAAAGCAAGTCTAAGAAGCAGTAGATCTGTTCTATGTGCGCTATTTATATGCCTCCCTTGCTTAAGTTTTTGCATCTTTTACTTTTGGTTTTGTACACCAGCTTCGAACAGCTAAAAATACAATATATTTCACAGGGGTTTAGATGGTACCATGATTCTCTACACTGCTTGTTTTGTCACATAATCTGAAATTAGGCGAACTATTAGAATTTTAGCAACTAGGAAAATTAGGTGAAAACTGGAGTGCCACTATAAGCAATTAGCTAGCTAACTTTATCTAGGTACTGTACATTTCTCCTAACTCGAGGCCTGTGTTTTTTTTCGTTTAGAAATGTAAATAATCATCGCCTACAATACGGCTTTCGAAATATATGGGCACCCTCATCTTTCATCCTTCAAATAAATAAAAAACACTTACTGTAGCAGTGTTGCACAGATGAATACAGCTATGGGTGCGTCAATCCTACAAAATTACACTTTCCGCTAAATTTCCCTAGTTAGAGAGGCGTTCAGAGCATGCTAGATATGTATTTTGACTCGCGAGTGGCGCAGTGGTCTAAGGCACTGCATCGCAGTGCTAGCTGTGCCACTAGAGATCCTGGCAGGGATGTAGCTCAGTTGGTAGAGCATGGCGTTTGCAACGCTAGGGTTGTGGGTTTGATTCCCACGGGGGCCAGTATGCAAAATAAAAAGATAATGTAAGTCGCTCTGGATAAGAGCGTCTGCTAAATGACTAAAAAATTAAATGTAATTAGCACAGGTGGTCGCGTCTTGTCTTCCGTAAACAAGTGCTGTAACATAGAGATATGGCCGGGTGGGAACACTAACCCTATCAATGTGTGAATGAATTTAACCTTTTGTTTTTTAAATATTTTTTCCTCGCTGATATGAAACATAAGTTCCTTATGCTTCCACAACCGTACCGCAAGCGATTCATGTTCATGTTCATACCAAGCATCAGGGATTTTTACCAAACTTCCCCCGGGCCCTACTGAAGATGCCTTTGTCCAGTGACTCTTAATTATGTGTAATGGAACTGAGACTAGAGTCTTTATCAAGGGCTAACTTTCTCCTGACCTGTGACTTCTGTAAGACAAGACATGGGCCCCATGAATGGGGTGGGTTTCTCAATTTTGCATTGCTAGTATGAAATCGTATGTACCTAGAATAGTGTAAATACTGGCAGGCTAACTGTCACTGTATTTTAGTGCTGTGAGAGATGTCGGAAAATGTATTCGAAGCTAGCAGCTAGCTAGCAAGCTAACTGGCTTTGTCCCTCGCTTGCTGATATTGAAGACAACTTACAAAAGCAAATGCTGGATACATACCTATGCGTGCATCATAAGTAGCCACTTATTCTGATTCCATTTTCGATATTCCTATTTGGGACGATGGCTTGGCGAATACTCATGACATGTGAAATAATTAGCTTGGTGCGGGAAACTCAACCAGAGATACTCTTAAGGAGATTGGGAAACTCCATTGGAATTTTATTAACGCCCATTGGTGTACGTTGCTCATACGTCGTCAAGGGCCGCGCGGTGCTTTCTGGGACAAGGAGAGCTCTCCTTCAAGGAGTGAATGGGAGACAGTTGGGCGCCAGCTCCAAAAAACTATATTAGCATGAATTTAGTCAACAATAATAATAATATGCCATTTAGCAGACGCTTTTATCCAAAGCGACTTACAGTCATGTGTGCATACATTTCTACGTATGGGTGGTCCAAGCGCCATGCTCTACCAATTGAGCTACAAAGGACCAGAACTTTTCGCTGGGTTTCCGGAAGTATACAAACATTGTGTTTTATGCAATAAAAAAAGGCACATTTTTAAATATATTGTTGAACATAATATACACTACGGGCATATCAAAGTTCCAGAGTGAGATATCTGCTAGTTTTAAAAGTTATGGCCCATATGATACAGAGAAATTGGCATAGTAGGCAATGTAACCAATCACAGCCCTCCTTTTACTTGTATCATTGCACATCCTGCAAATCACCAGCGGAGGGCGACCATTTTGAATCCATTTTCACATTCACTCTGTTTTCTTGTGCTTACAAATTGGATCATAACTCTAAAAGTAGCAGAGATCCCACTCTGGAACTTTGATATGCCTGTAGAGCAGGGTTTCCCAAACTCAGTCTTCAACAATATATTGACAAAATTGCCCAAATCAAAAATGGTCTATTTTCAATATTCATGGTTATATTTGTCAATATTCTTAATACATTTATGTAAAAAAATACATTGAAATCAAAATCATACTCATTCACTTTTACCCGATATCCCAAAGTTAAGCATCTAAAAAATAATTATATGAAGACACAGGGTGTTACTAAAATCTGTAATAAGGGATCTTAACTCAACCGGACAGTTCAAAAGCCTAACATTTTTCCTTTACCCAACGTTTCCCACCCTTTTTTCAAAGAGAGATACAGAAGCCAATTACATTCTCATTGTCCTTATTGACAATATGGCACCAGCTGGTCTGTCTCTGGCAAGCTCGTGTCAGAAGCACTTCACCTCCCTCTCCAACAATCAATAGTTTTGTTAACGTTTACCAGCCTGTGGCAATAGGCCCCTCTTGCTACTCTCTATTCATTACCTCAATTAACGATCATTAGACTTGATAAATGGGCCAATCTGTTTTCTTTTGGTGTGCTTTCCCATGCACACGCTACACACACACGCAACGCTCTTAACGTACCCCCCCACACACCCACCCACACGTCTCACTCACAAAGGTGTGTGAGTGCGCTAGCGTACACACACTCATACATATACACATAAATAAATGACTGACATTGAGGGGCCTTGGGAATATGAAAGGAGGTTGGTGATGGTTTTGTAGATATTCAATTAGAGGCCCTTATGCAAATTGTCTGCAGATGCAGCGGACGCTGTGAAAAGGCCATATGCCCAGTTGTGTGTGTGTGTGCGTGTGTGTATCTAGGCCACAAGGTTCTGAAGGACCTACTGACCCAGAGACCTTTCTCTGTTATCAAAGATCAATAAGGAATGAATGGGGGTTAGTGTGAGCAGCCCTACCATCAAACTGTTGCACACTTGCTGCTATTGGAGGAGGGACGGGCCCCCTCCCTCTCTCCAAATGGATACACACATGAGTAGATCCATTGTATTTCTACCAGTCATTACATATGCCCATCAACAGTTTCTGCACAAAAGACCACACCCCCTGGATCCCCTGAATCAGCGACCTACAGCGCGCATTGTTTAACACAATTAATTTGTTAAGTGGCGGTTTGCAGGCTGCGTCATAGCTATTCATAGCTATTCAAAGGATATATAATGGCGCATAAGATGAAAAATCAACAATTCAATGTTCTGCATGATATCAGGATTTATGCCAACTGATACTCAACTTTTACATGAGAAGAAAACTGTAAAAAAACAAGAAATAATTATTATTTTTCACTCTGTCTCTCCTATAGGTTGTTTTTCTGAGCTTTCTGCAGTGTAAAGCATTTATACTCATGAGGTAGAGAAATAGCACAGTTTCATCACTTTGTGGTCCATATATGTAATTTAATCTTTAAGCCCCTAATAGCATTTTATCAGTTAATGGGTCAGACAACATGCTTAATGGTTCTGTAATCTTTCTCCTCCACGAGCAAACATTTTAATAATAATGATAACAACAAAAGTACGTTGAGTGGATCCTAATCGGCCCAGAGATTTACATACAAATTACATTTAGAACAATTACATCAGATCGTTAAGGGGCACTTCCAATGGAATGATGACTAATCCAACTAAATTGTTAAGAGAGACAGAAATGTCTATGTGGGGAGGAAAGAGCCACTCTGACCTGCGTCTGCTCACATCATGGCTATGATCATGGATTCTCAAGGAATGTCTTTGCCCCCTTAGTTCTACTTGGTAACTTTTAACCACTTGGGAACCACTACTACTACTACTACCACCACTACTAGGCCTACTACTACTACTACTACTACATTACTACTAAATTGCTTACAAGTTATTGTGATCACCAGTAGCAGTATGAATATAAGTAAATAGTATTGGTAGTATTTTCTCAAGGTTCTAAATAACTAGTAGTTGTAGTAGTACTAGTAGTACTAGAATAGACAGTGGTAGTAGTTGTAGTAGTAGAGAATACACAGTGCAAAGCATGTGTATATTGCTATATTTTAAGGATGGCCCACTTAATCTCTAGAGGGTTGAATTCTAAGAATGCTTGAGAGAAATGCTTGAGTGAAATATTGTCAAATAAATAAATATCTTAATGCACAGACTATGCTTCCCTCCATTGTGGATAGAAATGGGTTAGCCACTTTTTAAAAATCCCCTCTTTTCATTTTACATTTAAAATGTTTACATAACTATAGCATCATAGTCTCTTCTATCAAACTCTTGAGCCACGGGTACATCGAAACAGCAGGTTGACACTGCTTTGTGTGTTTCCTGTTAAAACTAGGATGACTCAATGCTAGATATTACGTTTATCAGAGGGACCTCCAGTATATAGCCTATTTGACCATTTCTGTTTCTCTAATGGCTTGTTTTCCATGCACATAGTTAGGTTAAGCCCTGCGAGCAGTATACCCTGAATAATAATACAACTCCTTATTAATCTCCTTTTAAAGTACAAAACAGTTGTCTAATCCAGCTCTTATTGGTTATTCTAAATACACATAACCTCAGCAAAATCCACAACCTGCTGTATTTCATGGGGACAGAGCACCATTGGATGAGATTACATGTAATCGACTTTGGGAGAATTAGTCATTCCTTATTACCATAGTGGTTTTTCAACTAACATAACAGGACTTTCCTAGAAAATCCCGTTGAACACACATTTTAATTTCATTTCTTCAGCTCAATCATGTTGAAGGCAACGTAAATAATCCAATGAGATTAATCAGTAGGCTATTTCTTTTTGCACAGTTTGGTATGGTTCAAGAAAGGCTGGAGTACAGTCTTTCAGTCTTGGGTTTGAGATTGTTGAATAAAACGGCTTTTCTGAATATTATGATCCCAATAACTGAAGATGATGAAAGATAATAGTACATAACAATACATAATTCTTGCATAGTCAAAATGTAAAGGTAGCTCAGGCCAGATGTCCATCTCGTAATCCATGGAGAACCCTGATTTAAAATATGAAAGTGAAATCTTCTATTCATTGTTATTCTAATATACTGTACTTACACTGAATTATATCCCTATCAATGCCTCAAATTATTTCCTAATAATCCTCCTTATAGTATCATGTGGCCTAGATATATAGCAAGTAGCTACGAGTCACATGGTTAACTGAATCCTCTCCTCTTCCTCACGTATACACCCCCCTCTTGATATTTTTTATTGCTTTTACCAATATAAATAATGGGTGATTGTTTGAAGTGTGATACTATAATCAAAACTGTAAAATCGGAGAAAATACAAAATATCCAAAGGCGCTCATATTCGTAAATGGAAACTGACTGCATAATCATAATGATTGGCTGACACTAGTGTCCCTCAATTTCATATGGTAACTGAGCTAAAGGGTGCAGGTGCAAACTTCAGTTACTTTCAGGTTGTAAGTAAAACCCATTCAAAGCTTGAACAAAAAGCGTTCTAAAGCATCACCCATGTCAACAAACCTTGTGTGATGAGGTGTGAATGAAGGAGTCAGGCGCAGGAGGTAAAACACAGAAGTCCAGAGTTTATTCCGTTTACATAAATAAAACGCACCAAGCGTCAAAACGAAACTATCACAAGGGAAATATTCCACCTTGGCAATAACAAATGGAAGCGTAGCTCAACCGAGCTACTCGCTCTCACTATGAAACAATCACTCACAAAGACAAGGGGAACAGAGGGAACACTTATACACATACTAATTAGGGGAATGAGCACCAGGTGTGTGTGATTGACAAGACAAGACATGACAAGTGGAGTGATGAGAATGGGATCGGCAGTAGCTAGTAGAATGGGATCGGCAGTAGCTAGTAAGCCGGTGACGACGAACGCTGAAACCTGCCCGAACAAGGAGGGGAGGCAGCCTCGGCGGAAGTCGTGACACCTTGAAATGGTATACAAAAGTAACCATACACCTCCACTATTTTTCAACCCATGTAGGCACAGGACCTTGGTTGGCCTTTATGGAGGCTATTGCTGTTATAGTCCTGTCTCCAGTATTTCATTTATAGCCGATTGCATTATGCAGTTTCAATTCCATTTTCATTTACTAGCGCAGGTCCTTTATAGATGGAAAATAAAAGGGATACGTGGGTAATACCACTTTAATTCATTATATAATGATTTAAGGGGGTGCAGGCAGGGGAACTATAATAATATTGGGATAATTTAACGCAATTTGCTTTATTTGATGTGTTCTGAGTCGTCAGGCTAATCTGCAGACATTGTTTAATAAATGAAAAAAGGGAAGAATCCAAACTATGGCTAATCCCTCAGCCAATGTCCTATTGGTGGGGATGATAGATTTACAATTCACTAAGAGAGTTTCACTTAGGAAAAATTAAATTAACCTAACCTGGCTTATTTTACTGCGGCAGGTAGCTTAGAGTTAAGCGCGTTGGGCCACTAACCGAAAGGTCGCTGGTTCGAATCCCTGAGCAAGGCACTTAACCCTAATTGCTACTGTAAGTCGCCCTGGATAAGAGCGTCTGCTAAATGACTAAAATGTAACTGGAGAAGGGGGCAGTCATGACAGGTACAGTGCCTTCAGATAGTGTGTTACAGCCTGAATTCAAAATGGATTAAATTATTTTATTTTTCTCACCCATCTACACACAATACCCCATAATGACAAAGTGAAAACATGTTTTTAGAAATGTTAGTACATTTATTGAAAATGAAATACAGAAATATCTAATATACATAAGTATTCACACCCCTGAGTCAATACATGTTAAAATCACCTTTGACAGCGATTACAGCTGTGAGTCTTTCTGGGTAAGTCTAAGAGCTTTGCACACCTGGATTGTACAATATTTGCACATTATTATTTTTAAAATTCATCAAGCTCTGTCAAGTTGATTGTTGATCATTCCTAGACAGCCATTTTCAAGTTTTGCCATAGATTTTCAAGCCGATTTAAGTCAAAACTGTAACTAGGCCACTCAGGAACATTCAATGTCATCTTGGTAAACTACTCCAGTGTATATTTGGCCTTGTGTTTTAGATTATTGTCCTGCTGAAAGGTGAATTTGTCTCCCAGTGTCTGTTGGAAAGAAAACTGAACCAGGTTATCCTCTAGGATTTTGCCTGTGCTTAGCTCTCATTCCGTTTCTTTTTATCCTAAAAAACTCCCTAGTCGTTGCCGATGACAAGCATACCCATAACATGTTGCAACCACTAACATGCTTGAAAATATGAGAGTGGGATTCCCGAGTGTCGCAGCGGTCTAAGGCACTGCATTGCAGTGTTGTGGCTTCACTACAGCCTGAGGTTCGATCCCAGCTGTGCCCGGGAGTCCCATAGGGCAGCGCACAATTGGCCCAGCGTCATGAGGGTCTGGCCGGGGGGGGGGGGGCTTTACTTGGCTCATTGTGCTATAGCGACTCCTTGTTGCGGGCCGGGCGCCTGCAGGCTGACTTCGGTCATCAGTTGGACACATTGGTGCAGCTGGCTTCCGGGTTAAGTGAGCAGGTGTTAAGAAGCGTGGTTTGGTGGGTCATGTTTCGGAGGACGCATGACTCGACCTTCGCCTGTTGGGGAGTTGCAGCGATGAGACAAGATCGTAATCACGAAATTGGGAGAAAAAAGGAGGTTAAAATAAAAAATATATATATGAAGAGTGATGTGTTGTGTTTTAACTTAAAATTAAAAAATATGAAGAGTGGTACTCAGTGATGAGTTGTGTTGGATTTGCCCCAAACATAACACTTTGTATTCAGGACATAAAGTTAATTTCTTTGCCATATGTTCTGCAGTTTTACTTTAGCCTTATTGCAAACAGGATGCATATTCTGTACAGGCTTCCTTCTTTTCACTGTCGTTTAGGTTAGTATTGTGGAGCAACTACAACGTTGTTGATTCATCCTCAGTTTTCTCCTATCACAGCCAATAAACTATATATAACAATAACTGTTTTAAAGTCACCATTAACCTCATGCTGAAATCCTTAGCGGTTTCCTTCCTCTCCAGCAACCGAGTTAGGAAGGACGCTTGTATCTTGTATCTTTGTAGTGATACCTCTGGCAAGTGTCTTCACAGACATTTTCAATCTCTCCTTGTCCCAGTCTGTAATCCCAACATGTTTCAAGCTGACCACCATTGTCCCTGTTTCCAAGAGCTCCAAGGTAACCTGCCTAAATGACTACCGCCCTGTAGCACTCACATCTGTAATTATGAAGTGCTTTGAAAGGCGGGTCATGACACACATCAACACCATCATCCCAGACACCCTAGACCTACTCCAATTCGCATACTGCTCCAACAGATGACACGATCTCAATTGCACTTCACACTGTCCTCTCCCACCTGGACAAGAGTGGAAATAACTGTGAGAATGCTGTTCACAGACTACAGCTCAGCATTCAACACCATAGTCCTCTCCAAGCTCATCACCAAGCTAGGGACCCTGGAACTGAACCCCTCCCTCTGCAACTGGATCCTGGACTTCCTGACGGACTGGCCCCAGGTGGTGAGGGTAGGTAACAACACCTTTCCCACGGTGACCCTCAACACGGGGGCCCCTCAGAGGTGTGTGCTTAGTCGCCTCCTGTACTCCCTGTTCACCCACAGCCTCAATTCGTCAGGGAATGGACTCTACAAGGTGGCGAAAGCATTCCACAGGGATGCTAGCCCATGTTGACTCCAATGCTTCCCACAATTCTGTCAAGTTGGCTGGATGTCCTATGGGTGGTGGACCATTCTTGATATACACATCAGAATCTGTTGAGCGTGAAAAACCCAGCAGCGTTGCAGTTCTTGACACAAACCGCTTCACCTGGCACCTACTACCATACCCAATTCAAAGGCACTTAAATATTTTGTCTTGGCACACATACACAATCCATGTCTCAATTGTCTCAAGGCTTAAAAATCCTTCTTTAACCTGTCTCCTCCCCTTCATCTACACCGATTGAAGTGGATTTAACAAGTGACGTCAATAAGGGATCATAGCCTTCACCTGGATTCACCTAATCAGTCTATGTCATGGAAAAAGTATGTGTCCTTAATGTTTTGTACACTCAGTGTATACACACCATATACACAACCACTTCACACAAACTACGTTGACACTCCCACACAAAACCCCGCACACATTCACGTACACTACATACGCACAAACACACATTACACACACACACACACACACTTTTACACTCATCATTTGCTGCTCCTACTCTGTTCTTTATTTTGCTCTTATTATTATTATCTATCATGATGCCTAGTCACTTTACCCTGCCTTCATGTACATATCTACCTCAAATACGTACCTGGTACTGTACCTCTGCACATTCATCTGGTACTCCCTGTACATAGATAGCTCCATTCTTATGTATTTAATTTAATTTATTTTGTGTACTATTTTATTTTTTAAAACTCTGCATTGTTGGGAAGGGCTCATAAGCAAGCATTTCACGGTAAAGTCTACACCAGTTGTGTTCGGCACATGTGACAAATACAAATTGATTTGATTTGACTGGGTGTACTGATACACCATCCAAAGGGTAATTAATAACTTCACCATGCTCAAAGGGATATTCAATGTCTGCTTTTTTCCCCAATCTACCAATAGGTGCCCTTCTTTGCGAGGCAATGGAAAACCTCCCTGGTCTTTGTGGTTGAATCTGTGTTTAGAATTCACTGCTTGGCTGAGGGACCTTACATACAGTGGGGAAAAAAAGTATTTAGTCAGCCACCAATTGTGCAAGTTCTCCCACTTAAAAAGATGAGAGAGGCCTGTAATTTTCATCATAGGTACACGTCAACTATGACAGACAAAACGAGAATTTATTTTCCAGAAAATCACATTGTAGGATTTTTTATGAATTTATTAGCAAATTATGGTGGAAAATAAGCATTTGGTCAATAACAAAAGTTTCTCAATACTTTGTTATATACCCTTTGTTGGCAATGACACAGGTCAAACGTTTTCTGTAAGTCTTCACAAGGTTTTCACACACTGTTGCTGGTATTTTGGCCCATTCCTCCGTGCAGATCTCCTCTAGAGCAGTGATGTTTTGGGGCTGTCGCTGGGCAACACGGATTTTCAACTCACTCCAAAGATTTTCTATGGGGTTGAGATCTGGAGACTGGCTAGGCCACTCCAGGACCTTGAAATGCTTCTTACGAAGCCACTCCTTCGTTGCCCGGGCGGTGTGTTTGGGATCATTGTCATGCTGAAAGACCCAGCCACGTTTAATCTTCAATGCCCTTGCTGATGGAAGGAGGTTTTCACTCAAAATCTCACGATACATGGCCCCATTCATTCTTTCCTTTACACAGATCAGTCGTCCTGGTCCCTTTGCAGAAAAACAGCCCCAAAGCATGATGTTTCCACCCCCATGCTTCACAGTAGGTATGGTGTTCTTTGGATGCAACTCAGCATTCTTTGTCCTCCAAACACGACAAGTTGAGTTTTTACCTAAAAGTTATATTTTGGTTTCATCTGACCATATGACATTCTCCCAATCCTCTTCTGGATCATCCAAATGCACTCTAGCAAACTTCAGACGGGCCTGGACATGTACTGGCTTAAGCAGGGGGACACGTCTGGCACTGCAGGATTTGAGTCCCTGGCGGCGTAGTGTGTTACTGATGGTAGGCTTTGTTACTTTGGTCCCAGCTCTCTGCAGGTCATTCACTAGGTCCCCCCGTGTGGTTCTGGGATTTTTGCTCACCGTTCTTGTGATCATTTTGACCCCACGGGGTGAGATCTTGCGTGGAGCCCCAGATCGAGGGAGATTATCAGTGGTCTTGTATGTCTTCCATTTCCTAATAATTGCTCCCACAGTTGATTTCTTCAAACCAAGCTGCTTACCTATTGCAGATTCAGTCTTCCCAGCCTGGTGCAGGTCTACAATTTTGTTTCTGGTGTCCTTTGACAGCTCTTTGGTCTTGGCCATAGTGGAGTTTGGAGTGTGACTGTTTGAGGTTGTGGACAGGTGTCTTTTATACTGATAACAAGTTCAAACAGGTGCCATTAATACAGGTAACGAGTGGAGGACAGAGGAGCCTCTTAAAGAAGAAGTTACAGGTCTGTGAGAGCCAGAAATCTTGCTTGTTTGTAGGTGACCAAATACTTATTTTCCACCATAATTTGCAAATAAAATCATTAAAAATCCTACAATGTGATATTCTGGATTTTTTTTTCTCAATTTGTCTGTCATAGTTGACGTGTACCTATGATGAAAATTACAGGCCTCTCTCATCTTTTTAAGTGGGAGAACTTGCACAATTGGTGGCTGACTAAATACTTTTTTTCCCCACTGTATAATTGTATGTGTGGGGTACAGAGATGAGGTAGTCATTCAAAAATCATGTTAAACACTATTATTTGAACATTGAGTGAGTCCTTGCAACTTATTATGTGAATTGTTAAGCACATTTTTACTCCTGAACTTATTTAGCCATAACAAAGCGGTTGGATACTTATTGACTCAAGACATTTCAGCTTTTAATAATTTCAAAAATAATTCCACTTTGACATTACGGGGTACTGTGAAGGCTGTAACACAACAAAATGTGGAAAAAGTCAAGGGGTGTGAATGCTTTCAGACGGCACTGTAGCACTGAGTCAATATAAGGTTGACATCTATTCAAAACTATAAAAAGATTGCATTTCAATGGCACACATGATCTGTGGTATTCCTATTAATGTACAGTGCACTTTTTCCACATTTTGTTACGTTACAGCCTTATTCTAAAATGGATAACATATTATTTTTATGTACACACAATACCCCATTAATCATCCTTCAGATGTTTCTACAACTTGATTGGAGTCCACCTGTGGTAAATTCAATTGAATGGACATGATTTGGAAAGGCACACACCTGTCTATATAAGGTCCCACAGTTGACAGTGCATGTCAGACCAAAAAGCAAGACATGAGGTTGAAAGAATTGTCCGTAGAGCACCTAGACAGGATTGTGTCGAGGCACAGATCAGGAGAAGGGTACTAAAACATTTCTGCAGCATTGAAGGTCCCCAAGAACACAGTGGCCTCCATCATTCTTAAATGGAAGAAGTTTGGAACCACCAAGACTCTTCCTAGAGCTGGCCACCGAGCCAAACTGAGCAATCGGGGGATAAGGGCCTTGGTCAGGGAGGTGACCAAGAACCTGATGATCACTCAGACAGAGCTCCAGAGTTCCTCTGTGGAGATGGGAGAACCTTCAAGAAGGACAACCATCTCTGCAGCACTCCACCAATCAGGCCTTTATGGTAGAGTGGCCAGACTGAAGCCACTCCTCAGTAAAAGGCACATGACAGCCCGCTTGGAGTTTGCCAAAAGGCACCTAAAGGACTCTGACCATGAGAAACAAGATTCTCTGGTCTGATGAAACCAAGATTGAACTCTTTGGCCTGAATGCAAAGCGTCACATCTGGAGGAATCCTGGCACCATCCCTACAGTGAAGCATGGTGGTGGCAGCATCATGTTGTGGGGAAGTTTTTCAGCGGCAGGGACTGGGAGACTAGTCAGGATCGAGGGAAAGTACAGAGAGGTCCTTGAAAAAAACCTGCTCCAGAGCGCTCAGGACCTCAGACTGGGGCAAAGGTTCACCTTCCAACAGGACAATGAACCTAAGCACACAGCCAAGACAACACAGGAGTGGCTTCGGGACAAGTCTCTGAATGTCCTTGAGTGGCCGAGCCAGAGCCCGGACTTGAACCCGATCGAACTTCTCTGGAGAGGATCTGCAAAGAAGAATGCCAGAAACTCCCCAATTACGGGTGTGCCAAGCTTGTAGCATCATACCCAAGAAGACTCGAGGCTGTAATCGCTGCCAAAGGTGCTTCAACAAAGTACTGAGTAAAGTGTCTGAATACTTACGTAAATTTGATATTTGTAAATTATATTTGCACATAAAAATGAAGACAATTGAATCAATATTAGATTAAGGCTGTAACGTAACAAAATGTGGAAAAAGTCAAGGGGTCTGAATACTATCCGAATACACTGTATGTGGAGATCATGAATTTTGTCCCAATCTGTTTGTTTTGCTTGGAGATATTGTACAGTAATTATTGGCACGCTTGTTAAAGATGAGCAAAAAAGACTGTATATAATAAATAATACAAATAATGAGTTATATTTTATGTTATACAAAAGAGGGAAATTATATTACTTTATACTAATACAATTGCTCAGAGAAAGAGATTCTGTTTAACAAGTAATAAAATAATTCTAAAAAAGATGTTGGCACCCTGTTTTCAATACTCCAGCACCCTCCCCTTGCAAGGGTAACGACGCTGAGCCTTTTTCTAAAATGTTTTATGAGATTGGAGAACACGTTGGGAGGGATCTTAGACCATTCCTCCATACAGCACATTTCCAGATCCTTGATATCCTTCATCTGCTCTTATGGACTGCCCTCTTCAATTCAAATCCCAGGTTTTCAATGGGGTTCAAGTCTGGAGACTGAGATGGCCATTGCAAAATGTTGATTTTGTGGTTAATTAACCATTTCTTTGTGGATTTTGATTAGTGCTTGTGGGTTACTGTCTTGCTGGAAGCTCTGCTTGTGGCCAAGTGTCAGCCCCCTGGCAGAGGCAACCAGGTTTTTGGCAAAATGTCCTGGTACTTGGTAAAGTTCATGATGCCGTTGACCTTAAACAGGACCAGTGGAAGCAAAATAGCCCCATAACATCAAAGATCCACCACCATATTTTACCGTAGGTATAAGGTACTTTTCTGCTTATGCTTCTGTTTTTCAACACCAAACCCACCACTGGTGTGCGTGGCCAAATAACTCTATTTCCATGTCATCTGACCATAGCACCACCTGGAGTTTGATAAACAGCATTGGCACTTGGATTGGAATCGGTGCTATGGTCAGATGACATTAAAATACAGCTCTTTGGCCACGCACATTTTAGAAAAGGGCTCAGTGCTAGAGTATTGAAAACAGGGGTGCCAATAATTTTGACCCTTACAGTTACTAGTTACCTGTCCAAAATTGTAATCAGTACTGTCCCGGATCCCCCCCGTACTGCTGCTCATTCCGTTCACCAGTTCCGGAGGTCTACTTCACCGCTTTCTAGCGTCACTGACATGGATCATTACCACCAACCCCGGACTGTCTTGTCTCATTACGCACACCTGGTTCCCATTCCCCCTGATTAGTATGTGTATATATGTGAACTCTGTTCCCCATTGTCCTTGTCGATTATTGTCCCATGTCCGTTGGTCTCGTGAGTACAGTGTATTGTGCTCTTGGTATTACGGGTCTCGTCCCATGTATTGTTTAGAGATTGTGCTCTTTTGTTTGGGTTACATCCCTGTGTGATATATATATATATGTGTTTGTTTTGGGCTTCGTCCCCGTCGTTGTCCATGACGTACCTTGTGTTGGGTGGAGAAAATAAAACCCCTATTACGTATTCCTGCGCCTGTCTTCAAATCCTTATACAACGTGACAGAATAATCGACCCATAAAAATGGAGACAGCGGGAAAGGCAGAGCTGGCGACCATCGTAGAGACAGTCCTGCATCGCGAGGACTGTCTCTCCAGACTCGGCAGCGCCATGGACAGCGTGCTGGCAACCCTCCTGTGGTTGGAGAGGAAAGTGCAGTCCCTCCAGTCTCCAGCACTGGTTCCGGCCCCCACACCACCACTACCTGCCTCCGTTCCATCTGAGCCGGTCCGCGGAATACCCCTGTCCCTCCCGGAGCGCTTTGACGGCGCGCCAGCGAGATGCAAGGGATTCCCTTGCTCGCTACGCCACAGTCATCTCGGGCACTGAACGGATGGGCCCTGGACTGGGGTGCTGTGGTTTGGGAAACAGGCGGACCCGAGGTCGAGTCCTACGAGCGCTTCACCCTCCTCTTCCGCTCGGTGTTTGATCATCTTGTGGAGGGCCGAGAGGGAGGTGAGCGTCTACTCCGACTACGCCAGGGATCTAGGAATGCCTCGGAGTTCGCCCTAGAATTCCGGACCATCGCGGCCTCCACCGGATGAAACGAGTCGGCTCTGGTCACCGTGTTCCGCAGCGGACTGCAGGAGGAGGTACAGATGGAGTTAGCCTGCTGTGATGACAACCTGTCACTCGACCTGCTCATCTGCATGGCGATCCGGTTGGAGAACCTCCTGCGGTCTAGACGAAGACCTGCGCGGAATCCGGAGCCCATGGCTACCCCTGCTCTGTGGCCAGAGCCGATGGAGGTGTGCTCTGCACATTTGCCCGAGGCAGAGTGTAGGAGAAGGAGGAATCTGGGCCTCTGCTCCTATGGTGGAGAAAGGGGTGATTTATCCCAACCTGCCCTCTATCCACTAATAGGCGAGGAGGTGACAAGCCAGGGAATTCCCCTGCTCCAACCCAGGCAGAGGAGAGGCAGGAAGAGGAGACCCTCATCATCCCTCCGTTCTGTATCATCACGCCAGTGGTGTGGGACATGGACACCGACATACGGCAGGCCCTGCTTACAGAACCCGCACCTGCACAGTGCCCGGAGAACCGCATCTACGTGCCCACGGGTGTGCGGGACCGCCTCCTTTCTTGGGAGCACACGGCGCCTGTGTCGGGTCATCCTGAGATAGGCCGTACCATCGCCTGCCAGACTGAGAAGTACTGGTGGCCCACCTTGCCTAGGGATGTCCGGGTTTACGTGTCTTCCTGCTCCATCTGTGTCCAGTCTAAGACACCCAGACACCTCCCTTATGGAAAGCTCCTTGCCCTGCCGGTTCCACAACGACCCTGGTCTCACCTCTCGGTGGACTTTGCCACTGACCCTTCCCCCCTCCCAGGGGAATACCACCGTTATCGTTGTTGTGGACCGGTTTTCCAAAGCTTATCGCCTCCTTCCTCTACCTGGGCTCCCGTCGGCAATGCAAACCGCGGAGGCTCTTTTTACGCATGTCTTCCAGCACTACGGGATCCCGGAGGACATATTGTCAGACCATAGTCCTCAGTTCACCTCACGCGTATGGAAAGCGTTCATGGAACGCCTGGGGGTCACGGTCAGTCTCACCTCGGAGTACCGTCCTCAAGCTAATGGGCAGGTGGAGAAGGTCAATCAGGAGGTGGGCAGGTTCCTGAGGTGTCACTGTCAGGACCGGCCGGGGGAGTGGGTGGATTTTCTACCTTGGGCTGAGGACGCGCAGAATTCCTTCCGCCACTCCTCCACTAACCTCACTCCTTTCCAGTGCGTGTTGGGGTATCAGCCGGCCCTGGCACCTTGCTATGCGAGCCAGACAGAGGCCCCTACAGTGGACGAGTGGTTTCGGCGTGCTGAGGAGATCTGGAACGCTAAGCACACTCGTCTCCAGCGGGCCGTGCATCAACACAAGGAACAGGCCAACCGACACCGCAGTGAGGCGCCTGTTTTCTCTCCAGGCGACCGGGTCTGGCTCTCCACCTGAAACTTGCCCCTCTGCGTGCCCTGCCGGAAGCTGAGCCCGTGGTTTGTGGGGCCGTTTAAAGTCCTGAGGAGGGTTAATGAGGTAACGTACCGTTTGCAACTCCCTGCTAATTACGGCATTAACCCAACTTTCCATGTGTCTCTCCTCAGGCCAGTGGTGCCTGGTCCCCTCGCTGAGGCTGGACCCAGTGACGCCCCGCCTCCTCCTCTGGACATCGAGGGAGGTCTGGTGTACTCGGTCCGTGAAGTCCTGTATTCGAGGCATCGGGCGGGGCGTCTCCAGTACCTCATCGACTGGGAGGGGTACGGCCCAGAGGAGCGGTGCTGGGTTCCTGCAGTGGACATCCTGGCCACTTCGCTGACCAGGGATTTTCACCGTCGGCGCCCTGACCGACCCGCACCGCGTCCCTGTGGTCGTCCCCGAGGCCGGTGTCATCCCCTGCTGGTGCAGCAAGTCTGGGGGGGACCTGTCTTCAAATCCTTATACAACGTGACAAGTACCTTAATTTTTGGATTACCCAAACTCAGTAAGGTAATCTTATTACTTTCAGTTATTTTCCCCTTAAGAGGCATTTATACAAAAATGTATATTTCCAATTGAATGACATCTATGGCAGGATAAATCAATGTTAGAGTTTATATAGCTGACCATAAATGGATGTTGCATTTTACTTTATGGGTTGGTTATGTAGACTTCTTCTAAACCATTGCTTTCTACTACAGATAATATGATTAGGCTATCTCTTTACATTAAAAAAACAAAGTCTGTCAGATTTCCAGTGATTCCAATTAATTTAATACCCCATGATCTTCAAGAATTGGACTTGGAAATATGGAAATATAGATTAGCCAAATTATTTTACCTGAGCATAACCTAAAAACGAAGCTTTGAGCTGAAAAATAAATGCTGATGTCATGGAATGGCATGCTTTGATCACTACCAAAACGTGCTATTTGCAAATGAAAATTTGCTATAGACCTATTGTTTACGTTTTTGTTGGTAACACTGTCAAGTCTCCTCCCGTTGCTCCCCTCCGGCGCTCTGATTCGGCAGTCTACTGAGCCACTGGTCTGAGCGCACTACCTCGGCAACACAGGAATGGAAACCCAACGCACCCTAATCACCTCCAGCGCACCTGCACCTCATCATCTCATCACCACCACTATATAGCCCTGGACTGTTCAGTCATTGTTGTGTGGAATTGTTAGCGTTGTGTCGTTTACGCGTGCGTTGTTATTCTCGTTCTCATTGTTAAGTGAACGTTTGCCTTGTTGATTCCTGCATCTGCCTCTTCGTATCCTCAGTACTCGTCACAAACACTTTGATATCTAGAAAATGTGCAGCTGTTTAAGTCTATCGAAAGTGTGCGAGTTTGAGCATGTGTCCATTAGACCCAGACCCGTCGCCAGACCTCAGTCTTAAGGGGGGCATATGAAATGCATGGGAGGGCAGGGCACAATTATTATTAGCCTACAGTACGTATATTTAATAATAAATTCCCTCAAGTGGGGGGGGCACAAGCATTTTGGGGGGCGGGCCTGGCCCCCTATGGCCCGCCCATAGCGACGGGTGTGATTAGACCTATATAAAAAAATATATATTAGCACCACGAATTAGATTGAGCAATTAAAGCCCCACTCGTGGTCTTCTTAAATTTAACTAGTTTTGGACAGTATGGAGCACAATACCACGCAGACGTTCCATAGGCAGGGATCCACGCTAGAGCGTATTTTTCACTGGCTGGCCACTGGTCGCAAAAACAATGATTGATAGGCATCTTGAACTTCTTAACTTCAACCATTATTGGGTTAAAATACACATATACATTTGTGAACAGTCATCCACAACAACCACAATCCGTAAGGCGCAAATATATAAATGAGAGAGCAGCAGTGTGATTCACATCAATGCGCTATGTAGATATCAATAAGTGATATCTGTATCGCCAGTAGACTAGGCCTACTACACCACTGCTGTCGTATTTTAACTCCAAACGTTTATTCAAACTGGATAATCTTTGGATAATCTTTGGCAGTAGACGCACTATTGGAAGACATAGCTTGGACTGTACACTGTAAAGGGGTTAGCATGAATTTGACAGTAGCTTAAAATTCTGTATTTCATATTACAGTACACCTACTGTAATATATACAGTGCTATTAAAAAGTATTTGCCCCCTTTCTAATTTTCTCTACTTTTGCATATTTGTGATACTGAATGTTATCAGATCTTCAACCAAAACCTAATATTAGATAAAGGGAACATACAGTGGGGGGAGAAAAGTATTTAGTCAGCCACCAATTGTTCAAGTTCTCCCACTTAAAAAGATGAGAGAGGCCTGTAATTTTCATCACAGGTACACGTCAACTATGACAGACAAATTGAGAATTTTTTTCTCCAGAAAATCACATTGTAGGATTTTTAATGAATTTATTTGCAAATTATGGTGGAAAATAAGTATTTGGTCACCTACAAACAAGCAAGATTTCTGGCTCTCACAGACCTGTAACTTCTTCTTTAAGAGGCTCCTCTGTCCTCCACTCATTACCTGTATTAATGGCACCTGTTTGAACTTGTTATCAGTGTAAAAGACACCTGTCCACAACCTCAAACAGTCACACTCCAAACTCCACTATGGCCAAGACCAAAGAGCTGTCAAAGGACACCAGAAACAAAATTGTAGACCTGCACCAGGCTGGGAAGACTGAATCTGCAATAGGTAAGCAGCTTGGTTTGAAGAAATCAACTGTGGGAGCAATTATTAGGAAATGGAAGACATACAAGACCACTGATAATCTCCCTCGATCTGGGGCTCCACGCAAGATCTCACCCCGTGGGGTCAAAATGATCACAAGAACGGTGAGCAAAAATCCCAGAACCACACGGGGGGACCTAGTGAATGACCTGCAGAGAGCTGGGACCAAAGTAATAAAGCCTACCATCAGTAACACACTACGCCGCCAGGGACTCAAATCCTGCAGTGCCAGACGTGTCCCCCTGCTTAAGCCAGTACATGTCCAGGCCCGTCTGAAGTTTGCTAGAGTGC
The DNA here is from genome assembly GCF_964263955.1 of Coregonus lavaretus. Classification (NCBI taxonomy): domain Eukaryota; kingdom Metazoa; phylum Chordata; class Actinopteri; order Salmoniformes; family Salmonidae; genus Coregonus; species Coregonus lavaretus. The sequence goes on from NC_140023.1 coordinate 18,050,554, forward strand.
ATTTGGATGATCCAGAAGAGGATTGGGAGAATGTCATATGGTCAGATGAAACCAAAATATAACTTTTTGGTAAAAACTCAACTCGTCGTGTTTGGAGGACAAAGAATGCTGAGTTGCATCCAAAGAACACCATACCTACTGTGAAGCATGGGGGTGGAAACATCATGCTTTGGGGCTGTTTTTCTGCAAAGGGACCAGGATGACTGATCCATGTAAAGGAAAGAATGAATGGGGCCATGTATCGTGAGATTTTGAGTGAAAACCTCCTTCCATCAGCAAGGGCATTGAAGATGAAACGTGGCTGGGTCTTTCAGCAGTTCTCTGCTGCCAATGACTGGAACAAATTGCAAATATCTCTGAATCTCCCTCACTAACTTTAAGCATCAGTTGTCAGAGCACCTTACCGATCACTGCACCTGTACACAGCCCATCTGAAATTAGCCCGCCCAACTACCTCATCCCTATATTGTTATTTATTTTGCTCATTTGTACCCCAGTATCTCTATTTGCACATCATCTCTTGCACATCTATCATTCCAGTGTTAATACTAATTGTAATTATTTTGCACTATAGCCTATTTATTGCCTTACCTCCATAACTTGCTACATTTGCACACACTGTATATATATTTTTTTCTGTTGTATTTTTGACTTTGTTTTGTTTTACCCCATATGTAACTCTGTGTTGTTGTTTTTATCGTACTGCTTTGCTTTATCTTGGCCAGGTCGCAGTTGTAAATGAGAACTTGTTCTCAACTGGCTTACCTGGTTAAATAAAGGTGACAATTTTTTTTTTTTTAAATGACAATGATCCCAAACATTTCGCCCGGGCAACGAAGGAGTGGCTTCGTAAGAAGCATTTCAAGGTCCTGGAGTGGCCTAGCCAGTCTCCAGATCTCAACCCCATAGAAAATCTTTGGAGGGAGTTGAAAGTCCGTGTTGCCTAGCGACAGCCCCAAAACATCACTGCTCTAGAGGAGATCTGCATGGAGGAATGGGCCAAAATACCAGCAACAGTGTGTGAAAACCTTGTGAAGACTTACAGAAAACGTTTGACCTGTGTCATTGCCAACAAAGGGTATATAACAAATATTGAGAAACTTTTGTTATTGACCAAATACTTATTTTCCACCATAATTTGCAAATAAATTCATAAAAAATCCTACAATGTGATTTTTCTGGATTTGTTTTCCTCATTTTGTCTGTCATAGTTGACATGTACCTATGATGAAAATTACAGGCCTCTCTCATCTTTTTAAGTGGGAGAACTTGCACAATTGGTGGCTGACTAAATACGTTTTCCCCCACTGTGAGTGAACAAATAACACAACAATTACATATTTATTTCATAAACAAAGTTATGCAACACCCAATTCCCCTGTGTGAAAAAGTAATTGCCCCCTTACACTCATTAACTGGTTGTGCCACCTTTAGCTGCAATGACTCCGACCAAATGCTTCCTGTAGTTGTTGATCAGTCTCTCATGTCGCTGTGGAGGAATTTTGGCCCACTCTTCCATGCAGAACTGCTTTAACTCAGTGACGTGTGGGTTTTCAAGCATGAACTGCTCGTTTCAAGTCCTGCCACAACATCTCAATTGGGATTAGGTCTGGACTTTGATTAGGCCATTCCAAAACTTCCAATTTGTTGCTTTTTAGCAATTTTCATGTAGACTTGATTGTGTGTTTTGGATCATTGTCTTGCTGCATGATCCAGCTGCACTTCAGCTTCAGCTCACAGATGGATGGTCTGACATTCTCCTGTAGAATTCTCTGATACAGAGCAGAATTCATGGTTCCTTCTATTAAGGCAAGTCATCCAGGTCCTGAGGCAGCAAAGCATCCCCAAACCATCACACCACCACCACCATGCTTGACCTTTGGTATGATGTTCTTACTGTGGAATGCAGAGTTTGGTTTTCGCCAGGCATTACTGGAACCATGTCGTCCAAAAAGTTATACTTTTGAATCATCTGTCCATAGAACGTTCTTCCAAGACTCTTGATGATCATCCAGGTGCTTTTTAGCAAACTTGAGTCAACTTTTTGGACGAGATGGGTCCCATTATGCCTGGCGAAAACCAAATACTGCAGCTAAAGGTGGCATAACCAGTTATTGAGTGTAAGGGGGCAATTATTTTTTCACACAGGGGAATTGGGTGTTGCATAACTTTGTTTATGAAATAAATATGTAATTGTTGTGTTATTTGTTCACTTATGTTCCCTTTATCTAATATTAGGTTTTGGTTGAAGATCTGATAACATTCAGTATCACAAATATGCAAAAGTAGAGAAAATTAGCACTGTAAATACGGTATCAAAGCAAGTACTGTGTAATGACACACAGTACATTATGCTACCTTTAAAATTGACAGTATTATACTGTAAAAAAAGTTAAGTAAACGCTCCCATAATCATAATGAATTAATGGATGGATGAATGAATGAATGAAATTCAATGAGAGGAGGGGGTTGTATTTCACAGTATTCTAATGTAATTACAAGGGATTTGTGCAAGCAGGTTGGCTGCTAGATAAAGTGTTTACACATTACAGCATATTATTAATGAATATTTGGTGGCACTTCTAGAGACCTTAACAAAGGCTTCCAAACTGGCAGCAACTACAGGACAAAACAGACCAAAAGGACAAGGCAAAATGCTCAACCATTTAAGGTTGAAGATTTTCAGCCACTCTAATCTGTCCTCTATACATTTTAAATTGATGGGGCACTTTAACCACATAAGAGTTAATTTGGCACAGCATTCTCCCTCACGGGTGCAACAAATGTAGCCTCTTACAAGGCAAGCCTCAAAATAGGTTAATGAGCCAGAAACTACAATACCATGCACCCACTAATGGTCATAAGGTTTTTAGTGTTCCAAAGATACGGTACGGTACTGTATTCTGTGGGGATAAATTACAGTGCCATTCGAAATGCAGCAATTATTTCCCTGTCCACAACATTTTCCCACAATGCATCATCATTTACAGTGTGCTGCAGGAAAATGTTTCAGAGTGGTTTACTGTCCTCAAATTACCGTATAAATTACAGTTTTCCGTTACAGTGTAGCCTACAAAAGCTTATTCCTGCTCTTTTCCCACGATCCATCAGGCGCATTTGGTGTGTCATCATAGTTGTCTCTGGCTTGTGGTCAGACTCATTTAGTCTGAACAAACTTAAATGTGTGCCTTTTTTCATTGCTGATTTTAATGTCATTGAACAAACAGAAAAATCCTGAATTTAGTAATCATCTAGTTTTTGCAAAAATATCTGTAATCTGATTACAATATTTTTTTGGTAATCAAGTTACATGTAATCCGTTACTCCCCAACCCTGCATACATGGTATACACTGAGTATACCAAACATTAGGAACACCAGGGCATGGACTCTACAAGGTGTCAAAAGCGTTCCACGGGGATGCTGGCCAACGTTGACTCCAATGCTTCCCATAATTGTTTCAAGTTGGCTGGATGTCCTTTGGGCGGTGGCCATTCTTGATACACACAGGAAAATGTTGAGCGTGAAAAATCCAGCACTGTTGCAGTTCTTGACACAAATCGTTGCACCTGGCACCTACTACCATACCCCGTTCAAAGACATTTAAATATTTTGTCTTGCCCATTCACCCTCTGAATGGCAGGCAAACACAATCCATGTCTCAATTGTCTCAAGACTTAAAAATCATTCTTTAACCTGTCTCCTTCCCTTCATCTACACTGATTTGAAGTGGATTTAACAGGTGACATCAATAAGGGATCATAGCTTTCACCTGGATTTACCTGGTCAGTCTGTCATGGAAAGAGCAGTTGTTCTTAATGTTTTGTATAATCAGTGTCTAAGCAGGGACATTATGAGCATTCATAAAAATAAAAATAAAACATGGGGCTCTGAGACTCTGTAGACCCAAATCCTTTTCACATGCTCTTTTAGGCTTATATGAAATTCAGCAAATACAATTGGTAAAATAAGCTGCAGCAATAAAGCAGCAATCAAAACTCCCCCAGTTTAATCATAAAGTAGATATTGCAAAAATACATACTTCCACATAGCATATATCCTATGCAAACAATTGCAACAACTTAGATGACAGTTTTTATAAAGCCAGTAACAGCTTTGTGACCTTGAATATCAGAACAATACCAGAAAATAAATTTCACTGGTAAATCTGTTTCAATCAGATTTGTGAGAAGTGGTTGAAAAGCTGATTTAAGGAACTGTAAAACATAACTTTCCCCAGGAAAAGTCCTAAATGATTTGTTGCCTAAAGGTCATGGGTCAAATTACAGATAAATAAATTGGCACCCCAAGTGCCGATCAGCATAGGACACCCCAATAAGCAAGTGCCTTGACTCAACTTAAAGTCTAGCCCCTTTAAATGCCAGTCAGGACTGCCCCCCACTTAAATTGGAGTTGTTTAATTTGACTGATAACCTGTTAATTTTATTGTTTTTCACTTACATTACATGATTACAGCAACGACCCAGGGAATCAAATCACTTAATGCATTATACAGGATGATTTATTGAGGCCAGGCCAGGCACTCACCCTCCTTTAGTCAAATTACTGTTGATATTTACTTTTAATTTAAGCAATTCCAATCCAGTACAAGACTCATTAACGTGCCAGTAGATGAACTAATTCGAAGCAGAGGTTATCCTTCCCTTAATGCCTTTTTCATGAAGGATAATCCGAGTTAACTTGGATTTGGGGCCTACAATGAGATAAGCAGCAAATATTAAGTGATGGCCAACTAAATAAGATGCCTCCTGATGCAACCTGTGGTGTGGGTCCTGGCTTTTGTTGTCTGATCTCACAGAGGATGATTGTTTTAGTAGTTTATGGTAATTCCACTGGAGGCATTCAATTTGCTTAATTTGTCATGTGTGTTATTGTCAGTCATTTTAGCTCAGAGCTCTGAGGTGACACTGTATTTAGAATAAACAATGATTTTTGAGGTACCCATTTATGTGACATACACTCTTAGAAAAAAGGGTTCCAAAATGGTTCTGCAGCTGTCCCCATAGGAGAACCCTTTATGATTCCAGGTAGAACCTTTTTTGGTTCCAGGTAGAACTCTTTTGAGTTCCATGTCCATCCTGGAACTAAAATGGTTCTACCTGTAACCAAAAGGGGTTCTTCAAAGGGTTCTCCTATGGGGACAGCTGAAGAACCCTTTTTGGTTCTAGATAGCACCTTTTTTTCTAAGAGTGTACTAATGTGTAGGCTGTGTCTTTTGTGTATGCGTGCATGCTGAATTTACCATAAACCACGGGGAAATGCATGGACATGACCTATTCAGCTTTCACAGTGTAAAAGGGTGTGGAAAAAAATCACAATGAATTGTTTTGTGTGCAGATGTTCACAATGTGGTGTTTGTGTGGTCTTTTCACTGTTGTAGCTTCATTGATAATATATTCATTACTAAAACACCACAAAGTCACTAGGGAATGACCCTAATAAAGAATAAATTATCCTATCAAGGATACAACCAATTCTGACCAGGCATCTGGCGGGGCACCGGGAGGATGTCAAGGAGCATATGCGTTACATTAGGGAGCAACTGTTTCACCTCGGGGAGGGACTGGGGGTCGTAGATCCAACCAGGCTACTTCTGTTCCCCCTGTCAGAGGACTGCACGCCCCACTGCACAGCCACATAGGCTACCCTCTGTGGAGCCTGACAACAGAGACAATCTGGAACACAGGCCAATGCTACTCTGAGCATGGATGCTTGAAGATGGCCATGCACTCTGACATCTCTGTTAGACAATCCAGTTCAGCCACAGACCGTGTAATGTGTATATGGAGAAAACATTTAAGAAAAAACAATAAGAAGGATAATACATTATTTCTATTTCTATGGGTAATACAAAAGAAAGATGTGTAAAATCAACATGATGATAGTGTATAGTCAAATGTAGTCTGGAGAAAATGAAATGAGAATGTCAACTGCATTGACAGTAGTGTTTGGCCTAAATGTCCATAACATGTCCTCTGCTGTCTCTATTCTGTGCAGCATTCATTTTTGGACCAATTTATTTTAACATACAGTAGTTTACAAAAAAGACAAATATAAAAAAATGCCATGTCCACTCATTGGCCACCAGGCATCTACCAATCATCACATAGTTTTGTTACAAATTTCACTGACTTTCAGGAAATACTGACCTGAACAAACCACACGGAGGTTAAATTCGTTGTCATTAATTGTGAATTAATGTTTGCATTTTATACCGATTTTCTTCTTATTTTACTTTTCCCCTTTTTTCCAATCTGTTCTTAGCCTCATTTGCTCTAATCCTGCCACACAGTTGGTGGGGAAGGACGAAGCAGCCACATGTCTGTAAGAAAGAGGCAAACGTTAATGGGAGGCATTACTGCCCTGGACACTTTCCACACATCACCCAGTAACCCCCCCTGCCCCTGCTTCCCTTATCCCCCATTCCTTCCCTCCCTCTGGTCTGTACCAAGCCAGAGCATGATGAATGGCTCATGAACTGCCGATAGTACCCACCAAGGATTATCTTCAGTGTATTTAAAGGTGAAAATGAGCTATATTCAAGCCTAATGTATTTGGCATACTTTTACTACATCAGACACAGCTTAATTTTGTTGTTTTTATAGTCATTATAGTTAAATAGTCAATAATAAGAATATAATATATGCCATTTAGTAGACGCTTCATTATTGCAAAAGAGTAAAACAAATTCAGGCCTGCTACTTTTCAGAACTCCCCTGGAGGTTACAATGCTTCACGGTTCCCTGGAGACTAACCCAGGTCCCCTGGCCTTGGGGAGATAGGGGACTACTGCCTCCCCACTGTCCCCACATAGACATTCCCAATGTGGCAACAGATACAAGACAGATAGGAGGTATGAGGGGCACAGGTCTTCATTTACTGAGGAGGAGGAGGAGGAGGAGGAGGAATGGCTGAGTGGGGTCAATGTTTTTAATCATCAAATGATAACACAAGACATCTGCTGCCAGGCCCAAAGCGGCACTGGCCTGGCGTCACGTCGATGAGTATGCCAGGCTCCCCTAATTCGCACCAAGGAATTGCTTTATTCCTCTATTCCTTAATCCCAATACATAACTCCCCTCCCCCCTCCATACACACTCTTGAATAATATTGTGTAAATACTGCTGTAGATACAGGTATTATCCAAAAAATGTATGACTGGTCCAATCTGTTGAGAAAATAAATCCCCCAACCTCACAGAATGAATTTGTTCAGTTTTGGATAAAAGAGAGGTATAAAATATTTGTATCATGGCGTTAAGAATAAAGACACATGGCTTAGTCTTTGCATGCAACCTGATAGATGCGGAACAAAACCCAGATTTTTGTCATTGCCAGAGAATGGAATATTAGATACTAATAACTAGGTAATCCATCAGAAAAATTGCACTTTTCTATTCTTCTTCCCTCGCAACATGGACCATATGCCTGATACTGTACCATATGTGATATTTTCTACCAGACAGAAAAGGGGCAATAGCAATTTTTTTTATTAATCTGTAGATTTTTAAACCACAGTTATTGTTTAAATCAAGGGCAGATTTTGTTTTAATTTTCTTTGTATTACTCTTAAGGTTCCTCCCTATCACTTTCAACCAGTCTTCACCCAGTTAAAGCTGGACTCTCGTCCATTGAGTTTAGAGAGGATTTTTAAAGCAGGCGGACATATCTCTAACCTTATGACCACCTGACGTTTCAATAGTTTGTAGAAAGAGACAATTACTATAATCAATCTTGGTTTGAAAGATTACTCTTAAAAAGGTGCAATCTGCAGTTTAAACAACAACAAAGCGACCACCCCGCCACTGGTGAAGAATGGGGCTGTAGAAATGTAACCACTCTCAAATTCATTCACAGGGCTAATGATGCAAGGAATATCCATCCATAAGATGAAAATGATAGTTTTAACCATGTGTTAAGGCTATAGGCCCTACAGTGTTGGTTTGTTTACAATTACATTGTTTACTACGCTAAATTCTGACAATTTACAAAAAAGGTTACGCCATTATTTTTTAAATCTAATTAAGAGATACAGAGATATTGCTACATACGTATTGTGCTGTATTTAAACTAATGACAGGAACAGTGAGGAAAGTTGGTCATAGGAGCAGAACCTTGGACTCCACAATCTGCTGCCTGTAAAATATTTTTGGATGCGCCAGCACGGCACACCACAGCACACTCTAGACTGCCACTCAATGACTGGTTCCTTTTTTGTGTCCAGAAAGCATTGTTGGCAACGGTTGACTGTCAGTCTGGCCCAACATTCCCTAGCTGAGGCCCATTAATGAGTCTCTCCATAATTGACTTGATGATCTCTGTGTCTAATTAGCACACTTTGAGAAGGTGGGGAGAGAGGGAAGAGGGGACGAAGGAGAGATGGAGAGCGATCACCCTGGGATGGACTGAGTCAAACAGACAGGCTTTTGGCTGAGAAGAGAATGGCAGCATTGTGAGACTGGCTAACTGAAACAGACTTTCTTTTTGGGGTGTGAAGGGTGGGGGGGCTTCCTTACAGTCCGTTGGCTTCAGGCAGCCTATTGCGACCCATACAGACAGGCCCAATGACGCGACTATCCAGAAAATAGGGGTTCTCTACCATGTCCCCCTGCCTAGCCCCTTCTCTGTGATGGAACATTGGTGGGGCCACTGCTCTATATAGATACTGTTTTAAGGAACATGTATGGCTACTGTATAAGAAAAAGGTAGAGGGGATTCATTTCATAAAGTTCATAGATCATGAATAAGAAAATAAAATTATAAATGTAATTTCCTTAAAAAAAACAATAGTTGAAAGGGACAGTGTCCATTTAGAATGAGGATTTTGAATAGTTCATTCACATTGAGACTGGGAGCTGTCGGATCACTCACACCATATCACCCATCCAGCTTCGTCTAGAGCAGCGTTTCTCAATACTTTCCAAGGGGTGCACATTTCTGTTCTTATCTATTCCAGCACGGAACCCCATCCAGCTGGCGTCTCTAAGCTTGCCACCCGCTGAAAAGCATAAAAGGAGAGGACAACACAGAAGAATCAAGACATCCTGTTTTGATTTTGAACATTGCTTTTGTGGACTAAAGATCCATTCAACTGAATACCCAACTCAAGGGTCCACTCAAAATGGCTGAACTCCAATGATTGAGTTGGTTTTTTAATTAGCTTTAAATGGCGGCTGATATTTTGATTACCTAAAAGGTCTTGACATTTCCTGTGACCATCCAGATAATCAAAATAATACCTCCAGTCACAGCTCAGTCGTAAGCAGCGACCCTGTAGCCCACCATTGGATCTCTTCACCATTCAACTGAATACCCAACTCAAAGATCCACTAAAAATGGCTAACCTCCAGTCTTTGAGTGTGTTTTTTAATGAGCATTTAATGGCGGCTGGCATGGAGATTTTTTAGGTAGTAGAGAAAGCGGTGGTGGAGTACCAGGAGGAGATTTCCCAATCCAAAGAGGAGAATAACTGGCTACGGAGACTGCTGCGGATCACATCGGAGATAAAGCTATGTAGAAAAGACTCCCTCTAGTTCTCTCTCGCTGCCTCTGGGGAGGAGGTTACCTCTGAGCAGCAGCACTGTGATCAGGTCTGGAGCCCCAATCTGGTGCAGGAGGACCCAGAACCCACACAGGTCAAGGAAGATCAGGAGGAACTCATTATCAGTCAGGAGGAAGAACAGCTTAAAGGGCTCTTTAACATCAAAGACTCCATATTCACTACTCCCTTTGTGAAAAGTGAATGTGATCAGGAGGACCCACTTCAGTCCTTGACACTTTCCCAAACCCAGACTGTGGAGAACAGAGAGGGTTTTCGAGTGACTCTACACCATTTCATTCTCAAACCTTTTGGCACTGTGACCCACCTAAAGGGTCTCGACATTTCCTGTGACCAATGTTCCCTCTAATTATTTTCGTCAATGAGCAAATTTCAGGTCTGCTGAGCGCAAACTTGAACGTTGTGAAAATTCTGTGCAACTTCCGGTGCGCGTTTACTGTGAACACTGAGGTTGTACCCGCTTTAAGTTAGTTTTAACAGTGGTCAAGTAGGCTACTGTGGCTGATCATGATTTAGGCCTACCAGTGTGGCCTACCATCAAAAATAATGCAGAAAATGCATCCCATAACATTTAAACATGAAAATAGCTGTTCTATTGTTCATTCTACAGTAGCAGCCGATGTGTGGTGTTCAATGTAGGCCTAAATTCCATCCGACTTTTGAAAAAACATGCAGGGCTTGACATTAACCTGTTTATCCACTTGTTCTTCAGACAAGGAGGTGACTGAAAATGTTGTTGTGTTGTTTGATGCAAGAAACCACTTTACAAAATAAAATGCATCATTATTCCCATGCCATTATTACAGAAAATCAGACAAATTATGCTACCCTCTGCCTATTGGCTACTTAGCTTATTCAAGCCTGTCTCAAATTACAACACTGCCCCGTTAAGACAAAAAAAAGCTCTTTACCTGACTCGCTTTTCAAATATGTCTAGAAATGCACACGTTTTGTGCTCTTGTAGGAAGCAATCACTCCCCCTCTGCTGACTACAAATTATCTATAACTGGGCTAATAACTCACTAACTAGCAAAGGATATGAACAAATATACACACGTCGCTACATGTAGCTCTCGCTTTGATCTCAAAACATCTCACAAATGCTCATGCTGTAATTACAGTCCACTTCAAAGTGAATGGCACAGATCCATATATGGCAATGCTCTATTTGCATATAGGCCTACTGCAGCGCAGATTGGTTATTGCGCACTGGTCTGTGTGAGTCGTTCCTGTCAATGCAATAGAGTCCTACTCCGATGCGTTCTGCCTACAACAAAATCTCTTGCATAGTTCGTTTTACAAACTAAGTCTTGCATAGTTTGTTTTGTTTCGATATGGTTGATTCGATCACAATCCCCATAGTAAAGGGAAACGTTGATAGTGTTAACGAACGGGTAAAACTCTAGAAAGTAGATTGAAGTTCAATCTCGTGCTTCTGTGCGCGGGTTGATATTTATTCTGCGCGCCCGCGCACTCGCGCAGTTTAGAGGGAATATTGCCTGTGACTTTCCTGATAATCAAAACAATGCCTCCAGTCACAGCTCAGCCGTAAACAGCGACCAAATAGGACTTGACATCAACCCACCACTTGATCTTGACCGACCATTGGATCCCAACCCACCATTGAGGAAACCAGCACTAAACCCAGCCCCATGTCTAAAAAACCTCACAGCTGCCTTGACTATGGCGAATGCTGGCCAGATAAAAATCTATTTAAATTACAGGTTGTAATGCAACAAAATAGGAAAAACGCCAAGGGGGATGAATACTTTTGCAAGGCACTGTAAATGTTATTCAGACACTTTTTGAGGAAAGTGGAGGTTAAGAGATTGCAAATTAGTGTATGTGTGTGCTGTGTAGCCTTTTTTTTTTGCCAGATTGGCACGTGTACCAATTATGATTTGTGAGCCCACATGGCTCCCCAAAAGCTTGACTGGACACGTGGGGTTGCTGGCTGGTGTTTAAGAAATGGCCCAGACATGGTGTCAGTACACTGTTAACCTTTAATCATTAACTGTTACTGCTAATGCCAGCAGACAGTGTGATTGTATTGTATTGTGTTTGTGGCAAATTTCCTGAGTATGTCATGTCTGGCTTGGCCTCACTTTAAGGGTGAGATTAGGAATATATAATGAGGGGGAACGCCCATTGGAAGACTGCACCCAGACTTCCAGACTACTAGGGGTCATTATATACCCCTGTCTGATCGACAAAACTTTAATCCCAGTCGAGGAGTTGTTTACATCCCAGAATTAGGTTAATCTATCCTGGGCTATTTGCATAAATGTGCATTTTTTTATAATTACTGGGCCAAAGTCGGACTGTGGTGCGTTGATTTGCGGGTGGATGACACGTGGCCAGACTGTTGTCTCCTGTGCCGTTGTCTCACATAAACAATGGACCAGCAAAACAATTAACAACACAACCAATAAGGCCTGTTGTTCAGCATCCTTTGTGTTGGTGACCTCAGGCATTATCACCATCTGGGAGGAGAATTATAGGGCTGCAATTACTGCTATCACTTACAATGCCCTTTGGATTCAATTATTTCAGTCATATACAGCCACAGGGTAGCAAAGTATAATTAATGTGAGGAAATAACTATGTTAATTGTTTCATTGATTTAATTAAATTGTAAGGGTTTTATGATAATGTGTGGAAATATTGTGCTGTAAACATTGTTGTACTGCTTTGTTGTTATTTCTTCAAATCCGTTAGTGCTTGTCATTGTTTTCAATTAACATTGTGGATTACTGTTTTTCAATCATTCTCTTAACCATGTATGCACTGTACAGTATGGGTGTTTTATTTATTAACTGTACGAATACAATTAGCAAGGTTGGAGATAATCTTATGTCATTTGTCATACTGTAGATATTTTCTGGCTTCTTCCACCTCAGCCACTATCTCCAACTATTTGAACCACACCACACAATAAGATGACAGGAGCTAGTCTGAATATATACTGCACAAAACATATTTCATTAACATAATGCAAAATGCAGGCCTACCAAGGGTATGATATTTCCAATCACACTTGCTTATGCTCTAATACAAATTTACCATCAAACAATTTTTTTATTTTTTTTAAAAGATGCACTGAACTAATTGCTTTTTCCTCTATTGATGTTCTGAAGTGTGTAAACTATGTTATCAATCAGCCTCATTCTCTTGTTCCCAGGTGGGTACTTAAAGGACAATGTCTCCATTCTCATTTCCCAACGCTTTTCCGTGACACCCCTTCCTATGTAACGATTTGCAGCCCCCAGCTGAAAGACTATAAACTTTGGTTGTACTGTTATTGTTAGTAAAAAAAAAACAGAAAGGCCCTGCACACTCTTTAAGCTCCCAATTCACCTCTTTATTGACTACGTTTAGATCCAAAACAGATCTTCGTCATTTCGGATTGAAACGTAGTCAATAAAGCGTTGAATTGGGAGCCTAAAGAGTGTGCAGGCCTTTCTGTTTTTTTACTAGTATTCTTTATTAGCCCAGGACCTATGTTTTTAAGGATGTGCGTATGACCACAAACTTTTCTGTACTGTTGTTGTCATTTGTCTACTTTCTTAGCATTAATAAGAATATATACAGTGAGGGAAAAAAGTATTTGATCCCCTGCTGATTTTGTATGTTTGCCCACTGACAAAGAAATGATCAGTCTATAATCTTATTGGTAGGTTTATTTGAACAATGAGAGACAGAATAACAACAAAAAATCCAGAAAAACGCATGTAACAAATGTTATAAATTGATTTCCATTTTAATGAGGGAAATAAGTATTTGACCCCCTCTCAATCAGAAAGATTTCTGGCTCCCAGGTGTCTTTTATACAGGTAACGAGCTGAGATTAGGAGCACACTCTTAAAGTGAGTGCTCCTAATCTCAGCTTGTTACCTGTATAAAAGACACCTGTCCACAGAAGCAATCAATCAATCAGATTCCAAACTCTCCACCATGGCCAAGACCAAAGAGCTCTCCAAGGATGTCAGGGACAAGACTGTAGACCTACACAAGGCTGGAATGGGCTACAAGACCATCGCCAAGCAGCTTGGTGAGAAGGTGACAACAGTTGGTGCGATTATTCGCAAATGGAAGAAACACAAAAGAACTGTCAGTCTCCCTCGGCCTGGGTCTCCATGCAAGATCTCACATCGTGGAGTTGCGATGATCATGAGAACGGTGAGGAATCAGCCCAGAACTACACGGGAGGATCTTGTCAATGATCTCAAGGCAGCTGGGACCATAGTCACCAAGAAAACAATTGGTAACACACTACGCCGTGAAGGACTGAAATCCTGCAGCGCCCGCAAGGTCCCCCTGCTCAAGAAAGCACATATACAGGCCTGTCTGAAGTTTGCCAATGAACATCTGAATGATTCAGAGGAGAACTGGGTGAAAGTGTTGTGGTCAGATGAGACCAAAATCGAGCTCTTTGGCATCAACTCAACTCGCCGTGTTTGGAGGAGGAGGAATGCTGCCTATGACCCTAAGAACACCATCCCCACCGTCAAACATGGAGGTGGAAACATTATGCTTTGGGGGTGTTTTTCTGCTAAGGGGACAAGACAACTTCACAGCATCAAAGGGACGATGGCCGGGGCCATGTACCGTCAAATCTTGGGTGAGAACCTCCTTCCCTCAGCCAGGGCATTGAAAATGGGTCGTGGATGGGTATTCCAGCATGACAATGACCCAAAACACACGGCCAAGGCAACAAAGGAGTGGCTCAAGAAGAGGCACATTAAGGTCCTGGAGTGGCCTAGCCAGTCTCCAGACCTTAATCCCATAGAAAATCTGTGGAGGGAGCTGAAGGTTCGAGTTGCCATACGTCAGCCTCGAAACCTTAATGACTTGGAGAAGATCTGCAAAGAGGAGTGGGACAAAATCCCTCGTGAAATGTGTGCAAACCTGGTGACCAACTACAAGAAACGCCTGACCTCTGTGATTGCCAACAAGGGTTTTGCCACCAAGTACTAAGTCATGTTTTGCAGAGGGGTCAAATACATATTTCCCTCAATAAAATGCAAATCCATTTATAAAAATGTTGACATGTGTTTTTCTGCATTTTTTTGTTGTTATTCTGTCTCTCACTGTTCAAATAAACCTACCATTAAAATTATAGACTGATCATTTCTTTGTCAGTGGGCAAACGTACAAAATCAGCAGGGGATCAAATATTTTTTTTTCCTCACTGTAGCCTTTACTGTAGATATACATGATTTTATATGTCACCGTGAGAGCAAGAAGACAACAGAAACAATGTAATGTGGCCTAATCACACACTGTGACCTTTTGAGGATGACCTCCCCTTATTGGTGATGATTTCAGAAAGGAGCTGGTTTTAACAGATGCACGCACGGACCCCTTTTCAATCTAATATCAAGTCATCCAATGGAATTACAGTGCCTATAGAAAGTCTACACACCCTTGAAAAAAATGCACATTTTGTTGTATTACAAAGTGGGAATGAAATAAATTTAGTTGTAATTTTTTGTCATTGTTATTCACAAAATACTCCATAATGTTAACATGAAAATAAAATTATACACATTTTTACAAATGAATAGAAATCTACTACAATATAGAAAACTACAATATAGTCGTAGAATACGTATTCACCCTCTTTGTTTAGGCAAGCCTAAATTAATTCAGAACTAAAATTTGGCTTAACAAATCACATAAGTAAATGGACTCACTCTGTGAAATAATAGGGCTTGACATAATTATTTTATGACTACCCCTTCCTCTGTCCCCCATACGTACAACATTTGCAAGGTTGCTTAGTCAAGTATTGAATTTCAAGCACAGATTAAACAACAAAGATCAGGGAAAATCTATGGCAAGACCTGAAAATGGTTGTCTAGCAATGATCAACAACCAATTTGCCAGAGCTTGAAGAATTTAGAAAATAATAATGGGCAAAAATTGCACAATCCAGGAGTGGAAAGCTCTTAGAGATTTACCCAAGAAGACTCACAGCTGTAATCATTGCCAAAGGTTTCTAACATTCATTAACTCAGGGGGGTGAATACTTATCTAATCAAGGAATATTTGTGTTTTATTTTTCATCAATCTTAAAAAAAAAAAAAGAAGTTTGGATGTGGGTACGCAGACCCGCGAGCAACTGCAGCCCCTCATGATGAGTTCAGATTTTTTTTGTGATTGCTAAACTTGTAGATTTGCAAAGCGTATACAAAGCGTCAACATCGGTTTTGATTGTATGATTTGTGCTTAACAGTGTTTAGGTTTAGTGCTCATCCAAAATCTACTAAAGTGTGTGTGTGTGTGTGTGTGTGTGTGCGTGCGTGCGTGTGTGTGGCATGGGGTGAGGTTGTATAAGCCGATGCTCACTTGAGCAACCTATGTCATATTTAATTTTCAACATGGATTGTAATTATATCAAGGACAGGATTCATTGATTTGAGGGGATGAATAATATGTTCAGATTAAGGTTTTTAGATTCTTAGCCCTTCAGAGCTTTTATTCTGATCCAGATTTCTGCTGGTTTAGTCCTTTGTTATCATCCTTTGACATCTTAACAGTCTAAGGGTTTCTCGATTATATCTGGTACTACCCCCAAGGTTTGGAAGGCGGCTCATGTACTCCCCCTTCACAAAGATGGTGACCCTAGTGACCTAAATAACTTTTGCCCTATTTTAAAACTTTTTTGCCTAGCTAAAATATTAGAATCCTTGATTTATTCTCAGCTAAGATCTTTCTTATCTATGAAACGTATTCTAAATGTACATCAGTCGGGTTTTAGACTAGATCATAGCACTATCTCTGCTGCATCCCTAGTTATGAAGGATGTGGTTAACTGTATGGATAAAAGGCAACATTGTGCTGACCTCTTCATTGACCTGTCAAAGGCCTTTGATACTGTTGATCACTCACTGCTAATTCAGAGGCTTTCCTCAATTGGCCTAAACCAGGCTGCATCTAACTTGTTTAAAAATTACTTGACAGATAGAACTCAATGTGTATCTACAGTACTAATGGTGTTAAATCAGGTTTTCTGGTGATAACGAAAGGTGTCCCACAGGGGTCGATTCTGGGTCCTGTATTGTTTACTGTTTACATTAATTGACTTGTCTTTAAAACATTGTAACCTGCACTTGTATGCTATTGCCCCCATGGTTGACCAGGCTCTATCTGAACTACAGTCTGCCTTCATTGTTTTACAGAAAAACTGTATTGACCTGAAATTAGTATTGAATGCAGGTAAAACTAAGTATATGTTGTTCTCTAGAGCACATAAAAATAACTCTGATTTAAGCATAATGTACTTTGGATGGTGTCCATAGTGATCGTGTCCCTGCTTACAAATATTTGGGCATCTGGATAGATGAAAAGTTGTCTTTTCAAAAGCATATTGATGAGTTAGTTAAGAAGCTGAGAATAATAATGTGCTTTTTCTATAGAAATAGTTAATTATTCTCGCTACATAGTAGAAAGCAGAATATTCAGTCGATGTTCTTACCGGTCCTAGACTATAGCGACATTATCTATATGAGCACTGATGCCACTTCATTAAAGCTGTTAGATGCAGTTTATCATAGCGCACTGCGCTTTATTACGGGTGACAGGTTTAGTACTCATCACTGTATTCTATACCAGAAAGTTGGTTGGCCCTCTTTGATGTCAGTTAGTTTGATACAAATGGATGGCCCGCCCCTTCAGCAAGGCCAGAAGGTTGTGGGTTCGCAGACCACAGTGGACAAAAGTAGGGGTGGAAAGATCTCCTTTATAGTGAAAGCATTGCATCTATCATTGTATTTGCAGGTCTGAGAAAAAATTGCCTTTTACAAACATTTCATGCAATTCTATGTCATTTTACATATTAGCTGAACATTTTTTAATACCACACAAATTGCAGAAATTACAGGCTAAGAATGGACAGATAGATAGACCAATGTGTTCAGCTTATCATATTTCTCCAATGCCAAATCAGTGTGTCTTGTTTGCAATGAAACTGTCCCTGTTTGTAAATAATTAAATCTGAGAAGTCATTAGGAATCTTAGCATGGTACTTACTTTCAAAAGTTAGGCATACCTTTCAGACCCCATCCCTTTTTCCACATTTTGTTATGTTACAGCCTTACTCTAAAATTGATTAAATAAAACATTTTCCTCATCAATCTACACACAATACGCCATAATGACAAAGCGAAAACAGAAATACATTATTTATAAAGTATTCAGACCCTTTGCTATGAGACTCGAAATTGAACTCAGGTGCATCCTGTTTCCATTGATCATCCTTGAGATGTTTCTACAACTTGATTGGAGTCCACCTGTGGTAAATTCAATTGATTGGACCTGATTTGGAAAGGCACACACCTGTCTATATAAGGTCTCACAGTTGACAGCGCATGTCAGAGCAAAAACAAAGACATGAGGTCGAAGGAATTGTCCGTAGAGCTCCGAGACAGCATTGTGTCGAGGCACAGATCTGGGGATGGGTACCAAAAATGTCTGCAGCATTGAAGGTCCCCAAGAACACAGTGGCCTCCATCATTCTTAAATGGAAGAAGTTTGGAACCACCAAGACTCTTCCTAGAGCTGGCCGCCCGGCCAAACTGAGCAATCGGGGGAGAAGGGCCTAGGAACCCGATGGTCACTCTAACAGAGCTCAAGAGATCCTCTGTGGAAATGGGTGTACCTTCCAGAAGGACAACCATCTCTGCAGCACTCCACCAATCAGGCCTTTATGGTAAAGTGGCCAGACGGAGGCCACTCCTCAGTAAAAGGCACATGACAGCCCTCTTGGAGTTTGTCAGAAGGCACCTAAAGGACTCTAAGACCATGAGAAACAAGATTTTCTAGTCTGATGAAACCAAGATTGAACTCTTTGACCTGAATGCTAAGTGTCATGTCTGGAGTAAACCTGGACGCTCCCCATCCAACCTGACAGAGCTTGAGAGGATCTGCAGAGAAGAATGGGAGAAACTCTCCAAATCCAGGTGTGCCAAGCTTGTAGCATCATACCCAAGAAGACTCAAGGCTGTAATTGCTGCCAAAGGTACTTCAAGAAAGTACTGAGTAAAGGGTCTGAATATTATGTAAATTTGATATTTCCGTTTTATATTTTTAACACGTTAGCAAAAATGTCTAAAAACCGGGTTTTGCTTTAACATTATGTGGTATTGTGTGTAGATTGATGAGGATTAAAAAAAAAAAAAATTAGAATAAGGCTGTAACGTAACAAAATGTGGAAAATGTCGAGGGGTCTGATGCAGCTTTAACTGCTGGCTACTCTTCTTCCGTGGCTTAACCCAATGAGGTCACAAGTGTTTCCCTAAAAGCTATTTAACGAGACAAGGTCACAAGTGTTTCCCTAAAATCTGAATAGCTTAATCAATTGATAGTGGCAGAATTAGATTAAATCACAAGTCTATGTTTTGTCTCCTCAGCTATAGAAGGTTGTAGCTCAGCCTCTGAATGTCAAAGACACGAAACAATGATTTCCCCATATGCATTGGAGTCAGGTCTTTCCTGGGTATTTTACAGCTCTTATAGATTACTTTATGTCATTGTATTTTCTTCAAAATCTTAATGTTTGATGTTTTGGTGCCTCTAGTGCAATTCAGAAAGCTGATTGAGGACCTTATTGCGGATGAATGTGGTTTTTTTTTATGACCATGTTTTCTTTCTGTTTGCATTTGTATTTTGATGTGTGTATTTCTGTGATTTCTGTAATTCAGGGCTCATCTGTAAAAGGGACATTGGTCTCAGTATGAGTCCCTGATAAAATAAAGGTTAATTAAGCAATAAGGTCCGAGGAGGTGTGGTATATGGCCAATATACCACAGCTAAGGGCTGTTCTTAGGCACTGAAGGGCTAAGAATCTAAAAACTTTAATCTGAACATATTATTCATTCCCCCAAATCAATGAGTCCTCTTCTTGATATAATTATAATCCATGTTGGAAATTATAAATGACGTAGGTTGCTCAAGTGAGCAGGGCTTATACGACCTCACCCCATGCCACACACACACACACACACACACACACACACACACACACACACACACTTTAGTAGATATTGGATGAGCACTAAACCTAAATACTGTTAAGCACATTTTTTATTATCATACAATCAAAACCGATGTTGACACTTTGTATACCCTTTTTAAATCTGCACAAGCTTAGCAATCATTGTAGATTAATCATTGTTTCATTATGATTTTACAGAAGATTATACTGTACTTGAATGGAAATGAATAAAAAATGGATTAAACAATTCATTTTGCACTCCATTAATGTGCACAGTAATGGGGTGGGGAGTGTGAGTGTGTGTGTGTGTGTGTGTGTGTGTGTGTGTGTGTGTGTTTGTATGTGTATGTGTGTGTGTGTGTGTGTGTGTGTGCTTGCATGCATGCATGCATGCATATGTGTGTTATGTGCAACCCAGTGTGCTTTCAGTGAGGCTGCCACAGCTATGACATCTGCTTTGCCTTAAGATCCTGCTCTTATCATGTCCAGATTCTTAGTGGCCAGTTTCCTGGAGATAAAGTTTGCTGGAAGTGTAGTCTCAGGGACTACAAGCATGGCACACCTGGATTTGGGGAGTTTCTCCCATTCTTCCCTGCAGATCCTCTCAAGCTCTGTCAGGTTGGATGGGGAGTGTCGCTGCACAGCTATTTTCAGGTCTCTCCAGAGATGTTAGATCGGGTTCAAGTCCAGGCTCTGGCTGGGCCACTCAAGGACATTCAGAGAAGCCCCTCCTGTCATGTGCCTTTTACTCCGTCTGGCCACTCTACCATAAAGGCCTGATTGGTGGAGTGCTGCAGAGATGATTGTCCTTCTGGGAGGTTCTCCCAGCTCCACAAAGGATCTCTGGTGCTCTGTCAGGGGGGGGGGGGGGGGGGGGGGGGTTGAATAGTTATGCACGCTAAATTTTTTGTATTATTTGTTGTTTCACCCCAAAAAATATTTTGCATCTTCAAAGTGGTAGGCATGTCCATTTTAATTCCAGGTTGAAAGGCAACAAAATAGGAAAAATGCCAAGGGGGGTGAATACTTTCGCAAGACAGCTGTGTCCCTTTCCAAATCTTGTCCAATCAATTGAATTTACCACAGGTGGACTCCAATCAAGTTGTATAAACATCTCAAGGATGATCAATGGAAATTGTCACGCCCTGACTCTGGGGACTCTTATTTGTTGAACCAGGGTGTGATTTTCTATGTTTGTGATCTAGGTTTTCTAGATCTATGTTGGCCGGTGTGGTTCCCAATCAGAGGCAGCTGTCGCTCGTTGTCTCTGATTGGAGACCATACTTAGGCAGCCTATTGGCACTAGTGGGTTGTGGGATCTTGTTCCGTATGAGGTATGTTGTTTGTGTCTACCTTGGACTTCACGTTTCGTTTCGTTTATTGTTTTGTCGAGTGTTCATTAAGTTTAAATGAACATGTATGCATATCACGCTGCGCCTTGGTCCGTCCCGTCCTTCAACGAACGTGACAGAAGATCCTATCAAACGAGCACCAAGCAGCGTGCCCAGGCGGAGAGAGTAGCCATGTCACAGGTGGGCAATTGGTGGTCATGGGAGGAGATATTTTCCAAGCCAGTGGTGCGCGTCGCCAGCCCGACCCGGCCTGTTCCTGCCCCTCGCACCAAGCCAGTGGTGCGCGTCGCCAGCCCGGCCCGGCCTGTTCCTGCCCCTCGCACCAAGCCAGTGGTGCGCGTCGCCAGCCCGGCCCGGCCTGTTCCTGCCCCTCGCACCAAGCCAGTGGTGCGCGTCGCCAGCCCGGCCTGTTCCTGCCCCTCGCACCAAGCCAGTGGTGCGCGTTGCCATCCCGGCCCGGCCTGTTCCTGTCCCTTGCACCAAGCCAGTGGTGCGCATCGCCAGCCCGGCCCGGCCTGTTCCTGCACCTCACACCAAGCCAGTGGTGCGCGTCGCCAGCCCGGCCCGGCCTGTTCCTGCTCCCCGCACCAGGCCAGTGGTGCGCGTCGCCAGTCCGGTACGGCCCGTTCCTGCTCCCCGCACCAAGCCAGGGGTGCACGTCGCCAGCCCGGTCCGGCCTGTTCCTGCTCCTCGCACCAAGCCAGTGGTGCGTGTGTCCAGTCCGGCACGGCCCATGCCTGTTCCACCGGTGCCTGGTCCGGCACCGGTCAGCTGCTCCACTCCGGAGCCAGAGCAGTCCGCTCCACCGGTGCCCAGTCCAGCTCCGGTCAGCGGCTCCAGTCCGGAGCCTGAGCAGTCCGCTCCACCGGTGCCTGGTCCAGCTCTGGTCAGCGGCTCCAGTCCAGACCCAGACGTCAGCCCCTCTCCAGGTTCGGGGTCTCCCACACCAGGGTCCAGACAGGGCTTGGAGTATAGTGGGAGGAAGGAGAGGGGAAGCAACGCGCCGAGGTCTAGACCAGACCAGGGGCGAAACAGGGAGGCGAAGAGTGAGAGGTCGTCACGCCCTGAGCCGGATCCGCCTCCGAGGCGGAATGCCCACCCGGCCCCTACCCTGTTATGTTTATGTTGTGCGGTCGGAGTCCGCACCTTTGGGGGGGGGGGGGGTACTGTCACGCCCTGACTCTGGGGACTCTTATTTGTTGAGCCAGGGTGTGATTTTCTATGTTTGTGATCTAGGTTTTCTAGATCTATGTTGGCCGGTGTGGTTCCCAATCAGAGGCAGCTGTCGCTCGTTGTCTCTGATTGGGGTCCATACTTAGGTAGCCTATTGGCACTAGTGGGTTGTGGGATCTTGTTCCGTATGTTGTTTGTGTCTACCTTGGACTTCACGTTTCGTTTATTGTTTTGTTGAGTGTTTATTAAGTTTAAATGAACATGTATGCATATCACGCTGCGCCTTGGTCCGTCCCGTCCTTCAACGAACGTGACACTCATAGCGAAGGGTCTGAATACTTATGTAAATAAGGCATTTCTGTTTTTTATTTTTTATAAATTTGCAAACATTTCTAAAAGCCTGTTTTCACTTTGTCATTATGGAGTATTGTGTAAAATGATGAGTAAAAAAATGTATTTAATCAATTTTAGGTGAAGGCTGTAACGTAACAAAATGTGGGAAAAGGGAAGGGGTCTGAATACTTTCCAAATGCACTGTACACTGAGTATACCAAACATTAGGAACACCTTCTTAATATTGAGCAGCATTGCAGTTCTTGACACAAACTGGTGTGCCTGGCACCTACTACCAAACCCCATTCAAAGGCACTTACATTTTTTGTCTTGCCCTCTGAATGGCACACATACACAATCCATGTCTCAATTGTCTCAAGGCTTAAAAATCCTTCTTTAACCTGTCTCCTCCCCTTCATCTACACTGATTGAAGTGGATTTAACTAGTGGAATCAATAAGGGATCATAGCTTTCACCTGGATTCCCCTGGTCAGTCCGTCATGCAAAGAGCAAGTGTTCTTAATGTTTTGTGTATGTAGTGATTGTCAAATCTAATTTCATGGCATCCCAATCTTTAAATATTTCTGATCTCAATAAATGTGAGGTCCTGGATGTAGATGTGTCCATAAACCAGAATACACATGTATTTGTTGCTGGGATTTACTGCCCCCCTGCTGCCATGGCGGATGCTATTGGTGCTATATCTGAGTGTTTAACACTCAGTTAGTGTGACCCCAGTGATGCGTTGGGCAGACCACACCACCCACTTTCTCCTGTATTACTGACCCTGAGTTGGCTCTAGAAAATGTATCCTCCATATTTATATCTCTGGCGGCAGATAAACATGCCCCTTTTAAAAAATTCAGAGTCAAAGCTACTGAGCTTTCTACTGAGCAATCTAAACTCATTCAGATGAGAAACAAGGCCTGGGCCAAAGCAAGGAAAACAGATTATGTAGTGGATTGGCAATCTTTCAGACAATTGAGAAACTAATGTACTATCTCGATTTAAAGAAAGCTAAATAAAGCTACTTTTTAAGCTCTATCTCTGACTCTAATGGTGATCCTTCTAAATTTTGGAAAACAGTCTGCACTGAAGCGTACAAATTCCTCTTCTTCCCTGCCTAAGCAAGTTATGTGACTCTGGCATCATTACTGAGAAGAATGGGATAAGTGATGCTTTTAACTAGCATTTTATCACTGCAGAGTAAAAAAAAAAATAGAAACAGTTGTTTTATTGACCCTGGTCAGTCAATCGACTGCTCTTCCTTCTCCCAGCCTCTGGTTGACTCGGCAGTTAACCCGTCAACTTCTAGTGAATCTTTGTTTTCATTTCATCAACTTACTACATGTGATGTGCTAGATGTCTTGCTTAAGATTGATGTTAAAAAATCAACTGGGGCTGAAATGCTTGATCCAGTTTTGTTTCAGATTGCAGAATCATGAACCCATATTTTTTACCTGACAATTATATCTGGTACTATCTCCAAGGTTTGGAAGGCGGCTCATGTACTCCCCCTTCACAAAGGTGGTGACCCTAGTGACCTAAATAACTTTTGCCCTATTTTAAAACTTTTTTGCCTAGCTAAAATATTAGAATCCTTGATTAATTTTCAGCTAAGATCTTTCTTATCTATGAAATGTATTCTAAATGTACATCAATCGGGTTTTAGACCAGATCATAGCACTATCTCTGCTGCATCCCTAGTTATAAATGAAATGGTTAATTAAATGGATAAAAGGCAACATTGTGCTACCCTCTTCATTGACCTGTCAAATGCCTTTGATACTGTTGATCAGCAGCTTTCCTCAATTGGCCTAGACCAGGCTGCATGTAACTGGTTTAAGAATTATTTGACAGATAAAACTCAATGTGTATGTGCTGATGGTGTTAAATCAGGTTTTCTGGTGATAACGAAAGGTGTCCCGCAGGGGTCGATTCTGGGTCCTGTACTTTTTACTGTTTACATTAACAATTTTGACTTGTCTTTAAAAAACTGGAACTTGCACTTGAATGCCGATGATACTGTTGTGTATGCTATTGCCCCCATGGTTGACCAGGCTCTATCTGAACTACAGTCTGCCTTCATTGTTTTACAGAAAAACTGTATTGACCTGAAATTAGTATTGAATGCAGGTAAAACTAAGTATATGTTGTTCTCTAGAGCACATAAAAATATTCTGATGATTTAAGCATAATGAACTTTGGATGGTGCCCACATTCATTGTGTCCCTGCTTACAAATATCTGGGAATCTGGATAGACGAGTTGTCTTTTCAAAAGCATATTGATTAGTTAGTTAAGAAGCTGAATAGAAGAAAGCAGATTATTCCGTTGACATTCATAGGTCCTAGACTATAGCAACATCATCTATATGAACCCAGCTGCTACTTCATTAAAGACAGTAGATGCAGTTTATGATAGCACACTACGCTTTATTACAGGAGACAAGTTTAGTACTCATCACTGTATTCTCTACCAGAAAGTTGGTTGGCCCTCTTTGATGTCACGTAGGTTTATTTATTGCTATGTTTTCATTTATAAAGCCCTTTTACAAAAACTCCCACTGTACCTAACATCATTACTAACCTTTAGACATATGAGTTACCACACCCGGTTTTAGGGATGGCTAACTCTGGAAATTCAATTTTTTGCACCTTATTTGTGAAATAATCTTCAAAATGTTCTTAAATTTGATGTTTCGGTGCCTATAGGCAATTCAGAAAGCTGATTGAGGACCTTATTGCGGACGAATGTGTTTGTTTTTCATGACCATGTTTTCTTTCTGCTTGCATTTTGTATTTGTATTTTGATGTGTGTATTTCTGTGATATCTGTAATTCAGGGCTCATCTGTAAAAGAGACATTGGTCTCAGTATGAGTCCCCGATAAAATAAAGGTTAAATACAAATAAAACATGTAATTGTGGAGGGTGGGGTGTTAAAAGAGATGTCTCACAGTGTGACTCCACATGTCTTTAAGAGCAAAATAAGCTGTGGCATAAGAGACTGTCCTGATGCAGAGACAACAAGATCAGGAAGAGAACAGCAGGGGGTCCCTCACATTGGCTGGTGAGGGAATAAGGAGCTGTCACCATTGCAATGTTAAAACAGCAGTGTCTCATGTTCTTGGTGATTACGAATCCTGAAGAACCTTAATAGAGAGGCTGAAACATCTGGACTCAGTCCAGTCCATCTGCTTGCACAACACATGTTTGTCAAGTGTGCACTATGCAATCACACCCCATCCATCCATGCCCCCACCCCAGAGAGGATTTGTCCATCTGCCCAATGTGCCTTGTGTAGAGTACCATGGGTCCGTGAGGAAGAAGACTGTCCATGATCAAGAGTTTAACTCGGAGGAATCTTCGCTCCTATCTGATGACCTCATGTGAGAACATCTGCATTCCATTTTCAAACTATGATGCTGACCCGAACCATACTGTGCTGGCTTGGATATTTTATTTTCACATTGTCCTTTCCAGCACAGTTTGAGCAACTAGCGCTCAAATGTGTAACCAGATCTAATGTGTAACCAGGCCAGTGCAGTAGCCTTCAGCTCAGCACAGCTCAGTATGGTAATAGTTATTCTGAATAATAGTTATTTTGGTCCAATCTGGCCTTTTTTGGTGAAATGACATAATTTGTGTTAAGGAAGGTCTCAGTTTTCAGATTGCATCATTCATTTAGAGTATTACCTAGAATAGAGAAATTGAAGGATTTCCTTTTTTAAATGTGCAGCCATCTTTAAACTTCACATAGGCCTACCAATGAAAAATGGGTCTCAAGAACATTATACATTGATCTTAATATTATATATCCCACATGATATGATTTTACATACTATCATATATTATATTACACATATAATCTTACACTGTAGGCAGGCAGTTTTCGGGTTACCCAACTGTATTAAAGTGCCAATTTGCAGTTCAAACAATAACAAAGCAGACACTCCACCACTTTTTGGGTAAAAAGCTGAGGGATGGGGCTAGAGAAATGTAACCATTCTCAAATTCATAAACAGAGCTATGGGTGCAATGACTGACCATGCAGGATATAGAAATTATAGTTTTAACCATGTTTTGAGGCTGTACAGTGTTTGTTTATGTTTACATTGTTTACAAACATTGGAGTAAAACAAGCTTATATTTTGGGTTCTGATGAGGTACAACAGCTGAACTAAGGGCATGAGGCATCCATAAGTGATATACTTCAAGAATCAATGGGTATACATCATTAAGCCACAAATAAAATAAAATAAAATCAATCACATAAACCATAAAATCACTTTTTTCTTCATTTCCATGCGTTTAGTGAGCAGTTGGTTGGGGGCATTGGTGGGGCATTAAAATTACCCCGGTCAACACTCCAGAGTGCTCTAACAGAGTTTCTAAACTAAACGCATACAAACCCATCTTTGGTGCTCGGATTCCCTAGTGGCTGGATCCTATTCAGATGTAGGGCACGTGGCCCATCTATTAGTCAAACAACCCTCATGTTCCAGGGTTAGCCAGAGAAAATTAGAGAAAAAAGTGAATTTTTGATGTGCGCTTTAAGAGATTAATAATCTTGGTGGCGGAGAATCGTCTGGAAATATTCTCAGGAAAATAATGAGCAGAGAAACATTTACTGATTAGTTACATCACAGATAATCCCATCTGATGACACCATGAAACCCAGCCTTGTAATCTGTCCCTTAAAATAATGTTTTTTCCCCCTCCACTCAATTCACTGCAAACACTTTTAAGAGTAAAATTGGTGTTTTTTCTGGCTATTTTAAGGGAGTTATTTCCATTAAATTAGAGAGGATGTTGTGTTTATCAAATTTTCCTCAATTTACCCACATATTAAATATCCTGCTATCTGGGTTTAGAAAGGCTGAAACAAATGGAATACTTTGCCTGGTAGCCTACAAATGATGGCGCTGGTGTATGGGTCTGGGTATATGGGCCTGTATAGAGTCTTCATTATTGTCAATGCAGTAAGCCTACTAATTGTTACTGCATGCCACTAGTCTAATTCATTGACTCGTTGAGGAGATTGATGATGGTAATGGTGATGATTTATTCAATTTATATTTGATCCTATGGGATGATGAAATCATGTTACTTACCTCTTATAATTGACATTGAAAACACTTATCTGATGTTAACTGTGGATTATCCTGAATAATCTTTTACTATTTTATATCATTTTAAATTCGGATAGTTCAATGTTATGGATGGTCCACTTATTATCTCCAATAACTGAGCCTATCATGTTAGAATCCCACGATTTACCATAAACTATTAGCTATTTACAACCATTTCGATCTAAAGCCGTGTGAGAAACACACCACATGCTCTTTGATGGATATATGTCATAAAAGCATATTTCACATGGCTCTATATTAAAGAGATAGATTCAACTGATTTAATGCCTTGTTTAAGAAGATTTCTCTAATTGCTTTTTAAATCAGAGACCAACACCATACCACCTCCTTAAATGAAAAGTCATTGGGCAGACGAGGATGATCTAACTTTATTAAACGAGCACCATTTGCCAGAGTAGCCTGTTCTCTAGGGGGGGGGGGGGGGGGGGAATTCATACCCCAGTTACGGGTGCGTAAATTGAACTTTATTCCCTTTTTATGCACTTTTCTCTCTATGAGTATTCTGACCTTGAATTTAAGCAGTGCCAGTGCCAGTGCCAGCAAGGTATGCGTTTGGGGGTGGAGATAAAATAAATGGAGGTGTGGTGGCGATGTGTCTATAGATATGCCATATTCTAACCTTGACTTAATTAACCACATATGTTTAACTGCCAATTTAGGGTTCATTCCTTTCCCTACATTCATATCATTCCATTAGGCCTACATCATTTGATTTAGCCTACCTTTATTTATTTCCTCTGTAAACGCTGTCACATCCTTGTGGTTGCGGCTGAGGGTCAAGTAATAGTGGATACTATTTAATGAAGGCCAAATACAAATTGTAGTAAAAATACATTGGAACATGTAGGCTTATTAAATCATTATGGAGCTAATTTTGGAGCTTAAAGCATTACTTTGAACTTGACCACGGAGCAAGCTAGCACTTGCCATCACACAGTTCCATGATCGGTATGGGCAATTAGGGTATATTTATTATATCATACTATTATATGCTATTCTCCATATTATAATTATATTGTAGTCTACACTACTTCCAACCTTACCATTGATGAACTGAATGTGGCAACTTTCAGAATGAATCAAACCCCTTTTTTTCGATTGTGAGTAAAGGCTCTATTAAGATGGTCCGATGTAGCTCAATTGGTAGAGCATGGCGCTTGTAACACCAGGGTAGTGGGTTCGATCCCCGGGACCACCCATACGTAAAAATGTATGCGCACATGACTGTAAGTCGCTTTGGATAAAAGCGTCTGCTAAATGGCATATTATTATAAGATTCATGATTATTCTCTAAACATAAATAATGTGTAAAATCAGTGTTTTTAAATCTACCCATGGGTTCTGAAACAGAGACAAATATGCACATGTTTTCATGGCTATCTTTCTATATTCTGAACGCATTCTCCATAGTCTACATTCAAGTCTAGTGCCGATCAAATTCAAATGAAAGGTACACCATATTTAAAGGGATTGCTTGAGAGAAATGAACAGAAAAAAAACCCGGATCAAATTGGTAGGTGACCCATTGGGTGTGTTTTATGGGGTTTAATTAAATGTATTCAGTGTATGCAAGGGAACCACACCCGCAAACCTCATTGTGCGCCTCCCTAAGGTAAGTCTGAATACCAACTACTGAGAAGTGTGTAGGAATGGCGTTCGTAGGGCGTCAATTGCCTACGTCTGTATCGCCCCTAGGAGTAGAGCAGATGCATATGTAGAGAATCCCGCACATACGCAGAAGCGTCGGGATATTAAGAGGTCATGAATAAAGGTCCATTAAAAGTAGCATCCGCAGCCACTCCGTTTTTTCTATTACAAAGTACCTGCAGGCAGCAACACACCCCTTCCACTCAATCCGTTGGAATTACCATAATTTGGTCCTAATTTCCAGATGTACTTTTACACAAGGAGTTTCTTTTTCTAGCCTACAAAAATAAAGCTGATTCTGCGTCCACGTCAAATCAATTACGGGTTTATCCTAATATCTGTTCAGACAGGAAAGTTGGTGAAGGGTCGGATTACGAACTCTAATTACACCGGGAGATTTTCTCCACGTTAGTTTGCTCTGGCCTAGTGAAAGTGTATTTAGAGGGCCATGTGTCATCCACGTCATAATGATGAATATTACATTATATTAAGATCAGCGCCTCGTTTGCTGTTGGAAATAGGGCGACCACACTCACACTGTGACACACACACACACACACACACACACACATTTCTGACCACTTATGGGCTAGGTCAATAAATACCCTGAGAGCAAAATATTTTAGGCTATACAGCAAGGGACAAATACAGTTGCGGCCTAATGGACACCCTTATACTTTTCGTAAATAATTCCCTATTTCTTCTCAAATAAATTTAAATTTTCAACATTGCAGAACCATTTTCTTTTAAAGTTGTAAAATTCAGAGACAAATTACACTGTAATTCAAAGACCAATTACCCAGGGAGATTTTGACCTTTCTTTAATATGAAATCAATGCCCGCTTTCCTTTTTATTTATCAGGAGTGTCTAATAGGCTAGAGTGGAAAGAGACCAAATCAGTTGTAAATATCGAATCAGATGTTGTAAACTGTCGTTTGTAAAAGTCATTTGAATGCAAGATGTGATGTGCATGCAAATTATGGATTTTCTTTGTTATTATTTTTCTGGCATCCATAGGCCTAGCCTACTTTTTTTTTTCACTTTGTGGTGCAAAGAAATGTTGCAAAAATATTGATATCGTGGAAACATAAAAAAGTATCGAGATGTTGCATTGACAGAAACAAATCACTTTCCAAATGTGTCAACTGACATCGCCAGGCCACCTTTCCAGGCTATTTAAATGTTCTTTATTCTGCAGGTTGCATCATTAGTTTGCTATAGCCTATTATATAATATTCTTTGCCAAAATGAATTTAACATGCAATTCATTCAATCCCAGAGAGCGATTAGAATAAACCAATGATTTAAACTTATTTTCAAATATTAATCTTTTTGTGTTTTAAACCTATTTCCAGTTTGGCTATATAGGCTGTCACGCTAAATAGGCTAGTCCCAAATCAAAAGGCTATTCTCTAATTTTCACTACACGGGCAAAAAAAGATTTTCGTTGGGATATAATATGTTCAGACAAATAATATGTTCATTTACAAATAATACAAAAATGACATTGAAGCATCACTGAGCAATGACCATAGCCCAACAACAGCAGATTGAGATAAAATTAATAAAAGTTTGATTGCTAAAAAACTCACTTTCAGTTTAGGTTGATAATTGCAAAATGTCACATGGCCTGTATTCCTTCAAAATAGGATTATGAAAGTTGGAAAGCATTCATTATTGTTTAGCCTGCAGATCTGGCTACATAAGTGACATTAGCCATCAGAGAAAAACACTTAGGACCAATTCAGATAGAGAGGACAGAGGAGAAAATCCTTATCGGATTTGATGGGAAATTGGTGGCAATTAATCCTTTGGGATTGAAAAAGGGAAACGCCTCCTTTCGGTTTGACGGGTCCCTTTTGCTCTGATTGGTCACTGGAGGTTATCCCTGGATATGACACAGGGATAAATTGTCCTCCCGTTTGTCATCTCCCGCCTCATCACACCGAGCTACAGGAGAAAGAGAAAGTAGCGCTTTACAATGACAACCATGATAGGAAGAGAGGATGGCTCTGAGGAAAAGCCCAAAGTCAAGATGCTGGCTCCATCATTTGGGATCGATAAGTCACGATTTCATGGATCTGGGTTTAGGTCTAAAGGCTTTGCCATCACCGACCTACTGGGTCTTGAAACGGATCTCCAGCCTCGCCCATCCGGACCTCATGGAGTAGGAGGAAACGGGGATATTCAGAGCACTGGGATGGGATTCCCTTTCGCTGGAGGATCCTTGCCGCTTGGTCTTGGGTTTCTGTGCAGTTTGGCGGCTCAGCAACCTGCGGGGGCCCCCTGCTTCCTACCGAGTCACATACCCCTCCTTCAGTCCAGAACCGAGAGCCATTTCATGCAGAACTTGGAGCAACAAAGAGACCCCTACTCTGGTACAAGCTCACTTAAAATCGTTGACTTTATATATTTTAGGGAAGCTGTCCACTTCGCATGTATTCTCGGGGGGTGCTGAAATCGCCACTTCTTCATGTAGCTCAATTTATTTCAAATTTGATTGCGATCAAGGTTGATTTAGCGCGATACTAATATGGGATCTGTTATTTTGGATAACATTCCAACATGTAATTTTTGAGAGATACAGTTATATTCGATTAGTCTATATCCCATTTATAAGCTCTCCATGTATTACCTTTTTCAGCACAATTTTCATTTAACATTTATTCGTTTGATTTTGGATAGATCCTTTTGTCACTAATATATGTTTTCCTTTTCTTTTCAGATGACGAATGTCTCTCTGGTGATCGAAACGATTCGAAAAACACAGGGAACTCACAGAAGAGAAAGAAAAGGAGGCACAGGTTGGTATTACGCATTATGCTCCAGAGCAAAAAAATAGACATTGAGTAGGCTATTACATTAAACTAGTACAATGAATGCATTTGGGATGCCTGCTTTATTAATGCTTCCCATTTAAAAAATAATAATTTACAGAACCGTGTTCACTTCGCATCAACTGGAGGAGCTCGAAAAGGCATTCCATGAAGCACATTACCCAGACGTATATGCCAGGGAAATGTTAGCAATGAAGACAGAATTGCCCGAGGACAGAATACAGGTAGGCGTATAAAAAAATGTAGGCTACTACAAAGCTATAACGGACATGTAGGCCTACAATGGCCTTATTGATGGTTTAATCCGGAAAGTTTTCCAAAGATCTAACATTTTGTGCCTATTTTTCAGGTATGGTTCCAGAATCGTCGGGCCAAGTGGAGGAAACGTGAAAAGTGCTGGGGACGCAGCAGTGTGATGGCAGAGTATGGGCTCTACGGTGCCATGGTCCGCCACTCCATCCCACTGCCAGAATCAATCATCAACTCCGCCAAGAGCGGGATGATGGGCTCCTGTGCTCCCTGGCTTCTAGGTGAGCCAGCAGGTTGTTTGCTTTATTAATAATATAAGACTCAAATATGTATTTAATCCCTTGAATACATAGCTGAGATGTGTTTTGTAACTGTACAATGTTTGAAATAGGCCTACATGTAGCCTACATATTTCATTAAGTTAACATAAACATAACATAGACATAATAACGATGAAGTATGAAAATGTATGCACTCACTAACTGTAAGTCGCTCTGGATAAGAGCGTCTGCTAAATGACTAAAATGTAAATGTAAGTAGACCTAAATGTTACATTTCGTTTACCAATAGGGATAACCTCTACTTACTTGGCTTTATTTTCCTATAGGTTACGTGTACGCTGACACTAATTGTTTTTCATTTTTATCACTTTACGCAGGAATGCACAAGAAGTCCATGGAGATAGTAAAGAAATCCCCAGGTACGCCAGAGTCTACCCACTCGGATACTTACTCGGAGGAAACTAAAGAGAAAGACAGCGACATGTCCTGGCCCAACCGCGCTAGTGCTGTCGACGACAGTGAGGACATGGCAATAGACCTATCCAGCACCTCCAAGCAGGACAGCAACAAGAGCACTTTGAAATCATCGTCGCTGCAGAGGGATCTCATTCCCAACAGTGATTCAGACGATGAGAGCTAAATAGATGTCAATCCCCGTTGCAGACAGTGAGCTCGGACATTTGCGTGGAAATGATGCTCAACTCGAAGACAATTCCCACTGGGCACAGACGTCAAGGCAACGTCTATTCCACCTCGGTTCAACGTAATTTCATTGAATGACGTGGAAACAACGTTGATTCAACCAGTGTGTGCCCAGTGGGTTATCTTCCAAAGATGTGCAACGGTCCCATCAACTTAGGGGTGTACAGTGTACTTGTCTTATTTCTCAATACTTGTATTTGAACATATGTTTTATAACCTTGTTTGGTTTTAAATATAAGATACTATTTAACGTTTTATTCCTTGCTATACTTTTGTTTTAATTTGTGTGGTGTTGAAATAATATTTAAAGAAAGAAGAGAGAGGACCTCCAGAAAGACACATAATCTCTTCTCCTGCCGGAACATGTTACACGATAAAGCAAAATGTACATTTATCTGAAAACAATTACTGAAAATTACAAACCTTACATCTTATTTAATATTTCTGAAAGTTGATGGTTAGGGTGTAAGCCGAACCACCTGCATTTTGTATAAAACATCAACTAAAATAAACAGATCATCGTTATCAAAAAGGGCGAAACTAAGCACTTTAGTTGTGTTGATAGTGAATGTCATTCAGAGGTCAATTTCACTGTAATGCCAGCAATAATAAGAACACTGTAATAACAGCAATATCATGAAAACAGTCAAATAAATACAAATACTTTTTTGAAATTGTATCTTTCTTTGATTTGTTCGTATACCTTCATTCACTTGATGTATCATTTAAATGGGTTAGATAGACCGAATCTGATGCAGTATGTTGTTTTGATAACTATAGCGTACACTGATATAATTAACCTATGAAATAAATACAATTCCAAAAGGTAGGCTGTTGTAAGTTAAAAGTTAAAGCTTGTAAAATCCGCAAAAGCACCACGAACCCTTACTTTCCTTATGCACTTAAAACGTTTTCTAGCACACATATTTGACACCTGCTACTGTTGCTATGTTTGTCCATTACACTCACCCCTAACACACAGTTCCACATTGTTGCTTTATTTCCATTTATTATTTATAGAGTCGAAAATAAATATTTATGTTTGGAAATTCTGTGACAGAAGAGAACAACCAACAGAAGCAGTGTATCGATGGGGTTGAATAGTGAAGCAGGTCGAGAACTTCATATTCCTTGGTGTCCACATCACTAAGGAATTAACATGGTCCACACACACCCACACAGTCAGCGCATCTTTCCCCTCAGGAGATTGGACTTCCTGTTTACCTAAAAGCATATTTCTACAAGAACACATGGAGATGGAGATAGGCCTACACACTTCAAGGCTCTAACATTTTGGTTCTCTCACCGCCTTATTGTCCTCAAAAATGTTAGGCTACATTAAATATTTAACATAAATAACAATTACTTTAAAAAAACAAATAATTAGCTCACGACACGGGTATCAAAATACAATATTTTGCCAATATTGAAAATGTAGGCTATTTATGCTTTTTAAATACAATAAAAAAAAATCAACAAAAAAAATAGCACCCTGACCAATTTTGAAGATTGAAAGGCACATGACATTTCCTGTACACAAACCTAAAACATGTAGCCTTTTTACAAGCACATAAGATGGCTAAACATGGTTAAAGTCCACCCAAAAACATATCCAGTGGACAAAAGTACTGTATATACAGTGCGTGTCAAGTCACTCCTGAGTGGCGCAGTGGTCTAAGGCACTGCATCGCAGTGCTAACTGTGCCACTAGAGATCCTGGTTCGAATCCAGGCTCTGTCGCTGCCGGCCGCGACCAGGAGACTCATGGGCGGCGCACAATTGGCCCAGCGTCGTCCAGGGTAGGGGAGGGAATGGCCGGCAGGGATGTAGCTCAGTTGATAGAGCATGGCGTTTGTAATGCCAGGGTTGTGGGTTCGATTCCCACGGGGGCCAGTATAAAAAAAAAAATGTATTCACTAACTGTAAGTCGCTCTGGATAAGAGCGTCTGCTAAATGACGTAACATGGAAATGTAAATAAGTATTCACCGCCATTGGATTCTTTCACATTTTGATAGTCCATAATGTCAAAATGAAAAGAAAATTCTACACATTTTTACAAATAAAAATTGTATAACTATAATATAGTCAATGCATAAGTATTCCCCCTTGGTTATGGATCATATAGACAATTGGCTTGATGAACAGTGGCACCATATGCAGCACCATCATTGTGACATGCTGGATACTCCCTTGCTGAGACGAGTGATAGGACATAGTTTGCTGTTGTTGTAGCATATAGGTTGCAGAGTAGATTATTGGCACCAGCTAAAGTAAAAACATGCAGAGGTAGAAGGCTACATTTCTACAAGCATGGCGGTTGTTCAGTTGAAGGGCCGCAACAGCCCTAGGTGCCTCACTGTATCTGTATGTCCATAACAGGAGCAGAAGACGATGATGATTGAAAGAGTTATGATGGTAATGGGAGGGCAATGGAGCTGTAACTTTTGCACAGGATTAAAGCTCATAGATGCTCTCACAATTCTAGGCTCACAGAGCAGCATTACAGGGGCTCTATTTAATGCACCCTGTCCCAGGTTGAGCAGGACAAGGTCATTCCCACTAAGCACGGACCGACGCCTGGTCCTGTCCAGACATCTTTTTTTGGTGCAGCCGGACGTTGAAATCTGAACCAATCATAGACGTTTATGTTTGGTTCAGATTTTGTCAAGTCTGGATGCACCATGATTTCAACGTCCACAGCAACACAACCTCACATTCAACTCGTGCAAATATGTACAAAAAGTATTTCAGCAGATTTTGTCCATTTTGTGCATTTTTGTGTGGCTTAATTAATATTTTTTTTAATAGTACAGTATAATGTACTGTATTGTACCCTCCTTTACTCTCATGTACTCTACTCTACTGAACAAAACTGTACTGTACTGTACTGTACTGAATTAAACTATACTGTACTTTAATCAAATCAAAATCAAATTAAAGTTAATCTGTCGTGTATACAGTTTAGCAGATGTTATAGCGGGTGCAACGAAATGCTTATGTTACTACCTCCTAACAATGCAGTAAAATGTCCAACAAGTACACAAATAATATATATATATACAGTGAGGGAAAAAATAATTTGATCCCCTGCTGATTTTGTACGTTTGCCCACTGACAAAGACATGATCAGTCTATCATTTTAATGGTAGGTTTATTTGAACAGTGAGAGACAGAATAACAACAAAAAAATCCAGAAAAACGCATGTCAAAAATGTTATAAATTGATTTGCATTTTAATGAGGGAAATAAGTATTTGACCCCTCTGCAAAACATGACTTAGTACTTGGTGGCAAAACCCTTGTTGGCAATCACAGAGGTCAGACGTTTCTTGTAGTTGGCCACCAGGTTTGCACACATCTCAGGAGGGATTTTGTTCCACTCCTCTTTGCAGATCTTCTCCAAGTCATTAATGTTTCGAGGCTGACATTTGGCAACTCGAACCTTCAGCTCCCTCCACAGATTTTCTATGGGATTAAGGTCTGGAGACTGGCTAGGCCACTCCAGGACCTTAATGTGCTTCTTCTTGAGCCACTCCTTTGTTGCCTTGGCCGTGTGTTTTGGGTCATTGTCATGCTGGAATACCCATCCACGACCCATTTTCAATGCCCTGGCTGAGCGAAGGAGGTTCTCGCCCAAGATTTGACGCTACATGGCCCCGTCCATCGTCCCTTTGATGCGGTGAAGTTGTCCTGTCCCCTTAGCAGAAAAACACCCCGAAAGCATAATGTTTCCACCTCCACGTTTGACAGTGGGGATGGTGTTCTTGGGGTCATAGACAGCATTCCTCCTCCTCCAAACACGGCGAGTTGAGTTGATGCCAAAGAGCTCGATTTTGGTCTCATCTGACCACAACACTTTCACCCAGTTCTCCTCTGAATCATTCAGATGTTCATTGGCAAACTTCAGACGGCCCTGTATATGTGCTTTCTTGAGCAGGGGGACCTTGCGGGCGCTGCAGGATTTCAGTCCTTCACGGCGTAGTGTGTTACCAATTGTTTTCTTGGTGACTATGGTCCCAGCTGCCTTGAGATCATTGACAAGATCCTCCCGTGTAGTTCTGGGCTGATTCCTCACCGTTCTCATGATCATTGCAATCCACGAGGTGAGATCTTGCATGGAGCCCCAGGCCGAGGGAGATTGACAGTTCTTTTGTGTTTCTTCCATTTGCGAATAATCGCACCAACTGTTGTCACCTTCTCACCAAGCTGCTTGGCGATGGTCTTGTAGCCCATTCCAGCCTTGTGTAGGTCTACAATCTTGTCCCTGACATCCTTGGAGAGCTCTTTGGTCTTGGCCATGGTGGAGAGTTTGGAATCTGATTGATTGATTGCTTCTGTAGACAGGTGTCTTTTATACAGGTAACAAACTGAGAATAGGAGCACTCCGTTTAAGAGTGTGCTCCTAATCTCAGCTCGTTACCTGTATAAAAGACACCTGGGAGCCAGAAATCTTTCTGATTGAGAGGGGGTCAAATATTTATTAATACTCATTAAATTGCAAATCAATTTATAACATTTTTGACATGTGTTTTTCTGGATTTTGTTGTTGTTAATCTGTCTCTCACTGTTCAAATAAACCTACCATTAAAATTATAGACTGATAATTTCTTTGTCAGTGGGCAAACGTACAAAATCAGCAGGGGATCAAATACTTTTTTCCCTCACTGTGTATATATATATATATATATATATATATATATATATATATATATATATATATATATATATATATATACATACACTACCGTTCAAAAGTTTAGGGGCACTTAGAAATGTCCTTGTTTTTCGAGAGAAATATATTCAAATTGATCAGAAATACAGTGTAGACATTGTTAATGTTGTAAATGGCTATTGTAGCTGGAAATGGCTGATTTTTAATTAAATATCTACATAGGCGTACAGAGACCCATTATCAGCAACCATCAGTCCTGTGTTCCAATGGCACGTTGTGTTTGCTAATCCAAGTTTATCATTTTAAAAGGCTAATTGATCATTAGAAAACCCTTTTGCAATTATGTTAGCACAGCTGAAAACTGTTGTGCTGATTAAAGAAGCAATGAAACTGGCCTTCTTGAGACTAGTTGAGTATCTGGAGCATCAGCAATTGTGGGTTCGATTACAGGCTCAAAATGGCCAGAAACAAATAACTTTCTTCTGAAACTTGTCAGTCTATTCTTGTTTTGAGAAATGAAGGCTATTCCATACGAGAAATTGCCAAGAAACTGAAGATCTCGTACAACGCTGTGTACTACTCCCTTCACAGAACAGCGCAAACTGGCTCTAACAGAATAGAAAGAGGAGTGGGAGGCCCCAATGCACAACTGAGCAAGAGGACAAATACATTATAATGTCTAGTTTGAGAAACAGACGCCTCACAGGTCCTCAACTGGCAGCTTCATTAAATAGTACCCTCAAAACACCAGTCTCAACGTTAACAGTGAAGAGGCGACTCCGGGATGCTGACCTTCTAAGCAGAGTTGCAAAGAAAAAGACATATCTCAGACTGGCCAATAAAAAGAAAATATTAATAATTTGCACCCTGCAAATTGACCACAACTGACATTTTGTTTGAAATAAAAAATTATTTCATACCTTGATTACACTGAGCTACGATCACAAAGGTCTCTTTGTTTGATTTGTGGGAATACTTGGGAACAGACTTCCTAAATTAAATTAAACTAAACTTTTGCTGAATTCCTGGTGATTTTACAGTCTTGTTTGAGCAAAAACTAAAATGCCCCAAAAATCCATTCTTATGTTTTTAATTACGTCGTGGACCCCCTGTTGCTGACCCCTGTTCTATAGGTTGGACTACTTTGAACACATCGCTGCCATTTTTAAAGCTTTGACGAGCTAACATAAGTGTATGTGACAGATGGGATAATTATTCTATGTTGCAATCTTTAGTTGGCTCCTCTTTCCTATATTAAATGGATTTAATAATTAGTATTGTGATAGAATGCTTACTTCACTGAGAATGTGATTCCATAGAATGAATGACCAACAAATATGTATTTTCAACATCTGTAAGTTATATCTTTCAACTTTCATTCAGAACCGAAAATGAACCTGATTTCAACGTCCCGAAAATATGTATTTTCAACGTCCGGAATACGCATCTTTTCAACTTTCATTAAGAAACGGAAATGAACCCAATTTCAACGTCTGGAAAATATACATTTGTACATCTGGAAAATACGTATTTTAAATGACCATTAGACGTCTTTTCACCTTTCATTCAGAACATAAAATTAACCTAACTTCAACATCTGGAGAAGACATATTTTTGACCTCTTTTCAATGTCATTTTGCTGACCGGGTTACTGCCAGCAGGTGACAACTGGCACCCAGATTAGCCCCAAGGCGACCCACACATGCCTGGTAGTTAAAATGCTCAGGTAGTGGATGCTGTGGCAAATAAACACATATATTTCTATCACCATGAGGTCCAGAGTCATCTGAGTGTTCAAAATCATATTGTAGTTACCATAATAACAAAATGTGCCTTGTACCATCCCCCGAAAATCACAGTACATCTGGGCAGAAAATAATAGGCCTACAGCACAGAGAATGCTATAACAACGCATTGTAAAAGACCATAGACCACAGAAACAACGTGTAGGACGGCTACCAATGAACACTCTCTGTTCAACAGCAAAGTCATGAAAAGAAGAATGAGAAGAATAAAAAAGAAAAAACAGGCAGAATGATCAAGCTCTTCTTGAACAGTTGTCATGTTGAGATGGGGTGAGATGTAAAAAGAGCACATGGTACTGGTGGGCTTTGTTGAAGCCATAATCACTTGTAGTAGTTCTTGGCAGGGTGTCCCGGGGACCCTAGGCGAGAGCTCA
The DNA here is from genome assembly GCF_964263955.1 of Coregonus lavaretus. NCBI lineage: Eukaryota > Metazoa > Chordata > Actinopteri > Salmoniformes > Salmonidae > Coregonus > Coregonus lavaretus. The sequence continues at coordinate 18,090,707 of NC_140023.1, forward strand.
GGTGCCCTCCCTACCCGAGCTCTCACCTAGCTCATTGTCATAAAGCTGAGGGATGGGGCAACAGAAATATAACCACTCTTGAATACATGGATCCATGTATGCAATTAATAATAGTCCATTAGATCAACATCAACATTTTGGGTGATGGGGCAAAACTGTTCAGAATTTCCTCTGCAGATGGCACTATTTTAAACCTATGGGTGTTGCAGTGGAGGCTGGTGGGAAGAGCTATAGGAGGACAGGCTCATTGTAATGGCTGGAATAGAATAAATGGAACGGAGTCAAACATGTGGTTTCCATATGTTTGATGTGTTTGATACCATTCCATTAATTCCGTTCCCGCCATTACAATGAGCCTGTCCTCCTGGGGTAATTTACATGTGCAACAGTCTACTCCCGTGACATGACCACCTTAAATGACCCTTGAAAAGCAGTAAATATTGCAGATTGAACCCTTAAAAGAACCCTGGCTAGAGCTATCAATAATGATGAGCTGACAACTGGCAAACTAGCTAACTAACTAATCATTATCATAATTTGGATGGCAACTGGCAGGAAATCTGCTTGTCTGCTTACACATGGTATTCGGTGTGTTTATTTATTTTAGAAGCTAGCTAGGAATTGATTGACAACTCGTTCGCTAATAGTGAGCTAATTGCATGGACTGAGGACAGGACACACCACATGAGGTTGGTGGCACCTAAATTGGGGAGGACGGGCTTGTGGTAATGGCTGGAGCAGAATGGGTGGAATGGTATCAAATACATCAAACCCATGGTCCTTGGATCTTGGAGGGATGCATCTGCTCAATGCATCTGTTCTTCTATCTATTCTAGACCACAGACTCATCAGATGTTGGGCTATCTTTCAGATGTGCCTTATACTCAAAACTTAAGTGGTTGTTTTGATGTAAGGATACCACATTGTGGCGATGTCTAGCAAACACAACTGGCCTAATGGATCTCAAGTGATCCTCTTAATTTTCAAGCCCTTATAAGTACGTGAACCCCTCCATACATTTACATTTTACATTTTAGTCATTTAGCAGATGCTCTTATCCAGAGTGACTTACAGTTAGTGAGTGCATAATTTTTTTTTCATACTGGCCCCCCGTGGGAATCGAATCCACAACCCTGGCGTTGTAAACACCATGCTCTACCAACTGAGCTACACAGGGCATAGTTTCCACATTTTGTTGTGTTATAGTCTGAAAAGTTGACACATTTAATTTGTTTCTACCTATCTACACAACTGAATAAGTAGGCCTATGTAAACCCCTGAGTCAGTACTTGATGAAAGCACCATTAGCAGCAATTAAGTATTTTCAGACAAATCCCTACCACCTTTGCGCACGAGATTCGGGAAATATTCACCAATGATTCTTGATAAATTACTCAAGTTTTGTTAAATTGTTTGAGGATCATTGATGGACAATGATCTTCAAGTCTTGCCACAGTTTTAAGTCAGAACTGAGACCACTCAGGGACATTCAACAACTTCATTGTAAGCCTCCAGTGTAGCCTAGCCTTCTGTTTTGAGGTATTGTCCAGCTAAAAGGTGACAATTCTGTCCCAGCATTCGGCTGAGGAAAATGATTGGGCAATGCGTTGTGGTAGGTTGGCCCCGGATTAAAAGCTTTATATTGAGAACAAAAAAATATTTCAGTATTACTAAAATGTTTAATTGTAACAAAAAATATTAGCTAGTCAGTGGTAGTAGGCAGTGGTCAACCATGGCAATTGGCCTTCAGTGGGAGAAATACAATCTTCCAACATGTTGTACCAAACTCAAAAATCAAGAAAAATAACATAAACATTCTTTAGCTAATGTGCCCAACTGCATCAAACAAGCCTAAGGCTGAGCCATGCTTCGGTGTGCCACTCACACAGAGACAGCACCCACACGGATAATGCTACCAGCAACAACAAACACACTGCTTACACAACCAATGGTAGCCTAACACCATCAACATCACCCTATCACCAAAAGCCAAAGAATAAATGGATGCTGAAGTGTTCATTTCACAACCTGACCATGTTCAAGGTCAAGAGCATAACTTTCAAGGTCAAAGGCAAGAAGTTGCTCATGGAGATATGCCAGAAGGAAGAGCACAAAAATAAGATCAAGCAGAGCCGCAACCAGCTCGTGAAGGAAGACTACCTGCTAGACTCCATTACATTATCTTGACTTAGGGTCTTAGTTAAAGAAGGGGGAAATGTAGGACCTGACTGACTACATAGTTAATAGTTTAGTTATAGGACTACAATTACCAATGTTCATATTAACAGAAGTAATGTTGACATCCAGACTGAGACGGACAGGCTAGCTAAGGGATAGCTTAGCTGACAGCTATGAGCGCTAACCATGTAACTTTCTAATACTTATTAAACCTTGTTAAATGATACTACAAGTTGTGATCATTAGCCTGAGACATACTCCAACATCTGCCTTTTCAATACTTTTTGCCAGTAGTATATTTTCGACTGGCAGAAAATGAATGGCGGTGGATGGTTTAACGCTAACCCAATTTCTTTTTTATGCCTTTCCCTAACCCTAACCTTAATCACTGAAACTATACCTAACAACTTAACCTAACCATCATTCTTAAACCTAACCTTAAAACTAACCTTAATAAATGTTTACCCCTATGCCGAAACGTAATTTTCCTGAATATACACTTCCATACTATTTACAATAAGAGATGAATCTACTGGTGAAGCCTAGCTTTTACTGGTTTTCATGCATTCCATCCCGCCCTCTGTTTCAGAAAAGGAACAACATCTTTGGAGCCATGGATCTCCAGACTTTCATTCTGATTAGTGGGGTCAGTTCATGCACTCGCCACTCTTTAGAATAAGTTATTTGCAAGACAGGAAGTGTTGTAGTGAAGTGTTACTGTATGACTGAAATGATCATAACATATTTTTTCAGAGTGCAGTCATAAATGCGGACTGGTGTGGATCTCTGGTCAATGTGGAGAATCGTGATGATGAGCACATCATGATGAAGGACTTATAAATACAGATTCATTCGAAATATTGTCTTCCATACCAAAGAAAAGTACACATTTTTGAAAAGAGAAATGCTATTATGGTATAATTGCTCATGTTTTTGCTCCTCTTACCTCACAGGGGGTGCCGAGCCCAGTTCCTATGGAGGAGAGAAGGTCAGTGAGCCTCAGCACCATGAAGAGGGATCAACATCTCAGCTCACCCCTACAGAGAGCCTGGAAAAACCGGACACACTGCTGCCCTCCCCAGGCCCCACCTCAGACACCAAAGACAAGGAGAGTGATACCGCAGAGAAGAGCAAAAAGTGCAGAAGTAAGACGACAGTCAACACAAAAAAATGGCATACAAGAAAACTTTGTGGAATGCCTTTTTTCGGCCCAGGCTGATCTCAGGGATCATGAGTGAATAGTACACCTCTTTAAGGCAAAACCATTCATCTGTGATTACTGTGGTAGAGGTTTTGTCTAAAGCGCCAACCGCGCCAGACACCATGTTTACTCACACAGGGGAGAAGCCACACCCTTGTGATGTTTGTGGAAAGCGATTCAGTCTCTGTGGGAATCTCAAGGAGCACCATAATGTCCACATAGGTGAGAACCCATACAAATGTGCCACCTGTGGGATGGATTTTGGATCACGGATGTCTCTCTCCAGGCACAGCAGTATTCACACAGGTGAAATGTCCTTGTGGAAAGAGATGAAGTCTCTGTCAGTTATGAAGACTCATCATGAGCCACACAAAACAAAAGATGAGGACCGCTCACACTGATGAAGAAGCTTGAAGAAAACTCACAGGCAGGTCCACAGTTTGAGTAGAATTGATTTAGCTTTTCAGGTGAAGATATGTAAGCCTAATATGGGTACTGAATATGAATCCTGATATGTATGATACAGAGTGTTAAATTAGTCAATACTTTATATGACCGAAAGTAAAATAAAGTTAATTGTTTATTAAATTCAACCTCTGTATATTTACTTGGGCATAAGTGCATGTCAATTAACATTTTAATTAATGATTACTACACATACTTAAATATGGTTTATGTATTTTCAAACAGAGTATTTTTATATCAATATCCTACTTTTAGATACCTGCTTGACTAATTATATTACTGTTTTCTTCCACAAAAAGGTATCTCGTTGACATTGCTTTGCTTAGCCTATAAGCCTCATTGTGATGGCTTGAGTGGGTATTGAAAATGCAAAACACCATCACTGTTGCCCTATTTGGTTTATGGTTCTTAAGATTCACATTAATATCTAGTTGTGTTTTTCATGTCTAGTTTATGCTTTAAAACAAACCCTGCTTCATCACATATCCTTCCCACTTAATGATTCACAAACCATACAATTGCTCTACTGCCTCACCCTTCCTTTTCCACATTATAGTCTAATGGCCCACTGCCTTTAATCTGATATTGTTTTGAGATTACAATGTTTTGGAACAGCAAATAGGCTAGTAGATTTCCAAATGAAATGTGTGTTTTGGTTTGGGCTCAATAATGGTTTATTTATCCTGTAATATTAATCCCATGATTAACAACATCAACAACAACAGCTTTAATATGATAAATAACACACATTTCCAAACAATGGTTATAAACAAATACTACTCAGATTTATCATAACATGATAAGGTGGGTGTCAAAACATCCTACATATGAGTAATGGCGAGGATTAATCAAACAAGGCTGTTTTTCTGTTTCTGTCTACAATCCAACAAGCAGAATACTTACATTTACATTTTAGTTATTTAACAGCCACTCTTGTCCAGAGCGACTTACAGTGCATTCATCTTAAGATAGCTAGGTGAGACAACCACATATCTCAGTCATAGTAAGTACATTTTTTCTCAATAAAGTACATCAGCAAAGTCAGCACTAGTAGGAAAAAGTCAAGTATGAGTGTTAGTTCATGAAAGTTTTATTTTATTTTATTTTTATCATTATGTTATGTTTATTTCCACAGCCTCATCAATATAGAACACCTCTGAATTTTAGCAAACATACTAAACCAATACTGCTTATAGTAGGCTACACAGGCTGAATAACTCAGAGTAATATTATTCAGTACAATTACAATCATTGTATTAGTATTAGACTATTGATCATGTTCAGTGAACCAATCCTAGGTCACATTATGTGAGTGATTGCTTTTCCCATGGCTTGAACAAACAGATTAGCAGTAGGGGGAAAAACAAAACACAAAGAGATTAGAGACACCTCATTTTTAAGAATGAGGGGTATTCAATCTATTAAAATGTCATCAATCACAATTTATCCCACTAATCCACGAGTCAATTTCATACCTTCACATCCCCTCGCCCAAACTAAATGACAATTATATGATGGTACTACTTTAGAGCCTGATAGAAAACAGGGTAAATAATCTGGCATTTTGTTGGAATTGTCTGTTAATGGAAAATAGTGTTAGTTTATAGAACAGAATGTAATAATAATATCTGTTGTTGTTTTGTCAAGCAGGAATTGCCTGTCAAATGTTTGTTTGACTCCTTTCACAAGCATTCATCTTTTATGGTGTGTTTTTATATCATATATATCATTTATAAAGAGGTTATGGGCCTAAAGCTTATTTAGTAGATAGGTCTAGGCAGTGTGTTGATGAAGAATTTGTTTCTGTCTAAATTGGAAGGGTTGGTGTTTTTACTATTTATTTTATTAAACTATAAATGAACCATTCACTTTGGCTTAATTCCAATTCATACTATTAATGCAAGGTCTGGAAATGATTGTCTGTAGCATAATATATTAGCGTATTTTAGACAATGTGACTATTGACAAGCCCAATACAGTTTAATTTTTCAACTGTGGATTTGAGTAAACAGTCTAATGTTATTACACACTGAAGGGAGAATTGTTGTTGAACAGAGTGTTGGAGTGTGTTTGCAGGTTATTTGAAACTATTGCATTTGTTTTCCCCTAATCCAGATGATGGGATTGAGATTTAATTCAGGATTAAATAAGAATATAATTTTACCCTTCTTTATGGTCCTCTAGGAGGCAGCACCATTCTTGAATTTGAGAATACATGTAATAACAGAGTAGCAGCCCATATGAAAATAGTTTAAGAGTTGTTATTTTTTAACTATAGGGGCCTACACGAGGTGGTGATGAAAAATTGAAAGGAAAATCTATTATTACATTTACATTTACGTCATTTAGCAGACGCTCTTATCCAGAGCGACTTACAAATTGGTGCATTCACCTTATGATAGCCAGTGGGACAACCACTTAACAATTTTTTTTAAAATATATTTTTCTAATTTTTCAATTTTTAATTTTTCGAGTATATTTTTAATTTTCATTTGTTTTATATATCTATATATATATATTGTTTTTTTGTTTTTATTATTTTTATTTTCCGTTTTTTAAATTATTTGTTGTTGTTGTTTTTTTGTTTGTTATTTTTATTTATTTATTTTTGTGGGGGTGGGGTAGGGGGGGGGGGGGGGGTAGAAGGATTACTTTTATACTAACCCAGGTATTCCTTAAAGAGGTAGGGTTTCAAGTGTCTCCGGAAGGTGGTCAGTTACTCCGCTGTCCTGGGGTCGTGAGGGAGCTTGTTCCACCATTGGGGAATCACATATATGCAGAAAATCAATGGGCTAGTCATGATTAATTTCACACATGTATTGTTTTTAATATGATGAGTTTTGACATGCCTTATACAGTGGGGAAAAAAAAAGTATTTAGTCAGCCACCAATTGTGCAAGTTCTCCCACTTAAAAAGATGAGAGAGGCCTGTAATTTTCATCATAGGTACACGTCAACTATGACAGACAAAATGAGAAAAATAAATCCAGATAATCACATTGTAGGATTTTTAATGAATTTATTTGCAAATTATGGTGGAAAATAAGTATTTGGTCAATAACAAAAGTTTCTCAATACTTTGTTATATACCCTTTGTTGGCAATGACACAGGTCAAACGTTTTCTGTAAGTCTTCACAAGGTTTTCACACACTGTTGCTGGTATTTTGTCCCATTCCTCCATGCATATCTCCTCTAGAGCAGTGATGTTTTGGGGCTGTCGCTGGGCAAAACAGACTTTCAACTCCCTCCAAAGATTTTCTATGGGGTTGAGATCTGGAGACTGGCTAGGCCACTCCAGGACCTTGAAATGCTTCTTACGAAGCCACTCCTTCGTTTCCCGGGCGGTGTGTTTGGGATCATTGTCATAATGAAAGACCCAGCCACGTTTCATCTTCAATGCCCTTGCTGATGGAAGGAGGTTTTCACTCAAAATCTCACGATACATGGCCCCATTCATTCTTTCCTTTACCCGGATCAGTCGTCCTGGTCCCTTTGCAGAAAAACACCCCCAAAGCATGATGTTTCCACCCCCATGCTTCACAGTAGGTATGGTGTTCTTTGGATGCAACTCAGCATTCTTTGTCCTCCAAACACGACGAGTTGAGTTTTTAACAAAAAGTTATATTTTGGTTTCATCTGACCATATGACATTCTCCCAATCCTCTTCTGGATCATCCAAATGCACTCTAGCAAACTTCAGACGGGCCTGGACATGTACTGGCTTAAGCAGGGGGACACGTCTGGCACTGCAGGATTTGAGTCCCTGGCGGCATAGTGTGTTACTGATGGTAGGCTTTGTTACTTTGGTCCCAGCTCTCTGCAGGTCATTCACTAGGTCCCCCCGTGTGTTTCTGGGATTTTTGCTCACCGTTCTTGTGATCATTTTGACCCCACGGGGTGAGATCTTGCGTGGAGCCCCAGATCGAGGGAGATTATCAGGGGTCTTGTATGTCTTCCATTTCCTAATAATTGCTCCCACAGTTGATTTCTTCAAACCAAGCTGCTTACCTATTGCAGATTCAGTCTTCCCAGCCTGGTGCAGGTCTACAATTTTGTTTCTGGTGTCCTTTGACAGCTCTTTGGTCTTGGCCATAGTGGAGTTTGGAGTGTGACGGTTTGAGGTTGTGGACAGGTGTCTTTTATACTGATAACAAGTTCAAACAGGTGCCATTAATACAGGTAACGAGTGGAGGACAGAGGAGCCTCTTAAAGAAGAAGTTACAGGTCTGTGAGAGCCAGAAATCTTGCTTGTTTGTAGGTGACCAAATACTTATTTTCCACCATAATTTGCAAATAAATTCATAAAAAATCCTACAATGTGATTTTCTGGGAAAAAAATTCTCAATTTGTCTGTCATAGTTGACGTGTACCTATGATGAAAATTACAGGCCTCTCTCATCTTTTTAAGTGGGAGAACTTGCACAATTGGTGGCTGACTAAATACTTTTTTTTCCCCACTGTATGTACCACAATCTACTAGGACATATCAACACATGAAATGGAAAAATAAAAAAACATATACACAGACCAAAGAATAAGTTACACTTATCTTGGCACCAGAGATAATATTTAGCCATTTTAAAGCACATTTCCTGCAATTATATGCATTTTGACATGGCTAATGTTGTGTTATTATGCTCAAACATTATAACAAAAGCAATGGGGGCCTGATTGTCTATCTTTTATTTTGTTGATTGTAAATTCTCAGATTATAGGCTATTATTAAAACATATATACAGTACCAGTCAAAAGTTTGGACACACTTACTCATTCAAGGGTTTTTCTTTATTTTTACAATTTTCTACATTGTAGAACAATAGTGAAGATATCAAAACTATGAAATAACACATATGGAATCATGTAGTAACCAAAAAAGTGTTAAACAAATCAAAATATATTTTATATTTGAGATTCTTCAAAGTAGCCACCCTTTGCCTTGATGACAGCTTTGCAGACTCTTGGCATTCTTTCAACCACCTTCATGAGGTAGTCACCTGGAATGCATTTCAATTAACAGGTGTGCCTTCTTAAAAGTTAATTTGTGGAATTGATTTCCTTCTTAATGCATTTGAACCAATCAGTTGTGTTGTGACAAGGTAGGGGTGGTATACAGAAGATAGCCCTATTTGGTTAAAATACCAAGTTTATGGCAAGAACAGCTCAAATAAGCAAAGAGAAACAACAGTCCATCATTACTTTAAGACATGAAGGTCAGTCAATCCGGAAAATGTCAAGAACTTTGAAAGTTTCTTCAAGTGCAGTCGCAAAAACCATCAAGCGCTATGATGAAACTGGCTCTCATGAGGACCGCCACAGGAAAGGAAGACCCAGAGCTACCTCTGCTGCAGAAGATAAGTTCATAGAGTTACCAGCCTCAGAAATTGCTGCCCAAATAAATGCTTCACAAAGTTCAAGTAACAGACACATCTCAACATCAACTGTTCAGAAGAGACTGTGTGAATCAGGCCTTCATGGTCGAATTGCTGCAAAGAAACTACTACTAAAGGACACCAATAAGAAGAAGAGACTTGCTTGGGCCAAGAAACACGAGCAATGGACATTAGACCGGTGGAAATCTGTCCTTTGGACTGATGAGTCCAAATTTGAGATTTTTGGTTCCAACCGTCTTGTATTTGTGAGACGCAGAGTAGGTGAACGGATGATCTCCGCATGTGTGGTTTCCACCGTGAAGCATGGAGGAGGAGGTGTGATGGTGTGGGGGTGCTTTGCTGGTGACACTGTCAGTGATTTATTTAGAATTCAAGGCACACTTAACCAGCATGGCTACCACAGCATTCTGCAGCGATACGCTATCCATCTGCTTTGCGCTTAGTGGGACTATCATTTGTTTTTCAACAGGACAATGACCCAACACACCTCCAGGCTGTGTAAGGGATATTTGACCAAGAAGGAGAGTGATGGAGTGCTGCATCAGATTACCTGGCATCCACAATCCCCCGACCTCAACCCAACTGAGATTGTTTGGGATGAGTTGGAACGCAGAGTGAAGGAAAATCAGCCAACAAGTGCTCAGCATATGTGGGAACTCCTTCAAGACTGTTGGCAAAGCATTCCAGGTGACGCTGGTTGAGAGAATGCCAAGAGTGTGTAAAGCTGTCATCAAGGCAAAGGGTGGCTATTTTGAAGAATCTAAAACCAGTCAAAAGTTTGGACACACCTACTCATTCAAGGGTTTTTCTTTCTTTTGACTATTTTCTACATTGTAGAATAATAGTGAAGACATCAAAACTATGAAATAACACATATGGAATCATGTAGTAACCAAAAAATTGTTAAACAAATCAAAATATATTTTATATTTTAGATTCCTCAAAGTAGCCACCCTTGCCTTGATGACAGCTTTGCACACTCTTGGCATTATCTCAACCAGCTTCACCTGGAATGCTTTTCCAACAGTCTTGAAGGAGTTCCCACATATGCTGAGCACTTGTTGGCTGCTTTTCCTTCACTGTGCGGTCCAACTCATCCCAAATTATCTCATTTGGGTTGAGGTCGGGTGATTGTGGAGGCCAGGTCATCTGATGCAGCATTCCATCACTCTTCTTCTTGGTCAAATAGCCCTTACACAGCCTGGAGGTGTGCTGGGTCATTGTCCTGTTGAAAAACAAATGATAGTCCCACTAAGTGCAAACCAGATGGTATGGCGTATCGCTGCAGAATGCTGTGGTAGCCATGCTGGTTAAGTGTGCCTTGAATTCTAAATAAATCACTGACAGTGTCACCAGCAAAGCACCCCCACACCATCACACCTCCTCCTCCATACTTCACGGTGGGAACCACACATGCGGAGATCATCCGTTCACCTACTCTGCGTCTCACAAAGACACGGCAGTTGGAACCAAAAATCTCATATTTGGACTCATCAGACCAAAGGACAGATTTCCACCGGTCTAATGTGCATTGCTCGTGTTTCTTGGCCCAAGCAAGTCTCTTTTTCTAATTGGTGTCCTTTAGTAGTGGTTTCTTTGCAGCAATTCAACCATGAAGGCCTGATTCACACAGTCTCTTCTGAACAGTTGATGTTGTGATGTGTCTGTTACTTGAACTCTGTGAAACATTTATTTGGGCAGCAATTTCTGAGGCTGGTAACTCCAATGAACTTATCCTTTGCAGCAGAGATAATTCTGGGTCTTCCTTTGCTGAGGCGGTCCTCATTAGAGCCAGTTTCATCATAGCGCTTGATGGTTTTTGCGACTGCACTTGAAGAAACTTTCAAAGTTCTTGACATTTTACGGATTGACTGACCTTCATGTCTTAAAGTAATGATGGACTGTCGTTTCTCTTTGCTTATTTGAGCTGTTCTTGCCATAAACTTGGTATTTTAACCAAATAGGGCTATCTTCTGTATACCACCCCTACCTTGTCACAACACAACTGATTGGTTCAAACGCATTAAGAAGGAAATAAATTCCACAAATTTACTTTTAACAAAGGCACACCTGTTAATTGAAATGCATTCCAGGTGACTACCTCATGAAGCTGGTTGAGAGAATGCCAAGATTGTGTAAAGCTGTCATCAAGGCAAAGGGTGTGTCACACCCTGGCTCTGGGACTCTATATGTTGAGCCAGGGTGTGTTCATTCTATGTGTTGTATTTCTTTGTTGGGAGTTCTAGTTTGTTTATTTCTATGTTGGCCTGAGTGACTCCCAATCAGAGGCAACGAGTGTCAGCTGTGGCTGGTTGTCTCTGATTGGGAGCCATATTTAAACTGTCGGTTTTCCCTTAGTGGGTGTGGGATCTTGTTCCAGTTGGTTGTGTTTAGACTTAGGACGTCACGGTATCGTTTGTTGTTTTGTTATTCGTGTGTGCACTTTAATTAAATAAAGTATGTTCGCTCAACACGCTGCGCCTTGGTCTACTCGATACGACGATCGTGACAGAAGATCCCACCATACAAGGACCAAGCAGCGTGTCCAGGAGCAGGCAGACTGGACATGGGAGGAAGCGCCGGGAAAGGAGATGGAGAGGTTGGCGATGGCCCAGGTGGGCAAATCGTGGTCCTGGGAGGACATGCTCGGGGGCAAAGGGCCATGGGCTAGGATTAAGGCCCTGGCGAGAGAGGAGCAACGGCGTCAACAGTGTCGTCGTCGGACGGACGAGAGGCAACCCCAAAAAAATTTTAGGGGGGGGCACACGGCATGGGCGACTGGGCAGCAGGAGGCTGCCACAGGGCGATTTGGAGAGGAGGCCACCGGGTTTGGGGGGCCAGAAGGCAGGTTGGCGGAGCCTGGATGGAGAGCAGAACCAACTTCCCGTACTCAGGCATGGCAGCATGGGACGGGGCAGGTTCCGCGGTATGCGGAGTGGCGTACTGTGCCACGAGTGGTCCGGCATAGTCCGGTAAGTCCTGTGCGAGCACCCCGCACGTGTCGTGCGAAGGTGGGTATGCAGCCAGGACGGAGTGTGCCGGCTCAACGCTCGTGGTCTCCAATGCCTCTCCGCGGTCCCGGATATCCTGCGCCAGTGTCACGTGCTGTTATGCCAGTACGGGTACACAGCCCTGTGCGTCCTGTGCGGATGCCTCACACCGAGTGTGTGAAGGTAGGCATTCAGCCAGGACGGGTTGTGGCCGCTCTTCACTCCAGGTCTCCTATCCGTCTCCACAGCCCGGTCCGGCCTGTTCCTGCTTCTCGCACCAAGCCTACGGTGTGCGTCGCCAGCCCGGCCCGGCCTGTTCCTGCCCCTCGCACCAAGCCTACGGTGCGCGTCGCCAGCCCGGCCCGGCCTGTTCCTGCCCCTTGCACCAAGCCTACGGTGCGCGTCGCCAGCCCGGCCCGGCCTGTTCCTGCCACTCGCACCAAGCCTACGGTGCACGTCGCCAGCCCGGCCCGCCCTGTTCCTGCCACTCGCACCAAGCCTACGGTGCGCGTCGCCAGCCCGGCCCGGCCTGTTCCTGCCACTCGCACCAAGCCTACGGTGCGCGTCGCCAGCCCGGCCCGGCCCGGCCTGTTCCTGCCACTCGCACCAAGCCTACGGTGCGCGTCGCCATCCCGGCCCGGCCTGTTCCTGCCACTCGCACCAAGCCTACGGTGCGCGTCGCCAGCCCGGCCCGGCCTGTTCCTGCCACTCGCACCAAGCCTATGGTGCGCGTCGCCAGCCCGGCCCGGCCTGTTCCTGCCACTCGCACCAAGCCTACGGTGCGCGTCGCCAGCCCGGCCCGGCCTGTTCCTGCCACTCGCACCAAGCCTACGGTGCGCGTCGCCAGCCCGGCCCGGCCTGTTCCTGCCACTCGCACCAAGCCTACGGTGCGCGTCGCCAGCCCGGCCCGGCCTGTTCCTGCCACTCGCACCAAGCCAGGGGTGCGAGTCGTCAGCCTGGTCCAGCCCGTTCCTGCTACTCGCACCAAGCCAGGGGTGCGAGTCGTCAGCCTGGTCCAGCCCGTTCCTGCTACTCGCACCAAGCCAGGGGTGCGAGTCGTCAGCCTGGTCCAGCCCGTTCCTGCTACTCGCACCAAGCCAGGGGTGTGAGTCGTCAGCCTGGTAAAGCCCGTTGCTGCTCCACGCACCAAGCCAGGGGTGCGAGTCGTCAGTCCGGTGAGGCCCGTTCCAGCTCCACGCACCAAGCCAGGGGTGCGCATCGTCAGCCCGGTCCGGCCCGTTGCTGCTCCACGCACCAAGGCAGGGGTGCGCATCGTCAGTCCGGTGAGGCCCGTTCCGGCTCCACGCACCAAGCCAGGGGACCGTCAGCCCGGTCCGGCCCGTTGCTGCTCCACGCACCAAGCCAGGGGTGCGCATCGTCAGCCCGGTCCGGTCCTTTCCTGCCTCACGCACCAAGCCAGGGGTGCGCGTCGTCAGTCCGGCACAACCCGTGCCTGGGTCACCGGTGCCTAATCAGGTACCGGTCAACTGCTCCACAACGGAGCTGAAGCTAACCGCTCCTGCTACGTCCAGTTCAGCTCCAGCCAGCGGGTACAGACCGGACCAGGGGCGCTATGGGGGGTTTATTGGAGGGTGGTGGGCAAGCCCGGAGCCAGAACCACCGCCGAGGAGGAATGCCCACCCAACCCTCCCCTGTTTTGTTCTAGTGGAGGCGCGGCCGCAGTCCGCGCCTTTAGGGGGGGGTACTGTCACACCCTGGCTTTGGGACTCTATATGTTGAGCCAGGGTGTGTTCATTCTATGTGTTGTATTTCTTTGTTGGGAGTTCTAGTTTGTTTATTTCTATGTTGGCCTGAGTGACTCCCAATCAGAGGCAACGAGTGTCAGCTGTGGCTGGTTGTCTCTGATTGGGAGCCATATTTAAACTGTCGGTTTTCCCTTAGTGGGTGTGGGATCTTGTTCCAGGTGGTTGTGTTTAGACTTAGGACGTCACGGTATCGTTTGTTGTTTTGTTATTCGTGTGTGCACTTTAATTAAATAAAGTATGTTCGCTCAACACGCTGCGCCTTGGTCTACTCGATACAACGATCGTGACAGGGTGGCTATTTGAAGAATCTCAAATATAAAATATATTTTGATTTGTTTAACACTTTTTTGGTTACTACATGTTTCATATGTGTTATTTCATAGTTTTGATGTCTTCACAATATTCTACAATGTAGAAAATAGTTTTAAAAAATTAAGAAAAACCCTTGAATGAGTAGGTGTGTCCAAACTTTTGACTGGTACTGTATATATATATATTTTTTGCAATGCACAAAAAATATCATCCTGTGACCCACCTGGACCCCTGCCGGACCCACAAGTGTGTCCCGACTCCCGACCCACAGTTTGGGAACCACAGGGCTAGGAACTAACTGTCCTCTGTCATGAACACTGAACTTTACATAATACATTTTCATCAACGACTTGTTCCCACCCTTTCTGTACCCAAGGAAACTTGAAAGAGAAGGATCGGTCTCTGGTCAAGTTCTGCTTGCAGCATGGGAGCAGAATATGGCTGCATATAAAAACAGGAGTTTGATACACATAATAAATAGAGCCAGTGTATTCTTCAAGAACGGCAGCTACCGAAATAGAATTGCATTTACCTCTCTGAAACCTGTTCAGTGTCAGAGGCGAACAGTCTCCAGCATCGGCGAAAGGAACACGAACTTGACACCGCACTTGAGCTCACATCTCGCTGGATGGTCATACAAGGAGTTATATGAATTGTCTGTAAAAGACCCAGAAACATTTTGGGGATCAATTGCTAAAGAGAAGCTTACATGGAGTAAACCATTCGATCAAGTGAGCGACTGCGAAATTACTAGTGGAAAAATCAATTGGTTTCTTGGTGGACAATTGAACGTTTCTGGTAAGAATTGCCATCCCCTATTATTATTAGTAGGATTATTGGCTACACTATAAATATTTCCTACCCCATTGCATAACAGCATTTACTCAGCATCCTACATAGTCTGGAAGTGCGTGCTCAAACCTAATTCTCTTCTAGGATTAACCCTCCCGTTGTCCTAGGGTCAAAATGACCCGTCACTGTGTTCAACCAACTTTATTTAATTTTTATATTTTGGGGATCATTTGTGAGAAGGAGGCAGTGAGACTTTAAAGAAAGTATCACTGCCTCCTTCTCACAAATGATCCAAAAAATATAAAAATTAAATAAAGTTGGTTCAACACAGTGGCGGGTCATTTTGACCCTAGGACAACGGGAGGGTTAAGTTGATATTGTTTATGTTCGTGTGGATCTTGGTCAGGTTTGCTAACTATGTTCAATGTACATTATGCTTACTGGACAGCCCCTCAAATACTGGACAGTAAGTTACATTATTTCATCCATTCATCCATTTGATTGGCAGTGAATTGTTTGGATGTGCATGTTGCCAAGCATCCTGACAGAGTCGCCCTGGTCTGGGAGAGGGATGAACCTGGGACGGAGGTAAAGGTCACCTATAGGTAAGTTCATGCCTATGCAAGGACCTTCAGCAGGGTGGGGGACTTGGCAATCTTTCTATTATAACATAATGCTTATCTTGGAAAGCTTGCGATATGATATAGATAAGAGTTATCTGAATGAACTTATCCACATCATTCAGCAGAGGAGCTGAAATCTCGACTGAACTGTGCAATAGAGTAGGAGGTGTAACATAAAAATACTTCACATTCCACACTGAACCAGAAACGTTTGCCTACAGATGTAGGATCTTAATTTGATGCCAGTTTGCTACAGCATGAAAATAATCCTGCAGCAACAGGAAATGTGAATTATTAACCTCAAAAACACTACAAGTTTAAAATGTCCTGCATTGCAGGAAAATTATCCTGCAACAGGATAATGAAATTAAGATCCTACATCTGTATCTTGTAAAGACATCATCTTGTCATCTTTCAAATATCCATGTTAGGTTCTGTTTTCTTAGTTTATACTGTACTGTAACGGGTAGGAGGAAACATGGCAGAGGTTCAGCAGTAATATCTAAATATTTACAATATTCCAAATAGTTCTCTAGAGATGCACAGTGACATTTTCATCTGTGCCATAAAATAACTGGATAAGAACCATGTTCTGGATCTGAATTAATATATTGTTATCTTTAATGTTGTACGGTACATAAAGAGCATGACATTTAACCTTTATTGATACAGGGAATACCAATTGATACCAGGTTCTCTTTTTCAATGGTGTCCTGTTTTACAACAATCAACAAATCATGAAGGCTTTAATACTCCCATTCCACTTTGCATTATGAATGAGACACCATATGTACTTTATTGTTGATGACATTAAATCATAAGGAAGTGCTGTTGAAATTGCAACATTATTGTTGGTTGGGTGTCAGTTATTGTGTAATGCAGCAGTGAGATTTCAAAATACCAAATGGCAAGAAAATGAGGACTTTCTGCTATAACGACTAAAGCTGCTTCCTGGATCAGAATGTGAACAGGAAGTGGTGGGCTGTCAAACTGAATGTTCACTAGACATAAAACTGAAAGTGAACTGGAAGGTCATTTCAGTGCACCCGAAAATTATTAATTTAGAGTTCTCCATTGTTCAGTTGTAAATAGTTCACACATGCCAGTGAATGGCAGTGCCTCAAAGAAGCCACAAAGTCACTAATATACATCTTCCTATATGGCTTGCAAGGAGTAGGGATTCAAAGTAGTTCTCAAAGACCCTCATCTTACAACAAAATACTTATTTCGGGTCTCCCCATAAGATAACCCTTTTAAGTTCCAGGTAGAACCCTTTTGGGCTCCAGGTAGAACCCTTTTGGGTTCCATGTAGAACCCTCTGTGGAAAGGGTTATACATAGAACCCAAAAGGGTTCTACCTGGAACCAAATAGGTTCTACCTGGAACCAAAAGGTGTTCTTCAAAGGCTTCTCATATGGGGACAGCTGAAGATTTTTTTAGGTTCTAGATAGCACCTTTTTTTCTAAGGGTGTACACTTCAGATAGTGTTTAACGGAATCAATACAGAATACATACTTTTACTAACTTACATACGCAACAACAGTTGAGGTAACTGCTGCTCCAAGTAATAACTTGTGTCTAAACTTTATACAACTGTTCTACAGGGAGCTACTTGAGACTACCTGCCGCCTAGCCAACACCCTGAAGAGCCATGGGGTCAACAAAGGTGACCGGGTGGCCATCTATATGCCAGTGTCGCCCATCGCTGTGGCTGCCATGCTTGCGTGCGCTCGTATCGGTGCTGTGCACACGGTAGTGTTTGCTGGGTTCAGCTCAGAGGCCCTGGCTGGGAGGATTCAGGATGGTGAGTGATACTGGGCCTGGACTCATGTTTGACTGTGATTAACTCTTTCGAAATGTTAGGTTACGATCTCATGGTCCAGTTGGTAACCCAAGAATGCATTTCAAGGACGTTTGTGTTTTGTATACAGATGCTCCCTTTATAGCCCAAACATGACATTTGAATGGTTGACTGAACACAAGGGAAATAAGGGCATTTCAATTGTGCATGCATGCAGCCATTCAAGTGAAAATGAAAAATGAGAGATTTGCTAGGCTGTTATCTGTAATCATACAAAGCTGACAAAATACTTAAGATTTGCACCTTTAAATAAAGCTAAATCATAGAGTTGACAGGGATTTCAGCTTTTCTATTCAAAGGCACAGGATAAATGTCTGATAGTTAAACAGGATATAGCTACAATGGCCATGACCCATAAAATGGCTTAGACTGAATGGCTGCCAAGTTCTCAACACTCCCAAGTGAGTCATTATGCATAGAGCAATATCAGATTTTTTAAAATTGAACATGCTCTTGGCCGTTGTTTCTAGGATACACCAGTCATCAAGTCTCTTCCCCTTTTTTCCAACTTAACTCCAGTGAGAAACTGACCTGTTTTAGTCAAACGCTCCTAACATCATGAGACTAGACAAGGGTTGTTTAATTTCAAGCTCCATTTTGGGGTCAGACAGAAACCAGGCCAATTAAGAACGATCAAACAAAAGGCCAGCAGTTTAGGACACAGACTGAAGGATGAGACAGAAAACTAGGAGCAACATGCCATCTCAAACCTTTATAACATGTACAGTACAGTACTGAGTGTACAAAACATTAGGAACACCTGCTCTTTCCATGACATAGACTGACCAGGTGAATCCAGGTGAAAGCTATGATCTGTTATTGACGTCACTTTTTAAATCCACTTCATGAAGGGGAGGAGACAGGTTAAATACGGATTTTTAAGCCTTGAGACAATTGAGACATGGATTGTGTATGTGTGCACCGGTTTGAGTGTGTCAAGAACTGCAACACTGGTGGGTTTTTTACTCTCAGCAGTTTCCTGTGCGTATCAAGAATGGTCCACCACCTAAAGGACATCCAGCCAACTTGACACAACTGTGGTAAGCATTGGAGTCAACATGGGCCAGCATCCCTGTGGAACGCTTGTAGAGTCCATGTCCCGACGAATTGAGGCTGTTCAGAGGGCAAAAGGGGGTGCAACTCAATATTAGGAAGGTGTTCCTAATGTTTTGTACACTCAGTGTATACCTCAAACAGAACCAACAGATAGCAATTAGGCCTATTGACTTCTTGCATTTTCTCAAAGTACTTCATATTCTCAATTGGACTGTATGGTGATGTGTCCGCATGGTCTCAGATCTCTCAGACTGTATTCCCCATCTCCCTGCAGCCCAGTGTAAAGCTGTGATCACGTGTAACCAAGGTGTGAGGGGAGGTCGGTTCATAGACCTGAAACCTACAGTAGATGCTGCAGTGAAGAACTGCCCCACTGTCCAACATGTGTTTGTGGCCCAGAGGACCACTAACCCAACTCCCATGGGCAAACTAGACATCCCATTGGAGGAGGTAATACTTGTTCTTCATACTTTTTATTGTGCCGTGGAGGAGGTAATACTGAGTCTGAGTAGCGGGACAAGCCAGTAGCAGTCCTGTAACGGGATCAGTTTGCATTGCAGCTAAGCTCCGCTCACAGATGAAGTGGTGAACTGAAAGATCCATTATGTTATGTTATCTGTCATGTTAATATTTGTTATGAAAGATATATTTATTTGTCTGTCATTTCATCTGCCATTGTCACTGACGAGATTAAACACCTTGCGTTGTTTTGTTTTTAAGAACAACCTGTACCATTGAACAAAGTACATAGACCGACCTACTATGAGAGAAGCATGATGACATAGCACATATTTAATTTGAAGCAAATGAAGTGTAATTCCACTGCATTTAGCTGCATTTAGTAATTCCACTGCAAGAAACATCCATATCACCAAACCATATCTCCAGTCTCCAACTCTTTTCCTCTCTGTCTCAGGCGATGGCCAATGAGTCTACAGAGTGTGCTCCAGAGCCTATGGGCAGTGAGGAGATGCTTTTTATGCTCCACACATCAGGCAGTACAGGCAAGCCCAAGGGCATTGTCCACACACAGGCTGGCTATCTGCTCTATGCTGCACTGACTCACCAGGTACGTCTTCAGTTAACCCCTCTACGGAATACTGCTTACTTTAGAGAAGCAAACGCAGGTATGGTGCCTTTCTTAAAATGGTGATGTGGCAGAAAATATGCATTTGTTTAGCTGATAAATAGAACAAACTATAAAAGGAGGAGGAAGGCCCAATTACTGTGTTGTCTGAGACTGTTTTGATGATGGCTACAGACAGGGCAGTCTGAACAATATAAATGATCTGCCACATGGTTTGGCATAGCTTAGATCTGAACAATGAATTTAGTGTTCCCCTTTTGTGAGAGAAGCCCCATTCCATATTCTGGGTAAAAATTAGCCCCCTTGACTGACAAATAAAAACATCTGTTTTCTCCCAGCTTTTTGATGCGGATGAGCATGTTGTGCTTGGTGGGATTGACAGACACAAAGCTTACATGATGTTGGTGATAATAATAGAATGAAAACACAGCTATGAATCTGCACGAGATGTGCTGCTAATTTCTAAGTAGCTTACCAGCTCAGACCCAAACAGACGTTGGCAATTGCTCGCACTGTCTCTTTTTGGCATGTTGGTTGTTTGGATTCAAATAACAGACAAAGCTGCTTTATCTCTGTATCCCCCTGGAACAGACAGGGCCTCTTGGGACCATGCCAAAGAGAGACCTGATGTTGTTGCCAGGCTTTTGAGCATTTCTGCTTAGAGAACTATAAATGTGGCAGACATGTTGTGTGGGAAAGCCTGTAGAAGGGGAACATCAACATAGGAGATCTAAATATATATATATACAGTACCAGTCAAAAGTTTGGACACACCTACTCATTCCAGGTTTATTTATTTATTTTTACTATTTTCTACATTGTAGAATAAGAGTGAAGACATCAAAACTATCAAATAACACATATGGAATCATGTAGTACCCAGAAAAGTGTTAAACAAATCAAAATATATTATATATTTGAGATTCTTCAAATAACCACCCTTTGCCTTGATGACAGCTTTGCACACTCTTGTCATTCTCTCAACCAGCTTCATGTGGTAGTCACCTGGAATGCATTTCAATTAACAGGTGTGCCTTAATTTGAGGAATGCGTTTGAGCCAATCAGTTGTGTTGTGACAAGGTAAGGGGGGTATACAGAAGATAGCCCTATTTGGTAAAAGACCAAATCCATATTATGGCAAGAACAGCTCAAATAAGCAAAGAGAAACGACAGTCCATCATTACTTTAACACATGAAGGTCAGTCAATACGGAAAATTCCAAGAACTTTGAAAGTTTCTGCAAGTGCAGTCGCAAAAACCATCAAGCACTATGATGAAACTGGCTCTCATGAGAACCACCACAGGAATGGAAGACCCAGAGTTACCTCTGCTGCAAATGATACGTTTATTAGAGTTAACCGCACCTCAGATTGCAGCCTAAATAAATGCTTCACAGAGTTCAAGTCAAAGATACATCTCAACATCAACTGTTCAGAGGGGACTGTGTGAACGAGGCCTTCATGGTCGAATTTCTGCAAAGAAACCACTACTAAAGGACACAAATAAGAAGAAGAGACCTGCTTGGGCCAAGAAACATGAGCAGTGGACATTAGACCAGTGGAAATCTGTCCTTTGGTCTGGAGTCCAAATTTTAGATTTTTGGTTCCAACTGCCGTGGCTTTGTGAGATTCGGTGTGGGTGAACGGATGATCTCCGTATTTGTATTTCCCACCGTAAAGCATGGAGGAGGAGGTGTTATGGTGTCGGGGTGCTTTGCTGGTGACACTGTCTGTGATTTATTTAGAATTCAAGGCACACTTAACCAGCATGGCTACCACAGTATTCTGCAGCGATATGCCATCCCATCTGGTTTGGGCTTAGTGGGACTATCATTTGTTTTTCAACAGGACAATGAACCAACACACCTCTAGGCTGTGTAAGGGCCATTTGACCAAGAAGGAGAGTGATGGAGTGCTGCATCAGATGACCTGGCCTCCACAATCCCCCGACCTCAACCCAATTGAGATGGTTTGGGATGAGTCGGACGGCAGAGTGAAGGCAAAGCAGCCAACAAGTGCTCAGCATATGTGGGAACTCCTTCAAGACTTTTAGAAAAGCATTCCAGGTGAAGCTGGTTGAGAGAATGCCAACAGTGTGCAAAGCTGTCGTCAAGGCAAAGGGTGGCTAATTGAAGAATCTCAAATATAAAATATATTTTGATTTGTTGAACAATATTTTGGTTACTACATTATTCCATATGTGTTATTTCATAGTTTTGATGTCTTCACTATTATTCTACAATGTAGAAAATAGTAAAAATAAAGAAAAACCCTTGAATGAGTAGGTGTGTCCAGACTTTTGACTGGTACTGTATGTATATATCTGTATACCTTAGTCAGAATTTCGCAATCTTGTAATCTTGATGATTTCATTGTCTGGAAAAGTACAGCATTGCTCAATGGACCTTGTCTCTAACCTAATACGTTACTCAGAATTTCACACTCTTGTAATTTTGATAATTTCATTGTCCGGAAAAGTACAGCATTGCTCAATGGACCTTGTCTCTAACCTTACATGTTCCTGTTCTTGCAGTATGTCTTCGACTACCATCCAGGTGATGTGTTTGGCTGTGTGGCAGACATCGGCTGGGTGACTGGTCATAGCTATGTGGTGTATGGTCCTCTGTGTAATGGTGCCACCACTGTCCTCTTTGAGAGCACTCCTGTGTACCCAGACCCTGGTGAGCTATAACAGTACAAGTACAAGGGGTGTGAGGTGAAGAATAAAGGTTACAGGTTCAAAACCACACCCTAACAATATCTGATTGACACAATCATCCATTCAAGCAGACCACCATAGTCCCTGTGCCCAAGAACACTAAGATAACCTGCCTAACTGACTACCGACCCGTAGCACTCACGTCTGTAGCCATGAAGTGCTTTGAAAGGCTGGTCATGGCTCACATCAACACCATTATCCCAGAAACCCTAGACCCACTCCAATTTGCATACCGCCCCAACAGATCCACAGATGATGCAATCTCTATTGCACTCCACACTGCCTTTTCCCACCTGGACAAGAGGAACACCTACATGAGAATGCTATTCATTGACTACAGCTCAGCGTTCAACACCATAGTGCCCTCAAAGCTCATCACTAAGCTAAGGACCCTGGGACTAAACACCTCCCTCTGCAACTGAATCCTGGACTTCCTGATTGGCCGCCCCCAGGTGGTAAGGGTAGGTAACAACACATCTGCCACGCTGATCCTCAACACGGGGTCCCCTCAGGAGTGTGTGCTCAGTCCCCTCCTATACTCCCTGTTCACCCATGAGTGCATGGCCAGGCACGACTCCAACACTATCATTACGTTTTCCGACGACACAACAGTGGTAGGCCTGATCACAGACAACGATGAGAAAGCCTATAGGGAGGAGGTCAGAGATCTGGCCGTGTGGTGCCAGGATAACAACCTCTCCCTCAACGTGATCAAGACAAAGGAGATGATTGTGGACTACAGAAAAAAAAGAGGACTGAGCACGCCTCCATTCTCATCGACGGGGCTGTAGTGGAACAGGTTGAGAGCTTCAAGTTCCTTGGTGTCCACATCACCAACAAACTATCATGGTCCAAACACACCAAGACAGTCGTGAACAGGGCATGACAAAGCCTATTCCCCCTCAGGAGACTGAAAAGACTTGGCATGGGTCCTCAGATCCTCAAAAAGTTATACAGCTGCACCATCGAGAGCATCCTGACTGGTTGCATCACCGCCTGGTATGGCAACTGCTCGGCCTCCGACCGCAAGGCACTACAGAGGGTAGTGCGTACGGCCCAGTACATCACTGGGGCCAAGCTTCCTGCCATCCAGGACCTCTATACCAGGCGGTGTCAGAGGAAGGCCCTAAAAATGGTCAAAGACTCCAGCCACCCTAGTCATAGACTGTTCTCTCTGCTACTGCACAGCAGAACAGCTAATCATGGCTACCGGAACTATTTGCATTGCCCCCCCACCTCACCCAACCCCACCCCATCCCCCTCTTTTACACTGCTGCTACTCTGTTTATTATTTATGCATAGTCACTTTAACTCTACCCACATGTACGTTACCTCAATTACCTCGACTAACCGGTGCCCCCGCTCATTGACTCTGTACCGGTACCCCCTATATATAGCCTCCCTACTGTTATTTTATTTTACTGCAGCTCTTTAATTATTTGCTATTTTTTACTTAACACTTTTTAAAAAACTGCATCATTGGTTAAGGGCTTGTAAGTAAGCATTTCACTGTAATGTTTACACCTGTTGTGTTCGGCGCATGTGGCAAATACAATTTGATTTGATTTGATTTGACTATTAACCATTAAGATGTGTCTACAGCTGTTACATTGAGACAGAGGATACTTTGGCAGGAGACTTTGACAACAAACATCAAAGTTCTTGCTTTCTTTTTCTGGTGCTTTTTACTTATTTGTCCTCATTACAAGAGGTCATAGAGTTAAACAGGTCGTATCCACAGAGAGAGAGCCAGGTGACTTGTTACCAGCTGGGTGGATGTCACAGCTTTCAGCAGTATTGGAATACTTATGCCCTGGGCTAGGGGCAATAAGGGTCAAAGTACGGGATATTTCAAGCTAATTGTGTAATACAAAAATCATTACTGTTTGTGTTTAGTTAGAAGTTATATATTATATAGGCATGTATTATGATGTTGAGAAAGGGAAGTTCTGTTGCTATGTGTGCTATAACTAATGTATAACTACTACCGTAATACACAATGTATGACACAGGGATAACTTTTAAATGTAGTGTTTGGGACAACAAGAACACCTTAGAAATATGAATAAAGTGGATCACTGTAGTTGTAACTGGCTTCGCTGGCATTTCTCCAGTGTTGAGTGACTCATTAACAGTCTTGATGACACTTTTGTTCTTTGTTTACTACCTTGGCTTGTCGACTGAAGGAGTGCTTCAAAGTGTTATCAGTTAATTGTTAAGGTTTCCTGTAAGCTTTGTAGTGATATGACATTGGCCGATGCCCTCTATAGCCTTGGCATAATAGGACATTTCCCGTTCTTGTTTTTGTGTTCCTATTTAGTGGGTTATGGAAACAGAAATGATCTATTTTGCTGATGTGTGTGTATTGCTTTACCATGATGACTATGTGTCTTTGTCCCCTCAGGGCGATACTGGGAGACGGTGCAGCGACTGGGCATTAACCAGTTCTACGGTGCTCCCACTGCCATCAGGCTGCTGCTGAAATATGAGGAGAGTTGGGTAAAAAAGTATGACAGGTCCTCCCTCAAGACCCTCGGCTCTGGTGAGAGACTAGATGAGTGCCCCCTGCACCATCATTTGCCAATGAGCGCACAGTTGATTCTACCAGATAAATTAAATAACGGATCAACTGTTCTGTATATAATTGAGTTGCATAGTTGCCAATTCAAATTCAAAGTGAATGACTGCGTATTATGGAAACTTGACTTGATTCCAGTGATTCCTGTCAGTGTTACAATGACATTAATAAACAATTAGTCTCAGAGTTCTCTGGTATCGCTATCAGCATCACATTCATAGGCCAAAATGATTGTTAATCAAATCAGCAGTTGAAAGCATTTTATATCTTTATTATAATTGTCTTATTACTGAAATACCCTATCAGTAAAAAGGTAGTCCATTATCTAAATAATACAGAATTGATATGCCTAGAGTACATTTTACAATTTTTAAACTAGCACTGAGTGTGCCCAGAGCTGGGTGTACCTGTATTGAGCGTTATCTGTCTTCTTGCAGTGGGGGAGCCTATCAATCACGAGGCATGGGAGTGGTTCTACAACGTGGTGGGAGATGGAAGATGCCCTCTAGTGGATACATGGTGGCAGACAGGTAACCTCAGGGCGGCTGAATGTCTTGGCTGAATGTCTTGGCCAAGGTTGTCTGATGTGGTAAATGCTTAAACTTGAATGGCCTTAGCTTAATGGTGCATTATAAAATCTATTTTAAAGAGTCTTCACATTTTTTTATTGCACTACCATGTAGGACATCGTAATACAGTACATTACATGACATGCCACAAGGGCTTATCAAAGGCATATAAAATCAGGTCAAGTTAGGTTTGTAAGATGGAGGAGACAATCATGACTTGAAAAATCATACATAATCAAGCTTATTTTCTGCATTAAATGAATGCTAACACCTGTGCTATTATGTTGCATGCTGGTGGAGGAGAAAGCTCTGCCTCCAAGGCGCTTCTTGATTTGTTATGGTGGTTTCTGTGCTGATCTAGACAATAAGTCTGTCTGATACTCTGTTTATTGGTGGCTTAACCATAATTTGCGATTAGCACAAGGAACATCTGCACTGAAAAGGAATTAAAATAATCACCCCCAACACACTTACCCCCTTCTCCCCGACTCCCCCAACCCCCAGCGGGAGAAGGCTTTCCAGTGAGGGTCTGGCAGAAGTGAAGTGGGGAGGGTCATGACCTAATTCCTCGAAAATCACTTTCTGGGTTTTCTCCATGTGCTAAGTCTTTTGAGGGGGGCTGGAGAGTGGGGTTCTTCCAAAGGCTTAGTAGGAAAATGAAGTGTAATTTTATTTTATTAAGGTGATTATCACTTATTACTCATTTGCCATAGCCACAGGGGTTCTGCTCTCACCCCTCTTCCCCATCAGCAAAACATAGACAATCTGTACTGCAGCCAGACTTAGGTCAAATACAGTACATATCAACTACTCTCCAGTACGTCAGCTGCACATCCCTTTAACCCTGCTTATTGCACTTCTCCATGCATCTCCTGTCTCTCTCTCTCTGTCCCCAGAGACAGGAGGTGTGTGTATCGCTCCAAGGCCAGCTGAAGAGGGTGCTGAAATTGTGCCGGCCATGGCCATGAGGCCCTTCTTCGGCATTCAGCCTGTTCTCATGGAGGAGAAGGTAAATTCACTGATATAAAAGCGTATTTGTTCCATGTTCATCATTAAGGCACAATCTTAAATGTTTTCCCTTCCATTGTTGTGAATCAAGTCCTGGTGAAATGTAGTCAGTGGTACGACCTCATTCGCCTCTGACGGCATTCTGGGACTTTGGACTCTTGTTCTTCAGAAGCCATAAAAAGTATAACCGGACCATGTCCAACTGCTCCAAGGAAAACCCACTCTTCCCCTCCTCAACTGACTGTGTGATCTCGCTCTCCGTGGCCGATGTGAGCAAAAAGTTTAAAACAGGTTAACAATCACAAGGCCGCCAGGTGGAATACAAGGGTGCATTCTCAAAGCATGCACAGACCAGCTGACAAGTGTCTTCACAGCCATTTTCAATCTCTTTGTCCCAGTCTGTAATCCCAACATGTTTCAAGCTGACCACCATTGTCCCTGTTACCAAGAGCTCCAAGGTAAACTGTCTAAATGACTATCGCCCTGTAGCATTAACATCTGTAATTATGAAGTGCTTTGAAAGGCTGGTCATGATACACATCAACACCATCATCCCAGACACCCTGGACCCACTCCAGTTTGCATACCGCCCCAACAGATCCATAGATGACGCAATCTCAATTGCACTTCACACTGCCCTTTCTGAAAAGATTTGGTATGGGCCCTCGGATCCTCCAAAAGTTCTACAGCTGCACCATCGAGAGCATCTTGACTGTCTGCATCACCGCTTGGTATGGCAAATGCACCGCCCTTGACCGCAAAGCGCTACAGAGGGTGGTAGGGACAGCCCAGTACATCACCTTGGCCGAGCTCCATGCCAACCAGGACCTCTATACCATGCAGTGTCAGAGGAAGCCCCGAAAAATTGCCAAAGACTCCAGACTATTCACTCTGCTACCGCTTCTACCCCCAAGCCATAAGACTGCAAAATAGCCAGACTTCTAAATAGTAAATTAATGTTACCCGAACTATCTTCACTGACTCAATCTTGCACTGACCCTACGCACACTCACTAGACTATATATACACACCATATACACAGTCACACACACTACCTTGACACTCCCACACAAAACTCCCACACATTCACATACACTACATACGCACACACACACATATACCGACACAACACAAACACACATACACATTACACACACACACTCACACACTTTTACACTCATCATTTGCTGCTGATGCTCTGTTCTTTATTTGACTCTTATTATTATGATCTATCATGATGCCTAGTCACTTTACCCTGCCTTCATGTACATATCTACCTCATACCTCGTACCTCTGCACATTGATCTGGTACTGGTACTCCCTGTATATAGCTGCACATTGATCTGGTACTGGTACTCCCTGTATATAGCTCCACATTGATCTGGTACTGGTACTCCCTGTATATAGCTCCACATTGATCTGGTACTGGTACTCCCTGTATATAGCTCCACATTGATCTGGTACTGGTACTCCCTGTTTATAGCTCCACATTGATCTGGTACTGGTACTCCCTGTATATAGCTCCACATTGATCTGGTACTGGTACTCCCTGTATATAGCTCCACATTGATCTGGTACTGTTACTCCCTGTATATAGCTCCATTCTAGTGCATTTTATTTTATTCCTCTTGTGTTACTATTTTATTTGTATTATTATTTTTAAACTCTGCATTGTTGGGAAGGGCTCGTAAGCAAGCATTTCACGGTAAGGTCTACACCAGTTGTATTTGGCGCATGTGACAAATAACATTTGATTTTGATTTGATTTGAACTGGTCTTTTATAGCACTAAGTACTGTACGTTAGACGCTAATTGTGGGACAGTGAAATGATAAAGAGGAAGTGTGTATTTGGGGATCTCTCTGTAGCTGTTGTTGCTTGAACCGACATGACCCTGTGGTAGATGGGTCACACCCGTCTTATCGCCTTTCACATTGCAATTAAAACTAGCCTGCATATGCTTCCCTTTCCTTGATTAACATATTTACAGGGCTTTGTTGGAGTGGTAACGTGACCTCGAAACTTAATTTCTCCTCTCCGCGTCTTTTACTAGTAATTTCAGTAAACAGTAAATCTACACCCAAGTACTGTATAACATGCATGCACTGAATTTCTATGTATTGTTGTTACCTATGTGTATTACTGTAGAGGTTGATCTTTATAAACAGACAAATTCTTATTTGTTGTGACATACTTGCTGCATGATTTTTTTACATGCACTTTTAATGTTTGTGTTTACATTCTATACTGATTAGTTTTATTAATTCAAATGTTTTAATGTGAGAGAACCTAATAAGTTATTTAAATGTTTTATTCATTTTCCTTTTATCTCCAACAGGGGAAGCCTATATCAGGAAATGATGTCAGTGGAGCCCTTTGTATCAGCCAGCCATGGCCTGGAATGGCCAGGACCATCTTTGGGGACCATGAGAGATTTGTGGATGCATACTTCAAAGCATATCCTGGTGAGTTGGCCTAATTCCGTGTCCCTGTGAGCTCCTCTCTATAGAAAATAGGTTATTTTATTTCATAGTGAAATCAATATGAGAATGGTAGATAGTAATCTACATATTGATGAGTGGCAAAGAGGAGGTGAGGGCCCTGGTGGAGTGGTGCTAGGAAAATAACCTCTCCCTCAACGTCAACAAAAAGAAGGAGATGCTCGTGGACTTCAGGAGACAGTTGTAAATGAGAACTTGTTCTCAACTGGCCTACCTGGTTAAATAAAGGTGAAATAAATAAATAAAATAAAAAAGACAGCAGAGAGAGCATGCCCCCATCCACATCGACGGGGCCGCAGTGGAGAGGGTGAAAAGCTTCAAGTTCCTCGGCGTGCACATCATTGACAACCTGAAATGGTCCATTTCACACAGACAGTGTGGTGAAGAAGGCACAACAGCTCCTCTTCAACCTCAGGAGGCTGAAGAAATTCGGCTTGGCCCCTAAGACCCTCACAAACTTCTACAGATGCACCATTGAGAGCATCCTGTCGGGCTGTATCACCGCCTGGTACGGCAATTGCACCGTCTGCAACCGCAGGGCTCTCCAGAGGGTGGTGCGGTCAGCCCAACGCATCACCAAATGAAACACTGCCTGCCCTCCAGGACATCTACAGCACCCAGTGTCACAGGAAGGCCAAGAAGATCATCAAGAACCTCAGCCAACCGAGCCACGACCTGTTCACCCAGCTACCATCTAAAATGCGGAGACAGTACAGGTGCATCAAAGCTGGGACCAAGAGACTGAAAAACAGCTTCTATCTCCAGGCCATCAGACTGTTAAATAGTCACCACTAGCCGACCTCCACCCAGTACCCTGCCCTGAACCTTAGTCACTGTTACTAGCCAGCTACCACCCAGTACTCTACCCTGCACCTTAGAGACTGCTGCCCTATGTACACAGTCATTGAACACCAGTCCCTTTAATAATGTTAGCATACTGTTTTACCCACTTCATATGTATATACTTTATTTTAGTTGAGACTCATCTACCTATATAACTACTGCTGTACACACCTTTTCTATTCATATGTTGTCCAATCTGTCTATATACACAATAATACACTGAATGTATAAAACAGTATGAACACCTGCTCTTTCCATGACATAGACTGACCAGGTGAATCCAGGTGAAAGCTATGATCCCTTATTGATGTCACTTGTTAAATCCACTTCAATCAGTGTAGATGAAGGGGAGGAGACAGGTTAAAGGAAGGTGTTCTTAATGTTTTGTACGCTCAGTGTATACAGCATATACTGTTAATTTATATTTTGGACTCATTGCACATTCTGCTGTTTCTTAATTTATTTTGTATTTTTTGTGTGTATATTGTTTTGTATTACTGCACTGTTGGAGCTAGAAACATAAGCATTTCTCTGAACCTGCGATAACATCTGCAAATATGTATACACGACCAATCAAATTTGATTTGGATTTGATTTGAGGTAGCAGGGCTAAAAAATAAACCAGTATATTTGTCTAACATGTCAAACAATGTTGACAATGTTAAGATAACGATTACTGAGAGACATTAGGTCACTGTTTATTACCCAAGGGTGAGCTTTGGAGTTGATTCTATTCCAGGTCATTACTTCACTGGGGATGGAGCATATCGGTCTAAAGAAGGCTACTATCAGATAACTGGGCGTATGGATGATGTTATCAACATTAGTGGCCACCGATTGGGTACTGCTGAAATCGAGGATGCCCTGGTAAGAACTAACACACTTAGCCTATTTGTTACATGAATGGCAGCTGTATGTTCGGTTGACTCACTAATAAATTCAATATCATGATTATGTGAAAGAGTCACTGTACCGTTGTTGTCAATGGGGATTTCTTGTACATTTCTTGAATGGTTGTCTTCTAGGATGAACATCCAGCAGTTCCTGAGACGGCTGTGATCGGTATTTCCCATGATCTCAAAGGAGAGGGTAAGAGTACAAATATAGACATACAGTGTAAAACCTCTCTATCATCACACATTAACACAGACAACACACATTTGTTACAGTATGTATGTGAATCAGGTATTTCTTGAGCTTTGAAATGGCTTCTAAACTGTTGAATAACAGTACAAGGCCACCAGGAAATGGAAAGCTTCTTAGCTTTGAGTCAACTCTCTCCTTGAATCTAGTCACTGTTACCCTTTAGTGGAATAGGCACTAGCTTTCAGCTGTGCCAATACTAGTGTAATATACCCAAAACTATAGGGGCTAAAACGAACAGTCTCTCAGTATGATTTGTTACTGAGGTTAATGATGAACCCTGAGAAAATCCATAGTTTGTTCTTGGTAAACTCTTGACACTCAGCACCACCTTGTGGCTTTAAAGGGGAATAACAAGGAATATGTGGTCTTCATGAGATTCAACCAACCCACATACAAACCAAAAGAAGATCAATATTGCTGAAATTACATATGTATATATCTATGTACACTGAAATTACATATGTGTACATCTATATGACTATCAAGTGCATTGAAGTTTATTTACAACTTGTAATTCATAGTTATTGGCACATTCTATCAAACCTTTGTTCCATGTTTTCCTTCCCTTGTACAACAGTTCCCTTTGCCTTTGTGGTTTTGAAAGAAGACCCTTCCCTGAACCATACAGCAGTCATTAAAGAGCTGTGTGGCCTGGTGGCCACTAAGATAGCAAAGTATGCTGTCCCTGACCAATTTCTGGTGAGGATATTTACGCTGTTTGTGGTTACTGAACTGTGCATTCCTGTTAACCAAGGCAGTATATAACACTGCTGTTGTTGAAGATCCTAGTATATGGAAATTGAATTAGTTTTTAACTTGTAATAGATGGTTTCTTTCATCTATCTGTCGTTCATCCTCTTTCAGGTAGTGAAGAGACTTCCCAAGACACGCTCTGGGAAGATAATGAGGAGAATCCTGCGGAAGGTGGCTATGGAGCAGACAGAAGACCTGGGCGATGTGTCCACTCTGGATGACCCATCTGTTGTCGCAGAGATCATCAAGGCCCATGCTCAGTACAAGAGCCTGACATCTCAGAATAAATAATGAAGTAGGCTTTATCACTGCTAAGATGTTGTGTTGGCAACTTGGCACTGGTCACTTGAGTTACAGCTCACTTCACTCACTCCATTCTGAATGTTATACTGTGCAGATATGCTGAGTTAGTTTTATGACCACAGTCCTTCAGTTGTTCACTATGTATGGTTCCTTTATATAAGACACAAGACACTCAAGATTTGACAGTCTGTGTACACAGTACACCACGTTCTTTCCCGTAAGAAGAATTATCGTAAGGTTAATGAGAGATGAAGATGATCAAATGCACAGTATTTTTTTTACTTTGTTTTTTAATAAGAGCCACCGAACACGCCGATTGGCACGTGTGTTTTTCTGTTGCTCATTAGAAAAAACGAGATTTCAGTCTTGGAGGTATGTTTCCTGACTGTTATTCACCTCATGTTAGTGGGCAAATGGACACCTTCAAATCAAAACACAACCTTCATTTATTTACCCGTTGTGGCACACCGATGTTCCAAACTCCGTTTTAGAAGAGACTTACTTTATGAACAAAATTATCCTATTTACACTTTGTAGTCAATTTTGACGCTACAATAACTGTTTCTGACTCAAATAGATGCCACAAATGCAGTTTTCAAAGGGATTCGTTGCTTTTTAAAGGCAGACGTCTTTAAAGCTGCAATATGTAAGCCTGAGAAGCGGTAGATCTGTTCTATGTGTGTTATTTCTATGCTTGGGGAAGTTTCGTTTTTGGGTCTTTTAACTTTCAGTTTTGTACACCAGCTTCAAACAGCTGAAAACACAATATTTTTGTTTATGAAAAATATATTTCACAGGGGTTTAGATGGTAAAATGACTCTACACTATACCTGCTTGTTTTATCACATCAACTGAAATTAGGCGAACAACTAGAATTTTAGCAACCAGGAAATGGCAGTGCGATTTCTGCATAGTACATGTTTAAAGTCATGAGGTGTAATGTAAATAAGATTTCACCTGTCATTCACTAAATGTGCAATTTGATACTTGAAAAGGTGCTGTAATGAATAATGAATTATTCCTTCAGAATAATGGTGTTTTATATATTTTATCGATATAAATGTCCCATTTTAACTAATTTTAAGAAATAAAAAGAAATTGTTCACTTGATTGAAAAATGTACTTGAGAATGAACCATTTTTTCCATATTCAATCTTTATAATATACATGCCATATTGAAATTATATCAGAATTAATTGAGTTTATGTTGTAAATTCTTACAAAAAATAAAGCAACTAACACAAATGAGCACTGTTTATTGCCTTGTCAACTGCTGTTGCATATTTATTGCATATATATGGCATAATATATCGAATAACTATTTTGTATTTTTGCAGTCCTTATTAGTGATTATATTAATCGACATAAACAAGCCTTTTTGTTGAGCAATTCCATGATATTTAATGTTTTACAGTTAAACATATGCAGAGGAGGAAACGACTTCTCCCCAAAAACAAAACAAAAACAACTCCAGTCCTTGCTGGTAAAAATAAATATCTACAATCTGCATGCCAACCATTTGATCTTCTTATTTAGTTATGAACAGTGTGGAGCGAATTTTAGAGCAGATGGTGTAAACAAACTGTAGCATACCTGTGTTTTATTTCAATCAATGCACACATTTTGCCTAGCGACGGGCGCTGTTGAGTTTTGGCCCCAGAGAAAATGTGACCATTTGCACAATCATCATAAAATATAAGGTGGTGTTTTTTGTCTCTTACACTAATGTTATACTATGCTATTATATTCGGTTCTATTTACAATACTATTATTATGTGATCTTGTAGACATCGATTCAGCTTTTATCTAACTTTATTAAACGACCACTATTCGCCAGAGTATCCTGTTCTCTAAATCTTCTACATCAGCATTGCTTGCTGTTTGGGGTTTTAGGCTGGGTTTCTGTATAAGCACTTTGTGACATCTGCTGATGTAAAAAGGGCTTTATAAATACATTTGATTGATTGACTCTACGAGTAGAGCAGACTGCTTAAGTAGAGAAACCCCGCAAATGCGCAGAAGCAGAGAGGAAGAGGCCAAGCGAGAGGGATAACTGGGCAGAGATACTTTTGAGGAGATGGAAACTCAATTGGAATCGTATTAACGCCCATTGTGTGCGTTGCCCATGCCTCGTCAATGGACCGCGCGGTATATTCTGGGCGATTCTGGGACAAGGAGCGCGCTCCTTCAAGGTGTAAATGGGAGTCAATTGGGCGCTAGCTCAAAAACTCAACATTAGCATGAATTTTGTCAACAAGAAGTACAACATTACAAATCATTTCCTAGATGTGAAATAATGAATAAGTTATCTGTAATATCGTATAGATTTGGAATCGTGACATGATGTACTTTCGAGGAAAATAGCCAGGTTTCTCGACTCATACACTGACTTTGAGGCGGGATTGCGTGACGATTATTTTAGCAACCCTGTGACGCCACATGACAACGTGAACGCAATTGGTCGATGTTCTGCTGGGCGAGGCATTGTAAGTTCCTCAATTCATTGCCCAATGTGATTCCTATCTCCTCATTTCTCCAATATCTCTGAACTGGGTAACTGGACCCAACATCTTCTTCTCCAGCAGGTGGCGTTTCTTGTGCTCATCAAGCGAGGAGTTTTTGTATATAGGTCAATGAGAGTGTCGAATTTGGTTAACCAAAAAATGTAATGGATTATTTGCTACGTGTGGCTTATTTGATCAAACATACGTTTCGTAATGCTTAGGTTGTTGTGAGTGTACTGATATAAGTAGGACACGTGACATCACGGCAATCTTTGAGAAAAAAACACTTTATATCGGAGTTGAGCCTGTTGTGCACACGGGTATAGCCCTCTCATTGGCTAGAATGGTCCCACCTGATATTCCCTCATCCCGGTGCCTTCCATATTTTTATTTTATTTTTACATTTTTTTTTCATTGTTAGAGCGGCCACTAAAGTATCTGGTCAATATAATGGATAGGCATCGTGAGGAAAGGTCCAGTTAATCAGTGGAACTTGGTCCGGCTTTAAAATTACTCTTGAAAGTTGTAATAGTATAATGCACAAGGTGAAATTTGGAAGTGCATCATCAGTTCTTCTTGTCATGTTAGTCGTTGCATACCTTAGAGAGCTATTTATAACTTGTCAGAAATCTCCAGATCAACTAGCCCATGTCAGCTAATATTTATTTATTTGTTTTTTTTAGCCCATAGATATTGTTGTAATTTTTTTGTCACTGAAATATCACATGAA
This sequence comes from Coregonus lavaretus, assembly GCF_964263955.1. Classification (NCBI taxonomy): domain Eukaryota; kingdom Metazoa; phylum Chordata; class Actinopteri; order Salmoniformes; family Salmonidae; genus Coregonus; species Coregonus lavaretus. The sequence continues at coordinate 18,126,082 of NC_140023.1, forward strand.
TACACATAAGACATGGCAAAATGTATAGAATAGCATGAAAATTAGCTTTAAAACTGCAGAATTGTCTTTGCACACCATGACAAAACGTGTAGAATTGCAGGAAAAAACCTGCAAAATTTTCTCCGCCTACAAGAGGGGTGTGAATATGACAGTGGCGGTCAGTGCCGTTTAAGATGAGGGAGGACAATTTTTTTAAATGACTATGGCCTCATTTCTATTATTACTACATTAATTACACACAGCCTATGCACGCATGACTGTAAGTCGCTTTGGATAAAAGCGTCTGCTAAATGGCTTATTATTATTATAGCATATTGGATGACTCAATCATATTCCATTCACCCAGTTCAATGTAACAGCGATAGGTTTAGGCTACTACATGATACTAGACTTTTCCTAATAGCCATCATGAGGTTGCTACAACCTAGCCTATGAATGAAAGTTTACAACGTAGGTGCACACAGGTCGAGAGACATATTTGAGGTGACAGACAGTGACAGATGGACAGACAGTGACACTCTTGCCTGCATCTAGCTGATATAGGGTGCAATCATTAGTCCAACAGTTGCAAACGAGAGTTTCTATTGGACAAATTCAGGTATGTTTATCCTCGTTTTGTTCCGTTTGCTTCCGTTTAAGAAACGTTTTTCAACCGAATCGGCGGAATGAATACACCCCTGATCACGCGTAAACACAGTTCACTTTCATAGCACCCACGTTGTATTCCTTCTCACATCAAGCTGCTCTCCTCCTTTCACCTCTTTCCACGCTTGTGGACTTCAATGCACAACACATCAGCTGTAAAGTGACCAGGTGAAAAAACCTCTCCAAGCCAAACCGCTACACACAGCCTACATCGTTGTCATCATATTAGCTAAAGTAATATCATAGTCATCATAGCTAATAGAACTAACGCGTTAGTAAACCCGCTACAATCATGCAGTAACGTTACAGTGTACAGTCAGTAAGCAGCTACACTGGTGGGCCCCGGTGGCAATAAATGAGTAAAACCAAAAGTTTACCTTGACTTTGAAGAGTTCCAGTTTTGTGTTGGAAAGCCATAGCCAGCTAGCGAACATAGCATCCCTCTGTTTGAGCAGGGTGTTTCAGTAGGCTAAACTAGGTAGCTGCATTTGCTAGCTAAGTAAGTGAAAGGGATTTTTTTTGGGGAAATCTCTCTCTATATTTCTCTCTGGCTTCTCCTTCATTTTGGAAGAAATTAATTTGTTCAAAACTGTTCAACTACTGTCTTTCTCTCTCTTTGAGTCAACTACTCAACACATTTTATGCACTGCAGTGCTAGCTAGCTGTAGTTTATGCTTTCAGTACTAAATTAATTTTCTGATACTTTGATTGGGTGGACAACATGTCAGTTCATGCTGTAAGACCTCTGATAGGTTGGAGGACGTCCTCCGGAAGTTGTCATAATTACTGTGCAAGTCTATGGAAGGGGGCGAGAACCATGAGCCTCCTAGGTTTTGTTTTGAAGTCAATGTACCAAGAGGAGGACAGAAGCTGGCTGTCTTCCGGCTACACCGTGGTGCTACCCTACAGAGTGCTGTTGAGGCTACTGTAGACCTTCTTTGCAAAATAGTTTGTTTTAATCAATTATTTGGTGACGTGATTATATTTAGTATAGTTTTATCTAAAAATGATAACTTTTTTAATGTTTTACAATTTTTATGAAATTCACTGAGGAGGATGGTCCTCCCTTCCTCCTCTGAGGAGCCTCCACTGGAAAATGAACAGCGCTTGTACCCATAGAAATAGATGTGGCGCGTGCGCGCGCACGTAGGGGGGGCGCGGAATGTTTCCCAATACTGGAAGGGGGTTCCGAGTGAAAAAGATTGGGAACCCCTGCAGCACACCCGTCGCTATGGGCGGGCCATAGGTGGCCGGGCCCGCCCCCAAAAATGCTTGTGCCCCCCCACCCCCACTTGAGGGAATTTATTATTAAATATACGTACTGTAGGCTAATAATAATTGTGCCCTGCCCTCCCATGCATTTCATATGCCCCCTTTAAGACTGAGGTCTGGCGACGGGTCTGCCCTGCAGTAAATGTCGGATCTGAAGCCACTCCGATAAAGAGGAGGAGATACCCGTACTTGGAAATATCTAAATAAATGCCAACCAGACTACCTGTACTATCACTCCAGCCCGGTAGATGGCAGCAGTCCCCTTTCAGCTGGGAATAGGCTCGCTCTGTCCATCGTGGTGCATCATCGTTGTCATCTTGTTTACTATAATAGTTAGCTAGTAAATCAAAAATGTAACCGCATCAATTGCATAATCCCAAAGTAATATTTGTGTAAATGTTGGTTTTTATATCTCAAGGAAATTGTCACGTTTAAAGGATCAACTGGACACCGTCATGGGGCTTTTAGTAAATGCAGCAGTGATGTAAAGAAGTAAATCGTTGGACGAGTGCATGAATCTAAACGTTGACACCTATTCACAGAGACAGAGCAATAGCCCTGGGACTGAGGTTGGTGCTAAACAGTCTACTATGCATTAGTGGGTTACAAGCAGTGTTTACATTTCTCTGGCTAGCCAGCTAACTTTGTGTTGGCACGGAAGTGTGTGTAACGTGGGATAAATTGTATGGGTAATTGTTATATACAGTGGGGCAAAAAAGTATTTAGTCAGCCACCAATTGTGCAAGTTCTCCCACTTAAAAAGATGAGAGAGGCCTGTAATTTTCATCATAGGTACACGTCAACTATGACAGACAAAATGAGAAAAGAAATTCCAGAAAATCACATTGTAGGATTTTTTATGAATTTATTTGCAAATTATGGTGGAAAATAAGTATTTGGTCAATAACAAAAGTTTCTCAATACTTTGTTATATACCCTTTGTTGGCAATGACACAGGTCAAACGTTTTCTGTAAGTCTTCACAAGGTTTTCACACACTGTTGCTGGTATTTTGGCCCATTCCTCCATGCAGATCTCCTCTAGAGCAGTGATGTTTTGGGGCTGTCGCTGGGCAACACTGATTTTCAACTCCCTCCAAAGATTTTCTATGGGGTTGAGATCTGGAGACTGGCTAGGCCACTCCAGGACCTTGAAATGCTTCTTACGAAGCCACTCCTTCGTTGCCCGGGCGGTGTGTTTGGGATCATTGTCATGCTGAAAGACCCAGCCACGTTTCATCTTCAATGCCCTTGCTGATGGAAGGAGGTTTTCACTCAAAATCTCACGATACATGGCCCCATTCATTCTTTCCTTTACACGGATCAGTCGTCCTGGTCCCTTTGCAGAAAAACAGCCCCAAAGCATGATGTTTCCACACCCATGCTTCACAGTAGGTATGGTGTTCTTTGGATGCAACTCAGCATTCTTTGTACTCCAAACACGACGAGTTGAGTTTTTACCAAAAAGTTCTATTTTGGTTTCATCTGACCATATGACATTCTCCCAATCCTCTTCTGGATCATCCAAATGCACTCTAGCAAACTTCAGACGGGCCTGGACATGTACTGGCTTAAGCATGGGGACACAGCAGGATTTGAGTCCCTGGCGGCGTAGTGTGTTACTGATGGTAGGCTTTGTTACTTTGGTCCCAGCTCTCTGCAGGTCATTCACTAGGTCCCCCCGTGTGGTTCTGGGATTTTTGCTCACCGTTCTTGTGATCATTTTGACCCCACGGGGTGAGATCTTGCGTGGAGCCCCAGATCGAGGGAGATTATCAGTGGTGTTGTATGTCTTCCATTTCCTAATAATTGCTCCCACAGTTGATTTCTTCAAACCAAGCTGCTTACCTATTGCAGATTCAGTCTTCCCAGCCTGGTGCAGGTCTACAATTTTGTTTCTGGTGTCCTTTGACAGCTCTTTGGTCTTGGCCATAGTGGAGTTTGGAGTGTGACTGTTTGAGGTTGTGGACAGGTGTATTTTATACTGATAACAAGTTCAAACAGGTGCCATTAATACAGGTAACGAGGGGAGGACAGAGGAGCCTCTTAAAGAAGAAGTTACAGGTCTGTGAGAGCCAGAAATCTTGCTCGTTTGTAGGTGACCAAATACTTATTTTCCACCATAATTTGCAAATAAATTCATTAAAAATCCTACAATGTGATTTTCAGGATTTTTTTTTCTCAATTTGTCTGTCATAGTTGACGTGTACCTATGATGAAAATTACAGGCATCTCTCATCTTTTTAAGTGGGAGAACTTGCACAATTGGTGGCTGACTAAATACTTTTTTTCCCCACTGTAAGTGTCATATGTTTGTCTTCTCCATATACAGCTGCCTGCCATCATGAAGAGATTGTCCAAAGAGGCCATGAAGAAAATCATTAGTCTCATAGATGAGGAGACAAGAGATTCAAATGCTCTCAGTGTGGGAAGGTTTTTGCCAGGCAGAGAGATCTGATAATACACCAGGGTGTACACACAGAAGAAAGACCATTTAAATGTACAATGTGTGGGAAGTCTTTTACAGCTAGACGCAGTTTAAATGTACATGTGCTGACTGTACACAAAGGAGAGAGACCTTTCAGCTGTGACGTGTGGCAATAGATTCACTCAGAGAAGTGGCCTCAAGGCTCACTAAAGGACCCATACAGGAGAGAAGCCCTACATATGTGATCAATGCGGGAAAGGCTTCAGCCTGAAAAGTGCACTTAATCCCCACCACAGAGTTCACACCGGTGAGAAAGCATTTCGCTGTGAGATCTGTTTCAGTTTAGCACCCAACCTCCGCAGACACCAACAGACTCACTCTGGTGTCAAAGCATTCACCTGTGTCATTTGCCATAAGAGTTTCACTCAAGCTAATCATCTCAATGTCCACCAGCGCATTCACACAGGCGAGAAAACATTTGTATGTGACATATGTGGGAAGAGCTTCAACCAAAAGAGTTATCTGATGATCTACAAGAAGATCCACAGTGGGGAAAAACCCTATGACCGCTCAAAGTGTGGAAAGAGCTACCGGTCTGTAAACTATCTGAAAAGGCACCAGGTGATACACACAGAGGACAAACACTATTGTGAAGAATGCGTAAAGAATTTCTACACTGCTAACATTCTCAAAACTCATTGTCGGGTCCACACAGACGAGAAGCTGTTTACCTGTGACATATGTAGACAAGGGTACAGCTCCCTGAGTTACTTTAACACTCACCGGCTCATTCACACTCAGGGAAAACCATTCAGCTGCACCATGTGTGAGAAGCGCTTCACCAAACAGCGTTTCCTCAATCTTCACCTACGCACTCACACCGGAAAGAGGCCGCATACCTGTGACCTGTGTGGGAAGAGCTTCAGTTTTGCACTGAACCTTGTTCGCCACAATCGTGTTCACACTGGGGAGAAACCGTTTCTCTGCACTGTGTGTTGGAACAGTTTTAGCCAAGCAAACAATCTCAAGGCTCATCAGAAAGTGCACACTAGGGAAAAACCATTCAACTGCTCCAAATGCAGGAAGAGCTTCTCCTGTATGAGAAATTTGAAGGAACACAAGTGTGTTGTAGAACAAATTGTGGTAGTGACTGTTGGAGACCTAGTAGTAACATATATATAATGGCACAATACCAGTATGAACGAACTGTGAAATAATGCTACCTATCAATACACCTGCCTAACTGGAGCTGCTTATCAAAAATCCATGAAGTAATTATAATGATAGAATATCTATTACACTAGATGCATCAATGACAATGCAAGCCTCCTACATTCATGGTCCTTACATGGATTCCTCTGATGTTATATAGGATGGGTTGAAATTTGTGTCGCTGTAGCTATATCATCATGTCTCTCAGGTAACATTTGAGTCATTCTTATTCAGAGCAACTTACAGGAGCAATTATGGTTAAGTGCCTTGCTCAAGAGCACATCGGCAGATGTTTCACCTAGTAGGCTCAGGGTTTCGAACCAGTGACCTTTCGATTACTGGCCCAACTGTCTCAACCGCTAGGCTACCTGGGCCCAGCCTATTGATAAGTACTACTATGTTATTACAGTGAGGGAAAAAAGTATTTGATCCCCTGCTGATTTTGTACATTTGCCCACTGACAAAGAAATGATCAGTGTATAATTTTAATGGTAGGTTTATTTGAACAGTGAGAGACAGAATAACAACAAAAAAATCCAGAAAAACGCATGTCAAAAATTTTATAAATTGATTTGCATTTTAATGAGGGAAATACGTATTTGACCCCCTCTCAATCAGAAAGATTTCTGGCTCCCAGGTGTCTTTTATACAGGTAACGAGCTGAGATTAGTAGCACACTCTTAAAGGGAGTGCTCCTAATCTCAGTTTGTTACCTGTATAAAAGACACCTGTCCACAGAAGCAATCAATCAATCAGATTCCAAACCATGGCCAAGACCAAAGAGCTCTCCAAGGATGTCAGGGACAAGATTGTAGACCTACACAAGGCTGGAATGGGCTACAAGACAAGCAGCTTGGTGAGAAGGTGACAACAGTTGGTGCGATTATTCGCAAATGGAATAAACACAAAATAACTGTCAATCTCCCTCGGCCTGGGGCTCCATGCAAGATCTCACCTCGTGGATTTGCTATGATCATGAGAACGGTGAGGAATCAGCCCAGAACTACACGGGAGGATCTTGTCAATGATCTCAAGGCAGCTGGGACCATAGTCACCAAGAAAACAATTGGTAACACACTACGCCGTGAAGGACTGAAATCCTGCAGCGCCCGCAACGTCCCCCTGCTCAAGAAAGCACATATACAGGGTCGTCTGAAGTTTGCCAATGAACATCTGAATGATTCAGAGGAGAACTGGTGAAAGTGTTGTGGTCAGATGAGACCAAAATCGAGCTCTTTGGCATCAACTCAACTCGCCGTGTTTGGAGGAGGAGGAATGCTGCTATGACCCCAAGAACACCATCCCCACCGTCAAAAATGGAGGTGGAAACATTATGCTTTGGGGGTGTTTTTCTGCTAAAGGGACAGGACAACTTTACTGCATCAAAAGGACGATGGACGGGGCCATGTACCGTCAAATCTTGGGTGAGAACCTCCTTCCCTCAGCCAGGGCATTGAAAATGGGTCGTGGATGGGTATTCCAGCATGACAATGACCCAAAACACACGGCCAAGGCGAAAAAGGAGTGGCTCAAGAAGAAGCACATTAAGGTCCTGGAGTGGCCTAGCCAGTCTCCAGACCTTAATCCCATAGAAAATCTGTGGAGGAAGCTGAAGGTTTGAGTTGCCAAACGTCAGCCTCAAAACCTTAATGACTTGGAGAAGATCTGCAAAGAGGAGTGGAACAAAATCCCTCCTGAGATGTGTGCAAACCTGGTGGCCAACTACAAGAAACGTCTGACCTCTGTGATTGCCAACAAGGGTTTTGTCACCAAGTACTAAGTCATGTTTTGCAGAGGGGTCAAATACTTATTTCCCTCATTAAAATGCAAATACATTTATAACATTTTTGACATGTGTTTTTCTGGATGTTTTTGTTGTTATTCTGTCTCTCACTGTTCAAATAAACCTACCATTAAAATTATAGACTGATCATGTCTTTGTCAGTGGGCAAACGTACAAAATCAGCAGGGGATCAAATACTTTTTTCCCTCACTGTATATGTAATATGTCCTCTCTTATTTCAACCCACATGCACCAGTAATGTTGTAGCATGAGTGTTTAACAGTATGTTGCAAGAAATGTGCTCACTACAACTCAGGAAACAGGAGTTAGGCTTATTATGTCATTATGCTATCGTGAAACGGTATAAAAAGGATCTGAAACAAGGTTTTTGGTCAATCAACTTCATTTGCAACTGAAGTTGAAGCCGGGACAGATCTGGACAGTCACTCACTTCTGGGTGGTCTGAGCAGATTCTGCCCTGCATTTACAGGGAGCAGACCACAACCGTGGCCTCCCCCCTGATCAACCAGCCCATTGCAGAGGAGACACAGGGCACGTTTGAGCGGGTGACTTTTGTCAAGTCGGTGACCATCGTTGGTCACCACCTTTCAAAGTGTGTTACATTATGAGGTTAAAGATTGTTCGACTTGCGCCTACATATCGACTGCATGAACTACAAAAATCATGTGATCAAAGGTCATGAAGTTTTTACTGCAGTTCGACTGCTCTTCACCAACTTCATCCTGCAGCCATCGCCTGCATTGTTTGACCTACGCGAACGTGACTAAAGATGTTACTGAAATAGGAACCAACTGTTCCACTATTCATGTATAGCCTGCAGTGGATGTATACAAATTAATATATTTGAGGCTCTCTCACTGATTGTACAATGTACACACATATCATTTTAGTTTGTGAGTGTGTGATATGGTGGTTGGAGCCATGTTTATTTCAACATTTATAAAGATTTATTTTATAAACAATGGCAACACTCAGCAACCTCAAGCAGAGTCTCTTCAGGCTGTGAAGCTTTCTCTTGAGTCAAAAAAGCCGGTAGAGGAACTCCAGGGTGGAGGACCGGTCAGACTGCTATTTCCTCTACTGGCAGTTTGAACTGCTCTGCATGAGCAAATAATGTTACCCTAGGAGTATGTACATTGTGACATCACAGTTGCTTTACGTTACAGACCATCAAAAACACAAAAAAACTTGAAAATAAACTAAAATACAAAACACAATGGAATTTTAAGTAGCCCACCCCATGGTCCAAGATTATGCGCTTTAAAAAAAGTTGAACATTGGCACAAAATGTGGGAAGTGTGCACTCTTTCACTACTTCTGACAAATCTAGCCAGTGTCACACATGTAATCATCCATGGCAAAGATTTTCTATTATATTGACAATATAGTCAAGTGACCGCTCTAACAATGGAAATACATGTCACAACACAACTGATTGGCTCAAACGCATTAAGGAAAGAAATTCCACAAATTAATTTTTAAGAAGGCACACCTGTTAGTTGAAATGCATTCCATGTGACTAGCTCATGAAGCTGGTTAAGAGAATGCCAAGAGTGTGCAAAGCTGTCATCAAGGCAAAGGGTGGCTATTTGAAGAATCTCAAATATAAAATATATTTTGATTTGTTTAACACTTTTTTGGTTACTACATTATTCCATATGTGTTATTTCATAGTTTTGATGTCTTCACTATTATTCTACAATGAAAAAAATAGTAAAAATAAAGAAAACCCCTTGAATGAGTAGGTGTATCCAAACATTTGACAGGTAGTGTATATACACATTGGTTATTGTAGGGGATTTCTACACTGCCAATTTTAGAGTGAAGCGGTTTATATAGTAAAATTGTATCCTACAGCTCAATGTTAAATTAAATTAAATGTAATTTTAATCAGTCGTTTCACTTGAATGGATTAAATGGCATGCAGATAAGACATTAAGGGCCCGGAAACAGATTAAGTCCTTAAGAAACCAGTGCGTCAATTTAAGTAACATAATAAAAAAATCCTTATCAAACTCCTCAATGCATCTCAATCCACAATGCAAAAGATGGCGCCGGAGGGGATGGCTGCCGTTTTATGGACTCTTAACCAACCGTGCAATTTTGTGTATTATTTCGCATTGTTTGTAACTTATTTTGTACATTATGTTGCTGCTACCATCTCTTATGACCGAAAAGAGCTTCTGGACATCAGAACAGCGATTATCTTATGATAAGCTGTAGACCACACTATTTACCAAGAGAGTTCATCTATATTTTTCATAGCTGTCTATTTACCACCACAAACCGATTCTGGCACTAAGACCACACTCAATGAACTGTATACGGCCAAAAGCAAACAGGAAAACGCTCATCCAGAGGCGGCGCTCCTAGTGGCCGGGGACTTTAATGCAGGGAAACTTAAATCCGTTTTACCTCATTTCTACCAGCATGTTAAATGTGCAAAGGTGGTCTAGAGAAAAAAACTCTAGACCACCTTTACTCCACACACAGAGATGCATACAAAGCTCTCCCTCGCCCTCCATTTGGCAAATCTGACCATAATTCTATCCTCCTGATTCCTGCTTACAAGTAAAAACTAAAGAAGGAAGCACCAGTGACTCGGTCAATAAAAAAGTGGTCAGATGAAGCAGATGCTAAGCTACAGGACTGTTTTGCTAGCACAGACTGGAATATGTTCCGGGATTCTTCCGATGGCAATGAGGAGTACACCACATCAGTCACTGGCTTCATCAATAAGTGCATCGATGACGTCGTCCCCAAAGTGACTGTCCGTACATACCCCAACCAGAAGCCATGGATTACAGGCAACATCCGCACTGAGCTAAAAGGATAGAGCTGCCGCTTTCAAGGAGCGGGACTCTAACCCGGAAGCTTATAAGAAATCCCGCTATGCCCTCTGACGAACCATCAAACAGGCAAAGCGTCAATACAGGACTAAGATCGAATCATACTACACCGGCTCCGACGCTCGTCGGATGTGGCAGGGCTTGCAAACTATTACAGACTACAAAGAGAAGCACAGCCCCGAGCTGCCCAGTGACACGAGCCTACCAGACAAGCTAAATTACTTCTATGCTCGCTTCGAGGCAAGTAACACTGAAACATGCATGAGAGCATCAGCTGTTCCGGACGACTGTGTGAGTAAGACCTTTAAACAGGTCAACATTCACAAGGCCGCAGGTCCAGACGGATTACCAGGACGTGTACTCCGAGCATGCGCTGACCAACTGGCAAGTGTCTTCACAGACATTTTCAACCTCTCCCCGTCTGAGTCTGTAATACCAACATGTTTCAATCAGACCACCATAGTCCCTGTGCCCAAGAACACTAAGGTAACCTGCCTAAATGACTACAGACCCGTAGCAATCACATCTGTAGCCATGAAGTGCTTTGAAAGGCTGGTCATGGCTCACATCAACACCATTATCCCAGAAACCCTAGACCCACTCCAATTTGCATACCGCCCCAACAGATCCACAGATGATGCAATCTCTATTGCGCTCCACACTGCCCTTTCACACCTGGACAAAAGGAACACCTATGTGAGAATGCTACTCATTGACTACAGCTCAGCGTTCAACACCATAGTGCCCTCAAAGCTCATCACTAAGCTAAGGACCCTGGGACTAAACACCTCCCTCTGCAACTGGATCCTGGACTTCCTGACGGGCCGCCCCCAGGTGGTAAGGGTAGTATAACAACACATCCGCCACGCTGATCCTCAACACGGGGGCCCCTCAGGGGTGCGTGCTCAGTCCCATCCTGTACTCCCTGTTCACTCATCATTGCATGGCCAGGCACGACTCCAACACCATCATTAAGTTTGCTGATGACACAGCAGTGGTAGGCCTGATCACCGACAACGACGAGACAGCCTATAGGGAGGAGGTCAGAGACCTGGCCGTGTGGTGCCAGGACAACAACCTCTCCCTCAACGTGATCAAGACAAAGGAGATGATTGTGGACAACAGGAAAAAGAAGAGGACTGAGCACGCCCCCATTCACATCGACGGGGCTGTAGTGGAGCAGGTTGAGAGCTTCAAGTTCCTTGGTGTCCACATCACCAACAAACTAACATGGTCCAAGCACACCAAGACAGTTGTGAAGAGGGCATGACAAAACCTATTCCCCCTAAGGAAACTGAAAAGATTTGGCATTGGTCCTCAGATCCTCAAAAGGTTCTACAGCTGCACCATCGAGAGCATCCTGACTGGTTGCATCACTGCCTGGTATGGCAACTGCTCGGCCTCCGACTGCAAGGCCCTACAGAGGGTAGTGCGTACGGCCCAGTACATCACTGGGGCCAAGCTTCCTGCCATCCAGGACCTCTATACCAGGCGGTGTCAGAGGAAGGCCCTAAAAATGGTCAAATACTCCAGCAACCCTAGTCATAGACTGTTCTCTCTGCTACCGCATGACAAGCGTTAACGGAGCGCCAAGTCTAGGTCCAAGAGTCTTCTAAACAGCTTCTACCCCCAAGCCATAAGACTCCTGAACATCTAATCAAATGGCATTGTTGGTTAAGGGCTTGTAAGTAAGCATTTCACTGTAAGGTCTACACCTGTTGTATTCGGCGAAAAGAAATAATATATATAATAATAATAATAATGTATGTACTCACTAACTGTAAGTCGCTCTGGATAAGAGCGTCTGCTAAATGACGTAAATGTATATGTGTAAGGTGGCCGGGCTACAGCAATGTTTGTCAGACCATGAGACATCCCGAAAATCGGTCTTCTCACGAAACCGTCTGTAGCGTCCGAAGGGTTTGGCCTACAAACTATTATGACCACTCTATGGAAAGGGGAGACTCTCATGAACCCAATGTTCGCCGATGGTGTTCTCTGTCAGGGGACTGACTGTCTGAAGGTAACCCATACAAACGAATGGAAGTATGGAGGTAGTTTTGTGCCAACAAATATAAGGGGTTAAATATGTGTCCAAAAATACAAATATATTTATAATATCTCCTAGATGTAGGGCAGACACTTCAAAACCTTATTCCTTATTATTTATTTTTTGACATTTATGAATGTGTTATTCAAAGCATTTCTATAGTAGTAAAGGCCAAATTCAATATTTTATCAAATAATTTAAAAATATTCTTTAGGGAGACCTAAAGGGGTCCTAAAATTCAAAATCAAATAGCTAAATAAAACAATTCCATATGTTAGCTTAGTACCCCCCCCCCCCCCTCCCACCCGTGCGTCAATCTAAGTAACATAATTTAAAAAAATCCCCCCCAGAAATTGTCCAGACTATAAAAGATGTTCTATGTAGAATTCCCATTAAGTTTGATTTTAGGTCCAGGACAAGGCTTAATCCCTGTCTGGGAAACCGGACCTTAATGAGCAAGTACCCCAGACACCAGTGGGGTCAATACCAAGAGCATTTGAATGCTTGGCCGAATACAACAGGTGTACACTTTACAGTGAAATGCTTACTTACGAGGCCATTTCCGACAATGCAGAGTAAAAAAGTTAGACAAATATTTGCTACATAAAAAAGGAAATAGTAACACAATAAAACAATAACGAGGCTATATACAAGGAGTATCAGTACCAAGTCAATGTGCAGGGGTACGAGGTAGTTGGGAGTTCGGCCCCAGTGATGTACTGGGCCATACACACTACCCTCTGTAGCGGCTTGCGGTCAGATGCCAAGCAATTGCCATACCAAGTGGTGATGCAGCCAGTCAAGATGCTCTCAATGGTGCAGCTGTATACCTTTTTGAAGATCCGCTCCATTTTAATCACATCTGTTACAATTCCATGTTGCACTATCACAAATAATAATGAGGAAGGTATACACAAGACTATACACAAGGGCAAACAACAGCATTCCATACATGCTGCAAAAACACCAATATGTTCTCATTCTTGTACACTGAACCAAAATATAAACGCAACATGTAAAGTGTTGGTCCCATGTTTCATGAGCTGAAATAAAAGATCCCAAAAATGTTCCATATGCACAAAAATATTATTTCTCTAAAATTTAGTGCACAAATATGTTTACATCCTTGTTACTGAACATTTCTCCTTTGCCAAGATAATCCATCCACCTGACAGGTGTAGCATATCAAGAAGCTGATTAAACAGCATGATCATTACACAGGTACACCTTGTGCTGGGGACAATAAAAGGCCACTTTAAAATGTGCAGTTTGGTCACACAACACAATGCCACATGTCTCAAGTTTTGAGGAAGCGCGCAATTGGCATGCTGACTGCAGGAATGTCCACCAGAGCTGTTGCCAGAAAATTGAATGTTCATTTCTCTATCATATGCCGCCTCAAACGTTGTTTTAGAGAATTTGGCAGTACGTCCAACAGGCCTCAGAACCGCAGACCACGTGTAACCACGCCAGCCCAGGACCTCCACATCCGGCTTCTTCACCTGCGGGATCGACTGAGACCAGCTAACCAGACGGCTGATGAAACCGTGGGTTTGCACAACCAATGAATTTCTGCACAAACAGTCAGAAACTGTCTCAGGGAAGCTCATCTGCATGCTCGTCGTCTTCACCAGGGTCTTGACCTGACTGCAGTTAGGCGTCATAACCGACTTCAGTGGGCAAATGCTCACCTTCGATGGCCATTGGCACTCTGGAGAAGTGTGCTAGTCATGGATGAATCCTTGTTTCAACTGTACCGGGCAGATGGCAGACAGCGTGTATGGCGTCATGTGGGCGAGTGGTTTACTGATGTCAACGTTGTGAACAGAGTGCCCCATGGGGGCGGTGGGGTTATGGTATGGGCAGGCATAAGCTACGGACAACGAACACAATTGCATTTTATTGATGGCAATTTGAATGCACAGAGATACCGTGACGAGATCTTGAGGCCCATTGTCATGCCATTCATCCGCCGCCTCATGTTTCAGCATGATAATGCACGACCCCATGTCGTAAGGATCTTTACACAATTCCTGGAAGCTGAAAATGGTCCAGTCTTTCCATGGCCTGCATACTCAACAGACATGTCACCCATTGACTATGTTTGGGATGCTCTGGATCGACGTGTACGGCAGCGTGTTCCAGTTCCTGCCAATATCCAGCAACTTTGCACAGCCATTGAAGAGGAGTGGGACAACATTCCACAGGCCACAATGAACAGCCTGATCAACTCTATGCGAAGGAGATGTGTCGCGCTGCATGAGGCAAATGGTGGTCACACCAGATACAGACTGGTTCTGATCCACGCACCTACCTTTAAAAAAAAAAAGGTATCTGTGACCAACAGATGCATATCTGTATTCCCAGTCATGTGAAATCCATAGATTAGGGCCTAATGCATTTATTTCAATTGACTGATTTCCTTATATGAACTGTAACTCAGTAACTTATATTTTTGGTCAGTGTATATGCATCACTACCTGGTTATATTTTGAGAAAATCCTCACAGAAATACGAAACCAGTCTTGTGAATGTTAGAAAAACCTTGGTCTAGTATCTAATTTACTTATCACGATATTCATTCAATTAAATCGTGTAGGAGAAGTAGAATTTCGATAGCATCCACTTCATCGTCTGTCATTGTCGCGTTTCCTAGAAACAGCAGAAGTTGTCCAAGTGTTTGTGCATATTATGTACCTGCCCGACTTTACTTGTCGACTTTCGTCTACAGTCGGCTACTTTCGGCTTACAGCTCGAAAGCTCCCAGTATCTCTCTCTCATAGAGCTCCAGAGTGGAGGTGTCATAATACCCATAAAACCTAGCGGTGAAACAGGGAAATGTTTCCAATCGTTTTTCCACCATTCATTTTTCCCATAAGGAATTTTAGAAACACTTAAAATAAGGGCTTTGTTTTGTTTCAAAAAATCTATTTTATTTGTCACATACACATGTTTAGCAGATGTTATAGCGGGTGTAGCGAAATGCTTGTGCTTCTAGCTCCGACAGTGCAGTAATATCTAACAATTTCACAACATATACCTAATACACACAAAACTAGTAAGGAATGGAATATACATATATGGACAAGCAATGACAGAGCGGCATGTACTAAGATACAGTAGAATATTATAGAATAGAAAGCAGTATATACATATGAGATGAGTAGTGCAAGATATGTAAACATTATTAAAGTGACTAGTGTTCCATTTCTTAAAGTGGCCAGTGATTTCAATAGGCAGCAGCAGCCTCTAATGTGCTAGTGATGGCTATTTAACAGTCTGATGGCCTTGAGATAGAAGCTGTTTTTCATTCTCTCAGTCCCAGCTTTGATGCACCTGTACTGACCTCTCCTTCTGGATGATAGCGGGGTGAACAGGCAGTGGCTCGGGTGGTTGATGTCCTTGATGATCTTTTTGGCCTTCCTGTGACATCGGATGCTGTATGTGTCTTGGAGGGCGGGTAGTTTGCCACCGATAATGCGTTCGGCAGACTGCACCACCCTCTGGAGAGCCCTGCGGTTGCGGGTGGTGCAGTTGCCGTACCAGGTGGTGATACAGTCTGACAGGATGCTCTCAATTGTGCATCTATAAAAGTTTGTGAGGGTTTTAGATGCCAAGCCGGATTTCTTCAGCCTCCTGAGGTTGAAGAGGCTCTGTTGCGCCTTCTTCACCACACTGTGCGTGGGGTGGACCATTTAAGTTTGTCGGGGATGTGTACGGCAAGGAATTTGAAGCTTTCCACCTTCTCCACTGCGGTCCTGTCGATGTGGATAGGGGGGTGCACTCTCTGCTGTTTCCTGAAGTCCATAAACATCTCCTTTGTTTTGTTGACGTTAAGTGAGAGGTTATTTTCCTGGCACCACACTCCCAGAGCCCTCACCTCCTCCCTGTCGGCGGTCTCGTCATTGTTGGTAATCAAGCCTACTACTGTTGTGTCGTCTGCAAACTTGATTGAGTTGGAGGCGTGCTTGGCCACGCAGTCATGGGTGAACAGGGAGTACAGGAGGGGGCTGAGCACGCTCCCTTGTGGGGCCCCAGTGTTGAGGATCAGCGAAGTGGAGATGTTGTTTCCTACCTTCACCACCTGGGGGCGGCCCGTCAGGAAGTCCAGGACCCAGTTGCACAGGGCCGGGTTCAGACCCAGGGCTTACCCTGGCGTGACGTTTTGATAACCATGTAAATCTCTCTCGGACAAGGTGCCTTTTATCAATATATTCAGCTCTATTTACTCTCAGATTCTAAAATGCTAATTAGTAGCATCAAAGTAGGCATCATGCAAGACTACAAATCCCTGCAAACTCTTGCACGTCATCTCCAGCTGACATGTTTGCTAACAGGTATTGTGTCAATTTAAAACGTGCACAAGACAGTTCAGAGAATTGTCAATTTAAAGAAATGTAGCCAATTTATTCATTACTAAATTTAGCTAACATTAGATACTGTAGTTCATCCAGAGATTCTTACCTTTGCCTCTATTCAGCAGTCTCGTCCAGATCCTCATGGTATTTGTAGGTCTTTGTGATAGCCACATTAGCAGCTAATAAGCATTTAATTTCGGGGGGGGGGGGGGGTAAATACAGGCAAATATATTGATAAAAGTCACCTTCTCCTAGAGAGATTTACACAGTTATCAAAACTTCAGGCCAGGGTAAGCCTACACAAAACACAGCCCTTATTTTAAGTGTTTCTAAAATTCTAAAAAAATGTATGGTGAAAAAACGATTGGAACAATTTCCTTCTTTGAATGCTAGGTTTTTTGGGCATTATGACTCTTACTGTAGTACTCTATAGACCTCCACGCTTATCCCTGTATTCTCCTTGGACTGATTTTGACCTTCCTCTGGTCATATCACCAAAGATGGTGGATATATTAAGATAGTTAACTCAAGCCGTTAACCATTTGAAAAAAGGGGGTGGCTCTCCATAGACACCAATGCGATAGCAGCTTGGTCTGGACTTCCATTAAAATAGAAACAATAAGGGAGTGGGATGTCTCGCTTCTTCTTCAGTCTTTGATAGGACGTTTTAAAAAAGGTCTGTACTGCACACTCCACAACAGCAGGTGGCGTTGAATATCAATGATTAGAGACAGCAGCTGTCGTCTAAAAAATGCGTATTGCGTAAAAACTGTCCACGGCCGGGAAAGCTAGTCGTTGAATACTGTAGCTGTCACTACGATGTCCTGCATGTATCTGTCTTTACAAGCAATCGAATTATCAACCTTCTCATGTAGCGAGTTGCTTACTTGAAACCTCATTTTTGGATAGAGTCATAGTAGAAGTCTCATTTCAATATGAATGAGCCAGAGGGACTGCGGTTCAGGAGGCTGAACAGACCACAGGTCATCACAGACGAATTACAGGAACCCCAATACAAGGGAACCAGGTAAGCTAGCCTACTCTAAATAATACAGTATTGATATTAACATCAGATACTGCTTTCCTTGCTATGTAGTATTTATTGCCTCACGCACAGATGCAGTCAACCACTGTGTTTCAGGCTGCATGATTCGTATTTCCACTTGCTAGTTGATGAGAGATGCAGAAGTAAACACAATCCATGTATAGGTCAGTTTTCCACTCACTGACAGGTAACAGTGGATGAATTACTTTGCATTATGCATGCATGGTATGAACCAAACAGTCAGTAATAAGTGGAGATAATTGGCCAGCATGCACTGAGTGATAGTAAGGCCTATTTAGGTTTGTCATAGATGTATTCTCTCTGAAAATAGATGCATTTGCATTCTGTGTGTATGTTTGAGTACTGCATCATCCACTGTTGACCTGAGCTGACCTAATTTATCTCTTCAAACACCCAATAACAAATTGATATTAAAATCTTGAAGAATATAACTTAGGCCTATGCCTCAGTAGCTTAACACAGCTATCAAACCTTTATTTAACCCAAAACATAAAGGTTATAGGCCTACTCCATTGTTTATAAACAACAAGAACATACAAATCTTCCAAATATTTATCATATGGATGTCAGACTGTCAGTCCTTGCATCTAGAACTCTCTATGAATTTGAGAGAGGTTACATTTCCTCAGCATCATCCCTCAGCTGTATAGAAAAGTGGCGGGCGGCTTTAATTGATCTATGTTTTGTTTTCCCCAGTACCTACAGTGGAAAGGTATTCCGTGTGACCCTAGTGACCTTGGGAGGATGCCTGATCCTTCCATTGCTTGTGGTCTTTTTTCTGCTTGAGTCTCCTATTCACCCTGAGCTGCTCAGGTGAGATGTCAAGAATGAAAATCCTTCTCTCTTTTTTTCTCCTGGTCTTTAGAATCATGTTCACTCCAATAGCTCAGAAATGTATTGACTTCAAGGAATG
The DNA here is from genome assembly GCF_964263955.1 of Coregonus lavaretus. Lineage (NCBI taxonomy): Eukaryota > Metazoa > Chordata > Actinopteri > Salmoniformes > Salmonidae > Coregonus > Coregonus lavaretus. The sequence goes on from NC_140023.1 coordinate 18,144,677, forward strand.
TTAAGACTAATCAGCTTTACTGCAATATACTTTAGTCAGTCTGCATAGTCAACATTTCTGCTTACTTTTCAACTTTTGGAAATAACGTTTGTGGAAACTGTTCTGTACATTTCTACCACAAGACCCTCTGACAGATTTCACTCAACTGAATGACTAGGCTTATACTACTTGTATAAGTCCCTCTCACAGATTTCACTCAACTGATTGACTAGGCTTATGCTACTTGTAGAACATACATTATGTAGTATATAACTTTAGTATGTAGAATGGTTTCAATTGTCCCTAAGCAATAGAATTTATCATGTAGGCCTAATGTTTTGATGCAAATACAAAATGCTTAGCCAAACATGATCTTATTTCAATAATTGATTCATTAATGATTGAGGAAAGATTGATAAGGCACTCTGCTCAAAGTCTGAATGCACGGTTGCCATTTTCTATTAGGCGCCTCCAGTCAGTTCAGAATCCCCCTTGTCCACTCCTCTGCCACAACCCCGATCTCTCCACAACTGCATAGCCGTATTTCTCTATACTGCATTCTCTACTAATGCTATTAGATTGAGTGATTTGCTGCCCCAACTTGCACAATGGCCTTGGGTCATAGACAAAGCTGATCTCATTTATCACCAGTGTCTGCCCCTCAGAACAAATAGCATGCATCTCCCTGTCCTCATTACAATTCATTGCTCAATTCTGCATCCACACTTAATGATCCATTCTGAGGTCTTGGGGCCAAGGATTTCCTCTCTCCCATTTCTCCACAGCACTAGGCTCCAGGGTACAGTCTAGTCAAGGACGAGGGTGTTGATCAGTGATTCATACTGATTCTGTTTCCTCATTTGTTTCCTCTTGTCTTTTCAGCCTCAATGAGCCTCCCCTTATGTCTGGGTGTTACGAGCCCAACTTTAAGCTGAGGGAGGCACAGCGGCTGTTTGAAGACCAGCTTGTTGGCCCAGAGTCCATTGCCAACTTCGGAGGTTAGTATGGGGGTAGAGCATTCCAGTTGGAGTTTCGCCACATGACAATGTCCTTCACCCAGTTTGTTTGGGCTTGTGTAATTCATGGTGATGCCACAGTAACAGCAGCCTGATATATCAAAGGTGATAGGGCAATGCAGTCTGGATTGCAGACATGTCAGCTGGTGACCAATAATGGCAGATGTTTAGGTTTTCCAAATGAGCTATGGTAAGCGTGGTCTTAGTGACAGACAGATATTTGGGATGACATATATTTTCACACATGACATGACTTCTGCTTGACTAGTATTCCTCTGCAACTGTTTTGCTTTTCTGAGGTCATAATGGTGAACCGTGTCCAACATATTGCCCTGGCATTTTTTCAGTTTCTAAATGCTAATTGTTATTGTCTATCTCCTTCTCTAGATGTGATGTACACAGGTACGGCTGATGGGAAGATAGTGAAGATTGAGGGCAAGAGCATCACTGTTATAGCCAGACTTGGCAAGCCACCCTGTGGTAAGTGAGCAAGGACTAGAGCTGTGACTGATTCTTCACTCATTGTGTTGCCGGACTCAGTTAGACCTGATTTCATAAACTTTCATTTCACAATGTTGTCTCAACTCTCAACTTGACATGATTTAGACAGAAATGACTCAACAGAAATGACTCAACAGTTCCAATTGCTGAAGACTGGAGTTTCAAATGCTCAATCATAAGCAACTCTTAGCAGTTGCATTTCACTCGTGCCTTTTATGGAATGTTTTTATACTTGCACAACAAGGATGGCTTAATGCACAACAGGCCTAGCAGGTTGGCTCAAAACTGAAAAGACATGTCAAGAATAGACTGAGCTCTAACCCTAGTATTTGCTCATATTAATCAGATTAGCCTGTTCAAAATGATTGAATTATAAATAGCACCCAATAAATGAGGAATTACTTCAGATACCTCATGTCCACTGGGTTGTGTGCTATGTTTTAGATGGATCCCGTGAGCAGGAGCCTAGCTGTGGACGACCCCTGGGTATCAGAGTGGGTCCTAACGGCACCCTGTTTGTAGCTGACGCCTATCTGGGGCTTTTCGAGGTCAACCCTGTCACAGGTCAGCAGCATACACAGCTAAGGGCAAGCTTCTACATAGCAATGGCATCACAGTGCTCTATTTCCTTGATAGGATAGATTTTAATATCAGTAATGTGACATAGACCGGTTAGGAATTAAATATTTGTTTTTGAATTTCCCAACAATTTCACCTTTTACTCAGTATAATACATTTTGTTGCATATAATATCCTCCAAATAAAAGCGCTGTAGTATGCAAGTCATTTTAGTGATGTAACTCTCTCTCCTTGACTCATTCTAAAGGTGAGGTGACCAACCTGGTGTCGGCTGGGCAGATGGTAGGGGGCCGGAGGCTCTCCTTTGTTAATGACCTAGATGTAACACAGGATGGGAGGAAAGTGTACTTCACAGACTCTAGCAGCAGGTGGCAGCGGAGAGACTACCTTCATCTTATCATGGAGGCCACAGCAGATGGACGGTAACTGTTACCACAGACCTTATGGAGAGCCTTGAGCACATTCTAAAAGCAAGGTCTTGTCTCCTTTGTCAAGAGTTTCTATTGATATTTGATATAGATTTAGGTTATTATAGTGCCTTAAAAGCATGTGTGTTCATACATAATGTGGGTACCTTTCATTTTTAAGAAGGAATGGTTTATAAAGACAACAAACTGAAGTTTGAGAAAAGCTGTCCATATGTAACCCTCTGTCTGTCTTTCAGTGTGTTAGAGTATGACACAGAGACCAAGGAGGTAACAGTGTTGATGGAGAACCTTCGTTTTGCCAACGGGATCCAGCTTTTCCCTGATGAGGAGTCTGTACTGGTGACTGAGACTACCATGGCTAGGATTCGCAGGTACTGTAGTTGATCCTCCTGAGCAACACAACCAGCCTTATTTAACTAATTCACTGAGTGAAGAAATGCTACCCACAGGGGATTCCCCCCCCCCCCCCCCTTATTTCTCTCTCTCTTCCTCTTTTGAAACGTTCTGTAGTTATCTCTTGTTTCATCAGATGCTAGGTTGTTTTGGTGGCCTCTTTGAACGTGCTCCAAGTGCGCCCACAAGGTTTTTAATTTTTCTCTGGTTTTCATTATTTTCTCTCCACCGTAACAAGATTTCATTGGTATATTTCGCCTTTGTAATGTCACGCTTTTTAAAACCTGCAAGGAGCACAGTCAATTCTCCCAAGCCTCACCTGGATAAATGATGCAAGCGGACTGTTGCCTTGGTAACGGAGCCCCTTCACCAAGCTGCCTGAGTAGAAAGACAAAATTAGCTTGTCCATTCTCTAATAGTAATGCTTGTGTGGGTAGAAAGGGGGAGGACACGCAGGTTGAAATATCAAAACGAACTCTGAACCAACTATATTAATTTGGGGTCGGGTCCAAAAGCATTAAACAAGTATGGCAATTTAGCTAACTAGCTTGCTGTTGCTAGCTAATTTGTCCTGGGATATAAACATTGGGTAGTTATTTTACCTGAAATGCACAAGGTCCTCTACTCCGACAATTAATCCACAGATAAAAGGGTAAACCGAGTTCGTTTCTTCTAGAAGGCTTCTTGTTCTTTGGACTTTATATGGCAGTTGGCAACCAAGTTTAAGGTGCATTACCACTACCAACTGGACTGGAGTGTGGACCTCAATTCATCTTTCAATCACCCACGTGGCTATATGCTCCTAAAAACCAATGAGGAGATGGGAGAGGCAGGACTTGCAGCGCGTGAAGTGTCAGAAATAGAACCAAGTTCTATTTTAGTGCCTGGCTACGCAGACGCTCGTTGATGCGCGCAAGTAGTGTGGGTGCAATGATTGAATAACATGTATGTGTAAATGTATTTTGTGACGCGAGCGGTGTGGTCAGCATGTAATGCAGACAGTTTGGGGACGTTTTCTATTTGCTGACTGTGCAGAATGGAAATCAGTAAATGGATTCCTTTTAGGTATTCCCAGCAAGTAGATTATTTCCTCCCTCCCATAACTGGTTTATAATAGTCATAAGTCATACATTTTCCTTTGGCTTTATCAATGCAGACAGCTTGCTGAGACAAATACCCTGGTGCTGCTGAGAACTCTGAATCTGGGTGGTCTTTCTATAACACAGACTTCAAAGTATTGTGAAGACTGCTCGTACAATAGTTTTTTTGTCAAATGTTTTGAATTGTTTCCCGTAATACCTCTGTCTGTCACACATACCGTGCGCATGAGGCAAGCCATTTTAACCTTAATCTGCATGACAGAATAGACTTTCTTTCCCTCATCTCCTGAATTTCCATTTAATTGACTGTCTGTGTCCCTCTAGGGTCCATGTGTCAGGTCTAAATAAAGGAGGAATGGACACATTTGTTGACAACCTGCCTGGTTTCCCTGACAACATCCGTCGCAGCTCCTCTGGAGGGTACTGGGTGGCAATGTCAGCGGTGCGGCCCAACCCTGGCTTCTCCATGCTGGACTTCCTGTCTCAGAAGCCCTGGATCAAGAAGCTCATCTTTAAGGTAGATGATATGACATGATGTGATATCATATGGTATTATATGATATAAAACAATAGCTTTGTCCATTTACATGGAAGTTTAAAAAAGACTACAGGGAGAACAATTTGCATGTCCTATTTACTGTGACTATGAGTCTAGTATTCATTCCTGTTGGTCTGATTCTTGGGCGTTTTTGCATACAAGGGTTTGGGATCTTGCCAGCTGGAAACAAATATTGAAGGGATTCATTCATTGTGACCATGAGACCAGTTTGTTAGAATGTGTATATTTATGTGTGATCTCTAGTTCAGTCGTGTTTTTGTGCTATGACTCATCCCTCCCTCCTTCCTCCCTCCCTCCCTCCAGCTCTTCAGTCAGGACATGCTGATGAAGTTTGTGCCTCGCTACAGCCTGGTGATAGAGCTGCAGGAGAGCGGGACGTGCGTGCGTAGCTTCCATGACCCCCACGGCATGGTGGCGGCCTACGTCAGCGAGGCACATGAGCACGACGGCCACCTCTACCTAGGCTCTTTCCGCTCCCCTTACCTCTGCAAGCTGGATCTCAGCAAGGTGTGAGCTGGGAGCTGAGCACAACCACTTTCTCAGACAAAACCCATATATGAGACTGCTGTCTGCCTACCTAACACCTCCCTACCTAGTCTCTCCCAAATTAGTGTTTTCCAATAACAACAAATACATCAGAATTGATAAGAATGGCTTAATGCTTGATGTGCTGCATTTGCATTGCTTTTCACCAGCTTCAGGAAAACATGGACTAGTCTTCATTAAGTATCTGCACTATTAAGGCGCATTTGACTGGGATGCAAATCCATCCTTTCTAGTCTTATCAGCCCACAATGAACTATTAGCCCTTTCTGACAGTGCATTTCAGTTGTAGCTCAAGGAATGTGTTATTTAACCAAACAGTCTTTGGGGAAAGTAGTTTTCCCAAAAATCCCCATGTTGTAAGGTACATTGTTTTTCAGGTCTGTGTTTTGGGTTGTTGAAATGTGCCAAATTTGTTCTCGATTTTGTTTGTTTAAACCATTCAGTATCTGCACTTTTAGTTTCATTTTTGCACTAAGCTCTCATCTCACCCTTAAATATAACTGACAATGTTATTCTTGTACTTGGAGAATTTCAAAGACGTCATCTTATCAGTTGAAATACACATGTAAAAATCACTGAATCAGTATTATTCTAGGAGTGCCACTGAACTGATTTATTTTGTTGTGTATATTTAGAAATCCTAGATCTAGTTGATCATAATAAAGGTGATGCAAAAAGAATACAAAATAAGTATGAATCGTTTCCCCTCATTGTGATACATTTCATCGGCTTTTGTATAATGCACTGTCAACTACCTAACGTAATGTCAATTTTGCCAGCTTTCAGCTGAGTTTCTTTTGAATTAAAACAGTTATGTTTTAACTGGCTTTTATCTAATAATATGAAAAACATGATGGCACATTTCTACAGTTTGTTTAGCTACTTACTAGTGTTTACATACTACTGCCATAAAGATTAGCCTGCTACTGACCGACTACATGTCTTAAATGATAGAAAACAGTGTCAGTGTACGCCTCAGCAATATACAGTACCGTAGACATCTACATGAGATCACATAGAAACCCTCCCCTGCCTCAGAACCAGTGAAGCTCATTAAAAGAGGGTGCACAGAGCGCTACTTCAAAGAGGGTGCTGAGAGCTCTGAGATGAGAGTGCCGACCCCCCTCAGAGAGCCTCCTCCCAGGGCCGCCCGCTGCTACAGTCAGCCTTTTCTGCTCTACTCGCTCCTCAAGATCAGACACTGCTACTGCACTGGTTTCATAAGAGCCTTTGAATAATTGAGGTGTATCACAGACTATTAGACACAAGGTTAGGGTTCAGGTCACTGAGTGCTGAGGAAGAATGATAACCCTGGCTTTTAAAAAGGCCCTGTGGAGCAAGCCTTCAGATGGAATCTGTAGAAGGTTTATGTTTACATGGCCTTATATAAACGTGCTTGGTTGTCAAGTCCTTGTTCACAAGGTTCCGTTTTTTATCAGAGCTTGTTGATCAGAGTCTGTGCAGACCCTAACTCAGGCCAAAATGTGATTATTTATAATTCGGTGTATAATTTGCAAGGGTCAATGCGGTCTACCATTTTATTATAGGATAAAATACAAGGTTAGGTGCCTTTCGGTTGTTATTGCTATGTAAGTTGTAAGACTTGAAAGGCCTGAAAATCATATTGCTACTCAAGACACATGGAAATTGCCATTGTTTGACTATATATGTTAAAGGAGTAGTTCACTATTTTACAACTTGATGTTAGACGGTTCCTCACCCTGAAAGTAGTCTATGGGCCAAGATAAACTGTAATCCATGCTTCGGTTTTCTTTAAACAGCCACTACAAACTTCAGCTAACCTTAGCCAATCCCAAGCTAACAATCAATGGAAGTGATGGGGCATGTTTAAAAATTGATTTATTCCAAATCACCTGAAATCAATTCAAATCAACTACATATTTGTTTTTATGTTACTTAAAGGTGATTTGGCCATTTATTTTTTTAAACATGCCCCCATCACTTCCATTGATTGTTATCTTGTGGTGGCTAAACTTAGCTGAAGTTTTTATTGGCTGTTTAAAGAACCATGGATTACAGTTTCTCCTTGCTCATAGACTACTTTCAGGTTGAGGGACCATCTAACATCAAGTTGTAAAATAGTGAACTACTCCTTTTATTTAGAGAAATGTAAATATGCTCAGTTATATGACCATGTTTAGAAGGAAACAGCTTAGTATTTCCTCAGAACATTGAATGAGGAAGGATTGGGTTTCATGGAGAAGTGGAAGGTCGGTCAGATGGACTGCAAATAAAATTGGTAGTCTTCATGAAGTGGAGCCAAGACATAGTCCAAACCTCAAAGTCACAGTGGAAGGTCTGAAATACAAACATGCACTCTATTATAAAGAATAATCTACAATGTTATGACTTTTAGCCATGATCCATTCCACTTGTCAGCCAAAATGAGTGCTGGTCTTTACCCAATTGCTATACATACAACTTTGACATACTGTATCATATTTAAATTCAATCCACACTACTGTTCTTCCAACTTTTGTTAATTCTGCACTAAAAACATAATGTGTACTGTACAATACCTGCTGTAACAAACCATCTGGTTGGAACTTGCAGTTGGCCAGGTCTGTGTTTCTGTGCCACTTTTTGAGGCACACAGTCCGTGAGAGGTCTACTTCCAGAATGTATTTGACCCCCTTTACAAGCTGTAACGGAAAGCTTTGTTGAACTGAAGAAGTTTATGCCTCGCCAGTATAGTCCAACTACAGTATATTGTGAACCATACCATATGGCACAGATTTTATATATGATCACTAACAGGTTTTTAGCCAAAAAAGTTCAGCATAAAGGTCAAAGTTATTGTTTGTCCTCCATACCTGTCTTTCTGCTTTCTCGATTGCAGATGGCCTGAAGAGGAAAGCATCATTGGTCTGGTTGTTAAATGAATAGGTCCCATGAAGAACCGCCTTTAGGACCCCCTTGTCATCCGTGCTGATGTTATAGGGGGCGCCAGGTACAGACATATACCTGTGGCAACTGACTGGAAACAAATAAAAGTGCTTACTCAACACCATTCACAAATGTTTGTTATATTAGGGTAATTAGCCTGAAAAACAAAACAATAAAATAAGTAAAATAAGAAAAACATAAGTAAACAGGCCAACAATCAGCATATCAAAAGGCAATATAATTAGTAATATGACACAGGTAATTGTTGACCCTAAGAAATAATAATAAAAAAGACTAATGCTAATGGAAAATACAAAATAAACAAGGTATCCTTTCTTTGGCGTTGGCTTGGGCAGTGGACATGTACTGTACCTGAAGTGTTATTGTTTTCATTTATGTAGGTCTACTTGTTTTTTGTTGGTTATATCTCATCTATGTGGTGTTGGCATCCCTATCTACACTGCATTTTCACAGTCTTTGCGCGAGACACACACACACACACGCACACGCGTACAGTGTTGTAAAGTACTTAAGTTAAAATACTTTAAAGTACTAGTTTTTTGGGGTATCTGTACTTTACTTTACTATTTATATTTTTGCCAACTTTTACTTGTACTTCACTACATTCCTAAAGAAAATGATGTACTTTTTACACCATACATTTTCTCTGACACCCAAAAGTACTCGTTACATTTTGACAGGAAAATGGTCCAATTCACACTTATCAAGAGAACATCCCTGGTCATCCCTACTGCCTCTGATCTGGCGGACTCACTAAACACAAATGCTTCGTTTGTAAATGATATCTGAGTGTTGGAGTGTGCCCCTGGCTATCCGTAAATAAAGAAAACTAGAAAATGCCGTCTGGTTTGCTTAATATAAGGAATTTGAAATGAGTTATACTTTGACTTTGACTTTTGATACTTAAGTACATTTTAGCAATTCCATTTACTTTTGATACTTAAGTATATTTAAAACCAAATACTTTTAGACTTTTACTCAAGTAGTCATTTACTGGGTGACTTTGACTTGAGTCATTTTCTATTAAGGTATCTTTACTTTTACTCAAGTATGACAATTGCGTACTTTTTCCACCACTGCATGCATGCACACACATACACACACACACACACACACACACACACACACACACACACACACAAACACACACACTTACATACGACTGTGTGCTACAACTGACAATCAGAACTGTAGCCAAAGGCAAGTGACACACAATATATTTTTCTCATACTGATAAATAGTCAGCCAACATGAGCAGAGAAATCTGACTCCTCATAAATAAACTGAAACCAAGCCATAAGGGCCTAACCCTAACATGATTATATAAATCAAGCAGGATATAGCTGCATTATATTGCACAAGAATGATAATTTACTGTCACGCATTGCTACTGATCAAAGATTTTTTTTTACTAACAGATATTGGTGTAGTTATGTTATGGTAAAGTAATCAGAAGGGTTAAACTGAGGAAGTTGACAAAATCCTCAGATCCTTAGAAAACCTAGACAACCAATTGGCTTCACAAATATGACATGCAAAACCTCCAACTTCAATTAAACACACACAATTTCATCCTGTTAAAAGATCTTACCAATTGAGCACAGGCACAAGCCAGAGAAGAGCAGAAGCATGTTACCAATGCCTGTTGGAGCTTTTTCAACACTGTTCTGTTTATTTTACTTCCTGTAAGGCAACACTTTCACCACACATTGCAGACTAGCAAAACTTACCATGGCCCCTCTCTCACAGGACATGAGCTCAACCAATTATAGCTAGAAGGTACAGCCAATAGCGAAAACTGAACAAGATAGTTGGATTATTTCAATATCTTTTGATTGACATTCTCTAATCTTTTTGCAACAGAATATTATTTTCATGAATTGTGTACTTGGAAAGGTGGTGCATAAGTACATAAGAGAAGAAACCCACTGGGCAGAGACGTCAATTCAACGTCTACTCCAAGTTGGTTCAACAGAATTTCATTGAAATTATGTGGAAACAACGTTGATTCAACCCGTATGTACCCAGTGGGAAAGCACCACAACCAATTTTGAATTGGCTTTAAATTGGTTTAAAGCTGCCTTTCAACATAGTCCTGTGTGATAGCATCACTTTGAAGACAGCAGAAGACACCAGAAAGGCAGAGGTTGGGGTGGTTAACATCACATCCTGTGTTAGTTTAACTGACAGCCACAGAAGAACTCCCAACAGTCCAGTAGGAGACTTTAACCTTTTATATCTTTTATGTTTAATCTGAAATAACCCAGCTAGCACATAATGTTCTGAGAACCATATGTTTTTAGAGCTTGGTGGTTCTCCAATGGTTATTTTGCATACAATCTTCCCACAACTTTCTGGGAATGGTGCAGAATAGTTGCTTGTCTTTGGACCATTCTTAGCACATTTAAGGAACTTATTTTCTTGGTATTTCATTACTTTAACAAAACATTTCCTAAAAGTTCAAACATGGTTATATTTAATTAAATTTTTGGTAATGTTCTAGAAACGTTCTCCAAATGGTTTGACATTGGGAATGTTCTCAAATAGTTCAGAGAACGTTAAGAAACGTTATTCTGTGGGAATGTCAGTACAGTAGGGCACATGGACATTCATTTGCTTAAATAAAATAAAATAAATTAAAATTTTAGTTGTAACATACACGTGTTTAGCAGATATTATTGCGGGTGTAGCGAAATGCTTGTGCTTCTAGCTCCGAAAGTGCAGTAATATCTAACAAGTAATATCTAACAATTTCACAACATATACCCAATACACACAAATCTAAGGAATGGAATTAAGAATATATACATATATGGACGAGCAATGACAAAGCGGCATGGACTAAGATACAGTAGAATTTTATAGAATACAGCATATACATATGAGATGAGTAACGCAAGATATGTAAACATTATTAAAGTGACTAGTGTTCCATTTCTTAAAGTGGCCAGTGATTTCAATAGGCAGCAGCATCCTCTAATGTGCTAGTGATGGCTATTTAACAGTCTGATGGCCTTGAGATAGAAGCTGTTTTTCAGTCTCTTGGTCCCAGCTTTGATGCACCTGTACTGACCTCGCCTTCTGGATGATAGTGGGGTGAACAGGCAGTGGCTCGGGTGGTTGATGTCCTTGATGATTTTATTTGCCTTCCTGTGACATCGGGTGCTGTAGGTGTCCTGGAGGGCAGGTAGTTTGCCCCCGGCAATGTGGGCGGTGCAGTACTAGGCGGTGATACAGCCCGACAAGAGGCTCTGTTGCGCCTTCTTCACCACACTGTCTGCGTGGGTGGACCATTTCAGTTTTTCAGTGATGTGTATGCCAAGAAACTTGAAGCTTTCCACCTTTTCCACTGCGGTCCCGTCGATGTGGATGGGATGTTTCCTGAAGTCCATGATCATCTCCTTTGTTTTGTTGATGTTGAGTGAGAGGTTATTTTCCTGGCACCACACTCCCAGAGCCCTTACCTCCTCCCTGTAGGCTGTCTCGTCATTGTTGGTAATCAAGCCTACTACTGTTGTGTCATCTGCAAACTTGATGATTTAGTTAGAGGCGTGCTTGGCCACGCAGTCATGGGTGAACAGGGAGTACAGGAGGGGGCTGAGCACGCACCCTTGAGGGGCCCCAGTGTTGAGGATCAGCGAAGTGGAGATCTTGTTTCCTACCTTCACCACCTGGGGGCGGCCCGTCAGGAAGTCCAGGACCCAGTTGCACAGGGCGGGGTTCAGACCCAGGTCCTCGAGCTTAATGATGAGCTTGGAGGGTAGTATGGCGTTGAATGCTGAGCTATAGTCAATGAACAGCATTCTTACATAGGTATTCCTCTTGTCCAGATTGGATAGGGCAGTGTGCAGTGTGATGGTGATTGCATCGTCTGTAGATCTATTGGGGCGGTAAGCAAATTGAAGTGGGTCTAGGGTGACAGGTAAGGTAGAGGTGATATGATCCTTGACTAGTCTCTCAAAGTACTTCATGATGACAGAGGTGAGTGCTACAGGGCGATAGTCATTTAGTTCAGTTACCTTTGCTTTCTTGGGTACAGGAACAATGGTTGCCATCTTGAAGCAAGTGGGGACAGCAGACTGGGATAGGGAGAGATTGAATATGTCCGTAAACACACCAGCCAGCTGGTCTGCGCATGCTCTGAGGATGCGGCTAGGGATGCTGTCTGGGCCGGCAGCCTTGCGGGGGTTAACTTGCTTAAATGTCTTACTCACGTCGGCCACGGAGAAGGAAAGCCCACAGTCCTTGGTAGTGGGTCGCGTCGGTGGCACTGTGTTATCCTCAAAGCGGGCAAAGAAGGTGTTTAGCTTGTCCTGAAGTAAGACGCTGGTGTCGGCGACGTGGCTGGTAGTCCGTGATTGTCTGTAGACCCTGCCACATACGTCTCATGTCTGAGCCGTTGAATTGTGACTCCACTTTGTCTCTTTACTGATGTTTTGCCTGTTTAATTGTAGCAGTAGCCATGGGCGGTGTGTTCAATAGGGCGATATGGGCGACGCACTGCCAAACGGGAAAAGGAAGGGATTTTTTTTCTAATCAATTATATCATGGCAACAGTAGTTCAGTGTTCACGTCTGATCTGCCAGCCACTAAATGTCCAATCAGGCTAAAGTCGTGCTTCAAATGTCCCCGCCCGTTTTGGGGCGATTTCAGTCAGGTTTAAAATCGCCCAGAAGTCTCTCATAGCCTCTAATGTAAAATATTTTTTTTTCAAATTTCTGAGCTTTCAATACATTCTCTATGGGTGTCTGAGGGCTTGCACTTACGCGCTTTCGTCATACGTAACGTAACGTAACCATGAACGGCAGACAGCAACGCTTGGACAGCGACTGGTGTAACCGACATGCACCATCTTTCAGAAAAGATTAAGAAAAATGAGCTGTCAAAGACCCACATTGATAGCTGTTTGAGATTGTCTGCTTTGGTGAGAGTGAATATTGCCACTCAACTGGATGAGGGATACAGGCTAGCTGTCCGCCGCCACAACGATGAGGTTAGCAACAGCAGAGTCGTGAACACTGTCTACGAGAATCGAGACGACCTCATAGAATGTTTTGAAGCCATCCGGACGGGTTCATTGGGTTCATTTGACCAGCCCACCGTACCAGAAGCTACAGAATAAGGACATCGATGCTGTCTTTATCAAACGTGCCCTCGACAGCTTCGCAAGCAGTGTGCAGGCCATAAGGTAAGATAAAGATTAAACAATATCATTCGATCTTTCTCAAAGCAGAGCTTTATTTGAAAATGTATGCATGAAAGGAGACTGCATTTGTGTTTGAAATTACATTATTGTCATTATATATGGCCAGTGGTGTAATCTATCTTATTTTATATACTATGTGTACTGTACAGTGGTGCTCATAAGTGTATGAACACATTCTAAAGCTGACTAAAAAGAGGAATAAAAAAATAAAAAAATCATCTTTTGGAAATTGATCTTAATGACTTAATTAAAAAAGTTGGAAAATCCAACCTTTAAGGACACCAATTTTCTTTTCTTTTTTATTCCTCTTTTTAGTCAACTTTAGCATGGGATCATAAGCTTATGAGCACCACTGTATACTGTGCTGAACATCCAGGCTATGTGAGACACAAAGGCTAACTTAAACACTAAAGACTTTATGCATCCCTGCCCATTTTAAGTGGAACTGAAGTATTTGTACTATACATGGATACATTGCATATACCTGTGCATCACATAGACAACAATACTGTACAAAGCCAACAAACACATTGGTCTGTTTGCCTTCAGGGACTCCTCTCAACAGCAGCTGCAAGAAGCAACAGGAGCCAAAAGACCCAGAACAGCTTTGAGAGAAGAGGAGAAGCAGAGGCTGTCTGAAGAGGTCTGCAACACCATCCTGGATCACACCAAAGAAAGGTTCTCTTTCTCTGGCCACCTTGTGAGTGCTACCTTACAGCAAGCAGACATGTTTGAAAGGTACTGCCATTCAAAAAAATAAAAAATCTGTTCATGTTCATTTTTACAAATCTATACAATTGGCCAGAATATGGTTGTTCATATTTACAAATCTATACAATTGGCCAGAATATGGTTGTTCATTTTTACAAAGCCATACATATTGTTTATGCAGTGTTGAGGAATGTGAAAGAACACCCTTGATTATTTTTACTGTGATAACTTATTTTGCTTTTGTAAGCCAACACTTTTGAGATCAGTCAATAAATGCTTCTGGTATTGACTTATATGCTGCCCCTGTCTTCATGTTGTTGCTGGACATATCTTTTTAAAAATGTGTGTAGGTCACCTAAATCATCAGAAAAATTGCCCCTCCTGAGAATTTTTTCAGGAGCCGCCACTGGCAGTAGCTACACTGTTTGTATTAGGCATTAATCATGCAAACATTTTTTTTTTTGCTTGGAAGCCTGGTATGATGGATAAAAAAGATGTAAGCCTACATGTACATGAGTTTGCTATGTGGAAAGACCTACAGTAAATATCAATCACTCTGCTACAGTTTGGCTTTCCAAAACAATGATGGATGTAGAAAGTGGCAATAAACAGATCACTAGTAATAAAAAGTCTTATAATCATCCACAAGAAACAAAGTAGGCTTTGAGAAAACAGTACATTTGCCTACTTTTATGACATGTATAGGAATAAAACACTACTTAATGGGCTACTCATAGATATACAGTGCATTCAGAACGTATTTAGACCCCTTCCATTTTTCCACGTTTTGTTACGTTACAGCCTTATTCTAAAATGGATTGAATAACACGCAATACCCCTTAATGACAAAGCGAAAACAGGTTTTTAGAAATTTTTGCAAAAAAAATAGCACATTTACATGAGTATTCACCCTTTGCTATAAGAATCGAAATTGAGCTAAGGTGCGTCCTGTTTCCATTGATTATCCTTGAGATGTTTCTACAACTTGATTGGAGTCCACCTGTGGTAAATTCAATTGATTGGACATGATTTGGAAAGGCACACACCTGTCTATGTAAGGTCCCACAGTTAACAGTGTATGTCAGAGCAAAACCCAAGCCATGAGGAAGAATGAATTGTCCATAGAGCTCCGAGACAGGATTGTGTCGAGGCACAGATGTGGGGAAGGGTACCAAAAAATCCTCAGTAAAAGGCACATGACAGCCCGCTTGGAGTTTGCCAAAAGGCACCTAAAGGACTCTCAGACCATGAGAAACAAGATTCTCTGGTCTGATGAAACCAAGATTGAACTCTTTGGCCTGAATGCCAAGCGTCACTTCTGGAGGAAACCTGGCACCATCCCTACAGTGAAGCAAGGTGGTGGCAGCGTCATGCTGTGGGGATGTTTTTCAGTGGCAGGGACTTGGAGACAAGTCAGGATCGAGGGAAAGATGAACGGAACAAAGTATAGAGAGATCGTTGATGAAAACCTGCTCCAGAGCGCTCAGGACCTGAGACTTGGGGCGAAGGTTCACCTTCCAACAGGACAACGACCCTAAGCACACAGCCAAGACAACACAGGAGAGGCTTCAGGACAAGTCTCTGAATGTCCTTGAGTGGCCCAGCCAGAGCCTGGCCTTGAACCCGATCGAACTTCTCTGGAGAGACCTGAAGATAGCTGTGCAGCAACGCTCCCCATCCAACCTGACAGAGCTTGAGAGGATCTGCAGAGAAGAATGGGAGAAACTCCCCAAATACAGGTGTGCCAAGCTTGAATCATCATACCCAAGAAGACTCGAGGCTGTAATTGCTGCCAAAGGTGCTTCAGCAAAGTACTGAGTAAAGGGTCTGAATACTTATGTAAATGTGATATTTCCGTTTTTTATTTTTAATACATTTGCAAACATTTTTAAAACCTGTTTGCTTTGTCATTATGGGGTATTGTGTGTATATTGATGAGGGAGAAAAAAACAATTTAATCAATTTTAGAATAAGGCTGTAACGTAACAAAATGTGGAAAAAGTCAACGGGTGTCATGCGTCAGTGTGTAGTGGTAGGACGGAGTCAGGCGCAGGACACAGAACTTAGTCAATGACGTACTTTACTTGTCACAAGTAAATATACATATCTTCCACGCAGGGAAGAAAATACCGACTCACATGTCAATGACAACGAACAATCATGCACAACACCATGAGGGAACCAGAGGGTAAAATAGGGAAACAAATTATCGTAATTGGAACCAGGTGTGTGCAATATAGACAAAACAAGTAGAACGCAGAAACATAGATCGGTGGCAGCTAGTACTCCGGTGACGACGAACGCCGAAGCCTGCCCGAGCAAGGAGGAGGAGGAGCAGCCTCGGCTGAATTCGTGACAACGGGTCTGAGCTCTGTACATTATTTGTAGTACAAAATACCACCAGCAGGTGGTACACGTAGCTTGCTTTTCCATGAGCTTTGTCTGCATTGAATTGACTGTGCAAAACGCAAGTTACAAGCAGGGTTGCCAGGTCTAGCTAAAATTTCAAGCCCAATGACACTCAAAACTGTCAAAAGGCCTAAAAACTAGGCCAAACTGTAATTTTTAAAGCAAGAGAGGAGTTGCAATATTTACACAATAAACCCTTTTTCCATCATGTTATCGAGCCAATTAAGAAGGAATATCGTAGTAACTTCTAACGACGTTAGAAGCAAAATGAGGTTTCCTCAAAATAATAATTATGTTGCAAGAGAAAATATAATTTGCTTAGTTCGAATTAACAGACAAACGTATTCAACATGAACAGCAAGGCGATTTCGAGATAAGAAGTGCTTGTGTTTCCCAATAGCCTGCTGTAATAGGCAACTGAGGATGGGGTCGTCATTTTTTTCCTGTAGCCTAATCTGACTACTGTTGCCGTCAATCTAATGCGTTCTAACAACTGATCGGCAATTGCCATAGAGCTTTGATAACTTCCAATTTAATTAACTAAACATGTCCATTAATAATTGCATAATAGCATAAGGCTACAACAACAATAAACTGAAGTTATAGGCTATTTATTAAATTGGTTTGCCAGCTCCAGGTAGGCTACACAAGTGGCACAATTGATTTGCAATGACTCCAGTGATATAATCATTTCAACATATTTATTGTATCAAATGGTAGCCTACAATGGCATATACAGTAAATTAATACTTGATGGCCAACAGAGACAAATGTATCATTCTCTACATTTAATGTCAGTTTCATTGCAGACTTTTCCCCATAAAAAGAGCTACACGAGGGAGTTCCATAACTTCCATTTCAAATTTCCACTCGATCATCCCCAGATACACAAAAAGTGAGCATGCATTAAACACTTTGCTTGATACCGTTTTCTTTAAGAGAAGTCAACATTAGAATGCAGTTTAAACCACCTCTGAGCGAATTTATGTAATGTGTGCTAGTGATCCTAATGATGTACAGTACCAGTCAAAAGTTTGGACACACCTACTCATTCAAGGGTTTTTCTTTATTTTTTACATTGTAGAATAATAGTGAAGACATCAAAACTAGGAAATAGCACATATGGAATCATGTAGTAACCAAAAAAGTGTTAAATAAATCAAAATATATTTTATATTTGAGATTCTTCAAATAGCCACCCTTTGCCTTGACAACAGCTTTGCACACTCTTGGCATTCTCTCATCCAGCTTCACCTGGAATGCTTTTCCAACAGTCTTGAAGGAGTTCCCACATATGCTGAGCACTTGTCGGCTGCCTTTCCTTCACTCTGCCGTCCGACTCATCCCAAACCATCTCAATTGGGTTGAGGTTGGGGGATTGTGGAGGCCAGGTCATCTGATGCAGCACTCCATCACTCTCCTTCTTGGTAAAATAGCCCTTACACAGCCTGGAGGTGTGTTAGGTCATTGTCTTTTTGAAAAACAAATGATAGTCCCACTAAGCCCAAACCAGATGGGATGGCG
Organism: Coregonus lavaretus; assembly: GCF_964263955.1. NCBI lineage: Eukaryota > Metazoa > Chordata > Actinopteri > Salmoniformes > Salmonidae > Coregonus > Coregonus lavaretus. The sequence goes on from NC_140023.1 coordinate 18,162,556, forward strand.
TATCGCTGCAGAATGCTGTGGTAGCCATGCTGGTTAAGTGTGCCTTGAATTCTTGATAAATCACAGACACTGTCACCAGCAAAGCACCCCCTACACCATAACACCTCCTCCTCCATGCTTTACGGTGGGAACTACACATGCGGAGATCATCCGTTCACCCACACCACGTCTCACAAAGACACAGCGGTTGGAACCAAAAAAAAACTATTTGGACTCCAGACCAAAGGACAAATTTCCACCGGTCTAATGTCCATTGCTCGTGTTTCTTGGCCCAATCAGGTCTCTTCTTATTATTTGTACTGGTTTCTTTGCAGCAATTCGACCATGAAGGCCTGATTCACACAGTCCCCTCTGAACAGTTGATGTTGAGATGTGTCTGTGACTTGAACTCTGTAAAGCATTTATTTGGGCTGCTATTTCTGAGGCTGGTAACTCTAATGAACTTATCCTCTGCAGCAGAGGTAACTCTGGGTCTTCCATTCCTTTGGCGGTCCTCATGAGAGACAGTTTCATCATAGCGCTTGATGGTTTTTGCGACTGCACTTGAAGAAACTTTCAAAGTGCTTGACATTTTCCGTATTGACTGACCTTCATGTCTTAAAGTAATGATGGACTGTAATTTCTCTTTGCTTATTTGAGCTGTTCTTGCCATAATATGGACTTGGTCTTTTACCAAATAGGGCTATCTTCTGAATACCCCCCTACCTTGTCACAACACAACTGATTGGCCCAAACACATTAAGAAATTCCACAAATTAACTTTTAAGAAGGCACACCTGTTAATTGAAATGCATTCCAGGTGACTGTCTCATGAAGCTGGTTGAGAGAATGCCAATAGTGTGCAAAGCTGTCATCAAGGCAAAGGGTGGCTATTTGAAGAATCTCAAATATAAAATATATTTTGATTTGCTGAACACTTTTTTGGTTACTACATTATTCCATATGTATTATTTCATAGTTTTGATGTCTTCGCTATTATTCTACAATAAAAAAAATAGTAAAAATAAAGAAAAACCCTTGAATGAGTAGGTGTGTCCAAACTTTTGACTGGTAGTGTATATATAGTGCATTCGGAAAGTAGTCAGACCCCTTGACTTTATCCAAATGTTGTTACGTTACAACCTTATTGTAAAATTGATTAAATCGTTTTTTTCCCTCATCAATCTACACCCAATACCCCATAATGACAAAGGAAAAACCTTTTTTTGTATGTTTTTGTTGTTGTTTTATAACTGCAAAAATGTCTAAAAACCTATTTTCGCTTTGTCGATATGGTGTATTGTGTGTAGATTGATGAGGAAAATGTTGAATTTAATAAATTTTAGAATAAGGCTGTAATGTAACAAAATGTGGAAAAAGGGAAGGGGTCTGAATACTTTCCGAATGCACTGTAAACCCTGGATCTTTTTACGCTGCTGCTACTCTGTTAATTATTTATGCATAGTCACTTTAACTCTACCCACATGTACATATTACCTCAACTACCTCAACTAGCCGGTGCCCCCGCACATTGACTCTGTACTGGTACCCCCTGTATATAGCCTCCCTACTGTTATTTTATTTTACTTCTGCTCTTTGTTGTTGTTTTATAACAACAAAAATGTCTAAAAACATCTTTTTCGCTTTGTCAATATGGGGTATTGTGTGTAGATTGATGAGGAAAATGTTGAATTTAATCAATTTTAGAATAAGGCTGTAAAGTAACAAAATGTGGAAAAAGGGAAGGGGTCTGAATACTTTCCGAATGCACTGTAAACCCTGTATTGCTTGTGCTACTGTATGTTAGCACTCCCCAGTAGGAGCAGTCCTCCATAGGAATGAATGGAATTCTACAGTATTTCAATTAAATGCTTCAAGGACAAAATTGTATTTAAATATTTTGTTGTTGTAGTGAGGACAGTAACATTAGTCATCTCTAAAATATATACTTTAAGGAAAATGTTTTTATATATATATATTTTATGTTAGGGGTTTAATGGCACAGGCAGGGAGCCCAGCCAACAGCGAGTTGCAGTAATCCAGACGGGAGATGACAAGTGCCTGGATTAGGACATGTGCCGCTTCCTGTGTAAGGCAGGGTCGTACTCTCCGAATGTTGTAGAGCATGAACCTACAGGATCAGGTCACCGCCTTGATGTTAGCGGAGAACGACAGGGTGTTGTCCAGGGTCACGCCAAGGCTCTTCGCACTCTGGGAGGAGGACACAATGGAGTTGTCAACTGTGATGGCGAGATCATGGAACGGGCAGTCCTTCCCCGGGAGGAAGAGCAGCTCTGTCTTGCCAAGGTTCAGCTTGAGGTGGTGATCCGTCATCCATACTGATATGTCTGCCAGACATGCAGAGATGCGATTCGCAACCTGGTAATCAGAAGGGGGAAAGGAGAAGATTAGTTGTGTGTCGTCTGCGTAGCAATGATAGGATAGGCCATGTGAGGATATGACAGAGCCAAGTGACTTGGTGTATAGCGAGAATAGGAGAGGGCCTAGAACTGAGCCCTGGGGGACACCAGTGGTGAGAGCACGTGGTGCGGAGACAGCTTCTCGCCACGCCACTTGGTAGGAGCGACCGGTCAGGTAGGACGCAATCCAAGAGTAAGCCGCACCGGAGATGCCCAGCTTGGAGAGGGTGGAGAGGAGGATCTGATGGTTCACAGTATCAAAGGCAGCAGACAGGTCTAGAAGGACAAGAGCAGAGGAGAGAGAGTTAGCTTTAGCAGTGCGGAGAGCCTCCGTGACACAGAGAAGAGTAGTCTCAGTTGAATGACCAGTCTTGAAACCTGACTGGTTTGGATCAAGAAGGTCATTCTGAGAGAGATAGCAAGAGAGCTGGCTAAAGACGGCACGCTCAATAGTTTTGGAGAGAAAAGAAAGAAGGGATACTGGTCTGTAGTTGTTGACATCAGAGGGATCGAGTGTTGGTTTTTTGAGAAGGGGTGCAACTCTCAAGATCAAAGCAAAGAGAGAGCAGAGACTTACAGACTGATGGCTGGAGCCCATCCAATGATACAACTTTTAAAAGTGTGCAGGTTGAGTTAGTTACCAAAGCCAGGTGGACGCGGGCGCTTCACCGGCCGATGGAGAGTAAGGGAAATCCCAAATAGATAGATTCCAGATGTCCGTCACCTAGCGCGATAGCACTAAGCCAAGGTGGAAAAAGTTACAAAACTCCCGTAGCCTACTTCACAGAGAACATACCGAAAAGTTGACAAAACAAAAAGGAGAACAGACGAGGTCCTAGAAAATTAGAGCAAGAAGGTACGATTTTCTCTTTCGTTTTGTGCCCACAAGAAGGCACCGCCTGCCGTTCTAACTGGTTCCCACTAGATAACACAGCCACAAAGTAAGTGATAAGCACACTGCATGGCCCGAGCCCCATCTGCTTCTTGTTTTGATCACACTTCCTGTGATTGGTGGATTGTAGCTCACCACTGCCAACACTTGGTCTGGAATGTAGTTACATGCTAGCATGGCTAGTGGCTAACGTTAGCCAGCTTGAGCTAGCTACCGAACTAGTATACGAACCACTGATATGAACTCGGTAGCACCAGAGAGGAAGAGACGAAGCGAGGGACAACTGGGCCAAAAATCTGTCTTCTCCAGCAGGTGCCGTTGTTTCTTTCACTCACCAAGTGAGGAGTTTTTGCATGGAGGTCAATGAGAGAGTGTCGAATTTGGTCAACAAAAAAATGGAATGGGTTATTTGCTACGTGAGGTTTATTTGATCTAATAGAAGTTTCGTAATGCTTAGGTTGTTACGAGTGTACTGATATAAGTAGGAAATGTGACATAGTATCTCTCTCCATTGAATACAGGCTGTTGACGTCAACACCCATCATCGAATATTCAAAAAAGTATTAAAATATCCACCAATCCAAAGAGAGCTTGACAACCCGCCGTTCCGCTCTGTGGACAAAGAATCCCATTGTTAGGGTGGAGACATAAGTATCTCGTCATCATATCCAAATATCTGCTAGCACAGAGTAGATCCTCCATATGACGTTGACAAATAGTGCATTGTGGGTAGTTTAGAAGACATCCGGAAATTAGTTAATAAATATGTAATAACCCAGTGGTAATAACCCAAAAACATAACTATGTTTATAACCAGATCATGACTACAACTAAGTTACTAAGTCTTTGACTACACTGTGTTGTTACATTTGTGAGTAAAAACTCATGCTTCCTACCCTTTAATTTGTTCCCAACATAAAAAATGCATGCATTCTAACTACAAGTTATGTGAGATGAGATATGTCTTCAACATGAAATAGCGTTTTGCCATACTGATCTGTAAAAAAAAATATTTTTCGTATTGCTCTAGGTCAAGGTGAGAAACCATGATAGATTTGAAATACTGACTTTTATGTGTGATAGAATATATATTGACTTTGATATGGGACTTCACCTGCATTACAAAGAGACATACTCACATGGTCCAGAATCTTTATTTCTGGATAAACAAAATGCCCATCAGCTCAAAATCAGGATTTATAGACACTGCGTAGCCAAAACTGCTACAGTAACATGATGCAAATGGCATTGTCAAAAATACTGTATTGATTTGATTGTTTACCTCTTGCAACAAATGGTTCCCTCCATTTTGATGGAGTGCTATAAATTGATCTCAGTCTAACAATGTGAGCGTTCGTTCTGAGCTCATGTTGCTCTTGCAGGAGGATTCAGTTTGAAAGGGAGAGTTTGTTTTTATATCACAAATTTGCTGTTGTTTAAATATTACTTTATTTGGTAGCCAGGGAGCTATGTGCAGCTTGGGGATGCAATGTTTTATACTGCACAGGTGCAGCTGTTATACCGCAGGCGTTGCTCTGTGTGTGTACATGTTGTCATCAGTGGATTTGAGTTTTGAATGTGACCCTGCCAGTGGCTGCAGATGATGAGAGAGGCAGCAGAGCGATACGCAGGAAGAAAATATGGTTGTTTAGTGCCAAGGTCAAAGGCCTGAAGACCTGTCATAATACTGTACCACCAAAAGCTATCAGTCGGAATGGTCATAGTTCAAATTGAGCATCTCACAGTGTGTATGGCAGCACACTGATACGGAATGCACCCTCATATTTTGCCAACTTCGTATGAACTCTTGAACTCACTGCAAAGTTGTGTTTGGTCTAGAGCTAGGATATATTTCACTCCTCTAGCAATGTGGCTATTATCAGGATCTATTTGAGCATGTTGTTGATAATACATTTTAGTGCTTTCAGAACTGGGTGGGAACATTTAGATGATGGGTCTGTTTTAGTTTCCTTGGTTACCCTCAATTAGATGCAACCTAATGCCTCATCCTCTTGTAATTAATCCATCAAGTAGATATGAAAAGCTTGAAACAATAAACACAATTAACACACAAGCATACTGTATTAGTGATGTGTAATACAGAGCACTATTCAGATGGCATTCATAAACCACGTTGTGCTTGTTCATCCAGACACTGGTTAATTAACACCTCCAGTCATAGAGCCTCTGCCTCATATACCATCAACAAACATCAGACAACATTAATATTATTTTCCTGCTGCATTTCCCTCATCTGTGTTTCCTCACCTGTTTTCCTTGTGGATCCTCATGATCCTCCCTGTAGGGCTTTTGACATTTAGATTCCTGGTAAGAAGCCTTTTTAATAAGCCAGAGGTACTGAACCATGTAACCCCCATTCCCTTGTCTACAATTAATGGACTCCTTTTCAGCCCTCTTGGAGAGCATTTTTTATATCAATGTGCACAATGTGCATGTGGTGAATCAAATTACTCAGGAAATTAAGGCTTTGGCATTTTCTAAACTCTGTCTTCAGGGGCTTTGCAAACCACACAGCCTGTCGACATGAAAAGTCATTATCAATGAATGTTTTTCTCTTTAGAGGAAGTGATAAGGTGTTCTATCTAGTTATATCCTGCAGCTCTTTCATTTTGTACACACTTTTTGAGACTTGCTGTCAACACCTTTGAATAGTTTGAATGCCTTATTACGTTCATTGTTGTAGATGGAAACAGGATCGCAGATTAGGAGTTTGACATCTGGGGTCTATTCATTGTTAAGCCTGTTTGACTGTATGATTCTGGATGACTCATACAGAATACCTGTGCTGTCTAGGGACAGCACCGCCTCTGCCCCCTCCCCTATCCCCCAGCCCAGTGTCAATGTCAAACGGTTTGTCCTTCACATCACCATTGACAATGAATGCAGAATTTCATTGTGTCAATCATCAGAGCCTCTCAGTGCTCAGCCAGCTCCTTCTATCTCACACCGTCGCTGACCCTTTCAGGAGGATACATTCTATAATTGCTGCTGTCAATTATAGGTGGATGGAAATCTCTGGCACTTAATTTCGCAGTGTTTATTTTAAAAAGCCCAATGACTCAGTCAGTACTGTCCCAATTTTGTAGCGGTTGTACTTCCAAACCCAGAAGCATAGCTTATTATATTGCCTTCACTTCTGTTCAGCTCATCTTTGAACCATAGTAATAATATGTTCACATTGCAGAAACTGGCCACACACACAAACACACATACAGTACAGTAGAGGTTAAAATAGAGCTGAGTCCTCCTGCCATGATCCTCCCACATTGCAATATTAATACCATGCTTTTACTCCAGCATAGGCAGCCTCTGTGCCCTCCCATGGGACAGTGACAGCAGTATTATAGGCTATTTGTGCAATATTGAGTTGTGCTTAAATAACAGGGTAAACACAGTAGACATGTTCATCCACTAGTAAGTGTAGGAGGCCATCTGAGATTACACTGAGTTCACCATATTGTTGAGGTATCTGTTGACTCCCGAACTGGCCACACACACAAACACACACACACACACACACCTCAATGCAATGTGTGGAGACAGGGTGAGCAAAATCCGTCGATGAACATATGTCAACTGACTTGATAGGCATTGAATTAATCAGATGGATTATTCAAATTGGACGATTGGATGAATCAGATTGGATGATTGGATGAATCAGATTGGATGATTGGATGAATCAGATGTTCTACCAGCTGTGTTAGTGTTGGGTCCTGTGGGAATATCTCCAGGTAAATAGAGGATCAGTCAGTTCATCAAGTAGATATGAAAGATATTGTAAATTCCAAATGTTTGAACTGTCTCTCCCAAACATGTCTCAATTAAAGCTGCCAGAAGATTGCATGCAACATAAATATTTAAATGATATTTCCACCCTAGACATTTGAAGATATGTCATCACCTCCCTGCAAGTTGTAGAAGAACCATTTCCATTTAGACTGCCTTATTAGTCAGTCAGGGACATCAATAGTTTTTGTTTCAAATCATGGCCCTAATCATGTGACCACAGTGTGCAATGTGAGGAACATCACAATGCTACAGTAGATGAGAATTTAGGGATGGGTTGGCATTCAGATCAAAGCCTGACTCCCTAGAGAGGGGATTATGTAATATAGGCTATGCATAGCCTAATACCCTTTTCAATACACAGGATAAAAAATAGGATTCCTTTACTGAGAGCTGTCGACAACATGAAATAACTTAACTGATCTCAAATTGAGATAATGTAGATTCGTCTCCCTCATATAAGTCTAATATCAAATATCATGATTTGTATTCCTAAAAGTATGGCCTGTACCACCAGTTCTGGAAATAGACAGATTATTATTTTCCTCTCAATTTCTTTCCATGTCTTGAGACCTGACAGTTTTTCCACATCTGAAGTTTCAACATCAAACATTTGTTCACCTTGTGGACATCAGCAGTGAAAGTGCTTCTCTTTAGTGTATCAAGTGGATGGGATGTAATATAGATTTATTTGCCTATTTATTTATCTTGGTGTGAATGTCTCCAGTTATTTTACAAATGTTTGATTTACAGGGAATAAAATAACCTAATTACTAAAATTTTTAAAAGGGCTTGTTCAACCCTTCTGTGGTGCAATTTTTATTTTCAAAGTGTGTTGTATGATGACTCACAAAAGGCTTGTGCTAAATGGCAACTGTCTGGCTGACTATTTTAAGAGTAATAAAGTGTGTTTGTGCTTTTCCAACTACAAATGAGCATTACACAATACAGCTAGACATGCAGTCCGGAGGCGTATGATAGGCCTACATTTAGTTATTTATTTCCTCTCACTTCTATCCTTCTTTTCCAAGGTCATCTGTCCAAAGGTGTAATGTGATGTTCAGAGATAAAGGGATGATCTTTAAGTCATGTTTATACTGTCATTTCCCATCATTTAACATGCTCGATGGCAGAAACCCATGCAGCCAACAAATCAAAACCAGGCTTTAGCCTAACTAATGTTATTTTTATACCCATTAAAACATACAGCTTCTGTCACACTTTGTCCTTTCCATGGTCTGTCTTTGTTTTGCCTTGCAATGCGACAGCTTGGAGGAGGCGAGGAAAAAATACAAATTCCTGTCTTTTTTGCAGTCTTTTGTGGATATCTATTTGTTATATCATTGGTATACTTTTTAAAAATAGAAATAGCAGAGGCATATTTCTCACCAGTTTATACCTGGACAGATCAGTATTCTGTTAAACTGAATGTAACCTAGCAACGGCTCCCAAAGTGGATGAATTTTTATTCCCCGGTCTAGGTCCCCTAAACTCAAACCTGTTCATCACCACACCACCAATGATAGCAGGGCTTTTTTACAATATTATTTTGTCTGTATTGTCTGTGTGATTGTTAACTGCATACTAATTGAAATTAGATTTAGTTCAGTATAAGCCTATACAACATGTACTTCATAGAGGGAAGGATGAGAAGCAGGAGCAGTCTTAACCGAAGGGGACTCATGGTCGTACATACAGTCAATCCAGTGATAACAGGTAAGGTAGAGAGGCATTATGGTAAACTGATTGAGAATGGAATCCCTGTGTTGCTCTTCCAGTTGACTGCAGTTTGTGATTGATGACTCCCAGGCATGAAGCAGTGCAGTCACCCTCCCTCCCATGTCCGTTGCGTTCCCCATTAGAGAACACAGTCAGCCTGCTGCACTAAACATATAAATTAGCCCCCTGCCACACACAACTCCATTAATCCACAACTTACGTCAAGCTGCTGTTGATGCAGAAAAAAGAAAAACGATTGCAGTAAATTACACTAGGTTGTGAGTGTGAGTGCATTGCGGGAGGTAGGAGGATAAAGCCAACCGACCATGCATTGTTTTCTCTTTGCTTTGAAAATACTGTAGAGAGGATCGCATCGAAAGCCCCCTGTTACTGTGGAACAACAGACCTGGTTGGTTAAAATGACTGAGCGGGAGCTTTGTTGCTTGTCAAGCTGGTGATAAAATCAGCAAATGTCATTCTGTGACGGTTTCCTCATGGATCAATCTTCATTGTAGATCTCTGATCGCATTGCATGTTTTGCAAAGCAGAAACGTGTCTTTTGTTGAGGTTGACATTTGATAACTTATCTTCACAGGTTATTCCTCTAGGAGTAAGAACACAAGAAATGTGTGTGATTTGATCCTGACTGTAAGGGATCGGGGGTTGGCTGGGTCTAGACAGAGTCTGACACTTCCCCGATCTACTGAGAGGGGGAGTCATCAGACTCGATCTGGTTCACCTGAGTTCTGAGCACACCTGTCCGTAATTAGGGTAGGATATAAGGTGTGCTCAGAAGTTCAGTCGGTGCGAGGTATTGTTCCATTGTGACTTGCTAAGCGTTTTGTTCCGAGAGAGAGAGAGAGTTTGTTGTTTTTGATTACCCGTGTATCCGACCTGTGCCTTGTTGTTTGACTCCCCGAATTGCTTAATCCTCTGCTTGTCTACCCCAGTGATTACCGTCCTCTGATCCTATGTCTGTGACCTCGACTACGACTAAGCCCGCTCCCTTGGTACCTCTGCCTATCTCTGCCTGGCCCGGTTTTGACCACAGCCCGCCCGACCACGATTAAGCTATTCCCTTGTCTGTACTCTAATAAAGCATCGCTATTCTGCGATTGGATCTTACCACTCTGTCCGAGTATTCATTACACTGACGTGACCCTAACATAAAAGATTTGGACCTAATGGGCATCAGTTTGGACTTTGTACCCTGCTGCTATCAAAGGGAAGATATCCAGAAAAGATGTCCACACCATATCCTTATGAGTCATGCTTTAATTGTTAAGTAGCTTCAGCAAAATTGTGAACATGTTATTCCAATGCTGTGGATGGATTTTTAGACATTAACTTTAGTATTATTCAAGTAAGCTTTGAATAATGCATGTATGTCACCCCATACATACAGTTCAGTGCATAAGCTACTGTGTTGCATCACCACCATAAGCAGAAAGATGGTTCTATACAAAGGATGGTTATATACTGAATGTACTGTATGTGAAAGTCATTGCTAAACAATATGAGTAGTGTAGGTAAGGGATGAAGTGAAAATCTATAGGAGGATAGCTCTCCACGAGGTGGGTTGGGCATGAAATGACAGCAGGCTGTTCAATACTGAGCCATGCTGACTGACGAGTGGCGTGGATTGGTACAGGGCAAATCCACGGTGCCTGGGACACCTTCCAGCGCTTCCGGTGTCAGGAGAACAGCCATAGGGTGGTCAAGACATCTTCTGCAACTTCATCTTTAGTGTGTCAGCTCTGCTGCACCTGGGAGCTAAAGGCATGGCACCACACTCCTATTAGTCATGTATAATTAAACATAGTTGTATGCTAATTTATGTGTTTCTTAAAGTGGCAATCAGCAGTTGAAACAATAACAAAGCGTTTTCCTCGCCCATTTTGGTAAAATGCTGAGGGATGGGGCCGCAGAAATGTAACCACTCTCAAATTCATAGACAGAGCTATGGATGCAAGGACTGACCATCACGCCTCTATTGGAGGACATGACCCAAGGTTCCTCGCCTCAGACCTCCTCCAATGTGTTTTGAGAAGGACGCGAGTACAGAGGAAGTGAGGAGTTGAGCAGAAATGACTTGGGACAGAGCTCATGCCATTGTTTTAGGTGGATTCTATGTTGAATGATATATTTATGTTTGCACTTATATCTTTGTTCTACTTGTGCTCTTTCCACAGATGGCTCTGGCTTGCTGACAACATCTGATCTGATGAGACTCCATTTTGCGATTTGACTCCTGTATTACTGACTGTATTCAATAAAACTTACAGTGCCAAATTAAAATAATTTGAGATTCTGTCATTGATAGACAATGGTAGTTCCCAATCAGACAATTACTATAAAACAAATCTGTTTTCCTCAGTACAATGTTTTGTGAATGCATAGTGTTGTTTTGTTCTCAGGCCTCCTTTGAATCCTGTGTGTACTAATTCAGTTAAACGACCATCATCGAATTCACCCTCACCTCCTCGATCACTGCAATGGATTGTCTGGTCTGCTGAGAGGGTCATTGGCTGCCACCTGCCCTCCATCGAGGCCCTGCATGCCCCTCACCAACCAGCCACCTGGTCCAAGATGATCCTCTCATCCATGGACTTTTCACTCTGCACTACTAATCCCATAACTGCACATTTCTCTTTGCACGTCTCTTACATGCATCATTTATAATGTAGCTTATAGTGTTCATATAGTGTACGGTATACTGTATGCAGATCGGTGGAAATTCTGCATCTATATATTTTATTGCCGTCCTCTGTAGCTCAATTGGTAGAGCATGGCGCTTGTAACGCCAGGGTAGTGGGTTCGATCCCCGGGACCACCCATACGTAAAAATGTGTGCACACATGACTGTAAGTCGCTTTGGATAAAAGCGTCTGCTAAATGGCATATTATTATTATATTATTATTGTCTGTATAGTCTGTTTATTGTGGCAGCATCATTTCACAGAGTTACATTCCTGTACATGCAATTGTATTTGGTGAATAAAGCTGATTCTGACGTTAACCTGAGTTTAGCTGGTTTATCGTATGTCAGTTTACATTCTATTATTTGGGACTGGTTATGTTCTGTTCAGTATGAACTGTAGCAGGTAGCAGATTCTCCCATTTGTGTCTTGATATAATTAAAAATCCCATGTGCTGTCTGTGTGTGTTTGTGTGCGTGTGTGTCCTTGGACTTAATACACTAAATATTGGCTCTTGCCTGCAATTAGTGGACCCGTTTTATGGTGTTTGCTAGAGCTGGCTGTCTGCTTTTCATTTTACAGATGAACATTGCTGGCTGACAAGTCATTATACTGAACAAAATTATAAATGCAACATGCAACAATTTCAAAGGTTTTACTGAGTTACAGTTCATATAAGGAAATCAGTCAATTGAAATACATGCATTAGGCCCTAATCTATAGATTTCACATGACTGGAAATAATATGCATCTGTTGTTCACAGATACCTTTTTTTTTTAAAGCTAGGGGCGTGGATCAGAAAACCAGTCAGTATCTGGTGTGACCACCATTTGCGTCATGCAGCGTGAGACATCTCCTTCCGATAGAGTTGATCAGGCTGTTGATTGTGGCCTGTGGAATGTTGTCCCACTCCTTTTCAATGGCTGTGCGAAGTTGCTGGATATTGGCGGGAACTGGAACACGCTGTCATACATGTCGAACCAGAGCATCCCAAACATGCTCAATGGGTGACATATCTGGTGAGTATGCAGGCCATGGAAGAACTGGGCCATTTTCATCTTCCAGGAATTGTGTACAAATCCTTGTGACATGCGGCTGTGCATTATCATGCTGAAACATGAAGTGATGGCGGCGGAAGAACGGCACGACAAAGGGTCTCAGGTTATCGTCACGGTATCACTGTGCATTCAAATTGCCATTGATAAAATGAAATTGTGTTCGTTGTTCGTGGTAGGGCTACAGTAACCTACAATGGCTTAGAAATCAATAGCCTACTTGATGCCCAACAGATGCAAATGTAGCCTATCATTCTCGACATTTCATGTCATTTTCATTGTGGACTTTTTCCCATAACAGAAGCATAACTTCCATTTCAAATGTCAACTCGCACAGCGCTCCAGACCCTAGAAATGAGCATGAGTAAAACCCTTCGCTTGATACGGTTATCCATAAGAAAAGTCGACATTAGAATGCAGTTTACCTTAAACCACCTCTGAGCGAAGTTATCTAAAGAGCTCTAGTGCGCCTAAAGTCCTTTTTCAACGCTTTGTCGCCGTTATATCAGTTCTAGCACATTAATATGTTTTGATGATCTGTCATAGTGTGAATCAATCTGAATGATCATATATGATCGCTGATTAAATGATATCAGCTTCAGTCTAGAGGATGTATTGCATGTATTAACTTCATGCAGGAAAGATGCAGCCATGATATTATATTTTCTGATAATTTGTAGAGATTGATTAATTTCAGTTTGACCTTTCATGGCTACTTTTTTATTTTATTTAAACAGTTTTTAACTGTGTATGTTGCTGGTTATTATTACAGTATAATAACTGTATTATAAGTAGAAAATATTACGTACATTTCAAGACATACAGCAGGGGTAGGCAACTAGATTCAGCCATGAGTGGATGGTCGGGGGGCCGGAACATAATTATAATAATTTGTACACTGTAAATTAACCACAGTTAAGCCCAAAAATTGATTGTATTTGAAAATAACAATAATTTCATACCATGATTACAATGAGACACGATCACATTCAAATTAACTTAACTCAATTTAGCTGAATTACTGATGATTTTACAGTCTTTATTGACCCAAAAACATGTTAGAAAACACTTTGGGGTGCCCAAAAAAATCACTCACGGGACAGTTTTGGCCCGCTGGCCGCCTGTTGCCGGCCCCTGCAAGACAGTATGTGGAGCAGCAGTAGAAACAACCTGATATAGGGGAAGTTTAAAAAATACTAGAACATTCATCATACAGTAGCAGATAAAAAGTAAGGAACTTGTCTGTCGGCCCTGCATTAAAGACCAAAATTGGGGGCTTCCGGGTTAAGCGGGCGGGTGTTAAGAAGCGCGATTTGGCGGGTCATGTTTCGGGGGACGCATGACTCATCCTTCGCCTCCCGAGCCCATTTGGGAGTTGCAGCGATGAGAAAAGATCGAAATTGGTGAGAAAAAGCGGGTAAAATACAAACAATACAATATGCCATATAGATTGCAAAATAGCTGGGAAGAGATTTTCGATGTACCGATTCCATGGCACATGGTTTATGAATTGGTATGAAAAATGCTGCCGGATTCAAAACTTAGAATATTTCTATTTAAATGATTATACAAAATTCTTGCATTTGATTTAGAGAATGCCAAGAGTGTGCAAAGCTGTCATCAAGGCAAAGGATGGCTATTTGAAGAATCTCAAATATAAAATATATTTTGATTTGTTTAACACTTTTTTGGTTAGTACATGATTCCATGTGTTATTTCATAGTTTTGATGTCTTCACTATTAATCTACAATGTAGAAAATAGTAAAAATAAAGAAAAACCCTTGAATGAGTAGGTGTTCTAAACCTTTTGACCAGTAGTGTATGTATATATATTTACAAAAAAATATATGGGGGATTGGAAATGATGCAGACAATTACATTGATGGAAGCTACAATCTATCTGCAATATTAAAGCTGATCCCTAAAAAAAAAACTTTAAAAAAAAGGATTTATATATTTTTTTAAATAAAATAAAATACAAAAGTCACTAGAAATGAGCAAACCTGTCAAAAGATAATAATAGTCCTGTATCAAAATGTGTCCACCCCAATGTAAGAGTTTCTCCTACATCCCTGTCTGTAACCCATGGCACCTCCTTTGGCATGAATGCTTGTTTACTTGACTAAATGGCTAAAACTATGTCCAGCAAACACATTTGTAACAAGCTTGACATTAGGAATGCTAGGGATTTAATTTGCACATTTGGATTGAATTATGTGATTGCATTTCATTTTCCTACCCTTTTCAATGTGTCTTTTCCACTTCTTCCTCTTCTCTGTTTTAGGGTCCCATGTGGGGCAGCTGTAATCTGGGATATGGATTTTCTGTCACCTGACCTCACTGATACAGAACATCACTTCCTGGTCTTGACTGCTTCCTGCTGCTTACACAAAATGGTAACACTTCCTCACTAACTACATTACCACTGCTAAATTAAGTTAAATGGCCTTTTAGTGGGCTTTTTCATTGTTTAAAAATGCTCTTAAAGAGGAATTTGTCTCTGTATTTTACAGTGTCTCCTATGGGCAAGGAATGATCAGATATCTGACAGTAATGTTGGCATAGAATAATAAATATTAGCAATTTATATAGCTGTACATAGATTTTCCACCAGCTGCTCAAAATGCTTTACATTGTATGGGGAAACTCACCTCATCCACTATCAATGTGTAGCACCCACCTGAGTGCCAGAGCTCATCATCACACATTAGCTATCACAGTGGGGAGTTGAGGTGTAATGCATACCAATTAATCAGGGGATGATTAGGTGGCCATGATAGGAGGGACAGATTGGTAATGATGGGAACAGTGAAAATTATTAAGTCAATGTGTCAGATAGTACACAGTTGTTTAAAGGAGGGAGAGGGTGTCTGCTCTGCTGTGGTGTGATTGGAGCAGTGGGAAGCAGGGCCCACATATGGAGCCTCAGGAGGCGCAGCCATCATTTGCATAGCAATTAAAATCTGGGCGATTTACATTTGACTGCATTAAATGTCCTTTTTAAAGGTTGATTTATTCTACAGTACTCTCTGCTTTAATGAGGCTTCATCCTCCCGCTTCTTTCCTTCTCAACTTGCTATTGTTCCCCTATTGTTTTGTTTTCAGCTCCATCTGAAGTCCATTTTGGTTTGCAGTTGCTCCTGCCTGGTCTCTCCTCAGGCTCCAGTTTCTAATGGCAGTGGGTGATTAGCAGAGCGCTGCTGTGGTCTCCCTCTTAACCAGGTGACATTGTCTGCATCACTGAGAATAAATCTTCATTATTGTCTCTGAAGTCTCCGTCTGACCTGTGGTCGATTGCATTCATATTGCTGATGAACTTAGTAATCAAATACAGTGCATTATAATTGAATTCAAACATCCAAGTGAAATTATTACATCATTACACACAAATAACTGCATTACCACCAAAGATTTGTCAAATTTCTCAATCTAGCATTGTTCAGAGGTAGACTCACTCTCACTGAAGGGTCAAGGTAGAATTTGCTAAATATGTAGCTACAACGATGGTGCGGAATGCTGAGTGGCTCAAGCATGATCTCCAATTTGCAGACACGCTTGACTCAAACCCCAGAGGCAGGGCTTGATAGGAGCGCCGTCTCACAGTCAAAAGCATTTGGGTCTGCTGCTCTGATCCTCAGTGAGACCAGGCCGTGATTGCCTTCTTCCTTCCTTTTTCTCTACTGTATGACGGAACGGCTTGGAGTCTGTGTGCTCTCACAAGAACTCTCTATGGCAAAACCGGTGAAACACAACAGTGGAGGAGAGACAGTAACACTGTGTATGTGAGGTGACCCAACTCTGATTGTTCATTAAAGGCTAACATCTGATTAGCCACAGTCCCTGCATTCTTTATTAGATAATATGACACTATCCATGATGTCTCAGTTGGAACACAAGTGTCCGATTCTGTATCAGAGTACGCAACAGCCTCCTGTTGACCTGCCTTGCTCCCCAACCACTTCTCCCCACTACTGGCCCATCGAGAGAGTTGTTGGCCTCGGAGAAGGCTGGATGAATAAATCATTCAGAGATGAGGGTGGGTTGAGTCATCACTGCTCCGTGTTACAGCAGTGGGTTCTTAATTAACTCGCACGTTAATTAACATTTGCAGCTTTCATGGAAACCCGAGAGCGAACCCTTTAGAGTTAATCGAATAGGGTAAGGCCAAGGCCTTTTTCATTCCTATTTATGCTGTATTATAAAAAATAATAATATCCAAAGCTACTTACAGTCATGCGTGCATACATTTTTGTGCATGGGTGGTCCCGGGGATCGAACCCACTACCTTAGCGTTACAAGCGTTGTGCTCTACCAGCTGAGCTACAGAGGACCACAGATGACTAGCTTAGTCTCAGCAATCTTCAATTTACCCATTTGATGATTATATTGAATTTTGGGTGAAACGTCTGAGTGGAGGGTTGAGATGCAAATCTGGCTCAGTATTATATAGACAATCTATTTATTTTGTGAAATGATTTATATGTTGTCCAATGCAGGTAGTGCAAAGCATTTCACAATGTGTGTGTGCGTGCATGTGTGTACAAGCATGCCCATTATTCATACCTTATTCACGTGGCAGATATTCTGTGATGTGACTAACATGGATCTTAGGGACAAGATGTCTACAGTATTTCGTCACAATTAACCTTTTGGCTCAGGGGAGAGGATGCACACACTACAGATCTAGGTTGACGTTTCTTCTTATTTAACTGCAGCCCAAACCACAGTGGAGCATCAATGGAAAATATAATTAAAGAAGATCTCAGACCTCCCGTAATGTCCATTATTAAGGGCAGTATATAATGATATAAACGCTATAGGTTTTCAGTTACTCACAGCAATTGGTTTTCTTGTTTGCATACATTCTTTATGACAAAATATTATAATGTATAATACATTAAAAAAAATATATCCCCTTTCTCATCCTTTCTTGCCTTATTCGCTTTTGAACATAACAGGTGTAAATGTCTCACTGCTGTAAAGCAAGCCTGTCTGTCCCTCTGTGTCTCCTCCTCAACAGACCCCAGCCCAGCCAGGCCCAGTGTTTCTGTGGAAGAAAACTCAATCACTGTTAATTTCCAATTAATGGGCCGTGGAGGGAAAACAGCTGCTGTGATTCATCGACTAGATTCCTCCTCGCCACAAGAACACTGACGTAGCACACACCCCTGCAGCCCCCGCAAGGTGGGGGGCCCACGAGCTTTCAATATTATTAATTTCCATGTCGGCTCTATACCTGGAAATGCCTTTGTTCGTAGCAAAGGATCCCAATTTCAAACTCTCCAAAAAACATTCTAAAAACAGGCAATCATATATATTAACTGAATAATTATCGTATGTAGTTTCTTGCAATAGCCCTCTGTGACTTTAAATAATATTTCTTTCAAAACTTTGATTCCTAAAAGATGTGTCCAGAGATTTGGTCAACCAAAATTATTCAGGAATTAGCAGAGTCAGCTATACCATAAGGACCCCTTATTCATATCCTCCTTACATGTAGTGCAACAAGACCACTCAAGTTCTCTACTTTTGATAAATTTAAATAAACAATACTGGAATCACCATGGTCACAATCATAAACTGTCAACTCCATCTGCCTGATAGAATAAAATAGAATATGAATTTTGTTTCGAATATGTTTAAGTTTAATTAGGGTTTAGAGTCATAAAGCAAAACTGCGCTACGCCACTGCACAAGAACCACACCCTGTGATGAATGGTAGCACCTTCTCATTTCATTCACTCTATTTGACTCAATGATTGACATTGAGAGTTAAGTGTCAAATGGGGGTGTTGTGCAAATCGACATTTGAATTACAATGTATCGCCTTTAGATCTTACCCTGCCAACTGATAAGCTAAACGACAATGATGTGATACTCGGCTACAAATGACAGCATTACTGTCACACCCTGGCTCTGGGGATTCTATATGTTGAGCCAGGGTGTGTAGTTTCTATGTGTTTTGTTCTATGTTCACAGTCTAGTTCTTGTATTTCTATGTTGGCCAGAGTGGTTCCCAATCAGAGGCAAAGAGTGTCAGCTGTTGCTGGTTGTCTCTGATTGGGAGCCATATTTAAACAGTCTGTTTTCCCTTAGTGTCTGTGGGATCTTGTTCCTTTTGGTGTGTTCCGTGTTTGTTGTGTTTAACATAGGACGTCACGTTATCGTTTGTTGTTTTGTTGTTCGTGTATTCATTTAATAAAATAAGTATGTTCGTTCATCACGCTGCGCCTTGGTCTACTCACTCTAACGATCGTGACAGAAGATCCCACCATACCAGGATCAAGCAGCGTGTCCAGGAGCAGGCAGCCTGGACATGGGAGGAAGCGCCAGGAAAGGAGCTGGAGAGGTTGGCGATGGCCCAGGTGGGCAAAGTGTGGTCCTGGGAGGACATGCTCGGGGAAAAAGGGCCATGGGCTAAGATTAAGGCCCTGGCGAGAGAGGAGCAACGGCGTCAACAGTGTCGTCGTCGGACGGACGAGAGGCAACCCCAAAAAAAATTTAGGGGGGGCACACGGCATGGGCGACTGGGCAGCAGGAGGCTGCCACAGGGCGAATTGGGAGGTTGGCAGAGGAGGCCGCCAGGTTACGGGGGCCACTGGTCAAAGAGGGGAAGGAAGGTGTAGAGGCACGGCGAGAGGTACTGGGGTGTGTTACCAGTCCGGTCCAGCCCGTTCCAGATCCCTGCGTAGGGCCAGTGGTGTGTGTCCCCAGTACGGTCCGGTCTGTTCCTGCTCCCCGCACCAAGGTAATGGTGCGCGTCGCCAGCCCGGCCCGGCCTGTTCCTGCCACTCGCACCAAGCCTACGGTGCGCGTCGCCAGCCCGGCCCGGCCTGTTCCTGCCACTCGCACCAAGCCTACGGTGCGCGTCGCCAGCCCGGCTCGGTCTGTTCCTGCTCCTCGCACCAAGCCTACGGTGCGCGTCGCCAGCCCAGCCCGGCCTGTTCCTGCTCCCCGCACCAAGCTAACGGTGCGCGTCGCCAGCCCGGCCTGTTCCTGCTCCCCGCACCAAGCTAATGGTGCGCGGCGCCAGCCCGGTCCGGCCTGTTCCTGCCACTCGCACCAAGCCTACGGTGCGCGTCGCCAGCCCGGCCCGGCCTGTTCCTGCCACTCGCACCAAGCCTACGGTGCGCGTCGCCAGCCCGGCCCGGCCTGTTCCTGCCACTCGCACCAAGCCTACGGTGCGCGTCGCCAGCCCAGCCCGGCCTGTTCCTGCTCCCCGCACCAAGCTAACGGTGCGCGTCGCCAGCCCGGCCTGTTCCTGCTCCCCGCACCAAGCTAATGGTGCGCGGCGCCAGCCCGGCCCGGCCTGTTCCTGCCACTCGCACCAAGCCTACGGTGCGCGTCGCCAGCCCGGCCCGGCCTGTTCCTGCCACTCGCACCAAGCCTACGGTGCGCGTCGCCAGCCCGGCCCGGCCTGTTCCTGCCACTCGCACCAAGCCTACGGTGCGCGTCGCCAGCCCGGCCCTGCCTGTTCCTGCCACTCGCACCAAGCCTACGGTGCGCGTCGCCAGCCCGGCCCAGCCTGTTCCTGCCACTCGCACCAAGCCTACGGTGCGCGTCGCCAGCCCGGCCCGGCCTGTTCCTGCCACTCGCACCAAGCCTACGGTGCGCGTCGCCAGCCCGGCCCGGACTGTTCCTGCTCCACGCACCAAGCCAGGGGTGCGAGTCGTCAGCCCGGTCCGGCCCGTTCCTGCTCCACGCACCAAGCCAGGGGTGCGAGTCGTCAGCCCGGTCCGGCCCGTTCCTGCTCCACGCACCAAGCCAGGGGTGCGCATCGTCAGCCCGGTCCGGCCCGTTCCTGCTCCACGCACCAAGCCAGGGGTGTGCGTCGTCAGTCCGGCACAACCCGTGCCTGGGTCACCGGTGCCTGGTCAGGTACCGGTCAGCTGCTCCACACCGGAGCTGAAGCAATCCGCTCCTACGATGTCCAGTCAAGCTCCAGCCAGCGGGGCCAGACCGGACCAGGGGCGCTACGGGGGGATTATTGGAAGGTGGTGGGCAAGCCCGGAACCGCCTCCGAGGAGGAATGCCCACCCAGCCCTCCCCTGTTTGGTTTATGTGGAGGCGCGGTCGCAGTCCGCGCCATTGGGGGGGGGGTACTGTCACACCCTGGCTCTGGGGATTCTATATGTTGAGCCAGGGTGTGTAGTTTCTATGTGTTTTGTTCTATGTTCACAGTCTAGTTCTTGTATTTCTATGTTGGCCAGAGTGGTTCCCAATCAGAGGCAACGAGTGTCAGCTGTTGCTGGTTGTCTCTGATTGGGAGCCATATTCAAACAGTCTGTTTTCCCTTAGTGTTTGTGGGATCTTGTTCCTTTTGGTGTGTTCCGTGTTTGTTGTGTTTAACATAGGACGTCACGTTATCGTTTGTTGTTTTGTTGTTCGTGTATTCATTTAATAAAAGAAGTATGTTCGTTCATCACGCTGCGCCTTGGTCTACTCACTCTAACGATCGTGACAATTACAATTCGGGGAAGTCGATGCTGCCTCGAAGTGCAGTCATACACAACCATAATCAATGCCCTTCACTTGTTTTGGAGGACACTGGCGACAGCAATGCATATGAATAGACTGCGCTATTATCATCCTTGCTTTTCAGATCAGATGTCCTACCAGTTAACATAAACATGGTGGAAGCGACTGTGCATTAAGCTAATAACCCATCTTCCCCCACTCCCTCAGTCCCCCACTCTCCAAATCGTTATTAGATAGGGCTGTGGGCTCACTGGCCTGCTCTTAGCACACAGCTGTTAGCAGCAGGCTATGTTTGCTTTGTCACTAATGGCAGCTCTTTGCCTGGGAGTTGCTTGTTAGAGGTTTCTGGTGATAAGGTATCTTCTGCTTAACAATGAGAGCTCTAATTCATTGTTCCAGTGCTGTCAACACATGCTGTCAATACATTTGTAATGGCCAAATGCAAATGACTGTCTCATCTGCTTCTTTATTGTATCGCAACACGTTGGAGGTCTAGACAATGAAGATATTGGAATAGGTTATTGATTTCCATGGCTATTGTTGCAATCCAATTTCCCTATGCCTTCTGAAAAAGGGTATCTTAACCATTCCAGTCTATAGCCAGGGTTGGGTAGGTTACTTTCTAAATGTAATCAAATGGTTACTAGTTAACTGTCCAAAATAGTAATCAGTAATGTAACTTTTAAATTACCCAAACTCAGTAACGTAATGTTTTGGATACTTTCCCCTTAGGAGGCATTAGAAGAAGATAAAAACTATCCATCAAACGCATTTGGTGTGTCATCATAGTGGTCTCTGACTTATGGTCAGACTCGCTTAGGTGCAACAAACTTAAACTTGTGCCTTTTTTCAATGCTGAATTTAATATCATTGAGAAAACAAAAAGGTGTCAATGTATTTTTTTCCTTTCTGAAAATAAAAGTAATCCAAGAAGTAATCATCTATACTGAACAAAAATATAAACGCAACACGCCACAAATTCAAAGATTTTATTGAGTTATATTTACGTCATTTAGCAGACGCTCTTATCCAGAGCGACTTTACAGTTAGCGAGTGCATTTTTTTTCTTCATACTGGCCCCCTGTGGGAATCGAACCCACAACCCTAGCGTTGCAAGCGCCATGCTCTACCAACTGAGCTACACAGTTCATATAAGGAAATCAGTCAATCAAAATAAAGTAATTTGGCCCTAATTTATGGATTTCACATGACTGGGAATACAGATTTGCATCTGTTGTTCACAGATACCTTTTTTAAAAAAGAAAACCAGTCAGTATCTAGTGTGACCATCATTTGCCTCATGCAGCACAACATCTCCTTCGCATAGAGTTGATCAGGCTGTTGATTGTGGCCTATGGAATGTTGTCCCACTCCTCTTCAATGGCTGTGCGAAGTTGCTGAATATTGACGGGAACTGGAACACGATGTCGTACACGTCGATCCAGAGCATCCCAAAAATGCTGATGTGTGATGTGTGATATGTCTGGTGAGTATAGAGGTCATGGAAGAACTGGGACATTTTCAGCTTCCAGGAATTGTGTACAGATAGATTCTTGCGACATGGGGATGTGCATTATCATGCTGAAACATGAGGTGATGGCGGCGGATGAATGGCACGACAACAGGCCTCAGGATCTCGTCGAATTGTGTTCATTGTTCGTAGCTTATGCCTGCCTATACCATAACCCCACCGCAACCACTGGGCACTCTGTTCACAACATTGACATCAGCAAACCGCTCGCCCACACGACGCATCTGCAGTTGTGAGGCCGGTTGGACGTACTGCCAAATTCTCTAAAACAACGTTGGAGGCGGCTTATGGTAGAGAAATTAACATTCAATTTTCTAGCAACAGCTCTGGTGGACATTCCTGCAGTCAGCATGCCAATTGCAGCATGCCAATTGAGACATCTGCGGCATTGTGTTGTGTGACAAAACTGCACATTTTAGAGTGGCCTTTTACTGTCCCCAGCACAAGGTGCACCTGTGTAATGATCATGCTGTTTAATCAGCTTCTTGATATGCCACACTTGTCAGGTGGATGGATTATCTTGGCAAAGGAGAAACGCTCACTAACAGGTATGTAAACAAAACAAATGTGTGCAATTTTTTTTTGAGAAATAAGCTTTTTGTGCTTCTGGGATCTTTTATTTCAACTCATGAAACATGGGACCAACACTTTACATGTTGAATTGATATTTATGTTCAGTGTTGTTTTTCCGAAGTATCTGCAATCTGATTTGTAAAAAATGTGCTGGTAATCTAACTGTTTTTTGTTGTAATCAGATTACATGTAATCAGTTACTCCCCAACCCTGTCTATAGCCATAAACGTTAGGTGGTAGGTGTCTTCTTTACCATCAAACTCCTTGCATTTACAGCTGGCTGTTGTTATTACCTCTGCTGGGTTTCCAGCCCGTGACTCAACCAGAGTCTTATAGCCTATTGGTATGAATCAACTTGGTCCCCTGGATTCACTTAGCAGATTTGTCTATTCTCCAGGACACACAGTGTAAAGCATCTGGATCAGACCCACTGAGGACTCATAGAAAAGGCATGAAAGGCATTCAGCACTTTATCACAATAGGCCTTTATCACTGAGTCTCTCTCATGTCACATATAGATATGATACAACTAAATCCCACCCCACCTCTCTGACACGTTAGTCTTGGCATGCACTTAGAGCCGCGTTAACTATTACGGCGCCCTCAATGTCATATAAAATGGATTAATCATCTGGGCGCTTGGCAAGCTAATATTTCTGACAGGCAGCGAGATGTTTCTGCTGCCATGAAATATGCACAGTGTGTGCAAGTGATTAGTCATTCTTGGGGAAAGGCTGGGCGTAATAGAGTTGTAAAAGAGTGTGCAGTGGAGGAGAGGATAGGGAATTAGGGGAGTGAGTGGGGAAACCTGATGCTTGGGAAGTGTCCATAATTTAGGTCTGTACTGACTTCAATAAACACTCAATCATTTTTTGTGTGTTCAAGTAATATTTATGTTGTGCATATTATTATTATTTTTAACGTATTTTATACTGTACAGCATATGCAACAAAATAGCCTAACCTGTAAAACACTGACCAGATAATTTAATGTGGTAATACTGTATTTGCTGTAATAAGCTAAGCTATTGTGCATAAAGAAGAAATACAATCATTTTAAGAAAGTTGCACCTGAACCAACCAAAGTCAGATTGTGAAACCACAGGCACGTCAGACATAATACTATATTTAATTTTCAAGCACTTATGTTAAACACGGACTCTCTAATGAGTCTCCAAAACATTGACAGTTGACATAGTAGCAGTATACAGCAGGGAAAAAAAATAGTATTGCAAAAAAAAGTATTGCAGTTAGGCATGTATCACATCTATTCCAGTACATGTATAAACAAAAAGCATACAGAGGTATTTACAGAATGGCTTCTGCCTCCGAGGACTCGTCTGCTTTTTCTTCCCTTATTGATTTGTGCCTATCAACATTGAGGTACTGTATCTCTGTGTATGCTGGTTCTGTTGGGGAGCTGCAGCCTGTGCACTTTCTCTCCCTGACAGAACACAAAAGTATGTCGTCGTAGGGTTACAACAAAAGCTCCACATTTCAGGTGTGTAGCATGTATTAAAAAATATTGTGCTGAGGACACATCAGTTCTCCTTTGAGATAATAGGACCACCAAGATACTGTATTGGAGTGCAGTGGTACTTTAATGTACAGTGCCTTCAGAAAGTATTCATACCCCTTGACTTATTCCACATTTTGTTGTGTTACAGCCTGAATTCAAAATGGATTCAATAGATTTACACACACACACACACACACACACACACACACACAATACCCATAATGACAAAGTGAAAACATGTTTTAGACATTTTTGCAAATGTATTGAAAATGAAATACAGGAATATCTCATTTACATAAGTATTCACACACCTGAGTCGATACTTTGTAGAACACCTTTGACAGCGATTACAGCTGAGAGTTTTTCTAGGTAAGTCTCCAAGAGCTTTCCACACCTGGATTGTGCAACATTTGCACATTACTAATTTCAAAATTCTTCAAGCTCTGTCAAACTGGTTGTTGATCATTGCTAGACAACCATTTTCAGGTCTTGCCGTAGATTTTCAAGTGGATTTAAGTCAAAACTGTAACTTGGCCACTCAGGAACATTCACTGTCTTCTTGGTAAGCAACTCCAGTGTAGATTTGGCCTTGTGTTTTAGGTTATTGTCCAGCTGAAAGGTGAATTCATCTCCCAGTGGCTGATGGAAAGCAGACTGAACCAGGTTTTTCCTCTAGGATTTTGCCATTCCGTTTCTTTTTTATCCTGAAAAACTCCCCAGTCGTTAACGATTACAAGCATACACATAACATGATGCAACCACCACTATGCTTCAAAATATGGAGAGTGGTACTCAGTAATGTGTTGTATTGGATTTACCCCAAACTCAAGTGAATTGATTTGCCACATTTTCTGCAGTATTACTTTGGTGCCTTGTTGCAAACAGGATGCATGTTTTGGAATATTTTTTTCTGTACAGGCTTCCTTCTTTTCTGTCATTTAGGTTATTATTGTGGAGTAACTACATTGTTGTTGATCCATCCTCAGTTTTCTCCTATCACAGCCATTAAACTCTAACTGTTTTAAAGTCACCATTGGCCTCATGGTGAAATCCCTGAGAGGTTTTCTTCCTCTCCGGCAACTGAGTTAGGAAGGACACCTGTATCTTTGTAGTGACTGGGTGTATTGATACACCATCCAAAGTGTAATTAATAACTTCACCATGCTTAAAGGGATATTCAATGTCGGCTTTTCTTTTTTACCCATCTACCAATAGGTGCCCTTCTTTGTGAGGCCTTGGAAAACCTTCCTGGTCTTTTGTGGTTGAATATGTGTTTGAAATTCACTGCTCGACTGAGGGACCTGAAAGATAATTTTATGTGTGGTGTACAGAGATGATGTAGTCATTCAAAAATCATGTTAAACACTATTATTTCAGACATGCAACTTCTGTGACTTGTTAAGCACAATTTTACTCCTGAACTTATTTAGGCTTGCCATAACAAAGGGGTAGAACGCTTATTGACTGAAGACATTTAAGCTTTGAATTTTCATGAATTTGTTAAAATTTCAAAAAACATAATTCCACTTTGACATTATGGGTTATTGTGTGTAGGCCAGTGATTATAAAAATCTCAATTTAAATCATTTTAAATTCAGGCTGTAGTCAAGGGGTGTGAATACTTTCTGTAGGCACTGTATATAAAAGCCATCACCTTACTTTATAGACTTGTAGTATTCAACCGAGAAATGATCCAGTTGAGCTGCAGTCAGTGAGCTGCAGTGTCCACTATGTGACATCCACAGATCAATTCAATGTGATGTAGAATACATGTATACAGGTTGAATGTATGAATGAGTGACATCTTTAGCAGCCCTTTCATCCACCCTCTTTATACTCGACAGGAGCTGCCAAATGTGACTGATAGTGTGGTAAATGTAGCTGGACATCCACAACTCACCGTTAACCGAGCAGAGAACATGCCCCGTAAACGTACAATATGCTCTTGGTACAGGTAATATTTAGTGCATGTTGGCCTGCCCTCTCAAAGGTTGTGTTTTGCCTTGGTAAAACTCATACCAATTTTAAACATCTGAAAAATAAAATCAGTCGTGTATGGAACGACTAACAGAGTTTCCAGTTTTTCCTTGTCAAAATGAGAAAATAACTTGACCGTTACAATACCATTTTCCATATCATGAACCTCTTGTGTTAGATCCCACGAATTGTGCCAACCATATGGCCAGGTTCTGTCCATCCTGATAGTCCCATAGTTTGCAGGCCCATATTCCATTGTTCAATTGTCCCCAAGTGAACCACACCCCCAGCGCAGTCAGTCCAGTGCACTGGGTTGGGGGCAGGGCAAGGCTACAAGTGGTGGTTCTTGGAGAGGTATGCGATGAGAGCTACAGCGACGCCCACATATATGCCTGTCCCGATGGTGATTGACAGCACAGCCAGGAAGAGGGCACGTCTGGAGCTGGAGCTGGCCAAGTGTAAGTCCCCCTTAGACACCGCCTTGTTCGTCTGAGAGAGAGAGAGACCGAGGGCAAAGGAGAGAGAGAGAGACAGAAATACCCAATTAATAGGAGGAAATTAAACAGTAAATTGGCCCATTTCCAGTGAAATGTCTGGGGGTCTTGTGGAGGCGCTCAGCAAACATGGCAACCCACAGCAGATAAATAATGAACTCAGCTGTGACTCAACCATCCAACTGGGCCTGTATCCTTTTGAAGTCCACGAGACATTATCAAGATTAAAGAGGGTTATTCTGATTAATATAGCTCAATACCCTAGAGCCTAGTGGTATTCCTTATTATGTCATCCATATACCTCCCCTATTACCTTGCTGAGGACCATTCTTGGTTTGTTAGCAAGCAGACCTTGTTATTTTATCTTCAGCATTACGGGTAGCGATCAAAAGGCCGCCTCCAGACAAGCCCCCTCTAACATTGTTAATTGTGCAAGTTTGAACATTTATTAATGAACCCAATCCTCATTTAAAGATTCCAGACAAAGTTAATCACGAGGTGGGTAGCGGCTGAAAGCTGATAACCCCACTGGTGCTTGGGCCAAGTCTTTTTTTTAAAACTGTTCTTTGGGTCAATGGAGGGTGAAGATTAAGGGATTGTGATGTTTTTATCTTGTTATTTTCTAATGTTCATACAGGAGCATAACATGGACTCGTGAGGGCTCCCGGCTCCCTGGGGCAAAAAAAGTTATTTCACATTTTAATGTAGAGTGAACACAATGTAACAGCGTAATAACTGAGGCAGAGAGAGCGAGAGGGAGGGGGGGCGTTGGATGAGAGGGAGTCCTGCGGGCTATTGAAAGCTCCACTATGATTTGGAATTTGATGCCATGTTTTCTCTGTGTGAATGTGGCCAGTGACTGGGTAGCTGAAATATTAATGCATGTAGCCGACCCCTGAGTCCCACGGGAGCCCCGCTGAGATGTCAGCTTTACAGCATCACACCATCACTCAGACAGGACAAAGAAAGAGATGGAGAGTGAGGAAAGAGTAGTCGTAACAAGGAATGACTTGAGCGGTGCTGTAGTAGTCAATTAAACCAGAGTACTTATAGCATCCAAGAGGTACTCATGGTCTGTTAGTCTTATTTCACACTCTTCTCAAGGTAGCTACGATTGGAATGTATTTTCATTTAGAGGAACCAATCGTGTATGAAGGTGAAATGTCTTGAGTAAACTGTATTTCCTATGATTACTTAATATGCTAATTGCAATTGTGAAGGTTATGCCTCACGGCCATGCAGTAATCCTGCAGGCCACACAGAGTTGTAACCGTACGACCGAGAATGGCGCCGGAAGGGATGGCTGCAGTTTTACGGGCTCCTAACCAACTGTGCTATTTTGTATGTTTTTTCGCATTGTTTGTAACTTATTTTGTACATAATGTTGCTGCTACTATCTCTTATTACCGAAAAGAGCTTCTGTATATCATAACAACGATTACTCACCTCGAACTGGACGAAGATTTTTTTTTAATGAGTCCGACGCGAAGGATATACTGTTTCTCCGAGACCAGGCCCAAATCCCCATCATTCGCGTGAAGAAAAGACGGAGGTACAGGGGACGGAGATCGGGGTGCCTTGTGAGAATTTGTCACGAGTGGGTAACCCGCCTCTACCATCCGTTCTATTGGCCAACTTGCAATCACTGGAGAATAAACTAGATGAGCTCCGTTCGAGACTATCCTACCAACGGGACATTAAAAACTGTAATATCTTATGTTTCACCGAGTCGTGGCTGAACGACGACACGGATAATATACAGTTGGCTGGGTTTTCCGTGCATCAGCAGGACAGAACAGCTACGTCTGGTAAGACGAGGGGTGCTGGTGTGTGTCTATTTGTCAATAACAGTCTTGAGGTATTGCTCACCTGAGGTAGAGTACCTCATGATAAGCTGTAGACCACACTATCTACCAAGAGAGTTCATCTATATTTTTCTTAGCAGTCTATTTACCACCACAAACTGATGCTGGCACTAAGACCGCACTCAACAAACTGTATAAGGCCATAGGCAAACAAGAAAATGCTCATCCAGAAGTGGCGCTCCTTGTGACCAGAGACTTTAACTCTAGACCACCTTTACTCCACACACAGAGACGCATACAAAGTTCTCCCTCGCCCTCCATTTGGCAAATCTGACCATAATTCTATCCTCCTTATTCCTGCTTACCAGCAAAAACTACAGCAGGTAGTACCAGTGACTCACTCAATACGGAAGTGGTCAGATGACACGGATGCTACAGGACTGTTTTGCTAGCACAGACTGGAATATGTTCCGGGATTCATCCAACGGCATTGAGGAGTATACCACCTCAGTCACCGGCTTCATCAATAAGTGCATCGACGACGTCGTCCCCACAATGACCGTACATACATATCCCAACCAGAAGCCATGGATTACAGGCAACATCCGCACCGAGCTATACCATCATCCCGGAAACCCTAGACCCACTCCAATTTGCATACTGCCCCAACAGATCCACAAATGATGCAATCTCAATTGCACTCCACACTGCCCTTTCCCACCTGGACAAAAGGAACACCTATGTGAGAATGCTGTTCATTGACTACAGCTGTGCATTCAACAACATAGTGCCCACAAAGCTCATCACTAAGCTAAGGACCCTGGGACTAAACACCTCCCTCTGCAACTGGATCCTGGACTTCCTGACGGGCCGCCCCCAGGTGGTAAGGGTAGGTAACAACACATCTGCCACGCTGATCCTCAACACGGGGGCCCCTCAGGGTTGCGTGCTTAGTCCCCTCCTGTACTCCCTGTTCACCCACGACTGTGTGGCCAAGCACGACTCCAACACCATCATTAACAACACAACAGTGGTAGGCCTGATCACCGACAATGATGAGACAGCCTATAGGGAGGTCAGAAACCTGGCAGTATGGTGCCAGGACAACAACCTCTCCCTCAACGCGAGCAAGACAAAGGAGCTGATCATGGACTACAGGAAAAAAGGAGGGCCGAACACCCCCCATTCACATCGACAGGGCTGTAGTGGAGCAGGTCGAGAGTTTCAAGTTCCTTGGTGTCCACATCACCAACAAACTAACATGGTCCAAACACACCAAGACAGTCGTGAAGAGGTCACGACAACGCCTTTTCCCCCTCAGGAGGCTGAAAAGATTTTGCATGGGTCCCCAGATCCTCAAAAAGTTATACAGCTGCACCATCGAGAGCATCCTGACCGGTTGCATCACCGCCTGGTATGGCAACTGCTTGGCCTCCGACCGTAAGGCGCTACAGAGGGTAGTGCGTATGGCCCAGTACATCACTGGGGCCAAGCTTCCTGCCATCCAGGACGTTGATACTAGGCGGTGTCAGAGGAAAGGCCAAAAAATTGTCAAAGACTCCAGTCACCCAAGTCATAGACTGTTCTCTCTGCTACTGCACGGCAAGCGGTACCGGAGCGCAGAGTCTAGGTCCAAAAGGCTCCTTAACAGCTTCTACCCCCAAGCCATAAGACTGCTGAACAATTAATCAAATGGCCACCCGGAGTATTTACATAGATCAGCTCTTTTGTCAATAATTGGGAAAAATATCAGAATTGGGCTGCCTGTGTAACAGCCTATGCTGTTCAAGGTTACAGATAATTGATAATTGCGAACACCAGGCTGGCAGCGGAGATGTCATTCGTCGCAACAGGTCCGTCCTCATCATGACACTTTAATGTTCACACCAAACAATGCCAAAGAACAGAGGTGTTGGAATAATTGGCACATAGTTCAATTCAAGTGTGTTACCAGTGTGAGAAGAGACCATAACCAATCATGTTCAATCACAGGGAGGGATATAACACACTTGAATTGTGTTAGGATCTGTGTAACTTGTGGCCCAAGTTGTGGGATCGTTCATAAAATCCAGGCTTTTTATGTTTAACAGAACCAGGATTCTTCTCTTGCTCCATCATGTAAACTAGCTATCCCCAATAGGCTAAATGAACATGCATTTTCTCTCATACAGTTCTCATGATGCCTAGAATGATTAAATATGCACATGCCAAAACATAAATATTGTCAAGAGGATAAATGTTTGCCATTACAATCATCAATACAATAACAGTTTTAATGTAGTCTGGAGGATAGAAACAGCTGTCATTCAGTCCACTGCTTTCTGTAATACAGAATTTAAAAAATTGAATTCCGTTAATGTGATCGTGGAGCACCATTTAAGTGTCTTGCTCAAGGGCACAGACAGATTTTTCACCTAGTCGGCTCGGGGATTAGAACCAGCGACCTTTCGGTTACTGGCACTACGCTCTTAACCACTAAGCTACCTGCCGCCTACAATGCCAACTCAAATAGATTTATGTAATGCTTTCTGTCATGACATACATTTCGGTCCTTGAGCCCAGGCAGCAGTTATCTCCTGTTCTGTGATCTATTTATATTACTGGCATATAGCTACTTCAGCCATGTCTAGGCCTGAGGAACAGAGAATTCGGTTTAGCCGCACGTATTGTATGGATTCAGCACTGTCTGCAGCCTCAGTTAGAAGCTTTCATGGAAGGCTATATCTTATTTTTCATTTGACTCACCACGGATAGAATGTGCTTGAATCAATGAGGACATTACCTAATGACTTACTATATAAGACCAACCCTAGCTCTTAAGAACTTAATGGTACTCCAAACTGTAAAAGGTTTTTATTGAAGATGTGGATTCACTCTCATGCCTACATCCCTTAATGACAAATCTACTAAAAGAGGCAAGAGAGATGGACTAATAATATATTACCTAATAATCCCTTCATTTTTGGATCGACACATTTTTTGGGGGAGATATACAAAACAAAGTAATTGTCTTTAAAAAAGGAAGCATGATGATTTATCCAATTTGTCAA
The DNA here is from genome assembly GCF_964263955.1 of Coregonus lavaretus. Classification (NCBI taxonomy): domain Eukaryota; kingdom Metazoa; phylum Chordata; class Actinopteri; order Salmoniformes; family Salmonidae; genus Coregonus; species Coregonus lavaretus. The sequence continues at coordinate 18,194,555 of NC_140023.1, forward strand.
AAAGCTTAATTCTTGGAAGCAAAGGTAATCAAGGTAATTCAAACAATTATTTAAAGTTTTTGCTGCTTCGCATTGAGAGGTCAAATATACTCTCTTACGTATATAATAGATGACCTTTACTGTGTTTGGGTAGACAACCCACCCCTAACACACACACACACACACACACACACACACACACACACACACAAATCCGCACACAGTCTCTGTCCAACTCCAAACAATGCTACCATGAGGACCAAAGGCTGATTATCATCGCCTGCGTGGGGATCCCTGATCCATTGTTCATCTGAGCCTGATGGTATTATTTCATTTAAAGAGATCAAACTCCCACCCACTGCCTCCACCATACAGAGCCATGATCGCATGGAACTCCCTTCAATCTCCAATTACTCAAGCAAACAGCAAAATCAACTTAAAAAAAAGATTAAACAACATTTCTTGGAACGGCAGGTGAGGGGACAACACATGCACACACATTTTAGTTGTATTGTTTGTACCATTATATTTTTGTTGCATTGTTTGTATATCGTTGTATTTTACATTTGTGTGACTTTCCTTGACTATCAGTGTATCAGTGTTTTGTTACTTGTCATGTTTTGTGTTTTTTGTGGACCCCAGGAAGAATAGCTGCTGCTTCGGCAAAAGCTAATGGGGCTCCGAATAAACCACCATCCTGGAAAATATAAGCCTCAACAGTGACCTTGTAGATCAATAGCAGACCTGAGCAGAGGGACTGCAGGCCACGTTACAGATTTACTGAAAGGCACAACTAATCATTTAGCATACGTCGAGCTGACGTGGGCCTTGGCCCAAGTATCAGGGAGCATTCTGCCCCGCTGCCCCAGTGACATCTAAAATCTGAAGCTTTTATGATTACTCTCTGTGTTTGATATAACACACATTTACCCAGGGGGGAGGGGGAGTCAGGCATAGATACAAACAATGACCTTCACGATCTCCAAGTTGTGAGTACACATGCACAGTATAATCATTCACAGAGCTATGAGAAGGTAATATAGGCCTTTGTTAACATGACAATGAACCATAATTGATCTGAGTTATGTCTATCACGTTACATACAGTGTACGAAACAAAATATGAATAATTTCTGCATACTTGGAAAGGTCAGCAGGACATGGTTGTTTAGGCTGCCAGCAGAATTGTAATGAGGACAATGAAACATGCAGGTGGACATGAAAATGACTGTTGATGAATATACATTCAGTGTACAAAACATTAGGAACACCTTCCTAATATTGAGTTGCACCCTTTTGCCCTCAGAACATCCTCAATTCGTCGGGGCATGGACTCTACAAGGTGTCGAAACGCTCCACAGGGATGCTGGCCCCTGTTGACTCCAATGCTTCCCACAGTTGTGTTAAGTTAGCTGGTTGTCCTTTGGGTGGTGGACCATTCTTGATACACACAGGAAACTGTTGAGCGTGAAAACCCAGCAGCGTTGCAGTTCTTGACACACTCAAACCGGTGCGCCTGGCATCGACTACCATACCCCATTCAAAGGTACTTAAATATTTTGTCTTGCCCATTCACCCTCAATGGTACACATACACAATCCACGTCTCAATTGTCTTAAGGCTTAAAAATCCTTCTTTAACCTGTCTCCTCCCCTTCATCTACACTGATTGAAGGGGATTTAACAAGTGACATCAATAAGGGATCATAGCTTTCACCTGGTCAGTCTGTCATGGAAAGACCAGGTGTTTCTAATGTTTTGTGCACTCAGTGTATGAGAGACATCTCTATAGAATTGCTTCGATGTTATTGTTTAAAGGATAAGAGGCGGATAACATACTGGGATCAACATTCCTTAGTAACACAGACTGTTTGTTTCAGATGACTGACAAATGTAGCAAGATGAGCCACACTGCTCCCAGTCTGTGTCTCATTATTCTAACTATCATCTGTTTTAACTAGAGGATGCCACATAGGGTGTTATTGAGTCTTGGGGAAATCTTACAGACACTACCATTTTCCACCCAGCCCTCCCAGCAGTTAATGAGCATACTAAGTATGTAAATATGTTTAACAATCCTATTGTTCTGCACAGGCGAGAAACAGTTCTTTGTAATTACTGGTTCAATTTAAGTCAGCTTAATTAATTACAATCAAATCAAAAACGAATTAACCACGGAGCAACCGCAGTTCCTCAGATGCAGTAAGGAGAAAGAGAAAAAGAGAACAACAATTTTCAGAATGAGGATGAAAAACGTGTTTTACAAACACAATTATCTTCTACCCTTGAGATCTGAGTGTGTTGCCTGAAAAAAATCTTTCTCATTTCAACAAAAAACGTAAAAGTGCTCCTACACCATCATCCACAGGGACATAAATGTACTGTATACACTACATGAAAGTATAGGTCATTGTGGATATATCTATGAGTGAAATATTTTATACATGGTAAAAACCTTTGCTTTGTGGAATATGTCCGTCATCGCCCAAGGAGGATTTTTGTCCCTAGCTTATTCCATACAAGGCCAACTCTCACACTATCGAGCCAAAATATTATGTAAAAAGCTTACCCAATTTGTGTGGAGCATGCTCTAAAAGCAGTGAATCAGATTATACACACTGGCGTAGCAAAAACAGATTGTTGCAGTTTGGTATCGTAACATTACATTTTACATTTACATTTTAGTCATTTAGCAGACGCTCTTATCCAGAGCGACTTACAGTTAACACATTGAGAGACCTCTTTAGGGAGTAGGGACTTATTCAACTTTGCCCATGTGATATGACAGAGCTTGATTAAAATGAAAAAAAAAAGGTAATTATTAAGCTGCACATATAATCCTATGTGTTTTTCCATCTCAACATTTGTATACACCACCACCTTATTTAAAGAATAACAACTACCTGGTAAAAAGTATGCTCAGGAGAGTAGTTGAATAACTATTCCAATACAATCCTCCTTGACGACACCAATGAATCCACAAAATCAGCCAATGCCAGAAGAAATGGTTGAGTGTTACAGGTGATAATAAACACACAAACACATGCCAGGTGTGGTGCCAGGTAAACAACCTCTCCCTCAACGTTAGCAAAACAAAGGAGCTGATTGTGGACACGCCCCCATCCTCATCAACAGGGCCGCCGTGGAGACGGTCAATAACTTCAAATAACCTCAGCGTACACTACTCAGAGAAGTTGAAATGGTCTAACCACACGGACAATGTAGTGAAGAAGGCACGACAGCGACTCTTCAACCTCAGGATGCTGAAGAAATTTGGCTTGTCCCCGAGGGCACTCACAGTGTTCTACAGGAGCCTCACCTGCTCCACCCTCTCCCCTAAGGACATCCCCCCCCCCCATGGACATTCCACCCCCATATACTTTTACTCTGCCCCCACCCCAACGACATTAGTCACTGTTGCTAATATGTACTGTATATTATAACTTTTTTTTATTACAATTTTTATTGTTTTTATTTCATTTGATCCCCACACCCACTCAATGGTCATGCTACTCCCCCCATGGTCATTCCCCCACACCCCCTAAACAGTCTTTACTCTGCCTCCACCCCAATGGACATTTATTCATTCATCACTGCTACAGTTATGATGTATATAGTGCTATTTCTCTTGTTAGTTTTTTTATTACCATTTTCGTTATTTCATTTCACTTAGTCCTGCATGTTGGAGCTCGAAGCCTAAGATTTTCACTGTACCCTGCAATCACACCTGCAACCCTGTACATGTGACTATTAAAACACTGAATCTGAATAGTAGAAGACTGTTTATTTATGTGTCTGTGGCTTTGATAATGGTAACCCTGTGGAGAAGCACTATACTGGTCTCAACCTCAACTAAATTAGATGTTACTTTCAGTATTCTTACACAGCAGCTAAATGACCAGTCAGGGCGTTTAATCTCCAGCAGATCTTGTGTTTAGGCCGTTCAATCTGTATTTGGCCAGTGCCTTATGCATCTGTGAGCCGGTAAATACGCCCATGCACTTTTACATTAATGTGGATGCTACCATGATCACGGATAATCCTGAATGAATCGTGAATGCTAACCTCCCCTGTTATTGTAATGGTGAGAAGTTAGCATGTCTTGGGGGTATGGTATTTGTGCGTCTGTAACTTTCTCACTCATCATTATTCACGATTCATTCAGGATTATCCGTAATCATGGTAGCATCCACATGAATTTAGAAGTGATTAGAAACATATTATATTCTTATTTTTCCCCAATACTTTTGGTTCCCTAAAATAGGGAGACTATGTACAAAGTGCTGTAATTTCTAAACGGTTCACCCGATATAGGTGAAACTACACTCAAATTAAAGCTGACAGTCTGCACCTCATAGTCGTTGTTTGATTTCGAATCCAAACTTGTGGAGCATAGAGCCAAAATAATACAAAATGCTTCACTGTCCCAATAATTACGGAGGGCACTGTCTATCAATTTATTTTATTATTTTTATCTAAATAGTTTAAACTGCTTTTTTTGTTGTTGCAATAATCACTGTCAGTCTATGAAAATGCCCTTTTTGTTACAGATTTAACCAGAACGATGCATAATGCACATTCACTAATAATGACAAACTTCATTATAGCAGGTATTATAGGTCTCATAAACAATCTCTCAAGCACAAGCCCAGCCGCTAGTGAGTAGACAGATCTTTTCCCACAATTGCCCTACTTTGAAAACGATGTCACAGGTGGTGGGTTTTTGGGCTATTTCTAAGTTGCACCTCGGCCGCCATGGCATTTCTCTTTAAAATAAAATATATATACAGTGGGGAGAACAAGTATTTGATACACTGCCAATTTTGCAGGTTTTCCTACTTACAAAGCATGTAGAGGTCTGTAATTTTTATCATAGGTACACTTCAACTGTGAGAGACGGAATCTAAAACAAAAATCCAGAAAATGACATTGTATGATTTTTAAGTAATTAATTTGCATTTTATTGCATGACATAAGTATTTGATCACCTACCAACCAGTAAGAATTCCGGCTCTCACAGACCTGTTAGTTTTTCTTTAAGAAGCCCTCCTGTTCTCCACTCATTACCTGTATTAACTGCACCTGTTTGAACTCGTTACCTATATAAAAGACACCTGTCCACACACTCAATCAAACAGACTCCAACCTCTCCACAATGGCCAAGACCAGAGAGCTGTGTAAGGACATCAGGGATAAAATTGTAGACCTGCACAAGGCTGGGATGGGCTACAGGACAATAGGCAAGCAGCTTGGTGAGAAGGCAACAACTGTTGGCGCAATTATTAGAAAATGGAAGAAGTTCAAGATGACGGTCAATCACCCTCGGTCTTGGGCTCCATGTAAGATCTCACCTCGTGGGGCATCAATGATCATGAGGAAGGTGAGGGATCAGCCCAGAACTACACGGCAGGACCTGGTCAACGACCTGAAGAGAGCTGGTACCACAGTCTCAAAGAAAACCATTAGTAACACACTACGCCGTCATGGATTAAAATCCTGCAGCGCACGCAAGGTCCCCCTGCTCAAGACAGCGCATGTCCAGGCCCGTCTGAAGTTTGCCAATGACCATCTGGATGATCCAGACGAGGAATGGGAGAAGGTCATGTGGTCTGATGAGACAAAAATAGAGCTTTTTGGTCTAAACTCCACTCGCCGTGTTTGGAGGAAGAAGAAGGATGAGTACAACCCCAAGAACACCATCCCAACCGTGAAGCATGGAGGTGGAAACATCATTCTTTGGGGATGCTTTTCTGCAAAGGGGACAGGACGACTGCACCGTATTGAGGGGAGGTTGGATGGGGCCATGTATCGCGAGATCTTGGCCAACAACCTCCTTCCCTCAGTAAGAGGATTGAAGATGGGTCATGGCTGGGTCTTCCAGCATGACAACGACCCGAAACACACAGCCAGTGCAAGTAAGGAGTGGCTCCGTAAGAAGCATCTCAAGGTCCCGGAGTGGCCTAGCCAGTCTCCAGACCTGAACCCAATAGAAAATCTTTGGAGGGAGCTGAAAGTCCGTATTGCCCAGCGACAGCCCCGAAACCTGAAGGATCTGGAGAAGGTCTGTATGGAGGAGTGGGCCAAAATCCCTGCTGCAGTGTGTGCAAACCTGGTCAAGACCTACAGGAAACGTATGATCTCTGTCATTGCAAACAAAGATTTCTGTACCAAATATTAAAGTTCTGCTTTTCTGATGTATCAAATACTTATTTCATGCAATAAAATCCAAATGAATTACTTAAAAATCATACAATGTGATTTTCTGGATTTTTGTTTTAGATTCCGTCTCTCACAGTTGAAGTGTACCTATGATAAAAATTACAGACCTATACATGCTTTGTAAGTAGGAAAACCTGCAAAATCGGCAGTGTATCAAATACTTGTTATCCCCACTGTATATTTTTTTCTTCACTGTGACCTGCTGCTAACTGTCAGGCAGTGAGGCAGGCTGTTGCTGAGTGAGTGAGTGGTGGGGAGGGCCGGAGGGACGGAGGGGTGTGTGTGTGTGTGTGTGTGTGTGTGTGTTGAGAGAGCACTACAGCTATTGAGTCACGTGAGCGAGAGGAGGGAGCAGCACGCGCGCACAACTTTTTACCAGTGGTAGGCTATTTAGATTGTTATTACGGAGACACCTATTTCCAACCCTTTTTCCGTAAAACATATGAATAAACTAGAACTGATGCGCATCAAGAAATTATGGAAATAACAACTTTGGGCGCACTAGAGCGCATTACATACATTCGCTCGGAGGTGGTTAAAACTGCATTCCAATGTTGACTTTGCTTAAAAGAAAACAGTATCAAGCTAAGTGTTTTATGCATGCTCAGTTCTTGGGTCTCTGGGCTGCCCGAGTGGACATTTGAAATGGAAGTTATGGAACTCCCTCGCATGGTTTTTTTAAATGGGGGAAAGTCCTCAATGAAACTGACATTAAATGTGGAAAATGATACATTTGCCTCTGTTGGCCATCAAGTAGCCTATTCATTTATATGCCATTGTAGGCTACCATTTGATCCAATAAATGTTGAAATGATCATATCACTGGAGTCATTGCAAATCAATTTCTGCCACTTGTGCAGCCTACCTGGAGCTGGCAAACCAATTCAATAAATTGCCTATAACTTCAGATTATTGTTGTTGTAGCCTTATGTTATTATGCAATTATTAATGGACATGTTTAGTTAATTAAATTGTAAGTTATCAAAGCTCTATGGCAATTGCAGATCAGTTGTTAGAACGCATTAGATTGACGGTAACAGTAGTCAGATTAGGCTACAGGAAAGAAATTACGACCCCATCCTCAGTAGCCTATTCCAGCAGGCTATTGGGAAACACAAGCACTTCTTACCTCGAAATCGCCTCGCTATTCATGTTGAATACATTTGTCTGTTAATTTGAACTAAGCAAGCTGCTAAATCGTTCAGTTCACATCTTGTCTACATCTTGTCTAGGCTACTGTAGACTATCTGAAATTAGATGTAGGTCTATCAGAGGCTATAAACTACCTGCCTTTATCTAAGCAAACCCATGGCAAAATTAAATTACAATCATAAACCCTGATTGTAGTCTGTAGCTTATGCCTATTGAAATAACAAGTCAATCTCGCAAATAGGCCATTTATAACGGTTTGTAGTCTTAACATCTGGCACATAATAACATCACAATTGCCAGAAAATAGCCTAACAGTTTATTTTATGTTCGTCCAAGTGTTTCTTGCTCAGAGATTTCGAGATCCTCTGTCCAACTTCCATCACTCAAACTCTCTCGGATTTATCTATAGTTATGCACATCCACAAAGGGGATTTATTTACAATTATAAACCTGGATCGAGCCCTGAATGCTAATTGTCTGAAAGCCGTGGTATATCAGACCTTATACCACGGGTATGACAAAAAAAATACTTTTTACTGTTCTAATTACGTTGGTAACCAGTTTATAATAGCAATAAGTCACCCCGGGGGTTTGTGGTATATGGCCAATATACCACGGCTAACGGCTGTATCCAGGCACTCCGTGTAGCGTCATGCTTAAGTACAGCCCTTAGCCGTGGTATAACGAGTTAAATCGACATATATTGTTGGAAAAGATCTGGCTAGTTTAATAAGGGCTAATTATATTTTCTCTTGCGACATTCAAATTCCTTTATTACATCATAGCTTGCAATAATTATTATTTTGAGGAAAACAGAATTTACTACGATATTCCTTCTTAATTGGCTCAATAATGTTATGGAAAAAGGGGTTATTATATAAATATGGCAACTCCTCTAGCTGTGAAAAAAAATGGGGCTAGTTTTCAGGCCTTTTCGGCGGGTTTTAAGTGGTCATTGGGCTCAATTTAGCTACACCTGGAAACCCTGAACACACCCTTCTGTCTGTCTCCAACTGTGTGAACAGCATGCTAGCCTGTCTACTTTGTTCAGATGTTGAAATCAAATGGCCTACCTTATTTTTCAGAATGAGAACGAGTTCCCAAATCCTTCTATAATAGTTTTTTTATGCTTATGTACATTTATAAAACACAGACTAGACAGTATAACAGTCTGTGGCAAAAATGCTGCTAGCGGTACACGAGCGCAATAGAAACTGAGCATTCATTTCCAGAATCAGTGTTCATTGATACTCCTGTTTTAGTAGGAGTTGAAACATAAAAAGGGTATCGTTAGAAAGGTTAAGTTGACCTCTATTACAGTAAAATATTGTCTCAATGTGTTTCGGTGTCCATATAACCAATTCTGTTGGACCACCCCAAACGCAAATAGCGAGTGGAAACCGCTGGTTTTCAGAGAGGAAGAAGTGGTCTTTCATCTTTGTTGTTGTGAGTGGCAGGGGGAGGGGCTTGGTGTGTGTGTGTGAAATGTGAAGATGCACAGTCACAGCAGAAGGAGTGAAGGAGACAATATCAAAAAGACAACATGAGAACAAGCAGACATAAGCGTTCATAAAAACTAAAGAAAAAATAAATAAACTTGATTCTTACACAATACAGGCATTTGGAATATTGCACTAAAACATACATTGAAATTAATTAGATATATAGCTCAGCCCTAAAATTAAATACTAAATAGCATATTCAAACCAGGGAAATACCCCCATAGAAATGCACTTTAAAAATGTTGAAAGAGTTATGCATGTCCATTTACACAGCAGTATTTCTCTGTGGAACAATGGAGCATGCATATCAGGTTTATGTTCTGTCAATGGCCTTTAGTTAGCCTGGGTGTCAGTTGGGTATGGGTACCCAACATTTTAAACTAGGCTACAAAAAAGTACACTAAAATCACTCCAATCCCAATTAAAATGTAACATCTGTTTAGCATAATGACTGGCTGGCTTTAGGACCATGCGAAGCATTGCTCGGAGAAAAGCTGCCAGCCTGCACCCATTCTCTCAGAGAGCAGAGACAGTGCCAGACAGTTTGCTTTGCCGGTCAGCCGTTTAGGCAGTGCGCCGATTGCTTTGAATTTGATGTTGACATTTGAACTCGGCCTTGTAAGCCTCACGGCCAGCTGTTTAATGCACCAGTTACTCTCACATTGATGTCGGCATAAGCGATGCGTCCAATAGGCTATGGGAAGATAAGCTTCCCCTAAAGTAAATTGAATTAGCCAAAATTTGCGATACAATTACTTGTGCCTATACATAAATAAATAAATACATACATACAAAACAGGAGCTGCCTCCACTATTCCAGCACCATTTCAACTTCAACATTTCAACATCTAATAACCTATGCTTCGCCTAATACAGTGACAACTAAAAGATACCAAAAACCATTTAGTCCAATCAATGTAAGCTAAATATGATGTGGCTGTCCATGGTACCGATTTATCTCTCTCTGTGTGTGTGTGAGTGTAGAAAAACATGTTGACCCTACTTGTAGAGAAACGCCAATGCCATCCTCCTCTTTCATGTTGCCTAAACGGTCTATGTCTCTGTCATACAGTACATGCTTTTAGTATTTGATGTCCTAGGCTACCTGGCTAAAATGCTTGCCCGCTAGCCTAACTACCTTTCATGGGCAACGATATGCCAGGCCAGCTAGTTAACATTAGCATACTACATGTTGAACTTCCATCCTCTCAGGCCAGGGGCACAATGTATGAATTTATGGTTGGCTCAGTATCGCCGTTATAACCATTGGCCAGTATGGAGAATTAAGTAAAACCACAAGTCCAAATCCCTTTCGCCATCCATGGCTAATTTAGGAAAGGGACGATTTTAGCTAGCTAGCCACCGGAGGACAACACAACGAGATGCAACAATTCAAGTTTTTTCCTGTCAATAATGACGTTTGGCTTGTGATGTGATTGGTCTGAAGCCAAATCCAAACAGGCTTCCCTTGACATGTTTTGTTGTTGCGCCAGGACCATTCACAGCTGAGCTCACTCAGTTTAGCTCAACGCTGATTGGCTATTATTTTGTTTATTTTTATCAAGGGAGGCCAAATGCTCGCTGGCTTCCAGTCAGAGGGACAGTGTCATCCTCAAATGTTTCACTGCTGGTACCATAGTAATGAAAAGAAAGCGTACCCAAACACGTTTCAGCCCAGCTTCAACAAAAATAGAGAATCAGGCAACTGAGGGACTTGAAAATCCAAAAAACATTCCTTACCCTAGGACACTTCCAGGAAAAGAATAACAGGCACTGTGTCTGCATTGATCTGAGTATTTATTGACAGGACATATGCAGAGAAACTCATCCACGCCTTCATCTTCTCTCGGATCGACTACGACAATGCGCTGTTGTTTGGGGGCCTCCCAGCCAAATCACTATAGAGGCTCCAACCAATCCAGAATAGTGCTGCCAGGGTCCTGACCAGGACCATGAAGTCAGACCGCATCACCCCGATCCTGGCCCAACTCCACCGACTACCGGTCAACTACCAGATAAAAATTCTCATGCTTGTATTTAAAGCCTTAAATGGATTGAGTCCCACCTACATCAGCGACCTCATCTCAATCAGCGAGCCACCTCGCACTCTCCGCTCCAGCCACTCCCTACTGCTTAATGTCCCCCAAGTCATGTCTCTGAACTATGGGGGACTGAGCCTTCTGCTCCCTTGCCCTTCTGCTTTTACTTGCCTTGATTCTAAATGTATGATGTTTATATTGTATATATATTTTTAAAAATTACTAATAAAAGCGCTATACAAATTAAATGTATTATTATTCAAACAGGCTTACTTTTCAGCCTAATTGCCATCAATTCAGTCCGAGTCAGTCTGGGAGTTTCACTTCAATAAAAGCCAATTCATGCTTCTCCTTTGAGTTTGAGACAGTAACATTAAAGTAAGGATCCCACTGGGCACAGACATCAGTTCGTCTATTTTTGAATTACATTTGGTTGAGTTGTCAACTAACGTGACATTTTTTACAAAATGTTACCGTGGCATTGGATTTATGTTAAAAGTTGGGTGAACAAAATACCAATACCAAATTCTCTTACGTTGATGACTTATTGGAAAGCCAATACGTTTTTCACATTGATTCAACGTCGTTACGTGGAAACAATGTTGATTCAACCAGTGGAATGGTAGGAGCTGTTGATCGATATAATACCGTATAGTAGTATTACTTAACTGCTCTCAGAAAATTGCATCATTATCACATAAGATGTAAAGACCATCAATGCAATAATGATGAAGAACAGGAGGAAGAAATAAAGACAAATTAGCAAAAACTACTGTGCAGAAATGAGTTACTAAAATCCAAGTCATTCTGACAGATTGGTTTACCTTCTAACAGGCAACTGTAAAGCTACTGGGTTGTTTATCTAACAGAGCGGGTGGGGGGTCCCCTGCAATCTCACCCATGAAATCTAGATTGGTTGTGGTTAAAGCTTTTTTCCCCCCTACACCCTGTCGCCCCAAAGAGCTGTGTATTGATTGCTTTGTTCCTCCTCAAAAGGAGGAAATTAATTGCAGTGTTGAGCAGTACAAAAGGTAACTGGAACCAATTAAATATGGCAACGGCCTTTACAGTTGCTCTCGATATGCAGAAACCAAGTGCACCACTCAAAACACAGCTCTTATTAATGTTCTACCATCGACACAGAAGCTGCTTTCTGCTCTGCTTTGCTTTGCGCGTGAGACAGACACATATTCACAGAGAGAGCCCATAAGCAATAACCTGATCTTGATTAAAGTGCACTCAAGGTGATTGATATCTGAAACACAAACTCCTGAGAGAGGTGTTGAAAGGGAACCTATGCTATGGCACACACTCTGTATGTGTGGGCTGTAGACAACATGGTTTATCTTTAGAGTACACAGAAATACAGACTGGAGCAGAAACTGGTTGAGCCTTACTGCAGCAGTTCCTTTATCAATCTATGCATGGTTTTCCATCCAATTATTACATTACCCAATTTCCATACAGTACCAGTCAAAAGTTTGTACACCTACTCATTCAAGGGTTTTTCTTTATTTTTACTATTTTCTACATTATAGAATAATAGTGAAGACATCAAATCTATTAAATAACACATATGGAATAATGTAGTAACCAAAAAAGTGTTAAACAAATCAAAATATACTTTAGATTCTTCATAAGTAGCCACCCTTTGCCTTGATGACAGCTTTGCACACGCTTGGCATTCTCTCAACCAGCTTCATGAGGTAGTCACCTGGAATGCATTTCAATTAACAGGTGTGCCTTGTTAAAAGTTAATTTGTGGAATTTCTTTCCTTCTTAATGCGTTTGAGCCAATCAGTTGTGTTGTGACAAGGTAGGGGTGGTATACAGAAAACAGCCCTATTTGGTAAAAGACCAAGTCCATATTATGGCAAGAACAGCTCAAATAAGCAAAGAGAAATGACAGTCCATCATTACTTTAAGACATGAAGGTCAGTCAATCCTGAAAATGTCAAGAACTTTGAAAGTTTGTTCAAGTGCAGTCGCAAAAACCATCAAGTGCTATGATGAAACTGGCTCTCATGAGGACCGCCACAGGAAAGGAAGACCCAGAGTTACCTCTGCTGCATAGGATAAGTTCATTAGAGTTACCAGCCTCAGAAATGCTTCACAGAGTTCAAGTAACAGACACATCTCAACATCAACAGTTCAGAGGAGACTGCATGAATCAGGCCTTCATGGTCGAATTGCTGCAAAGAAACCACTACTAAAGGAAACCAATAAGAATTAAGACTTAGACAACCAGGTGAATTGAGTTATTTACTAATTAGTGACCTTAATTAAATCAATCAAGTACAAGGGAGGAGCGAAAACCCGCAGACACTCAGCCCTCCGTGGAATGAGTTTGACACGTGCCCTAAAGCTTTTCAAAACCTACCACCATGGTGATGTGGGTTTCTGTTGTTTTAATTTCGGCCTGCAACATTTTGTATCCTGCGGCTACAAGGCTTTGTAGTTGGATTTTAGGAAATTAATTTTAGCATGGGCTGTGTTGCCCATGCCAACCGAGCAGACTTTATAAAAACCTAGAGCATAAGAGAGAGATGTAGGTGTGCGAGTCGTGACGTGCAGTCAGACCAGAGTGATTCAGTGTGGGTAGCAGGCTGCTGCCAGAGGCTTTTCAAGCAGAGATATGAGATCATTACACACGGAAAACAACTGTCTAACATCTTCATCAAGCCCACTCTTATCTATCAACTGAATCAATGTTTTTCCTTCTCATTTTCCTGGCTCTAAGATGCATCAAGGTGGTAAAACTATACAAAGTACAAGGTTACATAATGTGGTTTTTATGTGGGATTTACATTGTACATGGTCTGAAACTACAGGGATTTTTCTGTAACGGCATGTTTTTTTGTGTTATACTGTTATTACAGCTAAGCCCTTCCTGCAAATAGCAAGGATTAAATATCATGGTGTCCTTAGTGGTCCTCATGGTGTCCTAACAAACCCATGGTTCACATTAGAGAGAATAACATTGTCTAGGTGCATGCTTTGGCTGTAAACAAATTGTCCTATTCCTTTTTTCTCCCCACTGCCATTGGTGACCTGTGAGCTGAAAAAAGCCACTGCTCATGCAGAGATTTCATCCCGTTCTCTACCTACTAGGCAGCCCCCTGGGACCGTAGCTCTGCTGTCCTATATTACAAATGTTAAATACTGAAAAACACACAGGAATATTGAATATACAGTGAGGGAAAAAAGTATTTGATCCCCTGCTGATTTTGTACGTTTGCCCACTGACAAAGATATGATCAGTCTATAAATTTAAATGGTAGGTTTATTTGAACAGTGAGAGACAGAATAACAACAAAAAAATCCATAAAAACGCATGTCAAAAATGTTATAAATTGATTTTCATTTTAATGAGGGAAATAACTATTTGACCCCTCTGCAAAACATGACATAGTACTTGGTGGCAAAACCCTTGTTGGCAATCAAAGAGGTCAGACGTTTCTTGTAGTTGGCCACCAGGTTTGCACACATCTCAGGAGGGATTTTGCCACACTTCTCTTTGCAGATCTTCTCCAAGTCATTAAGGTTTCGAGCCTGACGTTTGGCAACTCGAACCTTCAGCTCCCTCCACAGATTTTCTATGGGATTAAGGTCTGGAGACTGGCTAGGCCACTCCAGGACCTTAATGTGCTTCTTCTTGAGCCACTCCTTTGTTGCCTTGGCCGTGTGTTTTGGGTCATTGTCATGCTGGAATACCCATCCACGACCCTTCAATGCCCTGGCTGAGAGAAGGAGGTTCTCACCCAAGATTTGATGGTACATGGCCCCGTCCATCGTCCCTTTGATGCGGTGAAGTTGTCCTGTCCCCTTAGCAGAAAAACACCCCCAAAGCATAATGTTTCCACCTCCATGTTTGACAGTGGGCATGGTGTTCTTGGGGTCATAGGCAGCATTCCTCCTCCTCCAAACACAGCGAGTTGAGTTTATGCCAAAGAGCTCCATTTTGGTCTCATCTGACCACAACACTTTCACCCAGTTCTCCTCTGAATCATTCAGATGTTCATTGGCAAACTTCAAACGGCCCTGTATATATGCTTTCTTGAGCAGGGGGACCTTGCGGGCGCTGCAGGATTTCAGTCCTTCACGGCGTAGTGTGTTACCAATTGTTTTCTTGGTGACTATGGTCCCAGCTGCCTTGAGATCATTGACAAGATCCTCCCGTGTAGTTCTGGGCTGATTCCTCACCGTTCTCATGATCATTGCAACTCCACGAGGTGAGATCTTGCATGGAGCCCCAGGCCGAGGCAGATTGACAGTTCTTTTGTGTTTCTTCCATTTGCGAATAATCGCACCAACTGTTGTCACCTTCTCACCAAGCTGCTTGGCGATGGTCTTGTAGCCCATTCCAGCCTTGTGTAGGTCTACAATCTTGTCCCTGACATCCTTGGAGAGCTCTTTGGTCTTGGCCATGGTGGAGAGTTTGGAATCTGATTGATTGATTGCTTCTGTGGACAGGTGTCTTTTATAAAGGTAACAAGCTGAGATTAGGAACACTCCCTTTAAGAGTGTGCTCCTAATCTCAGCTCGTTACCTGTATAAAAGACACCTGGGAGCCAGAAATCTTTCTGATTGAGAGGGGGTGAAATACTTATTTCCCTCATTAAAATGCAAATCAATTTATAACATTTCTGACATGCGTTTTCTGGATTTTTTTGTTGTTATTCTGTCTCTCACTGTTCAAATAAACCTACCATTACAATTATAGACTGATCATTTCTTTGTCAGTGGGCAAACGTACAAAATCAGCAGGGGATCAAATACTTTTTTCCCTCACTGTATGATGCATCTAATAAAAATAAAAAACAGGCACACAGGCAACAGTCCCAGGCAACAGATCCAATGTCTGGCACATTGGAAAGGAATGAAGAATATTTGACTTTATTTCCATTTTAACAATGAATACCTGCCACTAGATCTTGACATAAAGTGCCTAGTGAACATCTACACGCCCCCTTGCAGCCGTCACATTTTTCTGCTTTAAAATTCAAATCTAAAAATGGATAAAAATGTTCCCCTACTGATCTACACATCTTCAAAGTGAAAGAGTTTTTGAAAAATGTTCCAAATTAAAGCTGCAATATGTGAGTTATTGATCTGTCATTTTTATTGAAAGCAAATCTAAGAAGCGGTAGATCTGTTCTATTTCTATGCTTGCGTTCTTAAGTTTTGTTTTTGCGTCCTTTCCTTTCGGTTTTGTACACCAGCTTCAAACAGCTGAAAATACATTATTTTTGGTTATTGAAAATATATTTCACAGCGGTTTAGATGGTACAATGATTCTCTACACTATGCATTGCTTGTTTTGTCACAAACTGCAATTAGGCGAACTATTAGAATTTTAGTAACTAGGAAATGGCGGAGCGTTTTTGCGTATTGCACCTTTAATAATATAAAAAAAATATATATTGATTGCGTATGTCTTCACACCCCTGAGTTAATACTTGGTGGAAGCACCTTTGACAGTCATTACAGCTGTGAATAATTTTGAATAAGATTCTACCAACTTTACACTACTCTTAGGGCAACAAACAACATGGTAGGGCTGAGCGTTATGGCCAAAATATCATATCACGGTATTTAAAAAAAATTGACGGTATGACTGACGGTATTTTATGTTTTTGAATAATAAAAGTTCTAAATTTGCTTTATGAGTAGTGTGAGACCCTAGGGTGGCAACACATCCATTGAAATCACTTAGAATGCGTCTTTCTCCATTCTGATTGTTTTATACTGTTCAATTAAGCCAAAAATAATTTTCTGCATTTTCATAAATTTCTGCATTTACTACACTCATTTGAGGTCATTTCCACACTGCCACGTAGGGCTGCACAACATGGGCAAACAATCTAGGCCTTATTTTTAACCAAATGTTGCAATTTTGATTTGACTTGCGATTTAGAGCAAAACAATTGGGTTAACTGTTGGAATCATGAAAATAGAATGATTATCTATTTCTATAGTTAGAATATAATAGCAGGCACTTTGAATACAGTGTTGTTTGACATGACAATGAATGAAAATGCCAGGGGGAGTTATTGTGACAGGGTAGGAACCAAAGTGTTAATATGTGTTTCCTAAGAGACCCTATAATATTTGGCTACATTGAATGTTCTCTCTTAGCTACTTCATGTAGCTAACATATTCATGCTTCGCCTATTCCTCTTTAATTTAGAAGCTACTGTTGCACAAACATACTGATTTAGGTCTACTCCATCACTGGTATTATCAGGCTGTATAGCTAGTTATGCTTGTTCTGACTCAGTACATTTATAAGCTAGCTAGCTAACACGATTTAGGCCCAACTTGCTAAGAAAAGACAAACTAGCCGTTTGCAGATGTAAGAAACACAAGCTAATAGTGTAATTATAGAAAGCTTATAGATTTATATTAAAAAACAAAGTGAAAACAGCACCGTTGTCATCAACATTGTTGCATGTAATGCATTGACCATGCAGACTGAACACAAGTGTCTGTTGTCGAGGAACAACAAATGTGCTCCTTGAGTGACAGGGGGCGGGGCTAGGTCTGTGTGGAAAGCGGCATGGAGAAAGACAGAGCAGAGAGAGATGAATCAAGCAGCGGAGTAAACCAAAAAAATTGACGTTACACACAGCGTATTACATTTAACAAACCAAACATTCAAATACCGTTATAGAAGGTAACGTAAAACCCCAAACCGGTCCGTGCATCAATACCAGTATATCGTAAAATACCGTATACCGCCCAGCCCTACAACACGGCAAAGAAATTAACTTTTCGGCCTAAATTCAAAACTACAGGTTTGGGTAAAATCCAATACAGAGTGAAACCCTCTGTATTGTCAAGTATTGTGGTGGCAGCATCACGTTAAGGGTATGCTTGTAACCGGCAGGGACTGGGGAGTTCGTCAGGATCAAAATAAATAAGGAGCAAAGCCCAGGTATAAAGTTAGAGGAAAACCCGCCTCAATCTTCTGAAACCTAAACCCCGGATAGAGTTTATTTTTCCAAAATACACACCAGCATGGCTTTCTACAAGGGGTTGTGTGTTCCTGAGTGGTTTAGTTTCAGTCCTGACTTAAATTTACTAGACAATCTGAGATGTTTGAACATTGCTGTCCATCAATGCTTCCCAACCAAATTTACTGAGCTTGAGCAATTTTGACAAAAACAAGGGAAAGTATTCATACCCCTTGACTTATTTCACATTTTGTTGTGTTATAGCCCAAATAAAAAATGTATTAAATATATTGTTTCCTCACCCATCTACACACAATACCCCATAATGACAAAGTGAAATCATATTTTTAGAAATCTTTGCAAATGTATTGAAAATGAAATATAGAAATATCTAATTTACATACAGTACCAGTCAAAAGTTTGGACACACCTACTCATTCAAGGGTTTTTCTTTATTTTTACTATTTTCTACATTGTAGAATAATAGTGAAGACATCAAAACTAGGAAATAACACATATTGAATCATGTAGTAACCAAAAAAGTGTTAAACAAATCAAAATATATTTGAGATTCTTCAAAGTAGCCACTCTTTGCCTTGATGACAGCTTTGAACACTCTTGGCATTCCCTCAACCAGCATCATGAGGAATGCTTTTCCAACAGTCTTGAAGGAGTTCCCACATATGCTGAGCATTTGTTGGCTGCTTTTCCTTCACTCTGCGGTCCAACTACATCCCAAACCATCTCAATTGGGTTGAGGTCAGGGGATTGTGGAGGCCAGGTCATCTGATGCAGCACTCCATCACTCTCCTTCTTGGTCAAATAGCCCTTACACAGCCTGGAGGTGTGTTTTGGGTCATTGTCCTGTTGAAAAAGAAATGATAGTCCCACTAAGCGCAAACCAGATGGGATGGTGTATCGCTGCAGAATGCTGTGGTAGCCATGCTGGTTAAGTGTGCCTTGAATTCTAAATAAATCACTGACAGTGTCACCAGCAAAGCACCTCCACACCGTCACACCTCCTCCTCCATGCTTCATGGTGGGAACCACACATGCGGAGATCATCTGTTCACCTACTCTGCGTTTCACAAAGATAACGGTTGGAACCAAAAATCTCAAATTTGGACTCATCAGACCAAAGGACAAATCTCCACCGGTCTTATGCCCATTGCTTGTGTTTCTTGGCCCAAGCAAGTCTATTCTTCTCATTGGTGTCCTTTCATAGTGGTTTCTTCGACCATGAAGGCATGATTCACATAGTCTCCTCTGAACAGTTGATGTTGAGATGTGTCTGTTACTTGAACTCTGTGAAGCATTTATTTGGGCTGCAATCTGAGGTGCAGTTAACTCTAATGAACTTATCCTCTGCAGCAGAGGTAACTCTGGGTCTTACTTTCATGAGAGCCTGTTTCATCATAGCGCATTATGGTTTTTGCAACTGCACTTGAAGAAACGTTCAAAGTTCTTGACATTTTCCAGATTGACTGACCTTCATGTCTTAAAATAATTAAGGACTGTCCATTCTCTTTGCTTATTTGAGCTGTTCTTGCCATAATATGGACTTGGTGTTTTACCAAATAGGGCTATCTTCTGTATACCACCCCTACCTTGTCACAACACAACTGATTGGTTCAAACGCATTAAGGAAATAAATTCCACAAATGAACTTTTAAGAAAGGCACACCTGTTAATTGAAATGCATTCCAGGTGACTACCTCATGAAGCTGGTTGAGAGAATGCCAAGAGTGTGCAAAACTGTCATCAAGGCAAAGGGTGGCTACTTTGAAGAATCTCAAATATAAAATATATTTTGATTTGTTTAACACTTTTTTGGTTACTACGTGATTCCATATGTGTTATTTCATAGTTTTGATGTCTTCACTATTATTCTACAATGTAGAAAATAGTAAAAAATAAAATAAAACCCCTTGAATGAGTAGGTGTGTCCAAACTTTTGACTGGTACTGTAAGTATTCTCACGCCTTTGCTATGACACTTCAACTTGAGCTCAGGTGCATCCAATTTCCCTTTATCAGCCTTGAGACATCACTACAACTTGGAGTCCCATCTGTGGCCAATTCAATTGTTTGGACATGATTGTTTGGAAACACAGTCTATATAAAGGTCCCACAGTTGACAGTGCATGTCAGAGCAGAAACTATACCATGAAGTCCAAGGAACTGTCCGTAGATCTCATAGATTGAATTGTGATGAGGCATACATCTGGGGAAGGGTATAAAACCATTTCTAGAGTGTTGAACGTTTCCAAGAGCACAGTGGTCTCCATCAAAGGGGAAATTGAAGAAATATGGAACTACCCAGACTGCCTAGAGCTGGCCATCCGCCCAAACTGAGCAACCAGGCAAGAAGGACCTTGGTCAAGGAGGTGACCAAGAACCCAATGACCACTCTGACAGAACTACAGAGTTCCTTGGTTGAGATGGGAGAACCTGCCTGAAGGACAACAGTCTCTACAGCACTTCACCAATTTGGGCTTTATGGGAGAGTGGCCAGACGGAAGCCACACCTGAGAAAAAAGCACGACAGCAAACCTGGAGTTTACAAAAAAGGCATGTGAAAGACTCAGAGCATAAGGCAAAATATTCTGTGGTCTGATGAGACAAAAATATGATTATTTTGCCTGAATGCAAAGCGCTATGTCTGGAGAAAACCAGTCACAGTTCATCACCCGTCCAACACCATCGCTACCATGAAGCAGTGTTGTGTTCGAGACCACCTAAAGCGAGACAGATTCAAGACCAAGAACGGAGCAAGTCAAGACCGAGACGGGGACAGAGACCGAGTCAAGTCAGACCAGAAAAATGCGAGTCCAATTCAAGACCATGATTGTAATTTTGTTAAATCACCACCATAAGAGTTCAAAATGTCCAGTATTTCGGTGTTCATATTTCAGAACAACATATGGATTCTTTAGACATTCAGAATAGTGAAAAAATGCATGCTGAGGGAAAATAGAGCCACTCTACAAATTATTACTAACCCAAACATAGTGGGGAACAATGGGCCTTCTACGCCTTCAGAGAAGGATTTATAAAATAATGATTATAATAATTGTATTATTTTCAATTATGTTCTGATTTAATCTCTTCAGTTTTGTTGGAAAGGAAAGGGTTAACACTGAAGAGAAAAAAATATCCAATCAGGATTTTTCTTTGCTGTCTCTAGGGAGATAAATCTAGCTAGCTAAGTCAACTAATCACATTTTGACTTAATGAGTGGGAGCGTTTTTACTAAAACGTATGGAAACTTCTGCCTTCTTGAAGGCCAACAGGTTACTGCGCAATAGCGAGCAGTAGTTTGCCCATGGTCTAGCTAGCTAGCTTTTGTTGTCAGCTAGTTTGCAGCGGCTGCAGCAGGTGTTATCAAAGATGATGTTGTTGCTAATTCGTTAGCTTCTCTCTTTTCAAGAATACCTTTTAACAAGAAGTTAAGTTTCAAATGATCATCACCTCG
Source organism: Coregonus lavaretus (assembly GCF_964263955.1). NCBI lineage: Eukaryota > Metazoa > Chordata > Actinopteri > Salmoniformes > Salmonidae > Coregonus > Coregonus lavaretus. The sequence continues at coordinate 18,215,874 of NC_140023.1, forward strand.
TGAGTGGAACTTTATTTTTATTGCAACACACTTGCTGTTAGCCATTTCTTTGAAAATAACTTGTGTGTGAAACATTGTTGCATTTAAAGTGGAACTGACAGCATTTTAGCAACATTAAATCTTATTGAAATCTGTTCATATACAACCCCAGGAAGAATGACACTATAATCATTTACTGGTAAATATCATGAGTTGAAACGTCTTTCCTACTGTACCGGCTACCAATGTCATTCTTCTGTGAGCTGCTCCATGCCAAAACCAGTTGAGAGATGCATACTCTTGCTGCCTGCAGATGATATTCCGCTGAAACTAGGCTATGCGAATATATTTCACGTGCTTTGTGATTGTGTAGGCTACTTTGTGCATGATTTCTCTATTGTACTACATAATTGATAAGTCGTACACCTCCACTACACTACTTTGATATGCACCAGTAGCGATTAAGAAGTGAGTATAAGCAATGCCCACTGAAAGAAAAGTGGGTATACGGCTTTGTGTTTTACAAAAAGGGAACTCTCCAACATGAGTGTGCTGGTATTACGGTTGCTGTCCTTTCAGAATCACGAACCTGTCACACACTGAAAGCCTATGTCTATAATAGATATAAAGTCTGTTAAAATATTAATGTTTCTAGAAAGGAGTGTATATATTTGGCCTGACGAAGCAGTTTTATGCGTTGACTGAATGGAAGCTGATAATTATTAGTTGAGAAAATCTGCAAGGAAGAAAATCCCCAAATCCAAACGTGCAAAGCTGATACAGACATACCCAAGACGACTCAAAGCTGTAATCACCGCCAAAGGTGCTTCTACAAAGTATTGACTCAGTGGTGTGAATACTTATGTATATGAGATATTTCAGTATTTTATTTTCTATATATATATATATTTTTTTTTTTAAATCAATTTTGAATTCAGGCTGTAACAACAAAATATATGAATACTTTCTGAAGGCACTGTCTGTTGCCCTAGGAGTTGTGCAAAGTTGGTAGAACCTTATTCAAAATGATTCCAGCTGTAATTGCTGCTAAAGGTGCTTACACCAAGTATTAACTCTGGCGTGTGAAAATGTGTAGATTTGTAAAAACTAAATAAAAAGTAATCCCTTTTTAGATTTAATTTTAAGGCAGCAAAATGTGAAGACTTGTGCAAGGGGTGTGTAGACTTTCACTAGGCACTGTACTTTTGAGACTTGCACCTAATACTATGATGACCTAAATCTATAAATGATTTACTTCTTTAGGTTATTTATTGTGTGAGGGTGTACACATTCTCCTAAGACTGCCTTGATATTTACTGTAACTACTAGTGGTGAAGCAGCCGTGGTGTGTGTAGTATCATTGACAGTGTAGTAGTCCTTACCTCATGGGACAGGTAGAAGGCAGCGATTCCCAAGGGCCAGAAGCAACATAGCATGGAGAAGACACTCAGGCCCAAGTGGTCCCTCGGTGGCATCATGAGAAAGTTGTCTTCACTCTCCGAGTCGCTCGAGTACTCGCTCTGTGAAAGAACAAAGAGTAACTACTTTAGATGGAGGTCAAGAAAGGTGAGCGGTTTACAGAAGACTGCACTACAGCACAGCATACGGTGGCCTTGCTGATGTTTAGTTGAAATAATTGTCATTCTGTATATACTACAGATGGCTCTTGTTTTCCTCACCTCAGCACAGGTTTGTAAAGGCACTGAGCTTGCACAGCTGGGCTCTCTAGCAGTCGATTTGCACCGAGAGGGCCCTGTACATATCTTCACCCAGACAGGGGCACAACCAGCCATACCAACTGGACAATGATGGGCAAACTCAAACCTGGGTCCAGCAACTGAAAAGCCGACATCTCAAACCGGTCTGGGCTACCCCCGAATTCGCTACAATATATTTCCATGGTTGGTTTCATTGACTCTACCCTTTAACTGCTCCTAATTGACCTGTTTTTAGTTACAATCAGCTTGAGCAAAGTGAGGTGTATAATCTCTGATCTACAAATAGTATTCCCTTCCAAATAGTATTCGCTGCTACACCTCCCCTTGCTTAGGCAATCCCCCCACGAAACACACACGCACCACCAGACATAGATTGGAGACAGCTTGTGTCAATTAAATAACAATTCCTAGGATTTCTACCTGCAGCAAACCTAGTGGATCAGGCTTGAAATACTGGTAAAATCAAAGTGTCTCCCATAAAAAAGCCAAAAAAGCATGGCCTTAATTATGAGGGCATTCTTGTCCTGGAGGGTGGATTAGCAGGACACTACAACAAATCATTGCACCTCCTCAGAGTAGCTGATTAACTTCCGATGGATTCTGAGCATGATGCTAAAAATTCACTAATCTCATTCCACACACAGTGCCTGAATCTGACGGTAATGGGGAAACAGAGGCTATGTTTAGACAGGTAGCTCAATTCTGATATTTATTTTCATAGCCTCTGTTTCCCCATTACCGTCAGATAATGGTGCACACACAGCAGCGTGAAAAGCAATGACGTGGTGCACATATCTACATTGTGACGTAGTGTGCAATTTTCAGGGACCACTTTTGGCTTGTGAGCGCTGGCTACTGAGTAAAAAGTATACAAAGTATGAGGTACAGTATGTGCAATGACATTTTAAGGATGGTAGTCATCTACAATTATTCTGTGGGCACCTCATATTATTACATTGCTGTGTATATTTCAAACAACCCACGTTCAGAATCCAAGGAACTACTTTTGAATAAAGTCAAAATGAAGCGGGGGAGTTTTTTTTGCTTTCTCTATCATTTTACAACATACAGTAAACAAAGACCATATTAAATTAAGAATGATCTATAAAAATTTTGCATACCTTGACTGCTCCAGTGACAACCACCAGAAACCACAGCAACACCAGAAACCAGCATTTTAGTGTTGACTCAAATGTTTCCTGCAAACATTTTGTATTAAAATAACTAGTCGTTGAAGGTCACATAGACCCAGGGATAGGGAAGTGCTATATCCACAAGCCGGCCACCTGAGCCCACATAATGTACATGTATTTTCCTGCCTGGTCTGTCCTGAGGCCTACTGAGCAGGGAAATGCCTGCTGAATCAGAGGTGGTGGACACAGCCGGAAGCAGCAGGGACCTAGTGGTCCAGACAGCCTTACCCTTTTCCTCCCAGTTCTCCTCTGCTCCCCTCTATCATCTCTCCTCCTCAGTCTCCTCTCACCATATCATCTCCTTTCCCCCCTCTCCTATCGCCCCGTCTCTCAACGGAGCCTCTTTCATGCTGAGGTAGCCTTTAAAAAGCCTGATATTTATATTTCAAGCAGTGTGTAATATTCAGCTGTTTACTGCATAAAGGGGTGCTCTTAGTGAACAGCTTAAAGGACCCAATAGATCTTTCTCCTTCAAACAAAAACCTCAGAAATCCATCTGGTCCATTTGTATTTGGCTCTAAATACAATAATACAAAAATATAATACAAACGTCTAACAATACAGCAATACATTCATGCGTTTCATACATACACGACCGTTCAAAAGTTTGGGGTCACTTAGAAATGTCCTTGTTTTCGAAAGAAAAGCATTTTTTTGTCCATTAAAATAATATCAAATTGATCAGAAATACAGTGTAGACATTGTTAATGTTGTAAATGTCTATTGTAACTGGAAACTGCTGATTTTTTATGGAATATCTACATAGGCGTACAGAGGCCCATTATCAGCAACCATCAGTCCTGTGTTCCAATGGCACGTTGTGTTTGCTAATCCAAGTTGATCATTTTAAAAGGCTAATTGATCATTAGAAAACTTTTTTGCAATTATGTTGTTAGCGCAGCTGAAAACGTTTGTGCTGATTAAAGAAGCAATAAAACTGGCCTTCTTGAGACTAGTTGAGTATCTGGAGCATCAGCAATTGTGGGTTCGATTACAGGCTCAAAATGGCGAGAAACAAATAACTTTCTTCTGAAACTCGTCAGTCTATTCTTGTTCTGAGAAATGAAGGCTGTTCCATGCGAGAAATTGCCAAGAAACTGAAGATCTCATACAATGCTGTGTACTACTCCCTTCACAGAACAGCGCAAACTGGCTCTAACCAGAATAGAAAGAAGAGTGGGAGGCCCCGGTGCACAACTGAGCAAGAGGAGTGTCTAGAGTGTCTAGTTTGAGAAACAGACGCCTCACAGGTCCTCAAATGGCAGCTTGATTAAATAGTACCTGCAAAACACCAGTCTCAACGTCAACAGTGAAGAGGCGACTCCGGGATGCTGACCTTCTAGGCAGAGTTGCAAAGAAAAAGCCATATCTCAGACTGGCCAATAAAAATTTAATATTAAGATGGGCAAAAGAACACAGACACTGGACAGAGGAAGATTGGAAAAAAGTGTCATGGACAGACGAATTGAAGTTTGAGGTGTTCGGATCACAAAGAACAACAATTGCGAGACACAGACCAAATTAAAAGATGCTGGAGGAGTGCTTGATGCCATCTGTCAAGCATGGTGGAGGCAATGTGATGGTCTGGGGGTGCTTTGGTGGTGGTAAAGTGGGAGATTTGAACAGGGTAAAAGGGATCTTCAAGAAGGAAGGCTATCACTCCATTTTGCAACGCCATGCCATACACTGTGGACGGCGCTTGATTGGAGCCAATTTTCTCCACAACAGGACAATGACCCAAAGCACAGCTCCAAACTATGCTAGAACTATTTAGGGAAGAAGCAGTCAGCTGGTATTCTGTCTATAATGGAGTGGCCAGCACAGTCACCGGATCTCAACCCTTATGAGCTGTTGTGGGAGCAGCTTGACCGTATGGTACGTAAACAGTGCCCATCAAGCCAATCCAACTTGTGGGAGGTGCTTCAGGAAGCATGGGATGAAATCTCTTCAGATTACCTCAACAAATTGACAAAGGTCTGCAAGGCTGTAATTGCTGCAAATAGAGGATTATTTGACGAAAGCAAAGTTTGAAGGACACAATTATTATTTCAATTAAAAATCATTATTTCTAGCCTTGTCAATGACTACATTTCCTATGCATTTTGCTATATTTCCTAGTCAAACTAATTTCATGTATGTTTTCATGGAAAACAAGGACATTTCTAAGTGACCCCAAACCTTTGAACGGTAGTGTCCCTTACAGTCTAATGTGTTATGATAAAAGACAGAGCCCCAAGCCTTACCTCCAGCTCCTGGAACTCATCATCGTCATAGGACAGGGTCTGGATCTTTGCATCCTCCACAGACAGGTCCAGGAACTTGCCATCGGCAAACATCACCGCATCCTTGGAGGCGGCAGAGGAGCCGGATGCCAAGTCCTCTATGAAGGTGGTCTCACAGCAATCCCCGACCCCTCCATCCCCCCAGGCCCGCAGTGTGTTCTCAGAGTACAGGATCAGGTCGGGCCTGAAGCATGGGTCCATGCCCTGGGGCAGAGCGCTGGGGTTGAGCAGCTGTGGGTGTCCCCCTCCTCCGCCCACTCCCCGGCCATTCTGCTCCTGCTGGGGGGACAGGTTGACCACCATGTGACCCTGATATTGGGGGGCCGAGTACACAGACACCAGCCCTTCCTTAGTCTCCACCATCAAGCTGCGGGTGTTGATCAGTCCATTGTGCTTGCAAGAGCCAAGCCTTGCATCACCTCCTCCCCCGGCTGGAGAAGTTGTTTCCTGGGTGGGGTACTCCACCTCCACAGCCTGGCTGGAGCCCGACCCCGCTCCCTGTCCCGGTCCAACCTCCATCCCGGCTTACAGAGCTGGATTGTTTGATCAAATCCCCTCCTCTTTAAAGGCCTCTCTCATATGGGCCTTGGGTTAGGGAAGGCATGGAATGGTAGGCTGCACTCTCCTGTGGGAGGTCAGATTAAAATGGCTTATCAGATAAAAAGGGCTTTTGTATTCGATTTACATTGTTGTTTTTTCCTCCATCAAAAGCAGTATAAAACACAGACAGAGCTTTAAACCTCTACATGCTTCCTCTATTCAGGTTACTGAATTGGTAATTCAGATGAGAATTTTTTTTTTTGGGGGGGGGGGGGGGGGGTTTATCAGTGATTGGCTTTCTGCCTATTTTCATGTAATCTTGCACTCAGCTGTAAATGTATTTAATTGTGCTGATTTATTTAGGTAAATCCAGCTCAGTCAGAAACATGGTCAGGTAAAGGGGTTATCAAAAAGTGAAGAGTGTTTTGTCAATTAACATCCACCATCTTAATTGCACAGCTGCCAGTTACAAAACATCAACCCTGCCAAGCATTAAATCCTGAGGGGTTCGGTGCTGCCTAAGGCACTTTAACTCCCAGCCTACATCACTTTGCATTTCATCTGGTGGGGTGTGTACCAACAAATGCATTTTGTTGGCAAACACATACATGCCTGCATGTGTACACACACCTCACCCCCCTCTTTCCCTCTCTCAGCCCTGCAAGCTTTTGGTTCTCAACCATGCAAATGTAGTCCCTGCGTAAGCAGTAACGTTGCATGTCAGAGCCATAGATTCCACCATTGCATTATCTATCTGCATGCTATACCTTGCCAAGGTCTGGAATGGAAAGGCCCTTTTTGCTAGGTTCAGCAGTAAATTGTGTGTGCAGGATGAGAAATGGCCCACTGCAGGGCAGGCTCTAATGGACATGGCATCCTGGTCAGCTTTTAAGTGTATTGCCACAGACTGAGAGCAGCTTCTTGTGCAGCATCCTGTGACTAATTAGACACATCACTGAATGTGGGAGGTATTGGGACTCCCTTGGCTTGAGTTCAATCCTTTATGTGTTTGCTTTTTGTATTTTGCAAAAGAGTTCAACATGCTGCTTTGCATTCATGGCCTCAGGGACAGTTAACCAACAGCCTTTAAGCACGTTATATCAAACATTAGCAAATTAATGGCTCATTAGCAAATTAAAGGCTCCAGTGGAATTAAGATGGACTGCCACTATTCAATTTCTATCCCCTTCAAAGCTCAAAGCTAAGGTCAAAGCTAAAGCCTATAGAAGGGACTCCCGAGTGGCGCAGTGGTCTAAGGCACTGCATCGCAGTGCTAGCTGTGCCACTAGAGATCCTGGTTCGTATCCAGGCTCTGTCGTAGCCGGCCGTGACCGGGAGACCCATGGGGCGGCGCACAATTGGCCCAGCGTCGTCCAGGGTAGGGGAGGGAATGGCCGGCAGGGATGTAGCTCAGTTGGTAGAGCGTGGTGTTTACAACACCAGGGTTGTGGGTTTGATTCCCACGGGGGGCCAGTGTGTAAAAATAATGTATACACTCACAAACTGTAAGTCGCTCTGGATAAGAGCGTCTGCTAAATGACGTGAATGTAAATGTAATGGACAACTGTTCAACATTACAAAATCTCTATTTACATTATGAGAATATCTAGCTGGTCACGTTTTGGCTCAATGACATAGTGCCATCTCTGAACATATGACCATTATTGGCCATTACAAGAACAAGCTTTTAAAGGCTTAACTCAGGACTGAGCCTACATGCAATAAGGACAATAATGGCACAGTCCTTTTCCTGAAGAGATACGTTTATATTTTTGTGCAGTATATTAACATGTAAAGTGTTGGTTCCATGTTTCATGAGCTGAAATAAAAGATCCCAGAAATGTTCCATACGCACAAAAAGCTTCTCTGTGAAATTGTGTGCACAAATTGGTTTACATCCCTGTTAATGAGCATTTCTCATTTCCCAAGATAATCCAGCCACCTGACAGGTGTGGCATTGCAACAAGCTGATTAAACAGCATTATCATTACACAGGTGCACCTTGTGCTGGGGACAATAGAAGGCCACTCTAAAATGTTCAGTTATGTCACACAACACAATGCCACAGATGTCTCAAATTGAGGGAGCATGCAATTGGCATGCTGACTGCAGGAATGGCCACCAGAGCTGTTGCCAGAAATTTGAATGTTCATTTCTCATACCATAAGCCGCCTCCAAAGTCATTTTAGAGAATTTGTCAGTACGTCCAACCAGCCTCAAAACCGCAGACTACGAGTAACCACGCCAGCCCAGGATCTACACATCCTTCTTCTTCACCTGCAGGATCGTCTGAGACCAGCCAACCAGACAGCTGATGAAACTGTGGGTTTGCACAACAGAAGACATTTCTACACAAAAGGTCAGAAACCGTCTCTGGAAAGCGCATCTGTGTGCTCGTCGTCCTCACCAGGGTCTTGACCTGACTGCTGTTTGGCTCACCTCCGATGGTCACTGGCACACTGGAGAAGTGTGCTCGTCACGGATTAATCTCAGTTTCAACTGCACCGGGCAGATGGCAGACAGCGTGTATAGCGTCGTGTGGGGCGAGAGGTTTGCTGAGGTCAACGTTGAGAACAGAGTGCCCCATGGTGGCGGTGGGGTTATGGTATGGGCAGGCATAAGCTATGGACAACGAACACAATTGCATTTTATCTATGGCAATTTGACTGCACGGAGATACCGTGACGAGATCCTGAGGCCAATTGTCATGACATTCATCCGCCGCCATCACCTCATGTTTCAGCATGATTATGCACAGCCCCATGTCGAAAGGATCTGTACACAATTCCTGGAAGCTGAAAATGTCCCAGTTCTTCCATGGCCTGCATATTCACCAGACATGTCACCCATTGAGCATGTTTGGGATGCTCTAGATCGATGTGTACGACAGCGTGTTCCAGTTCCCGCCAATATCCAGCAACTTCGCACAACCATTGAAGAGGAGTGGGACAACATTCCACAGCCCACAATGAACAGCCTGATCAACTCTATGCGATGGAGATGTGTCGCGCTGCATGAGGTAAATGGTCACACCAGATACTGACTGGTTTTCTGATCCACGCCCTACTGTTTTTTAAAGGTATCTGTGACCAACAGATGCATATCTGTATTCCCAGTCATGTGAAATCCATAGATTAGGGCATCATTTATTTATTTAAATTGACTGGATTGCCTTTTATGAACTGGAACTCAGTAAAATCTTTGAAATTTTTGCATGTTGCGTTATATCTGTTCAGTGTAGATGGGCCACTTTGAAAGGGACTATAGCTCTGTCTTTTTTTTAAAATGTTTTATTTTTTACTCCTTTTTTCTCCCCAATTTCGTGGTATCCAATTGGTAGTTACAGTCTTGTCCAGTCGCTGCAACTCCCGTACAGACTCGGGAGAGGCGAAGGTCGAGAGCCATGCGTCCTCCGAAACACAACCCGCCAAGCCGCACTGCTTCTTGACACACTGCTCGCTTAACCTGGAATCCAGCCGCACCAATGTGTCGGAGGAAACACCGTACAGCTGGTGACCGAAGGAGTCGCTAGAGCACGATGGGACAAGGACATCCCAGCCGGCCAAACCCTCCCTTAACCCGGACGACGCTGGGCAAATTGAACCCGGATCTGTAGTGATGCCTCTAGCATTGCGATGCAATGTCTTAGACCGCTGCGCCACTCGGGAGGCCCTATAACTCAGTCTTGACAAGCTAAGTCAATGAAGTGAGAATGTGAAGTGAAGTGACAATCAGTCCCCCCTCTCAACACTAAAATACAATGGAAACGGTAAAGATTATTTTCCTCTGACAGTTTTTTTGGAGATTGGATTCAAAAAAAGATGAAGGTGTAAAATATGAATTTCAGTAGGTTTGATAGAAATCATTATTGTCAGTTGTTAGACTATAGTCCTCCCATGTCATGTTAATCACATTTTCGCATGGCTTTAGAAAAGCAGGAAAAATATGTTTTAGTATTCACAATATTCCAGGTGTTGTGTCTGCCAGTTCTTACAGCACTTTATTACAAAAGGCTCAACCTAGGGTTACTCAACGCTTACCCTACGAGGTCCGGAGCCTGCTGGTTTTCTGTTCTACCTGATAATGAATTACACCCACCTGGTGTCCCAGGTCTAAATCAGTCCCTGATTAGAGGGGAACAATGGACAAAATGCAGTGGAACTGGCTTTGAGGTCCAGAGTTGAGTTTCAGGGCTATAGCCTATGTATCTGAACGGTTACAATGTCACCTAAAAAAGGTATCACATATTGGCTAAAGGAGATGACAATGGGAAGGAAGTAATCAATCAGGCCAGATAATGTTTACGTTTTAAAATGAGTGTTAGGATAGCCTACCAGTCAACAACTTAACTTCCCATGAAAGCAATATACGGTGCATTCGGAAAGTATTCAGACCTCTTGACTTATTCCAAATTTTGTTACGTTACAGCCTTATTCTAAAATGGATTAAATAGTTTTTTTCCCCCTCATAAATCTACACACAATAACCTATAATGACAAAGCAAAAACAGGTTTTTAGAAATATGTTTGCTAAAAAAAATTAAAATAAAATATTTTACATTTACATAAGTATTCAGACCCTTTACTCACTACTTTGTTGAAGCCCCTTTGGCAGCAATTACAGCCTCGAGTCTTCTTGGGTATGACGCTACAAGCTTGGCACACCTGTATTTGGGAAGTTTCTCCCATTCTGCTCTGCAGATCCTCTCAAGCTCTGTCAGGTTGGATGGGGAGCGTCGCTGGACAGCTATTTTCAGGTCTCTCCAGACATGTTCGATCGGGTTCAAGTCCGGGCTTTGGCTGGGCCACTCAAGGACATTCAGAGACTTGTCCCGAAGCCACTCCTGCATTGTTTTGGCTGTGTTATCCTGTTGGAAGGTGAACCTTTGCCCCAGTTTGAGGTCCTGAGCACTCTGGAGCAGGTTTTCATCAAGGATATCACTGTACTTTGCTCCGTTCGTCTTTCTCTCGATCCTGACTAGTGTCCCAGTCCCTGCCGCTGAAAAACATCCCCACAGCATGATGCTGCCACCTCCATGCTTCACCGTAGGAATGGTGCCAGGGTTCCTCCAGACGTGACGATTGGCATTCAGGCCAAAGAGCTCAATCTTGGTTTCATCAGAACAGAGAATCTTGTTTTTCATTACATTTTACATTTACATTTTAGTCATTTAGCAGACGCTCTTATCCAGAGCGACTTACAGTTAAGTGCATACATTTTTCATACTGGCCCCCCGTGGGAATCGAACCCACAACCCTGGCGTTGCAAGCGCCATGCTCTACCAACTGAGCTACAGGAGTTTTTCATGGTCTTAGAGTCCTTTAGGTGCCTTTTGGCAAACACCAAGCGGGCTGTCATGTGCCTTTTACTGAGGAGTGGCTTCCGTCTGGCCACTCTACCATAAAGGCCTGATTGGTGGAATGCAGCAGAGATGGTTGTCCTTCTGGAAGGTTCTCCCATCTCCACAGAGGAACTCTTGAGCTCTGTCAGAGTGACCATCGGGTTCTTGGTCTCCTCCCTGACCAAGGCCCTTCTCCCCCGATTGCTCAGTTTGGCCAGGCGGCCAGCTCTAGGAAGAGTCTTGGTGGTTCCAAACTTCTTCCATGTAAAGAATGATGGAGGCCACTGTGTTCTTGGGGACCTTCAATGCTGTAAATAAATGTTGGTACCCTTCCCCAGATCTGTGCCTCGACACAATCCTATCTCGGAGCTCTACGGACAATTCCTTCGACCTCATGGGTTGGTTTTTGCTCTGACATGCACTGTCAACTGTGGGACCTTATATAGACAGGTGTGTGCCTTTCCAAATCATGTCTAATCAATTGAATTTACCACAGGTGGACTCCAATCAAATTGTAGAAATATCTCAGTGATGATCAATGGAAACAGGATGCACCTGAGCTTGCATTACTCATCTCATATGTGTATACTGTATTCTATACTATTCGACTGTATCTTAGTCCATGCCGCTCTGTCATTGCTCGTCCATATATGTATATATTCTTAATTCCATTCCTTTCTTAAATTTGTGTGTATTGGGTATATGTTGTGAAATTGTTAGATATTACTGCACTGTCGGAGCTAGAAGCACAAGCATTTTGCTACACCCACAATAATATATGCTAAAACACGCGTATGTGACAAATACAATTTGATTTGAAAAAGGGAAGGGGTCTTAATACTTTCAGAATGCACTGTCTCTCAGTTTGTGGGTTATGTGCAGCGGGCAACATAACACGCCTACGGGTTGCCCAATATCCTATCATTTTAATTCCATAAATCGTGCATGCACTGGATTGCAATTCTGGTAAAATAATCCAGTTCAGTTTAATGAATTACTCTGTAGGGCAGGGCTCTCCAACCCTGTTCCTGGAGAGTTACCCTCCTGTAGGTTTTCAATCCAACCCCAGTTGTAACTAACCCAGCGTTTCCCAAACTCAGTGCACGTTTTGTTTTTTTGCCCTGGCACTACACAGCTGATTCAAATAATCAACTAGTTATCAAGCTTTTATTATTTGAATCAACTGTGTAGTACTTCGGCAAAAAACAAAACGTGCACCCCTTGGGGTCTCCAGGACCGAGTTTGGGAAAAGCTGAACTAACCTGATTCAGTTTATCAACCAGCTAATTATTCGAATCAAGTGTGCTAGATTTCGGGTTGGAGTGAAAACCTACAGGAAGGTAGCCCTCCAGGAACGGGTTTAGAGAGCCCTGGTGTAGGCTCATCCAAGTGTAGGCTATGACACAATGTAAATGAAGTAGGTTAAAACGTGGTCAGCGGCAGATCAAAATAGTTGCATGAAGTCTCCGGGTGAACGGAGGAGTTGTCCATGGTGCTGTTATTCAAGGTCCTTTACTTACCTTGTTTGTAATGAACACGGAACGGTCGCCAAACATCTATCACTCATAAAGAAGAAGAAGAAAAAAAGCCTTAAAGGCTATGGCCACGCGGAGATGCGGCAATGTTTGTTATTGTGAAACCTTGACGCATATATTTTTTAACTAGTAGTCTACATGCAAACCCCTTTATCGTTTTATAATTCACCAGCATCATCCAAAACTAATCAATGAAAATAACATTTATAGGCTTGCTTGTGTTCTCCACAGTCTATTCTATAAAAACTAACGTCATGTATAAAATTGACAATTGTAGGCTACCCTATTTGAATTGCGAATCATTTAAGTAGACAGTGTTATGCACTAGTGTCATCTTGGTGCAATCATTTGTTGCTGTAACCTGCAAGTTCGTGATCTGACTGGCAATGCATTCACAAAAGCTTACCTTCCAATGTGAAAGCGCGTTCTGCGGCGAGTAGACTAGATCCGATGGGAAACAGAAGTGGACGGAGGGTTTAACAATCCGTCAGCGCTCCTTCCCTTTCAGTAGGAATTCTCTACAGGCTATCCCATATAAATCTAGCCAGGACTCAGAGTCTCCACCTAATCTAACAAAAAGTGTTAAAACCAGCCTCAACAGTCCGATTTCACCAGAGCGAAAAACATCAATCACATTTCTCTTTTGTGTGCCTGCAATGGGGGTGTTGCATTTTGGCTTCTGCTCAGATGGGATGAAGACAGCGGGGAACACGTGCACCATACAGACACACGCCACCGGCTATTGACCTACCACAGATCTTACTTGTGAAGTGAATGCAGCTGCACTGTGCTTTGTATGTAAAAGTCTCTAATAGCAGCCTTTCAGACTTTACCAGCTATCAATCTAGTGCTGGGTGAGTGTGAAGGTACAAAGCAAATGGGACAGTTTACCCCATGGTCCTAAAGAATGCTCGTTATTTCAACAGCTTTTTGTGCTGAAATAGGGCTTTTATGCCCTGTTTCAAGGGGATTTCAGTATCAATGGTTTACAATAAACCATGGTTTAGTAACCCATCTGATACTATAGGTAAATCCTATACTGAATTGGATATTCACTCACAAATATTACAATTTAATGTTGTGAATGTTGAAGCATTATTGACCTCAGTCTCTAGCTCGCTTAATCCAATGCTGCCCCCAGGTGTAGGCTACATGTCAAACAAATAATAAGGGGTGATGTACTGCAGGTCCCAGGTTTGGAACATTGAGCTTTAATAAGAACTAGAGACAGCCTCCAAGATGGCCAACTGTTGTTTTCAATGTAATCTACTCATGGTTGCATACACCGATTTGTGGAGGCTGACATCTTGCTATTTCCGGTTTCAGGAGCCCATTAATACATGTGCACTAGCACTGGAGCTCAGCCGAGCACAGCCTTGAGCCCAGTGTGTGCAGCAGGAAATCTGCAGGCACGAAGTACCACTACACAACCACTGAAAACATGAAGAACGTTTTGTGTATGCAAGTAAGTTATTCAGGACCAATATTCAAATTTTATTGGTCACATACACATATTTAGCAGATGTTATTGCAGGCATAGCGAAATGCTTGTGTTCCTAGCTCCAACAGTAGTATCTAACGATTCACAACAATACACACAAATCCAAAAGTAAAAGAATGTATGATATTTTCTGTTTAAAGGGACACTTTGGGATTTTGGCAATGAGGCCCTATATATTCTTCCCCAGAGTCAGATGAAATCGTGGATACCATTTATATGTCTCTGTCCAGTATGAAGGAAGTTAGAGGTAGTTTCTCGAGCCAATGATAACTAGCATTAGCGCAATGACTGGAAGTCTATGGTTATCTGCTAGCATGCTAGTAGATACCCATAGACTTCCAGTCATTGCGATCATGCTAGTAGACACCCATAGACTTCCAGTCATTGTGCTAACGCTAGTTAGCATTGTCTCGCAAAGCTACCTCCAACTCCCTTCATACTGGACACAGAGACATGAAAATGAAGTTGTTGAAAACGTTACTAAAAACTTATGCAGTTATGATATACCTATTAACAAAGCAAGCTTATAATTCGAGCTGTGTCCCAATCAATCAGTCTAGCAATGAGTACAGTCACCTTGTATAACAACATTTGCTAAAATATAGACATAGACAGTATTTGATAGAAGCTTTTTGTACTATTAGTTTATCAATGACACCAGGATTTTATAAGACGCTCACAACAACATTATGACATTGTGAGTGATGTCAAACCAATATTAGGAGTGATGTCTGATATACGGTTTTCTGTGACTACATGGGGACCATCCTCTCTAACCACCGCCAGATCTCTTCAACCTGTCTCTTCAATATGAGTACAGCATTACGTACTTTATGTCCTGCTATTCAAAACAATCAACAATTGTTTAATCAGAGTAAGAATGGTTCAAATAATATTTATATACAAATGAATATTTTAACTATGTAAGAAATGTTATTAAATGGAGAGAAAAAATCTAAACATCCCGCATCCTCACATAAAACATACACTGAGTATACCAAACATTAGGAACACCTTTATAATATTGAGTCGTCCCCCCCACCTTTTTGCCCTCAGAACAGCCTCAATTTGTCGGGGCATGGATTCTACAGGTGTCGAAAGTGTTCCACAGTGATGCTGGCCGATGTTGACTCCAATGCTTCCCACATTTGTGTCAAGTTGGCTGGATGTCCTTTGGGTGGTGGACCATTCTTGATATACACGGGAAACTGTTGAGCGTGAAAACCCCAGCGGCGTTGCAGTTCTTGACACAAACTACCATACCCAGTTCAAAGGCACTTACATATTTTGTCTGGCCCACTCACCCTCTAAATGGCACACATACACAATCCATGTCTCAATTGTCTCAAGGCTTAAAAATCCTTCTTTAACCTGTCTCCTCCCCTTCATCTACACTGATTGAAGTGGATTTAACAAGTTACATTAATAAGGGACCATAGTGTTCACCTGGATTCATCTGGTCAGTCTATGTCATGGAAAGAGCAGGTGTTCTTAATGTTTGGTCTACTCAGTGTATAGCCCTGGTCTATGATGTGCTTCTCTCTATATATTAACTTTAAGGTTATGGTGGATGACATCTAAAAAATATAGAATTGCCCCAAAGGGTGAAATAAACAATGCCATGCAGAACTAGGCTATTATGTTTTATGTGAGGATGGCTTACCCAGTGCCCTCCCAAACCCTGAACAATTGTGATAAGCACATTGTTTACAAATGTCCTCGCTTTGTCTATTTTGAATGGCCTGCCAGCCCTCCACCGACACTCTGGGGTGATGCAGGAGAAGACAAGGGAGCTTTAGGGGGCCCTACTGATGGGCGAGCAGGACCTCCAGGAGGACGAGTGGAATGGGGATGAGGGAGTTCTGGGGTACATGGACATCGGTGTTGGGATGGAGCTGTCTGAGCTACTGCCGTTGGCCAGGGATAAAGTCATGTTGATGTTGCTGTAAACTATAGGCTGATCTGCTCCTACTTACATACTGTATGTATTCTTTTATATATGTTATCTGTAAATAGTTCACTGAAGTTTTCTGCTTGTACTGGCCGCCTACTTGTTTTCTTTCTTGCTCTACACAAATACCATCAAGACCTCCAGTGGTGTCAGGATACATACTGTCCATCAGTTCACCTCGGCATATAAGAGAATGGAGTTTGACGTTTAACATTGTAGCCCTAAAGGACATGATTACAGGATATGATTACAGATGTCTGAGAGTTACAAAGCAATAATATCTTAACAACCTGCAAGCTTTTATGAAATACATACAAAATGTTAAAATACAATGGCTAAAGGATTTATGCATTAGTCCGTTTGGCCGAATCAAGCGCATATTGAGCAATGTCCTTTGTCCTCTTCAGCGATTGGACAGTTTGATGAGCTGAGCTGGTGATCCCTCTTCTCTGCGCCTGGTGGCATAGTGTCCATCAACAGGGCACAGATATCAGCCTGAGGAAGGAGGAGAATATGGTCAGAGGGAGAGTTACTGGGTGATAAGGGGTTTCCCTAGCCATGTGTGTCAAAATTCAGTTGAAGTCGGAAGTTTACATACACCTTAGCCAAATACATTTAAACTCAGTTTTTCACAATTCCTGACATTTAATCCTAGTAAAAATTCCCTGTCTTAGGTCATTTAGGATCACCACTTTATTTTAAGAATGTGAAATGTCAGAATAAGAGAGAATGATTAATTTCAGCTTTATTTATTTCATCACATTCCCAGTGGGTCAGAAGTTTACATACACTCAATTAGTTTTTGGTAGCATTGCCTTTAAATTGTTTAACTTGGGTCAAACGTTTCAGGTAGCCTTCCAAAAGCTTCCCACAATAAGTTGGGTGAATTTTGGCCCATTCCTCCTGACAGAGCTGGTGTAACTGAGTCAGGTTTGTAGGCCTCCTTGCTCGCACACGCTTTTTCAGTTCTGCCCACAGATTTTCTATAGGATTGAGGTCAGGGCTTTGTGATGGCCACTCCAATTCC
Source organism: Coregonus lavaretus (assembly GCF_964263955.1). NCBI lineage: Eukaryota > Metazoa > Chordata > Actinopteri > Salmoniformes > Salmonidae > Coregonus > Coregonus lavaretus. Next base: position 18,232,941 of record NC_140023.1, read on the forward strand.
TTGACTTTGTTGTCCTTAAGCCATTTTGCCACAACTTTGGAAGTATGCTTGGGGTCATTGTCCATTTGGAAGACCCATTTGTGACCAAGCTTTAACTTCCTGACTGATGTCTTGAGATGTTGCTTCAATATATCCACATAATTTTCCTTCCTCATGATGCCATCTATTTTGTGAAGTGCACCAATCCCTCCTGCAACAAAGCACTCCCACAGCATGATGCTGCCACCCCTGTGCTTCACGGTTGGGATGGTGTTCTTCGGCTTGCAAGTCACCCCCTTTTTCTTCCAAACATAACGATGGTCATTATGGCAAAACAGTTCTAATTTTGTTTCATCAGACCAGAGGATATTTCTCCAAAAAGTACGATCTTTGTCCCATGTGCAGTTGCAAACCGTAGTCTGGCTTTTTTATGGCGGTTTTGGAGCAGTGGCTTCTTCCTTGCTGAGCGGCCTTTCAGGTTATGTCGATATAGAACTCGTTTTACTGTGGATATAGATACTTTTGTACGTGTTTCCTCCAGCATCTTCACAAGGTCCTTTGCTGTTGTTCTGGGATTGATTTTCACTTTTCGCACAAAAGTACGTTCATCTCTAGGAGACAGAACGCGTCTCCTTCCTGAGCGGTATGACGGCTGCGTGGTCCCATGGTGTTTATACTTGCGTACTATTGTTTGTACAGATGAACGTGGTACCTTCAGGCATTTGGAAATTGCTCCCAAGGATGAATCAGACTTGTGGAGGTCTACCATTTTCTTTCTGACGTCTTGGCTGATTTCTTTTGATTTTCCCATGATGTCAAGCAAAGAGGCACTGAGTTTGAAGGTAGGCCTTGAAATACATCCACAGGTACACCTCCAATTGACTCAAATGATGTCAATTAACCTATCAGAAGCATCTAAAGCCATGACATCATTTTCTGGAATTTTCCAAGCTGTTTAAAGGCACAGTCAACTTAGTGTATGTAAACTTCTGACCGACTGGAATTGTGATACAGTGAATTATAAGTGAAATAATCTGTCTGTAAACAATTGTTGGAAAAATTACTTGTGTCATGCACAAAGTAGTAGTAGTCCTAACCGACTTGCCAAAACTATAGTTTGTTAACAATACATTTGTGGAGTGGTTGAAAAACTAGTTTTAATGACTCCAACCTAAGTGTATATAAACTTCCGACTTCAACTGTATATTGGATGGGAATTGTGACGAGACTACGTCATTGTAAGTCAAACACTTGTGCAACTAGAGAGATATAACACATGCATACATTCACTATGTTTACCTTCTGAGCTGACTTGTGGAGAGGGTTGAAGGCTCACTTTTCTGTGGCGTTCACACGGGCATTGAACTTAATCAGGAGTGCCGCAATGTGCATGTGCTGTAGAGGAGAGACAGAGGAGAGAAGTGAAAGAGGAGTGACAGAGAGGAGCGAGAGAGACAGGATGATTTAACATCCTCATGACTTGCCCAAAGACTGATAACAGCCACGCTAATACATATGTAGACTTTCCACTAGGTCTCTTTCATCAAGGTATAGGTGATGCTATTTTATGTGATGGATGGGATGGTTTTCTGTAAGGTTTTGTAAACTAAACAATGCATACAATGTCTTCTAAAGCCTGATGACATCCAAGCTGTTACATACAGTGAGGGAAAAAAGTATTTGATCCCCTGCTGATTTTGTACGTTTGCCCACTGACAAAGACATGATCAGTCTAGAATTTTAATGGTAGGTTTATTTGAACAGTGAGAGACAGAATAACAACAAAAAAATCCATAAAAACGCATGTCAAAAATGTTATAAATTGATTTGCATTTTAATGAGGGAAATAAGTATTTGACCCCTCTGCAAAACATGACTTAGTACTTGGTGGCAAAACCCTTGTTGGCAATCAAAGAGGTCAGACGTTTCTTGTAGTTGGCCACCAGGTTTGCACACATCTCAGGAGGGATTTTGTCACACTCCTCTTTGCAGATCTTCTCGGCTAGGCCACTCCAGGACCTTAATGTGCTTCTTCTTGAGCCACTCCTTTGTTGCCTTGGCCGTGTGTTTTGGGTCATTGTCATGCTGGAATACCCATCAATGCCCTGGCTGAGAAAAGGAGGTTCTCACCCAAGATTTGACGGTACATGGCCCCGTCCATCGTCCCTTTGATGCAGTGAAGTTGTCCTGTCCCCTTAGCAGAAAAACACCCCCAAAGCATAATGTTTCCACCTCCATGTTTGACGGTGGCGATGGTGTTCTTGGGGTCATAGGCAGCATTCCTCCTCCTTCAAAAACGTCGAGTTGAGTTGATGCCAAAGAGCTCGATTTTGGTCTCATCTGACCACAACACTTTCACCCTGTTCTCCTCTGAATCATTCAGATGTTCATTGGCAAACTTCAGACGGGCCTGTATATGTGCTTTCTTGAGCAGGGGGACCTTGCGGGCGCTGCAGGATTTCAGTCCTTCATGGCGTAGTGTGTTACCAATTGTTTTCTTGGTGACTATGATCCCAGCTGCCTTGAGATCATTGACAAGATCCTCCCGTGTAGTTCTGGGCTGATTCCTCACCGTTCTCATGATCATTGCAACTCCACGAGGTGAGATCTTGCATGGAGCCCCAGGCCGAGGGAGATTGACAGTTATTTTGTGTTTCTTCCATTTGCGAATAATCGCACCAACTGTTGTCACCTTCTCACCAAGCTGCTTGGCGATGGTCTTGTAGCCCATTCCAGCCTTGTGTAGGTCTATAATCTTGTCCTTGACATCCTTGGAGAGCTCTTTGGTCTTGGCCATGGTGGAGAGTTTTGGAATCTGATTGATTGATTGCTTCTGTGGACAGGTGTCTTTTATACAGGTAACAAACTGAGATTAGGAGCACTCCCTTTAAGAGTGTGCTCCTAATCTCAGCTCGTTACCTGTATAAAAGACACCTGGGAGCCAGAAATCTTTCTGATTGAGAGGGGGTCAAATACTTATTTCCCTCATTAAAATGCAAATCAATTTATAACATTTTTGACATGCGTTTTTCTGGATTTTTTTGTTGTTATTCTGTCTCTCATTGTTCAAATAAACCTACCATTAAAATTATAGACTGATCATGTCAGTGGGCAAACGTACAAAATCAGCAGGGGATCAAATACTTTTTTCCCTCACTGTAGATATGTACCACTCTAAACATCCATATCAATATCACCTAATACTTCAAATGTATATAATGACTAATATGTTAATACGTTAACCCAATTAATCAACATATTCATGATTTCAGTCACAATCCTCACATTAACTTCCATGTTTCAAACAGTATGATTCAACAATGTCTACCCAAAATAAATCATAAGTGTATCCTAACACATTACCATAATGTATCACAGTTTTTAACCCATAATATCTATATAAAACATTTCTCAATTATACAATAAATATTCTTCATTTTGAAAATAATTATACTAATGATTTACTTAAATAATTCAGTCATCTTATAAATTATAACCAACCAAATGACTTAACTCAACCAAATTTAAAATGACAATTGTTATTGATTCACTTGGTTCTTATCAAAATTAAAACCCTCAAATGTATCACCCATTACAACTGTCAGAATGTACACTTATATTAACATACAGTATAAACATCCATAATTCTATCATGACTTTCCTCATCCTGATAATAAATACAGATCATTATCTCAATGCATTCTTAATAATTTAGCAGTGTATATACCTAATACCCAAATTAGCAAATGTATATAAATCTAATTGTATTATGAACACAACTATAACCCCTTTTTTCTCCCGGCACTTAAATCTTCCGGCGTCTCTTCATTATGTTCTTCAGATATCTTCACATTTCAAAATGACTTGCCCATGACAATGTCACAACTACAATGTCTCATTCGAGTCACCACATTTTCTACAACCCATTTTTCTTGTCCATTTGCCAACCATTTGCCCACAACATCAGAAATGTTGTATCTGAACATATATTTCTCCATTCTCACTCAATGGTGGACTCCTGTCCCACTCTCTTTATATAAAAACATGATAAAATCCTTTGATAGCTTTGATTGTCTGTTGTACACCAGTTGCCTGTAGAAGTGGTGCTTTACAAAATATCTTCAACGCCTCTGATATTCATCTTCAGCCGGTTCATAGGTTGTAACTTTTATTTATGTTCACACCATTCTAGGCCAAATTATCCCTGCTATGCATCAAGACACCATCTGTATTTACCTCACTAGAAGACAAACATAACATTTTAATTGATTTAATTTCTAATCCAATAAATCCATACAATCATTGACTATATAACAAATTATTATGTTTTAACAATTATTCTTACTACCAATTTCTAATATACTTCCCAATTTCTCTTCACATTTCTCTGTGTAGTGTGTCCTTCTTGCATCACACCAATATGGAATTCAAGATTCACTGCTGCAACGACACACAGACATAGACACAAACACAAAAACAATGCTCCATAGTGGCAGTTCCATCTTCCTCCTGTTATTTTTATTACCTCCTACAGTGGGACAAATAGATGCAGGTATCTCTCTCTTCTACTTTCCCCTCCATCGAGGTAGCCATTAACACCTAGTACTAACCACTCCACCTAGATTATGTCCATCTCTGACTTCTGTAATCCTTTACTGCAACACAGTCTCCCATGCACAGAAAATGCCCAAATCCAATAAATCCTTATGCCATCAGTACTACCCCCTTTTGAACACATGAGTCACAACGTGATTCATGCTTTCAAAAACAAAAGACCAACATTGTTTATTAAACCAAAATAAATGAAATTAAAATGACAACATCAAAACACCGTTACCGGTCGCTCCACAAAATCCGCTGTCCTTGCAAATCACGTTAAACAACTAATTCCACGTCGCATAGCAAGTTACGTCACCACTCTAAACGTCACTAGTTCTCACCACTGACTAGCTAGCCCTTTCACACCAAACATTCAACCCCCTATGGCTTCCTTCTCCACACAACCGTTGATCCTTGTACATCTAACGTAAGCCATAATGTCCCTTACAGCGCTCTCACGTTTCAGCGAGCCCCAATAATTAACACCCGCAGAAAAAAAACATGGCAACTCTTCCATTTTTACTAGTATACCAAATAACACATTCTCAAACAGCGTTCTGCATTTACCTCTATCGTAGGGTTTAAAAACTAACGTAACAACATTAACCATCCTAAATTGCTGTAGTAACGTCATGTTTGGTTCAGTTTATCTGTTACGATAGTGTCAATAATACTTCTAACAAAGCTACATTATCCCTAGTGTTTGTTTAATATTCCTATTATTCTCTGAGTTCCCTTGCTTCACTTCCCATAAATATAAGACATTCGCTATGACTACATTCTATGCCTAAACTACATTCTATTTCCCCTGTAATCAACTAAGATCATAGCCACAACTCATATGAAACCACCAATCCGCCATTATTAGAATACAGCAGATGTAGGTAACTATCCTTTCTAAGTAGGCTACAAGTAAGACCAAACACTTGCTGTAGTTTGCCAGTATATATTGCATTTATCCATCGTAACAATACCCCATTTATTGATAGACATTACACCACCAGTCTCAATCATTTAATCTATCCAACCCTTAGTCAACTCAAAGAAAGTACTAGTACGAAATCGTCTCCCATCCTGTTAAATAAGTGAGTCTTACCATTACAACCATGCCCGCTTCAAATCTTCCATTCAACATCACCAAACCAAATACTCTGTAGTATCCATTAAAGCAACACATACCAGCAGTTGTATTACACTCATAAATACAGATTTTACTCTATGCCATTGAAATTAGAAATAAATTCCACGAATAGACATTACAATGGTTTGTCATCTTAACCTCTGAATAAAGTTCCTTCACTTCACCACCTTATCTCCACACTGATAATTAGTTTAATGGAAACCCTAAATTGGCTTTGTACTTTATTATAAATTACGTCTATAACCACATTACTTATGGTCAGTTTATTCCTTAAACCTTATCTCTATCACATGATCCCACAACGGTACAACTTATAAAACACTTATTCATTATTTCTCCCCCCATAACGTACGTCTACGTATGGGTGAGCAAATTAATACATATATAACGTTATAAACTTCTAGGTACTCACATCAAATAATCCCTTCGTGGTGTTTTTAACCAATTCTTAATAGGCACAAATCACTTCTACAAACACTCCCCGCGGACCAAAAATAGACTGTAATTTCAGGACACTGCCCTGCCTATCCAGAAAATATAGACCTTTCCACTACTCTATAAAATAACCTCACAATCTCCATACCACTCCTTGATATTCAATGACTTAATTCTGTTATAGCTTTTTTACTTCTTATCCAAACTTATATCAAATTATTATACCCATTTTTACAACTTATTATGCACCCCTCAGATTCAAATTACTTTCTGCTCTTTGTTCATAAGATAACCCATGTTGTCCCATTCAATTACATAACTTCGTTAGCTGACTTATTTCCTTATTACTTATATTTCCTTGCCATCGTGTGCTCATTAAATCGCATGCTTTATTTCGTGTTGCTTAAACAACCTTACTCATTATCTATCCATGCTGATAAATCACCAAGATACGGTCCCAAATTGAAAAACCCTAATTTACTTAATTTACGTTACTTTTAGAAAATAGTTATTCTAAATGCGGATTTTCCTTTAATAATTTCGTAATTTCCTGTTTCTCTCGTCGAGTTAAACGCTTTACTTTTAATGGTGACTGTTTTTCCAGATACCGGTCTACTAAGCTGGCCATTCATTACTGCTATTAGTTCATGCATTATTGTCAAGGGCTGAGGTAAGTGTGGTGTGGGAGTCAGGCGCAGGACACCGAAGCTTAGTCCAACAAAGTTTACTTGTGCAACAAAAGGCAAAAATACAATACACGGCCTCAACAAAAACAGAGGCGAGCGATTACGCAAACTGTGCGTAAACATCAAAACAACAAACAGAGCAAACACGCAGCACTAACAGACAGGCGAATAACAACACACAAACTAACCAACACAAGACAGGCAACTTATAGGACACATAATCAGACACAAACGGACACAGGTGAAATAGACAGACAAAAGCAATCAACAAACGAAACATCTAACGGTGGCAGCTAGTACTCCGGGGACGGCGAACGCCGAAGCCTGCCCGAGCAAGGAGGAGGAGCAGCCTCGGCAGAATCCGTGACAGTACCCCCCCCTTGACGCGCGGCCCCAGCCGTGCGCCGACCCCGGCCTCGGGGACGACCAGGAGGACGCGGAGCCGGGCGCGTGGGATGACCACGGTGGAACTCGGTCAGGAGAGATGGATCTAGGATATCCCTCCTAGGCACCCAGCACCGTTTCTCCGGACCGTACCCCTCCCACTCCACGAGATACTGGAGACCCCCCGTCCGATGTCTCGAGTCCAAGATGGTCCTGACAGTGTACGCCGGAGCTCCCTCGATGTCCAGAGGGGGCGGAGGGGTCTCTCCTATCTCACTTTCCTGGAGTGGACCAGCTACCACCGGCCTGAGAAGAGACACATGGAACGAGGGGTTAATATTCTTATAATCAATAGGCAGTTGTAACCTGTAACACACCTCGTTCAATCTCCTCAGGACTTTAAAAGGCCCCACAAACCGCCGACCCAGCTTCCGGCAGGGCAGGCGGAGGGGCAGGTTTCGAGTCGAGAGCCAGACTCGATCTCCCGGTGCGTACACCGGACCCTCACTGCGGTGGCGATCGGCGCTCGCCTTCTGTCGACGGATGGCCCGCTGCAGATGGACATGAGCAGCGTTCCACGTCTCCTCCGAGCGCCGAATCCATTCATCCACCGCAGGGGCCTTGATCTGGCTCTCGTGCCATGGTGCCAGAACCGGCTGATACCCCAACACACACTGGAAAGGGGTTAGATTAGTGGAGGAGTGGCGGAGAGAGTTCTGTGCCATCTCTGCCCAGGGGATATATCTTGACCACTCCTCCGGCCGGCCCTGGCAATAGGACCTCAGAAACCTACCCACATCCTGGTTGACTCGTTCTACCTGCCCATTGCTCTCTGGGTGGTAACCCGAGGTAAGGCTCACCGAGACCCCCAAGCGTTCCATGAACGCCCCCCAGACTCTGGAGGTGAACTGGGGACCTCGGTCAGACACTATATCCTCGGGCACCCCATAGTGCCGGAAAACGTGGGTAAATAGGGCCTCAGCGGTCTGTAGGGCAGTAGGGAGACCCGGCATAGGGAGGAGACGACAGGCCTTGGAAAACCGATCCACATGACCAAAATAGTGGTATTCCCCTGGGAGGGGGGAAGGTCTGTCAGAAAATCCACCGAGAGGTGGGACCATGGTCGTTGTGGAACGGGCAGGGGATGTAACTTTCCCCTGGGCAAATGTCTAGGCGCCTTACACTGGGCGCACACCGAGCAGGAGGAGACATAAACCCTCACATCCCTAGCTAACGTTGGCCACCAGTATTTCACGCTAAGGCAGTGCACTGTCCGGCCAATACCTGGATGGCCAGAGGAGGGTGATGTATGAGCCCAATACATTAGGCGGTCACGAACCTCGAGCGGAACGTACGTCCGCCACACCGGACTCTCTGGGGGAGTAGAGTTGGTACGCAGTGCCCGCTCGATCTCCGCATCGACCTCCCACACCACCGGAGCCACCAGACAAGACTCCGGCAGTATGGGAGTAGGCTCAATGGACCTCTCCTCTGTGTCATACAGCCGGGACAGGGCGTCTGCCTTACCGTTCTGGGACCCTGGGATGTATGTGATCTTAAAAACAAACCGGGTCAGGAACATGTTCCACCTAGCCTGACGAGGGTTCAATCTCCTAGCTGCCCGGATGTACTCCAGGTTACGGTGGTCAGTCAGAATTAGGAAAGGGTGTTGAGCCCCCTCAAGCCAATGCCTCCACACCTTTAGGGACTACAGCTAACAGCTCCCTGTCCCCTACGTCATAATTACGCTCCGCCGAGCTGAGCTTCTTAGAATAGAACGCACAGGGGCGGAGTTTAGGTGGCGTGCCGGACCGTTGCGACAGGACTGCCCCAATACCAGCCTCGGACGCGTCTACCTCAACTTGGAATGGTAAAGCGGGGTCCGGATGCGCCAGCACCGGGGCCGAAGTGAACAGGTTCTTTAGTTTAACAAATGCCCTGTCCGCCTCAGCTGACCACTGCAAACGCACCGGACCCCCCTTTAGCAGGGACGTAATGGGAGCTGCCACCTGTCCAAAGCCCCGGATAAACCTCCGGTAGTAATTAGCAAAACCCCAAAACTGCTGCACCTCTTTTACAGTGGTTGGAGTTTGCCAATTACGCACGGCCGACACACGGTCAACCTCTATCTTCACACCAGACGTGGACAACCGATAACCCAAAAAGGAGACGGACTCCTGGAAGAACAAGCATTTCTCTGCCTTGACATACAAGTCATGCTCCAACAGCCTCCTCAACACTCGGCGCACCAGGGCTACATGCTCGGCTCGTGTAGAAGAGTACACTAGGATGTCGTCGATGTATACTACCACACCCCGCCCATGCATGTCCCGGAAAATCTCGTCAACAAAGGATTGGAAGACTGAAGGAGCATTCATTAACCCGTATGGCATGACGAGATACTCGTAATGACCCGAGGTGGTGCTAAATGCTGTTTTCCATTCATCCCCCTCCCTAATGCGCACCAGATTGTACGCGCTCCTGAGATCCAACTTTGTGAAGAACCGCGCTCCGCGTAATGACTCCGTCATAGTCGCAATCAGAGGAAGAGGGTAACTGTACTTAACCGTGATCTGATTGAGACTACGGTAATCAATACACGGGCGCAAACCACCGTCCTTCTTCTTCACGAAGAAGAAACTCGAGGAAACCGGGGAAGTGGAGGACCGTATGTATCCCTGTGCCAAGGACTCGGCTATGTAAGTCTCCATAGCCGCTGTCTCCTCTTGAGACAGGGGATACACACGGCTCCGCGGAAGTGCCGCTCCTGTTTGGAGATCTATTGCACAATCCCCCTGTCTATGAGGTGGTAGCCGTGTTGCCCTAGTTTTGCTGAACACCAGTGCTAAATCCTCATATTCAGGGGGAATGCGCATTGCGGGCACTTGGTATGGACTCTCCACCGAGGTCGCCCCTAAGGAAACACCTAGACATCTCCCTACACACTGGGCAGACCACTCCATAAGAGCCCTCTGTTGCCACGCAATAGTAGGATCATGGGCGCTTAACCAGGGAAGCCCCAGCACCACGGGATACGCAGGAGAGTCGATCAGATAAAACTGAATGATCTCCTCATGACCCCCCTGCGTCGTCATCTTAAGTGGTGCTGTGACTTCTCTGATCAACCCCGACCCCAGCGGCCGGCTGTCTAGGGCATGAACAGGAAAGGGGGCTTCCACCGGCCGAAGGGGAATTCCTAACTTATAACAAAATTCACGATCAACAAAATTCCCAGCTGCGCCTGAATCTACTAGCGCCTTATGCTGGGAATGAGGTGCCACCTGTGGAAATCTCACAGGTATACACAGGTGACCAACAGAGAGCTCTGGGTAAGTGGGGCGCCTACTCACCTGAAATGACTCCCCAGTGCGTGACCTGTTGTCCCCTCTCCTAGGAGACCCTCCCCAGCACCTAGCCGCAGTGTGTCCTCCACGGCCACAGTTGGTGCAGGGGACGGCCCCCCTCGGGTTCTCTCTCCTCCTCTCCCTAGCGCCAGCACCCCCGAGCTCCATGGGAATCGGCTCGGAGGTGCTGGAGGGTGGAATGGACGACCCCCACTCGGGACGTCCGCGGGTAGCCAGCAGGGTGTCGAGACGGATGGAAATGTCCACCAACTGGTCGAAGGATAGGTTGGTGTCCCTGCAGGCCAGCTCACGACGAACGTCCTCTCGTAGGCTACACCGGTAATGGTCGATGAGGGCCCTCTCATTCCACCCCGCATCCGCCGCGAGAGTCCGGAACTCCAGGGCGAACTCCTGTGCACTCCTCTTCCCCTGTCGGAGGTGGAACAGACGCTCCCCCGCCGCCTTCCCCTCAGGTGGATGATCGAACACAGCCCTGAAGCGGCGGGAGAACTCTGCGAAGGTGATGGTGGCGGCGTCTATTCCCCTCCATTCGGCGTTGGCCCACTCCAACGCCTTGCCGGATAGACAGGAGATGAGGGCGGAGACGCTCTCGTATCCCGAGGGCGCCAGGTGTATGGTGGCCAGGTAGAGTTCCACCTGCAGGAGGAACCCCTGACACCCGGCTGCAGAACCATCATATGCCCTCAGGAGCGAGAGCCGAATGCCACTGGGTTCCGGTGCTGGGAGAGGAGGACTAGCCGATGGTGATGGTAAGGTGTGCGAAGGCGTGGGAACCTCTCCCGTAACCAACCGGCGCAGAATGTTGGACACCTCGTTCATGGCGGCCCCAAGTTGCCGGATCATGATGTCTTGGTCGCTGATCCGATCCTCCAGCGACTTGGGTGCCGCCGCTGCTCCTGCTGACTCCATATGGTGTGTTGTTCTGTCAAGGGCTGAGGTAAGTGTGGTGTGGGAGTCAGGCGCAGGACACCGAAGCTTAGTCCAACAAAGTTTACTTGTGCAACACAAGGCAAAAATACAATACACGGCCTCAACAAAAACAGAGGCGAGCGATTACGCAAACTGTGCGTAAACATCAAAACAACAAACAGAGCAAACACGCAGCACTAACAGACAGGCGAATAACAACACACAAACTAACCAACACAAGACAGGCAACTTATAGGACACATAATCAGACACAAACGGACACAGGTGAAATAGACAGACAAAAGCAATCAACAAACGAAACATCTAACGGTGGCAGCTAGTACTCCGGGGACGGCGAACGCCGAAGCCTGCCCGAGCAAGGAGGAGGAGCAGCCTCGGCAGAATCCGTGACAATTATTAATAATTAAATACTTAAATTAAATCCCCATCCTGATCTGTATTAAAATGTAGTTCCTATTTGTCGTTTTGGTGCTATGATTCAATATGTTACATTGCATCTGCTCTGAGTCTTTCACAAAAAAACAAGGTATTCAAATCTAATAATGATACTACACATCAGAGGTCCTATTTCCTTAATTATTTTTACCAAGGTATTAAAAGTGATGATACTACACATCTCTCTATTCTCATGAAGATACTACACATCTAAAATAGTTATTTCATGACTTATTCCATGATGATACAACACCTCTCTTATTTCATGACTTATTTCATGATGATACAACACATCTCTCTTATTTCATGACTTATTCCATGATGATACAACACACCTCTCTTATTTCATGACTTATTCCATGATGATACAACACATCTCTCTTATTCTCTCTCTTGTCTTTGTACTCATTACTCTTAACACACCCTGTTTTGAATCATAGCACCATGTCATTGTCTAATTTGATAATTCTCCTTACATCCCTTCTATACAATTTAACACCACTCATCGTCCCCCTTTAAAAAATATTGAATTTTAAAGGTCCATTACAGCTAAGCCTTACCACAGATAAGCAGAATTTGACATAATCAAAGAAAATGAAAGTCTGCTTACCTGTTAGTTTAGCTGTGAACTGCAACAGCTCTGTTGGACAGTTCTGCAGTCAGCATGCCAACTGCACGCTCTCTCAACTTGAGACATCTGTAGCATTGTGTTGTGTGACAAAACTGCACATTTTAGTGGCATTTTATTGTCCCCCGCATCTGTGTAATGATCATGCTGTTTAATCAGCTTCTTGCTTTGCCACACCTGTCAGGTGGATGGATAATCTTGGCAAATGAGAAATGCTCACTAACAGGGATGTAAACAAATGTGTGCACAACATTTGAGAGAAATAAGCTTCTATATCGTGGAGCTCCGCCCCATAGGGGAGCTCTGCTCCTAATGGTTTACCCTCTGCCCTAAGGCAGCAGCAGCCTGAGACAAAATTATGCACACACCTACAGCCAATAGGAGTACAGGTGTCCCTATAAGAGGGGGTGCCTCCCCTCAATCAGCCTCCCTTTTTCTTCAGCGACTGGACTAGACTGAAGAAGCCAAGAAGAGACGAAGAGAAGACTCAGGACGAAGAAAACGCCGTCGATTTTCCAGATCATTGACGTCGTCCTACAATGAGCACACCAAGCTTATCCATAGGGTAAGTATTTAACAAAAGCTCTTTTCAGAGCTCAATGTCGCTGTTCCCCTTGGCGGCTGTCGACCCCCCCGACATATGTTTCGTGGGTTGAGGGACACAGCACGCCAGGGACAGCTTCATTAATCGCCCACTATGCGCCAGCTGCGCCCTCCTTTTTGAAGGAGTGGAAGCAGCGTTGGGCATTTTTAGGGAGGATATTCCTCTTGAGGATGTGCTATCAGTGTTAGTCTCAGCTTCTGAGGCATCATCTGAAGGCGCTGACTCAGGAGATGACAGGGCTATTGGGGAAGAAATGAATATTCTATTGGAACAATTCATTACACTGACCCAGATGTTTAACACCCCTTTTCCTTCGGGAAATTGTGAGGTCATTACATCCCTGGATGATGACGCCACAGCCTCTCTGTGCCTGAATTCTCAGGTCTCATTGAGTGGGCTGCTAAACAGCGGGAGATTAAGCTGCCCCCCATTCCCTCCAACCCGGAAGTGGATATGAGGAAGGGCGGCCGTTACTCTCGCTACAGCTTGGCGTCAGACGGTGGCCTCCAGCAGCAAGGGAGCGGGCCTCGCCCCCCCCTGCAGCGCCAGAGGTGCCGGCGAGAGAGGTCATTAAAGCGTCATCCTGGCATCACCCGAAGGGCGGCCAGAAGAGACGCCGTTTATGACAGGCGAGGGGGAGAGAACGGAAGACGGCACAGCGCCTGCTGTGACCGAGCCCACTGTCCCCCCCCCACTCTACCGTTGAGTGTATGGAGGAGAATGTTTTTGTTGATGTGTGTAATAAAGAGTTGGCTCTACTTGACACTGTCAAAAAAGAGCCCCTTTTCCATAATACATCCGAGAGCGTTCGACCTTCCTCACTCTCGCTCTCTCTCTTACCACTATGAGTGCAGTTCAGCCCACCATGGTGCGTTGCTCAATGCACACATAAGGCAGGTATATAAAAGGTATTAAGTGTACCTTATAAAGACCTCACTTTACAGACTCCTAGGAGTGCTGTAGTGAGTGTCTCACATAGCAGGCTGCAGTCTCAGCCAGATAATGGCATGATGACGCGACCGCTATTCGGGACGGCGCTCTGTCTCAGGCTAACGCCTCAGTCAGTGCAGTTCAGACCCGTGCTGCGTTCACGGAGGGCCTGATTACTACGGTTACGGGCGTAACCAACGTATCGGCGCCCCCGTTTTCTCTCAGAACGCGCTGATAATAACCACATTGGGGATGGCGCACTATCACAGACTAAGGTCTCTGTTAGTACGACCCAGACCCATGCTGCGTTCAAGAAGGGCCCGATTACCACGGTCACGAAGGTGCCCAGTGTATCGGCGCCCCCACCTTTTTCTGAACGCGCCCAGGCTCACCACACTGAGTGTAGTTCAGCCCACCAGAGGTGCAGAGCTGAACGCACACAGGAGGTGAAAGGAGGTATAATACCTAGACGCCGTCTTGGTTTATCTCAAAGAGACCTCACATTACAGACTCCAAGGAGTACTGTAGTGAGTGCCTCTCATAGCAGGCTGCAGTCTCAGTCAGGAGACATGATGACGCAGCCGCTAGTTGGGGATGGCGCACTATCGCAGACTAAGGTCTCGGTTAGTGCGATTCAGACCCATGCTGCGTTCACGGAGGGCCCGATTACCACGGTGACGAAGGTTCCCAGTGTATCGGCGCCCCCACTTCTTTCTGAACGCACTAATACTCACCACACTGAGCGTAGTTCAGCCCACCAGAGGTACAGAGCTGAACGCACACAGGAGGTGAAGGGAGGAAAGATACCAAGACACCGTCTTGGCTTATCTCAAAGAGACCTCACTTTACAGACCCCAAGGAGTACTGTAGTGAGTGTCTCTCATAGCAGGCTGCAGTCTCAGTCAGGAGACATGATGACGCAGCCACTATTTGGGGATGGCGCACTATCGCAGACTAAGGTCTCGGTTAGTGCGATTCAGACCCATGCTGCGTTCACGGAGGGCCCGATTACCACGGTCACGAAGGTGCCCAGTGTATCGGCGCCCCCACTTCCCTTTGAACGCGCTAATACTCACCACACTGAGCGTGACTCAACCCACCAGGGGTGCAGAGTTGAACACACACAGAAGGTGAAAGTTAAGAAGGTATCAAGGCGCCGCCTTGTTTTACCTCATAGAGACCTCATACTACAGACTTCTAGGAGTACTGTAGTGAATGGCTCTGATAGCGAATTGCAGTCACCTAAGATGAAGCAATCGCTTGCTGGGGATGGTGCCCTGCCGCAGGCTGTGGCCTCGGTCAGCGCAATTCAGACCCACGATGCGTTCAAGGAGGGCAGGAATACGAAGGTTACGGGTTTAACCGATGTCCCTACTCCTCTTTCTTTCTCAGAACGCATTTACTCTCCCTTTCACGGGAGGCCCACCTTGGGGTGTTCCACCACTTTAATGTTGGGGAACAGTGGCGGTAAGGGCCATAGAGGAATACAGGTCCTTCCTACTGGATGCACCACAGCTTCGCGCCCAGCCACTTTCTCTGCATTGCTGGCAGTGGCGAAGAAGCTGCACCCTCTCACGCTGGCTAGAACAGACGTTGCAGAAGGGTTATGCTCTCCAATTCCACCGGACCCCACCCCCGTTCAGGGGAGTGGTGGAGACGGTGATGAAAACACCAGACAAAGTGGCCGCTCTGATGACAGAGATTATGGAACTTTTGGCGAAGGAGGCGGTGACAGTAGTTCCCCGGGAGCAAAGGAACAAAGGGCTATATTCGCCTTATTTCCTAGTGCCCAAAAAGACGGGGGGAGTGAGGCCGATTTTGGATTTACGCATTCTCAACGAGAGCATAACCAAACGGCCCTTCCGAATGCTAACGACAAAACGTCTGCTGGAATGTGTCCAGAGAGGGGACTTTTGTACGAGCATAGACCTAAAGGACGCGTACTTTCATGTGCCGGTTCAGCCGCGTCACAGGAAGTTTCTGCGGTTCGCTTTTCAAGGGGTGGCGTACGAATACACGAGGATGCCATTTGGGTACGCCCTGGCACCTCGCACATTTTCCAAGTGTGTGGAGGCGGCATTGGAACCGTTGCGTCGTCAGGGAATACGGCTACTAGCCTACCGGGACAACCTACTGGTTCTCGCCCCGTCAGCAGAGCTGGCGATCACTCACACAACACAGACAGTGATGCATCTCACAAGTCTGGGGTTCGATGTGAATTGGAAAAAGAGCGCACCCTGGCCCACTCATCAGATTGTCTACCTGGGGATACAGCTAGACACTGTGAGGATGAGGGCTCGAATTTCGGACCCCCGAAGGGTAGCCTTGTTGCTAGCCCTAAGGAAGTGTCGTCCAAATCACACGGTGACGGCGCTGTCGATCATGTCACTTTTGGGTCTCATGTCGTCAGCCCACTCTGTGGTTCCGCTGGGACTCCTGCACATGCGCAGGACGCAGCGATGGTTCGCCCAACTAAGACTAGACCCATTGCGTCAACGTCATCGGTTGGTGGTGGTTCCCCTCTCGCTCAGTGCAGACCTAAACTATTGGAGAAACTTGCGCGTTCTCACGCACGGAGTCCCGATAGGAAAGGTGTCCTCTCACATCCCAGTATTCACGGATGTGTCCCTGACGGGATGGGGAGGGACATGTCAGACACAAGCGATAGGAGGTGTGTGGCCTCAATCAGGTCGTCACATCAACCTCCTGGAGTTGGAAACGGTTCGACTGGTTCTGACCCACTTCGCGTCTACCCTTCGGGGTCGCGATGTGCTGGTCTGGTCAGACAACCGGACCACAGTAGCCCACATAAATCGCCAGGGTGGAGTCAGGTCTCCTGCTCTCCATCGGGCGGCAGAGGAATTGTGGCTGTGGGCTCACGAGCACCTTCGCTCATTGAGAGCAGCAAACATTCCGGGCTACTTGAACGTAGGAGCAGACCTCATGTCAAGAGGGGGTCCTCGAGACGACGAGTGGTGTCTGCATCCAGACATTGTTCTCCAGATTGGGAACAATTCGGGAGAGCCGAGGTGGACCTATTCGCGTCACGCGTGAACGCGCAATGTCCTCTGTGGTTCTCTCTGAGGGAACAGGACGAACCGCCACTGGGAAGGGACGCCTTTGCGCACCAACCGTGGCCGAGAGTTCTCCTGTATGCATTCCCTCCGCTGTCCTGCATTCTCCCACTGCTAGCCAGGGTGAGGTCAGGGGGGCTGTCAGTGATACTGATAGCGCCCGATCGCCCGGGGGCTCTGTGGTTTGCGGAGATGAGTCAGATGTTGATTGCGCCACCTTGGCCAATTCCACATCGACGGGACGCGTTGTCTCAGGCGGCTGGCACGATAGGGAAATTGCCCATAATCGGCCAACCACTGAAGGCCTGGCTGCTGAGAGGGACAGGCTAGAGCGCCGTGGGTTATCTGATGCAGTGATCAGGACCATACAGGGTTCACGTGCCAGTTCCACTTCTAAGATGTATGCCAGTAGATGGAACGTGTTTTCACGATGGTGTGTCACACAAGGTGTGGACCCCATGAGCTGTCAGGTGGAGAGTATTCTCTCTTTTCTGCAGCTCATGTTTGATAAGCAAAAATCGCCTGCCACGATTAGAGTGTTTGCAGCAGCGATTTCAGCTTGTCATGAGGGTTTTGGCAGAGACAATGTCTTTAGTCACCCTCTAGTGAAACGCTTCCTATTAGGAACGCGGCGACTTAGGCCAACACCTAGAGTCACGCTTCCTCAGTGGGATTTGGCTTTGGTACTCGAAGCGCTATGTAAGTCGCCGTTCGAGCCATTGAATCAAATACCCCTCAAGATGCTGTCTATCAAGACAGCACTGTTGCTCGCTTTGACTACAGCTAAGCGGGTCAGTGATTTGTGTGCTCTTTCGACGAGACCTGACTGCCTAGCCATCAATGGTGACCTGAGCAGAGCAGTGTTACGTCCTAACCCGGCATTTGTGCCGAAGGTTATTAAGAGTTCATATAGGTCACAGACCGTGGAGCTGTGGGCTTTTTCTCCTCCTCCTCATAGAGAGAGGAGTGAGGAGAAGCTCCATCGCCTGTGCCCGGTACGCACTTTGGCGTGTTACGTCGAGCGCACAGCAGCGATTAGGTCATCGCCTCAGTTGTTTGTGTGTCACGGTGCGGCTGCACTAGGTAGACCACTTTTAAAACAGAGGCTGTCTCACTGGCTTTGTGAAGGCATTGAGACAGCTTATGAGGTAGCAGGGCGGCAATTGCCTCAGGGTATCAGAGCTCACTCCACTCGTGGAGTAGCGGCTTCTACTGCCCTTTTTAGAGCAGGAGTAGAGGATATCTGTAGAGCAGCATCCTGGTCGACGCCGTCTCCATTTATCCGTTTCTATCTCTTAGATATGTCTTCTAATTCTCTTGCTCGATCTGTACTCAGCGTGGCTGAAGGGAGATCTTGAGCAAGAAAGAGAGGAGAAGCAGGACTGTGGACACAGGTTTCCATCAGGTCCGCTTTGGTTAGGAAGACGTGTTTTTGACAGATGTGTTTTCTAACTCTTTGGCTCGGTCTGTAATCAGCATAGCTGAAGGGAGATCTGGAGCTAGGAAGAGAGGGAAAAGCAGGACTATGGACTGGGTTTCCATCAGGTCCGCTTTGGATAAGAAAACATATTTTGTGGCATGAATCCTGACTGACAGGGTCAGTACAGTAGAGGCATGCGTTGATTAACAGAGTATGAGGTCATCTATCTGCTTGTTCAGTTAGTATGACCCAGGTTTTGTTCCCGCCCACTAATCTCTGGGATTCCATTGAGTGAGTGAGGCGGTCTACCGCGTTCATAATGTAGAGTGACACTTGATGTCATTCCATTAGTGGTCGGTAGTGTTTTCACAGGATATTGAGGCACATCTATCTGCTAGTACAGATTAGTATGGCTTCTATTCTGGTGATCTGCCCACTAGTCATTGGCATTGCCATTGGACTAGGTGGGGCGGGTCTTTTAACCGATGACGCGGTATATTGTGACGCCCGTAGGGCTTTTTAGTTGCAGTACTGCGGGACTCGGTTGCAGCCATTGCTAGGCTTGACTTTCTCGTTTCGATGGGAAGTATTAGGCTCGGCAGGGAGTACATTTTGGAGCGCTACGCTCCGCCTTAAACCATTAGGAGCAGAGCTCCCCTATGGGGCGGAGCTCCACGATATAGAACGATTAGTTACCGGAGTGTAACTCCAGTTCTATGAGTGGAGCGGAGCCCCATAGGACTTAAGGCCCTGCCGACCCTCTCTAGTCTCGCTGAAGAAAAATATCTCGGGAGGCTGATTGAGGGGAGGCACCCCCTCTTATAGGGACACCTGTACTCCTATTGGCTGTAGGTGTGTGCATAATTCTGTCTCAGGCTGCTGCTGCCTTAGGGCAGAGGGTAAACCATTAGGAGCAGAGCTCCCCTATGGGGTTCCGCTCCACTCATAGAACTGGAGTTACACTCCGGTAACTAATCGTTTTTGTGCGTATGGAAAATTTCCGGGATCTTTTATTTCAGCTCATGAAACATGGGACCATTTATATTTTTGGTCATTGTGTCTACATTGCCTGACAGCAAAGTTATTTGAGACAAGTCAGATGCAAACTTGGTCACAAATATCGTGGTGGGGGTCTTTTTTCTCTTCAAATGGGTATAGAATAGGGTACAACCTTTTGGTGTCAATTAAGGACCTCATACACTAGAAGAATGCGCTTGTGTCATTATTT
Organism: Coregonus lavaretus; assembly: GCF_964263955.1. Classification (NCBI taxonomy): domain Eukaryota; kingdom Metazoa; phylum Chordata; class Actinopteri; order Salmoniformes; family Salmonidae; genus Coregonus; species Coregonus lavaretus. The sequence goes on from NC_140023.1 coordinate 18,252,779, forward strand.
TGTGTTGGGACACTATGTTCTTCTATTGGTAACCATTTCACTGTCTGTTTAAATTGTCACTAGGGATGCCCATCACTTTGAAGATGAGTGTTTTCACCGTGATGAGATGGGAAGAGTCAGCCTCACCCGGACTGCTGTGCCCCCCATTTTCTCCTTCCCAGCTCATCTACAAAAGTGGTCACAAGGCCCCAGGGGAAAACAAAGGAGTAAGGTAAGTACCGAGGTAAGTGGCAACGTTTATCTTGCTGCACATGATCACACTTACTGTGATCTTGATGAAGTAGAGGTAGTTGATAATGATGATGCAGACATTGATCACAGCGATATCACTGTGATGCTGGATATGCATGATGATACTACTTTTGTGTCAGATGTAGGCCTACATCACAATGATATAGCTGTGACGGTGGATGTACTGTATGTGAGGAAAGTGTGGTGTCAGACTCTATCGATCATGGTTATGCCATTCAGGACACCCCTTGTGTTCCTGAACACTACCCAGAACACTCAAGTGTAACTTGAGGTTAGTAGGATAAATAAATTGGAAACATGTCGAAAGAAGATAAAATTGGAGAAGGAAAAAACGAATATCCACTTTGTTACATTAGATTTGTTGAATGTGCGCCAATGATGGCGTCCTGCATTCCAGTGATCCCTTTACCACATCTATGTTCTTAACTAACATTGTCTTTGTCTACTAACAACCCACTCTTAGCCTGTACCTTGACGTGGTGAGTGGCCTTCAAACCAAGACAGGCCATTAATTTAAAATGTATTTAAAGTCCTCAGATAACCACCTGCGTGTGTGCCCTTTCCCTCTCCCTTCTGCAGGACTACTTACTGTATGGATCCTGGTGTGACTGTCACAGCTGCAACATAACTATTAAACTATAACAGTAGATATTGGACATCGAGTGTGAATTGAACTATGAACTATGAATACTGCTCCAGTGTTAATGCTATTGTGTGCCACTGGGTGTGCTGTGTTTTGGTAGCTTTCGTTATATTCAGGTGACCTGACTTGGACGCAGTGTGGCAGCCCAACCCACTTGGTGGCCTGTAATTTGCTGGTATCTTATCTGCAATATGAATGGAGGCAACTGAGACAATGACAGGATGTCGCCCAGGAGGAAGCCCTGGAAAGAGGGACGTTTTTTCTCTCCATACTTCCTCATTGGCGTGAGTGTAATTTACCGTTTATGGGTCTTTTTATAAACTAGGGTACCAGTGATCTTGTAGTGAACAACTGCAAGAAGCTGTTGCAAAGTCATTAATAATAATGAGCCTTTTTTTTCACGTGAAAAATTAAGATATAAAGGGGAACATAGTAGCTAACTACACTCAGCCCAATTGTAGTTAATATTAACGAGCTAGCTAGATAGCTAGACAGCTAAGTGATTTTGAAAGCTAACAATATTTATTTAATGCAAATTTGAAGCAGGCTACTAGCTAATGTTTGCTAGCTAGCTAGCTATCCTCAATGACATTGATTGTGGGCTAACCAAGTTTGCTAGCTATAGCAAATCACAATGCAAACTGACAAGATAGCTAAAATCAACTTTATTTTCAAGATGAAGTAGCTAGCTAGTTATTTATTACACAAAATCTTTACTACAAATCAATCACCAACTTACTTGAACTAATGATATTATTTGGATACATTCACTTCAGTCAGTCTTCAACTCATCTTCCAGTCTCAGGAATCCAGTACCTTGAATGAGCAGGTTCCATTGTTTTTCCTTCTGCGTGTGCATGTGACACAAGCTCATCCATGTAACAGCATGAATATAAAACGGTAATAACTTTGGCTGTGAGTGATGAAGAAAAAAACTTGACCTTGAAGACAATTCATGGAAAAATTTAATGGATATTTTTGGCACAAAGGTGATAACGAAAGTGTCTTTTTAGGAATTTTGTTAATTGACTTCTCTATGGGGGTGTCTATTGGAATTGTCTTTCTGGGCTCAGTGTCAGTTTAACTGCAGTACCGCCAGTCTCCTCTGGCGCCATTATCATGCCGTTTTATGGGCTCCTAACCAATTGTGTGTTTTTTCGCGTTATTTGTAACTTATTTTGTACAAAATGTTTCTGACCGAAAATAGCTTCTGGATATCAGGACAGCGATTACTCAACTCATACTGGACGGACATTCTTTATTTAACGAGCCGGACGCGAAGGATTTACTTCAGACACCCGACAAGACCCAAATCCCCATCATTCGCAGGAGAAAGAGACAGAGATATCGGGGACGTAGGTCGGGGTGCCTTGTAAGGATCCGAAGGCGAGTGGGTAATCTGCCTCTACCATCAGTCCTATTAGCCAATGTACAATCATTGGATAACAAAATAGACGAGCTATGATCACGAATATCCTACCAACGGGACATTAAAAACTGTAATATCTTATGTTTCAACGAGTCGTGGCTGAACGACGACATGGATACAGCTGGCGGGGTTTACGCTGCATCGGCAAGATAGAACAGCGGCCTCCGGTAAGACAAGGGGTGGCGGTCTGTGTATATTTGCAAACAACAGCTGGTGCACAAAATCTAATATTAAGGAAGTCTCGCCTGAGTATCTCATGATAGCTGTAGACCACACTATTTACCTAGAGAGTTTTCATCTATATTTTTCGTAGCTGTCTATTTACCACCACAAACCGATGCTGGCATTAAGACCGCACTCAATGAGCTGTATAAGGCCATAAGCAAACAGGAAAACACTCATCCAGAGGCGGCGCTCCTAGTGGACTTTAATGGAGGGAAACCTCATTTCTACCAGCATGTTAAATGTGCAACCAGAGGAAAAAAAACTCTAGACCACCTTTACTCCACACACAGAGATGGGTACAAAGCTCTTTCTCGCCCTCCATTTGGCAAATCTGACCATAATTCTATCCTCCTGATTCCTGCTTACAAGCAAAAACTAAAGCAGGAAGCATCAGTGACTCGGTCAATAAAAAAGTGGTCAGATGACACAGATGCTAAGCAACAGGACTGTTTTGCTAGCACAGACTGAAATATGTTCCGGGACTCTTCCGATGGCATTGAGGAGTACACCACATCAGTCACTGGCTTTATCAATTAGTGCATCGATGACGTCGTCCCCACAGTGACTGTACGTACATACCCCAACCAGAAGCCATGGATTACAGGCAACATCCGCACTGAGCTAAAGGGAAGAGCCGGGTAGAGCGGGACTCTAACCCGGACACTTATAAGAAATTCCGCTATGCCCTCCGACGAACCATCAAACAGGCAAAGCGTCAATACAGGAATAAGATTGAATCGTACTACACCGGCTCCGATGCTCGTCAGATGTGGCAGGGCTTGCAAACTATTACAGACTACAAAGGGAAGCACAGCCGCGAGCTGCCCAGTGACACGAGCCTACCAGACAAGCTAAATTACTTCTATGCTTGCTTCGAGGCAAGCAACACTGAAGCATGCATGAGAGCATCAGCTGTTCCGGATGACTGTGTGATCACGCTCTCCGTAGCCGATGTGAGTAAGACCTTTAAACAGGTCAACATTCACAAGGCCGCAGGGCCAGACGGATTACCAGGACGTGTACTCCGAGCATGCGCTGACCAACTGGCAAGTGTCTTCTCTGACATTTTCAACCTGTCCCTGACTGAGTCTGTAATACCAACATGTTTCAAGCAGACCACCATAGTCCCTGTGCCCAAGAACACGAAGGTAACCTGCCTAAATGACTACAGACCCGTAGCACTCACGTCTGTAGCCATGAAGTGCTTTGAAAGGCTGGTCATGGTTCACATCAACACCATTATCCCAGAAACCCTAGACCCACGTCAATTTGCATACCAAACGCCAACAGATCCACAGATGATGCAATCTCTATTGCACTCCACACTGCCCTTTCACACCTGGACAAAAGGAACACCAACGTGAGAATGCTATTCATTGACTACAGCTCCGCGTTCAACACCATAGTCCCCTCAAAGCTCATCACTAAGTTAAGGACCCTGGGACTAAACACCTCCCTCTGCAACTGGATCCTGGACTTCCTGACGGGCCGCCCCCAGGTGGTAAGGGTAGGTAACAACACATCTGCTGATCCTCAACATGGGGGCCCCTCAGGGGCACGTGCTCAGTCCCCTCCTGTACTCCCTGTTCACCTATGACTGCATGACCAGGCACGACTCCAACACCATCATTAAGTTTTCCGATGACACAACAGTGGTAGGCCTGATCACCGACAACGATGAGACAGCCTATAGGGAGGAGGTCAGAGACCTGGCCGTGTGGTGCCAGGATAACAACCTCTCCCTCAACGTGATCAAGACAAAGGAGATGATTGTGGACTACAGGAAAAGGAGGACCGAGCACGCCCCCATTCTCATCGACGGGGCTGTAGTGGAACAGGTTGAGAGCTTCAAGTTCCTTGGTTTCCACATCACCAACAAACTATCATGGTCCAAACACACCAAGACAGTCGAAGAGGGCACGACATAGCCTATTCCCCCTCAGGAGACTGAAAAGACTTGGCATGGGTCCTCAGATCCTCAAGGGTTCCACAGCTGCACCATCGAGAGCATCCTGACTGGTTGCATCACTGCCTGGTATGGCAACTGCTCGGCCTCTGACCGCAAGGCACTACAGAGGGTAGTGTGTACTGGGGCCATTATTCCTGCCATCCAGGACCTCTATAGGCGGTGTCAGAGGAAGGCCCTAAAAATTGTCAAAGACTCCAGCCACCCTAGTCATAGACTGTTCTCTCTGCTACCGCACGGAAAGCGGTACCGGAGCTCCAAGTCTAGGTCCAAAAGGCTTCTTAACAGCTTCTACCCCCAAGCCATAAGACTCCTGAACAGCTAATCAAATGGCTACCCGGACTATTTGCATTGTCCCCCCCCCCACCCCACCCCACCCACCCACCCCCTCTTTTAAACTGCTGCTACTCTCTGTTTATTATCTATGCATAGTCACTTTAACTCTACCTACATGTACATATTACCTCAATTACCTCGACTAACCTGTGCCCCCGCACATTGACTCTGTACCGGTACCCCCTGTATATAGCCTCACTATTGTTATTTTACTGCTGCTCTTTAATTATTTTTTATTTATTTTTTACTTATCTATTTTTTACTTAACACTTATTTTTCTTAAAACTGCATTGTTGGTTAAGGGCTTGTAAGTAAGCATTTCACTTTAAGGTCTACATCTGTTGTATTCGGCGCATGTGACAAATAAAATTTTATTTTATTTTATTTGAATAGGATGGCATACTTCCCAACCGGAACCCTGGCCCCTTGGGTTTGGAATAAATTATTTTCAATATTCCTTGTTGGAAAGAGGGGTTCCATGCTCAAGCATCAGGGGAAGAGGTGCTACTTTAAATCTTACAGAATTTCTTGTTGTTGTGGAACAGAAATTAAATTAATAGATTGGATCATTTTAGCATATATTTGCATATAGTCTTTGACATCTAAAAGACAATGTATTTCAGCACTAGACAACTCCATTTTTGTCACGTTTGTTGAAGGACGGGTCAGACCAAGGCGCAGCGTGAAATGCATACATGTTTATTTCAACGATAAACACACGAACAAAACAACAAATCAACGTAATGTGCCGTGAAGTCCTCAGGCTAAACACAAAACAAGCCTACACACGGAACAAGATCCCACAACTAATGATTGCAACCAGGCTACTTAAGTATGATCCCCAATCAGAGACAACGAGCGACAGCTGCCTCTGATTGGGAATCACACCCGGCCAACCATAGAAATACAACACCTAGAAAGTAAACATGGAAATAATGACATAGATCTCCACACCCTGACTCAACATACTAGAGTCCCATAAGTCAGGGCGTGACAGTACCCCCCCCCCCCCAAAGGTGCGGACTCCGACCGCACAAACCTTACATAACAGGGTAGGGTCCGGGTGGGCATTCCACCTCGGAGGCGGATCTGGCTCCGGGCGTGACGACCACATTCTCTCAGCCTCCCCTTTGCGCCCCTGGTCTGGTCTGGACCTCGGCGCGCTGCTTCCCCTCTCCTTCCTCCCACGATGTACCAAGCCCTGTCTGGACCCTGGTGTGGGAGACCCCGATCCTGGAGAGGGGCTGACGTCTGGGTCTGGACTGGAGCCGCTGACCGGAGCTGGACTTGGCACCGGTGGAGCGGACTGCTCTAGCTCCAGACTGGAGCCGCTGACCGGAGCTGGACTTGGCACCGGTGGAGCGGACTGCTCTGGCTCCGGAGTGGAGCTGCTGACCAGAGCTGGACTGTGCACCGGTGGAGCCGACTGCTCTGGCTCCGGAGTGGAGCTGCTGACCGGAGCTGGACTAGACCCCGGTGGAGCGGACTGCTCTGGTTCTGGAGTGGATCCGCTGACCGGAGCTGGACTAGACACCGGTGGAGCGGACTGCTCTGGCTCCGGAGTGGAGCCGCTGACCGGAGCTGGACTAGGCACCGGTGGAGCGGACTGCTCTGGTTCCGGAGTGGAGCCGCTGACCGGAGCTGGATCAGGCACCGGTGGAGCGGACTGCTCTGGCTCCGGAGTGGAGCAGCTGACTGGTGCCGGGCCAGGCACCGGTGGAACGGGCACGGGCCGTGCCGGACTGGACACACGCACCACTGGTCTGGTGCGAGGAGCAGGAACGGGCCAGGCCGGACTGGCGACACGCACCACTGGCTTGGTGCGGGGAGCAGGCACGGGCCGTACCAGACTGGGAACACGCACCACTGGCTTGGTGCGAGGAACAGGAACGGGCCGGACCGGACTGGGAACACGCACCACTGGCTTGGTGCGAGGAGCAGGAACGGGCCAGGCCGGACTGGCGACACGCACCACTGGCTTGTTGCGGAGAGCAGGCACGGGCCGTACCGGACTGGGAACACGCACCACTGGCTTGGTGCGAGGAGCAGGAACAGGCCGGACCGGACTGGGAACACGCACCACTGGTCTGGTGCGAGGAGCAGGAACGGGCCGGGCCGGACTGGCGACATGCACCACTGGCCTGGTGCGAGGAACAGGAACGGGCCGGGCCAGACTGGGAACACTCCCCACTGGCTTGGTGCGGGGAGCAGGTACGGGGCGTACCGGGTTGGCGACACGCACCACTGGCTTGGTGTGGGGAGCAGGCACGGGCCGTACCAGAATGGGAACACGCACCACTGGCTTGGTGCGAGGAACAGGAAAGGGCCGGGCCGGACTGGGAACACGCACCACTAGTCTCGTGCGAGGAGCAGGAACGGGCCGGGCCGGACTGTGGACACACACCACTGGCTTGGTGCAGGGAGCAGGTACGGGGCGTACCGGGCTGGCGACACGCACCACTGGCTTGGTGCGGGGAGCAGGCACGGGCCGTACCGGGTTGGCGACACGCACCACTGGCTTGGTGCGAGGAACAGGAACGGGCCGGGCCGAACTGGGAACACACACCACTGGTCTGGTGCGAGGAGCAGGAACGGGCTGGGCCGGACTGGCGACACGCACCACTGGCCTGGTGCGAGGAACAGGAACGGGCCGGGCCGGACTGGGAACATGCACCACTGGCTTGGTGCGGGGAGCAGGCACGGGCCGTACCGGACTGGGAACACGCACCACTGGCTTGGTGCGAGGAACAGGAACGGGCCGGGCCGGACTGGGCACACGCACCACTAGCTTGGTGCGAGACGCAGGCACGAGGTGTACCGGACTGGGAACTGATGTTAGAGATCTCCGACTGTACCAGTCTTTCACTCTCCACGCCCAGTCCTCCTCCCATGAGGACTCCTCCCTGAGCCCCCACGAGTGCAGTGGTCGGGGCTCTTCTACATTGATCCCCGACCACCCTTTTAGCCCCCCCAAAAAAAATTATTGGGGCTGTCTCCTCGGCCGGCGCCTTCTGTGTTGCCGTTGCTCCTCTCTAAACCGGGCCTCCACTGTCTCCTCCCAAGGACCGCGATCCATCCCAGCCTGAATCTCCTCCCATGTCCAAGATCCCTTTCCGTCCAGGATCTCCTCCCATGTCCAGGATGTCTGCTCCTGGGCACGCTGCTTGGTCCGTGTTTGGTGGGATCTTCTGTCACGGACGTTGAAGGACGGGTCAGACCAAGGCGCAGCGTGAAATGCATACATGTTTATTTCAACGATAAACACACAAACAAACCAACGTAACGTGAAGTCCTCAGGCTAAACACAAAACAAGCCTACACACGGAACAAGATCCCACAACTAATGATTGCAACCAGGCTACTTAAGTATGATCCCCAATCAGAGACAACGAGCGACAGCTGCCTCTGATTGGGAATCACACCCGGCCAACCATAGAAATAAAACACCTAGAAAGTAAACAAATAAATAATGTCATAGATCTCCACACCCTGACTCAACATACTAGAGTCCCATAAGTCAGGGCGTGACACTTTTACAGAGATAATGTGAGGGTATGAACTGAATTAAGCTAGGCAAAAAAATAATCACATCAGGAGTGATTATGGAATCATTTAAAAATCCTGATTGAAGTGTGGCCAATCAGCTTCAAATATCAGCTTACTTGATTTAGCTGATTTATTCTAATCAAATGCTTTCCTTCATGCTATTTGTCCTTTCCTTTAGTTCATTTAGCAAATGTTTCTTACTTTTTTTAAACTCTGCATTGTTGGTTAAGGGCTCATAAAGTAAGCAAGTCTACACCTGTTGTATTCAGCGATGTTATTTTATTTGCAATGTACATACATAGGCCACTTACTACATGGGCTTCTTACCATTGAGATATGCCCTAACCCAAATCCCCATTACAGTCTAGCTGGATGATTCTCCATATTCTGACATGACAATGAAGTTCTAGAAATTGATCATCACTGTTGTTTGCATTCAACATTACTACTGATAGAACAAGAGATGGGAAATTCCGAGAAGCATCCAGCTGCAGATGGTGCACACTGAAGACATCCCACCAAGGGTGAAATTGATAATGACCGGTATACGCCCACACCATTCTGTTATTGGGGTACGTCCACACCATTCCAACACAGAAAAACTGCTTTTTAACAGACTTAATTAAACATTTTGGGAAGGAGAGCTATTTCACTCATATTGTAATTAATTATAGGTCATATTTCATAGAACTCTGGAAACACTGGATAGTTACTTTAAAGGTTGACTTTGGGCAAAAACACAAACATAACAGCTTTAAACTGTATACAGTGGGGAAAAAAAGTATTTAGTCAGACACCAATTGTGCAAGTTCTCCCACTTAAAAAGATGAGAGAGGCCTGTAATTTTCATCATAGGTACACGTCAACTATGACAGACAAAATGAGGAAAAGAAATCCAGAAAATCACATTGTAGGAATTTTAATGAATTTATTTGCAAATTATGGTGGAAAATAAGTATTTGGTCAATAACAAAAGTTTCCCAATACTTTGTTATATACCCTTTGTTGGCAATGACACAGGTCAAACGTTTTCTGTAAGTCTTCACAAGGTTTTCACACACTGTTGCTGGTATTTTGGCCCATTCCTCCATGCAGATCTCCTCTAGAGCAGTGATGTTTTGGGGCTGTCGCTGGGCAACACGGACTTTCAACTCCCTCCAAAGATTTTCTATGGGGTTGAGATCTGGAGACTGGCTAGGCCACTCCAGGACCTTGAAATGCTTCTTACGAAGCCACTCCTTCGTTGCCCGGGCGGTGTGTTTGGGATCATGGTCATGCTGAAAGACCCAGCCACGTTTCATCTTCAATGCCCTTGCTGATGGAAGGAGGTTTTTACTCGAAATCTCACGATACATGGCCCCATTCATTCTTTCCTTTACACGGATCAGTCGTCCTGGTCCCTTTGCAGAAAAACAGCCCCAAAGCATGATGTTTCCACCCCCATGCTTCACAGTAGGTATGGTGTTCTTTGGATGCAACTCAGCATTCTTTGTCCTCCAAACACGACGAGTTGAGTTTTTACCAAAAAGTTATATTTTGGTTTCATCTGACCATATGACATTCTCCCAATCCTCTTCTGGATCATCCAAATGCACTCTAGCAAACTTCAGACGGGCCTGGACATGTACTGGCTTAAGCAGGGGGACACGTCTGGCACTGCAGGATTTGAGTCCCTGGCGGCGTAGTGTGTTACTGATGGTAGGCTTTGTTACTTTGGTCCCAGCTCTCTGCAGGTCATTCACTAGGTCCCCCGTGTGGTTCTGGGATTTTTGCTCACCGTTCTTGTGATCATTTTGACACCACGGGGTGAGATCTTGCGTGGAGTCCCAGATCGAGGGAGATTATCAGTGGTCTTGTATGTCTTCCATTTCCTAATAATTGCTCCCACAGTTGATTTCTTCAAACCAAGGTGCTTACCTATTGCAGATTCAGTCTTCCCAGCCTGGTGCAGGTCTACAATTTTGTTTCTGGTGTCCTTTGACAGCTCTTTGGTCTTGGCCATAGTGGAGTTTGGAGTGTGACTGTTTGAGGTTGTGGACAGGTGTCTTTTATACTGATAATAAGTTCAAACAGGTGCCATTAATACAGGTAACGAGTGGAGGACAGAGGAGCCTCTTAAAGAAGAAGTTACAGGTCTGTGAGAGCCAGGAATCTTGTTTGTTTGTAGGTGACCAAATACTTATTTTCCACCATAATTTGCAAATAAATTCATAAAAAATCCTACGATGTGATTTTCTGGAAATGTTTTTCTCAATTTGTCTGTCATAGTTGACGTGTACCTATGATGAAAATTACAGGCCTCTCTCATCTTTTTAAGTGGGAGAACTTGCACAATTGGTGGCTGACTAAATACTTTTTTACCCCAATGTAACTGATCAATGCATCATCATACCAGGTAATTGAATGCTTAAAAACATTATAAATAAGATATTTGGCTACAGAAGGTCCATTTCTTACTGATCTCTACAGCTTCCGTCCAAAAACAAATCCTGTGAAATGACGGCAACACATACTGGAGGAGATACTGGCTAGCTACAAGTGGCTAGCTTAGCTAACGAACTAGCTACAGTGGGGAAAACAAGTATTTGATACACTGCCGATTTTGCAGGTTTTCCTACTTACAAAGCATGTAGAGGTCTGTAATTTTTATCATAGGTACACTTCAACTGTGAGAGACGGAATCTAAAACAAAAATCCAGGAAAATCACATTGTATGATTTTTAAGTAATTAATTTGCATTTTAACGCATGACATAAGTATTTGATCACCTACCAACCAGTAAGAATTCCGGCTCTCACAGACCTGTTAGTTTTTCTTTAAGAAGCCCTCCTGTTCTCCACTCATTACCTGTATTAACTGCACCTGTTTGAACTCGTTACCTGTATAAAAGACACCTGTCCACACACTCAACCTCTCCACAATGGCCAAGACCAGAGAGCTGTGTAAGGACATCAGGGATAAAATTGTAGACCTGCACAAGGCTGGGATGGGCTACAGGACAATAGGCAAGCAGCTTGGTGAGAAGACAACAACTGTTGGCGCAATTATTAGAAAATGGAAGAAGTTCAAGATGACGGTCAATCACCCTCGGTCTGGGGCTCCATGCAAGATCTCACCTCGTGGGGCATCAATGATCATGAGGAAGGTTAGGGATCAGCCCAGAACTACACGGCAGGACCTGGTCAATGACCTGAAGACAGCTGGGACCACAGTCTCAAAGAAAACCATTAGTAACACACTACGCCGTCATGGATTAAAATCCTGCAGTGCACGCAAGGTCCCCCTGCTCATGCCAGCGCATGTCCAGGCCCGTCTGAAGTTTGCCAATGACCATCTGGATGATCCAGAGGAGGAATGGGAGAAGGTCATGTGGTCTGATGAGACAAAAATAGAGCTTTTTGGTCTAAACTCCACTCGCCGTGTTTGGAGGAAGAAGAAGGATGAGTACAACCCCAAGAACACCATCCCAACCGTGAAGCATGGAGGTGGAAACATCATTCTTTGGGGATGCTTTTCTGCAAAGGGGACAGGACGACTGCACCGTATTGAGGGGAGGATGGATGGGGCCATGTATCGCGAGATCTTGGCCAACAACCTCCTTCCCTCAGTAAGAGCATTGAAGATGGGTCGTGGTTGGGTCTTCCAGCATGACAATGACCCGAAACACACAGCCAGGGCAACTAAGGAGTGGCTCCGTAAGAAGCATCTCAAGGTCCTGGAGTGGCCTAGCCAGTCTCCAGACCTGAACCCAATAGAAAATCTTTGGAGGGAGCTGAAAGTCCGTATTGCCCAGCGACAGCCCCGAAACCTGAAGGATCTGGAGAAAGTCTAAGTGGGCCAAAATCCCTGCTGCAGTGTGTGCAAACCTGGTCAAGACCTACAGGAAACGTATGATCTCTGTAATTGCAAACAAAGGTTTCTGTACCAAATATTAAGTTCTGCTTTTCTGATGTATCAAATACTTATGTCATGCAATAAAATGCAAATTAATTACTTAAAAATCATACAATGTGATTTTCTGGATTTTTCGTATCTCACAGTTGAAGTGTACCTATGATAAAAATTACAGACCTCTACATGCTTTGTAAGTAGGAAAACCTGCAAAATCGGCAGTGTATCAAATACTTGTTCTCCCCACTGTACGTTGGTCGTGGCGCACATGACCAGAATGACATATTGTTGAACCACCAAAGGCACACCCCATTTTAGTTTGAACATTTTGAAAGAGGAGGAGTTGGACTGTTTTTCGTGCTCAAAGTCGACCGTTAAAGTTCATTTCCTGCAATTCTACACATTTTGCCATTGCTTATGACGTGTTCATATGCTATCTGGGGAGGGATTTTAAATAAATTATTGGGGGGGGGGTGAATGAACCTGTTCTGAATATTGGGGGGGACATGTCCCCCCATCCCCCGTGGTAATTTCGCATGTGCATCCCACTGGGCAAAAACCGGTTGAATCAGCGTTGTTTCCACGTCATTTGAACCCCAAAATGTAATGTGATGATGTTGAATCAACATGGAAAACTGATTGGATTTTTAAAAAGTAATCAACATATGGGAATTTTTAATCTAAATCCAATGACATGGTGAAATGTTCTGTTGATTTCACGTTGAATTCTTGTTCGTTGACAACTCAACCAAACATAAATCAAAACTAGACGTTGAACTGACATCTGTGCCCATTGTGCGTGCATTGTTTTTTGTGAACAATTGTTTTTATTGGATCACATCAAAGGAAATACAATCCCCACCCACACACACTATATACGTCTCAGTTGGTATGTGCGCAGCGCACTAACACCCTGGACCAGAGCTATTGATTTTTCTATGGTGGCCTGGTTTGGTAATAATAATGTTGGCAACCAGAACAGCCTGGACAGGGTCATAAAGATGGCCAGCCAGGTCATCAGGGTGCAACAGGCACAGCTCTCTGTGGTAGATCAGGAAGCAAGTGGTGAGAAGAGCTAACAGTATCATTGACTGTCCTGATCATGCCCTCCTTGCCGATTTTGAGCTCCTCCACTCAGGTTGTCATTTTAGACTTCCCAAACTCAAGAGCAACAGATCATGAAATGATGTCTGTTTATTGCTGCACATTTGCACATAGACTGCTTCTATTTTATGATTTTAAGACTGTAACCGATCTCACTATTTATCTTATGCGTATATCTGTTGTATAGTTCTCACTGTTTTTAAATGTTTTTTTTTATTGTTGTAACCCTGACTACACTACAAATTTCCCAATTAGGAAAATACAAATATTGTTTGATTGATTGGGGAAGGGAGTTTCAGAGCCTCGGCGCAACCCTGGAGAAGGCCCTGTCGCCGAAGCTCTGGAGCTTGGACCTGGGGATGACAAGGTGGCCTGCTGTGGTAGAACAGAGTGAGTGTGTGGGTTGGTAGGGGAGAAGAAGGGGGGTGTAACGTGGTGGAAAGGGAGCCAGAGGATTTCACGGAGGACAGGGGTGATGTACTCTATGGACTTTTGAAGCTTATGGAGGGAGCATGACTTGATGTCAGAGAGTAGTGAGTTGATGTCAGAGAGTAGTGAGTTGATGTCAGAGAGTAGTGAGTTGATGTCAGATAACGGTAGTCAACCTGACTCTCAACAACAATGTCTTTAGACTGTGGCGTTGACACAGGTGTAGGCATGTGAGCAGCTTTTGTCACTGCTGGGTCAGGGTGTCACCCAGTAATAGTTCTGGACTACTCACGTCTGCTGGTTCTGTCGGTGTGGCTTTACTCAACATTAACTGATCTGTGTGCCTTTTCCAGATGACGTTCATTGCAGTCTGGACAGTGTAGGACACAGGACCAGTCTGCGCAATGACCGTAGCAGGAACCCACTTTGGTCCATTGAGGTAGTTCCTAGCTTGCCTGACAACTGAAGCTGAATTCTTCCACTGCTCTATTGTTCGCTACATACTTCAGTCTGAGACTGCCATCATTGAAGTAGTTTGTGGTGAGGTCAAAATGAGGGGTGTTGTACAAAACAAAGTCGTCAGCAATTGGATCATCTCTAACCAATCAGAGTTTCAAAGCCAATGACGAATTTTCAAATGCTGCTTTACCCACGTGCGTTCTGGCTCTGGCCCAACCCATCGGTTTTTGGGACCAATCAGGCGATTTACGTTTTGAAATCCTAGGGGAGGTACTCAGATCCAGACTCATTGCGGAGAAGAAACTAACGTCCGTAGCCTTTGGCCGGAGCAAGGAGTTTTGGTAGCCAGGCAAGTTCCTAGCTTAGACCGTTTCTCCAGGATCGAAAGCTCTGTCCTTTGCTGTCAGTTCACAACATTTGACTTGGCTCTCCTGTCTTCTTTGCGTTCTGAGGTTTGAGTAGGTCGAAATTTGTGCGTAGCTCTCTCTTCATGAGTAGCAATGCAGGCGAAGCTTTGGTGGTTGCGTGAGGTGTGTTCCTGTAAGATAACAGGAAGCTGTTCAAGCATTGGTGCTGTGTCCCTTGATCCGGAGATGCTTTTAAGGAATGTTTCATGGTCTGTACAAACCTCTCCGTCAGCCTGTTGGTTGATGGATGATAAGGTGTGGACCTGATTGGTTGTACGCCATTCACCTGCAGGACCGTGGCAATTTCTTGGGACAATAGCTGCGGTCCGGTGTCGCTAACGAGTTAGAGTGGCGATCCGAACTGACTAAAACACTTCTCTATGCTTCTCAATAGTCTCTCTGCAGTAGTACACATCATGATGGCAACCTCTGGTAATTTGCTATAAGCATCTATGACCACTAGAAACATTCAGTCTTCAAATGGACCAGCGAAGTCGACATGTATGCGTTGCCATGCCTCCTCCTGCCAATCCCACGGATGAAGAGGTGCAAGTTGAGGTACGTTGTGCACCTTCTGACATGAGGAACAGCTCAGTTCTCCTGGAAAGGTAAGGTTTCAGTTTTGGAGCAACTTTACCTTTGATAATATGTCTATCACTTCAGATAACACCGGGTCGTTTCTTGTGTTTCTCTGCACTTGTGTTGAAGTGACTGATGCATTTTCCCACTTGTCTGAAGTAGAAGATGTTCACTTGGCGTGACTCTGGTTTGTCCACAGGTAGTGGTAACCTGGAAAGCGATCGGCTTCTCTTACCGGAAGGCATTATATGGGACACGACTACTCCCACACCATACGCACTAGCATCACAAGCTAGTTGGATGGGCAATGACGGGTCGAAGTGCATCAGTACCTCAGATTTCACGAATGCTTCCTCGCATCTTTAAACTCACAGTGCTCTGATAGTTTCTTTATCACAGCAGCAAACATTTTCACTGATTCTCCCTCTTCCTGATATCTTCCGCGGAACCTAAACCTTTAAGCAATAAATAGTGGTTTTGGTGAAAAGTGTCCTTTCAGAATTTCCACAATATCCCCATATGTCTTATTACCTGGCCTGTCTGGCTGTAGCAGGCTGTGTAGGCAAAATGTTTTCCTCATCAGTAGTTAGGTTTCCATCCAATTGGCGACAGATTTCATGCAAATATTCAAAAATCTACATGAAAACAATATGCAAATGTTTCTACCAGAGATGTGTTTCCATCAAATTGACCTGTTGCGGATAAAAGGCTGTCTCTGATGACTTAGTGCACATAAAAATACATTTGGTTTTCTCACAATTTTTTTTTGTTGTAAAGCGAGTGTGCCCATTCTGGTATTGGCACATGCACTCTAGCCAAAAGCTTGCAGATACAGTGTGGGTATGGCCTACATGATGAGATTATTATGGACAAAAGAGCGAGATCATTTTTATTTTTCAAACGGCAGCCAAGCATCAATGATCATTGTCACCAGAATAAAACCCTCGATATTTATTGGAAAGGAGCATCAAGCTCATCACCTTGTACTTTCACCATCCTGTGAAGTTCTGTCATGAGCTGAGGTGTATGGAGTGTGGAAGTCAGGCGCAGGACACCGAAGTTTAGTCCAACAAAGTTTACTGTGAAAACACCTGGCCAAAAATACAGTAAACGGCCTCAACAACAAAACCGAGGCGAGCAATACGCAAACCATGCGTATAACAAATAAACAAGAAAACAAATACAAAACACGCAGCACTACGGACAGGCGGAAAACAACACACAACCTAACCAATACAACACAGGCAACGTATAGCACACGTAATCAGACACAAACGGACACAGGTGTGACAGACAGACAAAAGCAATCACACATAGAAACATTCAACGGTGGCAGCTAGTACTCCGGGGACGACGACCGCCGAAGCCTGCCCGAACCAGGAGGAGGAGCAGCCTAGGCAGAATCCGTGACAGTACCCCCCCCCTTGACGCGCGGCCTCGGGGACGGCCAGGAGGACGCGGACCCGGGCGCGTGGGATGCCCACGGTGGAACTCCGTCAGGAGGGATGGATCTAGGATGTCCCTCCTAGGCACCCAGCACCGTTCCTCCGGACCGTACCCCTCCCACTCCACGAGATACTGGAGACCACCCATCCGGCGCCTCGAGTCCAAGATGGTCCGGACTCTGTACGCCGGGACCCCCTCGATGTCCAAAGGGGGCGGAGGGGTCTCTCCTATCTCATGTTCTTGGAGTGGGCCAGCTACCACCGGCCTGAGAAGAGACACATGGAACGAGGGGTTAATATTCTTGTACTCAATAGGCAATTGTAACCTGTAACACACCTCGTTCAATCTTCTCAGGACTTTAAAGGGCCCCACAAACCGCCGACCCAGCTTCCGGCAGGGCAGGCGGAGGGGCAGGTTTCGAGTCGAGAGCCAGACTCGATCTCCCGGTGCGTATACCGGTCCCTCACTGCGGTGGCGATCGGCGCTCGCCTTTTGTTGACGGATGACCCGCTGCAGATGGACATGGGCAGCGTCCCACGTCTCCTCCGAGCGCCGAATCCACTCATCCACCGCAGGGGCCTCGATCTGGCTCTCGTGCCATGGTGCCAGGACCGGCTGATAACCTAAAACACACTGGAAAGGTGTTAAATTGGTGGAGGAGTGGCGGAGAGAGTTCTGGGCCATCTCTGCCCAGGGGATATACCTAGACCACTCCTCCGGCCGGTCCTGGCAATAGGACCTCAGAAACCTACCCACATCCTGGTTGACTCGTTCAACCTGCCCATTGCTTTCTGGGTGGTACCCCGAGGTAAGGCTCACCGAGACCCCCAAGCGTTCCATGAACGCCCCCCAGACTCTGGAGGTGAACTGGGGACCTCGGTCAGACACTATATCCTCGGGGACCCCATAGTGCCGGAACACGTGGGTAAATAGGGCCTCAGCGGTCTGTAGGGCAGTAGGGAGACCCGGCATTGGGAGGAGACGACAGGCCTTGGAAAACCGATCCACAACGACCAAAATGGTGGTATTCCCCTGGGAGGGGGGTAGGTCGGTCACAAAATCCACCGAGAGGTGGGACCATGGTCGTTGTGGAACGGGCAGGGGATGTAACTTTCCCCTGGGCAAATGTCTAGGCGCCTTACACTGGGCGCACACCGAGCAGGAGGAGACATAAACCCTCACATCCCTAGCTAACGTTGGCCACCAGTATTTCACGCTAAGGCAGTGCACTGTCCGGCCAATACCTGGATGTCCAGAGGAGGGTGATGTATGAGCCCAATAAATAAGGCGATCACGAACCTCGAGCGGAACGTACGTCCGCCCCACCGGACACTCAGGGGGAGTAGGGTCGGTACGCAGTGCCCGCTCGATCTCCGCATCGACCTCCCACACCACCGGAGCCACCAGACAAGACTCCGGCAGTATGGGAGTAGGCTCAATGGACCTCTCCTCTGTGTCATACCGCCGGGACAGGGCGTCTGCCTTACCGTTCTGGGACCCTGGGATGTGTGTGATCTTAAAAACAAACCGGGTCAGGAACATGTTCCACCTAGCCTGACGAGGGTTCAATCTCCTAGCTGCCCGGATGTACTCCAGGTTACGGTGATCAGTCAGAATGAGGAAAGGGTGTTGAGCCCCCTCAAGCCAATGCCTCCACACCTTTAGGGCCTGGACTACATCTAACAGCTCCCTGTCCCCAACGTCATAATTACGCTCCGCCGAGCTGAGCTTCTTAGAGTAGAACGCACAGGGGCGGAGCTTAGGTGGCGTGCCGGACCGTTGCGACAGGACTGCCCCAATGCCGGCCTCGGACGCGTCTACCTCTACTTGGAATGGTAAAGAGGGATCCGGATGCGCCAGCACTGGGGCCGAGGTGAACAGGTTCTTCAGTTTGACAAATGCCCTGTCCGCCTCAGCTGACCACTGCAAACGAACCGGACCCCCCTTTAGCAGGGACGTAATGGGAGCTGCAACCTGTCCAAAGCCCCGGATAAACCTCCGGTAGTAATTAGCAAAACCCAAGAACTGCTGCACCTCTTTTACAGTGGTTGGAGTTTGCCAATTACGCACGGCCGACACACGGTCTACCTCTATCTCCACACCAGACGCGGACAACCGATAACCCAAAAAGGAGACGGACTCCTGGAAGAACAGGCATTTCTCTGCCTTGACATACAAGTCATGCTCCAACAGTCTTCTCAACACTCGGCGCACCAGGGCTACATGCTCGGCTCGTGTAGAAGAGTACACTAGGATGTCGTCGATGTATACTACCACACCCTGCCCATGCATGTCCCGGAAAGTCTCGTCAACAAAGGATTGGAAGACTGAAGGAGCATTCATTAACCCGTAAGGCATGACGAGATACTCGTAATGATCCGAGGTGGTGCTAAATGCAGTTTTCCATTCATCCCCCTCCCTAATGCGCACCAGATTGTACGCGCTCCTGAGATCCAACTTTGTGAAGAACCGCGCTCCGCGTAATGATTCTGTCATAGTCGCAATCAGTGGAAGAGGGTAACTGTACTTAACCGTGATCTGATTGAGACTACGGTAATCAATACACGGGCGCAAACCCCCGTCCTTCTTCTTCACAAAGAAGAAACTAGAGGAAACCGGGGAAGTGGAGGACCGTATGTATCCCTGTGCCAAGGACTCGGCTATGTAAGTCTCCATAGCCGCTGTCTCCTCTTGAGACAGGGGATACACACGGCTCCGCGGAAGTGCCGCTCCTGTTTGGAGATTTATCGCACAATCCCCCTGTCTATGAGGTGGTAGCCGTGTTGCCCTCGTTTTGCTGAACACAAGTGCTAAATCCTCATACTCAGGGGGAATGCGCATTGCGGGCACTTGGTTCGGACTCTCTACCGAGGTCGCCCCTAAGGAAACACCTAGACATCTCCCTACACACTGGGCAGACCACTCCATAAGAGCCCTCTGTTGCCACGCAATGGTAGGATCATGGGCGCTTAACCAGGGAAGCCCCAACACCACGGGATACGCAGGAGAGTCAATCAGATAAAACTGAATGATCTCCTCATGACCCCCCTGCGTCGTCATCTTAAGTGGTGCTGTGACTTCCCTGATCAGCCCCGACCCCAACTGCCGGCTGTCTAGGGCGTGAACAGGAAAGGGGGCTTCTACCGGCCGAAGGGGAATTCCTAACCTAATACAAAATGCACGATCAACAAAATTCCCAGCTGCGCCTGAATCTACTAGCGCCTTATGCTGGGAATGAGGTGCCACCTGTTGAAATCTCACAGGTATACTCATGTGACCAACAGAGAGCTCTGGGTAAGTGGGGCGCCTACTCACCTGAAATGACTCCCCAGTGCGTGACCTGTTGTCCCCTCTCCCAGGAGACCCTCCCCAGCACCTGGCCGCGGTGTGTCCTCCACGGCCACAGTTGGTGCAGGGGATGGCCCCCCTCGGGTTCTCTCTCCTCCTCTCTCTAGCGCCAGCACCCCCGAGCTCCATGGGAATCGGCTCGGAGGTGCTGGAGGGTGGAATGGACGACCCCCACTCGGGACGTCCGCGGGTAGCCAGCAGGGTGTCGAGCCGGATGGAGATGTCCACCAACTGGTCGAAGGCTAGGTTGGTGTCCCTGCAGGCCAGCTCACGACGAACGTCCTCTCGTAGGCTACACCGGTAATGGTCGATGAGGGCCCTCGCATTCCACCCCGCATCCGCCGCTAGAGTCCGGAACTCCAGGGCGAACTCCTGTGCGCTCCTCTTCCCCTGTCGGAGGTGGAACAGACGCTCCCCCGCCGCCTTCCCCTCAGGTGGGTGATCGAAGACAGCCCTGAAGCGGCGGGAGAACTCCGCGTAGGTGATGGTAGCTGCGTCTATTCCCCTCCATTCGGCGTTGGCCCACTCCAACGCCTTGCCGGATAGACAGGAGATGAGGGCGGAGATGCTCTCGTATCCCGAGGGCGCTGGGTGTATGGTAGCCAGGTAGAGTTCCACCTGCAGGAGGAACCCCTGACACCCGGCTGCAGAACCGTCATATGCCCTCGGGAGCGAGAGCCGAACGCCACTGGGTTCCGGTGCTGAGAGAGGAGGACTGGCCGTTGGTGATGGGATGGTGTGAGAAGGCGTGGGCACCTCTCCAGTAACCAACCGGCGCAGAGTGTTGGACACCTCGTTCATGGCGGCCCCAAGTCGCCGGATCATGGTGTCTTGGTCGCTGATCCGATCCTCCGGCGTCTTGGGTGCCGCCACTGCTCCTGCTGACTCCATAGTGGTGTGTTGTTCTGTCATGAGCTGAGGTGTATGGAGTGTGGAAGTCAGGCGCAGGACACCGAAGTTTAGTCCAACAAAGTTTACTGTGAAAACACCTGGGCAAAAATACAGTAAACGGCCTCAACAACAAAACCGAGGCGAGCAATACGCAAACCATGCGTATAACAAATAAACAAGAAAACAAATACAAAACACGCAGCACTACGGACGGGCGGAAAACAACACACAACCTAACCAATACAACACAGGCAACTTATAGCACACGTAATCAGACACAAACGGACACAGGTGTGACAGACAGACAAAAGCAATCACACATAGAAACATTCAACGGTGGCAGCTAGTACTCCGGGGACGACGAACGCCGAAGCCTGCCCGAACCAGGAGGAGGAGCAGCCTCGGCAGAATCCGTGACAAGTTCATCATTAGTTGTAGTGGGAGGACGACACAACATGTCAACGTGTGACTCCAAGTTTAGTTCGATATGATGGTTATTATAACAATATTTGTGTATAAAAGCGTTTCCACCGTCATTTCTCACATAATTTTACAGACACAAAAAAATCCCACCTTGTCTAGTGTAATTTCTTTTGTCGACATTTGGAATGTTCACCGACAAATTTTCGGTTTCCATCAGGCCTGTCATGACATTTTTTATCCGACATGTACTTTATTCACATAAAAAGGTTGAATGGACACCTACTTTCATCAAACTGTCCAATGTTTCCAACCATTCCAGACATTTTTTGTTTCTCAATAGGCTCTTCATTGTCACTCCCTTCAATATTATCCTCAACCAGGGCATTATTTTTCTCAGTACTGTCAAAGTTGCGTCAATTCAAATCTGGCATTAGGAACAAAAGAGGTCAACACGACTTCTAAGATATACTAGTTATTTTAATTAATGCAAAAACCTTCAATGGTAAATATGATGTTTCGTATATACGGTGTCACGAACGTCGTATGAAGGAGTGGACCAAAGCGCAGCGTTAGTAGCGAACATACTTGCTTCATTTAATTAAAGCATACACACGAAATAACAAAACAATAAACGACTCGTGAAGTCCTCAGTGACAATGACCGAACACGGAACACCCAACATAGAAACAGAAAACATAGAATGAACACACCCTGGCTCAACATAATGAGTCCCAGAGCCAGGGTGTGACAGTACCCCCCCCTAAAGGCGCGGACTGCGACCGCGCCTAAATACGAGCAAAACAGGGGAGGGCTGGGTGGGCATTCCTCCTCGGCGGCGGCTCCGGCTCCGGGCTTGCCCACCACCCTCCAACAAACCCCCCATAGCGCCCCTGGTCCGGTCTGGCCCCGCTGGCTGGAGCTGGACTGGACGTAGCAGGAGCGGTAGGCTTCAGCTCCTTAGTGGAGCAGTAGAGCGGTACCTGAATTGGCACCGATGACCCAGGCACGGGTTGTGCCGGACTGACGACTCGCACCCCTGGCTTGGTGCGAGTGGCAGGAACAGGCCGGGCCGGGCTGGCGACTCGCACCGTAGACTTGGTGCGAGTGGCAGGAACAGGCCGGACCGGGCTGGCGACGCGCACCGTAGACTTGGTGCGTGGAGCAGGGACAGGCCGGGCCGGACTGGCGACGCACCCCGTAGGCTTGGTGCGTGGAGCAGGGACAGGCCGGGCTGGGCTGACGACGCACACCGTAGGCTTGGTGCGTGGAGCAGGGACAGGCAGGCCAGGGCTGGCGACGCACACCGTAGGCTTGGTGCGTGGAGCAGGGACAGGCCGGGCAGGGCTGGCGACGCACACCGTAGGCTTGGTGCGTGGAGCAGGAACAGGCCGGGCTGGGCTGGCGACGCACACCGTAGGTTTGGTGCGTGGAGCAGGGACAGGCCGGGCTGGGCTGTCGACGCACACCGTAGGCTTGGTGCGTGGAGCAGGAACAGGCCGGGCAGGGCTGGCGACGCACACCGTAGGTTTGGTGCATGGAGCAGGGACAGGCCGGGCTGGGCTGTCGACGCACACCGTAGGCTTGGTGCGTGGAGCAGGAACAGGCCGGGCAGGGCTGACGACGCACACCGTAGGCTTGGTGCGTGGAGCAGGGACAGGCCGGGCAGGGCTGACGACGTACACCGTAGGCTTGGTGCGTGGAGCAGGGACAGGCCGGACTGGGCTGGCGACGCACACCGTAGGCTTGGTGCGTGGAGCAGGGACAGGCCGGGCTGGCGACGCACACCGTAGGCTTGGTGCGTGGAGCAGGAACAGGCCGGGCTGGGCTGGCGACGCACACCGTAGGCTTGGTGCGTGGAGCAGGGACAGGCCGGGCTGGGCTGGCGACGCACACCGTAGGCTTGGTGCGTGGAGCAGGAACAGGCCGGGCTGGGCTGGCGACGCACACCGTAGGCTTGGTGCGTGGAGCAGGGACAGGCCGGGCTGGGCTGGCGACGCACACCGTAGGCTTGGTGCGTGGAGCAGGGACAGGCCGGACTGGGCTGGCGACGCACACCGTAGGCTTGGTGCGTGGAGCAGGAACAGGCCGGACCGTACTGGGAACACACACCACTGGCCTTAAACGGGGATCAGGAACGGGCCGGACCGGACTGGCAATACACCTCAGTACCTCTCGCCGTGCCTCTACAACTTCCTTCCCTCCTCTCGCCAATGGCTCCCGTAACCCGGTGGCCTTCTCTCCTCGTCTCCCATTTCGCCCTGTGGCAGCCTCCTGCTGCCCAGTCGCCCATGCCGTGTGCCCCCCCCTAAAAAATTATTGGGGGTGCCTCTCGTCCGTCCGACGATGGCACTGCTGACGCCGCTGCTCCTCTCTCGCCAGGGCCTTAATCCTACCCCAAGGTCCCTTGCCCCCGAGCATGTCCTCCCAGGACCACGATTTGCCCACCTGGGCCATCGCCAGCCTCTCCATCTCCTTTCCTGGCGCTTCCTCCCATGTCCAGTCTGCCTGCTCCTGGACACGCTGCTTGGTCCTTTTATGGTGGGTTTTTCTGTCACGAACGTCGTATGAAGGAGTGGACCAAAGCGCAGCGTTAGTAGCGAACATACTTGCTTTATTTAATTAAAGCATACACACGAAATAACAAAACAATAAACGACTCGCGAAGTCCTCAGTGACAATGACCGAACACGGAACACCCAACATAGAAACAGAAAACATAGAATGAACACACCCTGGCTCAACATAATGAGTCCCAGAGCCAGGGTGTGACATACGGGCTCTTTGAAATACCTCGCAGGGCACTTCAGAGAACTAAATCCATTGTTTCAGATTGTTCTTCAAATACTCTTACAGAGAGAGTTTCCCACCTCTCTGCTGGCCAATCAGAGTAGAGACTTGAGCGTGGTTTAGACTTACTCAGCCTATCCGTTGGCGCACTGGCTGTTCCCCGCCTCTTCTGTTACCAGGCATACGTTTATCATAACAACCTGTCATAGTGAGAAGAGCCAGCTCCCCTAGACACCATTCCTACGTCCAAGGAAGGTTCACAGATCACAAAGAACCAGTATAGTCTAGTATTTGGAGACACAAATCCTTATCTCATTTTACCCCCTAAAACAGCTCTTCACATCAATCACAGCTTGCCAGGTGACACAACCTACATTAGCCCAGTCAAGAATGCATTCTTTCTAAATTAGTCATCCCATCAATTAGGAGAATAATAAATCTCTCACAATCCCCCTTTTCACACCCACTAGGGTGTGATTCAAAAAATAAGAAAACACAGGGTGTCATTCATTATAATACAATACAAACAAAAAGAATCACACTTTTATTAATAGGCCATAATGATACTAAAAAATTAAAACCCTCAGTCCATCTACACCCAACTTGCAAATTGTTACCAGTCACCAAGGAACTTCAAACCATAAAACACAGGATTAATAGAACACAAAACATAAGATTATTAAAACATAAAACACAAAACAGAGAAGTAAATTTTGGCCCCCTTTAGACACCCTCTAGTGTCACTCCACCAAGCCTGGTAGGTCATATCCTTCATTCCTTAGGTCGGAGTCCAGGATTGGGCCGTATCTCACCATCTGTTGGGAAACCACCTTCCCCATCTCCTTTCCCACCAAACCTCAGACACAGGAAATAAGACAACATCCACAAAGAACAAGTATACCCATAGAAGCTATAACTTCACCCAGAATAGTTACAACAATAGTTTTCCATTTACCAAATATGTTATCAAACCAACCGTTTATGGAGCTATCAATACCAGAGTTCTCAGCCAGTTCATTCGTCAGCGTAGTTACTCCCCTGAAGCTCTTTTGTCACGGACCCGTCCGGTGCTATGTTGTTTGAGGATGAAAATACAGCACATAGATCCAAACAGAACACAAACTCCGCCCCGCTCAGCCAAAAGCATATCTAAAGCTATTCTATTCTGCCATGTCATTAAGCTAGTTGCCGCTGACTGTTCAGCTAATCCCTTTAATGCATCACGAGTGTGGTTTATAAATCTTTGCTGGTTATAGTAAATATAATTTATCCAATCTACGTTTTTATTAATTGTTGACCACCAAAAAAGACTTGATTCAAACTCAGCTGCGATCTGATTCCTAGCTTTGAATTGTTCTGGAACCCCTCTAGATACTCCTATCCCATCAATATATATATATTTTCATCAAAGGATCCTGGGAGGAGGTCCTACTTTCTACGTGACAACTCACCAGTCTCTGACACGTTTGATTGTTTACATATGTAGGTGAGTTCACAATCAGTTATCACCACACAACCATCAGATGTCAGCATGGGCCTGGTTTTGGTTCCTAAAATCCTCTGGC
Source organism: Coregonus lavaretus (assembly GCF_964263955.1). Classification (NCBI taxonomy): domain Eukaryota; kingdom Metazoa; phylum Chordata; class Actinopteri; order Salmoniformes; family Salmonidae; genus Coregonus; species Coregonus lavaretus. The sequence continues at coordinate 18,278,505 of NC_140023.1, forward strand.
TGCAACAAAGAGGAGAGATTAGTCATGGTCTCTTTTAGTTGTGATATTCTCTGTGTGGGAGCAGGAGCTAAGATGCCCTACTCTGTATCCTATCTTACTAGTCCTAGAAAAACAATTAGAACCCCCTGAGACTTCAAACGTAGGCAACCTAGGTCGGAATGACTTTGTTATCGGGGGATACAGATAGTTCAAGTTACTACAAGACTCTTTCACCACATTCCCAGGTGGCTTGCATGGAGGATAAACCTGTTTTTGCGTACTTCAGACTTTCAGACAGTACCTACCCTTCTATGGGTTGCACTGCCATGTCTGGTAATTCCCTACTTTCACAATACTACACCTGTCCCTAAACTGTGTATGGAGATTTACATATCCCCCCCGCTCGGTATGAGCAACTACATAGTCCCAGGATGTACATGGTGACATACATATGGTGATGTCCTTCCCTAAAGTCCCTAGTACTTCCCCTTTCCCTACGTCTAGCTGTCTCCTATGCCTTCGTAGACTGTGCTCAGGTATTATTTTATCAACTTGTGTTAGGTTAACTACTACTTCTGGCTGATCAGGAGGGTCTGAGTGTGTTAGGAATATGGCCCCCACAATCAGACAGCTACCTACCGTCGGGAGACCTGTGAATCCCCACCCTCGCCCTGAGAACATGTCAGACGCCAACCCATTGCTTCACCTTCTACCGAACTCAAACAGGGATGATCAGACAGGGTAAGGGAATCTTCGTTAAGGAGCCAACCCCCGAGCCCTAGTGGTGATCGGTTCTTTCTCCTAACTCTGTGTTTGTTCATCAGGTGTAACTGGGTTTACCTTTTTGCAGTATGTGACATGCACCCAGGTGGATCTAATAGGACTTGGTAGGGCCCTTCCCAACAGGCCTGCTTCCAGTTTTTCTTCTTTTAGGGACTGGATCCACACCCAGTCTCCTGGTGAGATAGAGTGGGTCACCTTCTCCTTTAGTTCACCTGTGGGGCACAAAACCTCTGACATACGGGTGTGGTTAATAAACTATCTTCACACATACATGTTGAGCTCTCAATTTCTATTGTTGTTGTTTTTTTTATATATATTTATTATTTAATCCTATCATTATTATTTAATCCTATCACTCCCCCTTTTTGACACATGATTTGCCCATGTGTCAATATTACCACCTTCCTAAACCATCCCTTAGGTAATTTATCATCCAATTGCCATGCCTTTCATTTTTGAGATTGTCTTTTGCTTCTTTATTGCTCCTCCCACTTCCTTTGTCTTTTATGGCAGCTAAATTCGACTTTCATCCAGTTCAGAATCAATTAGTAATCCAATCATCAATCTCTTATCTTGTATGGTATGAAAAATGGTATGAAAAATGTATGCACTCACTTAACTGTAAGTCGCTCTGGACAAGAGCGTCTACTAAATGACTTAAATGTAAATGTTAAATGTAAAAACACTCATGTTTAGTTCAAACTCTGTTCTACCCAGGCTCTCCCGGGCTTGACCTGAAGACTGATTGTTGGACATGACAAGTCCATATTTAGGTCACCTAAGTCTTCTGTCTAGCAACAAAGAATAAAAACCTCTATGTTCATGATTAACCCAGTTATATCTAATAGCCCACCAAAAAACCTCATCATCTTTAAATCACGACCAATGTCATATCCCTCTTTACTCTCTACCATTTGGATAACATCCCTGATGTATGTATGCCTCCTTAGAGTTCCAAATGATTTTACCATGGGCTGCCATTGCCTTCCCATAGATAAGATCACTTAATTTACCCGTATGCAGTACATAATGGAGTACCCAAGCTTTACAGCAGTTTATCATTACCAAAAAGCTCATCATTTGTTTTTTGTTTAACGGTTTTGGCGCTTCAAGTACAGCAGTTTTCCTGGATGAGTTTAACATTCGCCCCTCCTGAGTTATAGTGTGTCCTAGGTAAATGACCTCGCTCTGCCAAAGTTGAAGTTTCTTTTTGCTCACTTTGTGTCCCTGTTCTGCCAGGAAGGTTAACAATTGGGTTGTATCCCTCTTACATCCCTCCTGAGTGGGATTAGCCAATAGAATATCATCTACATAAACTAACATTTTTGGCTTCCTTCCCCAGGTTCAAACTTTCCCAAATTCCTAGTTATAGCCTGGACAAAGATTGTAAGACTTTCCGAGTAGCCTTGAGGCATCCTAGCGTAAGTCCATTTCCTTCCCTGAAAAGTAAAGCCAAACCACCCCTGACTATCCGGATGAACTGGGATACTAAAGAAAGCATTAGCTAAATCTATCACTGTAAAATAGGAGTTCTCTGGTTTCAATTGGTTCAACAATGTATGTGGATCTGGTACACATGGAGCTCTGGGAATTATATTTCTATTAACCCCCTGCAAGTCCATGACCATCCTCCAGTCGGCGCTAGGTGCCGCCTTTTTAACAGGAAATACTGGAGAGTTGCATTGTGCCTCATCTCCAGGAATTATCACCCCTCCCTTAAGTAAATGCTGAAATGTAGGTGTTATCCCTTTTATTGCTTCTGGTTTCATAGGGTATTGCTTTTGTTATGGTCTATTATCGGATCGAGGAATCACTTGTACTGGAGCTACCCCCTTAATTAGTCCTACATCTGCTGGTCCTTGTGACCATAATTTGAACGGAATTGCTGCTAACTCAGCCTCCTGTTCCTGAGTTAAGAAAATCTCTTCCTGTCATCCGTTAAAACTTGTCTCCAAGTGGACCCCGGGCAGGGTTTTTGCTCTCCAATTTAACATTCTTCTATATCTCCCAGTGGAGTGGCCATACTGATCCCCATTTGGTGTATTCTGCCAGTCAGTAATGTTTTTCCCCTGTTTTATCCATTTCCCTAGTGATAACCATTCCTCTGAATACTCTGAATACCAAATACTCCATCGTACCCATTCAATCAAGACATCAGCAGTGGAATTTACACTCATAAATGCAGATTGTTACTCCATGCCTTGAAATGATAAATAGATTTCCACCAATAGCATATTACAATGATTTCTCATCTTACCCTCTAACACAAAATGAAGTTCCCTCACTGTACTACGTTAGCTCTACCATGATAATTAGTTCAATTGAACCCTCCATCTGCTTTGTACTATATTATACATTACGTCTAAAACAACATTAGTTATGGTCAGTTTATTCCACCATCACATGATCCAACAACGCCACAACCTTAAACTCATTTGGGGCGGCAGGCAGCTTAGTGACCAATAGCGCCGCGCCAACAACCGAGAGGTCGCCAGTTCCAATCCCCGAGCCGACCAGGCGAAAAATCTGCCGATGTGCCCTCGAGCAAGTCACTCAACCCCAATTGCTCCCATAAATCGCTCTGGACAAAAGCGTCTGCCAAATTACCAAAAATGCAAATGTAAATGTTCTCTACTTTCTCACCCATGTTGTACGTCTACGTTCGGGTGAGCAAGTTTAGAACATCCCTCGTCAGAAACCCACATGCACCTCTCAAATAATCACCCCGTGTGGCGTTCCCAGCCAACTCCCAGTCTTTCCTGGCTCCAAAAGCCACACTTTCGCTCTCTCCAGCCCCTCCCCTCGCAACTCTACCTTCCGTGTCCTCTGAGGAGCTGTGTTTCTTGTTTTAGTGTTTTCAATATTCTGCCGTTAATTAAGGTACTTTAGTCTATTTATTTAAATCAAATAATTCCCACCTAATTAGTTAAAGTTGGTGCACGTTTATATTTAAACGATAAACCGAATTATTTCAGTCTAATTGTTTGAAAGCAGTGTTCTTACTGTGCCACACATCAAATGGTAAATCAAAACAAATAAACCAAAGTGTTTCAATTATTTACCCAATGGTTGTTATATCAAATCAAGCGCCACACATCAAATGGTAAATCAAACGAATAAACCCAAGTGTTTCAATTATTTAACCAATGGTTATTATCTCAAATCAAGCGCTACACATCAAATGGTAAATCAAACGAACAAACCCAAGTGTTTCAATTATTTAACCAATGGTTGTTATATCAAATCACGCGCTATACATCAAATGGTAAATCAAACGAATAAACCCAAGTGTTTCAATTATTTAACCAATGGTTGTTATATCAAATCAAGCTCTTAACCATATTACTTCAATTTACTTATTTAAAACCAGTGTTATGCTATGTCAAACATTAAACATTACAATTCAATTATATCAGTTCAAACGTTTCAGTTTAGTCATACTAGTTATTCATTATTTTACCTTCATATTCCCATTTGTTATTAACGGGTTATACGGTTTAAGCAACCACAAACCCAACAGTTATTCACAAATTATACAGTTTGGACAGCCACAGACGTCTTAATATACAGGTTTATTATTTTTAATAACCCCTATTCACTATTTCATTTCGTCTGTGATCATTCGCGCACTCATGCATACAACAACACCCAGTGTCCCCCTGATCCTAGCCGTATCTAGCCCTCTGATACGTGTCAGTAGCGTAACACTATCTAAAATTTAAGTGCCCGTTATGATCCTAGCCGTATCTCAGTGGATATGTGCCACAACGTTACACTTTGATCAATTAATCCCTGTATCTCACAGTTCCACCATTTGAGGTCCAGAGACTTCAGTATTTTCCTCAGAACCTAGCCATATCTCTCTGGATATGTGTCAAAGGAACAATACTCAACTAAAATTTTGGCGCTCCTCTGATCCTAGCCATATCTCGATGGATATGTGTCAGTAGCCAACGCCCTTAGCCAATAATTCTCTGTGTCTCCAGTTCTCACCCCTGGTGATCCTAGCCTGGGGACTTCAGTATTTTCTCAGAACCTAGCCATATCTCTCTGGATATGTGTCAAAGAAACAATACTCAACTAAAATGTTGGCGCTCCTCTGATCCTAGCCATATCTCGATGGATATGTGTCAGTAGCCAACGCCCTTAGCCAATAATTCCCTGTGTCTCCAGTTCTCACCCCTGGTGATCCTAGCCTGGGGACTTCAGTATTTTCTCAGAACCTAGCCATATCTCTCTGGATATGTGTCAAAGAAACAATACTCAATGGTACCAAGGTTTAACATCACATTCACCACAGGTTTACATGTCACAATATTGTGCTTATCTACTCATAATAGTTTCATAATTTAGTTCACTTACATCAGACAGTTGTTTCACAAAATTAATTTGAATAAAGCCAATGTGCAGATCTTTAGTTATTTAACAATAGGTATCTGCTTACCTTCTTTAAGTAGTCCGGACTTTTTGTGAAACACACAGTCCAATGAAAGAGGTGACCAAATGGGCCGGACAATACCCAGCGAAGTCCCTTCTACCAGATCACGTCGGAAGTCACCAATTGTCAAAGTTGCGTCAATTCAAATCTGGCATTAGGAACAAAAGAGGTCAACACGACTTCTAAGATATACTAGTTATTTTAATTAATGCAAAAACCTTCAATGGTAAATATGATGTTTCGTATATACGGGCTCTTTGAAATACCTCGCAGGGCACTTCAGAGAACTAAATCCATTGTTTCAGATTTTTCTTCAAATACTCTTACAGAGAGAGTTTCCCACCTCTCTGCTGGCCAATCAGAGTAGAGACTTGAGCGTGGTTTAGACTTACTCAGCCTATCCGTTGGCGCACCGGCTGTTCCCCGCCTCTTCTGTTACCAGGCATACGTTTATCATAACAACCTGTCATAGTGAGAAGAGCCAGCTCCCCTAGACACCATTCCTACGTCCTAGGAAGGTTCACAGATCACAAAGAACCAGTATAGTCTAGTATTTGGAGACACAAATCCTTATCTCATTTTACCCGGAGCGGAAATGGAAGAAAACTAAACTCCCTGCCGACCTGGCATCTTTTCACTCCCTCCTCTCTACATTTTCTTCATCTGTTTCTGCTGCTAAGGCCACCTTCTACCACTCTAAATTCCAAGCATCTGCCTCTAACCCTAGGAAGCTCTTTGCCACATTTTCCTCCCTCCTGAATTCCCCCCCCCCCCCCCCCCCCTCCTCTCTCTCTGTGGATGACTTCGTCAACCACTTTGAAAAGAAGGTTGACGACATCCGATCCTCGTTTGTTAAGTCTAATGACACTGCTGGTCCTGCTCACACTGCCCTACCCTATGCTTTGACTTCTTTCTCCCCTCTCTCTCCAGATAAAATCCTGCGACTTGTGACTGCAGGCCGCCCAACAACCTGCCCGCTTGACCCCATCCCCTCCTCCCTTCTCCAGACCATCTCCGGTGACCTTCTCCCCTACCTCAACTCGCTGATCAACTCATCCTTGACCGCTGGCCATGTCCCTTCCGTCTTCAAGAGAGCGAGAGTTACTCCCCTTCTCAAAAAACCAACACTCGACCCCACTGATGTCAACAACTACAGACCAGTATCCCTTCTTTCTTTTCTTTCCAAAACTATTGAGCGTGCCGTCTTTAGCCAACTCTCTTGCTATCTCTCTCAGAATGACCTTCTTGATCCAAACCAATCAGGTTTCAGGACTGGTCATTCAACTGAGACTGCTCTTCTCTGTGTCACGGAAACTCTCCGCACTGCTAAAGCTAACTCTCTCTCCTCTGCTCTTGTCCTTCTAGACCTGTCTGCTGCCTTTGATACTGTGAACCATCAGATCCTCCTCTCCACCCTCTCCGAGCTGGGCATCTCCGGCGCGGCTCACTCCTGGATTGCGTCCTACCTGACCGGTCGCTCCTACCAAGTGGCGTGGCGAGAAGCTGTCTCCGCACCACGTGCTCTCACCACTGGTGTCCCCCAAGGCTCAGTTCTAGGCCCTCTCCTTTTCTCCCTATACACCAAGTCACTTGGCTCTGTCATATCCTCACATGGTCTCTCCTATCATTGCTACGCTGACGATACACAACTAATCTTCTCCTTTCCCCCTTCTGATAACCAGGTGGCGAATCGCATCTCTGCATGTCTGGCAGACATATCAGTATGGATGACGGATCACCACCTCAAGCTGAACCCTGGCAAGACGGAGCTGCTCTTCCTCCCGGGGAAGGACTGCCCGTTCCATGATCTCGCCATCACGGTTGACAACTCCGCTGTGTCCTCCTCCCAGAGTGCGAAGAGCCTAGGCGTGACCCTGGACAACACCCTGTCGTTCTCCGCCAACATCAAGGCGGTGACCCGCTCCTGCAGGTTCATGCTCTACAACATTCGGAGAGTACGACCCTGCCTTACACAGGAAGCGGCACAGGTCCTGGTCCAGGCGCTTGTCATCTCCCGTCTGGACTACTGCAACTCGCTGTTGGCTGGCCTCCCTGCCTGTGCCATTAAACCCCTACAACTCATCCAGAATGCCGCAGCCCGTCTGGTGTTCAACCTTCCCAAGTTCTCTCACATCACCCCCCTCCTCCGCACACTCCACTGGCTTCCAGTTGAAGCTCGCATCCGCTACAAGACCATGGTGCTTGCCTATGGAGCAGTGAGGGGAACGGCACCTCTGTACCTTCAGGCTCTGATCAGTCCCTACACCCAAACGAGAGTATTGCGCTCATCCACCTCTGGCCTGCTGGCTCCCCTTCCTCTGCGGAAGCATAGTTCCCGCTCAGCCCAGTCAAAACTGTTCGCTGCTCTGGCACCCCAATGGTGGAACAAGCTCCCTCACGACGCCAGGACAGCGGAGTCACTCACCACCTTCCGGAGACATTTGAAACCCCACCTCTTTAAGGAATACCTGGGATAGGATAAAGGAATCCTTCTACCCCCCCCCACCCCCCCAATTGTAAAGTGGTTATCCCACTGGCTATAGGGTGAACGGACCAATTTGTGAGTCGCTCTGGCTAAGAGCGTCTGCTAAATGACGTTAATGTGCCCTTGAGCAAGGCACTTAACCCTAATTGCTCCTGTAAGTCGCTCTGGATAAGAGCGTCTGCTAAATGACTAAAATGTAAATGTAAATGTAAATGTACCCCCTAAAACAGCTCTTCACATCAATCACAGCTTGCCAGGTGACACAACTTACATTAGCCCAGTCAAGAATGCATTCTTTCTAAGTTAGTCATCCCATCAATTAGGAGAATAATAAATCTCTCACAGTACCGTGATCTTCATTCACTTCACTCACTGACGTTTCATTGTCAAATTCGCTCATTTAGCAGTTATTTCCCTCAAAGTCTTCACAGTTGAATAAATGTCCTTTCCTTTACTCACTGTGTATTCCTCCCTTTTTAATCACGTTGTTTTCCCACTCTGACATCCATCTCGAATCCTTTTCTGCTGTCAATGACGATGCTAACTCTCTCTCTTAGCTAGCTTGACTATGCACTTGCCTTTGCTAGCAATATACTGTGCTATCATTAGCCTAGACTGTACCACGGAAAATAACAGTTTCAAACATGTACAAACCGACTTCTTCCGGACAGAATAGTTCCCGTAGGTTTAGACTTACTCGTCGCCAATCTTTTGTTATGTCTTGTGGGTATTCATAACCACATCTTTATAACAATTCAATAATGATGATGGGAGACAGGAATTCAGTTCAACCGTTTATCTGGAATGTGATCATCTCGACACACTCCACAAGTCCTATGATGCTCTGCGGCACAACCCCAAAACACAACAGTAGCCAGTTAGGATAATTAACGTGGCAGGTTAGGAGAACTAACCGCGCAGGTTATAAGGTTAAGGTTAGGAAAAGGGTTATGGTTAGGCTTAGCTAAAATGCTACAAGGAAGCAGCAAGCAGCCAGACAAAACAGTCTTGAGTGGCAACCAATCTGCCCAGTTAGATGTTAGGTTTCCATACACCCACTCATGTTGATCCTCCCACTTATTTCGCAACGCCCATTTTCAGACACACCACATATGCAGTTACCCATTACTCCTTCAATGGGTAAAAACGTAGTGCAAAGGTCTTCAAAGGCAAAAACTTCATAAAAGGCAGAAGTAAAATCTGGCATTAGTAAATTCATCCACAAATACGAATATAAGTCTATGTATATCTTAAATTAGTGCGTTTTCACGAATTTGATGATATAATATAGTCCCGTGTAGCTCAGTTGGTAGAGCATGGCGCTTGCAACACCAGGGTTGTGGGTTCGATTCCCACGGGGGGCCAGTATGAAAATGTATGCACTCACTAACTGTAAATCGCTCTGGATAAGAGCGTCTGCTAAATGACTAAAATGTAAAAATAATCCTGAAGGCCATTCAAAACATTAGCGAAGACTGTCTATTATATTGACAAGATAGTCAAGTGACCGCTCTAACAATGGAAATACATGTCCTCAAAGAGGTAAGGCAGGCGGGAGGAGGCGAGCTCTGGTGTGACCATTCTAGCAAAGATTTTTATAACTAAACCAAGATGGACAACTGCCTGTCGTTTCAAACGGGAACAAAGGAGCCATAGTGGGCAGAACAAGGAAGGAGGTGGGCAGAGCTAAGCACGAGCTAGCGAGGTCCTATTGGCGTGTTCTAGCACCATTTGCATATTTCCGTTGGGGAACGCCTACGCAATAACTCAATTCGCCTTTGCACTCCTTCTAAACAACACAACTTTGGCAAAGGGTAAAGACTACAAAACTTAGTTCACTCTGTTCGTGACAGATTGTAGTTTTTGGAACAGAACTGTATTGAGATCAAATGTCTCATTGATGAGTAAATTAACAGAATGTCGGCCAAAATCTATCTTGTTCCATCTTCTCCCACTGCCTTCCCACGGGCTTCCTCTCACTACGATATTTGGTATTGAGTGGGAACGCCAACCGAATGCTTCACATTTATATATCCAGTGAAATATCTGTCTATCTGTGATTCTATTCAATGAGAGGGCACATATGCATGTGAACAACAGTCCATAGAGATGGATAAAGGGCTCATCTTTGAATCTGTGCCATTATAACGTCTGTAACTGCATGGACAACGCCTTTGAGGCTATCTCAATTTTAAACTAGTGAATGATCTTCTTATTAATTTGCTGATTGCTCCCAACTCATAGGAATCCCCACCCAGTTGACTACTTAAAAATGGTGGAAGCCCTCAATGGCAATGGCCATGCTAAAACGGCCATGATGAGTCCTCTATATATGAAAACAGTCAAAACTCTGATATAAAGTCGTTTTATTTTCTCAAAGTGTGGCCACTTATATCAGTGCATTGGTAACAACCTACCATTATGAAACTTCTATTCGATTAAATAAGCCTCACGTAGCAAATTACCAATTTCATTTTTGTTGACCAAATTCGACACTCTCATTGAACTCCATACAAATATTCCTCACTTCGTGGGTTTATTTTGGTGGAGAGATTTTGGGTGGAGTACAACCTCTCGCTTCGCCTCTTCTTCTCTGACATTAGGGGGACAAGCTAGGGAAGTAAAGCGGAAGTAAAGCGGTTTCAATCGGTTGTCACTAGTTACTACAGCCAGAAAGTCATATACCCAGCCCATTTCTACAATATTTCTTCATAAAATCTGATTTAAAACCTAACCACACTGCTAACCTTGTCTAACCATAACCTTAAATTAAGACCAAAAAGCTATTTTTTTGTTTTCATCATTTTTGACGATATAGCCAACTTTGTGGCTGTGGTAACTAGTAACAACCGTTAGTTTCACAGGGAAATTCCTACCCGTCACCACAGTTTCTAAACCATACTGGACTGTCTATGCTGTCACGGTGCGGCGCACCACGTAGAATCAAACGCTGCCTACAAACTTTTTCCAGGCTGGGAAACGATACATTAAAACGGAGAAGAAAACTCAATCGACAAAGTAGCGGGGTAAACTTAAAACTTAAGGTAAACGAGTTATTTCCTGCTATTTTGGTGTTATTAGGCCGCACTATTTCAGCTAACCGCAAAGCCGTTAACCACATAGTATATATATTTTTGTAGCTAACATTAGTTACTGGTAGCTAGTAAACCAAATATTTATTATGGTCTTTACAACAAATCAGCTGTGCTGGGCAGATAGTACCACAGATATGGTTAGTTCTAAAAAAAAATTGCACTAACGTTAGCTACTGAGGCAGGCGTTAGCAAGCTAGCTAGGTAATGTAGCTACTTTAGCTATTTGAGGCAGGGTTGCTTTGTTAAAACGGCCCCTTCTGATGAGGCAGTCTATAGGGTAAACTTGTTGGAGTTAATCAGTGACATTGGCAGCCACACCTTTTTCATAGTAAATAGGACGATAACGTTCGCTAGTGTTTAAAAAGTGGAGCTGACTAACGTTAACCTCCCAGCTGATACAATCAGATGTTTGAAGAGGGCGTTGATAAGCAAAAATGAATAAAATGTAAATGTAATGAAGTTAAAAGTTAGCTTCTAAACTAGATAGCGTTTGCTAGCTAACGTTCGCTATTAACTTTACAGCAGCAGCCAGCGTTTGCCGACTGTCGTTAGAATTTGCAACTGCTGGATAATAGCTTAGCTAACTGTTACTCAATCTCTTATGCAAATTATTCAAACGATGTTCGCAACTAACGTTATTTCGGTAACTAGCTAGTTAAATACTTTGCTAGCTACATATGTGTTGATAGGTACCTTTTCTTCTCGAAAAATTAATATTCAAATCTCTCATAATGAAAATGAAACTAACGTTTCTGGAAATGTATAGCAAACTAGCTAGCTATATTTGTCCATTCACCAATAGTTTTATTATGTATATCCTTCCAAACAAGGGTAAATGTATCTCTCAACAGCCAAGCCTTCATTCATTGGCTGATTTGCCAATCCAGTACATTCTAATTATACCTCAGTGATCCAGTATCTCACTTTGATTTGCATAGAGGTGCACAACTAACAAGATACAGCCTGGCTACAAGTTGTCCAACAGCATTATTTTTATTTAATCTTATGTTGAAAGTATCACCACCCCAGGTATATTGATATTAGTCATTCATTCTTAATTTTTTCCATACAGCAATCATGTTAGGCGAACGCCGCAATGGGAACCTGCTTGTTCAGCTGGGCCCGAAGCTGCAGGCCTACCCAGAGGAGTTGATCCGGCAGCGGCGGACTCATGATGGCCAGACTGAGTACCTGATCCGCTGGTGCCTGCTGGCTATAGATGACGGTAGTGGCTCAGATGGAGAGAGCAATGAGGCAGGAGGAGGAGGGGGCAGCAGTTCAGGGGTGGGCGGCTCAACCTCAGGCGAGAGCAAGACAGAGAACATCCTGATGTGGATGTCAACGGAGGATGTCTACGCCAACTGCCCCACGCTGCTGGGCAAGCGCAAGGCAGACGCCCAGCGGACCCTCCAGGAGGCGGAGGAGAGGCCCAGCGGAGATTTCCCCGCTGATGTCACCTTTGACGAGGTGGAGCTCTCTGACATGAAGGACGATGTCAAGAACTTGGTCAAGAGGGCCCGCAAGCAGATGACCAAGAAGAACAACTTTGCCATCAGCATCACACACACCATCCATGTGCTGAGTGCCTACGCCAGCATCGGCTCACTGGTGGGCGTCTTCAAGGAGACAGGTGCCCTGGACCTGCTCATGGAGCTGCTCTGCAACAAGGAGCGACAAACCCGCCGAAGTGCTGGGAAGATGCTCCGGGCTCTGGCCTCTCATGACGCAGGTATGGTGGGGCTTTGATAGTTTCATTCTTAGACTGTCCCAGTGTCAGCCATATAGGAAACGACAGAGTAGAGAGACTGAGGCTGTGGTAATACATTCCGTACATATCGCCTTCATTTCTATATAGACCTCTGAACTGACCAGACAGAAAAGACAGACTTACTGGGAGGCGGCTAGGCAGGGTTTCTGCCCTCTTGCTTTCACCTAGACTGGCCTTTACCAGTAGTACGTTTTCTTTATCAGTTATGAGCTGTGAAAAGTAAGGGAAAATGTATTGTGTAGGCTACTTAATACGTGAGGACATGACCACTGTCTGTTTTACATCTGCACACAGTTCCTGCAGTCTGTTTATGAATTAGACTATGGTCCCTAATGTAATGATTTGGTGTGTTTTCGATTACGCAGTTTGTTGAGTGTGGTTTAATGGATTATTGTGCATGTGCTGCAATGTAAAACACGGACCCCTATTAGGTAATTAGGTCACTAGGTATGTGTGATATTCTTCTGTAAACGTCATTGACCTGAATAATGGTATTTCTGCATGACTCATAGCTTTATTTGCCAAAAAAGGGCTTGAATTCTGGATTTAGCCACTGTTTAATCTTTCCTTTGGCTCATAGCTTTAATTTGCGTAGCATTTTCTGTTGTCATTGACTGACAATACTTCCCATTTTAATTTTGAAAGTGAGAGTCTGTGGGCAAAGGTAAGCCTAACTAGCAGGTTGGCATTTATTGTCATGAATCTTGCCCTGGAGGCAGCTCTGCAAAGTCATAAAATCTGATTTTAAACCTAAACGTAACCCTATTGCCTAACCTTAATTTAAGACCAAAAAGCTCATTTCTGTGACAAAACTATCGGTGGAGTTGAAAATGCGATGGAAACACTTAACTTTTTATTCGGTACATGAAAACTTAAGCGAAAAAGTACATTTTGTGTGCACTACGTCATCATGCACTCACTGATTTTTCAACAACAACAAAAATCTGCAACAAGTCCATTTGGAAACACACCGCTGGTGGGAAAATCTGCAGGTTTTAAAATATTTGTATGAAAATCTGTAAACAATTGGATGGAAACCTAGCTAGTGATAAATATTAGCGGAATTGGTAATGCCTTGTACCAGGTCCCACAAAGCACTCCTTTCAAATGTATAATTTTTTTTGCCTTCCAACTGACCCTTTTTTAGCATAGGCCCACCCACTTGGGAGCCAGGCCCAGCCAATCAGAATTCGTTTTTTTACATACAGAAATACTCCTCAGTTTCATTAGCTGTCTGGGTGGCTGGTCTCAGACGATCCCGCAGGTGAAGAAGCCGGATGTGGAGGTCCTGGGCTGGCGTGGACATTCCTGCAGTCAGCATGTCAATTGCATGCTCCCTCAACTTGAGACATCTGTGGCATTGTGTTGTGTGACAAAACTGCACATTTTAGAGTGGCCTTTTATTGTCCCTAGCACAAGGTGCACCTGTGTAATGATCATGCTGTTTAATCAGCATCTTGATATGCCACACCTGTCAGGTGGATGGATTATATTGGCAAAGGAGACATTCTCACTAACAGGGATGTAAACAAATGTGTGCCCAAAATTTGAGAGAAATACGATCTTTGTGCAAATGGAAAATTTCTGGGATCTTTAATTTCAGCTGATGAAACATCGGACAAACACTTTTAAATGTTGCATTTATATTTTTGTTCAGTGCCTTCAGAAAGTATTCAGACCCCTTGACCTTTTACACATTTTGTTACGTTACAGCCTTATTCTAAAATTGATTAAATTATTCCCCCCCCCCTCATCAATCTACACACAATACCCCATAATGACAAAGAAAAAATAGGTTTTTAGAAATTTTTGCAAAAAAAAAAAATTACATTTACATAAGTATTCAGACCCTTTACTAAGTACTTTGTTGAAGCACCTTTGGCAGCGATTACAGCATTGAGTCTTCTTGGGTATGACGCTACAAGCTTGGCACACCTGTATTTGGGGAGTTTCTTAAATTCTTCTCTGAAGATGTTCTCAAGCTCTGTCAGGTTGGATGGGGAGCGTTGCTGCACAGCTTTTTTCAGGTCTCTCCAGAGATGTTCGATCGGGTTTAAGTCCGGGTTCTAGCTGGGCCACTCAAGGACATTCGGAGACTTGTCCCAAAGCCACTCCTGCGTTGTCTTGGCTGTATGCTTAGGGTCATTGTCCTGTTGGAAGGTGAACCTTCGTTCACCTTCGCCCCAGTCTGTGGTCCTGAGTGCTCTGGAGAAGGTTATCAAGGATCTCTCGGTACTTTGCTCCGTTCATCTTTGCCTCGATCATGACTAGTCTCCCAGTCCCTGCCGCTGAAAAACATCCCCACAGCATAATGCTGCCACCACCATGCTTCACCGTAGGGATGGTGCCAGGTTTCCTCCAGGCGTGACGCTTGGCATTCAGGCCAAAGAGTTCAATCTTGGTTTCATCAGACCAGAGAATCTTGTTTCTCATTTTCTGAGAGTCTTTAGGTGCCTTTTGGCAAACTCAAAGCCGGCTGTCAGGCCTTTTACTGAGGAGTGGCTTCCGTCTGGACGCTACCATAAAGGCATGATTGGTGGAGTGCTGCAGAGATGGTTGTCCTTCTGGAAGATTCTCCCATCTCCACAGAGGAACTCTGGAGCTCTGTTAGAGTGACCATCGGGTTCTTGGTCACCTCCCTGACCAAGGTCCTTCTCCCCCGATCGCTCAGTTTGGCTGGACGGCCAGCTCTGGGAAGAGTCTTGGTGGTTCCAAACGTCATTCATTTTAGAATGATGGAGGCCACTGTGTTCTTGGGGACCTTCAATGCTGCAGAATATTTTTGGTACCCTTCCCCAGATCTGTGCCTCGACACAATCCTGTCTCGGAGCTCTATGGACAATTCCTTCCACCTCATGGCTTTGTTTTTGCTCTGACATGCACTGTCAACTGTGGGATCTTAAATAGACATGTGTGTGCCTTTCCAAATCATGTCCAAAAGTTGTAGAAACATCAAGGATGATCAATGGAAACAGGATGCACCGGAGCTCAATTTCGAGTCTCATAGCAAAGGGTCTGAATACTTTCAGTGTTATTTCGACCTCGTAGGGTTATTTTGACTTAAAAAACAGGAAATAACATTTTTAACTGCACTGCCACTTTTAAGGTTTCTTAGCAACTTTCTGCTGGAGAGGAAATGGAGAACATTTTCATGTTTAAGGGAAATATTTGTCTTTACGTGCTTTATGAAAACCGTTGACCATTCATTGAATTTCGTTGTTTTATTATTATGGTAGGCTACTTGTTCTTTATTAACCCACTCACAATTCATTTTAAAAATGAAGATCTGAATGTGTCTGCTCTGCTGTCTTGTATAGAATAATAATACAAATATAGTGTTGTATTGCCTCTTGGTTTCTGTACTTTTTGAATTCCCTCTCCTTGGGCCATGAGGCTCACAATCCTTGTGGAATTTTATTCGATGCAACTCCCCTATCAGGAAGGGCTGAGACCTTTGCCATGGCGCTAAGGGCAGCTCTGCATTCCTGTCAGTGTCTGTCACTGACTGATGTTTGTTTTCATAGCTAAGCCCTGTTGAAACGCTTGAGTGCACAGGACATCTCTTGAACCCTGGCTGTGTTTACAAGTTTTCCGTATTCTGAGAGGTGAATGGGAGATGATGTGGTTGTAAAGGCCTTCGCTTTGTCACTAAGGTTGCGTTTTCACTAATTGGTCTTTTGACCAATCAGATCGGCTCTGAAAAAGATATAATATGAAAAGATCTGATGTGATTGGTTAAAAGACCAATTAGTGGAAAAAAGAATTGGGCTGCCTGTAAATGTAGTCAGACACTTCTGCACTTAAAAACACATTTGTACATGTTCACATGGGCTCCTTGGTGCAAGTGCAAATACAAAGCACATCATTTAAAGTACTATTACCATGCCATGATTTTAGAAACTGAAATGTATTGTTAATCAGGTAGCTGATTTAAGCTCTGGTATATCTCAACTCTCCTGGGACAGTGGTAACCACCTCATTAGATACTAGATGACAAATGGACAAATTTGCTTAACGTTTAAACTGCCATTTAAAAAAAATTGGTTTTCTGTTAAAACTATAAACAATTGTACAATTCCTCGTCAATTCATAATGCAGAATAATGGTCCTATTACGTATGTATGACTGCTAGGGCCGGGCAATGAAGTTCTATCTACCGTAGTCATATACTCTTGAAAGTGCCTTTGGTACGGCATGTTTTTTTGTCTGTAGGGGGAACTACGGCTTTTTAAATGCCGACACGAAACCTCTGGAGATTAGTTTAGAAGAACCACTTGAACGGGCATTTTACTTGTTTGTAAGTCGCAACTGAACGGGCATTTTGTAAAGGAATGCTGCTTCTGAAGCGGGACCGACGTCCATCACTAGGCGACCAGAACTGTCAATCAAATAATATTGTGCGGCCTAATCGCAGCCTTCCTGCCTGTGCGCAGACCACTCTACTTTAAAGGTCGTTAAATAATATTTAGTTGAAAGAAAACACATCTTCTGCTAGGAATTGACTCCTAAGATTCAGTATTTTTTAAATGGAGGAGACTGATTTTAGTTCTGTACTTCTGAGAATACAAACACTAGTATCTTTCATAGTGAGTTGGCGAAGGACTGAGAGAGAGGGGAGGGGCACAGTATAGGCAGGTCGGCCACCAGGCAGACATTCAGAACCCTGCACTAGGCCTATCTATCGGCAATCAAAAGCTGTATCTAACAATGGAATGCTGTATTTTGCAATTTCTTGGCTTGCAATGTCTCGCAACTTCAGTAAAGCAGGGCCTATCATCAATGAATAGGCTAGGATATTCTACATGCAACAGACCAACGACTGAACACTCTCGCATCATTAGCTAGCCAGCTGCACTGTGATTATAAGTTGTGGGGGGAAAAAAACTACATTTTTGTAAAGATCCCAATTTCGTTTAAACATTCACACCCCTAATACTAGGTGTCATAACAGACCAACCAGTGAAAGCTCAGAGAGGGGGAGAGAGCAAGAGATTGTTATTATTTTATGTGGACACACACAATGGTGCTCCTGTCTTCCCCCAGGGAGCCGTGCCTACGTGCTCCTGTCCCTCAGCCAGCAGGATGGTATTGAGCAGCACATGGACTTTGACAATCGCTACACCCTACTGGAGCTGTTTGCAGAGACCACCTCCTCTGAGGAGCATGGCATCTCTTTCGAGGGAATCCACCTCCCTCAGGTAGCTACCAAATCACATTCTATGTCTCTGGACAGTACTTTTACTAACCAATGGGTTCCTACATGCACCCCTAGATCAGGGCTCTCCAACCCTGTTCCTGGAGAGCTAACGTCCTGTAGGTTTTCAATCCAACCCTAATCTAGCGCACCTGATTTTAATAATTAGCTGGTTGATAAGCTGAATCAGGTTAGTTACAACTGGGGTGGGAGCGAAAACCTACAGGAGGGTAGCTCTCCAGGAACTGGGTTGGAGAACCCTGTCCTAGATCAAACCAGTGAATTACCTATCACTAAGATGTAATGTGACGTTTCCCCTGTGTGCTCCAGATCCCAGGGAAGCTGCTGTTCTCCCTGGTGAAGCGCTACCTGTGTGTGACGTCCCTGATGGACAAGCTCAACACGGCAGGGGTGGAGTCAAGCTCTGAGCGGCAAGACGCAGCAGGCTCCTCCGCAGGGGCAGGCCACCAGACAGAGAACCTGCGTGTCCAGCGAGAGTTTGAGTTCACCATGGCTATGGCTAACCTCATCTCTGAGCTGGTGCGGGTCATGGGCTGGGACCACAACCGGCAGCCGCCACAGTCCAGCAGCCTGGCCCAGGGCAGGGCCTGCGGGGAGAACGAGCCGCCCCGCCGCATGGTGCGCTCCATCTTCCAGCCCCGCTTCTCTGCCTCTGCCTTTCCTGTCGCTACCTCCTCTAGCATGGCAACCGCCACACCACCCAAGAAGAAGACCTGCAACGGCTTCAAGACACGCACAGACTTTGCCAGCCGCTCTGCTTACGTGGAATACGTGCAGGACAACCTGAAGAGCGGCATGCTGGTCCGTATGCTAGAAGACTATGAGGAGGTCAGCGCTGGTGATGAGGGGGACTTCCGCTACAGTAATGACGGCTCGCCACCAGTGCAGGTACAAAACATCACACCTTGTATTAGCACACAGCTGGCTCCTGAGATCTGAGTTAGGGTTGTGTGACGACAGATTTAGTAAAAACTAAATGCTTATTTTTGTGCGCACAGGTGTACTGGAACTCCCTATCTCGGACCTACTGGGTGCACTGGCACATGGTTGAGATCATGGCCACTGGCACCAGTGGACAGGGTGAGAAAGACGCCCAGGAGAAGGCCTCCTCCCTGACTGAGACGATCAAGCTCACGGCTGGTAAGAGGGGGTCACCTGCACCCACAGACTCGCACTCATGTAAGTGATTTTCAACAGTAACGTGGCTCCGAAGCATCAAAGCCCATGAACTTTGAGCGCTAATGGACTTGCAGGTTATTCTGTAAACTCAACAAATTGCCCTAATATATTGTTTTATTAGAAACTGTCGTCTAATATCGTTGGTGTTGTCCTCCCTTGTATTCAGTGAGTCAGACGTTCTTCTCCAAGCCTCCTGGTGGGCTGTACTCGTTGCCTTACCTGGCTGAGGGGCTGCATGCTGATGGAGCCACCCTGAGCCGGGCCGAGTGGTGGGAAGTGCTCTTCTTTATCAAGAAGCTGGAACCAAAGCAACAGCAGGAGATCAACAACATCCTGCGTCAGAGCCTCGATGAACAGGCAAGTGCCCATCACTCAAATCCTCCTCTCTGGCTTCAATTCCCTCACTCTCTAATCTAATCACTCTTCTTGCTCTTTTCATGACTCAGCCCCAATGGAAGTTGACCGTATAGTTCATGTTTTTGACTTGCTTCTCTCTGCTCTGTCAGATGTCAGACTCAGACGAGGCCACTCTTATCTGGCTGTCGGTGCCAGGCGAGGTGGCCCGGAAGCTGCTTCACTACCTGAAGCAGACCCTGCAGAACTCGTGTCTGTGGGACCTGCTCTGCTCCCATGCCTTCTCTAAACACTACCTGCGGCGCGGTGGGGGAGGCCTGGAGGATGACGAGCTGCTGCCTGACGGCTCCCCGGGCTCCTCTGGCCTGGGAGGAGGACAGACCACCTCTTCATCTGCTGCCACCGCCTCCTCTGTCATGTGCTCATTTTCTAAGAAGCCGAAGAAGGAGAGTCCTACAGACTATTGCTCTGACACAGAGTCTGAGTTGCCAATGGAAGATGAGTCTAATTACTCAGAAGACCTGGAGGAGAAGATGAAAGGTGTGGCAGTCAGTGTGTTTGAGCTTTGTTTGTTTTTGCAGTTGGCAAACTACCTCTAGCTGTAGCCAACACCTTTTTCCAGAGAAAGACCAGCAAAACCATTTTCTTATTAGTGAAAGTTGTAGCAAAATGTTTTTCAATGGGAAAATGAAAACAAGCGTTTCTTATTTGACAAATTCAGGTAGAGCCCTCCTAATTTCAGTCCATTTGCTTCCGTTTGGTTCCTAGTGAATACATCCCAGGATACAGGATGATGACGTAGCATGATTTACATAATGACAGCCAATTTTGCTCTAACATGCTTTGCCTTGTGTTTTCCCCACCAGTGTTCAACAACTCCAAGGTGCAGGGCAAGAAGACGGCCCTGGAGAAGCTTGGGGAGGTGGTGGACATCATGAAGAAGAGTGGCTCAGATCCAGTCCAGCAGCTGGCTGGGATCAAGTTTATCATCAAGGTCCTAGAGGACGAGGGGCCTCAGGAAAGGAGCACCCTCAGGACGGACGCTGTCCAGACCATCCGGTAAGGCTGCTGCCTGCACACTTCCTCTCTTATAGGGTCACATTTCACCTCAAACATTTGTGTCTTCCAATATGATCTTTGACTTTTCTCTTTCCACCACCCCCAGGGATAAAGTCCTGAAGCTTGTGGTCGAGATGCTGAGTGGGCAGCCCAAGGAGAATGTGGTCAGCGCCCTGCGTCTCACCCGCGCCCTCATGGTCAAGTACGAGTGGAGGGTCTCCTTCGCCACGGAAGGGGGCGTCAAAGCCATCCTCTCTTGTATGCAGGAATACCGCACTGTCCCACAGGTCCAGCAAATCGCCCTGGCGGTGAGTTCTCAATCACTTTGTTTTGAGTTGTTGTTTTTACTACCGTCTGTTATGTAATCTAGCTAGTTTTCTTATACAGTTTTAGGGGACGACAAGTAATGAGAACTATACAGCTGTAAAGGAGTAGTTTTCTATCATGTTTCTATCCACACTTGGATAGAAACATGATTGGTTTCTCCCCTCTGCTCTAGACTCTGATGGTCATCACAGGCGCCAGTAAGTATGACCTGGGCAGCATGAGCAGCTGCTATCTTCCTCTCTCCGAGTCTGTCACACCCATGATGCTTGGAGTCTTTGCCAGTATTGGCTCTGTCACTCCCGAGGGCTCCAAGGGACTGCTGGCTGCCATCCCCGCTGCCATTGAACTGATGCTTAACACACCTGGGTATGTCTTTTGCACCCCAACTGGCTCTAAGGGAATGTTAACATGCCCAACTCCACTGTTTCCTATGATGAGACTGCTATGTTACAGTAGAGGCTAAGGGATATCTGCGGTCTCTCCTACCAGGTGTATGTTGTCGGTGAGGAATGGTCTGTTGGTGATCATCATGCTGATCTCTAGTAGTAAGAGCCTGGCGGAGCAGCTGGTGGCCTGTGACGTCAGCACCGTGCTTAAGAAGTGCCTTGCGGCCTCTCGGCCAGAGAAATGGCTGGCCATCATCGCCCTCAACCACATCTCCGTGGACCACAAGTTGGAGAAAAAAGGTGCGAATTCACTGCTCGTCTGAACACACTCCTCAAACAGTGCCGAGGTCAGGTTATGTGTAGGCGTTCCTAGCTGGCTAGTTGCACATTAGCTTTTTCTGCCACGCCTCTTGCATTACTATGAAAGTTCCTAAAAAAACAATAAATAATAAACAAAATATGACATCCTGTTCTTGTGGCCTTATGTCCCAATGTGGACAACAGGGTTTTTTCTGGATCAAAATTGGGTTTAGGTGTTGGTTGTGGTGGGGGCGTGTTGGCCACAGTGATTCAATTTTGCTGTTAAATCTAATTTCCTGCAATTCTACACCTTGCCATGGGGCTGAGAGAAAATGTGCAGTTTTAAAGCAATTTCCTGCAATCTTACACTTTTTGCCATGGCTTATGCTATCTGAGTGACTCAAACATTATAACCAAATCAATGGGGGCCCCATGCCATGCCAAAAATACTCCTGAATGCATAATGTTTAGAATATTTGATTCTCCCTGACTGTCTAGCTTTTATTTTGGTGATTGTTTTTTGTTTTTTTAATATTTTTTTTATTTTTGGGGGGGGGGATTTTTATTTAGGTGATTGTTAGTTCTTAAAGATCTTATAAAAAAATATATAGGTCCATTTATCTTTCTACATATTTTAGATCTGGTTTTAGTTTAAAATTACACTGAAAACGTTTTTCCATCCTAAATACTATTTTCAATTTTCTAAAGGTATTTATTTATTTATTTTTATTTTGAACATAAGTGGCCCAAAAAAACACTTAGGCGGGCCGCCCAATACTTTTCTATGCACTAAAAACCCTGGACAAAGAGGATTAAGTATGTTATGTTCTGAATATGTCTCCTCAGAGTTGATGGAGGAGTTGGACTTCAAGGACGCAGAGCTAAAGATGCTGGTGGTGAGCCTGAAAGAGATGACGGCCAACAAGGAGGTGATCCTGACCCTGGAGAAGCTGCTGTGTGACGACACCTCCCAGCTAGAGGAGGAGCGTTACCAGGTGACCCGCAGCCGAGAGACTTACCAGGACCTGGTGCGCCTCATGGACCAGCACCGAGCCGATCGGGCCGCACAGCTCTCCATCCTCAGGTGAGACGGGGGGGAGTGTTGTTGTGCTGCCTAACTGCTAATGTTGCACGGTATACCGAAACCTCAATACTTTTTCCATACTATAACATGAAAAACGGTTCGGTACTAGAATTTGTGTTACTTTCAGTACTTCTGTCAAATGCACCCTGGGAAGTGAAATGCAATCTGGGAATTATGTATGTATGCTGTGTGAAATCCATTGTATTTCTATGGCGTGTAGACTATTGAAATATAAAAGCTTCAGAAATGAGCTTGTGTTTTGGAACTTAACTATTCATTTAATACATACAATTATTTAGCTATAATGAATCATAGGTCTATGTAATTTCACCCAATATTATGGCCATAGATTAGCAAATTAACCCTGATATTTATCTAATTACATTTTTAAAACAGTTTAGATTTAATTGTAAAATGTATTTTGTCTGCTCTGAGTCTCCGATATGGTTTTGCATAAGGAAAATTGAAGGTATTATTCTGTTCTTTAATATGGTGTTTTATTTTTTAAAAGAAATTGAATATACGCTGAACAAAAATATAAATGCCACATGCATGTTTCATGAGCTAAAAAATAAAATCCTAGAAATGTTTATGTACAGAAAGCTTATTTCTCTCAAATTTTGTGCATACATTTGTTTATATACCTGTTAGTGAGCATTTCTCCTTTGCCAAGATAATCCTTCCACCTGACAGGTGTGGCATGTCAAGAAGCTGATTAAACAAGCATGATCAAACATATTGCAAATTGAGAAATCATGTGACTAAACTGAATAAAAAGAAGAATCAACACTATGAAACAAGGATAAATGACAAAGATTGATAGTAAAAAGCTTTGGAGCACCTTAAATGAAATTTTGGGAAAAAAGGCAAACTCGGCTCCATCATTTATTTAATCAGAAAACCAACTGATATTGCCAACTACTTTAATACTTTTTTCATTGGCAAGATTAGCAAATTTAGGCATTACATGCCAGCAACAATTGCTGACACTACACATCCAAGTATATCTGACCAAATTATGAAAGACATTGTAATTTTGAATTTTGTAAAGTGAGTGTGGAAGAGGTGAAAAAATGGTTGTCCATTAACAATGACAAGCCACCGGGGTCTGACAACTTGGATGGAAAATTGCAGAGGATAATAACGGATGATATTGCCACTCCTATTTGCCATATTTTCAATTTAAGCCTACTAGAATGTGTGTGCCCCCAGGCTTGGAGGGAAGCAAAGGTCATTCCGCTACTTAAGAATAGTAAAGCCCCCTTTACTGGTTCAAATGGCCGACCAATTAGCCTGTTACAAAACCTTAGTAAACTATTGGAAAATACAATGCTATTTTACTGTAAACAAATTGACAACAAACTTTCAGCATGCTTATAGAGAAGGACATTCAACAAGCACAGCACTTACACAAATGACTGATTGGCTGAGAGAAATTGATGATAAAAAGATTGTGGGGGCTGTTTTGTTAGACTTCAGTGCAGCTTTTGACATTATCGATCATAGTCTGCTGCTGAAAAAACGTATGTGTTATGGCTTTACACCCCCTGCTATAATGTGGATAAAGAGTTACTTGTCTAACAAAACACAGAGGGTGTTCTTTAATGGAAGCCTCTCCAACATAATCCAGGTAGAATCAGGAATTCCCCAGGGCAGCTTTCTAGGCCCCTTGCTTTTTTCCAGCTTTACTAACGACATGCCACTGGCTTTGAGTAAAGACAGTGTGTCTATGTATGCATATGACTCAACACTATACACGTCCGCTACTACAGCAACTGAAATAACTGCAACACTTAACAAAGAGTAATAAAGCCCCTTTGTGGGGAAAAACTCATTCTGATTGGCTGGGCCTGGCTCCCCAGTGGGTGGGCCTGGCTCCCCAGTGGGTGGGCCTATGCCCACCCTTGGCTGCGCCCCTGCACAGTCATGTAAAATCCATAGATTAGGGCTTATTTATTTCAATTGACTGATTTCTTTATGTACTGTAACTCAGTAAAATCTTTGAAATTGTTGCATTTATATTTTTGTTCAGTATAGAAGATATTTATTTTACAGATTAACAGTTATCAACATATTGTTCAATGTTTAAAAAAATAAAGCCCAGTGGTTATTCTGTGACTAGCTAATATGCAGTTTTTTTTTGTTGCCGTAGTATCATTTTGTTATCGAGTATCGTTTTGGTATCGAGTATCATGATACTTAACCCGGTATTGGTATTAAAGTCAAAAATCTGGTATCGTGACAACACACTACTAACTACAGCAGGGCTGCCCAACCCTCTTCCTGGAGATCTACTGTCCTGTAGGTTTTCAGTACAACTCTAATTTAGCATATCCGATTCAGCTAGTTAAGGTCTTGTTGAGCAGCTAATAAGTAGAATCAGGTGTGTTAAATTAGGGCTGGACTGAAAACCCACAGGACGGTAGATCTCCAGGAAGAGGGTTGGGCAGCCCTGAACTACAGGGTTTACTTGTTGGAATGTCAT
This sequence comes from Coregonus lavaretus, assembly GCF_964263955.1. Classification (NCBI taxonomy): domain Eukaryota; kingdom Metazoa; phylum Chordata; class Actinopteri; order Salmoniformes; family Salmonidae; genus Coregonus; species Coregonus lavaretus. The sequence continues at coordinate 18,303,442 of NC_140023.1, forward strand.
GTCAGTGCCTAGATTTTGTCATCAATGTACTGTGTAATGAACCTCAAAGGGCAGTACGTTATGTATGTATGCAATGCATGTATTGGGTCAGTTGGTTACAGTTGTGACTGTTTTTATATTCTCTCCTGTAGAATATTGAACAAGTTCTTGGACAATTACCAGGAGGATCTGCTTCCATGGCATGAGAGCATAGAACCATGCTTGTCTTCTATGACTGCATTCATCAATGACCATGAGGTAGGAAAGATCCTCCCACAGGTGGCTGATGGCACCTTAATTGGGGAGGACTGGCTCATAGTAATGGCTCGAATGGAATAAAATCAAACACATGGTTTCGATGTGTTTGATACCACTCCATTCCAGCCATTATTATGATCTGTCCTCGCCAGCCTCCTGTGGATCCTCCATGATTATAAACGCATAGCTATAATCCTGTTTCTATTTTAGCTACTTATTCAATTAATGGTCATGTAATTGACACAAGGTTGTTTTTTTCTAGGTTGTCCAGCTGCTCATCCGCTTCCTGTATCGCCTGGCCTCTCTGAACAAAGACTATGCCGTGGTGATGTGTCGTCTGGGCACAAAGGACGCCCTGGTCAAGGCGCTGGACAAGCACAGTATCAACCTGCTTATGGTCACAGAGCTGCGGGACTTAATCACAGACTGTGAGAAGTACGCCAGTCTCTACAAGAAAATGACCACCAGCGTTCTGGCTGGTTGCATACAGGTTTAGTACAAGTGCTACTATCTAAATATTCAGTCAGTTATATTGTTATATTTTCTCTCCACATTTTTTATTCACAGCGAAACCTATTGTTGTTCTTCGATTTTTAAAAACAGTTTTTTTTTACCTTGACATGGTCAAATAATTCAAGCATAGATTGGTAAATTTCGAGTAACTTGGTCAAAAAGAAATGCATCGATTAGCTATAGGACCCGTAATGTCCATCAGGATAGATTTCCCTCCATCTTGGACATTTGGAAGACGTGCTAACATGCTAAAATATACGTTCTCATGAACCATATAATACACTATTTATAAATGTAGGCCCATGGTATATGTTTAAACTTAGTTTGAGAAAAGCTAATGATTTGGTCAATCTGATTTTACTTGTCCATTTAAACCACTGTAAATCCACTCCATAGTGGCCTATCAACTTAAAACTTAGCATCGCTGTCATGGACATTTTTAAGATGAACCACACTGAATTTGGAAGGAAACTATTAACTAATTATTTGCATATATAACGCTAAATCGCACAATAATCTGCAAACATCTTCATGAAACATATCAGATTCACTCCAGATGTTTTATTTAGACTCATGATTGCACATAAAGGAAGACAGTTCCTACATAATGGGGCGGCAGGAATCTTAGTGGGTAAGAGCGTTGTGCCAGTAACCGAAAGGTCACTGGTTCTAATCCCTGAGCTGACTAGGTGAAAAATCTGTCGATGTGCCCTTAAGCAAGGCACTTAACCCTAATTGCTCCTGTAAGTCGCTCTGTATAAGAGTGTCTGCTAAATGACTAAAATGTAAATGTATAATAGTGCTTGCTTTGTAATCCAATTGATCTTGTGTCTTTTGTCATCCTGTGAACCCTGTTCATTGCTGCTCGCAGCTATATTTTTTACTTGTTGTTCTTAGAAATGTTACTTCAATAGGGGATGTCACATTTGGCTTGCAAGTGTCATGCCACTCTGTCTGTTGCTAATAGCTCATTTGTAATCCATGCTGTCCTTTCTAACCAAATATAGATGGTTTTGGGCCAAATAGAGGAGCATCGGCGAAGCCACCAACCAATCAACATCCCCTTCTTTGACGTCTTTCTGCACAATCTGTGCCAAGGTATATTTACTTTTAGCTGACTCAAAGCACAACTAAATACCAGCCACGCAAAGAAATGGTGACAAAATCAGGGCTCCAAACTAACATTTCCTCTGGTGGCACTGGTGCCACTAACTTTTTCAGTTGGTGGCACCAGCCCATGATTTGATCGCACCCCAAAAAAAGTATAATTGTAGAGCCACAAAAAAAGGTAGGAGTAATTATCTTTTAAAGTAATTATATAGTAATTCACAATGCTTTATTAAGAAGTGTAATAGACTACTGAGAATAAATAACTTAATCAAATCAAAATAAAATAAAATTTTATTGGTCGCTTACACATCTTTTGCAGATGTTATTGCAGGTGCAGCGAAATGCTTATGTTTCTAGTTCCAACAGTGCACTGATACATAAAAATACAAAACAATACACACAAATTAAAAAAAATCTAAGAACGAAATTAAGAAATATCAGAACGAGCAATGTCAGAGTCCAGAATATAAATATACAATGCCTTCAGAAAGTATTCACACCCCTTTACTTTTTTTTCCACATTTTGTTGTGTTTACAGCCTGTATTTTAAAATGTATTCACATTTTGATGTTGTGCCACTGGCCTACACACAATACCGCATAATGTCAAAGTGGAATGATGTTTTGGGGAATTTTTACAAAATAATTAAAAAATAAAAAGCAGAAATGTCTTGAGTCAAATATTCAACCCCTTTGTTATGGCAAGCCTAAATAAGTTCAGGAGTAACAATTTGCATGGACTAGTGTTTAACATGATTTTTGAATGACCACCTCATCTCTGTACCCCACACATCAAATTATCTGTAAGTTCCCTCAGTCGAGCAGTGAATTTCAAACACTGATTCAACCACAAAGACCAGGGAGGTTTTCCAATGCCTCGCAAAGAAGGGCACCTATTGGAAGATGGGTAAAAAATAAAAAAGCAGACATTGAAATCCCTTTGAGCATGGTGAAGTTATTAATTACACTTTGAATGGTGTATTAATACACCCAGTCACTACAAAGATACAGGCGTCCTTCCTAACTCGGTTGCCGGAGAGGAAGGAAACCGCTCAGGGATATCTCCATGAGGCCAATGGTGACTTTAAAACCATTACAGAGTTTAATGGATGTGATGGGAGAAAACTGAGGATGGATCAACATTGTAGTTACTCCACAATACTACATGTAACCTAAATGACAGAGGGAAAAGATGGAAGCCTGTACTGAATATAAATATTACAAAACATGCATCCTGTTTGCAACAACGCACTAATGTAAAACTGTAAAAAATGTGGCAAAGAAATTAACTATGTCCTGAATACAAAGCGTTATGTTTTGGGCAAATCCAACACAACACATCACTGAGTACAACTCTTCATATTTTCAAGCATGTTGGTAGCTGCATCATGTTATGGGTATGCTTGCCATCGGCAAGGACTAGGGAGTTTTTTTAGGATAAAAAGAAACGGAATAGAGCTAAGCACAGGCAAAATCCTAGAGGAAAACCTGGTTCAGTCTGCTTTCCAACAGACAAATTCACCTTTCAGCAGGACAATAACCTAAAACACAAGGCCAAATATACACTGGAGTTGCTTACCAAGATGACATTGAAGGTTCCTGAGTGGCTATTTAAATTTTTGACTTAAATCGGCTTGAAAATCTATGGCAAAAAAATGTCTGTCGAGCAATGATCAACCAACTTGACAGAGCTTGAATACTTTTTTAAAGAATAATGTGCAAATATTGTACAATCCAGGTGTGCAAAGCTCTTAGACGTACCCAGAAAGACTCTGTAATCACAGCCAACAGTGATTATAACATGTATTGACTCAGAGGGTTGAATACTTGTGTAATCAAGATGTACTGTATGAGTGTTTTTATTTTTCATTACAAATATTATAATTTTTCTTCCAGGGTATTGTGTGTAGATCTTTGACAAAAAATGAGAATTAGATCAATTTAATCCCGCTTTGTAACACAACAAAGTGGAAAAAGTCAAGGGGTGTGAATACTTTATGGTGTGTATGGACAGTATATGAATAGAAGATATGTGTACAGCAGTAGTTGTATAGGATGAGCCTTGACTATAATACAGTATATACATATGAAGTGGGTAAAACAGTATGTGACGATTATTAAAGATACCAGTGTTCAATTTATTATTTACATAGGGCAGCAGTCTCTAAGGTGCAGGGTACATTACCGGGTGGTAGCCGGCTAGTAACAATGACCAAGTTCATGGCAGGGTACTGGGCGGAAGGCCGGCTAGCGGTGACTATATAACAGTCTAACGGCCTGGAGATGGAAGTCATAGGTTGACAATATGGCAATTTTGTTATTTTACTTTCAAAATAGAGCTCCAGAATTGAGATTGTTTTTGTTCAATAGAGATGAATTGCCTCCATCTTTAGGCTAATATCCTAATTCAATTGTTGCTAATTCACCACCTGATGAAGTTGAAACTCAGAACATAACACCTACTGCTAGTAGTCATGTATTAATCTAACAGTAAATTGAATGTCCTAAAAAAAACTTTGCAATGAGGCCTAGTGCACTCTCAATGGCCGATGCGCTACCTACAGAAAGCTGAGACCCTCCTCTCTTTTATTATGGACAACTAGTTGGTTCCAAATAGGACTGCACGATATGGGCCAAAAATCTAATTGTGATTTTTCAACCAAATATTGCAATTGCAATTTGACTTGCGATATAGACATAAACACTTTGGTGAACTGTTGGAATCAAAAAAATATAATTATTTTTCTAGTTCTATGGTTGGTATTTGGCATGACAACAAATGGAAAAAAAACGGGTAGGAGTTATGGCAGGGTAGGAACCAAAGTGTTGGTCAGTGTTTCCCAGGGGGCCCTAATTACATTTGAATAGATGTTACATTTTAATAGATGTTACATTTAGACAAAGATTTTAGAATAGGCTCTCTGATTCAGAACATACCGTTGCGACTAAATGGTTGCAGTCTGGAGCCCTGCAAAATGTATCAATATGTAATTCCTTTTGTATTCAGTTTTCATAAAATCAAGAAATAAATGACTAGTACTGGTAGATGAATTACTTTACCCAATCATCCCTTAAGTTTTTATTAAGCTTCTGGAAGTTAAAGTCCAACTTGTCTTAAACTGTCATGTTCACCTTTGTCATACTTTGTCTACTGTATGTGACCGTTAACAACAGGATCTAGTGTGGAACTCAAGGAGGACAAGTGCTGGGAGAAAGTGGAGGTTTCCTCTAATCACCATCGCGCCAACAAGCTCACTGACAAGAACCCTAAAACCTACTGGGAGTCCAATGGCTGCACAGGTTCCCATTTTATCAACATCTACATGCACAAGGGGGTGGTGATTAGGTATGTCCACACATCACTTTGGTCATACTAAGGGTTTAGAATGTTGGAATGTTTACTCGTGATATGTATGCACAATATGTAAAGAATTGAAAATGAAGCACAGCTGTGTTGCTCACTGTTACCTTGCCTGTATACTGAAACGTTTCTGTTATTGCCTTGTTCTTGCATCTGTGGATTTTTATGCTAGACTGCATGCTTTATCTTAAACAACTGCTGTGCTTACTTCAATGGCATTCATATTTGTACTATTTCTTACTGTAACTATTGGGCACTTACTGTAAGCACATTTTCTCCTGTTCTTGTTAAACCCAGGCAATTGGCTGTGCTTGTAGCCGGTGAAGACTCCAGCTATATGCCTGCTCGCATGGTGGTACTTGGAGGAGACGACCCCACAAACATCAACACAGAGCTGAACACAGTAAGTAGCTGTATAGGCAGGCAGGAGTAAGAAACTCTTGGAAGTAGGATATATGTATGATCTTGTCTTTTTAAGGTTTAAGCCCCTCAGCCCAACTCTTTGTGTTTACAGGTCAATGTGCCGCCGTCAGCCAATCGCATAGTGTTGCTGGAGAATATGAACCGCTTCTGGTCCATTGTGCAGATCAGGATCAAGAGGTGTCAGCAGGTGGATTGTCACATCATGAAAATTGGAATTTCAATTGCGTTTTACTTCCTGAATTGACTGAATTGAAATGGTATTGATCTCAACCCTGGATTAACAGTACTTTCTCTTCACACCAGGGTGGCATCGACGCGAGGGTCCACGGCTTTGAGGTGTTGGGGCCCAAGCCCACCTTCTGGCCCGTGTTCAAGGAGCAGCTCTGCTGTCGCACCTACCTCTTCTACAGCACCAAGGCCCACACCTGGTGCCAGGAGATCCTGGAGGACAAGGCCCAGCTGCTGCAGCTCTTCAACAAGTAAGCCTGTCTCTACTATACACACTACTGCTAACTACACTCACCCCCAGACTGTTCTAAACTGGCCTGGTGTGTGTCTCTGCAGACTGAACAGCGCACTGCGACATGAGCAGATGTTTGCTGACCGCTTCCTGCCCGATGCCGAGGCAGCGGAGGCTCTGGGACGCACCTGCTGGGAGGCCCTCATCACCCCCATCGTACAGAGCATCACCATCTCGGGTAACTTCCTGAATGTCTGGGTGTTTCTCAATATGCATACTACAGTGCGCCACACTCATGCTCCGAGTTTATTCTCTGAGTAAGTTCTTGTGAGGCTGAGAGTGTAGAGAATGCATAACACATTACATTTGAGAAGCACTCGCGCTCCCCCTACTGAATTACCTCACGCTGCACCTTCCCATTCACTGAACCTTCTTCCAGCCAGGACAATGGCAACAATAGAGACTAAACAAGATATACACAAAGCAAACGTTTTACTTCATAATTATCAGCTAGCTATATGGAAATCGTAATAATCTAGCTAGCCAGTCAGCCATACATTTTCATCAACTAAGATGATTCTCTGTCTCCTCCACTCCCAACAGAGACCGAAGTCCTCAGTCCCCTCTCCTGGCTACTCGCTGAGTACCTGGACAACGCAGAGTCAGCCAGGCGCTGCAAGAGCCGGGCCGCCATCTTCAACTCCCGCGTCCGTCGCCTCACACACCTACTGGTCCATGTGGATACCAGCCGAGTGGACACAGAGGAGCTCAAGCCGCCCATCAAATGCAGTGAGTAATCCTGTAACCCTATACCCTACCACCTCTTCACTTCTGATAAACACTCAAGTCTTTTCTCTGTCCAGCTGTGACTGATATTTCATCAGTCGTAGTGGGACAAAATGTGGTCTTCTCAATCTTTTTCAATAGTGAATTGGCAATTATTGCCCATAAAATTGGGTGCGGAAATGCTACAGGAATTGGCAATCAAAATGAGCTGCGAATAAATCTCAGTAGACTAAAGACTAGATTTTGCATGGTAGTATAATATTTGGAAATGCGAACGTATTGATACTTTATTCATAATGTTTGTTAGACGCAACCCATCACGTCTTCCGTATTTCTTTTGTTTTCAGAAGGTATCAACCGAAGCAAAGTTTTAAAGAGTAAGTAACAGCTTAGAGGCTAATGTACTGCATTCAGTTTTTAAGTTATTCTTCCAGCATCTCCATTTTTATATTACCAATGACTGAGTCATTCCGCTTTCCCCACCACACGTAACCCTCCAGTTTGAATTGAAAATGATCAGGACGATGTGTTACTCATTTGTTTCTTTCAGTTGTTTTTGGCTGTAGTTTCATACACTACATGACCAAAAGTATGTCGACACCTGCTTGTTGAACATCTAATTCAAAAATCATGGGCATTAATATGGAGTTGGTCCCCCCTTTGCTGCTATAACAGCCTCCACTCTTCTGGGAAGGCTTTCCACTAGATGTTGGAACATTGCTGCGGGGACTTGCTTCCATTCAACCACAAAAGCATTAGTGAGGTCGGCACTGATGTTGGGCAATTAGGCCTGGCTCGCAGACGGCGTTCCAATTCATCCCAAAGGTGTTCAATGGAGTTGAGGTCAGGGCTCTGTGCTTCTTTCACACCGACCTCAACAAACCATTTCTGTATGGACCTCGCTTTGTGTACGGGGTCACTGTCATGCTGAAACAGGAAAGGGCCTTCCCCAAACTGTTTCCACAAAGTTGGAAGCACAGAACTGTCTAGAGTATCATTGTATGCTGTAGCTTTAAGATTTCTCTTCACTGAAACTAAGTGGCCTAGCCCGAACCATGGAAAAACAGCCCCAGACCATTATTCCTCCTCCACCAAACTTTACAGTTGGCCCTATGCAATGGGGCAGGTAGTGTGCTCCTGGCATCTGCCAAACCCAGATTTGTCCGTCGGACTGCCAGACGGCAAAGCTTGATTAATCACTTCAGAGAACACGTTTCCATTGCTCCAGAGTCCAATGGCAGCGAGCTTTACACCACTCCAGCAGACGCTTGGCATTACGCATGGTGAGCTTAGGCTTGTGTGCAGCTGCTCGGCCATGGAAACCCATTTCATTAAGCTCCTGACTAACAGTTATTGTGCTGACGTTGCTTCCAGAGGCAGTTTGGAACTCTGTAGTGAGTGTTGCATCCGAGGACAGACCTTTTTTTTTTTTTTTTTACCCCCTTTTTTCTCCCCAATTTTCGATCTTGTCTCATCGCTGCAACTCCCCAACGGGCTCGGTAGAGGCGAAGTTGGAGTCATGCGTCCTCCGGAACATGACCTGCCTAACCTCGCTCCTTAATACCCGCCAGCTTAACCCGGAAGCCAGCCGCACCAATGTGTCGGAGGAAACACCGTTCAACTGGCGACCGGGGTCAGCCCGCAGGCACCTGGCCCGCCACAACGAGTCGCTAGAGCGCGATGAGCCAAGTAAAGCCCCACCGGCCAAACCCTCCCCTAACCCTGACGACACTGTGCCAATTGTGCGCCGTCCTATGGGACTCCCGGCCACGGGCGGTTGTGGCACAGCCCGGGAATGAACCCGGGTCTGTAGTAATGCCTCTAGCACTGCGATGCAGTGCCTTAGACCGCTGCGCTGGACAGACAAGTTTTACGTGCTACTCGGTGGTCCCGTTCTGCGATCTAATGTGTGGTCTACCACTTCGCGGCAGAGCAGTTATTGCTCCTAGACGTTTCCACTTCACAATAACAGCATTTACAGTTCACGAACTAACTTATTGGAAAGGTGGCATCCTATGACAGTGCCACATTGAAAGTCACTGAGCTCTTCTTCAGTAAAGCCATTCTACTACCAATGTTTGTCTATGGAGATTGCATGGCTGTGTACTCGATTTAATACACCTGTCAGCAACGGGTGTGGCTGAAATAGCCGATTCTAGTAATTTGAATGGGTGTCCACATACTTCTGTGTATATATAGTGTATTTATTTTTACCCTGAATTTGTCTCAAACCTTTTGCTTAGAAGATAACTGATTTTGTCATTTTCTTTCAGATGGAAAAGAGGGAAAGAACAAAGATGCAGCTGCTGTGTCCTCTTCCTCCTCCAGTTCTGTCAAGCCGAAGGTGAAGAACACCAGCAGTATTGCAGGGATAGCACTGTGTTGGCAGGGCGTGGTACAGAGACGGGTAAGCCACTCTTACGTCTCTAAAAACACTGAGGCCCATTATAAACCTACTCTGATCTAATGTTATTGAAGTAAGTTGGTGGTGTAATTCTGATCAAAAGCTTGAGTCAAGATGGCATCACTAAATTAATCTTTTTTTACTTGAGAGTGATTATTCGACCCATGTTTAACAGGTGAAGAAATTCTTGGACTCGAGGTGCAGTCTGCCAGACTTTGTGGAGCGTTACAGGAACATGTACCTCAGTCTGAAGAATGCCATGGAGGAGCTGTTTGGCCAACAGACAGCATTTGTGCTGGCTCTCCGCCACGGCTTCTCTGCTGCTCTCCTACAGCTCTCCATCCTCACCGCCATGCATGTGAGTTATACTGTATGACCTGTACTCAATACTACCTGGGTCACGTTCATTAGGGCACGCAACGAAAAACTGCAATAGTTCTTCTCTGTTTCAGTCCGTTTTCTTCTGTTTGGTTCCTAATGAACATGACCCGGCAGTGTACCTGTAACACATCTATGCTCCAGATCACTGCTGTCTGTGTGGGTTACATTCTTCATCTCTATGTGTGTTTGCAGATGAGTGAGCAGTTTGCCCAGTACATTGACTTGATGATCCAGGAGAGTGGAGTGGACTCTGGCAATGTGGAGACTCTTAACCAGTTGCAGCAATTTCTAGAACCTATGCTCTTTCTCTCCGGCCTGGAGCTTGCCAACACCTTTGAGCACTGTTACAGGTAAGGCCACATTTCTATCTCTGTAGCAGACTCTTGCACGGGTCAGTTTTTTGGAGCCGCATCTGCTCTGCGCCGGCCACATCAATTTCCGCCTAGAATTGTTCCGAGAGACGATCTGTGACCTGCCAAATAACATATATTTATTTAATTGTTTTTATAACTCCAGAGTAGTAGGCTATTAGCATTAATTAGTCTGCATGTCTATTCAACATTTGGATAAAAGGAAACCATGCCATGAATTAAGAATGATAGACCTATCTTTTTATGTTCACAATGTAATGCTGCACAACTCCAATCGCTTTTTAAAAATAGCCTTCTTATTAGCCTCCTTCTTCCCTAATGAAAGCTTATAGCAGACATAACAATACCTTTACTTCAGTGTTGTTTAGAAAAACTAATATTTAATTTAAATAAACAATTCCTAGAATCGAATATGCTGTAGGCTATTGGCTACTCAAACTTTTACCAGCCTCACAGGTTTAAACTTTATATGGCCTGCGTATTGGTCTAAGTGCAAGCCTGAATTCATGTAATAATTAACCGAATTATCGTAAACTAAGACTTGCTTGCACTTTTACCAGCTGTGTATCCATCTACCGGGTTGTTGTTCTCCTTGTCCGCAATGACTGAAAAAATTCTTCCAAACCTGGGATTTTCACTAGTGCAGCACCTGTTTCCACGACAGTGTATTCCACCATCATAATCTTTTTTGATTTATCCTGTTACGTTAGCCATTTGTGTGAGCTAGGAGTCAGGGAAAGTAAACTTGGCAATGTATTGTCATGTGGAGGAAGGGAACATAAGCTCTGCACGTGGACAAATTAGGAATGTTTCAACACCATACACATAATGGACAGTTCCCTGCTCCACTCTCTCGCTGCGTGGCTAGTAGCCTTGGCTATGTCTGCATCACCGCTCACATAATGGAATTCGCAACACAACAAGCTCCTTTGTTCAAATAATATTCTCTTGATTTAAAACGTTTCCGACCCGCAATATAACTGTTCTGAACCGCGAGCCGACCCGCGGGTTAAAAACATTTTTAATTCCACCCGCCAGCTGATTTCTTTGCGGGTGAACCACGGGGAACTGTGGGGACTCAAATCTGGAAGGCCAACCTAAGACCATTTATCATCCATAAAAGGACCATATTGTAGCATTGTCTCGGGAGAGTCTCAATCCATCTCTTTTCCCCCCTCCTCCACAGGTACTACCTGGGTGACAGGCTGCTGGGCCAAGGCAAGGTGTGGCTGGAGAGTGCCGTCATAATGCAGATAGGCACCTGCTTCCCAAACCGCTTCCCCCAGCAGATGCTGAAGAACCTGAGTGAGTCTGAGGAGCTGCAGCAGGAGTTCCACCTCTACCGCCTCCAGCAGCTGGACAAGACACTGCAGGATGTCGACGAGGAGGTGAGCAAAGGACCAAAACCACCACTGCAATGTGATATTTTATACAGTGCATTCGGAAAGTGTTCAGACACCTTGACTTTTTCCACATTTTGTTACGTTACAGCTTTATTCTGAAATGGGTTAAATCGTTTTTCTCCCTCATCAATCTACACACAATACTCCATCATGACAAAGCGAAAACAGGTTTTTAGAAATGTTTGCACATTTATAAAAATAAAATAAAAACTGAAATATTACATTTACATACAGTGGGGAAAAAAAGTATTTAGTCAGCCACCAATTGTGCAAGTTCTCCCACTTAAAAAGATGAGAGAGGCCTGCAATTTTCATCATTTCATGTACGTCAACTATGACAGACAAAATTAGGAAAAAAAATCCAGAAAATCACATTGTAGGATTTTTAATGAATTTATTTGCATATTATGGTGGAAAATAAGTATTTGGTCAATAACAAAAGTTTCTCAATACTTTGTTATATACCCTTTGTTGGCAATGACACAGGTCAAACGTTTTCTGTAAGTCTTCACAAGGTTTTCACACACTGTTGCTGGTATTTTGGCCCATTCCTCCATGCAGATCTCCTCTAGAGCAGTGATGTTTTGGGGCTGTCGCTGGGCAACACGGACTTTCAACTCCCTCCAAAGATTTTCTATGGGGTTGAGATCTGGAGACTGGCTAGGCCACTCCAGGACCTTGAAATGCTTCTTACGAAGCCACTCCTTCGTTGCCCGGGCGGTGTGTTTGGGATCATTGTCATGCTGAAAGACCCAGCCACGTTTCATCTTCAATGCCCTTGCTGATGGAAGGAGGTTTTCACTCAAAATCTCACGATACATGGCCCCATTCATTCTTTCCTTTACACGGATCAGTCGTCCTGGTCCCTTTGCAGAAAAACAGCCCCAAAGCATGATGTTTCCACCCCAATGCTTCACAATAGGTATGGTGTTCTTTGGATGCAACTCAGCATTCTATGTCCTCCAAACACGACGAGTTGAGTTTTTACCAAAAAGTTCTATTTTGGTTTCATCTGACCATATGACATTCTCCCAATCCTCTTCTGGATGTACTCTAGCAAACTTCAGACGGGCCTGGACATGTACTGGCTTAAGCAGGGGGACACGTCTGGCATTGCAGGATTTGAGTCCCTGGCGGCGTAGTGTGTTACTGATGGTAGGCTTTGTTACTTTGGTCCCAGCTCTCTGCAGGTCATTCACTAGGTCCCCCCGTGTGGTTCTGGGATTTTTGCTCACCATTCTTGTGATCATTTTGACCCCACGGGGTGAGATTTTGCGTGGAGCCCCAGATCGAGGGAGATTATCAGTGGTCTTGTATGTCTTCCATTTCCTAATATTTGCTCCCACAGTTGATTTCTTCAAACCAAGCTGCTTACCTATTGCAGATTCTGTCTTCCCAGCCTGGTGCAGGTCTACAATTTTGTTCCTGGTGTCCTTTGACAGCTCTTTGGTCTTGGCCATAGTGGAGTTTGGAGTGTGACTGTTTGAGGTTGTGGACAGGTGTCTTTTATACTGATAACAAGTTCAAACAGGTGCCATTAATACAGGTAACGACTGGAGGACAGAGGAGCCTCTTAAAGAAGAAGTTACAGGTCTGTGAGAGCCAGAAATCTTGCTTGTTTGTAGGTGACCAAATACTTATTTTCCACCATAATTTGCAAATAAATTCATTAAAGATCCTACAATGTGATCTTCTGGATTTTTTTTTCTCATTTTGTCTGTCATAGTTGACGTGTACCTATGATGAAAATTACAGGCCTCTCTCATCTTTTTAAATGGGAGAACTTGCACAATTGGTGGCTGACTAAATACTTTTTTCCCCCACTGTAGGTATTCAGACCCTTTACTCAGTACTTTGTTGAAGCACCATTGGCAGCTATTATTGTATTGTCTTGGCTGTGTGCTTAGGGTCGTTGGAAGTTGTCCTGTTGGAAGTTGAACCTTCGCCCCAGCCTGAGGTCCAGAGCGCTCTGGAGCAGGTTTCCATCAAGGATCTCTGTACTTTGCTCCGTTCATCTTTCCCTCGATCCTGACTAGTCTCCCAGTCCCTGCCGCTGAAAAACATCCCCACAGCCACCACGCTTCACCTTAGGGTGGTGCCAGGTTTCCTCCAGACGTGACGCTTAGAATTCAGGCCAAATACTTGAATACTCTTGTTTCTCATGGTCTGAGAGTCCTAGGTGTCTTTTGGCATACTCAAAGCGGGCTGTCATGTGCCTGTTACTGAGGAGTGGCTTCCATCTGGCCACTCTACCATAAAGGCCTGATTTGGTGGAGTGCTGCAGAGATGGTTGTCCTTCTGGAAGGTTCTCCCATCTCCACAGAGGAGCTCTGTCAGCGTGACCATTGGGTTCTTGGTCACCTCCCTGACCAAGGCCCTTCTCCCCCGATTGTTCAGTTTGGCCGGGCGGCCAGCTCTTCCATTTTTAAGAATGATGGAGTTCACTGTGTTCTTGGGGACCTTCAATGCTGCAGACATTTTTTGGTACCCTTCCCCAGGTCTGTGCCACGACACAATTCTGTCTCCGAGCTCTACAGACAATTCCTTTGACTTCATGGCTTGGTTTTTGCTCTGACATGCACTGTCAACTGTGGGACCTTATATAGACAGGTGTGTGCCTTTCCAAATCATGTCCAATCAATTGAATTTACCACAGGTGGACTCCAATCAAGTTGTAGAAACATCTCAAGGATGATCAATGGAAACAGGATGCACCTGAGCTCAATTTCGAGTCTCATAGCAAAGGGTTTTAAAACGTATGTAAATAAGGTGTTCCTGTTTTTTTTATTTTAATAGAAGTACATACATTTCTAAAAACCTGTTTTCGCTTTGTCATTATGGGGCATTGTGTGGAGATTGATGAGGAAAATGTTTTCTTTAATCCATTTTAGAATAAGGCTGTAACGTAACAAAATGTGGAGTGGAGGAAGGGGTCTGAATGCTTTCCGAATGCACTGGACAGTGAGCTCCAAAAGTATTGGGACAGTGACACGTTTTGGCTCTGTACTCCAGCACTTTGCACTTTAACCTCAGTCATTGTATCAAATCCAGACTGTCAGCTTTAATTTGAGGGTATTTTCATTCATATTAGGTGAACCGTTTAGAAATTACAGCACATTTTGTACATAGTTCACCCATTTTAGTGGATCGGAAGTATTGGGACAAATTCACTTAAGTCTATTAAAGTATTCCGATTTTTTTTGTATTTGGTCTGTATTCCTAGCACGCAATGACTACAACAAGCTTGTGACTCTACAAACTTGGAGTCATTTGCTGTTTGTTTCAGATTATTTTGTGCCCAGTAGAAATGAATGGTAAATAACGTATTGTGTCATTTTGGAGTCACTTTTATTGTAAATAAGAATAGAATATGTTTCTAAACACTTCTACATTAATGTGGATGCTACCTGATTACGGATAATCCTGTATGAATCGTGAGTAATAATGAGTGCGAATGTTAGACGCATAAATATCATACCCCCAAAAACATGCTAACCCCTGCTATTGTAATGGTGAGATGTTAGCATGTTTTGGGGGTATGATATTTGTGCATCCAACTTTCTCACCTATCATTATTCACAATTCATTCAGGATTATCCGTAATCATGGTAGTTTTCAAATGAATGTAGAAGTGTTTTGAAACATATTCTATTCTTATTTACAATAAAAGTTACAATACATTATTTACCATTTCAGTTGGGCACAAAATAATCTGAAACAACCAAAACAAACAGCAAATGACTCCAAGTTTGTAGAGTCAGCTTGATGTAGTCATTGCGTGCTAGGAATATAGACCAAATACTAAAAACTTTTGACTACTTTAATAAACATAAGTGAATTTGTCCCAATACTTTCGATCCACTAAAATGGGTGAACTATGTACAAAAAGTGCTGTAATTTCTAAACGGTTTACCTGATATGGATGAGAACACCATCAAATTAAAGCTGACAGTCCAAACTTTAACCTCATAGTCTCTGTAATATTTCAAATCCAGAGTGCTGGAGTACAGAGCCAAAACAACCAAAAATGTGCCATTGTCCCAATACTTTTGGAGCTCACTGTATATAGCAGATGATCGTTTCCAAAGCAGCATACACATATTACGATGTTATATGACCTCTTGGGAATCCAACCCATAACCCCAAAAAAATGTTGTCCTTTGCTGTGCTGCAGATGATGGATGATCAGCCGTCGGAGCCTGATGAGGAGAGTGAGGTGAAGGTGCTGGTCCTGTCACCTCGCTGCTGGGCCGTCTCCTCACCCTGCTACCTGGACAACTCCAGCAGATACTTCCCCAAGCAGCTCTGCACCTACCTGGCGGAGTTCACAGACTTCTACTCTAACAGTCAGTCCCCTTCTGTCATCTGTCTTTTCACAAAGTTTGGCTGTATGTTTCCCTCCTCACATTGATGTACATTACCGGTCAAAAGTTTTAGAACACCTACTCATTCAAGGGTTTTTCTTTATTTTTACTACTTTCTACATTGTAGAATAATAGTGAAGACATCAAAACTATGAAATAACACACATGGAATCATGTAGTAACCAAAAAAGTGTTAAACAAATTATATTAATATTTGAGATAATTCAAATAGCCACCATTTGCCTTGATGACAGCTTTGCACACTCTTGGCATTCTCTCAACCAGCTTCATGAGGTAGTCACCTGGAATGCAGGTTTGGGGGGGGGGGGGGGGGGTATACAGAAGATAGCCCTATTTGGTAAAAGACCAAGTCCATATTATGGCAAGAACAGCTCAAATAAGCAAAGAGAAACGACAGTCCATCATTACCTTAAGACATGAAGGTCAGTCAATACTGAACATTTCAAGAACTTTAAAAGTTTCTGTAAGTGCAGTCGCAAAAACCATCAAGTGCTATTATAAAACTGGCTCTCATGAGGACCGCCACAGGAATGGAAGACCCAGAGTTACCTCTGCTGCAGAGGATAAGTTCATTAGAGTTACCAGCCTCAGAAATTGCAGCCCAAATAAATGCTTCACAGAGTTCAAGTAACAGACACATCTCAACATCAACTGTTCAGAGGAGACTGTGTGAATCAGGCCTTCATGGTCGAATTTCTGCAAAGAAACCACTACTAAAGGACACCAATAAGAAGAAGAAGAGACTTGCTTGGGCCAAGAAACACGAGCAATGGACATTAAGCCGCTGAAAATGTGTCCTTTGGTCTGGAGTCCAAATGTGAGATTTTTTGTTCCAACCGCTGTGTCTTTGTGAGACGCGGTGTGGGTGAACGGATGATCTCTGCATGTGTATTTCCCACCGTAAAGCATGGAGGAGGTGGTGTTATGGTATGGGGGTGCTTTGCTGGTGACACTGTCTGTGATTTATTTAGAATTCAAGGCGCACTTAACCAGCATGGCTACCACAGCATTCTGCAGTGATACGCCATACCATCTTGTTTGGGCTTGGTGGGACTATCATTTGTTTTTCAACAGGACAATGACCCAACACACATCCAGGCTGTGTAAGGGCTATTTTACCAAGAAGGAGAGTGATGGAGTGCTGCATCAGATGACCTGGCCTCCACAATCACCCAACCTCAACTAAATTGAGATGGTTTGGGATGAGTCGGACTGCAGAGTGAAGGAAAAGCAGGCAACAAGTGCTCAGCATATGTGGGAACTCCTTCAAGACTGTTGGAAAAGCATTCCAGGTGAAGCTGGTTGAGAGAATGCCAAGTGTGTACAAAGCTGTCATCAAGGCAAAGGGTTGCTATTTGAAGAATATAACATATTTTGATTTGTTTAACACTTTTTTGGTTACTACATGATTCCATATGTGTTATTTCATAGTTTTGATGTCTTTACTATTATTCTACAATGTAGAAAATAGTAAAAATAAAGAAAAACCATTTTGAACGGTAGTGTACACTGAACAAAAATATGAGCGCCACATGTTACATGAGCTGAAATAAAAGATCCCAGAAATGTTCCATATGCACAAAAAGCTTATTTTTCTCTTATATTTTGTGCACACATTTGTTTACATCCCTGTTAGTGAGCATTTCTCCTTTTGCCAAGATAATCCATCCACCTGACAGGTGTGGCATATCAAGAAGCTGATTAAACAGCATGATCATTACACAGGTGCACCTTGTGCTATGGACAATAAAAGGCCATTCTAAAATGTGCAGTTTTGTCACACAACACAATGCCACAGATTTCTCAAGTTGCGGGAACGTGCAATTGACATGCTGACTGCAGGAATGTCCACGAGCTGTTGCCAGCGAATGTAATGTTAATTTCTATACCATAAGCGAGGCGAACATCGTTTTAGAGAATTTGGCAGTACGTCCAACCGGCCTCACACCCGCAGACCACGTGTAACCACGCCAGCCCAGGACCTCCACATCTGGCTTCTTCACCTGCGGGATTGTCTGAGACCAGCCACCTAGACAGCTGATGAAACTGAGGAGTATTTCTGTATGTAATAAAGCCCTTTCTTTGTACTTTTACCAATTTTTCTCCCCAATTTCGTGATATCCAATTGGTAGTTATTCTTGTCCCATCACTGCAACTACCCTACGGACAAGGGAGAGGCGACGGTCGAGAGCCATGCGTCCTCCGAAACACGACCCTGCCAAGCCGCACTGCTTCTTGACACACTGCTCGCTTAACCCGGAAGCTAGCTGCACCAATGTGTCGGAGGAAACGCCGTCCAGCTGGCGACGGAAGTCAGCTTGCAGGTGCCCGGCCCGCCACAAGGAGTCTCTCGGGCACGATGGAACAAGGAAATCCCGGCCGGCCAAACCCTCCACTAACCCGGACGACGCTGGGACAATTGTGTGCCGCCTCATGGGTCTCCCGGTCACGGCCGGCTGTGACACAGCCAGGGATCAAACCCGGGTCTGTAGTGATGCCTCAAGCACTGCGATGCAGTGCTTTAGACCGCTGCGCCACTCGGGGGGCGGGAAAAACTCATTCTGATTGGCTGGGCCTAGCTCCCAAGTGGGTGAGCCTATGCCCTCCCAGGCCCACCCATGGCTGCGCCCCTGCCCAGTCGTGAAATCCATAGATTAGGGCCTAATTAATTTCAATTTACTGATTTCCTTATATGAACTGTAACTCAGTAAAATCGTTGAAGTTGTTGCGTTTATATTTTTGTTCAGTATATTTTAGATCTTTCTCATATGCCAAAATCTTGCGAAGTTCCATCAGAGCCAGTCCGTTACGAAGGCATCTTTCAGAACGGAAGTGCTAGAGGCTGATTGGTGTGTGATGTGTGTTTGTCTGCAGGTCAGTGCGTGTACAATCTGACCCACAGTAAGCCCAGGCGTCTACAGTGGACCTGGCTGGGCCATGCAGAGCTGCACTACGGCTCCTGCACTCTCTATGTCTCCACCCTGCAGATGTACATCCTCCTGCAGTTCAACCACCAACAGGTAACTAGATGGGGGAAACGCAGTGCAAAGCGAGTTTAATTATTTAAAATTTTTTATTGATAATGGGCTGATGTCTCTTAAACTACCTCCTGTTGTTATTATTTCAGGATGTATCTGTGGAGGCTCTTCAGCAGGCCACAGGCCTCTCCCCGATAGTGCTGGCCCATGCGCTGTCTCCCCTCACTGCAGAGAAGGGCATTCTCACCACAGACAGCCCCAATAACAATTTTGTGAAGGGTGAGCTCCCGCTCTTTCTTTCCCTGGCTAGCTCTTTCTTTGAGCCTTTCACAAATACATTATATGGAGCTACTGTGGATCCCTGTAATCCAGCAGATTTTTTGGTGACATTGCATTTACAAAAATAATTACACCCAAAGATTCCATCCCCTCAATTGTTTCCCAGTTAGTTGTTATTTTCATGACCATTTGAATTTACTGTTGGCGTTTGTGGAGTTGGACTGAAGGTTTTGTCCTTCTCTGCACATAGGAGTCCTGAGGTTGAACAAAAAAGCTCTGTCTCAGAGTTTGGAAAACCACAGCTACTGCTACCTGCCCAAGCAGACCTACCTGAATGTGGACGAGGATGCTGCCCGCTTGCTGGAGAGGAAGAGGAACTTCATCTACTGCCTCATCATCCAGATCATGAAGGCTGAGAAAGAGATGCACATAGACAACCTGGTGTTCAGAGTAAGGCCTTGTTCCCTCATGTGTCCTCCCTCATGTGTGACCAATGGAGATAATCAACTGATCCTATGTAGTGGCAGCATAAACATACATCCCTCCATGTTTCAGGTCCAGCTTTTATTTAGACTCCTCTTTATTTGATGTGCCAGATGCTAGCAGTGGGTGTCTTTTACGTCCCTATTTTATCCCTTGTCCTCCCTTAGGTGTTGGACACATGTCAGAAGCGGGAGGCGACTCGTTCCCCAGGTTCGGTGCATTTCAGCTGCAGCACTACAGACGTGCTGTCCTGTGTCATGCACGTCATCAGCAAGGGCTACATCAGGCGCAATGAGGACAGCCCCCACATCGTGGAGTTCCTGCCTGAAGACCCCTCCACTCCCCTGAAGGGCCAGGCGCAATTCTCCTTCAGCAAGGCAGAGCTGAAGAATAACCCCAGCAACAGCAGCAACGCTGACATCAGGTGTGCGGACGACCCTTGACCTAGTGGGGGAAGGGTTTTTAATGTAGACGGCTGGTGTAGCCTCTGTGGTGATTCTGTATCTCAGGGCATGTTTGGTTTTTGAATTGTAGAGAAGGAGAGTAGAATAAGATTTACTAACAGGCCTTTTCCATTTCTATGTCTGTCTGCCATAGCCGTTGCATAAATGCTTTAATAGATAACCAATTGGGTTGAGGTCTTCAGCCCTGACATTACAGCACTTATTTGTGCCATATGCACTCGTTCTGTCCTAGTTGAGCTTTTAAATACACATTGACCTAAACTGTGGCTGGATGGCAATGCCTGGCAACGTCAGTCATTTCACATACAGGATGACCATTGACCACTGATGCTGTTTACCTTCAAAGAAACCCATGGCTCTAATACTGAAACGATTCATGAAACACAAAAATGATCAAGGCTTTTATGCAATATGTTGAGAAACAGTCAAAAGATGCTAGTGAATGTTCTATTAATATAAATAAAAGACAATTTCAACTTTGAACCATGTTTGCTGCCTTATTTTGTGTGGTTATAATACAGTAGTCTATAAATGCTGTGTGGGGTGAGATCTTTATTAATGAAGATACCAAAATTAGTCTCTACAGCTCTTTGCCATTAAAATCACACTTACTACTAATCTGATAATTACAAGCTCTGCTTTCCATAAAGATGTTATTCTGTCGCACTGTTTTTAATAACACATGCTTGTTCTCTGAAATGAGAGTATTTCCAATGTAATCATACTAAACTGAGACCCCCTCACGTTTAAGAAGTTAAGATTTCCGTAGCTGTAAGTTACCTCTTGTGACCCGCTGTGTCTCCTCCTGCAGCCTGGAAGGCATCATTGCAGCCCCTCAGAGTGTGGAAGACGGGGTCCTGGAGGCTGTCCTGTTGTCCATGGGCCGGACTATGAACCAGGAGGAGGTACGGCAGCTGATGCAGCGCACAGTCCAGCAGGTCTCTGGCACCCTGAGTCTGGACCTGGACCGGGCTGAGCACCTGCTGGTCCACTGCAAGTGGAACGTGGACGTGCTGATCCAGCGCTACACAGACGACCCAGACTCCCTGGTCATGGCTGCTGGGCTGAAGGGCTGGAACCCCCAGCCGCCCCCCAGCCCTGTGTCCAGCTGCCCTGTGTGCCTCATCTCTGAAACAGGGGAGGCAGATCCCGCCCCCACCCTCTGCTGCATGCACTACTGCTGCCGGGTCAGTCACTTTACAGATTTTTCTAATCCTTTTCCAACTTTAAATTAGTTTTAATCTTGTATGGATACTTTAAAAGGGGCATTTTGCAGTTTCTATATAGTTTTTTGGACTTAATTAATGTACCCATTGATTCTTGAAGAATATACAGTGCCTTCAGGAAGTATTCGTACCGCTTGACTTATTCCACATTTTGTTGTTACAGCCTGAATTCAAAATGGATTCAATAGATGTTTTTTCCCGCCCATCTACACACAATACCTCATAATGACAAAGTGAAAACGTGTTTTAGATTTTTTTTCACATTTATTGAAAATAAGATACAGAAATACACTAAAAGTATGTGGACACCTGCTTGTCAAACATCTCATTCCAAAATCATGGGCATTAATATGGAGTTGGTCCCCCCTTTGCTGCTATAACAGCCTCCACTCTTCTGGGAAGGATTTCCACTAGATGTTGGAACATTGCTGCGGGGATTTATTTCCATTCAGTCACGAGCATTAGTGAGGTCGGGCACTGATGTTGGGCGATTAGGCCTGGCTCGCAGTCTGCGTTCCAATTCATCCCAAAGGTGTTCGATGGGGTTGAGGTCAGGGCTCTGTCAGGCCAGTCAAGTTCTTCCACACTGATCTCGACAAACCATTTCTGTATGGACCTCGCTTTGTGCACGGGGGCATTGTAATGCTGAAACAGGAAAGGGCCTTCCCCAAACTGTTGCCACAACGTTGGAAGCACAGAATTGTCTAGAATGTCATTGTATGCTGTAGCGTTAAGATTGACCTTCACTGGAACTAAGGGGCCTAGCCCAAACCATAAAAAACAGCCCCAGACCATTATTCCTCCTCCACCAAACTTTACAGTGTGCACTATGCATTCGGGCAGGTAGCGTTCTCCTGGCATCCGCCAAACCCAGATTTGTCCAAACCCAGATGGAGAAGCTCGATTCATCACTCCAGAGAACGTGTTTCCATTGCTCCAGAGTCCAATGGCGGCGAGCTTTACACCACTCCAGCCGACGCTTGGCATTGCGCATGGTGACCTTAGGCTTGTGTGCGGCTGCTCGGCCATGGAAACCCATTTCATGAAGCTCCCGACGAACAGTTATTGTGCTGACGTTGCTTCCAGAGCAGTGGCGGCTCCTGAAAAAATTCTCAGGAGGGGCAATTTTTCTGATGATTTAGGTGACCTACACACATTTTTAAAAAGATATGTCCAGCAACAACATGAAGACAGGGGCAGCATATAAGTCAATACCAGAAGCATTTATTGACTGATCTCAAAAGTGTTGGCTTACAAAAGCAAAATAAGTTATCACAGTAAAAATAATCAAGGGTGTTCTTTCACATTCCTCAACACTGCATAAACAATATGTATGGCTTTGTAAAAATGAACAACCATATTCTGGCCAATTGTATAGATTTGTAAATATGAACAACCATATTCTGGCCAATTGTATAGATTTGTAAAAATGAACATGAACAGATTTTTTTGAATGGCAGTACCTTTCAAACATGTCTGCTTGCAGTAAGGTAGCACTCACAAGGTGGCCAGAGAAAGAGAACCTTTCTTTGGTGTGATCCAGGATGGTGTTGCAGACCTCTTCAGACAGCCTCTGCTTCTCCTCTTCTCTCAAAGCTGTTCTGGGTCTTTTGGCTCCTGTTGCTTCTTGCAGCTGCTGTTGAGAGGAGTCCCTGAAGGCAAACAGACCAATGTGTTTGTTGGCTTTGTACAGTATTGTTGTCTATGTGATGCACAGGTATATGCAATGTATCCATGTATAGTACAAATACTTCAGTTCCACTTAAAATGGGCAGGGATGCATAAAGTCTTTAGTGTTTAAGTTAGCCTTTGTGTCTCACATAGCCTGGATGTTCAGCACAGTATACAGTGGTGCTCATAAGCTTATGATCCCATGCTAAAGTTGACTAAAAAGAGGAATAAAAAAGAAAAGAAAATTGGTGTCCTTAAAGGTTGGATTTTCCAACTTTTTTAATTAAGTCATTAAGATCAATTTCCAAAAGATGATTTTTTTATTCCTCTTTTTAGTCAGCTTTAGAATGTGTTCATACACTTATGAGCACCACTGTACAGTACACATAGTATATAAAATAAGATAGATTACACCACTGGCCATATATAATGACAATAATGTAATTTCAAACACAAATGCAGTCTCCTTTCATGCATACATTTTCAAATAAAGCTCTGCTTTGAGAAAGATCGAATGATATTGTTTAATCTTTATCTTACCTTATGGCCTGCACACTGCTTGCGAAGCTGTCGAGGGCACGTTTGATAAAGACAGCATCGATGTCCTTATTCTGTAGCTTCTGGTACGGTGGGCTGGTCAAATGAACCCAATGAACCCGTCCGGATGGCTTCAAAACATTCTATGAGGTCGTCTCGATTCTCGTAGACAGTGTTCACGACTCTGCTGTTGCTAACCTCATCGTTGTGGCGGCGGACAGCTAGCCTGTATCCCTCATCCAGTTGAGTGGCAATATTCACTCTCACCAAAGCAGACAATCTCAAACAGCTATCAATGTGGGTCTTTGACAGCTCATTTTTCTTAATCTTTTCTGAAAGATGGTGCATGTCGGTTACACCAGTCGCTGTCCAAGCGTTGCTGTCTGCCGTTCATGGTTACGTTACGTTACGTATGACGAAAGCGCGTAAGTGCATGCCCTCAGACACCCATAGAGAATGTATTGAAAGCTCAGAAATTTGAAAAAAAAATATTTTACATTAGAGGCTATGAGAGACTTCTGGGCGATTTTCAACCTGACTGAAATCGCCCCAAAACGGGCGGGGACATTTGAAGCACGACTTTAGCCTGATTGGACATTTAGTGGCTGGCAGATCAGACGTGAACACTGAACTACTGTTGCCATGATATAATTGATTAGAAAAAAAATCCCTTCCTTTTCCCGTTTGGCAGTGCGTCGCCCATATCGCCCTATTGAACACACCGCCCATGTTCCAGAGGCAGTTTAGAACTTGGTAGGGAGTGTTTCAACCGAGGTCAGACAATTTTTATGCGCTTCAGCAATAACGGTACTTACAGTTGACCGGGGCAGCCCTGGCAGGGCAGAAATTTGACGAACTGACTTGTTGGAAAGGTGGCATCCTATGACGGTGCCACATTGAAAGTCACTGAGCTCTTCAGTACGGCCCAATGTTTGTCTATGAAGATTGCATGGCGGTGTGCTCAATTTTATACACCTGTCAGCAACGGGTGTGGCTGAAATAGCCAAATGCACTAATTTGAAGGGGTGTCCACATACACAATATATACAAAAGTATGTGGACACCCCTTCAAATTAGTTGATTCGGCTATTGTACAATATTTACACATTCTTACAAAAATTCTTCAAGCTCTGTCAAGTTGGTTGTTGATCATTGCTAGACAGACATTTTCAAGCCGATTTAGGTCAAAACTAACCCCTCAGACCTCGCGGTCTTCTTGGTAAGCAATTCCAGTGTATATTTGGCCTTGTGTTTAAGGTTATTGTCCTGCTGAAAGGTGAATTTGTCTCCCAGTCTGTTGGAAAGCAGACTGAACCAGGTTTTCCTCTAGGATTTTGCCTGTGCTTAGCTCTCTTCCGTTTCGTTTTGTCCTAAAAAAAACGATAACAAGCATACCCATAACATGATGCAGCCACCACCATGCTTGAAAATATGAAGATTGGTTCTCAGTGATGTGTTGGATTTGCTTCTGGACATGAAGTACATTTCTTTGCTACATTGTTTGCAGTTTTACTTTAGTGCCTTACTGCAAACAATGCATGTTTTGTTTATGAATTTGAGTGGTTACATTTCTCCAGCCCTATCCCTCAGCTTTTTACCGAAACGGGTGAGGAGTGTACTTTGTTATTGTTTCAACTGCTGATTGCTGCTTTAAGAATGAATGAATCTGTACATGTGGAGTCGTAACATCCGCTCCTAATTGATGTGTGAACAGTTCATCACAGGACTCCCATTTCATAATTCTTTATTTATTTTTCCTTCCTACAGTCTTGCTGGCAGGAGTACCTCACGGCCAGAATTGAGCAGAACCTGGTGATGAACTGCAACTGTCCAATAACAGACTGCCGAGCACAACCTACCTCTCAGTTCTTCTTCAACATCCTGACCAACAAGGACACCATCGCCAAGGTCTGCCCCCCCCCCCCCCCCACCCCACACACAGCCCAATGAGAGCAACACACTTAGTGCATTCGGAAAGTATTCAAACCCCTTGATTTTTTCCCCACATTGTTACGTTACAGCCTTATTCTAAAAAAAATTTTTATATATATATATATATATATATATATATATATATATATATATATATATATATATATATCATCAATCTACACACAATACCCCATAATGACAAAGCAAAAACAGGTTTTTAGAAATGTTTGCAAATGTATTAAAAAGAAAAATGGACATATCACATTTACATAAGTATTCATACCCTTTACTCAGTACTTTGTTGAAGCACCTTTGGCACCGATTACAGCCTCGAGTGTTCTTGGGTATGACGCTACAAGCTTGGGACACCTGTATTTGGGGAGTTTCTCCCATTATTCTTTGCAGACCTTCTCAAACTGTCAGGTTGGATGGGGAGTGTCGCTGCACAGCTATTTTCAGGTCTCTCCAGAGATGTTTGATTGGGTTCAAGTCCGGACTCTGTCTGGGCCACTCAAGGACATTCAGAGACTTCTCCTGAAGCCACTCCTGCGTTGTCTTGGCTGTGTGCTTAGGGTCGTTGTCCTGTTGGAAGGTGTACCTTTACCCCAGTCTGAGGTCCTGAGCGCTCTGGAGCAGGTTTTCATCAAGGATCTCGCTGTACTTTGCTCCATTCATCTTTCCCTTGATCCTGACTAGTCTCCCAGTCCCTGCCGCTGAAAAACATCCCTACAGCATGATGCTGCCACCACCATGCTTCACCGTAGGGATGGTGCCAGGTTTCCTCCAGACGTGACGCTTGGCATTCAGGCCAAAGAGTTCAATCTTGGTTTCATCAGACCAGAGAATCTTGTTTCTCATGGTCTGAGAGTCCTTTAGGTGCCTTTTGGCAAACTCCAAGCGGGCTGTTGTGCCTTTTACTGAGCAGTGGCTTCCATCTGATTGGTGGAGTGCTGCAGAGATGGTTGTCCTTCTGGAAGGTTCTCCCATCTCCACAGAGGAAATATGTAGAGCTCTGTCAGAGTGACCATCGGGTTCTTGGTCACCTCCCTGACCAAGGTCCTTCACCCCGATTGCTCAGTTTGGCCGGGCGGCCAGCTCTAGGAAACCTTTTCCATTTAAAGAATGATGGAGGCCACTGTGTTCTTGGGGACTTTCAATGCTGCAGAAATTGTTTGGTACCTTTCCCAGATCTGTGCCTCCACACAATCCTGTCTCGGAGCTCTACAGACAATTCCTTCGACCTCATGGCTTGTTTTTTGCTCTGACATGCACTGTCAACTGTGGGACCTTATATAGACCGGTGTGTGCCTTTCCAAATCATGTCCAATCAATTGAATTTACCACAGGTGGACTCCAATCAAGTTGTAAAAACATAAAGGATGATCAATGGAAGCAGGATGCACCTGAGCTCAATTTTGAGTCTCATAGCAAAGGGTCTGAATACTTATGTAAATAAGGTATTTCTGTTTTTTACTTTTTATAGATTGGCAAAGATTTCTAACAACCTGTTTTCGCTTTGTCATTATGGGGTATTGTGTGTAGATTGATGAGCATTTTTATTTATTTAATCCATTTTAGAATAAGGCTGTAATGTAACAAAATGTGGAAAAAGTCAAGGGGTCTGAATACTTTAATGTACTGTATATAAACCCATAAAGTTATACATATCCAGTTGTACATGTTTGTTTGCTGATCGTGAGTTTAAAACAGTAGCACCTATCCATCCTCTGAGGCCCCTCCGCTCCTGTCATCTGTTTCCCCCCAGTATGAGAACGCGCTCCTCCGGGGCTACGTGGAGTGCTGCTCCAACCTGACCTGGTGCACCAACCCCGTAGGCTGTGACCAGATCCTGTGTAGGGACAACATCGGCAGCATGGGCAACTGTTCAAAGTGCTGCTGGTCCTCCTGCTTCAGCTGCAACTTCCCAGAGGTTAGCACTGAGCTGTCATGCACATCTCCTGTCCTCATTAATGTTTTTTTTGTGGTTTATTTGTCTTCTTTTTTTTACTTCAATGGCATTGAATCAGAAATCCATATTTGTATGGTTACCCATCAGACTTGGTGTAGTGTAAATCTATCTAGTACATACAGTATTTTTATTCATAGAGACACAAGCAAGCACAGAGTATAGATTTATGCTGATTTCTTAACCCCCACTTTCTCCCCAGGCTCACTACCCAGCCAGCTGCAGTCACATGTCCCAGTGGATGGACGATGGTGGCTACTACGAGGGTATGACCATGGAAGCCCAGAGTAAGCACCTTGCCAAACTCATCTCCAAACGCTGCCCTAGCTGCCAGGCCCAGATAGAGAAGAATGAAGGCTGCCTACAGTAAGTATAAAGCCACTGGACCCGTGTCAATCCTCAGCCCTGTTCTCTGTCGATTTCCATCAAACCATTTCAAGGTTCACCAAAGTATGTTGTAGGGATTTATAGGCATCACTGTTACTTCCACTCTAATTCTTTTTCAGTATGACTTGTGCCAAATGTAACCATGGATTTTGCTGGAGGTGTCTCAAGCCATGGAAACCAACCCACAAAGATTACTTCAACTGCTCAGCTATGGTAAGTCCATATGACTTGATTAAATTAAGTTTGTGCTTCATACGATTTTGTACAAATGCAAAGGGTTTCCATGAATTGCAGAGTATTTACACTCCCCTCCATATGTATTTGGACAGTGAAGTGAACATTTTTAATTTGGCTCTGTACTCCACCATTTTGGATTTGATGAAATGTTTCATGAGGCGACTTTACAGAATGTCACCTTTTTATTTGAGGGTATTTTCATACATATGTTTCACCGTTTAGAAATGAAAGCACTATGTATTTGAGGAAGTCAAGTATTTGGACAAATTCGATTACTGTATTAAAGGAGTCAAACGTTTAGTATTTTGTCTTTGCACTCAATGACTACATCAAGCTTGTGACTCTACAAACTCGTTGGATGCATTTGCAGTTTGTTTTGGTTGTGTTTCAGATTATATTTTGCCCAATAGGAACTGAATGGTGAATAATGTATTTTCTCATGTTTCTGAACAATTCTACATTAATGTGGATGCTACCATTATTATGGATAATCATGACTGAACCATGAACAATTATGAGTGAGAAAGTTAGAAGCGCAAAGATCATACCTCCCCTGTTATTGGTAATGGTGAGGTTAGCATGTATTGTTTTAGCCTTTGTAACCTTCTCACTCATTATTATTCATTTTTCATTCATGATCTTTCAGTGTTCAGAAACATCTTATCTACTAACTTGGAAAGAAAATTACTCCATTCACCATTCAGTTCCTATTGGGCAAAACCTTACCCAAAACACAATGTGCAATCCAGGGTGGGGCCCCAGGACCAAGTTTGGGAAACCCTGCTTTAATACAACACAACAAGTTCTGTTGATTTCCAATGCAGTGATCCACTTTTTTTCTGGCTGCAGGTGAGTAAAGCAGCAAGGCAGGAAAATAAGTTCCAAGACTACAACGAGAGATGCACTTTCCACAACCAAGCCAAGGACTTTGCCATCAATCTAGAGAGCAAAGTCTCCTCCATCAATGAAGCCCTGCAAATGAAGTCCTTGACGTTTGTTATTGATGCCTGCAAAGTCCTCGCTCAAGCTCGCAAGGTAAGAGGAAGTAAACTAATAAGAAAATAACCGACCAATCTGTAGAGAGATGTAAGCAATCACCATGCAATCTGACATGAAAGATTCATGATTAGGGCTGTGGCGGTCATGAAATGTTGTCAGCTGGTTGTCATGCAAAAGTCTGCCAGGCTCACGGTAATTGACCGTTAATTAACATAAACACGTTTAGCATCTGCAGGCCTCTAAGCATACAAGCCGCTGATGCGCGCTTTTGGAACATCAACATTTTAAAAAGTATAATAAGTCAATTTAATATACACCATCACAATATATCCTTTATTTTAGGCAGGTCTAAAGAAACATGA
Organism: Coregonus lavaretus; assembly: GCF_964263955.1. Classification (NCBI taxonomy): domain Eukaryota; kingdom Metazoa; phylum Chordata; class Actinopteri; order Salmoniformes; family Salmonidae; genus Coregonus; species Coregonus lavaretus. The sequence goes on from NC_140023.1 coordinate 18,332,796, forward strand.
TATGAATCAAATGTATTTCAGAAGAACAGAATGAGTTGGCCTACTAAATGTTATCTGGCTATGCACCATGCCATAGGCTGTAAGTAGGCTTGTTCATTTAGCAGACAACATATGCTTATAGGTCTCGTGCCATTATTTTATATTATGTGATTTTATAGTAAGAAGAATATAATTGAACTTAGTTGAATAAAATATAAAGGGTCTTTTTCCCATTCCGGTGCGAGTGCGCATTTGACGTAGTTATGTTGAGTGTAAAAGTGATCATTTGAAACCAGTCCTATACGCTAGATTGAGTTATTTTGCAACTTTAGTTGTACACTGAACAAAAATATAAACGCAACAATTTCAGTCAGTCAATTGAAATAAATTAATTAGGCCCTAATCTATGGATTTCACATGACTGGGAATACAGATATGCACCTATTGGTCACAGATGCCTTATAAAAAAAAAAAGTAGGGGCATGGATCAGAAAACCAGTCAGTATCTGGTGTGGCCACCATTTGCCTCATTCAGCACGACACATCTCCTTCGCATAGAGTTGATCAGGCTGTTGATTGTGGAATGTTGTCCCACTCCTATTCAATGGCTGTGCGAAGTTGCTGGATATTGGCGGGAACTGGCACACGCTGTCGTAAACGTCGATCCAGAGCATCCCAAACATGCTCAATGGGTGACATGTCTGGTGAGTATGCAGGCCATGGAAGAACTGGGACATATTCAGCTTCCAGCAATTGTGTACAGATCCTTGCGACATGGGGCCGTGCATTATCATGCTGAAACATGAGGCGTGGATGAATGGCATGACATTGGGCCTCAGTATCTCGTCACGGTATCTCTGTGAATTCAAATTGCCATCGATAAAATGCAATTGTGTTTGTTGTCCGTAGCTTATGCCTGCCCATACCATAAACCCACCGGCCACCATTGGGCACTCGTTGATATCAGTAAACCGCACTGTCTGCTATCTGCCTGGTACAGTTGAAACTGGGATTCATCTGTGAAGAGCACACTTCTCCGGCGTGCTAGTGGCCATCGAAGGTGAGCATTTGCCCACTGAAGTCGGTTACGAAGCCGAACTGCAGTCAGGTCAAGACCCTGGTAAGGACGACGAGCCACAGATGAACTTCCCTGAGACGGTTTCTGACCATTTGTACTGAAATTCTTTGGTTTTGCAAACCCAGTTTCATCAGCTGTTCGGGTGGCTGGTCTCAGACAATCCCGCAGGTGATGAAGCTGGATGTGGAGGTCCAGGGCTGGCATGGTTACACGTGGTCTGCGGTTGTGAGGCCGGTTAGACATACTGCCAAATCCTCAAAAATGTAAAATGACGTTAGAGGTGGATTATGGTAGAGAAATTAACATTAAATTCTCTGGCAACAGCTCTGGTGGACATTCCTGCAGTCAGCATGCCAATTGCACTCTCCCTCAACTTGAGACCTCTGTGGCATTGTGTTGTGACAACTGCACATTTTAGAGTGGCCTTTTATTGTCCCCAGCACAAGGTGCACCTGTGTAATGATCATGCTGTTTAATCAGCTTCTTGATATTCCACACCTGTCAGGTGGATGGATTATCTTGGCAAAGGAGAAATGCTCACTAACAGGGATGTAAACACATTTGTGCACAACATTTTAGAGAAATACGCTTTTTGTGTGTATGGAACATTTTCTGGGATCTTTTATTTCAGCTCATGAAACATGGGACCAACACTTTACATGTTGCGTTTATATTTTTGTATAAATTATACACACCTTAGAATGTCTTAGAAATCTTAAACATATGGTGCGACTATAGGCTATTGATAATTTGAGAAAGTCGCAAAACAAATTTACGCTCTGCTCCTTGCCTCAGGCTGCACGTGTTGTTCTCAATTTAATCTCATCTTTACTAATATGTAAAATTAGTTTAGATTCAGAATGACCCATTATCAAAGGGGCAGGGGAAGAAAGATGTAATCTGTATGCACTCGAATAGCGAATGGAGTCCGCTTTCCCACCGGTTCGTTGACGACGAACATGTAGTGAGGACCAGCCAACAAGAGTGTACAGGTCACAGTGGTGGGTAGTGTATGGGGCTTTGGAGACAAAACGGATGGCACTGTGATTGAGGAGCATGCAGCATCTTGCTGCACGACAGATGATATTCCCCCCCAAAACTCTATGCCATGGGCTCTCCAACCATGTTCCTGCAGCTTCCCAGTGCTTAATTTGGGAAACCAAGTGAAATCTGTTAATGAACATCGATAGCCTATGTTTTGTTGTGAAAACATGTTACTATTTCATTAAACTGTTGCCAGCCCCTCTCTGCATGCTTGAGAAAGGAATGAAGGAGAGCGAGAGATGGAAACGCACGGTGGTGAGATCATGTAGCTAAAGCCTATTACTAGGCTATTCAAAATCCAATGCAAATTCACTATAATTGTAGGCTAACTCTGTAAGGCGCCCTGCACAATCAATGAACCAACAGCATCTCCTAGGCCTATACGTTCTCTCCCAGACTCATGGATAGGAAGTTTGGAGTGTAGTATAAGGTAACCAGTCCATCCAGTATGCATAATAATACAGTCCACACTCAAAGGCGATTACTAGAATTTGTTTAATTTTTGGAGTATAGGCTAGACCAATTATGAACCAAAAACATCTTAAATCAGTTTTTTAAATGTTTTTCTGCCATGTGTACGCTATGTATCGTATAACGGCACAATCATTATTTTAATTCGGGGGGTTTCGGGCTTGGCCTCATATGTAGATGAATAAGCTCTAATATGCATATGGTTGTTTTTGAATGAATCATCACCTTTAGAAAGTGCTGCCAATTTCGTTGTTAGGCTTTGAAACAACATCCACAACGACCATGTTTTCCACTGTTTCAACCTGTTGAATTTCTTTCTTCAATTTGATCAATCACAATGAGGTGAGTTTTAAAAGCACAATACTGTTTTGATGATAAGTGTTTGAGGGACAATAGAGCCCTGAGTACCAGGCCATTAAGTGACCTTATGGTCGTTAATTTGTTGGGTACTACCGACGCATGTCCAGAGTGCATAAGAGGAGGTTACCATGACTCAACGGTCACATGGCATTTTACTGAGGTCATGACTGCCGGTGTGGCGGTAATACGGTCACCGCAAGAGCCCTATTCATGATGAACCTTGTCAGCATTCAAAAGATGTATCCATATGACTAATATGGATCCCTTGCCTGACTGCCATGTAGGTGCTGGCCTATTCATGTGTGTACAGCTACTACAACCAGGACACAGAGAAGATGGATGTGATGGAGCAGCAAATGGAAGCCCTGGAGCTTCACACCAACGCCCTACAGATCCTGCTGGGTAAGACCTGCAGGAATGACAGTGCCTTCAGAAAGTATTCACACCCCTTGAACTTTTCCACATTTTGTTGTGTTACAGCCTGAATTTAAAATTGATTAAATTGAGATTTTGTGTCACTGGCCTAAACACAATACCCCATAATGTGAAAGTGGAATTATGTTTTTCGAAATTTTACAAATTAATAAAAAATGAAAAGCTTTTAATGTCTTAAGTCAATAAGTATTCAACCCCTTTGTTATGACAAGCCTAAATAAGTTCAGGAGTAAAAATGTTCATAACAAGTCACATAAGTTGCATGGACTCACTCTGTGTGCAATAATATTGTTTAACATGATTACTTCATCTCTGTACCCCACACCATCAATTATTTGTAAGGTCCCTAATTCGAGCAGTGAATTTCAAACACAGACCAGGGAGGTTTTTCAATGGCTCGCCAAGAAGGGCACCTATTGGTGGATGGTAAAAAAAAAAAAGCAGACATTGAATATCCCTTTGAGCATGGTGAAGTTATTAACTACACTTTGGATGGCGTATCAATACACCCAATCACTACAAATATATACAGGCGTCCTTCCTTACTCAGTTGCCGGAGAGGAAGGAAACCGCTCAGGGATTTCACCAGGAGGCCGAATTTGAAAAGTAGGAAGCCTGTACAGAATAAAAATATTCCAAAATATGCATCCTGTTTGCAATAAGGCATTAAAGTAAAACTGCAAAAAATGTGGCAAAGAAATTAACTTTATGACGTGAATACAAAGCGTTATGTTTGGGGCAAACACAACGTCACTGAGTACCACTTCATATTTTCATTTTCAAGCATGGTGGTGGCAAGGGGTATGAATACTTTCTGAAGGCACTGTATATCGGGAAGGAAAATGATCATTGTAAGATTGTCAAGGCAAATTTCTGTTAAGTACAGATTGGCATTTGAAATGATTTCACTATTAGAATAATATGATTTTGTAAAATATTTACTTCAATGGAGACTTGCCGGTGTGCTGCACTCTGCTTGTTTCAGCAGAAGGGTGGAGGAGGGGATTTCTAATAGGGCTGAAGTCATACCATATTTGTAAAAAAAAAAAATAATGACAGCTGTGATGGAACAGGAAGTTTCAGTAAAAATTTGAATGCCGACAGAATTTGTTTGGCGGTGGAAACTCCTTTATGCACAAATATTGACATAATAACCATAATATCGAAGTAAACTTGGAGTCACTACGACTCGGGAAACCACACAGTTTATTAGGCTACAGTTGAAATAAGTTGATGAACTTCACAGGGTGGTGAAAGTGCACGTGACCTTGATGCTCCTTTCCAATAAATATCGAGGGTCTTATTCTGGTGACTTGATGATTGATGCTTAACTGCCGTTTGACAAATACAAATATTCTCGCTCTTATCATAATATCATAATGTAGACTAGCTTACCTGCACTGTACCTGCGAGCGGTTGTTGGCTAGAGCGCACGTGCCAAGACCAGAGACACATTTGCTATTTAACACAACCGTTTTTGTGACATCTATCGGTGGAGTTGAAAATGTGATGGAAACTTTAGATTTTTATTCGGTACATGGAAAAGTACATTTTGTGTGCACTGGTTTTTATCCGCAACAAGTCCATTTGGAAACACCACTGGTGGGAAGAAAATATTTTATGCGGATTCTAGAATATTCGCATGAAAATCTGTCACTAATTGGATGGAAACGTAGCTAGTGGCATGGAGGGAGAGCGAGAAAGTAGCCAAACTGATTCGCACTAGTTAGATAACCTATGACAGCAACAAGTTTGTCCATCATACCATCTGGTAGTGCCTATCTTGACTGCATCAAATCATTGTAAAGAAGCTAGCTACAGAAGCCAGGCTAATCGAGTTTTTAGGTGTCCTTGTGTACAACTAGGGCTGACTCCATTTTTTTTGTCCATTGTGGAGGCCGTGGGGATGGCAATGTCCATCACTCTTAAGACGTGCTACTGAAATTGTATATGGTTATATTACATAAGAACAATATTTTATAACAAATACGCTTTCTCCCGCGTTGGATAGTGGTCGTTGTCCGCGGTTCTGAAACATTAGGGCGCTGTTGAATTGGCGCCTTTTCCTAGACCATGTTGCTATGTGCATAATAGGAAAGTTAACCAGCATATTGGTTTTGAGAACAATGCGGCGGAGGCAGCAGTGGAGTTAGATGAGAAAACAGCCCTTGCCTTAATTGTCTAAAATAAAGTGAGGAGAGGGGGAACCCCAACTTAATTAGGTCTATAATCAATAGCCTAACTGTTAAATCTGCCTGGCAGATCCTGCTTCTGTTGCCTGTTTGAGTGTTTGTTTAATAGCCTGCTGATTCCGTGAACACCAAGCCTCATGCAACCACAACATGTCGGATAAACAATTTCACAAATTCTGCTGTTTTGAATCTTTGCTATGCTGTAATAAAGGCTTTACACTTTTCTTCGTTAGAAGGTATTATTTGTTATTTATTTAGTGTTTACACTGTTCCAAATTTTCTTGATCTCCTTATTGTTATGATCATCATTATAATAATAAGTAATGTCATTATCATTAGTAGGCTTAGTATAGCAGCCTTGTACAGTGCATTTGGAAAGTATTCAGACCCCTAGACTTTTTCCACTTTGTTACCTTACAGCCTTATTATAAAATTGATTAAATAGTTTTTTTCCCTCATCAATCTACACACAATACCCCATAATGACAAAGTAAAAACAGGTTTTTAGACATTTTAGCAAATGTATAAAATAAATATCAAGGCTCTCTCTGTATTTTGCTCCGTTAATCTTTCCCTCAATCCTGACTAGTCTCTCAGTCCCTGCCGCTGAAAAACATCCCCACAGCATGATGCTGCCACCTCAATGCTTCACCTTAGGGGTGGTGCCAGGTTTCCTCCAAACGTGTGACGCTTGGCATTCAGGCCAAAGAGTTCAATCTTGGTTTCATCAGACCCGAGAATCTAGTTTCTCATGGTCTGAGAATCCTGTAGGTGCCTTTTGGCAAACTCCAAGCAGGCTGTCGTACCTTTTACTGAGGAGTGGCTTCCGTCTGGCCACTACCATAAAGGCCTGATTTGGTGGAGTGCTGCAGAGATGGTTGTCCTTCTGGAAGGTTCTCCCATCTCCACAGAGGAACTCTGGAGCTCTGTCAGAGTGACCATCGGGTTCTTGGTCTCCTCCCTGACCAAGGCCCTTCTCCCCCAATTGCTCAGTTTGGCCGGGTGGCCTGCTCTAGGAAGAGTCTTCTTCCATTTAAGAATGATGGAGGCCACTGTGTTCTTGGGGACCTTCAATGCTGCAGACATTTTTTGGTACCCTTCCCCAGATTTGTGCCTCGACACAATCCTGTCTCGGAGCTCTACGGACAATTCCTTCGACCTCATGGCTTGGTTTTTGCTCTGACATGCACTGTCAACTGTGGGACCTTATATAGACAGGTGTGTGCCTTTCCAAATCATGTCTAATCAATTGAATTTACCACAGGTGGACTCCAAGTTGTAAAAACATTTCAAGGATGATCAATGGAAACAGGATGCACCTGATCTCAATTTCGAGTCTCATAGCAAAGGGTCTGAATACATATGTAAATAAGGTATTTCTGTTTCCTAAAAACGATTGCAAAAATGTCTAAAAACCTGTTTTTGCTTTGTCAATATGGGGTATTGTGTGTAGATTGATGAGATTTGTTTTTATTGAATCAATTTTAGAATAAGGCTGTAACGTAACAAAATGTAGAAAAGGGGAAAGGGTCTGAATACTTTCCGAAGGCACTGTATAACCACATCGAGCTGTAGGACTAAGAGCGCATCCTGTTTAGTATTAATACCGTAACTTATTTAGGCCTATATTTCAATACTTAAATAGGCTACTGAATCAATAATTCATTCGTTCTTGTCATCACACAGCATTCGGCGAGTCATTCATGATTTGAAATTCAATCAAGCATTTTAGTTTTATAAAATAAAGCGACCCTTGAATAATTAGCGTAAACAATAAATAAGCCCTTCCATTTCAGAAATTGCATTCACGAATGAATGCGACTGTTTAGTCTTTGCTGTAATAAAGGCTTAGCAAAAAAAAGTTACAACAGACTCTCTGGTACACCTAATTTATTTTTTTGTAATCTAACAACACCTGTTTGGAACACACAATATATGCACGCAGCGCTTGCTCCTTATCTTATTTTTCTTGATCTCCAGTATTTTCCACAACTACTCAAATTTATTCCAGACATCGGACTTCCCCTTTACCTCCTGAGCAACCAGTAAACATTGCCCCGTTTCGAGTTTGTCACATCCTCTGCATCCAATTTGCTGTTATGGTGTTCGGAGTTTGTTATAACCAATTTAGTTATGTGATTATGATACATTATAGGTCAGGCCTTATTGGTCACGTGCATGTGATGCATACATGTGTCACGTAAAGAGAGCAAGTGTTGAGGGAATAGGGAATGTTTTTTCCTAAACAAATGAGGGATTTCGGTAAAATAACTTTTCAGTCAAATGGCTGTAATTATGTTGCAGCTTCAGCAACACGGACAGGGAGAGAAACACTGTTGATGTTCTGTGGTGGTCGCTGCAGCAGGGAGGAGAGAGAGACAATGGGTGCTAGTCACAGTCACTCTGTGTCATTCTTTTAACACAGCGCAGAAAGTCTGAGCGCTGCCCGGCACAATCAAATAAATGTGTGTCAATTTTTTATCAAACAGTGCGCTTAAAGCATCAGACAAGCTCAGTGCATATACAGTGAGGGAAAAAAGTATTTGATCCCCTGCTGATTTTGTACGTTTGCCCACTGACAAAGAAATGATCAGTCTATCATTTTAATGGTAGGTTTATTTGAACAGTGAGAGACAGAATAACAACAAAAAAATCCAGAAAGACGCATGTCAAAAATGTTATAAATTTTTTTTTCATTTTAATGAAAAAAATAAGTATTTGACCCCCTCTCAATCAGGAAGATCTCTGGCTCCCAGGTGTCTTTTAAACAGGTAACGAGCTGAGATTAGGAGCACACTCCTAATCTCAGCTTGTTACCTGTATAAAAGACACCTGTCCACAGACGCAATCAATCAATCAGATTCCAAACTCTCCACCATGGCCAAGACCAAAGAGCTCTCCAAGGATGTCAGGGACAAGATTGTAGATCTACACAAGGCTGGAATGGGCTACAAGACCATCGCCAAGCAGCTTGGTGAGAAGGTGACAACAGTTGGCGCGATTATTCGCAAATGGAAGAAACACAAAATAACTGCAAATAAAGCACTGTCCATCTCCCTCGGCCTGGGGCTCCATGCAAGATCTCACCTCGTGGAGTTGCAATGATCATGAGAACGGTGAGGAATCAGCCCAGAACTACACAGGAGGATCTTGTTAATGATCTCAAGGCAGCTGGGACCATAGTCACCAAAAAAACAATTGGTAACACACTACGCCGTGAAGGACTGAAATACTGCAGCGCCCGCAAGGTCCCTCTGCTCAAGAAAGCACATATACAGGGCAGTCTGATGTTTGCCAATTAACATCTGAATGATTCAGAGGAGAACTGGGTGAAAGTGTTGTGGTCAGATGAGACCAAAATCGAGCTCTTTGGCATCAACTCAACTCGCCGTGTTTGGAGGAGGAGGAATGCTGCCTATGACCCCAAGAACACCATCCCCACCGTCAAACATGGAGGTGGAAGCATTATGCTTTGGGGGTGTTTTTCTGCTAAGGGGACAGGACAACTTCACCGCATCAAAGGGACGATGGACGGGGCCATGTACCGTCAAATCTTGGGTGAGAACCTCCTTCCCTCAGTCAGGGCATTGAAAATGGGTCGTGGATGGGTGTTCCAGCATGACAATGACCCAAAACACACGGCCAAGGCAACAAAGGAGTGGCTCAAGAAGAAGCACATTAAGGTCCTGGAGTGGCCTAGCCAGTCTCCAGACCTTAATCCCATAGAAAATCTGTGGAGGGAGCTGAAGGTTGGAGTTGCCAAACGTCAGCCTCGAAACATTAATGACTTGGAGAAGATCTGCAAAGAGGAGTGGAACAAAATCCCTCCTGAGATGTGTGCAAACCTGGTGGCCAACTACAAGAAACGTCTGACCTCTGATTGCCAACAAGGGTTTTGCCACCAAGTACTAAGTCATGTTTTGCAGAGGGGTCAAATACTTATTTCCCTCATTAAAATGCAAATCAATTCATAACATTATTGACATGCGTTTTTCTGTATTTTTTTGTTGTTATTCTGTCTCTCACTGTTCAAATAACCTACCATTTTAAAATTATAGACTGATCATGTCTTTGTCAGTGGGCAAACGTACAAAATCAGCAGGGGATCAAATAGTTTTTTCCCTCACTGTAGATTAAAACACATTGGATGTGTCTAAATATGGAAAAATACACGTTAAATGTCAACCAATTGATTGGTCTAAAGAACAGACTACTCTTGGTCGACCAAGATTTTTTTTTATATCTACAACAACTCCATTCCTATGAAACAACTGCCTACCTGTTGGTTGATCATTGAAGCCTACTTAATTCTGTAATTTTAATTCCATTTTGCATTGATTTAGAAATCTCCCACTTCACTTGCTACACATGGAGCCTCTGACTGCTGCGCCGCTTTGATTGACCGACAATAACACAACAAGCTACACGTGTGAAATGTGTTTAGGCTACCGGTGCATCTTTTTTATGGGGCGCACTCAAAAACTCACTATTTTATTAAAATGTTGCATGCAATAGTCTATCCTTGTAGGCTATGTAACATAGATAATTTTTGACAAAGCCTAAAAATAAAAGGCATTTTTCTCAAATGATTACTCTCCCAAGTAATCGAATACTAACATCTGTTTGGATATTCGAACATCCCTACTTTGAAGGATGTTTCATACACCATGGATGAGTTCTTATTGTCTGTGTCTTTCCCCTCCAGAGGAGACCCTGTTGCAGTGTACGGATCTAGCGTCCTGCATCCGTCTACTGAAGCCTGAGCACCTCAACACTGGCCTGGAACTCATCCGCCGCATTCAGGAGCGTCTGGTGGCCATTCTACAACACTCGACCCAGGTAGGGACAAGGGAGGGATTTATACACTGAAGAGCACAGCACAAAGTGTGGTGGTAATACTTATTGGGTGCAATCAACGGCAAGTCATGAGGGTTTCCTCCTATCTGGTCTCTCCAAACACAGGACTTTCGAGTGGGATACAACTCCCAAACGGGACAGGAACAGGAATCTGCTCAAGCTTCAAATCTCTCTAAGACCACAGATGCCAACAAAGTGTGAGTACGGGAGATTTGGGAAGTGGATCTCCACATTGGTTCCTGGATCTAGTAGCATATTACTGTGAAAATGTTCTTCCTGATTTGCTGTGCTCACGTTGAGACCAGGTCTTCGCTCTCTGCAGGGCCGGGGGCTCTGAGTCTGGTGACTCTGACAACAGCAATGAGGGTGGAGATGAGGCAGAGGAGGATGAATGGTATGACGATGAGTACGTTCCCGAATGGCATGAAGATGACGAGGATGACTTCTTCTCTGATGACGACGAGTCCGAAAACCTAGAGGGGGATTTCAGTCCTTTTGACTAAATATCTGAAAATATTTTTTAAAAGGATCAAACAAATGTCAGTCTCAGTCTGTGCACCATAAAAATATTAGAAACAAACAGTACTTAATAATCAAACAAAAATCCATCAGAGAGTGATGGTAACAGAGAAAAGCCATGGTCTGGTTTGAAGTGAGGCTGGGTGTGATTCTTCATTTTTCCTGTCAGCCTCTTTGTGCTGAGCCTTAACAATTTCAGTCCCATGCCACAACTGCAATTGTTGGATGGGCACACTTACATGTTCCACTTATTATTTATCACATAGGTTTGAATTCCTAGAGCCTTTCATTCTTTTTCACATGACGCTGTTTTGAAGCCGATGAGGGTTCAATGACCATCAGACATAATGAAGGAAATGTATTTCTTTTCTTTTTTTGGGGGGGGGGCATATAATTGACAAAAAGCCCATACTTTGTTTAATACAAATGCTGCTTTTTGACTGAAAATGAATTTTATAATCCAGCGCTAGGAAGGCTGTTGAGTTGGCAGAATGTCGTTCATTACCAAATGGTTTGCCTTGATATGTTTTAATACATGGATATGCCTTCAGTCATAACAATAAAGAACACAATCAGAAAATGTATATTTCCATAGTGAAACTTCAAATACTGTTCAATTATATTTTATGTTAGTTTAGTAGGCTATTAAAAATCAAGACTGCGGTTAATACATAATGTTTAAGAGTGAGACATTTTCATGCATCTGGGTTAAAGGGCTGGAGGTGGAGAAGATTGGGAGGAGAAGGATGTAAGGTATTGGGTGTGCCTGGCCACAGTAGCTTGACGACTTGCACTGAATAATTCCGCTGCATTGTAGTTTGCTACATACTTTAGTCAGACTGCCATCATTGAAGTAGTTTGTGGTGACGAGAGGCGTTGTACAAAAGTAATCAGCAATTGGATCGTCTCTTACCAATCCGTATCAAAGCCAATGACACATTTTCAAACCGCTGCTTTACCCATCGGTTTCTGGACCAACCCATCGGTTTCTGGACCAATCAGACTGCCTTTCAATGTGTTTGTTGTCGGTGAAGGGTCAGGGAGGTACTCGGATCAATCAAATGTATTTTATAAATCCCTTTTTACATCAGCAGTTGTCACAAAATGCTTATACAGATACCCATCCTAAAACAACAATGCGCAAGCACAGAGCAACTCATTGCGGAGAAGAAATTAACGTCCGTGGGCGTGGCAGGCAATGAGGGAGTTCTATTAACATTTTTTAAACATTTTTAGTCATTTAGCAGACGCTCTTATCCAGAGCGATTTACAGTTAGTGAGTGCATACATTTTCATACTGGCACCCCGTGGGCATCGAACCCACAACCCTGGCGTTGCAAATGCCATGCTCTACCAACTGAGCTACAGAGGGCCTGAGCCGTGGTGCACCAGTCTACGGCCCATGACATGAACGGGCAAAAGCGGTGAGGGAGGAGCGCCCTTCACAAATCGAACAGTAATCTGCACCGCTCTCATGTTAACAAGGCAGCATGGTGCTTCGTCTAAAACCTACATCTCTTTTCCATAAAATATATGTTTGAATTTTCAAACTAGTTTTCATTGGGAAGGCACAGAAAGCATGTTTATCAAAAGCAATCACTTTTGCATGTGAAAACATCCTACTCATTACTCCACGTGCTTCATCTAGCCTAGGCTACGTCATGCTTTTTGGGGGGGGGGAGAACATTTGAAATTGTGTCAATGTTTATCTGTATATGGGTTGAGAGGTATCTGATATCTCAACATACCACTTTGCTGTTGAGAGATCCTTATATTCACACTGTGCATCTTCAAAAATGTTATATTTCTGATCTCATTGAAGTTGTGCAATGTCAGCTGACTAAATAAATGCGCTTTTGCTATCATGTTGGAGTGATTTCATAACTGTATATAGATTATTTCATAACTGCATTACCTGATTTAAATGAGCCATTATTAACGTCATAATTTCACCATAGGCTGCTAGAGAATACTTCTGTGCAGTGAGGGGTGAAATATTTTGTCAGGGGGCTCTCCCCAAAGAATATCTATTATATTGACAAGATAGTTGAGTGACCGCTCTAACAATGGAAATACATGTCCTCAAAGATGGAAGGCAGGTGGGAGGAGGTGAGATCAGGTGGGACCATTCTAGCCAATGAGAGGGAAGGTACCAGTGGCGTAGTACAATTTATTGTTATTTGATGGAGTGCAACCACAAAAAGACGTCAATTTCCTCAAAGTTAGTACCGACAGATGTAGCCAATTGAATAGCCTATCAATATAGAATATGCATAAAATGCATCCTCCAATTGCAACGTCTGCCTGTGCCCACACATATTGTCTAAATAAATGTTTCTATTTACCCTAAAACACCAAATTAGGCATAGGCAACCCAATTTCAAAATAGGCCATAATAACTGTCAATCGTGAATGATAATTATTTGTTTTACTGGTAAAATGTCCAAACTGCATCTCCATGCCAATCATTTGATTGATCTCAGTTTCATGGGAATATGCGTTTACATTTTCTTGAATTACTATTTCATGAGCGAATTAAAGCAGATGATAAACTATTAGCCTTTCAATCAAAGCATATACTGCTTTGTCACTCCTCTAACTTTACTAAACGAGCACCATTGTGAGAAGTGGTAATCTTCTATTTGTAATAATAATAATAATAATAATAATAATAATAATAATAGTGACTATTGGGTCTCCGCAGCACACACACGTAGCCTATATTTCATAATTATCGCCACCGCCAGAGAGAAGACTGAAGAAACCACCATCTGCCTCTAGGTTGCTATACAAATTTATTTGGTTTGTTATTCTATTGTTTTTCATGGAATTCAAATTCTAAATAATTATATTTAATTCATGTAATTAATTAGAATTTATTTAGAATTTATCAGAATTAATTTTCCAGAAATAGTTTTACCAGCTCCTTGTATTCTCAAATTGAAAAAAGTAAGAGAGCCCCGCTCCTCCCTGTTCCGGCAGCACTACACCCCTGCAGATACACGTGAACAACAGGCACAACTCTAATATTAAAGGTTGACTCAGCGATATGACGTAGATGCAGAAAGTAAAGAGCGTAGTAGGCCAATAAGAGTTTTGAAGCGCGAGACAAAACTTCTCCACTGATTTGGTGCCCTGTCTACCGTGAAGCGAACCCGTCCACATGCACAGATACTGTGTGTGACCTGTGTGAGAGCAAAGTCTGGCATCTTGCTCATCTCAATATCTGCGGTGCTGCTCGTGGCAATGTCTTTTAGCGGAATCTACCTTTAAGTCGTTTTTCCCCCCCAAAGTTGCTGAAATGCCACGTGCATCCACTTTTATCAGCATTGGTAACAACCTAACCAAATTTGACACACTCATTGACCCCCCATAAAAAAATCCTCACTTTCTATGGCAGCCATGTTAGCTCCCCATTAACATTAAATGGGAATATTTAAACAATGCTATGTAACTGAATGTATAGAATTAGAACAATATTCAAAATTCTAAAAGTTGGCCTAACTCTCTAAATAGAGTATATGGTCTGACTACAACCAGTTAGCAAGTTGGAAATTTCAGAGTTTCAACTAGCATGTGAATGCGGCATTATTTTCGTGGCCAGATTATAATTTGATGAGAAAAGTGGAAAAGGTAATCTAACATTCCAAACCTCTAGTGTCACTGAAGCTTGTGGTGAGGCAACAGGTAGGCATATCTCCATGGACAGAGTCTCTGCCTCTGAGGTTGTCTCCTCTTACACTTTCCTTTGAATTAAAAATACAAGCAAGCACTAGTTACTCAAATACTTTATTACTTTTGTACACAGAGGGAAATCCTGTTTCTTTTTTAATTAATTCATTACCTCTGGCATTTATCACGTGACATAATAAAGCTCAATCTACCTCCCTCCCCCTAACACACAAGCTATCAAATACCTGAAATCTTAAGTACAGGACAGACCGCCCTAGCCCCAGCTGAGCTGCAGGGGAACCAGCCTCCTCCTCCTGTCTGTCTTAAATGCCTCTACATTTGGATTAATCTGGGGGAATGTTTCCCCCAGAACCTTCAAGAAGCTGCTCTCCTCCTGACCATAATGCACTTTGATCTGCCTCACAGGATAGTCTAAAGATACTGAGATATGGAAACATTATTTAATCTAATAATAATTATCCTAATATACACAGGGTCCATGATCTTTAATCAGTAAAATAACCTTCAATAAGTATGTCTAATCACAAGATAGAGTCACACCTAGCCTACTTACAAAGCAAGCACTGTGTATGTGTGTGTCCTGTATGGATATTATACGGCAAATGTACCTATCCTGTTCAGCAGCTGGATGGTAGGGTCAGCGATCATGTAAACCCTCATATTTATCTGTCGGCTTCTACCCGTTTTCCGCCTTTGGACTCCAGTATTATTTAGTCTCAGCATAATCGAATCCTCCCATTCTCGTGCACCCCAAGGTGGCTGCTGCTATCGTTAGCTAGCTAGTTCAGTCAAGTCCAATGCAGGTCTGCCAACTTTTGAAGAAAGCTTGGAGTGAGATTTGCTATGTGAATTTCATTGCCCCGTTGCACAACCCCTAGACGGGGGACTGGGGGTCCTCCCCCAGGAAAATGTTACTGTTTTAAAGTTTATTTCCTGCAATTCTACGTATTTAGGATGCTTAGAATATTAAATGAACACTCAAAATACGACTAATTTGTTACTTTATTCTTTTTTAGGGAAGATATTTAAAAAATGCTAAAACCTTTTTTTAGGTGCTTTGACACTTTATTCACAGTAATTAAATGAGATAGGGACACAGGCAAAATAGGGCTGTAAGAAAATCCAGTTTGCTCTCTAGAAGGGTTGGCCACCCCTGATCTATGTTTCCCAAGTTCTGGGTGTTTGAAAATGTTCTTGTTATAACAATAATTAATCAAAATCACCCAAGCTTCATGAAAAATCCAATGAATATCAATATTCAGGTGGTTTATGCCTATTAAGGAGATAGATTGGGGGTGAGGCCCTGCAATGGACTAGCGTCCTGTCTAGGGGATGTACTTGTACATCAAGCTGCCTCACGCTACAGAAACAAAAGATAGGCTCCTGCCCTATGAGCCGTTCCGGCTCGCATAAACCAAGGCTTGTGCAAGGCTATTTACTTACTACTTATGCCTACTACCTATATAGTTGAAGATCCTTGCCATCATCTTACACTACATAGACAAAATATGATACGTTTATGAGTTGTGAGTCCCCCTACCATCTCTGCCTAGCTTGTGCACAAACTATTTGATTCCTGGAACATTTCATATCCAATGCTTATTTGTATAACTTATTCAAAACTGTCCATGAATGGCTGCAATAATACATAGCCTCTTATCATTCATTTTCAAAGACAAGTAGGCATATCAGATTTCAAATATGTGATTACACTGGCAAAATTGGGAAGAAGTGGAATAATAAAATAAGTATGGGGAATAACAGTAGTGTTCTTGCTGACAAGCACAGCAATTACCCTATATTTTAGCCCATTGTTAAGAATGAGAGTTGTTCCACTGATCAGACTAAATCAAGTAAATAGACAATCTCCTGAAGACAAAATTACATAAATCTGCCCCTTCACCCTAACCAAATAATTGTTATATTCATTGTCCCCCCTCTAGAATCAAACTTTGGTTCACAATCTGTTTGACAAAATTATTTTCATAGTTACAAATAAGGTCACCCAACCAAATACTGTTTGATTGTAGGTCTGTCTGATGCCTTTTCGTTGTCACTGCCTAAATGCCAATCACCAAACGATGGGACTAATGCAAGTGTGGATTAAATAGACTTTAGCACTACCATGCTGCTCTTTTTACAGTTTTATAAACTCAACGGAGAACATTCTCGCTCTGCATTCAGCTCCACTCTAATCTTGAAGGGAGTTTCTTTAAAACATGCTTCCAATCCCCTTGATCCCTTCCATAACTACACCAATCATGTGCCGCGGATCACAATGCTGTGGCAAGACGGGACAAGGATAGAGGTTCCGCTCGTGATTTTAAATTGCAGATGCTCCGATTTCAAAACGATTTGGAGCACAGTTGAAACAGGCAGAGCCCCACCTGTTTGTATGTTATTTTGGCATTCATTTGGGTCACATATCAGTTTGCAAACAATGTAAAAATTAATGTATTGAGTGAATAAAGCCGCATACAAACATGGTCTCTTTCTTGAGTAAGGCAGCTCCAAAATACAGGTGTCTCAGCCTAGCTCAGTGCACTCTGTGGTGGTGGGGCAGCCAGCGGAAAATTCGGAGCGTAGGGATTGGTGATGTTCTCTAGTTGCGCCGTGATTGGCTCAGTGTCCTGTCACTCATGGGGACACCACATCACCGCAGAATCTACAGGGAGAGCTAGGCAGTTCAAGCCCCCTAGAGTGCTGCCATAGATTTACATTTGAAGTGCCCATCCAAGAAGGCTCAAGGTCATTGGCAACAGATAAAATGATGTCAAATCACGTTATATCTACTATAGCTTTGATTGGACGGATCATGTCAACATCATACTTTCAAAATCTTAGCAAGCAAGCTAGACAAGCAGTCATGAATCACATCGACAATCTACTGGCAAATATTTTTCATATGAAGAGAAATTATAGATAAAACGTATCGGTGCTCATTGGCCATTGGACATAAACATTACACAACAAGTCGGAAATCGCAAATTCAACAATGAGTGGTTTGGAAGGAATCAGTTGCTAAATGCAAGTGTTGCAAAGCAATCACTATTTTGCTTCACCTGCCTGCTATTCGGTGGAGAGGGTGTGTGGTCCAAGTCTGAGTTTAAGGATGTAAAACATCTGTCTGAAAGGGTCTCTTTTCCAATCTTAAAAGGATAAACATTCACACGCAACACCATGGGCCAGAAAAGGTTGAATACACTTGCCATGCTGTCAATGCAGCATGACTTCTGCCGAGTTGAAAACAACTGGAAACTCGGAACTGGGAAATCTTAGACTTCAGTGAGTTAAAGACAATTGGGAACTCAGAAAAAAACGAGCGCAGACTGGGAAAATACATTTTGAACGGCCATCCAGCTGTTAGTAGCCCATGTGCCTCACCCTAATAATTTGGTCCCTTTCCCCATCAGAACTTAACCTACTGTTCTGACTTGGTGGCGCAGATGTAGCCTGTTTTAGAGAAATGTCATTGAATATTGTAAGAGCTTTCTTTGTCTGCTTATATGCCCACTTTATTTATCCTATGGTTCTGACTTGGTGTACAGGGTGAATACTGTAAGAACGGCCCATGTTCTGAATTCTGTCGCTGTACATTTCAAAAGGGCTGAACAAATAGTTATTGACTACACACATTTTAGCTCGCTCATTAATATCTTAATCGAAATTACGGATTGCATCTTATCGCGCATCATTCCCTTATGCCATAGTTTGTACATCTCAATTGTTATATTGCTAATATAGGTATAACATTAGTATATTATTCATCATTTTAGGCAATGTTGGAATGATTTCATTGTTTTGCTTACTTTGTGTATTATAATTAGCTCATGTGCTTTTCTTGATGAGGAGGAGATACTATATAACGTTGTCAGTGACAATCTCTAACCATTCAAATATTTATTTTAAACAAAAAGTAATAGACCCATGTAATTCCAATTGATATTGCGAGGGTTGTTTTGTTTGCGCAATCTGTGTTGTATTTTCCTTTTAAGACCACATAGGCCTAATACAATACTTCAAATGGTAGACTAACCGAGTGTGGCTCGCTCTCTCCCTGTGTGTGTGTGTGTGTGTGGTGACTTAAAAAAGAGTAAAGTTAAGGCCTCAATATCTTGCTGAATTGATCTGAACTAACATCTGAATTTCTGTCGGTGTCCATTTTTGAAGTGCTGAACGAATAGGCCTACCTCGTCGCAGCTCGTTTGCTTGCACTTGCTTATACTTATAGCTTATAGAGCTAAGTGTTAATGATATTAGAACAAACATTAATAAACAGCTGATGAAACTGAGGTGAACTGCCGGTCCATAAATAGAACGTCGCAGCACCGCCCGCGGAAAACAATCTGTGGTTTCCTAGGTTACCCCATTGGCTCATAGCAAATACTTAACCTTTTTATTTTTGTCTGCTTGTTTTAGTAAATTACATTTAAGCAAAGTACAACATGTCTAAACATTACTTGTCAATATTGCCTGCTCCCGAGTGTCCTCACTACTTCCCTCATGCCCCTTTTCATTATGGCGCTAGCCAGCCACATGACTGAGTGAGTGAGTGGTAGCTACAGTGGGGTGAACAAGTATTTCATACACTGCTGATTTTGCAGGTTTTCCTACTTACAAAGCATGTAGAGGTCTGTAATTTTTATCATAGGTACACTTCAACTGTGAGAGACGTGTCGTATCGGGTGAATGCTGGCAATTATTGCTGATAAACAAAGGAGTCCGCTCATACTGAACTTTGATCATAAGGTTTATTCATATCACAAGCTTTCAGCATGAGCTTACAGGTGTCAAGATCACCCGGAGAACGGCATCCCCCGAATTGCAATGGCCGCTCTGCCCTCTCCTTCGTTTTTCCCCCAGTATATATAATCTCCCCAAGATGTGGGTGGCTCCCTCTACTGTCCAATCCCCTGTCTACAACACACTTCCTGTCTGTTGTATGTGGCGTTACACTAAAACATTCCCTCTTGATACTAAAATCAACATTCTTTCAGTTCCACTTAAAAACCATTAACAAAGACATAATCCTAATACACTACATTTCCCCCCTTCGAGACTAACTAAAAGTCTCGAAAACAAACAGAATAGGATTATGACAAGTACCAATTTATCTTATTGAGTATTTTTAACCTTAAACCAAAAAACATTCTTCTCTAGAGTGTATATACCTTTCTATGAAATATGAATAACTGTTTATGAAGTGTGAATACATTACTATGAAATATGAACAAATCTTTATGGAGTGTGAGAGCGAAAAACTGTCTGGCAACCTTCGTTATCAATTAAGACAGTAAAATTCTCTCACGGTCCCTCTGCCCCAGGCAACCACCTAGGTACTCCCAATGAATTCATAACTCTTTATAAATGCATTTGAAACTATGATGCAATTAAATACACATGTAAGGCCCTGCAAACAAAATACTATCCAAAAAATGTCCACTCTAAGGCTGGTCAACCCATTGGACCCTACAGTGGACCTCTCCCTGCCTAGACTCCCTGTCCCTAAGCATCAACGAAATAAACAAAAACATCTAAGATCCTCACATGTATCCAATAACATCAAATATCATTCTACAAAAATTAATACCTAAGAATATGACACAAATTATGTATTACACATGCAAATATGTCTATATTTCATTGCAGACACTGGAATGTAGTCCACTACACTTCATCTCCCCGTAGTCTCCTCTTCCAATGTATTGTTGATGATGGAATCGGAATCTTTTCACACCTTCTTTGTTTCACCTCCTCCAGTCATTGTCCTTTCATATTGTCCCTTCATATTGTCCTTGTTTGAGTATTTCAATCTCCACATATTCCCCCAAATGCTTCTGGAAGAAAAGAAAAGACCAAACAGTATCTTTTGCAAAACAACACTTTCAAATTAAACATCAATATCAACTAAGAATATAAAAATGATATATAAATGATGTATGAATCACATTATCCTATTCCCCCCTTTGATTCATAAAATCATACTAAAATCACACTAATATTGAAAAAAAAAAAAAAATTTGAAAAATGATCAAATCATCAAAAAGGATATTTATCCATCCAGTTCCACTTGTCCCTCTTCATCCAGATCAGGAACAGTCAACACCGGCATCTGAGTGTTGTCTCCAGGCATCACTACTCCAACCTATCTCAATATCATAGCTTTCTCAAAGGTCAGTAACATATTACAAACATCACACACAGTGTTATCAAAGCTGCTATTAAAATGTAATCCATCACTGCTCCTACTGGCCTACCTGATCTTGCAACCAAGTCTTCGCTGACCATCCAGCTCCTTCAGATCTACCAAATGCATCCCTTATATTCTTCAATGCATATATAACCCTAGTGATAATATCTGAACTATCTGGACTCAAAGTATAACTAACATTATCAATATGATCTTCCCAAATGTTACACCATACCATGGAAAAAGTCCCCCCTTCTCCTTTAGATTTATCCTTCAATGATAGGCTTGAAGACTATGACATGCCGCCATGTCTCTTTTCACCCTATTTCCAAACCTAGATTCAGATTTATCTGTGTCCGGTGCTACCCCTCTTTTAATGGTAAAAGCCTCATATGGAAGCTTCAACGTTGACATGTAACAACATCCTGTCCATCCATAGGGTAAGAATATATATGCTTTATCACCACAAACCCTCAAAATATCTCTAAAATTCCCCATAGTCCCATTGCCAGGCAAAAGCTAATCTTTTAACCATCAAAGTCCTGCTGTTCCTACTACCTGGAACATAAAAAGTAACATTATATTTCTCATTACTACCCTTAAGGTCATGCTTACCCAAAGTTATCATATAATCATCACAATCTGATATTCCCATAAACATACCCCTTACATCATATGTTTTATTAGAACAAAAACAACTTTTAGCCCTCAATGGTTTCACCTCCAATGCTTCAGGGTTTGCTGTTACCTGATTTTTCTTCCCATTTAACAAATTCCCATAGGGTAATTCATTTAACCCAAGAACACTTAAACCTAGGCTTAAACAAATGTTTTGACAACGACATTATTTTATCTGTTACTGATTGTTGCTGATACAATAGCTATGACAAAGCATAAGATTGACACATACTTGATAGAGGTCGAGCGACCGTCTCTAAAATGTTTGGCTGGAATTCTCAACAGACATGGACCCTCAAGATTCCTCACTGATCTTACAGAATGAGCTGCTGGAACCAAAGATTCCTACCTGCCCATCTATCTCTAATTTTCACAACAGAAGAATCAAACCCATCCATTTAGTTTCTCTCTTCCCTAACGAGCGGTACTGATCAGATACCTCTCCTTGTCTGTCATTAAAATCAAAGACCTCATCCTGTACCTCCATGATAGTATCCTTCACTATTTCAGATTAATCTATATTGTTCTCTATTACTATCTGCTCTCCTATTTTAACCCTATCCTTACTAAGTTGTTGTTTGTGTCTGTGTCATACTTCCTACATTTGCTATTGCCATCGTATCATTAATCCCTTTCCAAAGTTACCATTAAAGTAGTTGATTTAGTTGATGTATTAACACCCTTAACTACTTCTAGTGGGAAAGCTACCGATATCCTATGTGTATTATTTACTGTTGGAGAGGCTACTGTAATAATATACTTCCTGAACTCCTTTGGTGACTGTGGAAACTTCAACAGACTTCAAATCTTCCATTATAAGCGTCACTTTACGAATTACATAGCCCTTTAACCAATAATTCTTAACCGGAACAAATTTTAATGCTTGCACTAGATAAGTACACATATATTCTCCCTGATCTTTCTCTGTAACATTACGCAAAATAAGTGAACAGTCACTCATAACCCTCTTCCACTTCATATCATTGTACAAACTATACCTCCTTTGACTAGATGCAACAGCTTCTACATCTGGTCCTGATAACAATACTTCTTCTCCATAATTATCTCTCCATGTGGGAGGAACGTCCCCATCCTAACCCTAATAACAGTCTTTTCCTCTAAAATTGTTGCTGGAGCTATTGGTTCCCTTATAATCAAATGCGATATATTTATGGCTTTAATAACTATCAATGTTGAAAGAGTTAAATTGCTTCTCACTGTTGTTTTAATAGACTGACGTGTTAATGTCCTTATGGTTACTTCATCTAGTTTCCCCAAAGCTTTGAACTCTTTGCTTGTACTTCCATCTATCACCACTAGTGTCAAATGACGTAAATGTAACTTACATTCACTCTCTCTTCCTACTCTAAACCCTAACTTTCAAACTTTTGATTATAAAAATACACCTACAATTACCTTGATCTTCCTACTCTAAAATGTCCTTCACCACTGTTCTCTCTCTTACTACTAACTTTGAAACTTAGCTTACTGTCTTAGAGTTCCTTTAACCTAGTTCTCCTAACTTATTTTAATCTAATCTTTTCTCCTAACCTTTAAAAACCTTTTTCCACTGATTTATTCACAAAATCCCTTTACCACCAAATTTTTAGAATATGTGATTGGGAAGTCCCCACCTGCTTCTGACTTCTTCACACACAGACTTGGCAAACGACTAAACATCTTTTAGCCTAGCCTGAAATCTCTTGGTGTAGGAATGTAACCCAGAATAACAGTCACCCCTTTTAACTTTATTTTTCAGACCGATTGTCTAATAGGCAGTCTAATAGATTATCATCCTTCCTATGATATTATCTTTTTAAGCAAATATGATTCCCAAAAACCCTACTTTTTAAAATCTTCTACCAGACAGCCGTCTAGTGTACATCTTATTGTACAGTTCAATTGACACAATGCATCTCTTTCCAACAATGCAATAGGTATGTTCTAATATTAGTATGTCTATTTTAATTTCTCCTTGATTTTATAGCAGAGCTCAATTGGTTCCTTAAGAGTAATTAGCTGTTTTACTACCTCAAATCCCTATCCTAATTAGTTAATTTTACATAGTGAGATGTTTAACCTCTTTAGGCTCAACACAGATAAAAGCTTTTCCACTATTCACTATCACTTCTCATAGTCCTTTGTTTTCACTTCAATTGTTAGATATTTTCTTCCTAATTGGTGCTATCAGCTGACACCCCCCTTCGTATCTTCTAGGCACTCTAGAATCCTTAGGGTTCACCTGGAGAACAGGTGATCTTCACTTGCTCCTTTATCTTCCTTAGAAATGTTCTCTGTTGTTTCCTCCTGACTTATTGCACTCACAGATAAAGTGACCAACCTGTCCACAATTATAACACTCTTCTGAAAGTTGCTGGAAGTGTATCTGAAATCTTCCTCCTCCTTCTAAGCCTTCTCGTCCTCTTCCTCTCCAATTCTGTGTCTGTCCAGAAACTGGCTGTGGATATGGAACACCTGGTACCGCCCTTGGTGGCTGGTACAATTGCATTTGATATTGTTCAGTTGAAGCTGTAACAGTGATTGTTGATTTGGTTCACTCTGATTCTTCATAACCAAAGCTTCTCTTCTCCACCAGTTGTATGATTGAGCTTTCTAAGAGTTTCTTGATCCTGTTCTTTCTTGCTGTTGACATATCAGGATTCTTCAAAAGCTTATATTCTAAGTTCTGTCCTCGAAATATCATCTTCCATCATCTTCTTACTATTGGCCTTTCCTTGACCTCAATGTATTATTCTTCTCCTCCAATTCTTGGGATTATTTTCTCAGCAGGTTTTCTCCTTCTGTATCTTCTCTTCTTGAGTTGTTCATCCAGTTGTGTTACTTCTTCTAAACTATTCGCTTTATCCAGGCATGATAAGCATCGGTCTATATCTTCTTCTATTTCTTCTGTGCCAGTCCTTGTAGGATAAACTCCTTTTGAATACACAGCACCTTTAGTCTCCTCTTTATCGCTGTCTTCATCTGAACTCGAATCTCTAGTATCCTTCTTTCCTCTCTTGCCAACTTCCTTCTGATCACAGAGTCATATCCACCCATGACCTCTTCTCAATCACTCTGATCTTCATCTTCATCATCTTCTTCAAGTTCCATCTTCCTTAACCTCACTCTTCTCTTCCAGACATCTCATTTTCTTCCTTCTGGAGTTTTGGATTCATCTTTCTGGTCGTTTCTGCTTGTCCTCTATCTATTATTCGTTCATCTTCATCTCTGATGCAATAATCACCCTGCTGGATGATCACTGGAAGCTGAGGATAAACATCCCTAAGCTCTACTTCCTTCTCATAAGGTGGGTGTCTTTTTGCTGAATCCGTATGTGAGAAAGGTGTACTAACTTCTGCCATTAGTTTTTCTGTCGCCTTTTCTTCCTTTAGCATTTTCTCTATACCTTTATCTTATCGCTGGAATCTTTTATCAGTTTTTGTTTGAGAATGAAGGGCAACTTTTATTTCATTTGCCGGATAACCTAACACTACTTTAGTTAAAGGATTACTATTTTTTACTATATCAACCGGTGTAATGACTTTCATAGCCTTGATGTCGTTTTTCCCCATTGTAACAACCCTTTTATATTCCTTTATCGTGAATTATTTTATTTTAGACTATATAGCCTATGGCTTCCCCCCTTTAATTATTAATATAAACCAAACAACCCAAAAAAAAAAAAATTTTTTTTTTTTTAATCAATCAACCAAATTTTTTTATTCAAAAAACATTTCTAATTAAAATAAAAAATCAATTAAAAAATCAATTAAAAATTATGAATAATTAAAACCAATTTTTATTTCTATATCTTATCTTACCAATTTATATGTTCTAATATTAGTGGTGGTTATCTTACCACAACCCATCAGGAAAGTAAATGTAAGTTAGTCAACTTCAAAGCAATCCCAAAAACAAAGCCTTCTAACCTTACAACACTACAATTCCCATAACCCCCTTGCTCTATAAGCACCTAATTATTAAAATTTTACAGAATAATGTCAGTCCTTGATTCCCAACACAACTCCAATCACCCCAAGTGATGAACATAGCCTCCAAAATGCAATTTTTAATGAATCAGTATTTGCCAAGCCTATGTGAAATTGTCATAACATCAAATATCCTGTAGGGGAAGATTTTGTAACCAGACCAGTACCAAAACCTTTTTGACTTGATCCTCTGTCGCGTCACGTGATGTCACGTCAGCACCCCCTCTCTTTCTCTCTCTCTCTCCCGTCGTATCGTCCTATTGCTCCTCTCATATGACAAAAGAACAGAGACAGAAAAATATTTTAGTAGTTAATGCAATACTGAGTTATCTCAACCATATTCAATATTCCTTCGTTCATATTCGCTCTAAGACTAAACTCAGGACTAAATAGATCGCTCAAAAATATTTTTATTTTATTTTAATCCGTCATTTAATTTAATTCATTATAATCCGTCAACATATATCTAATTTATAAATTCACTACATCTCAACAAATAGTTTCATTTTCAAACAACAGCCGTTTAAACTAGAAGATCTAATTCATTTTCAAATCTTTCCTCTTTGTTCCCTCGTCTGTGTTTCTCTGTCTCCCCCTGCAGCCCAGTCTAGTAAAATCCCACGCATGCGCGATACATTCAAAAATTATTTTTCACCGTGGAAGGGAGTTTAACAGTCCTGCTGTACCTCCGTTTTCCCCTCATAGTCAACAACATTTAACAGCGCTCACAAAACATAGAACCTGAATTACACACACACACAAACATATTTAAGAGGGTTATCCTATCGCAATGGGACCTCTAAGGACACCCGTTAGCATGTAGCACGCAACACAATTAGCATTTAGCCTTAGCATTTAGCATTAGCCTTTATGTACAATGTGGCCTGAACCAGCATTTAGCATTAGCATTAGCCTTTAGCTAACTGTGGCCTACCCCACACAATAAGCCTCCTGCACTGCCCTTTTTCTTTTGACTTATTATCCTACCGTTTTGTGCTACCGTGGATTTAATGACAATTCACAGAGAAATTACACCCAAGAAGACCCCCCGTCGGACGAAAGTCGAGCAATAATCACAAATCAGATAAATTCCATCAACCCGAGTTTTCTTTAAAACCCACCGACTGCACATTCTAACGCGCAACCGGATTTGTCGGAACCATTCTAAATGGCCCCCCAGGGGTCTTAAGCGGTACAGTGCTCTAATGTATGCGCATATCTGCCTTAATTCCTACCATCGATTGCTCTAAAATTCCAATTATTTACCGTTTACCAATGCAACCACATTTTAGAATAATTATTACAGACTCCTAGTCGACCGCAATAACGCCACATGAGGCACATTTCGGTCCTAATGGTACACCCCTCCAGTGTACACAAGCAGTATCCAAACTAACAACTTCCAAAGCTGTGAGGAAAACTCACCCTTGTCTGGCCATGACTTCAGAACGAGTTAGCTTGGCGGCAACGAATGCAACAAAGAAGATTTGCAGACCAGCCCCACGTTGGGCGCCATTTGTCGTATCGGGTGAATGCTGGCAATTATTGCTGATAAACAAAGGAGTCCGCTCATACTGAACTTTGATCATAAGGTTTATTCATATCACAAGCTTTCAGCATGAGCTTACAGGTGTCAAGATCACCCGGAGAACGGCATCCCCCGAATTGCAATGGCCGCTCTGCCCTCTCCTTCGTTTTTCCCCCAGTATATATAATCTCCCCAAGATGTGGGTGGCTCCCTCTACTGTCCAATCCCCTGTCTACAACACACTTCCTGTCTGTTGTATGTGGCGTTACACTAAAACATTCCCTCTTGAAACTAAAATCAACATTCTTTCAGTTCCACTTAAAAACCATTAACAAAGACATAATCCTAATACACTACAGACGGAATCTAAAACAAAAATCCAGAAAATCACATTGTATGATTTTTAAGTAATTCATTTGCATTTTATTGCATTACATAAGTATTTGATACATCAGAAAAGCAGAACTTAATATTTGGTACAGAAACCTTTGTTGGCAATTACAGAGATCATACGTTTCCTGTAGGTCTTGACCAGGTTTGCACACACTGCAGCAGGGATTTTGGCCCACTCCTCCATACAGACCTTCTCCAGATCCTTCAGGTTTCGGGGCTGTCGCTGGGCAATACGGACTTTCAGCTCCCTCCAAAGATTTTCTATTGGGTTCAGGTCTGGAGACTGGCTAGGCCACTCCAGGACCTTGAGATGCTTCTTACGGAGCCACTCCTTAGTTGCCCTGGCTGTGTGTTTCGGGTCGTTGTCATGCTGGAAGACCCAGCCACGACCCATCTTCAATGCTCTTACTGAGGGAAGGAGGTTGTTGGCCAAGATCTCGCGATACATGGCCCCATCCATCCTCCCCTCAATACGGTGCAGTCGTCCTGTCCCCTTTGCAGAAAAGCATCCCCAAAGAATGATATTTCCACCTCCATGCTTCACTGTTGGGATGGTGTTCTTGGGGTTGTACTCATCCTTCTTCTTCCTCCAAACACGGCGAGTGGAGTTTAGACCAAAAAGCTCTATTTTTGTCTCATCAGACCACATCACCTTCTCCCATCTCTCCTCTGGATCATCCAGATGGTCATTGGCAAACTTCAGACGGGCCTGGACATGCGCTGGCTTGAGCAGGGGGACTTTGCGTGCGCTGCAGGATTTTAATCCATGACGGCGTAGTGTGTTACTAATGGTTTTCTTTGAGACTGTGGTCCCAGCTCTCTTCAGGTCATTGACCAGGTCCTGCCGTGTAGTTCTGGGCTGATCCCTCACCTTCCTCATGATCATTGATGCCCCACGAGGTGAGATCTTGC
The DNA here is from genome assembly GCF_964263955.1 of Coregonus lavaretus. Classification (NCBI taxonomy): domain Eukaryota; kingdom Metazoa; phylum Chordata; class Actinopteri; order Salmoniformes; family Salmonidae; genus Coregonus; species Coregonus lavaretus. The sequence goes on from NC_140023.1 coordinate 18,361,114, forward strand.
ATGGAGCCCCAGACCGAGGGTGATTGACCGTCATCTTGAACTTCTTCCATTTTCTAATAATTGCGCCAACAGTTGTTGCCTTCTCACCAAGCTGCTTGCCTATTGTCCTGTAGCCCATCCCAGCCTTGTGCAGGTCTACAATTTTATCCCTGATGTCCTTACACAGCTCTCTGGTCTTGGCCATTGTGGAGAGGTTGGAGTCTGTTTGATTGAGTGTGTGGACAGGTGTCTTTTATACAGGTAACGAGTTCAAACAGGTGCAGTTAATACAGGTAATGAGTGGAGAACAGGAGGGCTTCTTAAAGAAAAACTAACAGGTCTGTGAGAGCCAGAATTCTTACTGGTTGGTAGGTGATCAAATACTTATGTCATGCAATAAAATGCAAATTAATTACATAAAAATGATACAATGTGAATTTCTGGATTTAGATTCTGTCTCTCACAGTTGAAGTGTACCTATGATAAAAAGTACAGACCTCTACATGCTTTGTAAGTAGGAAAACCTGCAAAATCGGCAGTGTATCAAATACTTGTTCTCCCCACTGTAGCTACCAACCGGAACATAATTTAAGCTAGCCAAGATCAACAACACAAAAATACTATACGGTTACAAGTAGTGACTGGTGTTACAAACTAACTATACTAAACAACGTAAATGTCTTACTTGTGATGAAATGTTTTCCACACACATACAGTGAGGGAAAAAAGTATTTGATCCCCTGCTGATTTTGTACGTTTGCCCACTGACAAAGACCAGTCTATAATTTTAATGGTAGGTTTATTTGAACAGTGAGAGACAGAATAATAACAAAAAAATCCAGAAAAACGCATGTCAAAAATGTTATAAATTGATTTGCATTTTAATGAGGGAAATAAGTATTTGACCCCTCTGCAAAACATGACTTAGTACTTGGTGGCAAAACCCTTGTTGGCAATCAGAGGTCAGACGTTTCTTGTAGTTGGCCACCAGGTTTGCACACATCTCAGGAGGGATTTTGTTCCACTCCTCTTTGCAGATCTTCTCCAAGTCATTAAGGTTTCGAGGCTGATGTTTGGCAACTCCAACCTTCAGCTCCCTCCACAGATTTTCTATGGGATTAAGGTCTGGAGACTGGTTTAGGCCACTCCAGGACCTTAATGTGCTTCTTCTTGAGCCATTCCTTTGTTGCCTTGGCCATGTGTTTTGGGTCATTGTCATGCTGGAATACCCATCTACGACCCATTCTCAATGCCCTGGTTTAGGGAAGGAGGTTCTCACCCAAGATTTGATGGTACATGGCCCCGTCCATCGTCCCTTTGATGCGGTGAAGTTGTCCTGTCCCCTTAGCAGAAAAACACCCCCAAAGCATAATGTTTTCACCTCCATGTTTGATGGTGGGGATGGTGATCTTGGGGTTATAGGCATCATTCCTCCTCCTCCAAACATGGCGAGTTGAGTTGATGCCAAAGAGCTCGATTTTGGTCTCATCTGACCACAACACTTTCACCCAGTTCTCCTCTGAATCATTCAGATGTTCATTGGCAAACTTCAGACGGCCCTGTATATGTGCTTTCTTGAGCAGGGGGACCTTGCGGGTGCTGCAGGATTTCAGTCCCTCACGGTGTAGTGTGTTACCAATTTTTTATCTTGGTGACTATGGTCCCAGCTGCCTTGAGATCATTGACAATATCCTCCCGTGTAGTTCTGGGCTGATTCCTCACCGTTCTCATGATCATTGCAACTCCACGAGGTGGGATCTTGCATGGAGCCCCAGGCCAAGGGAGATTGACAGTTATTTTGTGTTTCTTCCATTTGCGAATAATCGCACCAACTGTTGTCACCTTCTCACCAAGCTGCTTGGCGATGGTCTTGTAGCCCATTCCAGCCTTGTGTAGGTCTACAATCTTGTCCCTGACATCCTTGGAGAGCTCTTTGGTCTTGGCCATGGTGAAGAGTTTGGAATCTGATTTATTGATTGCTTCTGTGGACAAGTGTCTTTTATACAGGTAACAAACTGAGATTAGGAACACTCCCTTTAAGAGTGTGCTCCTAATCTCAGCTCGTTACCTGTATAAAAGATACCTGGGAGCCAGAAATCTTTCTGATTGAGAGGGGGTCAAATACTTATTTCCCTCATTAAAACGCAAATCAATTTATAACATTTATGACATGCGTTTTTCTGGATTTTTTTGTTGTTATTCTGTCTCTCACTGTTCAAATAAACCTACCATTAAAATTATAGACTGATCATTTCTTTGTCAGTGGGCAAACGTACAAAATCAGCAGGGGATCAAATACTTTTTTCCCTCACTGTAACTACGTGTAGCGTACTTGGACACCGGGTCCCCACATCTCCCACGCCAAATAGACTGAAGCAACAGGGCTCTTCTTGCAAGCTCCATTTACTTGGGAGCATTGCAAACCGTAGTTCGGATTTTTGACCTGGTTACATGTACATTGGCGTACTGCATTAGCATCGAACAGCCCCCGCGATATGCAACTTTTCAGGGAAGTCAGGAACCAATATACACAATCAGTTAGGAAAGCAAAGGCTAGCTTTTTCAAACAGACATTTGCATCCTGTAGCACTAACGCCAAAAGGTTTTGGGACACTGTAAAGTCCATGGAGAATAAGAGCACCTCCTCCCAACTGCCCACTGCACTGAGGCTAGGAAACACTGTCACCACTGATAAATCTACAATAATCGAGAATTTCAACAAGCATTTTGCTACGGCTGGCCATGCTTTCCACCTGGTTACCACTACCCCGGCTAGCTTTTTCAAACAGACATTTGCATCCTGTAGCACTAACGCCAAAAGGTTTTGGGACACTGTAAAGTCCATGGAGAATAAGAGCACCTCCTCCCAACTGCCCACTGCACTGAGACTAGGAAACACTGTCACCACCGATAAATCTACAATAATCGAGAATTTCAACAAGCATTTTGCTACGGCTGGCCATGCTTTCCACCTGGTTACCACTACCCCGGCCACCAGCTCTGCACCCTCCGCTGCAACTTGCCCATGCTTGGTTTGGTTTCTCAAATGACTGCCTCGCCTGGTTCACCAACTACTTCTCAGATAGAGTTCAATGTGTCAAATCGGAGGGCCTGTTGTCTGGACCTCTGGCAGTCTCTATGGGGGTGCCACAGGGTTCAAATCTCAGGCCGACTCTATTCTCTGTGTATATCAATGATGTCGCTCTTGCTGCTGGTGACGCTCGGATCCACCTCTATGCGGACGACACCATTTTGTATACATCTGGCCCTTCATTGGACACTGTGTTAACAAACCTCCAAACAAGCTTCAACGCCATACAACACTCCTTCCGTAGCCTCCAACTGCTCTTAAACAGTAGTAAAACTAAATGCATGCTCTTCAACCGAACGCTGCTTGCACCTGCCCACCCGACTAAAATCACTACTCTCGGCGGGTCTGACCTAGAGTATGTGGACAACTACAAATACCTAGGTGTCTGGTTAGACTGTAAACTCTCCTTCCAGACTCACATTAAGCATCTCCAATCAAAAGTTAGATCTAGAATCGGCTTCCTATTTCGCAACAATGCCTGCTTCACTCATGCTGCCAAACATGCCCTCGTAAAACTGACTATCCTACTGATCCTTGACTTCGGCGATGTCATTTACAAAATAGCCTCCAACACTCTACTCAGCAAATCGGATGTAGTCTATCACAGTGCCATCCGTTTCGTAACCAAAGCCCCATATACTACCCACCATTGTGACCTGTACGCTCTTGTTGGCTGGCCCTCACTACATATTCATCACCAAACCCACTGGCTCCAGGTCATCTATAAATCACTGCGAGGCAAATCCCTGTCTTATCTTAGCTCACTGGTCACCATAGCAACACCCACCCGTAGTCTGCGCTCCAGCAGGTATATCTCACTGGTCATCCCCAAAGCAAAGACCTCCTTTGGCCGCCATTCCTTCCAGTTCTCTGCTGTCAATGACTGGAACGAACTGCAAAAATCTCTGAAGCTGGAGACTCTTATCTCCCTCACTAACTTTAAGCATCAGTTGTCAGAGCAGCTTACCGATCACATTTACATTGACATTTACGTAATTTAGCAGACGCTCTTATCCAGAGCGACTTACAAATTGGTGCATTCACCTTATAGCCAGTGGGATAACCACTTTACAATATGTATTTTTTTATTTATTTATATATATATTTTTTTTGGGGGGGGGGTGGGGTAAGGGGGTTTAGAAGGATTACTTTATCCTACCCCAGGTATTCCTTAAAGAGGTGGGGCTTCAAGTGTCTCCGGAAGGTGGTGAGTGACTCCGCTGTCCTGGCGTCATGAGGGAGCTTGTTCCACCATTGGGGTGCCAGAGCAGCGAACAGTTTTGACTGGGCTGAGCGGGAACTGTGCTTCCGCAGAGGTAGGGGGGCCAGCAGGCCAGAGGTGGATGAACGCAATGCCCTCGTTTGGGTGTAGGGACTGATCAGAGCCTGAAGGTACGGAGGTGCCGTTCCCCTCACAGCTCCGTAGGCAAGCACCATGGTCTTGTAGCAGATGCGAGCTTCAACTGGAAGCCAGTGGAGTGTGCGGAGGAGCGGGGTGACGTGAGAGAACTTGGGAAGGTTGAACACCAGACGGGCTGCGGCATTCTGGATGAGTTGTAGGGGTTTAATGGCACAGGCAGGGAGCCCAGCCAACAGCGAGTTGCAGTAATCCAGACGGGAGATGACAAGTGCCTGGATTAGGACCTGTGCCGCTTCCTGTGTAAGGCAGGGTCGTACTCTCTGAATGAAGTAGAGCATGAACCTACAGGATCGGGTCACCGCCTTGATGTTAGCGGAGAATGACAGGGTGTTGTCTAGGGTCACGCCAAGGCTCTTCGCACTCTGGGAGGAGGACACAACGGAGTTGTCAACCGTGATGGCGAGATCATGGAATGGGCAGTCCTTCCCCGGGAGGAAGAGCAGCTCTGTCTTGCCGAGATTCAGCTTGAGGTGGTGATCCGTCATCCACACTGATATGTCTGCCAGACATGCAGAGATGCGATTCGCCACCTGGTTATAAGAAGGGGGAAAGGAGAAGATGAGTTGTGTGTCATCTGCGTAGCAATGATAGGAGAGGCCATGTGAGGATATGACAGAGCCAAGTGACTTGGTGTATAGCGAGAATAGGAGAGGGCCTAGAACTGAGCCCTGGGGGACACCAGTGGTGAGAGCACGTGGTGCGGAGACAGATTCTCGCCACGCCACTTGGTAGGAGCGACCGGTCAGGTAGGACGCAATCCAAAAGTGAGCCGCGCCGGAGATGCCCAACTCAGAGAGGGTGGAGAGGAGGATCTGATGGTTCACAGTATCAAAGGCAGCAGACAGGTCTAGAAGGACAAGAGCAGAGGAGAGAGAGTTAGCTTTAGCAGTGCGGAGAGCCTCCGTGACACAGATAATTGAATGACCAGTCTTGAAACCTGACTGGTTTGGATCAAGAAGGTCATTCTGAGAGAGATAGCAAGAGAGTTGGCTAAAGACGGCACGCTCAAGAGTTTTGGAGAGAAAAGAAAGAAGGGATACTGGTCTGTAGTTGTTGACATCAGAGGGATCGAGTGTTGGTTTTTTGAGAAGGGGTGCAACTCTCGCTCTCTTGAAGACGGAAGGGACATAGCCAGCGGTCAAGGATGAGTTGATGAGCGAGGTGAGGTAAGGGAGAAGGTCACCGGAGATGGTCTGGAGAAGAGAGGAGGGGATAGGGTCAAGCGGGCAGGTTGTTGGGCGGCCGGCCGTCACAAGTCGCAAGATTTTATCTGGAGAGAGATCACTGCACCTGTACACAGCCATTCTGAAATTAGCCCACTCAACTACCTCATCCCCATTTTGTTATTTATTTTGCTAATTTGCACCCCAGTATCTCTATTTGCACATCATCTTTTGCACATCTATCACTCCAGTGTTAATACGAAAGTGTAACTATTTTGCACTATGGCCTATTTATTGCCTTACCTCCATAACTTACTACATTCGCACACACTGTATATATATTTTCTGTTGTATTTTTGACTTTACGTTTTGTTTACCCCATATGTAACTCTGTGTTGTTGTTTTTATCGCACTGCTTTGCTTTATCTTGGCCAGGTCGCAGTTGTAAATGAGAACTTGTTCTCAACTGGCTTACCTGGTTAAATAAAGGTTAAATACAATTAAAAAAATTAACATTGAACATCACAGCAGCTTTTCGGCATGTTTTGTTATTTCCGTATACCAAAAAAATCTATGACGAAGTTGCATTTTTACACTGGAGTTGAATTCCTTATTATTACGTGAATATCGTTCCGGACTATGGTTTCCATTTTCACGACATTCTGGAACTTTTAGGGTTTATATGACACAGCCCTTCTAGTAATTTAATAGGATCTCTGTGGTATAAACCCTCTCGCTTCGCTTTGGTCGTCACTGGTTCACAAAGTCATAAACCCCGTCTATTTCTACAATTTATGTTTTTCAAATCTGATTTTAAACCTAACCTTAACCACACTGCTAACCTTATGCCTAACCCTACATTAAGAACAAAAAGCACATTTTTGTTTTCATATATTTCTACCATAAAGCCATTTTGACTTTGTGGCTGTGTTATCTAGTGGAAACCCCTTCGCCTCTTCCTCTCTGATTTGGCTCTATCTACACCGGATATACGTAATGTCTCCATAGTCACAATATCCGCAACAAGTTCGCTTGTGTCTGGTGGGAGGTCATGAAGCTTACTAGCTAGCTAACGTTAGACGTTTTAGTTGTGATATAACCAGACGTACCTATTAAACCACAAAATGTGAATACGCAATAGTGAATAAGTGTACCTTCATATATATAATATATATATATAGCTAGTATGGCAATCTAGCCAGCATTTCAACGTTCACTTCCCCCTTTGAAGAGTTGTTACTGCTAACGTAAGCTTGCGAGCTAGCTAACGTTAGCGCGCTAGCTTTCGTTACATTTTTCGAAATGGGACGAGGTGGTGGTCGGAAGCGTGGAAAAGGCAATGGACCTCCTCCATTTGACATGGGTCCAGGTTGGTGTGGGCCGCCTGGACCTTTTGGTCCTTTTCACGGTGGCCCAGGTCCACATCCTAACTTTATGGGAGATCCAATGATGCACGGCCCCATGCCACCTGATTATCACGGATATGAGCCAGGCTACGGGCCAATTGGTCCAGGTGACCCCATGGATGGATATGCACCAATGGGTCCAGGTGGCCCCATTGATGGATATGGGCCAATGGGCCCAGGTTGCCCCATGGATGGATGTTTCAATGGGCCACCGATGGATGGACCAGGATTCGGGTATGGTCCAGGTATGCCCGGACCATATGATCCGATGATGGGCAATGGACCCGGACCAATGCTCCCAGGTATTCTGCCCCCAGGTATTCCGCCCCCTGGTATTCCGCCCCCAGGTATGCCGCCCATGGTGCCGCCTCCGGTGGACAACCCTGTCTTTCCTCCACCCTGGCAAAGCGAGGTAATCTTATCAAGACAACTTGTTGTGCCTAATGCATGTTGTAAATTCTAAATGTTGAACTTGTAAAAAACGTATTTTGGTGTTATAGTAACATGACACGGTTAAATGGCCACTCAAAAACAATTAGTTTGTTCTTCATGAATGAAAAAAGTAATCCCTAACATCAAGTCTGCCACCTTTAGGCCAATCCTTATGCTGTTCCTCCACCATCGTGGGTAAGTGCCACTGTGTCTGTTCTGTCCTGTCATCTCTATGATACAATTTTAATTAAATGTATGTGCTGCTGAGCCTCAACTTCTCACAGGCTCCGTTTCTCTTCCCGACAACAGCCCGTCCCGACAACAGCCCCCCCTCATACTGAGACGACTGTAGTGCCTGATGTGTGGGGACTCTGCCGGGGCTCCGAGGTCCCTCAGCCTGATCCACCCCAGACTGATGAACTGAAGACCAAAGACTCAAAGAAGGACAAAAAAGCAGCAGGGAAAAAGAGCTACAATGACAAGTAATGATCATTATGTCAACAATTTGGATGTCATCATCAATTTGTGATTAGTGTTTGATTGCATACATTAGATAAGCTGTTTAGAAAGTTCTGCTTATACATGACTCATATATTTGTTCCTCTCAACATTTATAAATCATAGGCCTCCTCCACCTGGAAGATCTAAGGGGGTCATCTCATTCATTGGGGTAAGTCCAAAAGCTGAGAATCCTGTTTGAATGGAAGGTTCTTCATCTCCACTAGTACACATTGCATTCTCAAATGTTGCTCTCCCCTCCACAGCCAACTTATGGCTACATCGAAAGAGACGATCTCAAGAAATATTCCTTCACTTTTGATGCTTTTCTGGGAGTCCCCAAGAACATGATACCTGGGGTCAGGGTGCATTTTACAGCCTACAAGGAGAAGGTGGGTCACTTTAGAAACTTTTCACTGGATATAGTTTAACAGACATTTTCAGGAGTTTATGAACCATTGGTTTTCATTGTATTTTAAATAATGCTTCTACTTTTTTTCCCCTCTTTGTATTGTAAACCCAGGCTGGGGAGTGTGCCACTGATGTGTCTGTACCTCCAGGGGGGACTGAGGAGATTGACTCCACCATTATTGAAGGTCTTGTCTGCAATGTTATCCTGGAGCAGCAGGTGACCGAACTCTGTAGCACACAGAAAAAAAATATGCACTCATTACTTTATTAAAGTTCTAATCAGTGCCACAACTAGATGGTCCTCTGTAGCTCAATTGGTAGAGCATGGCGCTTGTAACGCCAGAGTAGTGGGTTCGATCCCCGGGACCACCCATACGTAAAAATGTATGCACACATGACTGTAACTCGCTTTGGATAAAAGCGTCTGCTAAATGGCATATTATTATATTATATTATTATGTTTGTTGTTTATTGTAAGTTAACTTGATTATATGTTTGGCTTGTTATGACTAATATTTGGCTTCTCATTTAAAAATGTCCTTGTTGGTATTAACAGAATTATGTGCCCCCACACAGCCTGGTGCAAAGCCGAAACCTGGCCAAATTGAGGCCAACATCAACGGCAAGTCAAGAGCGCTGCTTTACTCTGAGATGGACTGCACCATCACTCTGTTGCAAGGGGACCATGTGACGTTGAACTTGTTAACCGACATAGTTACCCAAAAAATTAGAGCCACTAATATTCGGCCACGGACACCACAGACTTTTAAGATCACTGGCGAGAAGAGGGAGGTGGTGAGTCTAAAGTCTGAGTGGCGTACCTATATTCTTAAACCTTCATTTTGGTTACAAATTCTGACAAACTTTGGTCCTGGAGAGCTGCACGCCATTTTATCCAGCCCGGTATGACCACACCTGAGTCAAATAATCATCTATTCAAGATCCTCAGTTGAGACCACAATTATTTAAAGACATGCTCCAGTAATTTGGCGACTACTAAGTATTTTCTAAACCTCCCGCATTAGGCTGGATGTGTCAATGTGTAGTTCATACATTCATAATCTATGAGTAGAATTACTGTCTTACCTCAATTAGCCACAAAATCCCTAGTTTGAAAGCAACTGTTTTTCTGGAAGCTGTTATGTTCCATTTTCCCTACATTTTCCCCCACGTGGGCCAGCCCCCTAGCAATTTGAGTTCAACCAATGAGCTTCAGCCCCTCGCCATATGAGTGACAGCTAGCAAGATGCACATGATGCACCCACAGCAGCGTGAGAGCAATGATGTGGTGCACATATGTCACATAGTAGGCAATTTTCGGGGACCACTTTTGGCTCAAGCGCTATTTTCAGAACTACTGGCTAAAAAGTACCAAAGAATCCCTTTAAATCAAGTATGTTGGAGCTGAGCTGGAACAAAATACTGCACACATGGCGGCTCTCTAGGACCAGAGTTGGCCATCCCTTCTGTAGCTAGCTGTTGATATATTTTTTGTACTCTCCACCAGGGTGTTATAAAGAGCTTAAAGGGTGGTTCTGGTACCATCATGGCAGCGAACCAGAACAACCTGCCCTTTGAAACCACAGAGAACATGAGTCTAACTGAGTTCACCATTATGGATGAGGTGGACTTTACAGTTGTCACAGTGAGTATAGTGTCTTTCCCGTCCACATAATTCAGTGGCAAATTGAGTTTGTTGACACTGAATAATGATCAGTTTGTACCTGGGAGTGATGTTATGACCCTCTATGTACAGGTTTTGATTCTAAGTATAGCAATGTTGTTGAAATTATTTGTCGATTGACTCATATATTTGATGTTAACATAATGTCATTGTTTGTTTTCATTAGATCAAAGATAAGGAGAAGGCCATCCGAGTAAGGAAGCTGAAAGAGTGCTCGGTGACACTGGAAGAAACCAAGGAGAAGATAGTTGAAGACCCTGCAGGAAAAGACAAGGTGGGGCACAGTTCAGTGCAAAATATGATAGGTGCCAACTGGTGAAAAATCTCCTGTCATTCAGAGTGGAGTACTCTCATCTGTGACATACCCAGTAATGTCCTTATTACTGTGTCTCTCCAGTGGAAGCCAGTGGCCCCAGTGGAGGAGGTGCTGCTCCAGAGGACTGTGGTGTTTGAGGACATTAGCACTGCGCAGCATGCAGGAACGGTCATTAAGGCTGTCCTCAAAGTCTCTGAAAAGAAGCAGGTACGGGTGGTACTGAAAGATTGAAAGTACAAATCAAACAGTATTGTTACAGTGGGGAGAACAAGTATTTGATACACTGCTGATTTTGCAGGTTTTCCTACTTACAAAGCATGTAGAGGTCTGTAATTTTTATCATAGGAACACTTCAACTGTGAGAGACGGAATCTAAAACAAAAATCCAGAAAATCACATTGTATGATTTTTAAGTAATTAATTTGCATTTTATTGCATGACATAAGTATTTGATCACCTACCAACCAGTAAGAATTCCAGCTCTCACAGACCTGTTAGTTTTTCTTTAAGAAGCCCTCCTGTTCTCCACTCGTTACCTGTATTAACTGCACCTGTTTGAACTCGTTACCTGTATAAAAGACACCTGTCCACACACTCAATCAAACAGACTCCAAGCTTTCCACAATGGCCAAGACCAGAGAGCTGTGTAAGGACATCAGGGATAAAATTGTAGACCTGCACAAGGCTGGGATGGGCTACAGGACAATAGGCAAGCAGCTTGGTGAGGAGGCAACAACTGTTGGCACAATTATTAGAAAATGGAAGAAGTTCAAGATGACGGTCAATCACCCTCGGTCTGGGGCTCCATGCAAGATCTCACCTCGTGGGGCATCAATGATCATGAGGAAGGTGAGGGATCAGCCCAGAACTACACGGCAGGACCTGGTCAATGACCTGAAGAGAGCTGGGACCACAGTCTCAAAGAAAACCATTAGTAACACACTACGCCATCATGGATTAAAATCCTGCAGCGCACGCAAGGTCCCCCTGCTCAAGCCAGCGCATGTCCAGGCCTGTCTGAAGTTTGCCAATGACCATCTGGATGATCCAGAGGAGGAATGGGAGAAGGTCATGTGGTCTGATGAGACAAAAATAGAGCTTTTTGGTCTAAACTCCACTCGCCGTGTTTGGAGGAAGAAGAAGGATGAGTACAACCCCAAGAACACCATCCCAACCGTGAAGCATGGAGGTGGAAACATCATTCTTTGGGGATGCTTTTCTGCAAAGGGGACAGGACGACTGCACCGTATTGAGGGGAGGATGGATGGGGCCATGTATCGCGAGATCTTGGCCAACAACCTCCTTCCCTCAGTAAGAGCATTGAAGATGGGTCGTGGCTGGGTCTTCCAGCATGACAACGACCCGAAACACACAGCCAGAGCAACTAAGGAGTGGCTCCGTAAGAAGCATCTCAAGGTCCTGGAGTGGCCTAGCCAGTCTCCAGACCTGAACCCAATAGAACATCTTTGGAGGGAGCTGAATGTCCGTATTGCCCAGCGACAGCCCCGAAACCTGAAGGATCTGGAGAAGGTCTGTATGGAGGAGTGGGCCAAAATCCCTGCTGCAGTGTGTGCAAACCTGGTCAAGACCTACAGGAAACGTATGATCTCTGTAATTGCAAACAAAGGTTTCTGTACCAAATATTAAGTTCTGCTTTCTGTATCAAATACTTATGTCATACAATAAAATGCAAATTAATTACTTTAAAATCATACAATGTGATTTTCTGGATTTTTGTTTTAGATTCCGTCTCTCACAGTTGAAGTGTACCTATGATAAAAATTACAGACCTCTACATGCTTTGTAAGTAGGAAAACCTGCAAAATCGGCAGTGTATCAAATACTTGTTCTCCCCACTATATGTGCTCTTGTTGAAAAAGTTTGGGCGGTCAAATCATGTATTTTAGAATGTGTTATCTCCTTTTCCTTCCAGGAGCAGGGTCTTTTGGAGGCGTTCGTGGGTGGCACACAGAAGCAGCTATCGTTTGGAGCAGCTGACATTCTGACTGAAGCCACCATGTTTAACGGAGACAAGGTTCAATTTAACATCTCCACCAACCGTGTGACCAAGGAGGAGCGTGCCATCAACGTGGAGATTCTCTCCGAGACGTTTGAGGAGTCAACAGAGCAACGCAGAACCGTAGGATCACTTTTAGAATGCAGTACAGGATGCCGTTAAGTCTGAGGCTGGCTAGGTTTTTCCACTTGAAGTATGACAACTTTACACACTGAAGAAGGATGGGATGTTTTATGTAATGGTATTTTTATTTAAAAATGCCTTAATGGATTTGCACAGCATGTCTAAGTGAAGTGTTTTCCCCTCTAGGGTGTGGTGGTGCAAGCTGAGGAGCTGTCTGGGACCATTAAGTGCCATCAGAGCCCCCAGCTGCTGTTCTTCCATCTGACTGAGGTCATGGAGGAGAAGAAACTGGACATCTCAGAGAAGGTGGAGTTCAGTGAAATTCCGGTGAGTCTCCCTGGTGCTGTGATCCGATTGGCACGGCGAAGTTAATATCAATTGGTATACAGTGCCTTCAGAAAGTATTCACACCCCTTGACTTTGACTTTTTCCACATTTTGTTTTGTTGCAGCCTGAATTTAAAATGTATTAAATTTAGATATTTTGTCACTGGCCTACACACAATACCCCATAAAGTCAAAGTGGAATAATGTTTTTAGAAAATTTTACAAAGGAATTAAAAATGAGAAGCTGAAATGTCTTGAGTCAATAAGTATTCAACCCCTTTGTTATGGCAAGCCTAAATAAGTTCAGGAGTAAAAATGTGCTTAAAAAGTCACATAATAAGTTGCATGGACTCATTCTGTATGCAATAATAGTGTTTAACATGATTTTTGAATGACTACTTCATCTCTGTACCCCACACATACAATTATCTGTAAGGTCCTTCAGTCGAGCAGTGAATTTCAAACACAGATTCAACCACAAAGACCAGGGATGTTTTCCAATGCCTTGCAGAGAAGGGCACCTATTGGTAGATGGGTAAAAATAAAGCAGACATTGAATATCCCTTTGAGCATGGTGAAGTTATTAATTACACTTTTGATGGTGTATTAATACACCCAGTCACTAGAAAAGACTCAGTTGCCGGATAGGAAGGAAACCGCTCAGGGATTTCACCGTGAGGCCAATGGTGACTTTAAAACAGTTATAGAGTTTAATGGCTGTGACAGGAGAACTGAGGATGGATCAACAACGTTGTCGATACTCCACAATACTAACCTAATTGACTGAGCGAAAAGATGGAAGCCTGTACAGAATAAAAAATATTCTAAAACATGCATCTTGTTAGCAACAAGACACTGAAGTAATACTGCAAAAAATGGTGCAAACAATTCACTTTTTGTCCTAAATACAAAGTGTTATGTTTGAGGCAAATCCAATACAACATATTACTGAGTACCACTCTCCATATTTTCAAGCATAGTGGTGGCTGCATCATGTTATGGGTATGCTTGTAATCGTTAAGGACTGGGGAGTTTTTCAGGATTAAACCCTGGAATAGAGCTAAGCACAGGCAAAACCTGGTTCAGTCTGCTTTCCACCAGACACTGGGAGGTGAATTTACCTTTCAGCAGGACAATTACCTAAAACACAAGGCCAAATCTACACAAGACTTCTTTACCAAGACGACACTGAGTGTTCCTGAGTGGCTGAGTTGATGTTTTGACTTAAATCTGCTTGAAAATCTATGGCAAGACCTGAAAGTTGTTATTTAGCAATGATCAACAACCATTTTGAAAAGAAAAATGGGCAAATGTTGCACAATCCAGGTGTGGAACGCTCTTAGAGACATAGCCAGAAAGACTCACAGCTGTAATCGCTGCCAAAGGTGATTCTAACATGTATTGACTCAGGGGGTTGAATACTTATCTAATCAAGATACACTACATGCTCGTCGAACATCTCATTTCAAAATCATGGGCATTAATACGGAGTTGGTCCCCCCTTTGCTGCTATAACAGCCTCCACTTTTCTGGGAAGGCTTTCCACTAGATGTTGGAACATTGCTGCGGGGACTTGCATCCATTCAGCCACAAGAGCATTAGTGAGGTCGGGGCACTGATGTTGGCCGATTACGCCAGGCTCGCAGTCGGCGTTCCAATTCATCCCAAAGGTGTTTGATGGGGTTGAGGTCAGGGCTCTTTGCAGGCCAGTCAAGTTCTTCCACACCGATCTTGACAAAACATTTCTGTATGGACTTCGCTTTGTGCATGGGGGTATTGCCATGCTGAAACAGGAAAGGGCCTTCGCCAAACTGTTGCCACAAAGCACAGAATCGTCTAGAATGTCATTGTATGCTGTAGCGTTCAGATTTCCCTTCACTGGAACTAAGGGGCCTAGCCCAAACCATGAAAAACAGCCTCAGACCATTATTCCTCCTCCACCAAACTTTACAGTTGGCACTATGTATTGGGGTAGGTAGCGTTCTCCTGGCATCTGCCAAACCCATATTCGTCCGTCGGACTGCCAGATGGTGAAACGTGATTCATCACTCCAGAGAACGCGTTTCCACTGCTCCAGAGTCCAAAGGCGGCGAGCTTTACACCACTCCAGCCAACGCTTGACATTGCGCATGGTGATCTTAGGCTTGTGTGCGGCTGCTCGGCCATGGAACCCCATTTCATGAAGCTCCGACGAACAGTTCTCGTGCTGACATTGCTTCCAGAGGCAGTTTGGAACTCGGTAGTGAGTGTTGCAATTGACAATAGCAGCACTTACAGTTGACCAGGGCAGCTCTAGCAGGGAAGAAATTTGATGAACTGAATTGTTGGAAAGGTGGCATCTTATGACGGTGCCACGTTGAAAGTTACTGAGCTCTTCAGTAAGGCCATTCTACTGCCAATGTTTGGCTATGGAGATTGCATGGCTGTGTGCTCGATTTTATACACCTGTCAGCAACGGGTGTGGCAGAAATAGCCGAATCCACTAATTTGAAGGGGTGTCCACATACTTTTGTATATCTAATGTATATTAGTGTTTTATTTTTCATTGATCTTTTACAAATGTTTGATTTTTTTCTCCCACTCTGACATTAGAGTATTTTGTGTAGATCAAAAAATAAATAAAAATACAATTAAATCCTTTTTACATTTACATTTACATTTTAGTCATTTAGCAGACGCTCTTATCCAGAGCGACTTACAGAAGCAATTAGGGTTAAGTGCCTTGCTCAAGGGCACATCGACAGATTTTTCACCTAGTCGGCTCGGGGATTAGAACCAGCGACCTTTCGGTTACTGGCACAACGCTCTTACCCACTAAGCTACCTGCCGCCCCTTGTAACACAACAAAATGTGGAAAAAGTAAAGGGGTGAGAATACTTTCTGAAGGCATGGTATATGCAACTAGCTATTTCAAATCAAATCAATTTTTATTTGTCACATGCGCCCGATTACAAAAGGTGTAGACCTTACCGTGAAATGCTTACTTACAAGCCCTTAACCAACAATGCAGTTCAAGAAATTGACTAAATAAACTAAAGTAAAAAATAAAATACAAAGTAACACAATAAAATAACAATAACGAGGCTATATACAGGGGGTACCGGTACCGAGTCAATGTGCAGGGGTACAGGTTAGTTTAGGTCATTTGTACATGTAGGTAGGGGTAAAGTGACAATGCATAGATGATAAACAGCGAATAGCGGCAGTGTAAAAACAAAGGGGGGGGGGGGTCAATGCAAATAGTCTGGGTGGCCATTTGATTAATTGTTCAGCAGTCTTATGGCTAGGGGGTAGAAGCTGTTAAGGAGCCTTTTGGACCTAGACTTGGCGCTCCGGTACCGCTTGCCGTGCGGTAGCAGAGAGAACAGTCTATGACTAGGGTGACTGGAGTCTTTGACAATTTTTAGGTCCTTCCTCTGACATCGCCTGGTATAGAGGTCCTGGATGTCAGGAAGCTTGGTCCAAGTGATGTACTGGGCCGTACGCACTACCCTCTGTAGTGCCTTGAGGTCGGATGCCAAGCAGTTGCCATACCAAGCGGTGATGCAACCGGTTAGGATGCTCTCGATGGTGCAGCTGTAGAACTTTTAGAGGATCTGGGGACCCAAGCCAAATCTTTTCAGACTCCTGAGGGGGAAAAGGTGTGGTTGTGCCCTCTTCACCACTGTCTTGGTGTGTTTGGACCATGATAGTTTGTTGGTGATGTGGACACCAAGGAACTTGAAACTCTCGACCTGCTCTACTACAGCCCCGTCGATGTTAATGGGGGCCTGTTCGGCCCTCCTTTTCCTGTAGTCCACGATCATCTAATTTGTCTTGCTCACGTTGAGGGAGAGGTTGTTGTCCTGGCGCCACGCTATTTAGAGAAACCAGTTCTTTCCAACTTTAGGAACACGCAGTTTCCTGATTACAGTTCCATATAACCCACACTGCTGCTCTCATATGGATCAATTGAATCACTGTCCTCTGAGTCTTGATTCTTTTAGAAAGAAGGACAAAGAAGTTAAAGGCCCAGTGCAGTCAAAATTCTGTTTCCCTGTGTTTTGTATCATATTTGTACAACAGCTGATTAAACTAACGTGTTATTTGAAAATACAATCACCACAGGACCTTCTAATCAGCAGGGTTTGCAATGGTGAAGTTTTGGCTTGCCTGGTGACATCACCAGGCGGTATAAGTTAATAGACAATAACAAAGAGAGTTTGAAACCTCTAACAATAACAGCTTGTCTTTAGGTTATATATCTCTCCCATTAGTCCCCTCCGCTCTGGTGGATTGATCCCCATGCCACAGTCATAACTGTGGTTAATGCACCGCTTTGGTGCTCTTCCCTGCTCCCCTCAGACCAGACAGTCCTTGCTAAATTCTTGCTTGAGAAATTGTTATTTTTGCTAAAAAGCTATTTTTGTTGTTTTTAACAATTTTAGCAGAATTGGTACAGTAAGTTACATAATTGTTACCAAGAGTTGATTAATGTTGAGATAAAAAGGGCTGCACTGGACCTTAAAATGTTATTATTTTTGTTTTATTAATATGTTTTTCTTTAACTCTTTCCATTTTCTCCTAGCTTGAAACCGCTGAAGGAGGAAACCAAGCGATTAGGATCAAACGCCTTATCGACAGTGTCTTCACCCCTGTGCCCAAGCTAGGGGGCATGGCGGCAAAAGAAAAGGTTGGTTTATGATGGAACAAAGGCCAGTGACTTTAATCAATGGTGCTAGCGCTTGGGGATGTCATATTCACTTAAGGGTTAGACATGTGGCTGTCTGTATGTTGTATTAAACTGTCTATTGCCTATTATTGTCTATTACAGAAGAAGATGACCATCAAACTGATGAGAGACCCAAAATACCTCATCAAGGGCACAGGTGTCAAAGGAGAGAACAAAGATGATGATCACACGTGAGTTTGATTGTAATTAGTAGTAGTGTTGGTTCCAACATGAAGTCAAGGTAAAGTATCATTGTGTGATGATTTTGGATATCATTTGTTGGCACAGCCACAAGTACCCTGAAATTTAAACATTTAACCCCCTAGAGTCGATGTCCGCGGCCCTGTGGAAATATAATTAGCATAATAAAAAGATCCTTAGCGAAATCCGTCAGTTTAAGCTAGAGATCAGTTTTTTTGCGTGGGCTGCAGCTCAATCCACTGCAGCCGTTGATGTCTCCCTTCCGCATCTGCGGTGAAAGGTGTCAGAGCTAGAGCGATGTTTGTCAGACCACGAGACATCCCGAAAATTGGACTTCTCACGAAAACGTCTGTAGCGTCCGAACAGTTTGGCCCGCAAACTATTATTACCCCTCTATGGAAAGATGATTCTCACAAACACGATGGTGTTCTCCGTTATGCTCTACGACCCCCACAAGCGTCACGGGACTCGTCTGAAATCAGTACATCCGATCTGCCAACTTCTGTCTGAACCGTTTGGGCTACACACTAATATGACCCCTCTGTGGAAAGGTGAGTCTCTCACGAACACTTTTGTCGGTTGTTTTTCTCTAGGATGCTCACAAGACTAGTCTGAAGGTAGCCAGGTACAAGTAAAACAAAATAATGGAAGTATATATGGAGTTATTTTAGTGCCTAAAATAAGGGGTTAATCAGTGTTTCCCAAACTCGGTCCTGTGGACCCCAAGGGGTGCACGTTTTGGTTTTTGCCCTAGCACTGCACAGCTGATTCAAATAATCAACTAGTCATCATGCTTTAATTATTTGAATCAGCTGTGTAGTGCTAGTGCAAAAACCAAAACGTGCACCCCTTGGGTCCCAAAATCAAATAGCTAAATTATCCTTGGTATGACCATCTTTAAACAATTCCATATGTTAGCTTAGTAGAACCACCCCCACCCGCAAAGTCATTTCCCTCATTCTTTTGTGCACCAGCAACGACAAACCTGCCTCGGGGGAGTCAGATAAGATGAAAGCGGTCGTAAAAACTCTACGGTCAAAAACTGCTGGCTCTGGATCTGGTGCCAAGGACTCCAACAGCAGATACGGGCGCAATGGCAGGAGCCGAAGCAGGAGCCCCAGCCTAGACCAGTTTGGCCGGGTGAAGAAAAGGTGGAGCACGAGCAGGGAGCGCAGAGAGCGGGGTGGTAGCAGCAGGTACAGGAGCAGTCGCAGCAGGAGCCGGAGCAGGGAGAGGAGCAGCCGTGGGAGCAGGAGACGAAGCCACAGTCTGGAGAGAAAATATTCCAAACACAGGAGCAGCAGCAAAGAGAGGACTTCCTCCAAAAGGAGCCGCAGCAAGGAGCGAGATGGAAGCAGTCAGAGGAGCTCCAAGAATGGTTCAAGCTCAGGAAGTAAACCTCCAGATAGAATAAACGATGAGCTGGAAAAAAAGAAGAGAGAACTAGAGGAGCTCAATGAGTTGATATACCGCAAGAGAGCCATGGTTGCCTTGGAGCAACATGGTGGAGTTCCCCATTTCTTTCCAAAAGTGAAGCCTATGGAGAAGACCTGCTTTGACTACAATCACGGAATGCCAGAGCTTCCTACACAACCTAAACCACCCACTGACATCAAACCCAAGTCCATTCTGAAGAAGCGCTCAGACCATGTCACAGGGCCACTTTTCCCAATTCAGGTCAGTTGTCATTTTTAAACTTCTCAATCATGTAGATAATCGTTTGTTCTCTCTCAATAATTTTTAAGAGCTGATTACATTCCATGGGGTGCCAGTGCTTTTTATAGTTATCATATATCGGTAAAATAAACATTCAATCATCAGCATGATGAGCAATTTGTCAAATCAAATCATTTGTATGAAATGGGGGGAAAAAGTGCAACTATTAATTTTTTGTTTATTCTCTGCAGACTGAACCCCCTAAAGCTCAACCTCTTGATCAAAGGCTTGTGGAACAATACGGTTATGACGTTGAGACGCCCTATAAACCACACTCTGCCCAACCACCCTACACCCAAACATCCAGTCAGGAGTCCTGTTATGAACGTTCACTTGCTGGGCATCCTGTTCCCAACTTATCTGCCAAGTATGATTCGTATCAGCAGACTTCTAGACAGCACCCGTCGCAACCTTCTCCAGTTTGCCAAACACCTCTTGACCCTCATTCTTCAAATCGACCTCCCATTCGAGAGTCTCAGGAAAATAACCCGAACCTGAACACCCAGCTCGCCCGTTTCCTCAACACCCTCAACAAAGGTGTGGATGCCGGTCTGCTGTCCACTGTGGTCAAGGAGTCTCGAGAGGAGATTGCTGGTATTCAGGAATATAGTTCAATACCTCAAAAGCGTTATTGCGAGTCGCATGACCGTGGGGATGGAGATCAGTACAGGGATGAGCCCTGTACAGAGGAGGAGCCAGAGTGCCCACGCAGGGGCTTTGTCAGGGAGCAAGTGAAGACCTCAGACGACTATAACGACCCCAGAAACGAAGACTGGCTGCTGCCTCACGAGAGAGCAATCCAGGATGTTGGTGGCTTTCTCGGAATTATGTCCCACAGCCAGCTATTGAGAGAACCTGAACGTGTGGAAGAAGAGGAGGACTTCCTCTATGGGGATAAAGCCCCTGCAGCGGCTGAGAAGGAGCGCTATGAGAAACCTGGGCGGTCAGACAGGTACAGGGATAACAGGAGGTCCAGCTCAGCCAGAGCACCGGTGGAGGAGACCAGGGAGCAGGAGAGTCAGGACAAGACGCAGCACTTCGACAAGATCAAGAGCCTGCTCCAGGCCATCGGCCTGAACCTGGACACCTCGGAGGTCACCAAGCTGGCAGACAGGACCCAGGAGCGCCTCTACGGGACAAAGTCATCCAAACACTCATCCGATTCCTCAGAGAGAGAGACGAAGCACTCATCTAGGCGGGGAGATCGGCATCGGAGCCGCACCACCGACTCCTCTGATTCCAAACGCCTCCTGTCAGCCTCGCTGTCCAGGTCTTCCCAGCAGGAGGTGTACCTCAGCCCCCAATACACCTCGGAATATGGAGGGTTCCTTGACCCGGAAGAGGAGGCGGCCTTAGAGAAGGCCAGGCAGATGCAGAGCCTCACCAGGACAGTGAGCGTCTCGCCCCCCACCCCCTCCTCACAGCCTGGCACCTCCTATTCCACCACACAGTGGAACTGCCCTGAGAAGACACAACCCATCGCGCCTAAGAGTTGGCCTAGCAAGGGTTGTAGTACCAACTATCTCTCATCACTGCCGCCCGGTTCCTCAGGTCCCCCCCAACAGATTTCCCCGGTCCCGTCCATGACAAACATACCTGATGTTCCAGCTGGTCAACAAGAAGCTGGGGTGTATACTTTTACATCACCTGTGGCACAATCCCCTGACCTACTCACCGCCTTGCCCTCCACTTATTATGGGCAGCCTAGTGCCCCCATGATACTGTTTGCAAAGACTCAGTTCACACAACAAGTGGATATATTGAATCAAGTGACTATATCGAATCCTACAAGGGATGCCTTTAGTCAAATCCTCCAAGTCACCAACCGGTCTAGATGCCTCAAGGTAATTGAAACAGTCAAAAGTGGGTCTGGTGCACAGCAGGATTCGCCAAGACAAAATATCACCATACCTCTCCAGATCAAAACACAAAGTCCCGATTCTGCATCTGGACAGCTCTCTCCTCCCCCTCAAACACCAGAGACTCAGAGTCCACCAGTGACGGAAGACGATATCAAGGCCAAACAGAAGAAAAGGGTATGTTGTGTTTTTTTCATTCCATGTGTAGAAATTAGAAAACATTTTACGTGTCTGATTGTGTTACATTTGTGTATGACACCTTAAGTCCTTGGTGTTGTTTACATTTGAATTACAGTATAGGCCTATTTAAAGCTTTTTGGGTAGGTATATTGTGTGAAATTGTAAATTCCTGATAAGTGCACTTGGGAAAAGTGCAGTGTGTACAGAATACTTGTAGTCCCAATTCTATTCAATTGCTTCTGATAACTTAATGTTCTGGTTTTAGTGCACGCTGGCAAGTCAGTCCCAATCTGCTTCATTTAGGAGTTGACTGTATTTACATTGGAAAGACAGTGTGTGTGTGTCTCCATTTGTCACTGTTTTGTAGCTGGAGCAGTTTAACATGCGGATGAGACTGAAGAATCAGGAGAGGAAGAACGATACTCGTGACACTAGGAAGAACACAGCAGGTACCAGATAACCCTTAGAGTAAGGTGGAAATGTGGCAATATGGCCAGCCACAAATTGTAGCCTAGGTTAAGATTAGGTGATGCCAGAACAAGTCTGGAGCTTTAGATACTAGGCACTAAACACAAATGAAAGTATAGGATGAGGTGGTACCATAGGTGTCAAGAGCCAGCTATGGAGGGAACACTGATAGGTTTGAGTCTTCACTTAGACAGGTTTAATGTAGGTTTTACTTGCTGTTATTCCAGCCATAGGTAATCCGGTTTAAGGGATATCTTAGATAGCTTTAGCATTGATATTTTCCTAGATGTAAATATTCTGTTTTTATTCTTGTGTTAGGGCTTGGTCTCGCTCAGAAAGTTTAGAAAATGTTTTTAGTGTTCCTATATATTTGCTTTGAAAGCCCTGGCCCTGTAACAATTTACCAGCTTGGTGCTTGTCTTAAAATTGTGTAATGCAAGTATGTCCTAGTAGGGAAGTGCCCATGCTCGGTTTATGCTCACAAAGAAATATATATATATAAAAAAAGTGTATTTATTGTCCACTGTGCATGCAATACAATTTATGAACATGGTGGTCTTCAAGTGCTTTTGCACAGACAAACTAATAATAACAGAAACAATAGACCGACAGACTCCCATGTTCCTTTAATCTGGACTGGAGTTGCTCTAAAGACATATTAATGTTAGCTAGCTTTAACATGTAATGTTTTCTCCAACAGCTAAAGGTAAGTATTTTAGCAGAGTTTGCATCAATAGGTATTCAGCTGTTGAATTGCATTATTGTTTATGTAGTACAGAAACAGGGATTAGGGGAGCTGTAGGAAGGCCGCAATAGTGTTAGGACTTTTTGACAATTTTAGAATTACTGTAAGTTTCTTGATTAGGGTATCTCTACTGCTAGGGAGAATTGTACCTGAATGGGGGACTTGTTAGTGTAGTTTTCACTCCAAAACAGGGATCGACATTGTCACTGCTGTCAATCTGACTACTAGCTAGGGCCTGCATAATGAGGGTGTGGTCAGGAAGTACTACACGAACAAGATCAAGCTAGGTCAGTTAGTGTATAAGGTGTCTTTAGTGTCAAATATTTCTCATACCTCAGTTCATTAGGAGAGTTCTGTTATAGCACTAGACTAAGTTAACTAACTGCAGGAGGACATAGTATTGAGTGTCAGCTCCATCAGTTCTGGGCCAGGTGGAAGAAAGTCCCAAGAGCTGGAGTAGAGGTCAATCCTCGCAGTAACGTCAACCTAGCAGAGCCCCTGTGAAGCTAACCCATACATGTACACTGTCTCATTATTGCGTTTTTACAGGAAAAGTTCCCAAAGTTACCTTTGCCAAAACTGAGCCTAGGAACGTGTGGATCTGTGGCCACTCGCTTATATATTGGGCAGAGATGAGGGCCAAGTCGCCTGAGATTGGCATGCAGTTGGGCATGGACCCCAGCAGTGTGCGGTTGTGGTGGAAGGGCACACAGGGCATGACGTGGGCCCAGCTGCTGCCCCATTTAGACCAGCTGAAGATCAAGTGGCCCAAACCGGACGTGGTCATCCTGCACCTGGGTGGGAACGATCTGGGAACCCACAGCCCTGATGCCCTTATGTTGTCTGTGAAGAAAGACCTGACCTCCATGAGGAGCATTTTCCCACAATGCCTGTTAGTCTGGTCTGACATCTTGCCCCGGATGTCCTGGAGGCAAACGGAGGACAGCGAAGCAGTGGACAATGTTAGGGCCGCCATCAACAGAAGAGTTCACACCATCATCGCTGAGCTAGGTGGCACCGCCCTGACCCATGAAAACATCACGTGTGGCTCAGATGCAGGCCTGTACAGGCCAGACGGGGTTCATCTGTCTGGTAAAGGTATTGATACTTTCAACTTGAACCTGCAGGACTTTTTGGAGAAGTGGGAGACCGAGGCAAGCGATGTTCCTGAGATGACTTAAGAAATGCCCAATGAATGTGTGTTATGGGGGGGGGGGGGGGGGGGATATTCATTTCTCTATTGTAATTGTTTCCTCTCGGTGCTGGATACCAACCTAAGGGTTGATTTAGATGTAATGTAACTTAATTGCAAATAATACATTCTGCTATCGGTGTATCTACTTTGATTAAATGCTGTATATAACTTTCCTTTTTAAGTTTTAGCATACTGATGATTAGCATGTTATGTTTATCCACAAAATGCCAGGCTTTCACTTTTATTGTATACATTTTGTTGAAAAAAATAAATAAAAATAAACGAGACAATTGGGAAATATCGTGTGTCTGGCATTTTCATTCTGCTCCGAATCCTCTGAGATATGAGACTGTTGCTTGAATGCCTCCTCTTACTAGGTTGTGCCTGTAAATTATGGTGGTAAAAATGTTTAAAAAGGATACCAGAGAGCTAAGCTAAAGTCTTCAGTTTAGTGGAAATTCTTACATAGTCCCTGTCTTGTTAAAACATATACTCACTCGATTTTTTTGTTAATTGCTGAAGATAATTTTATTGTTCAGTGTTGGACTTGTTAAGTGTACACGTCCAACAGAAATTCTACATGTAAACAAGAGTTAACTTTTATTTGTACACTGCTGCTAAAGCTTTTCTAGTGTAGTAGTTAGCTAGCAGATGATTGGCCACTCCAAGGTTCTCTTATGTATTAGTTTTCCTTTTATTTCTAACTTAATCTTGTCCATTTTAGTTTTTTTCCCACTGTATCCAAGCTGTTAGGTTGCCTGTGGCTGACCAGCGGTGCGCTTTTTCCTCCAACCTATCCACGAGTCTCTTTACCCTTTCCAATGATGACCTCAGGACTAGGTTTTGAACATCCAACAAGAGCAAAGGTGACAAGTTCAGTTGAAGTACATTTTTAAAATATTTTTATTTTTGTCATCTTTGGAAATTATAAAGCATTCTACAACATCAATAAAATATCTGTGAAATGTAATGTACAGTATAGTACCAAATTCCAGATGTAATTTTGTAGTTATGTCACCATTATTTTTTGTGTATTGTGTTTTTGTATTAATTTTTATCACAATATAAAATTCTGTGCCATAGGTGACATTGAGGTGTGCATGTTGTGACATCTGATGACATTGTGTGGTTGTTGAGAGGAGAGACAACAGAGCACAGAGTATCAAGAATAATGAAAATGCATCCAGAACTGTAAAAAAGGATGGATCTGGGTATGTTTTTTGTGGATAGTCTGTTTGAAATGTTTCTGAAAAATAAATGTACACCGCTGTCATAAGGCTTGTTACTAAACTTACTGCTATTCCTATCTTTTCACTCCTGAAAGATCATTATGGTATGACAATAAACACCAGCCTATTATGAAGATATGACTTGTCTATAATTTTACATTAGATTGATAGGCTACTAAAATCTATACCATATTGGTATGCACTACTTAGACCCAAGCTTTTGATGCAACATACATTTTCAGTGTAGCCAGGCTAATAAATTGTTGAACATACTCAAATTAATTTAAATGGACATTGCTAAAGCTGCTCGTCTGAATTCAACTAGTCAGACAAAAGTAAATTGTTGATAATTACACAAAAGGCAACTCAAACCCAGTGCTTTCAGAAATATTGAAATGTTAAGCCTTTACAGACTCAGGGCGTGTTCCCTCTACCCAGGCGTTGCTGCAGCATGGCAGCTATTACAAAGCCTGGATGGGTATTTTCTGTATCAGCTAACCACATTAGGGGTGTGTTCCTATGCTTAGACGTTGCTGACGCCTGACAGATCTTACTACACATGGATAAGTATTTAAAGTACCAGCTAAGCCAGTGTTTCCCAACCCTGGTCCTCGAGTACCCCTAACAGTACACATTTGTATTGTAACCCTGGACAAGCACACCCGATTCAACTTGTCAACTAATCATCAAGCCCTCAATGAGCTGAATGAGGTATGTTTGTCCAGGGCTACAACAACAATGTGTACTGTTGGGGGTACTCGAGGACCAGGGTTGGGAAAAACTGAGCTAAGCTAACCACATATGTTATAGCAATTTGTCAGTCGATGACGTGGCACACAACCATTGGTTGTTGCATCTTTTCGCCTTAGCTGTGGAACATGCCCCATATGTTATGCTGAGTTCCCATCACAGGAGGTTGGTGGCACCTTAATTGGGGAGGACGGGCTTGTGGTAATGGCTGATGCAATTCCATTTGCGCCGTTCCAGCCATTATTATGAGCCAGCCTCCCCTGGTTCACATGCTAGTCGGAACCAGAGTTTGAGAGCAGAGTTGAGCAGTAGGAAATCAGGCTCATCGCTCATGGATTGGCGCTCCACGTCCTTTCCAACCGCTTCACTAAAATCTGCTCCTCACTCACGTGAAAAAAAATGCCGCTCCAATTTTGCTCCATTCATTAAAATCACAATTTAACCAACACCCATCAATATTTGTGACAACCTGGACCAACCATTTGGTTTTGAAGTATTGAAACCAAACCATGTGATTTGAATGAAAATTATTATAATAAACACGAAAAGGTGAATGTAAGAAGCGCTCATCATTTCAAATAGGCTACAATGAATTATTTAGACTATTATTTCAAGGCTATAGCCTACAAAGAAATACATTGTGAAGCATTTGCGAGTGCGTCACACTAGGTTAGTAGGGAGTCAGGGACATTAAGCGCTCAGAATTTAAACAACATTTTGTGTATTAAATCTTTATAGTCTATAAATTGCACATATTGGCTATGACTTACTTAGAATTAAATACAAATTAAATGAAAAATGCCTTATTAGGTTCAGTCTACAGTGCCTTTGAATTCATTTTTAGAAACACCAGTTTGGCCAGAGTCTGTGGCTTCAAGCTCATGCGATGGTGCCTGGAGAGCAGGTCAGCAGTGGAGAATGTCCTCTCCGCGCTTGCAGAGCCACTGGGATGCTAAACACCATGTTGGCCACTCTCATTCTTTGTAAGTCACCTTGATTTTGCACCTGTGTGTGTTATCAGTTAATTTTTTTAGCGAACTCCATGACAGTAGATCAAACAAGGGTATAAAGCAAGGGCATTTGAAGTCGACTACAAATGCATGCTGGGCAGGGCATGCCCTGAGCTGATGAAGTGAATGCTACTGTTATTGGAGCCGGCGAGAAGACCGACGCTCCAGCCTTTGGGAATCTCGCTCCGTGCTCCAGTCAAATTGGGCATACTCCGCTCCTTGCTCCAGCTCCACTCCGCTCACATACTCTGGTCGGAACTACGAAACGGGGAAATTTCCGACTTGCTGATTCAAGTGTATAACTACAACCAGTTAGCAAGTCGAAATGTCAGTTTAGTTCTAACTAGCACATGAACGCGGCATTATAGCAATCTGGTGCCTGACTGCACAGTCAATTACTTGGCAACGTCTGAGCAGGGGAAAGCGACCAAAAACAGAAACCTCTTGCTTGCGGTGTATCAATGGTCGAGTAAAATGAGTCCTATATCGACATAACCTGAAAGGCCGCTCAGCAAGGAAGAAGCCACTGCTCCAAAACTGCCATAAAAAAGCCAGACTACGGTTTGCAACTGCACATGGGGACAAAGATCGTACTTTTTGGAGAAATGTCCTCTGGTCTGATGAAACAAAAATAGAACTGTTTTGCCATAATGACCATCGTTCTGTTTGGAGGAAATAGGAGGACGCTTGCAAGCCGAAGAACACCATCCCAACCGTGAAGCACGGGGTGGCAGCATCATGCTGTGGTGGTGCTTTTGTTGGTGAAACCATACAGGAGAGGAAGTACAGAACCAACGACGCTAGACGGAGAGGAATATGTTTAAGCAAAAGGCAGTTTATTAAACAACAGAGATAGCTGGTACTGCTCAAGCTACATGCATGGACCCATTCAGTTGCCTCTTATCGAGACAGTTGAAAAGGGATCAAAAACAGAGTTTTCAGCATTACTTTATACAATGCAACACAAAGGAAGGGGTCCTTCTTCTAGTCCCTTGATTGGTTCCCGAAGCGTAGGAGGCGGGTCTGCTCTGTCCAGAGTAGAAGCCCCATTTTGTGCACGGCAGAGTCCTCTGCCCTAGGCACCGACCAGTAGAAAGATGTGCAGTTTGTGTGTGTGTGTAACTCGTGAGGCATGAGGATGAGTGTGCGTATGCATGGAGATGTGTGTGTGAATGTGTGTATGTTCTCAAAGGAAAGTCTCGTGGGGAGCAACCAGATTGTGGCCTGTGGCGTGGGTGTTGTCCTTGAGAAGATATTGGCTCTGTCCATTGTTCTTGCATAGGAACAGCATTGATTGAAAACAAGCTCCTAACATTAAAATGGGTCATGCACAAGATTTTAGTCAGACCAAGCTATAACATTTTAATATTTACTACGACAAATCCCCCTCTTCACGTCTCCCCAGAGACGTGACCAAGTAACAGTAAAGAAGGAAAACTTGAGACGTGACACAAGCTAACAGTGTAATTGGCAAAATAGGGAAAACTTTATCAGAAGATAAAGTTTTACATCCCCCCTCTTCACGTCTCACAAGAGACGTGACAAAAAGCTTAAATGCTATTCATCATCCAGATATCCTTGGTCAGCATCGTCAATAGCAAGCAAAGGAAACATCTGACCGTTATCTGCAGGATTTGGATCAATAGCGGTGGTTATAATCCTGGTTGTCAGCGTCCGTATGCATGGAATGCAACAGCATCCACAAAGCACTAGAATTGCAGCAAAATTGAGATGGATACAAGTATAGAAGAAACAAGCGTTTTATATTTACCAAACGCATCCATCCAAGAGTCCCACATTGAAGTGTCCACCCCTGAGTGGCTCTTCATCTTACCATTAAGAGTTCGTAACCCTTCCAGGGCAATTATCAAACTGCCATCTGCAGCAGTATTATTAGGAATAAAAGTACAACATTGTTCCCCGAACATAGCACACACACCCCCTCTTTCAGCAAGTAACATATCAACAGCAATTCTATTCTGAAAAGCCATTAATGAAGTTGCAGCTAGTTGTCCATGAACAGCCTCAAAACCTTGTTGAGTCCAGTTTTCTAATTTCTGGACATTAATGTATGTAGTTAATTCTATCGACGTTTTTATTAATAGTACAACAGTCAGCACCCAAAAGGACGAGCCCCCAAAAACTGTACTCCATGTACCCATGTTCAAGGACAGTTTCACAGACAACAAAGAGAGAGTGTTCTTATCAGCCTGTTATGTGAAACAATCCATATCAGTACAGTGCTCCTCATTAATGCATTCCTTCCAAGCTATTCATCACATACAGATCCAAAAAATAAAACCCAACAATTTTATGGTGTCACTCTAAACAGAGTATAATCACCCTTAAGAATAACAGGATATGGAAATTAAATCACAACATTTAATGTTAATAAAAAATAAAAAATAATAATTTTAACCCTCTATTCCTCCCCTACACCTAACATGTACTGAGTTGGCTACCAGCCACCCAGGAATCCTTTACCTTCACATCAGGAAGAATAAACAATCACAGTGGTTAGTAAAAACAAGGTAATAAATGAGCAAGAACTGAAAATAAATGCGTGTATGTATTTTACTAGGCAAAACATGGATCATCCAGCTTGGTCTCAGAGTCAGTAGCAGAGTCACCTGCATCATCCTGGGCCGGTAACAACAGCATCATACCCGACGCCTGCACCACTCCTACCACTGACCTCCTGAGACAGGGGACGATGCAAGTAGCACAACACATTAACAGTAAAAACACAATTACTAGGGTCAGAAATCCAGTAACCACCATAGAAGAGTACTCACCAAACCAGTCACTCAGCCAGGAAATAAGGCAACATCCACAAAGAACAAGTATACCCATAGAGGCCATAACTTCACCCAGAATAGTCACAACAATAGTTTTCCATTTACCAAATATGTTATCAAACCAACCGTTTATGGAGCTATCAATACCAGAGTTCTCAACCAGTTCGTTCGCCAGCGTGGTGATGGTCACTCAAGCGCTTTGGTCACAGGCCCGTCCGGTGCTATATTGTTGGAGATGAAAGTACAACACATATATCCAAACAGAACACAAACCCCGTCCTGCTCAGCCAAAAGCATATCTAAAGCTATTCTATTCTGCCATGTCATTAAGCTAGTTGCCGCTGTCTGCTCAGCTAATCCCTTTATTGCATCACGAGTGTGGTTAATAAATCTTTTGCTGGTTATATTAAATATAATTTATCCAATCTACATTTTTATTAATTGTTGACCACCAGAAAATACTTGATTCAAACCCAGCTGCGATCTGATTGTGGATCCCATCAATATATATCCTTTCATCAAAGGATCCCGGGAGGAGGTCCTACTTTCTATGTGACAACTCACCAGTCTCTGACACATTTGATTGTTTGCTTATGTAGGTGAGTTCACAATCAGTTATCACCACACATCCATCAGATGTCAGCACGGGCCTGCTTTTGGCTCCTATAATCCTCTTGCTGCAACAAAGAGGAGAGATTTAGTCATGGTCTCTTTAGGTGTGACATTCTCTGTGTGGGAGCAGGAGCTAAGATGCCCTACCCTGTATCCTATCCTTACTAGTCCTAGAAAAACAATAATAAGAATCCCCTGTGACTTCAAACTGAGGCAACCCAGGTCGGGATGACTTTGTTATCGGGGGAAACAGATAGTGCAAGTTACCATAAGACTCTTTCACCACATTCCCAGGTGGCTTGCATGGAGGAAAAACCTGACAGAGAGTTAAAGCCTGTCAAGGGGAACGGAGTAGTTGTTATCCCTGGTTTGGCTGTCCTACAGGCAAAACAGTCCTCTTTAGACATAGTTTTTTGCCGTATACTGAATCCATTCCAACCACAGGTTAAGATTTCTATACCCCGTTTCCACCTGTACTACTTCCTCCAGGTCTATAGTTTTGCACTATCTTTACCACAGCCCCGGTCTCACTACCTCCCTCAGAGAGGTTTACTCTAGAATTTCCCCTTTCCCTACGTCTAGCTGTCTCCTATGCCTTTTCAACTTGTGTTAGGTTAACTACCACTTCTGGCTGAAACAGGAGGGTCCGTGTGTGTTAGGAATATGGCCCCCACAATCAGACAGCTACCTACCGTCGGGAGACCTGTGAATCCCCACCCTTGCCCTGAGAACATGTCAGATGCCAGAGGCCAACCCATTGCTTTACCTTCTATCGAACTCACACAGGGATGATCAGACAGGGTAAGGGAATCTTCGTTAAGGAGGCAACCCCCGAACCATAGTGGTGATCGGATCTTTCTCCTAACTCTGTGTTTGTTCGTCAGGTGTAGCTGGTTTTGTACAGTGTGTGACATGGACCCAGATGGATCTCTCAGCTATTCTGCTGGCAAAGGCAGTACTTGGTAGGGCCCTTCCCGCCA
Source organism: Coregonus lavaretus (assembly GCF_964263955.1). Classification (NCBI taxonomy): domain Eukaryota; kingdom Metazoa; phylum Chordata; class Actinopteri; order Salmoniformes; family Salmonidae; genus Coregonus; species Coregonus lavaretus. Next base: position 18,392,434 of record NC_140023.1, read on the forward strand.
GGCCTGATTCAGTCTCCTGGTTAGATAGAGTGGGTCACCTTCTCCTTTAGTTCACCTGTGGGGCACAAAACCTCTGACATACAGGTGTGGTTAATAAACTATCATACATGTTTTTTTTTGTTTGTTTTTTAAAAGTATTTTGTCCTCTCCTTCGTATATATTTAATATTTAATCCAACCATCCCCCTTTTTGACACATGATTTGGCCATGTGTCAATATTACCACCTACCTAAACAATCACTTTAGTTAATATTGGTATTTCATTATCCAATTACCATTCCTCCACTCTCTCTTCTGTTATTTTATGGTTCAAATCAAATATATTATTACCAAATTATAATCTTCTTCACAATTTTCACAGTACTATAAATTACCCTCAACTTAGTAAAATAAACTATCTTAAAGTCCTCCTCTCATGCCTTTAGAATTTACTAGTGTGGATGATTAAAATAACACCAGAATGTTAAAACAGAGTTCAGAGGCCATTGAAATCATTTAACGAACTGTTTAATCCCATAGTATACTAAACATTACCATTATTCTAAATATTTCATAAATGTTAGTTATCCCAAGTGTTCATTAAGTCCTCATGACATTCATTCTCATAAGAAATCATATATACCCCAAACTCAGCCAAAACCTAAAAAATCCATAAAATTCACTGTGTGCACCTTTAAGACCTATAACCCTTGACCTGCTGAAAACCCTCCAAAATTGAAACAACAAGACTTTATTAACATCATACTAGGTGTGTTGTTTTCTATTTGAAAACCCCAATTAAAAAACAACAACCAAACAGCCAGGTCATGAGGACTCCTGATTTCTCTCTTCCCCTTCTGCCTACAGTTTCTTAACTGGTGCCCTTTCCTTGCAGTAACTCCACGGTTCCTCACATTCTCTAGCAAAATGTCCCGTTTTGTCACAATTGTAACACTTCCACTCACTCCTGTCTCCACTATTACTATTTCCTTCTTGTCTGTCTTTGCTACCGTAACCTCTCTTCTCTCCTAGGTGTTGACTAATAGTCTCACTGTCTCTAATTCAACACAAAACCCCATCATCCAATTAATTTTCATACCCATTACTGTCAATGCCAAATTAGGTTTCTCTGTTCCTGTTGAAGTGCTAAGTCAATAGTAGCCAATTCAAACACCCCACAATTTGGATCAAAGGGTTCCTTAGTCTTCCCCCCACTAGAGTCTACTATTTCTCCCTCAAGGACTAGTCACGCCTTATCTTCCTCTTTCTCACACTCAAAGCTGGGGGATGGACTTCTCTCTCCTCTCTCCTGTCTGACTTTCTCTCATGATGGATTGCATGTCTCTCTGAGGCTATTACACAATTCAGTTATTTTCCCAACATACTCTCCGTAATCGGCCCATGGCAAAAGTGTCCTATGGGCATCCCCTGAAACCCACTGCCCTCTAACGGCAGCCCAAACCTTACTATTCCTGTTTTGGGGTGGGTCATTCTTTCTACCGCTCTGGCCACGTCCTCTGTGTTCATGGCCTGTCTGCTAAATGGCATATTATTATTATTACTGTATACATCTAAGGTTGCTTGGGCCCCTTTCATTCCCCGCCAATAGATTAGGTAAGGCTGTCAGTGGGTACTGGCCCCCTCAACTCTCTCTCTCTCTCTCTCTCTCACTGCTTATTTCTCCTTTACACACCTTATGTATCTGTTTAAGCATGGATTCGAGTTTATCTCCGTCCAGACGTCCCTCAAAACCATACCTCTCCCTCCACCTGGTTATATAATGGAGATTTCTTCTATCCCTGGATTCCATTTTAATTACATCAAGCATTTCTCGTCCCCAGTAAATTCTGGGACCTCTTGTGAGGATTTGCCCCCCCCCCCATGGTTGGTACTGTTAAAAATCCCTTAGCCACCTCTTCTATATTATAAGTCAATTTAACAAGTAATTCTAAATAGCTTCACACAACACGGGGCGGCAGGTAGCTTAGTGGTTAAGAGCATTGTGCCAGTAACCGAAAGGTCGCTGGTTCTAATCCCCGAGCTGACAAGGTGAAAAATCTGCCGATGTGCCCTTGAGCAAGGCACTTAACCCTAATTGTTCCTGTAAGTCGCTCTGGATAAGAGCGTCTGCTAAATGACTCAAATGTAATGTAAAAGAACAACACCTCATAAGGAGTGCCCAGCAGGAGTCCAATTCCTATCAGAAAACATACATACATCATTCAGACACTCCCAATCTCTCCCAGGGGGAAAAAGTTATCCTTCTCCCTGAGTGAGATTGTTGTTCCCATAAGGGTTTCTTCATTGTGTTGTCAGGATTGGTTCTCGCTGCTCAAATCAGCTCTTACTTCAGACAATGGTCTGGAAGGAGTGGGGGCTGGAGTGCAGTGTGTTAGATGGTGTCAGGGTGCTCCTGATTTACCTCTGACCTGGACTGAGTGTGAAGTAACCTCCTTCACTTCGTACGGTCCAGTCCACCTGGGTTCCAGCCACTTTCTCTTGTGGACTTTAACCCTCACCCCGTCTCCCACGTTTACCTTCAGTGTCAGCGTACTTCCCGACAGCTCCCCCTCTTGGGCCTTCTGCGCCTGAGAAGAGAGTGCTGCAGAAAATTCCGTCAATTTCTTCACATAATCAGTCATTTCTATCTGTTGTACATCAAGGGAGGGCATATGACCTCCCTCCCTTGGTGGACCTAGCATTACTCTCCCTGTCATTCGTTGTTCTAAGTATTCATTGAATTTGGGTATGGTTATGTTTGGTCCTGCCATCTTGCTTTCTCTCTCTTGGATGTATTATCGGTATCAAATACAGACTTATCTCATGTATGACACCCTCGCATATAAAGAGGCTAATTTATATAATTTGTAATGCAATTATTATCATAAGAATAAGAATTCCAGTCACATATACCAATGCAGTAATCTCTACACACAGCACACACCACGCTTTAGTTATCTCACGCTTGTTCTAGAATCATGCACAACTTCAATATCAGTCTCCCCAGTCCCCGGTTCCTGAAACCCTAGGTCAAATTCACTCAAATCCACAGATTGGTGTTCAGTCTCATAAGTCTCACTATAACTTCCCATCATCCATTACACGTTATAATACATAAAAACACAGACACGTTAAAATATAAACACAGCAAAACAAAACTGCCAATTAGAATACAATACCTTAAAAAATTTAGGTTACCAGAGCGTCCTAAAACATAGTCTCAGTTCAACTGCCACCCTTCACACAACCTTATACTTATGTGAAGTCACAGAAGCAACTGGATCCCTATCAAAGGATTTTCTTTAGACAACTCAATCACTAGGAAAGACTTAATCTCAGCTTAATTGTACCTTTCACACAACCATTTATATGGAACGTTTTAAGTGTGAAATCACAGAGATAACTGGCATCCCCGGGAATTTAATACCTCTGGTCAATTTTCAGTGATTCTCCCCCACCTAATGTCTAGAACTCTGCCACAGTTAAACTTCTACCTCCTCGCAACCTATAGGGTAGGACCTCCCCTAATAGGATTTATGCAAAAGGTCTCAGTTCAAACTGGGTCCCTTTAGGAATCTAGTTGTGGGTCAAATCTTATCCACCAATGCGTCAATCCGTAGTTCGACACATTCTGGATACGTTTATCTTTATTCCTTATTCCTTATTCCTTATTCCTTAATTCCTTATTCCTTAATTCCTTAGTATAAAACACAGTACCAGATATCTCATGTATGCCTTAATTCATTAGGATGGAAAATTATTTAACAAGTATTCATACTCACGCTCAGTACTACTGATCATAATTTGGTATTGGTCTATAATACAATATGCAAGATTTCGTTTTAACAGGCTCTGCATACCTTTTTTAGAAGAGCGCGCTCTGATCAGGTTCCTGAGCCAAGACGAATAGTTGATTTCTCCAGGATTTTCAGGTCACTCTTCCGTCTGTTTTTAGATCGATGATTTGCCTTTTCCTCTCGCACCAACTTTTAGATCGAATTAAAAACCATCCTCTGCTACCATTTTTGTTGGTGAAACCATACAGGAGAGGAAGTACAGAACCAACGACGCTAGACGGAGAGGAATATGTTTAAGCAAAAGGCAGTTTATTAAACAACAGAGATAGCTGGTACTGCTCAAGCTACATGCATGGACCCATTCAGTTGCCTCTTATCGAGACAGTTGAAAAGGGATCAAAAACAGAGTTTTCAGCATTACTTTATACAATGCAACACAAAGGAAGGGGTCCTTCTTCTAGTCCCTTGATTGGTTCCCGAAGCGTAGGAGGCGGGTCTGCTCTGTCCAGAGTAGAAGCCCCATTTTGTGCACGGCAGAGTCCTCTGCCCTAGGCACCGACCAGTAGAAAGATGTGCAGTTTGTGTGTGTGCGTAACTCGTGAGGCATGAGGATGAGTGTGCGTATGCATGGAGATGTGTGTGTGAATGTGTGTATGTTCTCAAAGGAAAGTCTCGTGGGGAGCAACCAGATTGTGGCCTGTGGCGTGGGTGTTGTCCTTGAGAAGATATTGGCTCTGTCCATTGTTCTTGCATAGGAACAGCATTGATTGAAAACAAGCTCCTAACATTAAAATGGGTCATGCACAAGATTTTAGTCAGACCAAGCTATAACATTTTAATATTTACTACGACACTTTGCTGCAGGAGGGACTGGTGCACTTCACAAAATAGATGGCATCACGAGGAAGGAAAATGATGTGGATATATTGAAGCAACATCTCAAGACATCAGTCATGAGAAACAAGATTCTCTGGTCTGATGAAACCAAGACTGAACTCTTTGGCCTGAATGCCAAGCCTCACGTCTGGAGAAAACCTGGCACCATCCCTACGGTGAAGCATGGTGGTGGCAGCATCATGCTGTGGGGGTGTTTTTCAGCGGCAGGGACTGGGACACTAGTCAGGATCGAGGCAAAGATGAACGGAGCAAAGTACAGAGAGATCCTTGATGAAAGCCTGCTCCAGAGCGCTCAGGACCTCAGACTGGGGCCGAAGGGTCACCTTCCAACAGGACAACAACCCTAAGCACACAGCCAAGACAACGCAAGAGTGGCTTTGGACAAGTCTCTGAATGGCCCAGCCAGAACCCGGACTTGAACCCGATCGAACATCTCTGTTGCCAAGGGTGCTTCAACAAAGAACATTTAGTCATTTAGCAGACGCTCTAAGAGCGACTTACAGTTAGTGAGTGCATACATTTTTTGTTTGTTTTTTCATACTGGCCCCCCCGTGGGAATCGAACCCACAACCCTGGCGTTGCAAACGCCATGCTCTACCAACTGAGGTATGTGGAAAAAGTCAAGGGGTCTGAAAACTTTCCGAATGCACTGTGTGTGTGTATATATTTTGGGGATGGGGAGGAGTGTCTTATTTTACGGACTATGGTCGGAATTAGCATGGCTGTTTTATTTTCTTAGTAGTATGGGATTTGGTAGGACTCGGAGGATTTAGGTTTTTGTTGTATTTTTATGTATAATCTAACCGTGGTCGACCACAAACTCCAGCACAGTAGGTGGCGGCATGCACCTTTCACGTTTGTTGGCGGACCGCCAATGTACGAAAGAAGAAGACAAGGTTTTTGGTCCATGCAGGCCGGAAATCGCAACACGGTGAGCGCTGCGTTCGTCAAACAAACTCAAATAGCTACATGGTAGTTGTAATTTGTTGTTATCACCCACTGCAGAGAGATAGTAAGTAATAGAAAACGGCAATGTGTATAAAATCAATGCGGTAGTAAGTGTCTGTAATTGATAGGGAAAGTCAAATTTAACAGATTAATATGTATCGTGGTCGGCCTCCACCTCGAGGAGGGTATCCTCCGCCGTACGAGGGCCGTGGTCCCCCGCCTGGCCGGCCGTATCCTCGGCCTCCGTTTAGAGAAGAAAGAGGCAGGCCTAGACCGCCGTTTGAGAGTTACCATGACGGTCCACCTCCAGACCCGTACAGGCGTTCTCCACCGCGTAGGAGGTATCCTTCAGCCGGTTCAGGAAGTCGCAGAGGACCAGGCGGTGAATACTGGGGCAGCGGCCCTCCCCAAAGAGAAGTAAGTGCAATAATTATTTGCAATTTACTGTACTAGCTACCTGACCAGCCTACCACTAGTTAATTACATTGGTAAATGTAGCTATAATTGTTGGGGGTAACGAGGCTAGTTGGCATAACCATTTGATCACTGTTTATTGTTAGCTGAACCAGTATCTGGGGTGTATTCATTACGTCTTGCAACGGAAACAGTTTATCGTTTAAGAACCAAACTGAAGGAAACTGGGCGGGGTCTACCTTTAATTTGTCCAATAGAAACTCTCGTTTTCGTCACAAAACATTAATTTGGAGTAAACGGTTTCTGTTGGAGAAAAAAAATCAAGCAACGGACAAAACGTTTTGCAACAGAATTGGCGTAATGAATAAGCTTCTTTGCATGGTAGGAGACAATGAATATGACAAGTCTCCTCTCTAGCACAGTTTGCTACCATTCATTTTCCCATTAGACAGTTCTGCAAGCATTATAACGTCAAAATACGTTCTTTACTCACCAAATATGGAGTTTCGCTGAGCAACTTTCATCATGTACTGCCATCATGCCTGGTATGTACTTCCAAAAAATGTCTACATTAAAATTTACAAGCACCCCAAAAAAGTATTGTTTTTGACCAAGTGCGCATGCGCCAAATCCACCTCTTCAGAAAGATCACTATAAAAACATATTCTTGTCTACTTCATCTATTTAAATACAGAGGTGAAAGTAAGGCGGTCCGGTACAGTGTCCCGGCAAACTAAATAGTGGGGGTACGCCATACCGGTAAAACATTAGCCTATCACAATAATGAAAACAAATGTCAAGAAAACTGTAGGCTACTACCCCATTATTTATAATTACCGTATGTCAGAGGCAGGAAAAATTAGCAAGTGAAAACGGGTGGACACCCTACAATCCAAAATGCAATGTGGTTCGACAAGAACACAGACATTTTGCCAAGGCAGAGATGAATGGCGGACACCGAGACACGCGCAGACAGCAGTGGAGGCATTAATTCTGGCCTAATGACAATCGCCAAATGTCATTACACTTTTTGGTGTTTTGTGTAACAGATGTCTCTCTCCATTCACCACTGTTTGGAGGTTGAAAATAAGTTGCGAGTGGATGAACGTGCACGGGTAACCTAGTAAAGGTGCCCTTTGAAGTGATTGTTTGACAATCAAATGAAAACTTCATGACTGGTTGGGTTTATGCCACAATAAAAGGTAATACATTTTTAAAACTCAAATTTGTATGGCTAGGCCCACAGAGATGCTATTGAATTAATAAGGATTCTAAATATAATTCTCTGATTAGGCCCCACGGCCGGCACACCCATTATGCAGGATTAGGTAGCTGCCCAGTTTGACGAGGGCGGCATTTTCCAAACTAAACTGACCAAGACGCACCTCCAACAACGCATAACGCCTCACATTATTCTGCCCAAAAACAATGATAAAAGGCAGGTGTGCAAAATATAATTTGCTTGTCTGTGCCCAGTGCGCCTCTCCAGGGTGCTGTTGGAGAGACGTGGCGCTCCACCAACGCTGCATCACATTCATTTTAACAGAAATCATGTAGCCTACGGTAGAAAGAGTAGTAGCCTATGTGGTTTTTCTGTATCCCATAGACTGGAGACCAAATGTATTACAATGTCATGAGACAGACACTTTTTCAATCATATACTTATTAATGAGGAGGGAGAGTGCAGGAGAAAGTCAACCAAAAAGTCAAGCGGGCAGACATCAGCTTTGGAGCGGCTGCAGCATAATCAGAGGTGGACAGCAAATGGTGCTAAAAGTTATTCATTTCAACAATTGTCTTCATTTTAATTCGACTTCACTAACAACATGAGGGCTTTGTTGGAGCCTATTTCTTCCTATATAAAAAAAAAAAGAGGTAGGCCTACCTGTTTGACAGATGCAGTTATGCTATCCATAGATTTGTCATTTATAGCCAAATCCTCCAATGCTGTCACCATGCACTCCTTAAATACATCCGTGTCTAGGAATGGCTTGGCTTGGTGTTTGGTTAAAACCAGGGCTCAAATTGAGTGAGGGTATGACATACCCTTTCTTAAAGAAAAGGGCCTTATACTAGAAACAAGCTTTAAAATGCCCACAAAAGAAGTGACTGATGCATATGGAGATATATTGATTCCTCTCTGACATTCTGAAGCTGAGCTTGGTATTTTTTTAGGATCCCCATTAGCTGTTTTGCGAACGCAGCAGCTGCTCTTCCTGGGGTCCACACAAAACATGAAACATGACAATACAGAACATTAATATACAACAGCTCAAGGACAGAACTACATCAATTTAAAAAAGGCACACGTAGCATACATATCAATACATACACACAAACAATCTAGGTCAAATAGGGGAGCGGTGTTGTGCTGTGAGGTGTTGCTTTATCATTTTTTAAAAACCAGGTTTGCTGTTCATTTTAATAATATGAGATGGGATGGAGTTCCATATAATAATGGCTCTTTATAATACTGTACGCTTTCTTGAATTTGTTCTGGATTTGGGGACTGTGAATAGACCCCTGGTGGCATGTCTGGTGGGTTAAGTGTGTGTGTCAGAGCTGTGTGTAAGTTGCCTATGTAAACAATTTGGGATTTTCAACACATTGTTTCTTATAAGAAGTGATGCAGTCAGTCTCCGCTCAACTCTTAGCCTAGAGAGACTGGCATGCATAGTATTTATATTAGCCCTCTGATTACAATGAAGAGCAAGAAATGCCGCTCTGTTCTGGGCCAGCTGCAGCTTAACTAGGTCTATCCTTGAAGCACTTGACCACACGACTGGACAATAATCAAGATAAGACTAAACTAGAGCCTGCAGGACTTGCTTTTTGGAGTGTGGTGTCAAAAAAGCAGCCCATCTCTTTATTACAGACAGACCACTCCCCATCTTTACAACCATTGAATCTATATGTTTAGACCATGACAGTTTACAATCTAAGGTAACACCAAGTAATTTAGTCTCAACTTGTTCAACAGCCACACCATTCATTACCAGATTCAGCTGAGGTCTAGAACTTAGGGAATGATCTGTACCAAATACAATGCTCTTAGTTTTAGATGTTCAAGACCAGTTTATTATTGACCACCCATTCCAAAACAGACTGCAACTCTGTGTTAAGTATTTCAGTGACTTCATTAGCTGTGGTTGCTAATGCAAACATGGACACACAAGCTTTGTTTAATGCCAGTGGCAGGTCATTGGTAAAAATAAGAAGAGTAGAGAGCCTACAAAGCTGCCCTGCGGTACTCCACACTTTACATGTTTGACATTAGAGAAGCTTCCATTAAAGAAAGCTCTGAATCATGATATGGCAGAGGTTGAAAAGCCATAACACAAGTTTTCTCAATAACAGGTTATGGTCAATAGTATTACATTGACATTTTAGTCATTTAGCAGACGCTCTTATCCAGAGCGACTTATAGTTAGAGTGCATACGTTTTTCATACTGGCCCCCTGTGGGAAACGAACCCACAACCCTTGTGTTGCAAGCGCCATGCTCTACCAACTGAGCTACAGGGGACCAAAGGCTACACTGAAATCTAACAGTACAGCTCCCATAATCTTCTTATCAATTTATTTCAACCAATCATCAGTCATTTGTCAAGGCAGTACATGTTGAGTGCCGTTCTCTATAAGCACGCTGAAAGTTTATTGTTAATTTGTTTACAGAGGAAAAAAATATGTTTTACAACAGCTGCGGCCTTGAATATTCGAGGAGACAAAAAGCTTTTCCATTTCTGAAAAGAGATGTTTAAACCCTGGCAGCTTTTATGGAAGCACTTCTGTTGTTGGGTTAAGCAACGGACGAGTAGCCAGCAGTTGAAGCTTATATTTTTCTAGGTCAGTCGAGTCTCTGGGTGAAAAGGTAACTTTTGAAAGTGCCAGGCTTAGATTCATAAGGATGTCTAATATTTAATTATTTGCAAACAGCAACCGTTTCATTGCAAACAAGGCACTCTGGTTTGACGTTGGAGAAATATGGTAAGAATGCCTAATTCTCTGTCCATTCTTCCCTGAAACTTCTATTTTCATTATCCACCTTTTGAGACTTTTTCAGAGCGACGTTTTCTCTTGATTGCAAGCCGTTTTTCCCCAATCAACTCACAAAGAAATATAAAAAACAAATTTAAAAGACATTGGTGATTTTATCATTGTAATCAGATTGAAAATATTAGGATATGTTATTGACATGTAACTGATTATATAGCATACTAACCAGATATGTTAAACATTTGTTTAATTTGTAGCATAGGCCTATGAATTGAGCTGCTATTATGTTCTATGTTGACTATTAGTGAAAAAAAATTTTTTTGGTGCACACAGGTCGTTGCGTACTGGGAAGAAATTAAATCTACTTTCACCCCTGCTTAAATAATTGTAAAACATACCCTATTGTCTCATTCGTCTTCTTATATAATGTTATTATATTGCATTCCATGTAACACTTGTGAAATAACAGGTTGATATGACATTATACACTGTTGTAGGCAGAGGTGGCACCACAGGTCCCAGAGTGGTGTGGTGAAAAAAAAACATTCTGGTGCCCATAGTTTTTCTTGATCTGGTAACCTAACTCCGGACCTTATACGGTATGATGTGATTCATCTGTTTTAAAAATGTTTAATATGGGCTATGTTCAGATCATGGTTGTATTAATTAGGTCACATGGTTTTTAAAAACTCCTGGCGTTGGAGAGGATGAAAACTCTGACAAACTGCACCAACCTTGTACTTGTTCATATGAATGATATTTTGAAGAAGGGCTAAGGGGATTCCTATACACGGACACAGATAAAGTAACATGATTGGACAATAAAACTCATAGGGCTGAGCTTGCTTTATGCAGGTTTGCTTGGTGTACTGCCCTATGCAACTTTAGGCCTAATAATTGTATTTATTTATAGTCTGTCAGCTGTTGTTTAATTAATTCCAGTTAATGATTTTGATGGATTGAAAAACTCTAGGTAGCCTAGTCAACCCAAGTTTGAATATAAACCAAATGTAATCCCATTCACATATTTTCTCACAAACAAATTGGCTATTCAGTGCCTACAGAAAGTATTCACACCCCTTGACTTTTTCAACAAACAAATAAATCCACAGCCTGGATTAAATTGAGATTGTGTCACTGATTCACAGATTCAACCACAAAGACCAGGGAGGTTTTCCAATGCCTCGCAAAGAAGGGCACATATTGGTAGATGGGTAAAAATACAAACAGAAGATATTGAATATCCCTTTGAGCATGGTGAAGTTATGAATTACACTTTGGATGGTGTATCAATACACCCACTACAAAGATGCAGGCGTCCTTCCTAACTCAGTTGCCGGAGAGCAAGGAAACCACTCAGGGATTTGGAATGGTGACTTTAAAATAGTTATATTTTGTGGTCCTCTGTAGCTCAGCTGGTAGAGCACGGCGCTTGTAACGCCAAGGTAGTGGGTTCGATCCCCGGGACCACCCATACACAAAAAAAAAAATGTATGCACGCATGACTGTAAGTCGCTTTGGATAAAAGCGTCTGCTAAATGGCTTATTATTATTATTTATTATTAATGCCTTTGATAGGAGAACTGAGGATGGATCAACAACATTGTAGTTACACCACAATACTAACCTAATTGACAGAGTCAAAAGAAGGAAGCCTGTACAGAATACAAATATTCCAAAACATGCATACTGTCTGCAATAAGGCACTAAAGTAAAACTGCAAAAAATGTGAGCAAGGACTAGGGAGTTTTTTAGGATAAAAATAAACGGAATAGAGCTAAGCACAGGCAAACCTGGTTCAGTCTGATTTCCAACAGACACTGGGAGACTAATTCACCTTTCAGCAGGACAATAACCTAAAACACAAGGCCAAATCTACACTGGAGTTGCTTACCAAGATGACAATGAATGTTCCTGAGTGGCCTAGTTAGTTTTAACTTAAATCGATGTGAATGCTTATGTACATTCAATATTTTTATTTCATTTTCAATAAATTAGCAAAAATGTCACTGTCATTATGGGGTGTTGTGTGTAGATGGGTGAGGAAAAAATCAGTTGAATCCATTTTGAATTCAGACAGTAACACAAGAAAATGTGGAATTAGTCAAGGGGTATGAATACTTTCTAAAGGCACTGTAAATGCACAACATTATCGCTTCGTTTACGCTGGCCAGAGGGACAGGCCGCATAGTAGGCTAGACTATGCAGCCGCTGTTGTTAGTAGTCTACAGTTGATCAGACTAAAAAATAGACTTGTTCCATGCAATACAGCGTGTCAGATCGCTAATGTTTAGGTCACAGTAGGTTGGTGGCACCTTAATTGGGGAGGACAGGCTTGTGCTAATGGCTGGAGCGTAATCAGTGGAATGGTATGAAACACATGGTTTCTATGTGTTTGATGCCACTCCATTTTCCCTCTGTTCCAGCCATTATTATGAGCCGTCCTCCCCTCAGCAGCCTCCACTGATTTAGGTGTATAGGCTGCTACATTTATGTACGAGTTGTAACTTGTCTTTCGGGAGTGATGTGTTATCAGACTTGCTAAATAAATACAGGCGGAAAGTGGAGCGCGCACCTTGAGCATTGTGCCCGGCCCTGATTGGTCAAGACACGCAAAGTGCCTGCAGCAGCACTCCGATGTGAAGGACAGAGAAATTGTGCACGGGTTGACAAATCATGAGACAAATTTGTTAAAAAACATCAACAAAAAACAGCACTTTGCCCCGCTTTTTTTACGCTTTGCGTCAATATACACTGAGTATACAAAACATTAAGAACACCTGCTCTTTCCATGACATAGACTGACTAGGTGAATCCAGCTGAAAGCTGTGATTCCTTATTGATGTCACTTGTTAAATCCACTCGAATCAGTGTAGATGAAGGGGAGGAGACAGGTTAAATAAGGTTTTTTAAGCCTTGATACAATTGAGACAGGGATTGTGTATGTGTGCTATTCGGAGGGTGAATGGGCAAGACAAAAAATGTAAGTGCCTTTGAATGGGTTATGGTAGTAGGTGCCAGGCGCACCGGTTTGTGTCAAGAACTGCAACGCCGCTGGGTTTTTCACAATCAACAGTTTCCCGTATATATTAAGAATGGTCCACCACCCAAAGGACGTCCAGCCAACTTGACACAACTGTGGGAAGCATGGGATTCAACATGGGCCAGCATCCCTGTGGAACGCTTTCGACACCTTGTAGAGTCCATGCCCTGACGAATTGAGGCTGTTCTGAGGGCAAAGGGGGAGTTGTAATTCAAAATTAGGAAGTTGTTCCTAATGTTTGGTATACTCAGTGTATTTTATTAAACTATACTGAACAAAAATATAAATGCAACATGAAGCAATTTCAACAATTTTACTGAGTTACAGTTCATATAAGGAAATCAGTTAATCGAAATAAATTCATTAGGCCCTAATCTGTAGATTTCACATGACTGGGCAGGGGCGCAGCCATGAGTGGGCCTGGTAAGGTCCAGCCAATCAGAATGCGTTTTTCCCCACAAAAGGACTTTATTACAGACAGAATATCCCGCAGGTGAAGAAGCCGGATGTGGAGGTCTTCAATTCTCTGGCAACTGCTCTGGTGGAAATTCCTGCATTCAACATGCCAATTGCAAGCTCCCTCAAAATCATCTGTGGCATTGTAATAATAATAATAATATGCCATTTAGCAGACGCTTTTATCCAAAGCGACTTACAGTCATGCGTGCATACATTTTTTTTTTTGTGTATGGGTGGTCCCGGGGATCGAACCCACTACCTTGGCGTTACAAGCGCCGTACTCTACCAGCTGAGCTACAGAGGACCACATTGTGTTGTGTGACAACTGCACATTTTAGTGTCCATTTATTGTCCCGTTCACAATGTTTACGTGTGTAATGTTCGTGCTGTTTAATCAGCTTCTTGATATGCCACACCTGTCAGGTGGATGGATTATCTTAGTAAAGGAGAAATGCTCGCTAACAGGGATGTAAACCAATGTGTGCACAACATTTGAAAGAAATAAGCTTTTTGTGCATATGGAACATTTCCTAAATCTTTTATTTCAGCTGATGAAACATGGGACCAACACTTAACATGTTGTGCTCATATTTTTGTTCAGCGTACCCTACCGTTCAAAATGGTTTTTCTTTATTTTTACTATTTTTTACATTGTAGAATAATAGTGAAGACATCAAAACTATGAAATAACACATATGGAATCATGTAGTAACCAAAAAAGTGTTAAACAAATCAAAATATATGTTATATTCTTAAAATAGCGACCCTTTGCCTTTGACAGCTTTGCACACACTTGGCATTCTCTCAACCACATATGCTGAGCACTTGTTGCCTGCTTTTCCTTCACTCTGCCGTCCGACTCATCCCAAACCATCTCAATTTAGTTGAGTTCGAGTGATTGTGGAGGCCAGGTCATCTGATGTAGCACTCCATCCCTCTCCTTCTTGGTAAAATAGCCCTTACACAGCCTGGAGGTGTGTTGGGTCATTGTCCTGTTGAAAAACAAATGATAGTCCCACCAAGCCCAAACCAGATGGGATGGCGTATCGCTGCAGAATGCTGTGGTAGCCATGCTGGTTAAGTGCGCCTTGAATTCTAAATAAATCACAGACAGTGTCACCAGCAAAGCACCCCCATACCATAACACCACCTCCTCCATGCTTTATGGTGGGAAATACACATGCAGAGATAATCCGTTCACCCACTCCGCGTCTCACAAAGACACAGGGGTTGGAACAAAAAATCTCAAATTTGGACTCCAGACCAAAGGACACATTTCCAGAGGCTTAATGTCCATTGCTCATGTTTCTTGGCCCAAGCAAGTCTCTTCTTATTATTATTGGTGTCCTTTAGTAGTGGTTTCTTTGCAGAAATTTGACCGTGAAGGCCTGATTCACACAGTCTCCTCTGAACTGTTGATGTTGATGTGTCTGTTACTTGAACTCTGTGAAGCATTTATTTGGGCTGCAATTTCTGAGGCTGGTAACTAATGAACTTATTTTTGTTCAGTATAAAGCCAAAGTGGTGTGGCGCTGCCTCCTGATTGAAAAGTGCTGTGGCAAATGCCGCCTCGCCACACGTTTTCCGGCAGGCCTGGTTGTAGGAAATAAAATAAATGAACTTTCGGGATACTGTGCAGACCTGTGCATGGCAGTAATGAGTGATTTGTATTGGTGCCGAAGAGGTGGATTTGGCACATGCGGACTTGGTCAAAAACAAGACAGATTATTTCCAGACAATGGTTTTTGGTTGCGTGTAAATGTTTATTTAGACCTTTTTTTGGAAGTACATATCAGTTACGCACCAAAACTCCATAGTAACGTACGTATTTTGACATAACGTTTGCAGTGCTGTCTAATGGGAAAATGAATGGTAGCTCACTGGGCTAGTGAGGAGACTCGTCATATTCATTCTCCTCCTCTGCCCAGATACTGGTTAAATTGTTAGCTAGCTAGCTAACGTTAGCTACAAGTGCAGGTGCCATTTTAAAAAAAAACATTGGGATTGGAAGTTAGTCTGTTCCCTTGCACTGGCTCGTATTTCCTTTTTACTGGAGCAATGCTTCAATTGCACAAAATGCTGTCTAATCATTTCAAAATCGAAAATAATGCAGTGTTATGAAACTGATTACAGTTTTTAAGGAAATTCATTACAAATCTATTTCTGTCATTAGAGATCTCCATCTCCTCCCCGTGGTGGCATCCCCACTGACCACAATCTGGTAATCACTGTGGGCAATGAGTTGACTGGACCACCTGGGGTAGGGCTACCCTCAAGAGACTACCCTCCTTACCTGCCAAAGAGGTCCAGTTATGACGGCCCTGATGACCGTGGCCCCAGGCGGCAGAGTCCCAGCAGGGGGAGAAGCCGTCCTCGTAGTCGCAGCCCGGGAATTGGGGGACGGAGCAAGAGCCGTGCTCGAAGTCGCAGCCCTGCAATGGGGGGAAGGAGTAAAAGCCGTGCTCGAAGTCGCAGCCCTGCAATGGGGGGAAGGAGTAAAAGCCGTGCTCGAAGTCGCAGCCCTGCAATGGGGGGAAGGAGTAAAAGCCGTGCTCGAAGTCGCAGCCCTGCAATGGGGGGAAGGAGTAAAAGCCGTGCTCGAAGCCGCAGTCCTGCAATGAGGGGACGGAGCAAAAGCCGTGCTCGAAGCCGCAGCCCTGAAATGAGGGGACGGAGCAAAAGCCGGGCCCGAAGTCGCAGCCCTGAAATGAGGGGACGGAGCAAAAGCCGGGCCCGAAGCAAAAGCCCTGAAATGGGGGGGCGGAGCAAGAGTCGTCCGCCATGCAGGTCCCGAAGCAGGAGCGGGAGTCGTGGCCAGAGCTATGGTCGGGCCCGCAGTATGAGCAGAGCACAGAGCAGAGCAAAGAGTGTTGGTCAACGCAGGAGCCGCAGTATCAGTACTAGTAGCACCAGCAGTAGCAGGAGCAGCAGGGGAGATGATGATAAGATAAAGAAGACGAGCGGGTTCAAGGAGCTGGAGTTGGCCCGTCGCCGCAAAGAGATGGAAGACATACTGAATATTCCCACAAAGTCCATCCTGAAGAGGCGCATGGACTCTGAGACTGACTCCCCCTCATATGTGCAGGTAGGGGACAATGTCATTTTATTACTATGTTAAATTAATTATGTTGCATATAGCTGTGTAATGTATTACCCATCTCTATACTCACTCTAACCCTGTCATCCCACAAGGCTTTTCTTTATCCAAATTACTATTCATGATTAATTTGGTAATCATTCTTTTGTTTTTGTTTTGCAGAACAGTAATTCGCCAAGAGTTGACCCTGCTGGTGAGGCTGAGGCAGAGCGTCTCCTCTCAGCTATGAAAGGCATGGACCCTATCATGTTGGCCACCATGCTGGGGGAACTGAGGGATGACCCGCACATGGCCCAGGGTAGGCTGGACCCCAGTGGGATTGCAGGGATCCTTGACCTGTTGGGAGGTGCACCTGCACCGCAGGAGGAGAAAAAGAGGGTACCAGACATTGACGATGAGGAGAAGTTCCTTTATGGAGATGAAGATGATGTAGAGCGGGGCAGAGCTCCAGCAGAAGCTCCCCGTCAGCACAGTCTGTCAGAGCTCTATGGTGATATTATGAGTGAGCCAGCACGCTATGGCGCCTCACCGCACCTAGAGGGCCATCCTGGTATTGTCGATCCGAGAAGCTCTCGTCAGCAACAGGTGGACATGAGGTATCGGCATCAAAGCAGGTCCTCTGCCACCCCTGACCATAATATCAAGGTTGAAGAGCCTAATGACTACCCACCAGGAACAGGGCCACTGGAAGGGAAGGAGAAGCAAGACGTGGAGGAGTACGAGAAGATCCAGGACCTCCTCAAAACCATTGGGTTGGACCTGGGGGTGACGGAGATCAGCAAGATGGCTGCCAGGACTCAGGAGCGTCTGCATGGAAAGAGGCCCCCTCCAATAAAAAACTCCCGTCGACTTGGCAAGAGGCGGGGTTGCCGTGACTCTTCAGGAAGCTCAGACGGGAGCAGGGGCAGGCGTAGGAGCCACAGTGGGAGCAGCTCTAGCAGTCGTAGCCACAGCCCGAGCCGGAGCAGCAGCCGTGATGACAGCAGGAGCCGGAAGAAGTCACCCCCATCTGACAGGCACAGCACCCATGGGAAGATTCGAGGCGCCAGAGAGGTGAGGACTGAGGACAGTAGCTGGGGGCAAAAGGCTTCACAAGCCCCTGAAACTACTCCAGTGCCACCCGCCCACCCATCTCTCTCCATGCCTGCCTACGCCCAAGCCCAGGCGCATGGTCTGGTACCGCCCAACTATCCACCTCCTGGCTATGGGCAGTATGGGAACTGGCCTTACATGCCCCAACAGTGGCCCATGTACCCACCTCCATCTATGGGCATGCCGCCTCAATCTCCCATTGAAGATTTTCCGAACGTCCCGCCTTTTGACAGACCATACCTTAAAGTCATCCAGCCAGAGTTGCACCAGGGGGGTGATCGAAAGGGTGAGAATAAACTGATGGCATAGAATAAGTGAATGTTTAATTACTTGTTCATTCCCCATCAATATATATATTTTCTTGTGATCAATGAAACTGCAGCACTTAACTCCTGTCTAATTCTGTACATTCTTCCTATATAGCATCATCCAATATGGCCCCTCAAGATAATGGCAAGGACAGGAGGGTTTTAGAAGAGCGAAATAATGAAAGCCAAAAACAAAAGGTAGGGCATTCAGCTATCCACTTCAATTCAAATGTCATTTGACACTGTTTTCGCTTGTTTTGTTCTCTTTCCATACACTAGTTCTCTCATGATTCTCCTTCATTCTATAGGTTCTTGAAGAACGGGAAAAACTGAGACGAGACAGAGAGATCCGCATGAAAAAGAAAGATTATCTCATGAAGGAACTGGAGAGATTGCGGAAACAGCAAGGTACTTCAATCATCTCATTCCTTTCCTATAGATCTTCGTATTTTAATGTATAAATGTTCATTCTGTTTTTGCACAGTTGAATAAAACATGTATTGTCTTTGTAGGGGAGCTTCTGCGCAAAAAGCGGCGTGAAAAGGATGGCCATAAGGACCCGTTACTGTCCGAGATCAGTCGGCTGCAGGAAGAGGTCATGACTCAGATTGCTGAGCTCCGCAAAGAGCACGAGGTAGCAGAGAAGAAAAGATCCGAGCTCGACAAGGTGGCTCTCATTCTCGGTCTACAACCAACTGACAAGCCCCGGCGAGAGGGTAGGGCTTCTAGGGACCTTGAGCAGCCAACACACCCACCACCTCCAGAGAAGGAGAAGAAAAAGGAGCGTGCGCACATCCGAGAGAAATCACCTGTGGCCCATGCTTCTGCTAAGGTAGAATTCCGTAAGCTGCTCCAGGCACAAGCCAGAGAGCTGAAGTACTGGTAAAACCTTAATTGCTGCAGAAACGTAATTATTTTGTAGAAATTCACATGAAGCCTTTGCTTTATTTTAGAATGAGTCTAAATGACTTCCTGAATAACTATTCTAAAGGGCTGGTTTGGATTTAAATGTCTACTTGCCCTTGTCTGATCCATTAAATACCAGTAAGCAGTATTTACTTTGAATACCTGGCATTCAGCCTTCTGCTTATACATCATATATGGGGTTAATCAATGTTGGTGCAACTACTCAATCTAACCTGGATGAACCGTGTGCTCTGTCATATGTTGGTGTTGCCCAAGAGGCAGAGTTTGACTCCTCGATTTAATACTCTTTGTATGCCAATGTCTGACCCAACTGATCTCATAACTGGTCTGCAAATTCATGCATGTTTACAAATGAATGTGTTTTATACCTGCAACCTAGGTGGGAGCTGTTCACTTTCATATGGCCAACAGTTGGGATTAAGCTTAGGGGTCTCTTCCTACATTTTACAATATTTCTAGGAGTTAACAGTATTTGTTGTTTATGAAAGACCACAACCATGTCAAACTTTTTCTCTAAAAGAGTTTCTGGAGATGCCAAACTCAGGTAAGATGTTTGTGTTAGAAGCTTGGATTTAGAGTATTTACATTCATAAATTGAAAGATTGCCATCTTTCTCCCCAGTTGTTTGGAAACTGTCATTTCATGAAAGCATTTTCACAATCAACATGTAGGTAGGAGATCAGAGATTAGTTGGGATGAATACTTTGCATACAGAGAGGGATCCTAGTTATGTGGACTGTTTTAATCCTTTCCATTGGCTCTAATTCTTTATAAAAAAAAAAAAAATTAAAATAACATGTTAATAGGGTGATCACTCATCTATAATTTCTTGTTCAAAAACGTAATCATAGGGTATTCAATTTAAATAGAAGTTATTGAATATGGAAAACATATCGTTTGAAGACAAGAATACACCAAAATTGAACATTTTCATCTTTACAGTAGAGCAGAGTGGTATCTTAAAAGTCAAATGGATTTTAATGGCGACGGCGCGTAAACTTGTAGGAATTCAGATATGACGTCATGGTTTTATCACTAACTCCATGGAGTTTTTAAACTACGGCGCCCGACATGGTTCAGTGCTCCAATAAATCAGCAATATATTATTTTCCCGATTTTTCTAATTGCCTGTGTCTTAGCGCTTAACTTGGATCATGTATACTGGGCTTATGACCATACAAAAAAGAGGAGCAGAGAGCAGTGTACAGTATG
The DNA here is from genome assembly GCF_964263955.1 of Coregonus lavaretus. NCBI lineage: Eukaryota > Metazoa > Chordata > Actinopteri > Salmoniformes > Salmonidae > Coregonus > Coregonus lavaretus. Next base: position 18,412,602 of record NC_140023.1, read on the forward strand.
GAAAACTTGGTAAACAAGTAAATCTCTTGAAATATCATACTTGAGGTTTTCCCTCTCTACACTCATGGTCTGTGAACAGCACTCATTGAGTCTATTTCTCTCGACTGCTTTGCTCTGCTCACAGATCAGTACTTAAAATGTGATTTTGACCATTAATTGGTGGAGATTAGCGTACAAGGATACGACGATATGAGTCCGATATTAGCATTAAACAGGATTCTCTGATAACTCACGAGTAACTCCCTCAAGGCTGGAACACAGATCGCCTATGTCGCCAAGGTAAGACATTTTGAAAACTTCAGTGTTTGGGGATCATCGTAGAATTTTCTTTATTGAACGTCTGTTTTAATTTTTAACACTGTCTTTCTGTATTTTTTTTTGTCTGCTTCCTCTAGGCTTATTTAGCTCTTTTGCTGACTCGTGCAACTTCTGTTCTTCATTAGGCAGCATCATCGTCTTCAAGAGCCTCTCCTGGAAAACCGAAGAAGAAAGCCCCCGTCAGTACCCAGCCTCCCGAGACTCCAGCAGACCTGTTTGAATACTATGATGCTGGGAACCACTGGTGCAAAAGCTGCAATGTCACCTGTGGTTCCATGTTCGATTTTTTCACGCACTTGCACAGCAAATCTCACCGAAAGGTTTGTGTACTATTTGTATAATGTTCCAATAAGACTCCAGCTTCAGCAGTTCCGTGCTCAGGAGTTCTGCTGTAGAACCAGTCACATACGGTACAGACTACAGAGAACAACCAAACCGTCCTTGCTAAGCTACTCAGTAAACAAACGCGTAAGCTAGCTACAGTGTTGCTGAATGTAGAAGTCTTATTAATACATTTTGCGAGTGAAAGTGGTCAGGTAGCCGTGCTGTTCTTGCAGTTACCAGCATGGCTGGAGCGCAAGATGAACAATAAGATTGCATGGCCAGAACTACCGTTTTTATAATACATTATTAGCTAGCATAGTGTGAATGGTTTGGTGAAGGTATGATAGATAGCTAGTCGAGTTTACATGTAACTTTATATTTAAATTGCTTTCTAATAAACACTCAGATGGACTCATCTCTTTACAGGCTCTGTTACCTATGAAGTCAGCTAGCTAGTTAGTTAGCTACCTTGAAAAGGAATGCAGCAGACTCCTGAATGTGATGCTGAAAGCCTATTGGCTGTTCTTGGCAAGGATCTCTTGAGCACAGAGCTCAGGACTGATCGGCTGCAGCTGTACCCTTCTTGGATATTAAGTCATACTCAGTGAATTGAAGAGCTTTTGTTTACTATCATGAGTGCTGTCTCCTGTTCCCGTTCTTTGTCCCCCCATCACTGGTCTGATTTCCTTTACCTTTTCCAACGTAAATTTTTTTCATTTGAACTGTTCAGTCCCTTGTATTTTTACAGCAGATTGGTTATGCATTTTTTTGTTTTGCCACTTTGCAGACTCAGGATCCTTACAATCGACCGTGGGCTTCAAGTTCCTCCAACAATGAGAAGAATAAGATTCACTCTTCAGGAGAGAAAATGACTAAACCTGCTAAAGGTACAAACTTAAATTTCTGTTTTGTATTTTTCCCCTTTTCGAAATATTTATTATGTACTGTTAAATGTTAGCAATCGTTTACTGCCACAGTTTGCAGACATTGAATATAAAATATGCATAAGAAGTAAGAAATAAAAATTGATTTTTATATGCAATGTAAAGGGGATCATATTTTGGGCAACCTTTAGTCAATTACAAATGTCTACAGTGAGTATCATACGTATGCACCCACTTGGATTTCTTCACATTTTGTGCTACAAAGTGGAATTAAAATGGATTTGTATTTTTTTTTTGTCAACGATCTACAAAAAATACATTTAGTCAATGTCAAAATAATTTTATTTTTTTAATGTATGAAAATGTAATGCTAATATACCTTGATTAGATAAGTATTCACCCTCTTGAGTCAATACATGTTAGAAACACCTTTGGCAGCGATTACAGCTGTGAGTCTTCTTGGGTAAGTCTTTAAGAGCTTTGCACACCTGGATTGTGCAATATTTGCCCATTATTCTTTTCAAAATTCTTCAAACTCTGTCAAGGTGTTCGGGGTCATGGCTATACATCAATTTTCAAGTCTTGCCATACATTTTAAAGTATATTTAAGTCAACTAACTTGGCCACTCAGGAACATCCACTGTCTTCTTGGTAAGCAACTCCAGTGTAGATTTGGCCTTGTATTGTAGGTTATTGTCTCATCTCCCAGTGTCTGGTGGAAAGCAGCCTGAATCAGGTTTTCCTCTAGGATTTTGCCTGTGCTTAGCTCCATCCTGTTTCTTTTTATCCTGAAAAACTCCCCAGTCTTTGCTGATGTCAAGCATACCCATACCATGATGCGGCCACCACTATGCTTGAAAATAACCAGGCAGTTACTCAGTGATGTGTTGGATTTGGCCAAAACATAACGCTTTGCATTTGAGCCAAAAAGTGTATTCCTTTGCTGTGTTTTCTTGCACTATAACTTTAGTGCCTTGTTGCATACAGGATGCATGTTTTGGAATATTTTTATTCTGTATATTTATATTGTTCTTTTCACTCTGTCATTTAGGTCATTATTGTGGAGTCACTGCAATGTTGTTGATCCGTCCTCAGTTTTCTCCCATCACAACCATTGAACTCTCTGTAGCTGTTTTAAAATCACCATTGGCCTCATGGTGACATCCCTGAGCAGTTTCCTTCCTGTCCTGCAGCCCAATTCAGAAGGATGACTGTCTTTGTTGTGTCTGGGTGGTTTGGTACATCATCCACAGCATAATTATTAAAGAGATATTCAGTGTCTGATTTTGTTATTGTTACCCATCTACCAATCACTGCCCTTTATGAGGCATTCGAAAAGCTCCCTGGTCTTTGTAGTTGAATCTGTGCTTAAAATTCTATGCTTGACTGAGGGAACTTACAGATGTATGTATGGGGGACAGAGGAAAGGGGTAGTCATTCAAAAATCATGTCAATCCCTATTTTACACACAGTGAGTCCATGCAACTTATGTGATTTGTAAGGCAAATTTTACTCATTAACTAATGTAGGCTTTCCTAAACCAAGGGGGTGAATACTTATGCAATTACTATTTTTGTTATTCATTTGTAAGCATTTGTAGAATTTTCTTTTCACTTTGACTAAGGAGTATTTTGTCTAGATGAATGACATAAAATCACAATTAAATCCATTTCAATCCCACTTTGTAATGTAATTTATTTTGAAAACTTCCAAGGGGGGTGAATACTTATGATATGGTATATATGTTGATGTTATGTGCTTATGTATGTTTACTGGAATGGACCTAAATGTAATGACTATCTACTTTTACAACAGGTTTTCTTCCATGGAGAGCACAGTAAAGGTAAAAATCAGTGATTGTTCCATGTGGCCATTAGGTGTTTCTAAAAACGTCTCTCTTTTTCTCTTATAGGATCTGAGTTTTTGGTGCCAGTGAGGGGATATTATTGCCAGCTGTGCGAGGAGTTTTGCGGGGATGCGATTTGCGCTGAAGATCATGCCACGGGTCAATCTCACAATGAGAAATACAAGGTTAGGCCATTACTAGTTGGGAGTAGGGCATTATTTCACCATGACTACATTAAGGGCGTTTTCATCTGAAATTCGGTACTCTGGTTTGGATTCCTGGAGCGTTTGGGAGAGTTCTACAAAATGTTTTGCTTTCACAAGATTTTAAAATAACTGTTTCAGGGTGCGATTTGCAAGACGCACATTCTACATGATGTTAGCAAGCTAGCTTGTTTACAACGGGTTAAAAAGTGCCATGCAACTCGTGCTGCTGTGTCACAATACCTGGCACTCTGGTCCTGGATCTTCGACCTACTACTCACGTAGGTCCAGGATTCATTTCAGCAAAGGTTTGTTTGTGTTTCAAACATCAGGGTACCAAATGCTCCAGGATCCTGATCAAAAGTACCCTAAGGCTTTGTTTGGGGAATGCTTTTGTCATGCATTGTCCTCAAGTTATGTCTTGAACACTACTACTGAATTTGTTGTCATTGCTTTGTGCACACAGTAGTCTTTTATTCTCTACTTTGCAGACCTATGTACAAATGGTATCTGAAATAATATGTAAAATGTGCTTGATTGAGCTTTCTGGTGCAATGGAAATAACAAAATAGTCCCACAAATCTTGCCCTTTTGGCACTCCAGGCAGGCTCGAGCAACATTTTCAGATTTGAAAAGAAATGGCGGAAAATATGTCTGACCAGAGTGGATACAAATTCATTACTTTAACAAATTATGACAAATGTTAAGAAAATGTTGAGCAATGTGATAAAGTAATTACTTTTCAAATAAGTTACGTTACACGCTATGTTGGCTGACAATTTCTTAGCTACGCTAGCCTTACGACCACACGGCATATCATTACAGCAGTTGCTTGTATGTTAGCTAGCTACCTAACTAACGTTAGTTGGCGACTAATACATCGAACTTGCCAGTATATTAACTATATGCTATCTAACTACCCAACGTTTATTGATTTGATTATTTACGTCATTCTTAGCTAAGTGGTATAGTCGTTGAGCGTTCTCAATGGACATTGTTAATGAAGTCGTAAGATGTCTAGCTAGTAATTTGTTAGCTATGCTAACAAGCTAGCAAGAAGTTGCATAGCAACAGCATCAACTTCCGGTAGACAGGCGAAGCGCTAGTACGCTCAACTGAAAGGATACCGTTCATTTACAAGTATACGAAAATGAACTAATAGTATGGAGTATATACTCATTAAGTGTCTAGTATACAGTATGTCAGTATGGGTATTCAAACACAGCCATATTTCACCTATATAATTACAAAATTATATATTTGTTTCCTCAAGTAATCTGCAAACCAAGTTTTGTTTGTTCACCTAGCCACTGTCACAAACTTAGGCATTTTCTAAAAGTCTCCCAAAGTCTCTAGATTGTGTTGTTCAATGACTTGGTTTGAAGTTGAGAGAATTTTGGGCATGACATTGAAAACATGCTAATATTGGTTACATTGGCTTACAATTGTTTTTGATTTGAAAATGCTAATGTTAGTGTTTGGTGTCAATGGCTAGATAAACAAACTCAAATCATATATTGCACTCTGTCTTTGTCCATAAACTGCTTACAAGGTAAGGAAACAAATGTGTTTTTGGGTGGAATGTTCCCTTTAAGTCAAATTTTGGGACAGTTAGTTTACATTTCACTCTAATGACTTGCATATTTGTTTGGTCCTTCTGCCAGAAACGAATGTATGAGTATCCGCTCTACGAACAGAGAAGGAACCTGGATCGTCAGGCTGGACTCACGTTGGAAGTTAGTGACAAAAAGCACTCTGAGCTTAAACGTAAACACGAAGAGGAAGAGTCCAAAAAGAGCAAAGAGAAGGAGGAAGGGAAACCTAAACGCAGCAAAAAGGACAAGGAAAAGGAGGAGGAGAAGTCCAAACACAAGAAGGAGGAAGAAGAGAAGGCTAAGCACAGCAAAAAGGAAGAGGAGGAGAAGTTAAAATATAACAAGAGGGAGGATGAGGTGGAGAGGGCCAAGTACAGCAAAAAGGAGGAAGAAGAGAGGTATTTGTACCGCAAGAGAGAGGAGGAGGAGAGATACAAACATGGCAAGGAGGGAGGAGAGAGACCCAAGTACAGTAAGAAGGAGGAGGAGGAGCGATACAAGTATGGCAATGAGGAGGAGCGGTTCAGAAATCGCAGGGAAGAGGAAGAGCGGCTCAAAAACCGTAGAGAGGATGAAGACAGGCCTAGGTTTAGCAGGGTAGAGGAGAGACCCATGTTTAGTTGGAGGGATGATGAGCAGGAGGAAGAGGAAGAGCGGTCCAGATATGGTAAGTGGAAAGAGCCCAATCCTAAATGCAGCAAGAAAGAGGAGGAGAGGTATAGATCAGAGAGGGAGGAAGGGAAACCTAAGAATGAAAAGGAGGAAAGACAATCACGGAAAGAGAAGGGTGGGTGTCAAAGGGAGGAAAAGTCAGGATCTAGAAAGCAGTCTGAGCCTGAGAAGCCCAGTGAGCCTCCAAAAGTGTTCTGTGGGCCTAATCCAGCATTGAGAGCAAAGCTGCGCAAGAAAAGTGAGGAAACTGCCAAAGTGGAGCCAAAGGCTCCATCTACCTTCGGTAAGTTCAGCTGGAAAAAAAAACAAGAGAATGAGCTTGCGAAGGAGGCAGAGAGAGTGGCTGCTGAGTTCCTGAAGGAAGATGAGGTTGAAGAGGATGACGACCCAGATGCATTTTCAAAGTCCTTGGCTGCAGCCAAGAACATTGCTATCAAACTGTCGGGGAAGACGGTCATCTCCCCAACTAATGCATGGGTACCCTTCAACTCCGGGAAAATACGCCCAAACCTCCCTGCTCCTTCCATGGTCCTGAGAAAGCCCTCTGGACTTGGGCCCTGGGTATATGCTAAACCGGCCCCTCTCAACACCTTCCTCTCTATCAGACCACCCGGTGCCAGTGGAGTGACTCCTCTTCCTGTCATACAGAACCAGCCTAAAAAGGACCCGGTACTGGCAGCAGACATCATTTCCAAGGCGTTCTGTGGTGAGGAAGTAGATTTGAAAAAGTCAGAAGATGGTACCGAGAAGCCAGATCCCACTTCTACACCAGACGAAAAGAAAGCTTCCACAACAGAGTATTTTAGTCAAGCCCCCACATCCACTCCTTCAGCAGTGATGCCCGAGTTCAAGACTCCCCTGCCTCCCCTGACCATGATGACCATGAAGTCTGATGTATCTGCACCAGGAGTCCCTGAGAGTGAGCAGAATGTCCCTGTGATGGTCACACCCCCTCCTTTCATGCAGAGACCCCCAAGTGAGGTGATGAACAAATCAGAAAAGCCCAAGTCTAATCTAGCTGCCGCAAAAGCCCAAGATTTATTTGACATATTTTATAGCAGCAGTACCACAGCCAGTACCACATCCATCACCAGCACTGCCACGGCCACTAAAGCGGTCGTAGAGTCCAAAGCTGCAACAAATGATTCAAAGAACAGCGAAGCCTTGGAGACTACGGCCCCACAAACAGAGCAAACCCAACCCGAGCTTCCAGCTGTTGACAACAGTAACACAGTTGAAACCAACAATCAGGAGTCAATAGAGACTGAGAGTGGGTTTGACCCGCAGGCCACTAAAGCAGTCGTAGAGTCCAAAGCTGCACCGAATGAATCAAAGAACAGCGAAGCCTTGGAGACTACGGCCTCACAAATGGAGCAAACCCAACCCGAGCTCCCAGCTCTTGACAACAGTAACACAGTTGAAACCAACAATCAGGAGTCAATAGAGACTGAGAGTGGGTTTGACCCGCAGGCCACTAAAGCAGTCGTAGAGTCCAAAGCTGCACCGAATGACTCAAAGAACAGCGAAGCCTTGGCCCCACAAACACCACAAACCCAACCCGAGCTCCCAGCTCTTGACAACAGTAACACCGTTGAAACCGACACTCAGGAGTCAATGGAGACTGAGATTGGGTTTGACCCGCAGCCCAAGGAAGAGACTCCTGAGGATGCCCCCGTACAACTGGATAACCCATCAGATACTTTGGGTTTCTCAACAGAGACCCTGGATCTCCCTACAGAAGTGCTGGGTTTAGACCTGTTTGATTTTAATCTTGAGTAACAAACTCCACTAGACAGAAGGCCGTTGGAGGGGGATTTTGTTTTTAGGTAGTTGATGGGATTAGGGTGTACATTAGACGGGAACAAGTAGTAACCCACACAAATACTGCTGATTCGGAAACTAAGCCCTGTTAACTTGGTGGCCCTAGCAGGCAGCTCAAATTTGAATGGAGTGAAACTTCCACTAAAAGACTTGACTTTTGTATTAAGTGATGCCTCTTCAGAACTTTAGAAGCTTGTTCTGCAAGCCTTTTGTGTTGAGAATTATACTTCTTCATTCATCAAAACCTTTCTTTACTTCTTAAAAGGTAATGTACTGTACCATGTTTATTGATTACTATGGTTTTTGGTATATTCACCTTCAGACTCTTAAGCAATTTGTTCTTTTCTCTTTAAATGATTGAAAGGTATTTTAATACAGGAACAAGAGAACTCACGTTTAAGAAGAAAACAGAATTTGGTAAGGTAGTGCAGCATGGACCAAAAGATATCTGAACAATGCTTTCTTTGACAATTGCACAATGTAATATCTGTCACTCTTTACAGCACCCTCCAGAAAAGAAGATGTGGATATAGATACTCATTATTATTTTTTAAAACTTTCCATTGGTTCACTGACAGTACTATGCTCAATATTATTCTGTGTAAGTTAGTGAAAATGTAATAAAAAAACTGGTTGTCCTTTACCTGTTGTTGCTAAAGTAGAGTTCAAATAAATTTCAGTGACCACAACATTTTCTCTATTATTTCTCAGACCTTGTAATCAGACATTGTAACCATAAAGCATCACTATGGTATGCCCCTTGCAGTCGAAAGGAATTCTGAAGAAAAACCTCAGTGGCTGCAACGGCCAATTCTGAAATGAACTGAACAATGTTATATGTATTTATGTATGTACATAGGTGTTCTTTCTAATTGTGTGAATTAACTAAATGTTTTTGATTTGTGTTAAATAACTTGATTTTATTATTTATTCACTTTAATTGTGATCAGGTCCTTGATTAAGTAAATTTAATGATACACGTCTCTGTGTGTGTGTGTACAATTAGGCTGACCTGCAATAGAGTTCCAGACATTTGTAGAATCTATGCCAAGGCGCATTGAAGCGGTTCTGGCGGCTTGTGGTGGCCCAACGCCCTATTAAAACAATTTATGTTGGTGTTTCCTTTATTTTGGCACTTACCTGTGTATAGGTAGTATGGCAAAGCTGAGGGCAGCATGAATAAGGCTTTTGGCTCATAGTTATACAATATTACTGTAATAATTAATTATAGAATTCTGAGAGCAAGTGATTGGACTTGAGAGCAAAGGTATGGCAAAGACCATATCTGAAGTTTCTGCATAATGTCATGTTCGACAATGCCTGCTGGGAGATCAGTCTTCTCTTCAGAAAAGGTAAGGCCACTAAACAATGAAGATATGATTTTCTTTCTGAACGTTCAGTGGAAGGTGGATAGAATAAGGAAACAATCTATACATGAGGGGAATTTATGTACTTGCTATGTTAAGCCAGGGACAGTCTATCCTAGGATATTGCTGTTCTCTGTCTTTCATAATAGTCATTACTCTGTCACTGAATAATTATTTCTATTCTGTTTCACTGACTGTGGGTAATACTCTATTGCCAATGATCCCATATCTGTGAATTTTTGCTCACTGTCAGATCTTCGGAGTATGGCCTCAACTGTTTTGTTTATTTACTCTATGTGTTGTTTAAAACCTTGCTCAACCAATGTCATTTAATTTGCCAAATAAATTATTTTGAATGGAAGCTCATTGTCCATATTGATAATGTATGAAAAGAGGGTGCAGATCATTGCCAATAACATGCTTACCAACGTATGTTTTTACAAATGTGTTAGGCATACATAATTTCCCATGCACATAGATGGGATTCCTCTTTAGCCCCTAAGGGAATATGGATCATGCCCAGTAGGTGGTGCTGGTAAAGTGCATTGACACTACAACATGAGACCACAGCCTTTTGCCAGTAGATATTTTGTGAAGTAAAAGTGCATTGTAAGTGGTTACATACATTGTGGCTATAGTTTTGTAGGCTGTACAGCTTGCCAGAGGTCTGAAACCTTGTTTGTGAGGCTTATTTCCAGTGGTGTGCTGCACAGATGTGCACAAATTGCCTAAATGCATGTCAAACTTCTCACTTTACAGTATGGGGTTACTTTGGTAAACCCCAAATCTTCCAATATTGTTTAGAATAAAGGTATTAGATAATCATATCTTTAATCCTCCATTTCGGAACACAATATTTTTTAGATTATGAACTGAAACTAGTATGGATCAATTTCTGTTACAGAGCTGCCTGCATATGTGACAAGCACTGCATCAATGTGCTCAGCTGTAGCATACATGCCAAAGATAGGACCATGCATGGTCACGGCAAAGGTGGCTCAATGTAAGGGCTGCATCTCCGTTATACTGTAGTTTACTGTTAACTATATAGCTAGTCTTCCTATTGCTGTATTTCTGAACAATGTTTCCTGATATTTTTAAGCTGAGGATTCAGGGAGGTTGCTATATTCTTTGGCCACTTGCCAGTGATAACAATCTGACAGTTAGTGTGGGCATAGTGCTATTCTGCACCCGTTGAAAGCCAGGTCTGGTGATGACTGTTTCTTTGTGCAATGTTCTGTCTGCCCATATAACAATAGCGTCGCACTGCAATCAAAACCACTGGTGGTAAGTGGCGTGGACGGGGTCAATTATTGCACTAGATTGAATAAAAATGCAATGTATTGTCAGTGAATAGATAAACATAGACATATTATAAAGTGTACGCGATTGTTTTCAATTAATTCACAATTTTGCCCTAATTATGTTGATGTAGGTTATAAGCCTAGGTAGGGATTCATTCATGAATTGTTGCTAGGTAATAAGTACATAATTTCAGCAACTCCACCAAACTGTGCTGTCTTTACCTCCACCCTAGACGGGGTCGTCACTAGTTAGCACAGCCACATTCATAATTATGGCTAAACCCCGCCCATTTCTACAATTCATATTTTAAAAATGTGATCTTAACCCGAACTTTAACCACACTGCTAACCTTATGCCTAACCCTAACCTTAAATTAAAAATCCCATTTTGACTTTGTGGCTGTGGAATCTGATTTTGTGACTCTGTTATCTAGCATTCTAGTGGAAACCCCTTGACAGGGAGTGCAATCCGCCCATCCTATAACCACCCAATGTAATAATTACAGTGGCCCGTCACTAGGCAGTATAACGTGTGACTGGCCAATGGTCTTTTTCTTGGCCTAGAAGGGCGCAGGGAGCTGAAGGTAACCGAGTGGCAGCGATCGAGTCCCGGCGAAGTCTGTCGCGGAGTCACGGTGAAAAACACCAACAGCCACAAAATGCCGAATAAAACTAAAAAGGAAAAGGTAACGTAATGATCGCAACATAATGGTAACAATCCAAATATTGTTGCCAAATATTCAGAGGAAAGCTGACCGTATCTCGTGATTGTATTTTAATTCGCCAACTAGATTTTGTATTATTATCGTAAGGCCTAGCAGAGCAGATAATTTTCCAGACCGCGCAAATGCCATCAGTAGCCAACAACATATTCAAATGTAATCTTATCAAATTGTTTACATTACCCTGAATATTACATTCTTTAAAAAATGGTTTAATGGATGTGATACCGATAGACTAGCCTAGGCATACAGCAACAATGCATTTTAACTTTTAAATAATTAATATTCTCAAATCAGTTTTTTCGTAAAATAATGTTTATTTTTAGTAATGGCATAGTCGTATTTTTATCTGAATGTGTTGTCAGAATATGAACTGCAAGCATGCACTAGTGTGAGCCTGATCTCTGATAGTAAGTTGACAGCTATAAGCTTGCATGCATTTGGTTAGACTACATTAGTCACATAAACACAATATTATCTTCAAGTTGAGAGCTACAAGTTCAATGTCTCGTTCTTCATAAGAGAATGCACTCTTGTCTTGTTACAATATGTGAAATAGCTTGCTACAATGTTTCAATATCGTCTCGCGCTTGTGTTTAGTCGTTGCTTGAGGGGATAGTAATTGCTGTTTTTTCCTCTTAAGGGGTATTTCAAGTCTATTGCTATACAGTCTGTCTTACAAATGCAACAGTCATTGCCACAAGAATGCATTCTAACTGTTTTTGAAGGTAAAGCAAATAAGGCCATTGCTACCCAGGGCCGAACTACCGCATTTGGGGCCCCAGGGCACATACCTCTGTGATTGCTTATGAGGTGTTCATATGCTATCTGGGGCCCTCCGACCTCCTTTTGGTTGGGGGCACATGTCCTGCGTGCCCTTTCGGTAATCAGGGCCATTTAACCACATAAATTACATCTCTGTGCAGTGTACAATTACTCCATAGACCAGAAGATGTGAGTTGTGTATGGTCCCATATCAATTTTGTTCTTCTTTATGAATACAGTAAGATAACTATGGCTTGTTGTCATTCACAGGAACCAACCAAATCTGCCAAAAGTAGCACTAAAAACAGTAATGCCACTAGTGGGAAAGACACAGGAACTGAAAATGCAGATGAGGTAAGATATTATTTGATTAACATGACAGTTCCAAATGGTTCTTAAACAGTATTTATTTGTTAATTTTTAGCCTGCCATTTATTTGTGAAGATGAATTGATCAAAGATTTGTGTATGACCATTAACCTATAATTAGAGTTTATTTTGAGGTATTATAAATGGTCTATTGCATAAGGGGCCTATGCATGCACCCAATGTAATTTCATTTGACACTGTATTTCCTGTTTCTTAATCTTGTTCTATGGTTCGTTTTCAATGCTACATAGATAGTATTGCATCAGTGTCAATACTTGTTCCTCGCCCTGCTTAGGCCAACATTACAGAGAGGAGCTAAACATAATGTTATGCCTTTGCATAATGACACATATGGCCAATGTCTGATCAGCCATATAGGCCTGCTGGTTCAGTTCACTCACAGCAGCTCCTTGGGAACATTGTTAAGGGGCCATTATGATGCTTGAGTTGGATCCAGACTCCAGCCGTTTTATCAGGAAGGGAGCGGCTGTCCTCTGTGTACAGACCTCTCTGTATGCAGCTGAGCTCTCTGCATAGACCACCATAGAGGCGGTAACTTCTCCATAGTTTACTCCCCAATAAAGTGTCCTTCTGTCAAAGTAGAAGTTAGACCTGCCTATTTTACATTTTGGTTTTTAAATCTAAATAAGCATTATTGAATCAGGACTCATATTTCGTTTTGGTTAGCCAACAAGCTCTGAGATGGAAAAACAGTGTGGAAGAGGTCATGCAGGTTCAGGTACCTCAGAATATGATTGATCTGGCTGTTTATGTCTGATTTGGTATGGCCAGATAAATACGATCATGCATTTTTGTAGATGACAAACACTGACCTGTTTGCATCTAAGTGTTTCAAATGGCGTTGCACTCAGTATGCAACAGATCACTGTTGTGACAGCTAGGCAGGTGTCTAGGATATAGTGCCCACAGATTACTCCTAGATAGCAATCTAGGCACATGCTTTATGGCCACCTGGATCCTCACAGAAACAATGTAGCTCTTCTTACAGTTTCAAATATATATATTTTGATCTTGCAGTGTTTTTTAATCATTATTTTTCAGTGCAGCACTAACACACCTCATTTAACTAATCAACTACCTGATTCAACTAATCCAGGGCTTAGTGATTAGTTGATAAGTTGAATCGTGTGTTAGTCCTCGGTCAGAATAAAAATGTGTGCACAAGTGGGTCCCCAGGAATAGGGTTGAAAATCTCTGATGTACAGTATAAGCCAATACTGTGTGTTGCATCACCATGTCCTGCAACTGTACACCTCATTAACATTGGCTAGACGCTGGATACCCTCCATTAGTCACTGAGTGTGGTTTGTTAACCTCTCGCGTAAGTATTAGCGTGCGTACCTTAACAAACAATAGTGTTTGCGCTCTCAAAACATCCCACAGTCCAGAGAGCGGTATTGATGACAGGAAACGCAGGGCGCTTAGGGTTTGACGTTGCGTAGGGTGAAAGGCTATTGATTGGGTCTATTTTGAGATCGGCCCAGTCATGCAAACCGGCCATCTCTGCCATGCCTTGGGCAAGCCCCAACATGTGTCGGATGGGAATGGTCCATAACATACACCATCACCACCCAGGATTTCAAAAACATGCCCAGATGTGTTAATGCACTGCATGCAGACTATGCACTCTCAAACATACATGCAATCATAAAGGTTGGGACAACAGTTTAGAAAGCAATCTTTCTTCATTTATTTTTCTTCTGGATCACTGATCGTGATAGGTGAAAGCCATAGTAAAAACGTATCCAGTCACTCCACCTATCAAAAGGTCATACCGGAAAGGAGATGGGGGGGGGGGGGGTTCTGATAAATCAGAATTAATTGCAGCACTTAATCTTTGCAGGCCAATATATAACATTTATTGCTCAGTTTGATGGGTATTTTACACTATCTGAGGATGAGTATAAAGGACTCCCCTTTGATGGTCGTGTTGTTATTCACTTTTGGATTGATCCGTTCCCGTGGCCTCGTAAGAAAGGGGAAGCTGTTTCAGCAGCTAATCAATCCTACAGATCCTCTTACTGTACTTCAGTTACTCAACCTGCACCTTTTTACAGTACTTATTTTACCCAGACCTTTTACCCAGACCTTTTAAATAGAGTGTCATTTGACACTACTATTGAGACATGGGACCATGAATGCGTTTTTAATTAAACTTCATTTCAACAGTATACTTCAGTGATTTCATTGAATGAAATACATTTTTAACATGGAGCTAAATTCCTCAGGGAATCCCTCCTGTACTCAATTAGACTGGAAATACCCCTGTAAGCATATCTGCCTGTAATGGCAGAGGGTAGAGAGGGGTTAGTGCCCAAAATGGGATGGAGAACGGGCCTTTAGGGGAACAGCGGCCTTACAAGTGATTTGTAAAGCCAACAGTGGTGTGTATTCATTGACGCCAAGGGAAGCCAGGCTTCCCCCAAAAATTGACCAAGAAAAAAACATATAAAATAATGTATTTTGTCTCTGTGTTTCAAAATGTTCCTTCAATTCTCAAGAGGCTGAATGTATCTCACCGGAGAACGCAACTGAGCGAGCGAAACAGCGCCCCTCTGTCTCTGTATGTGTAGGCCATCTATCTGATGTGGTCTGGTCATACAGAGTATGACATTGTTGCAGCCTGTAGCATTGAATGCAAGGGAAGCCAGCGAGCATTTTGGCCTCCCTTGATAAAAAGAAAAGTGTAAAATAATAGCCAATCAGCGTTGAGCTAAACTGAGTGAGCTCAACTGTGAATGGTCCTGGCGCACCAAAAAAGTGTCAAGGGAAGCCAGTTTGGATTCGATGTCACTCCTATCAAATTGCATTGAGAGCATTCGTCATTGACAGAAACAACTTGAATTGTTGCATCTCGTTGTGTTGTTGTCCTTCAGTAGCTAGCTAGCTAAAATTGTCCCTTTCCTAAATTAGCCATGGATGGAGATAGGAATTTGGACTGGTTTTACTTAATTTTCCGTATTGGCCAGTGATTATAACGGCGATTCTGATCCAACCATTAATTCATACATTGTGCCCCTGGCCTGAGAGGATGGAAGTTCAACATGTAGCCAGATGTAGAAGGCTAATGTTAACTAGCTAGCGTTGCCCATGAAAGGACGTTAGGCTAGCAAGTAAGCATTTTAGCCAGGTAGCCTAGGACAACAAGAAATAAAGGCGTGTACTGTATGACAGAGTGATAGACCGTTTCATCAACATGAAAGAGAGGAGGGTGGCATTGGCATTTGTCTACAAGTGTTTTTTTTTACTTGCATGAACACGCAAGCACACAC
This sequence comes from Coregonus lavaretus, assembly GCF_964263955.1. NCBI lineage: Eukaryota > Metazoa > Chordata > Actinopteri > Salmoniformes > Salmonidae > Coregonus > Coregonus lavaretus. Next base: position 18,428,084 of record NC_140023.1, read on the forward strand.
ACACACCACGCACGCACACACACAGAAATCAGTTGACAGCCACATCATATTTAGCTTACGTTGATTTAACTAAATAGTTTTTGGTATCTTTTAGTTCTCACTGTATTAGACTAAGCATAGGTGATTTGATGATGTTGAAATGGTGCTGGAATAGTGGAGGCAGCTCCTGTTTTCTTTGCGACTTGCGATAACTCTCCGTGGTTCTAAATCAATAGTTGTTTAGTGGTCCGAAAAATGTCAGAAACATTAACTTGCTTGACCGTGCTGTAGGTCATGTAACTAACTGTTTGTTACATGCAATATGCTTTGTGAACTTCACTGGACAGAGGTTGCTCTCTGGTTTTGTGATGAAAAAAAGGTGTGGTTGAATTTATCTTGCCACTGTGTCTTCTTATTGTCTTGGCCTTTAGGCCTATATATCACGGTCGCAAGGCATATGAACTAACAGGTTATAGAGCAAACAACGCAATTATCACAACACAGGTTGTAAAATGGCGTTTCTTCTGGCTTCCCCACGCATCGCTACTGAAAGCCAAGAGAGGGTAACTAATATAAAATATACATGTAATACCCCAGCACATACAGTTGAACCTCAACTGAACTGTTTCAGTATTACAAAGGAGTAGTTGACATTACTGCTGAATGGAGTGCAGTGTTACTCATGCATACTTGAGTCCAAACTAAGTACAAAGATGTGATTGTCCACTCGATTCTAGACCTTAGTCAGTCAGCGTGGACTGCATGAGAGCAGTACATTATTCAGTAAACCTATTTACAAGAGCAGCTGCATGTCCAATGACAAGCTTGTTCAAGAACATGGATATGCAAATATTTTTTTTTTAGGTTAGCATAGAACTACAATTCCCAAGAGGCATTGTAGAGGGAAAATAATAGTGATGTGAAAACCTAAATCCTTTCTTCTGGTCTGTGATTTCACATATGTAAGTTCATTACAATCCTTGAGGAGGACCTCAATTTTGTCAGGGGTTCAATGCTCTTGAGGTTTGTGATGAACTTCTATGCATGTAATCATGGACATGAAGAAAGGATTACGAATTTGATTGAATGAAATCAGGACATCACTGACTATACTACTGTATTCCCTCTAGTCTATAATGTCCCAGAGGGAAGCTTTAGAGAAAATATATATTCTTGGGACATGGAATTATAGTGTTTGTAGTGTTTGACAGAATAAAACCCCTCCACCTCTCATTCTCAACAGCATGACCAGTCATATGTTCAGGAGTCATCTCTCTGTGTGCTCCCTTTAAAACTCCAGGATAATGGTGTCATTAGACCAAGCCAACCAGAGTGTCTCTGTGGAGTCATTTACTGCTCTCTGCATGGTGAATGTAGTATGGGTTAGCAGCTAGTGAGAAACAATGTATACCGGATTGAATGGGGTTTTATCTACTAGATTGATTTACTGTGATAGTAAATGTCAATCCCAAGAAATGGAAATGATGTTTACTGAGGGAATGCAAATGGTAATCTTCTCAAATAGAAAAGTCTGTCAAGGGTTCAGGACAGATTATTAAAATTGATATGGAATATTATACATTTAGTTTGAATAAAACATCCATCTTGCATTCTATTTTCAGTGGTTCCAACCTTTCCAAGCCTCACAGAACTTAATCAAGCTCATTGTGATTTTCGTGTGTGTTGTTCACAGGCGCAGCAGCAGCAAACTGCCAGCAAGCGTCCCAGCAACAGCACCCCACCACCCACTCAGCTCAACAAGATCAAGTACTCTGGCGGGCCCCAGATCGTCAAGAAGGAGCGTCGCCAGAGTTCGTCACGATTCAACCTCGCCAAGAACAGAGAGCTGCAGAAGCTTCCTGCCCTCAAAGGTATCACCAGCTAAACCATCAGCTTCTCTGGCTGCATCCTGATTTTCCACCTTTCTCCTGAAGTGTGCTGTTCCCTTCACTCATTTTTATAATTTTTTATTATTTTAACCCCCTTTTTCTCCCCAATTTCGTCTCATCGCTGCGACTCCCCAACGGGCTCAGGAGAGGCGAAGGTGGAGTCATGCGTCCTCCGAAACATGACCCGCCTAACCACGCTCCTTAACACCCGCCAGCTTGACCCGGAAGTCAATGTGTCGGAGGAAACACAGTTCAACTGGCAACCGGGTCAGCCTGCAGGCACCCGGCCCACCACAAGGAGTCGCTAGAGCGCGATGAGCCAAGTATAAAGCCCCCCCCGGCCAAACCCTCTCCTAACCCTGAAGACGCTGGGCCAATTGTGCGCCGTCCTATGGGACTATGAGAATGAACCCGGGTCTGTAGTAATGCCTCTAGCACTGCGATGCAGTGCCTTAGACCACTGCGCCACTCGGGAGGCCCCCCCTTCACACATTTTAAAAGCATTAGCATGGTGTAAACATTGGCTGGAGGAGGTTTCCACCATTTTAAATTCACGATGGAAGGTGTGCAAGTGCAAACTTGGGGAGAAAGGTGGAGAATCGGGATCCTATTCATAGATAACCACACAGACATCCTCTATGCTCTCCCCTCGCTCCATCCAGATCTTAAAGGGGGGCTAAACTGACTGATTTAGCCTCAGTTTCAGTCATCCTCATTAGGAAACGCGACTGAGAATGACATTTGGGTCTTGGAGGTGTGCTTTGATGTGGGTGTCTCGTGTGTATGTTCGCACGTGGGAAGCATTTGTACATTCACTCTGCCAAAACAGTACACAGTTACAATCACTCAACCTTCTAGATAACTTCAAACAGTCTAACCACATATTGTGTCTGGTCAGGTATTGTGTCTGGTAATAGCCCAGACTAGCTAGCAAGCTAGCCAACTTCTTTCGCCAATTAGCTTCAGCCAGCCGGTGTGCGACCGTGGCAAAATTGGTTTAACTTTGGATAGCATATCTGTGGGGCTAGTAAGGAACTGTCAATAAATTACACAATGTAAATGGACAATATACACTGAGTGTACAAAACATTAGGAACGCCTTCCTAATATTGAGTTGCAACCCATTTTGCCCTCAGAACAACCTCAATTCGTCAGGGCACGGACTACACAAGGTATTGAAGGCGTTCCACAGGGATGCTGGCCCATGTTGACTCCAATGCTTCCCACAGTTGTGTCAATTTGGCTGGATGTCCTTTGGGTGGTGGACCATTCTTGATACACACAGGAAACTGTTGAGCGTGGAAAAACCCAGCAGCGTTGCAGTTCTTGACACACTCAAACTGGGGCCTGGCACCTACTACCATAACCCATTCAAAGGCACTTAAATATTTTGTCTTGCCCATTCACCCTCTGAATGGCACACATACACAATCCATGTCTCAATTGTATCAAGGCTTAAAAATCCTTCTTTAACCCGTCTTCTCTCCTTCATCTACACTGATTTGAAGGGGATTTAACAAGTGACATCAATAAGGGATCATAGCTTTCACCTGGATTCACCTGGTCAGTCTGTCATGGAAAGAGCAAGTGTTCCTAATGTTTTGTACACTCAGTGTATTTATATTTTTCTGTATTGACAATTTATTTAATTTTTTCATACTTACAAAAAAAACACACAGTACACCAAACTATACCTAAGCCCAGTGCACCATAACCAATACAATCCCAAAACAATAATCAACTAAACAAACCTACATTAAACAAAAAAACACAAATACATAGGGTGATTTGTTTTTTCCCTGATAATTTATATGCTACTTGATGGCCGTGATTTGCGCCCTTAAGGAAACACAAGAATCGTTCCCATATCATTTTCAGGTATATTTAAGTTAAAACTGTAACTTGGCCACTCAGGAACATTCACTTGGTAAGCAGCTCCAGTGTAGATTTGGCATTGTGTTTTAGGTTATTGTCCTGCTGAAAGGTGAATTCATCTCCCAGTGTCTGGTGGAAAGCAGACTGAACCAGGTTTTCCTCTAGGATTTTGCTTGTGTTTAGCTCCATTCGGTTTATTTTTTATTCTGAAAAACTCCCCAGTCCTCAGTGATTACAAGCATACCCATAGCATGATGCAGCCACCACTATGCTTCAAAAATATGGAGAGTGGTATTCAGTAATGTGTTAGTGTTGGATTTGCCCCAAACATAACACTTTGAGTGCTAACATTGAAAAGCTACTAACAAAGTGATATACAGTGCATTCGGAAAGTATTTAGACTCCTTCCCTTTTTCCACATTTTGTTACGTTACAGCCTTATTCTAAAATGGATTAAATGAAACAATTTCTTAATCAATCTACACACAATACCCCATAATGACAAAGTGAAAACAGGTTTTTAGACATTTTTGCAAATTTATAAAAAAATAAAAAACAGAAACACCTTATTTACATAAGTATTCAGACCCTTTGCTATGAGACTTGAAATTGAGCTCAGGTGCATCCTGTTTCCATTGATAATCCTTGATATTTCTACAACTTGATTGGAGTCCACCTGTTGTAAATTAAATTGATTGGACATGATTTGGAAAGGCACACTCCTGTCTATATAAGATCCCACAGTTGTCAGAGCAAAAACCAAGCCATGAGGTCGAAGGAATAGTCCGTAGAGCTCCAAGACAGGATTATGTCGAAGCACAGATCTGGGGAAGGGTACCAAAAAAATTCTGCACCATTGAAGGTCCCCAAGAACACAGTGGCCTCCATCATTCTTAAATGGAAAAAGTTTGGAACCACCAAGACTCTTCCTAGAGCTGGCAGCCCGGCCAAACTGAGCGATCGGGGGAGAAGGGCCTTGGTCAGGGAGGTGACCAAGAACCTGATGGTCACTCTGACAGAGCTCCAGAGTTCCTCTGTGGAGATGGGAGAACCTTCCAGAAGGACAACCATCTCTGCAGCACTCCAGCAATCAGGCCTTTATGGTAGTGTCCAGACGGAAGCCACTCCTCAGTAAAAGGCACATGACAGTCCGCATGGAGTTGGCCAAAAGGCACCTAAAGGACTCTCGGACCATGAGAAACAAGATTCTCTGGTCTGATGAAACCAACATTTAACTTTTTGGCATGTAGGAGGGTTCAACGCCAGGGTTGTGGATTCATTTCTCACGGGGGGCCAGTATGAAAATGTATGCACTCACTAACTGTAAGTCTAGAGGCAAGAATCTTAGATAACAACTTTCCATCCACATTACTAAGGCTGATGGGCCTATAATTTCAAGGTTCGGTCAGGTCTTTCAATCGCAATGCTTCAGTGAATATTTCATTCAGTATAGGGGCTAGTATACCTACAGAAGACGTGTACTACTCTACTGGTAGGCCATCTAAACCTGGTGATTTTCCGTCACTTAGCTGGGCAATAGCTTTTCTAACCTCCACCTCTGGAATGGGGGCGTCCATACACTCTGCTTGTTCTGTTGACATTTTTGGCGACCTTTAATGAACCAAATAAGTTATTATAATCTGCATCCACTGAGTTATCCTCTGACTGGTATAGACTCCATAGAAAACCTAATTAATACCCTGTGTGCCAGTAAATAACCTATTATCTTAATTCATTATGGCAGAAATAATATTACTGGCATCTCTTTTCTTCAGCTGGCTTGCCAAAAGTTTTCCTACTTTATCACTTCCTTCATAAAACGTGCTTCTCGTCCTAAAAAGGGCATATTCCGCCTTAGTGTTGTACATCTCAAGTAGCTAAAATTTTACGTCACATTTGTTTAAACAAAATCATATAATCGTTTTTTACAAGTTCTTTCTCTAATAAATGTATCTGATGTTCTAGTGTATCAGCTTTACCTATACTTTGTTTGTTTTAGGAGAAAAGCTGATCATCTTCCCCCTTACAAAGGCCTTTGAGGTTTCCCATACCATACCCAATGTTTCAGTAGAGCCCATATTCTCTCTCCAAGTGATCTCTCAAGTTCATCATCCTGTAATAACTTGTTTAAACACCACCTACTTATTTTGACTGTTTCCCCCTGTAATTCAATTTGCAATTCCACTATTTTGTGCCCAATAGAAATGAATGGTAAATAATGTATTGTGCCATTTTGGAGTCACTTTTATTGTAAATGAGAATATAATATGTTTCTAAACACTTCTACATTAATGTGAATGCTACCATGATTATGGATAGCCCTGAATAAATCGTGAATAATATAATACTGAGTGAGAAAGTTAGACGCAGAAATATCATGTTCTCAAGAGATGCTAACCTCTCACCATTACAATAACAGGGGAGGTTAGCATTCTTTGGGGGAGGCGGTATAATATTTATGCCTCTGTAACTTTCTCACTCATCATTATTCAGGATTACATTTCCTTCTGTCATATTACCAATAATCTTATTTATACTATGGAAAAACAATGGATCTTCAATGTTGGGTGCATAGGCTAAATGTTACAAAGGTTTAATTTAATCGCATGAACAATGGCATTAACACATATCACCCGACACAGATCATCCTTATACTGCTGTAGCAAGGTTACATTTAAATGTTTGTTGAAAAGTATTGCCACACCGTGCTTTCTTTTTGAGAATGAACTATGCACAATATTTCCCACCAAGTCCCTTTTCCATTTCATTATTTATGTTTCTGATAGGTGGGTCACTGTATAAATGCAATATCTACTTTATTTGTTTGAAGATAGGATAAGCATTTCCTTCTTTTCACAGGATTATGTGAGCTATTAATATTCAAAGAGATCATCTTAAAAAACATCACTAAAAATGATCAAATGAGTGGATCGCTCCATATATTCACTGTGATGTAACCTAGAAAGAAATAGGATGTAAACCCCCAAAATGGAACAAACCATAATTGCCATGTCACTAATAATCTTTTCATTTCCCCCTTTACAATTACACACCAAACAAAAAATCCTTCCCCACACATTCCATCCCTAATCCCAAGGAGCAGTAGGGCTATGCAAATCTCTGCCCTATATAACCCTCCCTGTAACCCTCCCTGTGACTAACTGCATTGATAAATTATATCTATTTTTTTAGCATTTCCAAAACAAACAAACAAAATAAGTCACATGTCTCAAGTTATAGCCCATGCATCCCTTTATTGCAACTCAAAGTTAATGTTCTATCATGCAGAAAATACAAATAAAATTAGAACACTCAAAGGATGCAGGAGAGGGTGAGAGAGGAAAACAAAATATATAGACCTATATAGCATAAGTTAGTCATATCTACCAACCCTCCATAAATCCATGCATTCCCTTTTTATTAAATGCTCAGAGCTCTTCTTTTTTTCTCATTATATTTGAATTTCTACAATTTATAGTTGGTTTGAGGTATTTAAGTCATTGAAATTTTGAGCTACTGACATTTTAAAAATATTGTCCCATGTATATTGTGTAATTTACTCATGGTCCCTAACCAGCCCCATAGGGATATCCGAAGTCAAACCAAATTTACCATGGGCATTACGATCGGGTTGCTTGCAGCTGCGCTCCAAATTGGTGATTTACTTGGGTGCTTCCAGCTGTGGGCATGTGGGCAGGATTTAAATAAACCCAACCCAAGGAAAACTGTGGGGTACCCTTAATTCTGTGAGATACAATTTCTGTGACCAAACTTATCCTATTAACACTTGTAGTCAATTTTGACACTAGAATAAATGTTTCTGACTCATATCGCTCTTTAAATGTCCCACCTGTAGTGGCTTCGATGCTCAAGCATGGACAAGCAATGTGATTATTTAGCATCTATATGAATACTTACTGGTAATTGCTTTTGTCTGCATATTTTCGTTAGATCCCTTCCACTTGCATCAGTCATGGAGAATGATGCACATTGATGTTGGCCCTTTCCTCCCAGTACTTCAAAAAGCACGACTGCATGTCTTCGCTCAAATTAATCACACAGATATACAGTGGCATCATAAAGTATTCACACCCCTTAACTTTTTCCATATTTTGTTGTGTCACAAGGTGAGATTAAAATTGATTTAATTGTCATTTTTTTTTGGCAAAGATCTACACATAATTCTCTGTAAGAAAAATTCTAACATTTGTAGAGAATGTGAATTTTGAAAACTAAGACACTGATATATCTTAATTAGATAAGTATTCAACCACCTGAGTCAATACATGTTAGAATCACTTTTGGCAGCAATTACAGCTGTGAATCTTTCTGGGTAAGTATAAGAGCTCACCATACCTGGATTGTACAATATTTGCAAAAAATATATATATATTCAAGCTCTGTCAAGTTGGTTGTTGATCATTGCTAGATAGCCATCTTCAAGTCTTGCCATAGGTTTTCAAGCAGATTTAAGTCAAAACTGTAACTCGGCCAGGTGATGATCTCTTATTGATGTCACTTGTTAAATCCACTTCAATCAGTGTAGATGAAGGGGAGGAGGCAGGTTAAATAAGGAATTTTAAGCCTTGAGACAATTGAGACATGGATTGTGTATGTGTGCTATTCAGAGGGTGAATGGGCAAGACAAAAGATTTACAGTGGCTTGCGAAAGTATTCACCCCCCTTGTCATTTTTCCTATTTTGTTGCCGTACAACCTGGAATTTAAATGGATTTTGGGGGGGTTGTATCATTTGATTTACACAACATGCCTACCACTTTGAAGATGCAAAATATTTTTTATTGTGAAACAAACAAGAAATAAGACAAAAATATATAAAACGTGAGCGTGCATAACTATTCACCTCCCCAAAGTCAATACTTTGTAGAGCCACCTTTTGCAGCAATTACAGCTTCAAATCTCTTGGGGTATGTATCTATAAGCTTGGCACATCTAGCCACTGGGATTTTTGCCCATTCTTCAAGGCAAAACTGCTCCAGCTCCTTCAAGTTGGATCGGTTCCGCTGGTGTACAGCAATCTTTAAGTCAAACCACAGATTCTCAATTGGACTGAGGTCTGGGCTTTGACTAGGCCATTCCAATACATTTAAATGTTTCCCCTTAAACCACTCAAGTGTTGCTTTAGCAGTATGCTTAGGGTCATTGTCCTGCTGGAAGGTGAACCTCCGTCCCAGTCTCAAATCTCTGGAAGACTGAAACCGGTTTCCCTCAAGAATTTCCCTGTATTTAGCACCATCCATCATTCCTTCAATTCTGACCAGTTTCCCAGTCCCTGCCGATGAAAAACATCCCCACAGCATGATGCTGCCACCACCATACTTCACTGTGGGGATGGTGTTCTCGGGGTGATGAGAGGTGTTGGGTTTGCGCCAGACATAGCATTTTCCTTGATGGCAAAAAAGCTCAATTTTAGTCTCATCTGACCAGAGTACCTTCTTCCATATGTTTGGGGAGTCTCCCACATGCCTTTTGGTGAACACCAAACGTGTTTGCTTATTTTTTTCTTTAAGCACTGGCTTTTCTCTGGCCACTCTTCCGTAAAGCCCAGCTCTGTGGAGTGTACGGCTTAAAGTGGTCCTATGGACAGATACTCCAATCTCCGCTGTGGAGCTTTGCAGCTCCTTCAGGGTTATCTTTGGTCTCTTTGTTGCCTCTCTGATTAATGACCTCCTTGCCTGGTCCGTGAGTTTTGGTGGGCAGCCCTCTCTTGGCAGGTTTGTTTTGGTGCCATATTCTTTCCATTTTTTAATAATGGATTTAATGGTGCTCCGTGGGATGTTCAAAGTTTCTGATATTTTTTTATAACCCAACCCTGATCTGTACTTCTCCACAACTTTGTCCCTGACCTGTTTGAAGAGCTCCTTGGTCTTCATGGTGCCGCTTGCTTGGTGGTGCTCTTGCTTAGTGGTGTTGCACACTCTGGGGCCTTTCAGAACAGGTGTACAGTTGAAGTCTGAAGTTTACATACACTTTAGCCAAATACATTTAAACTCAGTTTTTCACAATTCCTGACATTTAATCCTAGTAAAAATTCCCTGTTTTAGGTCAGTTAGGATCACCACTCTATTTTAAGAATGTGAAATGTCAGAATAATAGTAGAGAGAATTATTTATTTCAGCTTTTAGTTCTTTCATCACATTCCCAGTGGGTCAGAAGTTTACATACACTCAATTAGTATTTGGTAGCATTGCCTTTAAATTGTTTAACTTGAGTCAAACGTTTCGGGTAGCCTTCCACAAGCTTCCCACAATAAGTTGGGTGAATTTTGGCACATTCCTCCTGACAGAGCTGGTGTAACTGAGTCAGGTTTGTAGGCCTCCTTGCTCGCACACGCTTTTTCAGTTCTGCCCACAGGTCAGGGCTTTGTGATGGCCACAACGTTGTTGTCCTTAAGCCATTTTGCCACAACTTTGGAAGTATGCTTGGGGTCATTGTCCATTTGGAAGACCCATTTGCGACCAAGCTTTAACTTCCTGACTGACGTCTTGTGATGTTGCTTCAGTATATCCACATAATTTTCCTTCCTCATGATGCCATCTATTTTGTGAAGTGCACCAGTCCCTCCTGCAGCAAAGCACCCCCACAGCATGATGCTGCCACCCCCATGCTTCACGGTTGGTGTTCTTCGGCTTGCAAGCGTCCCCCTTTTTCCTCCAAAAATAACGATGGTCATTATGACCAAACAGTTCTATTTTTGTTTCATCAGACCAGAGGACATTTCTCCAAAAAGTACGATCTTTGTCCCCATTTGCAGTTGCAAACCGTAGTCTGGGTTTTTTATGGCGGTTTTGGAGCAGTGGCTTCTTCCTTGCTGAGCGGCCTTTCAGGTTATGTCGATATAGGACTCGTTTTACTGTGGATATAGATACTTTTGTACCTGTTTCCTCCAGCATCTTCACAAGGTCCTTTGCTGTTGTTCTGGGTTTGATTTTTACTTTTGGCACCAAAGTACGTTAATCTCTAGGAGACAGAACGCGTCTCCTTCCTGAGCGGTATGACGGCTGCGTGGTCCCATGGTGTTTATACTTGCGTACTATTGTTTGTACAGATGAACATGGAAATTGCTCCCAAGGATGAACCAGACTTGTAGAGGTCTACAATTATTTTTCTGAGGTCTTGACTGATTTCTTTTGATTTTCCCATGATGTCAAGCAAAGAGGCACTGAGTTTGAAGGTAGGCCTTGAAATACATCCACAGGTACACCTCCAATTGGCTCAAATTATGTCAATTAGCCTATCAGAAGCTTCTAAAGCCATGACATCATTTTCTGGAATTTTCCAAGCTGTTTAAAGGCACAGTCAACTTAGTGTATGTAAACTTCTGACCCATTGGAATTGTGATACAGTGAATTATAAGTGAAATAATCTGTCTGTAAACAATTGTTGGAAAAATTACTTGTGTCATGCACAAAGTAGATGTCCTAACCGACTTGCCAAAACTATAATTTGTTAACAAGAAATTTGTGGTTGAAAAACAAGTTTTAATGACTTCAACCTAAGTGTATATAAACTTCCGACTTCAACTGTATATATACTGAGATCATGTGACACTTACATTGCACACAGGTGGACTTTATTTAACTAATTATGTGACTTCTGAAGGTAATTGGTTGCACCAGATATTATTTAAGGGCTTCATAGCAAAGGGGGTGAATACATTTCCGTTATTTATTTTTTAGAGATTTTTAAAGATTTTTAATTTATTTTTCACTTCACCAATTTGGACTATTTTGTGTATGTCCATTACATGAAATCCAATTAGAAATCCAATTAAATTACAGGTTGTAATGCAACAAAATAGGAAAAACGCCAAGGTGGATGAATACTTTTGCAAGGCACTGTAAGTGCCTTTAAACGGGGTATGGTAGTAGGTGCCAGGTGCACCGGCTTGAGTGTGTCAAAAACTGCAACGCTGCTGGGTTTTTCACCCTCAACACTTTCCCGTGTGTATAAAGAATGGTCCACCACCCAAAGGACATCCAGCCTACTTGACAAAACTGTGGGAAGCATTGGAGTCAACATGGGCCAGCATCCCTGTGGAATGCTTTCAACACCTTGTAGCGTCCATGCCCCGATTGAAGGTGTTTCTAATGTTTTGTACACTCATTGTTTTAGGTTATTGTCCTGCTAAAAGGTGAATTTGTCTGGTGGAAAGTAGACTGAAGCAGATTTTCCTCTAGACTATTCCATGTATTTTTATCCTACAAAACTCTCTAGTCCTTGCCGATGATAAGCATACCCATAACATGATGCAGCCACCACCATGCTTGAAAATATGAAGAGTGGTACTCAGTGATGTGTTGGATTCTCCCCAAACATAACCCTTTGTATTCAGGACATAAAGTTAATTTATTTGCAAAAATTTTTGCAGCTTTACTTTAGTGCCTTATTGCAGACAGGATGCATGATTTGGATTATTTTTATTATGTACAGGCTTCCTTCTTTTCACTCTGTAATTTAGGTTAGTATTGTGGAGTGGCCTCATGGTGAAATCTCTGAGCGTTTTCCTTCATCTCCGGCAACTGAGTTAGGAAGGAAGTCTGTATCTTTGTAGTGTCTTGGTGTATTGATACAGCATCCATCTACCAATATGTGCCCTTCTTTGCGAGGCATTGGAAAACCTCCCTGGTCTTTGTTGTTGTTTGAAATTCACTGCTCGACTGAGGGACCTTACAGATAATTGTATGTGTGGGGTACAGAGATTTGTATTTTTGTATTAATTATGGATCCCCATTAGCTGCTGCCAAGGCACATGTGTACGTGTGTGTATAGTGTGTATGTTATCGTGTGTATGTATGCATGTGTTTGTGCCTATGTTTGTGCTGCTTCACAGTCCCCGCTGTTCCATAAGGTGTTTTTATCTGTTTTTTAAAATCTAATTTGACTACTTGCATCAGTTACTTGATGTGGAATAGAGTTCCATGTAGTCAAGGCTCTATGTAGTACTGTGCACCTTCCATAGTCTGTTCTGGACTTGGGGACTGTGAAGAGACCTCTGGTGGCATGTCTTGTGGAGTATGCATGGGTGTCCGAGCTGTGTGCCAGTAGTTCAAACAGAAAGCTTGGTGCATTCAACATGTCAATACCTCTCATAAATACAAGTAGTGATGAAGTCAATCTCTCCACTTTGAGCCAGGAGAGATTGACATGCATATTATTAATATTAGCTCTCTGTGTACATCCAAGTGCCAGCCGTGCTGCCCTATTCTGAGCCAATTGCAATTTTCCTAAGTCCTTTTTTGTGGCACCTGACCACACGACTGAACTGTAGTCCATAGATGAGGTAGTCATTCAAAAATAATGTTTAACACTATTATTGAACACAGAGTGAGTCCTTGCAACTTATTGTGACTTGTTAAGCCCATTTTTACTCCTGAACTAATTTAGGCTTGCAATAACAAAGGGGTTGAATACTTATTGACTCAAGACATTTCAGCTTTTCATTTTGTATTAATTTGTACACATTTCTAAAAATATAATTACACTTTGACATGATTGTGTATTGTGTGTAAGCCACAAAATTCAGGCTGTAACACAACTAAATGTGGAAAAAGTCAAGGTGTGTGAATGCTTTCTGAAGGCACTGTACATCAGCCTATTTTCATCAGAAAGTTTATGAAATGCTAAGTTATTGTGCATGAAGTTGGATATTATTGCTATACAATGGGATTCAAGGTACAGAAATGCCTTTTCAGTCGTATGACTCATCAGGTATGGTCTTGATGAAATGCGTACAAATTAAAATGGATGACTAATTGACTTTATTGCGTGGTACTTATTAAGTTAAAGGATCTGGCACAAAAGCTACTGTAATACCCAGGTTCTCAATGACCACCACATCCCTTTCCTTCTCTGTCTCTGTCTCTCTCATTCTTGTTTTTCACTCAGTGTCTCTCTCGCTCTGCCTGTCCCTCCTGTTGTGGCTCTGGGCTCTCCTCTCATTGAGTCATCCCTTGTCTGGCCAGGCAGACAGCCAGAGCAGAGGGATCACATGAAGGATCACAGGCAGTAATTGGATCAGCAGTGCAAGTGTCTGCACTAAGTAGGACAGCGAAACCTCGCCATAACACACCATGCAGACCGATTAGGCACGGCCTCTTCCTCACATTCACTCTCACTCTTCAATTTAGGCTTTTTGACAAATACTGTACCTGAGGATTTGCATATTGTACTTCTAGAAGATAAATGCCAAAATCTGATATAAAAATTGTCTGTTTACCAGCACATAGACCAAGTGCACAGGCTTTAGAAAAAAAACATGTTTTCTGCCAAACCAAAATGCATAGATGTAGTTTGTAGTAGATGCTTGTTTCTCAGTCAGTATCCACGTTTGGGATGGGTGTGATGGGAACAGGAAATGTCGGTACAATTTTATACATGTTGACAGACGATTTGTTCGACATGGTGGGATCTTTTTGCGTCGGTAAAATGAATTATGCAACAAATTGCGGCGGAAACTATTTATTGCGCAATTGTTGATCGAATAACCATAATGTCAAGGTAAATGTGCAGGCACACAATGCTATGTTGTGTGGTCCTCTCACTGTGACGTGGAAAAGCATGCACAGCTTAGGATACAGGGTGGTGAAAGTGCACAGTGATGAGCTACATGCTCCTTTACAATAAATATCAAGGGTCTTAATTTGTATGGTAGTGACATGATGATCGGTGCTTAGCTGGCAATTAACAAATAAAAAGGATCTTGCTCTTATCCATCTCATCATATAACCGAACCTGTCCAGAGTCCACTTTATCAGCGAACTGTGGTCTTGAGAACATGCGCGAAAACCAGATTGGGCAAGTTTGCCATTTATCGGTAGAATGAAAAATGCAATGGAAACACATTAAACTCATATTTTTTTATGTGTGCTACGTCATCACTTTCATCCGCAACAAAGTCAGTCAGATGGAAACCTCTCTGGTGAGGAAATGCACATCTTTCTCATGCAGATTTATAATATTCGCAAATTGGATGGAAACCTCTACTTCTGAGATTTTGTCACACTCTGGCTCCGGGACTGTGTGTTAGAGCCAGGGTGTATTTCATTTGGTGGTGTTGGGGATGGGTGAGTTTCATTTTGTTTGTGTTTAGTGGTGATTGGTCAATGACTCCCAATCGGAGGTAACGAGTGTCAGCTGTCGGCTCGTTATCTCTGATTGGGAGCCATATATATTCTGTGTGTTTTTCACCTTGTGTTGGTGGGTTTTTGTTCCAGTGTTCCATGTTTCCGTGTTGCTGTTAGTCTGTATCAGTATTTGAACTTCACGTATCGTCATTTGTTGTTTTCTTCGTGGTTGCTTTAAATAATAAAAGTCATCATGTTCACTCCACGCGCTGCGTATTGGTCCGCTCCTTCAGACGATCGTGACAGAAAAACCCACCATCAAAGGACCAAGCAGCGTGTCCAGGAGCCGAGGGTCTGGACATGGGAAGAGTTATTGGAAGGAAAGGGGTCATGGACTTGGGAGGAGATCCTGGATGGCATGGATCGCCGTCCATGGAGCGAAACAGTGGAGAGGCGACGGAGAGAGGAGCAACGGCGTCGGCAGAGCCAACGTCGGAAGGACGAGAGGCAACCCCAAGAAATTTTTTGGGGGGGGCACATGGCTTGGGCGACTGAGCAGCAGGAGGCTGCCACAAGGCAGATGCAGAAGGCTACCAGGTTAAGGGGGCTGACGGAGGCAGAGAAGGGGCGGATTCAGGAAGCTACCAGGTTAAGGGGGCTACTGGGAAAAGCAGGGAAGGAAGGTGTAGAGGCTCGGCGAGAGGTACTGGGGTGTGTAACCAGTCCGGTCCGGCCCGTTCCTAATCCCGAGGTACAGCCAGTAGTGTGTGTTCCCCGTACGGTACGACCTGTTCCGGCCCCTCGCACTAAGTGTACGGTGCGCGTCGCCAGCCCGGTTCGGCCTGTTCCTGCCACCCGCACCAAGTGTACGGTGCGCGTCGCCAGCCCAGCCCGGCCTGTTCCTGAGCCTCGTAGGAAGCCTACGGTGCGCGTCGCCAGCCCGGTTCGGCCTGTTCCTGCCACCCGCACCAAGTGTACGGTGCGCGTCGCCAGCCCAGCCCGACCAGTTCCGGCACCACGCATCAGGCCTACGGTGCGTCCCCAGGGCCAAGCATGCCCTGTTGCTGCTTCCCGCACTAGCCCTGAGATGCGTGTCCTCAGCCCGGTACCTCCAGTTCCGGCACCACGCATCAGGCCTACGGTGCGTCCCCAGGGTCCTGCATGCCCTGTTGCTTCTCCCCGCACTAGCCCTGAGATGCGTGTCCTCAGCCCGGTACCTCCAGTTCCGGCACCACGCACCAGGCCTACGGTGCGCCTCAGACGGCCAGAGTCTGCCGTCTGCCCAACGGGGCCTGAACTGCCCGTCTGCCCAAAGCCTGCAAAGCCGCCCGTCTGCCATGAGCCATCAGAGCCGTCCGCCAGACCGGAGCCGCTAGAGCCTTCCGCCAGACAGGATCAGCCAGAGCCTTCCGCCAGACAGGATCAGCCAGAGCCTTCTGCCAGACAGGATCAGCCAGAGCCTTCTGCCAGACAGGATCAGCCAGAGCCTTCTGCCAGACAGGATCAGCCAGAGCCTTCTGCCAGACAGGATCAGCCAGAGCCTTCCGCCAGACAGGATCAGCCAGATCCGTCAGTCGGCCATGAGCAGCCAGATCCGTCAGCCAGCCATGAGCAGCCAGATCCGTCAGCCAGCCATGAGCAGCCAGATCCGTCAGCCAGCCATGAGCAGCCAGATCCGTCAGCCAGCCATGAGCAGCCAGATCCGTCAGCCAGCCATGAGTCGTCCAGCCGGGATCCGCCAGAGTCGTCCAGCCGGGATCCGCCAGAGCCGTCCAGCCGGGATCCGCCAGAGCCGTCCAGCCGGGATCCGCCAGAGCCGTCCAGCCAGGATCCGCCAGCCAGCCAGGATCCGCCAGAGCCAGCCAGCCAGGATCCGCCATTTAGTCCGGTGCTGCCCCTTAGCTCGGTGTTGCTCCTTATCCTGGTGCTGTCCCTTATCCTGGTGCTGCCCCTTAGTCCGGTGCTGCCCCTTAGCTCGGTGCTGCTTCTTATCCTGGTGCTGTCCCTTAGTCCGGTGCTGCCCCTTAGTCCGGTGCTGCCTCTTAGTCCGGTGCTGCCCCTTAATCCAGGTGGGTTAGGTTGTAGGGTGGTCAAATGGAGGAGGCTACTAAAGCGGGTAGTGACTATGGTGGGGTGGGGACCACGACCAGTGCCAGAGCCGCCTCCGAGGAGCAACACCCACCCAGCCCTCCCCATTTTTTGGGTTAGGCGCGGTCGGAGTCCGCGCCTTTGGGGGGGGGTACTGTCACACTCTGGCTCCGGGACTGTGTGTTAGAGCCAGGGTGTATTTCATTTGGTGGTGTTGGGGATGGGTGAGTTTCATTTTGTTTGTGTTTAGTGGTGATTGGTCAATGACTCCCAATCGGAGGTAACGAGTGTCAGCTGTCGGCTCGTTATCTCTGATTGGGAGCCATATATATTCTGTGTGTTTTTCACCTTGTGTTGGTGGGTTTTTGTTCCAGTGTTCCATGTTTCCGTGTTGCTGTTAGTCTGTATCAGTATTTGAACTTCACGTATCGTCATTTGTTGTTTTCTTCGTGGTTGCTTTAAATAATAAAGTCATCATGTTCACTCCACGCGCTGCGTATTGGTCCGCTCCTTCAGACGATCGTGACAGATTTGTTGTTCAGATGTGGCTGAAGCCCTTTCCTAGTTCCATACACACTCTGCATTCAACATCTATCACATGCTTCTTGATTCAAGTTTCAAAGGTATTTGTCCCAGAGGGCAATTGGTTTTGCAGCAAGAAGCACATGACGTAAAAACATAAAAAACACATGAATCACAATGATACCGAATGCAAAGGTACATACAATGCTAGTGCATCAGTCATGGGTTGGCAGCCATCAATATGAATATAACAATACTATGATCAACATTAGCAGTAGCAATAGTAGAAAGTAGAAGGTAAGTAAAGTGCGCTATCACATTCTCAGAAACATCACGTCAACATCATCATAAAAAAACATGCTGACCAAAAACAAAACATCCAAATGCTGATTACATCATCATCAAAATCACCATCATCATCATCCCATGTAATGACAACCAAAGACAATAAAACTAGTTAGGACAGACTAACCTACCTCCTCCTCTTCCCTGTATTCAAAAGACCAATGGCCGTAGGGGTAAACTCCTAGCTGTAGTCAGAGCTGATTTATAATGCATATACTGTTGAGGATTTGTTGCTGTAGTTATTAGTTAGTATGAACTTCTATAGCCCTTTATAAGCTCTATTGATTTTCTTTATTGATCGCAAACATCTGCTTTACACTGCAGTGTTATGAAGGTGATCTCACAGAGAAAGGTCAGTGTTTGTCGGCTGTTCCCCGCCAGGGTGATTCAGCTATGGATTTTGCATTAGGACTATTTCTCCCAACAGACAGTGATATTGTCCATTGGCACTGCACTGCTATATGTTTCTGTCTAGTGCCTGAGGCTGTGTTACACATGGCCCTACACACACTCCCTCTCTCTATCCCTCTCCGCTCCTGATCAGCACATTCTGCCAAGTGTCTTGGGTATGTGACCCGTCGACCTCCACAGCAGCTTGCTTTTTCAGGAAATGTTAAAATTGGAATATCCTGGGAAATGGTATTAACCCCATTGGATGCACTGTGTGCTGCCAAGTGTTGAAGTGCTTTAGAATAAGACTGATTTATAACTGCTAATATTTTGTATGTTTAGGGGAAGAGTAGATCGCTACTTGCCACGGCATGCATATTCAAAGATCACCAAGGATTTTTAACTCTCAGACGCAAATGCATGCAGAGAATTGGTCGTTTGAGCTAGCCACTTTGAGTGCATCATAAATGTGGGCTGTGAAAGAAAAGGTAGTGAACTAGGATAACAGATGATACAGTAACTGATCCATGCTGCTGATACAGTGTTTGCTCAGAGCACCTGAGATCTCAGCCCATATAGGTCAGAGATTACATCCATAGGTGGCGTGTGAGTTTCAAGTTAGGGTTCCCAAATGTTCTGGCCCAGGACCCCATTTTGATATCAAAAACATTCCGCAACCCCACCATGTAAAAAAAAAACAAAGTTTACTTTTTTAATTGGGGCTATGACAATCTATTACAAATCAGTTTGAAAGTACTTTTGACAGTATTTCAGTCTGAAGGAAGTATGGTTTGAAGTGACTGAAATGCATCAGAAAGGTATTGGGAAGTTCAGAAGATCATCAGGCAATAATTTTGTATGATTTTCCCCCAGTCGGATTTAGTGCCTGGTCTTGTCCACTTCTAATGAGTCCTGCGTGGCTTGTGGGCATTGTAGAGGGAACAGAAGACACATACAGTGCCTTCGGAAAGTATTGAGACCCCTTGACTTTTTACACATTTTGTTACGTTACAGCCTTTTTCAAAAATTTATTAAATGTTTTTTTTCCCCTCATCAAGCTACACACAAAACCCTATAATGACAAAGCAAAAACAGGTTTTTATAAAATTTTCAACTGAAATATCACATTTACATTAGGATTCAGACCCTTTACTCAGTACTTTGTTGAAGCACCTTTGGCAGCGATTACAGCATCGAGTCTTCTTGGGTATGACGCTACAAGCTTGGCACACCTGTATTTGGGGAGTTTCTCCCATTCTTCTCTGCAGATCCTCTCAAGCTCTGTCAGGTTGGATGGGGAGCGTTGCTGCACAGCTATTTTCAGGTCTCTCCAGAGATGTTCGATCGGGTTCAAGTCCGGGCTCTGGTTAGGCCCCTCAAGGACATTCAGAGACTTGCATTGTCTTGGCTGTGTGCTTAGGGTCGTTGTCCTGTTGGAAGGTGAACCTTCGCCCCAGAGGTCCTGAGCGCTCTGGAGCAGGTTTTCATCAAGGATCTCTCTGTACTTTGCTCCGTTCATCTATGCCTCGATCCTGACTAGTGTCCCATTCCCTGCCGCTGAAAAACATCCCCACAGCATGATGCTGCCACCACAATGCTTCACTGTAGGGATGGTGCCAGGTTTCTTCCAGACGTGACGCTTGGCATTCAGGCCAAATAGTTCAATCTTGGTTTCATCAGACCAGAGAATCTTGTGGTCTGAGAGTCTTTAGGTTCCTTTTGGCGAACTCCAAGCGGGCTGTCATGTGCCTTTTACTGAGGAGTGGCTTCCGTCTGGACACTCTACCATAAAGGCCTGATTGGTGGAGTGCTGCAGAGATTGTTGTCCTTCTGGAAGGTTCTCCCATCTCCACAGAGGAACTCTAGAGCTCTGTCAGAGTGACCATCGAGTTCTTGGTCACCTCCCTGACCAAGGCCCTTCTCCCCCGATCGCTCAGTTTGGCTGGACGGCCAGCTCTAGGAAGAGTCTTGGTGGTTCTAAACTTCTTCCATTTAAGAATGATGGAGGCCACTGTGTTCTTGGGGATCTTCAATGCTGCAGAAATGTTTTGGTACCCTTCCCGAGATCTGTGCCTCGACACAATCATGTCTCGGAGCTCTATGGACAATTCCTTCGACCTCATGGCTTGGTTTTTGCTCTGACATGCACTGTCAACTGTGGGGCCTTATATAGACAGGTGTGTGCCTTTCCATATCATGTCCAATCAATTGAATTTACCACAGGTGGACTCCAATCAAGTTGTTGAAACATCTCAAGGATGATCAATGGAAACAGGATGCACCTGAGCTCAATTTCGAATCTCATAGCAAAGGGTCAGAATACTTATGTAAATACAGTGGGGGAAAAAAGTATTTAGTCAGCCACCAATTGTGCAAGTTCTCCCACTTAAAAAGATGAGAGACGCCTGTAATTTTCATCATAGGTACACGTCAACTATGACAGACAAAATGAGAGAAAAAAATCCAGAAAATCACATTGTAGGATTTTTTATGAATTTATTTGCAAATTATGGTGGAAAATAAGTATTTGGTCAATAACATAACTTTCTCAATACTTTGTTATATACCCTTTGTTGGCAATGACACAGGTCAAACGTTTTCTGTAAGTCTTCACAAGGTTTTCACACACTGTTGCTGGTATTTTGGCCCATTCCTCCATGCAGATCTCCT
Source organism: Coregonus lavaretus (assembly GCF_964263955.1). Classification (NCBI taxonomy): domain Eukaryota; kingdom Metazoa; phylum Chordata; class Actinopteri; order Salmoniformes; family Salmonidae; genus Coregonus; species Coregonus lavaretus. The sequence continues at coordinate 18,448,928 of NC_140023.1, forward strand.
CTAGAGCAGTGATGTTTTGGGGCTGTCGCAGGGCAACACGGACTTTCAACTCCCTCCAAAGATTTTCTATGGGGTTGAGATCTGGAGACTGGCTAGGCCACTCCAGGACCTTGAAATGCTTCTTACGAAGCCACTCCTTCGTTGCCCGGGCGGTGTGTTTGGGATCATTGTCATGCTGAAAGACCCAGCCACGTTTCATCTTCAATGCCCTTGCTGATGGAAGGAGGTTTTCACTCAAAATCTCACGATACATGGCCCCATTCATTCTTTCCTTTACACGGATCAGTCGTCCTGGTCCCTTTGCAGAAAAACAGCCCCAAAGCATGATGTTTCCACCCCCATGCTTCACAGTAGGTATGGTGTTCTTTGGATGCAACTCAGCATTCTTTGTCCTCCAAACACGACAAGTTGAGTTTTTACCAAAAAGTTATATTTTGGTTTCATCTGACCATATGACATTCTCCCAATCCTCTTCTGGATCATCCAAATGCACTCTAGCAAACTTCAGACGGGCCTGGACATGTACTGGCTTAAGCAGGGGGACACGTCTGGCACTGCAGGATTTGAGTCCCTGGCGGCGTAGTGTGTTACTGATGGTAGGCTTTGTTACTTTGGTCCCAGCTCTCTGCAGGTCATTCTCTAGGTCCCCCCGTGTGGTTCTGGGATTTTTGCTAACCGTTCTTGTGATCATTTTGACCCCACAGGGTGAGATCTTGCGTGGAGCCCCAGATCGAGGGAGATTATCAGTGGTCTTGTATGTCTTCCATTTCCTAATAATTGCTCCCACAGTTGATTTCTTCAAACCAAGCTGCTTACCTATTGCAGATTCAGTCTTCCCAGCCTGGTGCAGGTCTACAATTTTGTTTCTGGTGTCCTTTGACAGCTCTTTGGTCTTGGCCATAGTGGAGTTTGGAGTGTGACTGTTTGAGGTTGTAGACAGGTGTCTTTTATACTGATAACAAGTTCAAACAGGTGCCATTAATACAGGTAACGAGTGGAGGACAGAGGAGCCTCTTAAAGAAGAAGTTACAGGTCTGTGAGAGCCAGAAATCTTGCTTGTTTGTAGGTGACCAAATACTTATTTTCCACCATAATTTGTAAATAAATTCATAAAAAATCCTACAATGTGATTTTCTGGATTTTTTTTTCTCAATTTGTCTGTCATAGTTGACGTGTACCTATGATGAAAATTACAGGCCTCTCTCATCTTTTTAAGTGGGAGAACTTGCACAATTGGTGGCTGACTAAATACTTTTTTCCCCACTGTAAGGTATTTCTGTTTTTTATTTGTTATAAATGTGCAAAATTTTCTAAAAACGTGTTTTCGCTTTGTCATTACGTGGTATTGTGTGTAGACTGCTGAATAAAAAAATATTTTATCCATTTTAGAATAAGGCTGCGACTTAACAAAATGTGGAAAAGGTCAAGAGGTCTGAATACTTTCCGAAGGCAGTGTACTTGTTACTTAGAGTCTTACCTGTCAGTGATCGGGTCATATATATTTTTTGCTTCAACCGTTTAAAAGATAGAGCCACATTTGTAGGAAGAAAACACAACGCTCTGTTTATTACAACCACATCTAGCGGCTAACGGAGGTTACTGACGTAACCCTGGTTGTATTAACTAAGAGCAAATGTTTTTATTTTATTTCTGAGTTTCTCTCGTGACCCTATTTTCAAATCAGGTGTCCCGTCATGGGGTCGCGACCAATGGACTGCCGCGCAGGAGAAATGCCTTGCCGCGTAGAGACGCAAGAGATTGAACGAACTTCAATGAGTTCGCCCCATTAGTTTACACTATATAGATCAACGTTTTTATAAAGTGGTTTCTTGCATCATACAACACAATACAATGCAATTTACAGTCACCTATTTGGCTCATGGTGTTACAGACCAAGTAAAAAATAATGATTTAATATCAAGACCTTAATAATGTAAAAATGTTTTTAAAAGTATCATGCAATGTAGGCCTGCATTGAACACCACATATAGGCTACTGTAGGCCATATCTTAGAAATCAAAAGCTGTTTCCATGTGAAAATGTTATGGGGTTTGCTCCATTGGTTTTGTTGGTAGGCCTACATTATGCTCAAATAGCCACAATAGCCTATTGGCTACTGTCTAAAACTGTAAGGGTACAGCCTCAGTGTTCAATGTAAGAGTACAGCCTCAGTTGCACAAAATTCTCACAACATTTTACATAACATTTTACATTTTAGTCATTTAGCAGACGCTCTTATCCAGAGCGACTTACAGTTAGTGAGTGCATACATTATTTTTACATACTGGCCCCCCGTGGGAATCAAACCCACAACCCTGGCGTTGCAAACGCCATGCTCTACCAACTGAGCTACATCCCACAACGTTCAAGTTTCTGCTCACAAGACCTAAAATTTGCTCAGTGCCCCCAGAAAATTTGAGGGAACATTGGCCTCGACCCATAGTTTGGGAAATGCTGAGTTAGGGGGATAAAAAAATAAAAAAAAATCATGAAAAAAATCACCTTTATGATAAAGTATTGCATGCATCTACCATCACATTTGCAGACTAAAAGATAGCCTACTATTCCTAATGTGATGAGTAGGAGTGGATGCGAGCGGTCTGCCCAACACATCACCGGTGGCAAACTACCTGCCCTCCAGGACACCTACAGCACCCGATGTCACAGGAAGGCCAAAAAGATCATCAAGGACAACAACCACCCGAGCCACTGCCTGTTCACCCCGCTATCATCCAGAAGGCGAGGTCAGTACAGGTGCATCAAAGCTGGGATCGAGAAACTGAAAAAACAGCTTCTATTTCAAGGCCATCAGACTGTTAAATAGCCATCACGAGGCGGCTTCCACCCGGTTACGTAACCCTGCACCTTAGAGGCTGCTGCCCTATATACATAGACTTGGAATCACTGGCCACTTTAATAATGGAACACTATTCACTTTAATAATGTTTACATCTTTTTGCTTTACTCATCTCATATGTATATACTGTATTCTATTCTACTGTATTTTAGTCTATGCCACTCCGACATTGCTCGTCCTAATATTTATATATTTCTTAATTCCATTCTATTACTTTTAGATTTGTGTGTATTGTTGAGAATTGTTAGATATTACTGCACTGCTGGAGCTAGAAACACAAGCATTTCTCTACTCCCGCAATAACATCTGCTAAATATGTGTATGTAACCAATAACATTTGATTTGATTTGAGATTGGATAGTCATAAGTAAATCCACAGCTATTTAAAAAAAAAAATAGAAGCTAATTATCCTATGTGTCCAAAAATGAATGTAGCAATTGCTGATTGCCCCTTTAAGATACTCTTTGAAGAGGTAGGGTTACAGATGTTTTTGGAAGATGGGCAGGGACTCTGCTGTCCTAGCTTCAAGGGGAAGCTGCTGCACCATTGGGGTGCCAGGACAGAGAAGAGCTTGGACTGGGCTGAGCGGGGGCTGCCCTCCTGTAATGGTGGGAGAGCCAAGAGACCAGCACAGAGTACTCGGGTTGGGGTGTAGGGTTTGAGTATAGCCTGTAGGGAGGGTCAGTTCCTCTTGCTGCTCCGTAGGCAAGTACCATGGTCTTGTAGTGGATGCGAGCTTTGACTGGAAGCCAGTGGAGTGTTCGGAGGAGTGGGATGACATGGGAGAACTTGGGAAGGTTGAACACCAGGCGAGCTGCAGCGTTCTGGGTAAGTTGCAGGGGTTTGATGGCACAAGCGGGGAGCCTAGCCAACAGTGAGTTGTAGTAGTCCAGACGGGAGATGACAAGTGCCTGGATTAGGATCTGCGCCGCTTCCTGTGTGAGGTAGGGTCGTACTCTATGGATGTTGTAGAGCATTAACCTGCAGGAGCGCGACACTGCTATGATGTTTGCAGAGAACGACAGGGTGTAGTCCAGGGTCACGCCAAGGTTCTTTGCACTCTGGGAGGGGGACACCGTGGAGTTGTCAAACATGATGGAGAAGTATTGGAGTGGGCAGGCCTTCCCCAGGAGGAAGAGCAGCTCCGTCTTGTTGAGCTTGAGGTGGTGGGCCTACATCCAAGCTGAGATATCTGCCAGGCAAGTACAGGTGTGTGTCGCCACCTGGGTGTGAGAAGGGGGGAAGGAAAAAGGTAGTTGACTGTCATCCGCATAGCAATGATAGGAGAGACCATGTGAGGATATGACGGAGCTGAGTGACTTGGTGTATAGAGCCCTGGGGGACACCAGTAGTGAGAGTACGTGGTGCAGACACAGATCCTCTCCATGTCACCAGGTAGGAGCGGCCTGCCAGGTAGGATGCAATCCAAGAGTACAGAGCCTGAGACGCCCAGCCCTGAGAGGGTGGAGAGAAGGATCTGATGGTTCATGGTGTCGAAGGCAGCGGATAGATCTAGGAGGATGAGAACAGAAGAGAGTCATCTTTGGCAGTGTGGAGAGCCTCCGTGACACAGAGAAGAGCAGTTCGGTTGAGTGACCCTTCTTGAAGCCTGACTGGTTAGGTTCAAGAAGATCGTTCAGAGAGAGATAGCGATAGAGTTTGTCAGAGACAGCACGCTCAAGTGTTTTGGAAAGAAAAGAAAGAAGGGATACTGGTGTGTAGTTTTTGACGTCAGAGGAGCCGAGTGTTTGATTTTGAGGAGGGGAGCGACTCTGGCCATTTTGAAGTCAGTGGTCAGGGATGAGGGAAGTGAGGAATGGGAGAAGGCTTGTTCTTCAGTGACACTCTGGCATGGCTACCCAATACGTAATACTTTTCCCTCTCTGAATCAAACCTTGACCCTCCATCACTACGTAACTATTCATAGCTGCTCAGTCTCTGCTACATTGAGATCCCCAGTAGCCTATTTCTTAAGTAATGCATAGCACACCTACAGTGGGGAAAAAAAGTATTTAGTCAGCCACCAATTGTGCAAGTTCTCCCACTTAAAAAGATGAGAGAGGCCTGTAATTTTCATCATAGGTACACGTCAACTATGACAGACAAATTGAGGGAAAAAAATCCAGAAAATCACATTGTAGGATTTTTAATGAATTTATTTGCAAATTATGGTGGAAAATAAGTATTTGGTCACCTACAAACAAGCAAGATTTCTGGCTCTCACAGACCTTTGACTTCTTCTTTAAGAGGCTCCTCTGTCCTCCACTCGTTACCTGTATTAATGGCACCTGTTTGAACTTGTTATCAGTATAAAAGACACCTGTCCACAACCTCAAACAGTCACACTCCAAACTCCACTATGGCCAAGACCAAAGAGCTGTCAAAGGACACCAGAATTTTTTTTTGTAGACCTGCACCAGGCTGGGAAGACTGAATCTGTAATAGGTAAGCAGCTTGGTTTGAAGAAATCAACTGTGGGAACAATTATTAGGAAATGGAAGACATACAAGACCACTGATAATCTCCCTCGATCTGGGGCTCCACGCAAGATCTCACCCCGTGGGGTCAAAATGATCACAAGAACCGTGAGCAAAAATCCCAGAACCACACGGGGGGACCTAGTGAATGACCTGCAGAGAGCTGGGACCAAAGTAACAAAGCCTACCATCAGTAACACACTACGCCGCCAGGGACTCAAATCCCGCAGTGTCAGACGTGTCCCCCTGCTTAAGCCAGTACATGTCCAGGCCCGTCTGAAGTTTGCTAGAGTGCATTTGGATGATCCAGAAGAGGATTGGGAGAATGTCATATGGTCAGATGAAACCAAAATATTACTTTTTGGTAAAAACTCAACTCGTCGTGTTTGGAGGACAAAGAATGCTGAGTTGCATCCAAAGAACACCATACCTACTGTGAAGCATGGGGGTGGAAACATCATGCTTTGGGGCAGCTTTTCTGCATAGGGACCAGGACGACTGATCCGTGTAAAGGAAAGAATGAATGGGGCCAGGTATTGTGAGATTTTGAGTGAAAACCTCCTTCCATCAGCAAGGGCATTGAAGATGAAACGTGGCTGGGTCTTTCAGCATGACAATGATCCCAAACACACCGTCCGGGCAACGAAGGAGTGGCTTCGTAAGAAGCATTTCAAGGTCCTGGAGTGGCCTAGCCAGTCTCCAGATCTCAACCCCATAGAAAATCTTTGGAGGGAGTTGAAAGTCCGTGTTGCCCAGCGACAGCCCCAAAACATCACTGCTCTAGAGGAGATCTGCATGGAGGAATGGGCCAAAATACCAGCAACAGTGTGTGAAAACCTTGTGAAGACTTACAGAAAACGTTTGACCTGTGTCATTGCCAACAAAGGGTATATAACAAAGTATTGAGAAACTTTGGTTATTGACCAAATACTTATTTTCCACCATAATTTGCAAATAAATTCATAAAAAATCCTACAATGTGATTTTCTGGATTTTTTTTCTCATTTTGTCTGTCATAGTTGACGTGTACCTATGATGAAAATTACAGGCCTCTCTCATCTTTTTAAGTGGGAGAACTTGCACAATTGGTGGCTGACTAAATACTTTTTTTCCCCACTGTATGTCATCGCTGGGTAAATCCATCTGAATTCACCTTTTGACAGTATCCCTTTTGATTTAAACAAAACTTTCCATACATGTTTGCCCATGGAAGAAGTGGTCAGAAAGTGACTTTTTGGACCTGAATGCCAAAACATTCAGGAGATAAAGGTGCTCAAAGTTGACCTATTTTGCATAACCCACCATACCATGAGATATCCATGTCTTCATCAGTGGACGGTTGAGTTTGATTTAATTTAAAAGCTTACAAACAGGGTTGTCAAACTGTTTTTATGTTGTGCCTGCCATCAGTTAAGACACACCATGCTCTTGAATACAGATTGGGTATCATACCTTGGCTGATAAATGTACTAAAATGTGGGGAATAAAATATAAATTTCGACTTTCAAATGGTACCACAAAGGAGGTCCACACATCATAGAATGTTGACTTAAATGGGAATATCTGTTATTAAAAATTATACTGTCATCAGTGGCGTGTCCAGGGGGTGGCACAGGGTGGCCACGGCCCCCCCCCTGAAATCTGATTGGCCACCCCAGTGGCGCCCCAGAAATTCTGAGATCTGATAGGTCGTCTCTGAATATATTGAATATACAGCCCTACTGAAAGGCCTTGGCCACGTGTTATTGCCGAGATGTTGTTTTTGACAAGCAGAACTGAACTGATGGTACAGAGGGTTAAATGATATTTAGCTATGTTGTACAAAGCTCCTCATCTGATTCTGCTGTGCTTAGAGGAATGATGTTGATGTTCTGCTCCATATGCTTGGGTACATGATTATTGATTAGTTCTCGTAAGGAACTCCACTGTTTTGGCACTCACTAAGTCTTTTAAGTCAAGTCAGATAGATATCAGATTCCATGAGGCCACTGGTCATCTTTTTCAATATAGGCCTACAAGTAAGTGGGATTGTAAAGTATAGATGTACAATACTGTCCAACAGATTGTTCTTAGCTAAGTGAAGTCAATACGGATTCCAATTCATCTTCAGTAAACATTTTTCCTGAGAAGGTCATGTTTTCTACCTGTGGGCGATAGAAAGTGTCCAATCTATAGTCTGATGGAAACTTTATGAAATACAGATATAGATGCTTTGGCATCAGTAAGGTGTACTTCTAGATAAAGGAGCACTTGCTGCTGTATTGTAAGAGTGAGTCATGTATGCAGTGGTGTCCTCCCCCAAGCTCTCAGGAGGTTGCAGGGAAAGTGGTGTCCTCCCCCATGCTCTCAGGAGGTTGCAGGGAAAGTGGTGTCCTCCCCCATGCTCTCAGGAGGTTGCAGGGAAAGCACGGAGTCTTAGTAGGTCAGGAGTACAGATGTCTCTGCTTGAATCTGCTTAGAACTGGGATTCACACTGTCTGTTTTGTTTTTATGGATGACTGCCGCCCTTAGGTATAAAACAGGCTTCTAGTATATAAGGAGAGAGGATAGATGTAGCCAGAACGCTAGCCTTTTGTGACTCTTTTCTCTTTTTTGAATCATATTGAATCTTATAGAGACCCCAATTGATGTATAGAACGATCTTTAAATTATCTACTTTGGTCTAGATACAAGCATCATGAAACCACTAACACAATAAATTCATTTTACTTTAGTGAAAATCAGTTTTTGTTGTTTGTTTAACTTAATTTGATTACCACTTTTTCCATGTGGTTTCTTTCTTCACAGACTCCATGAAATGATGACCTCTTCCTAAATATTTGGTCAAATGCTTAATTTTGTGTATGGTTTCCTAGAAACAAGTGTGGCCAAACTTACCCCTTTGGCTCAACTTATCCCACTCTCCCATATTCTATATCTCCCATAGGCACTGTCACATGTTGGGCACATTGAACAAATTCTGTCTCCGTTCAAGCCATTCTCCGTTTGTGCGAGGCCTGATGAGAGTTGTGCTGTTTTGTAACTGGTCTCACATCACTTCATTGCATGCAAGTCATATGCAACCCCTCTACTAGTCCCTCAAGCCAATGGGCCAATGGGGAGCCTCCACCTGTTGTCACATGCCGCTGGCCTCCTTGGGTGATTCCTCCTCCATCACAAAAAAACCCGAAGTTGAAATTAGATAATCTAGCTTTGTGTCGTGGATTCGTGGCCCCGGCCTGAAGTGAAATGCTTGAAAATGGAGCCAGCAGTTGTTGGGAGGAGGGAGACTGAGGTCAGCAGTATAGCGTAGTGATTTTGTTTGCTGTGATTATACCACTAAGCAGCTTACGTTCCTAGTAGAATAGTGGCAGACATAAGTAGTCAAGTGCCAAACCCGTAGTGTCCAGTATCCTCTTCCACTCTAACCTACCATTTGTTCTCGTTGCTCTAGACTAAAGTAGACAAGATACATTCTTTGTTGTCTTGCGCCTTTTAGCTACTCAGTTTAAAGGCTTGTTATTGGCAACAGTATTGGGCACTCATATTATATCATCTTATGTAGGAGGATGTGCCTATGTCACAAGTCCTCCATGATGTTATACAGTAGTCCAGGGGTCGGGGCCCGCGAGTGAAACGTTTATTTTGTTGTTTTTGTAGGATTTACATTTTTTTGGTAAAAAAAGACTAAAATCACCAGGAATTCAGCAAAAAAATTGTTTAATTTAGGAAATCTGTTCCCAAGTATTCCCACAAATAAAAAAAGAGACATGATCTTGTCTCAATGTAAGAAATTATGATTATTTTCAAGTACAATCTCTTATTGGGCTTAGTTAAGGTCAATTTGCAGTGTACAAATTATTCATAATATATAGTGGGGTATTTTATACTAATACAATTGCTCAGAGAAAGAGATTTTGTTTAACAAGTAATTCACATTTTTTCTCAACGGTAGGGGTCAAAATTATTGACACACCTAAATATTAGTATAAATAAAGTAGTCAAAAGTTTAGTATTTGGTCCCATATTCCTAGCACGCAATGACTACATCAAGCTTGTGACTCTACAAATGCATTTGCAGTTTGTTTTGGTTGTGTTTCAGATTATTTTATGCCCAATAGAAATGGATGGTAAATAATGTAATTGTGCCATTTTGGAGTCACTTTTATTGTAAATAAGAATATAATATGTTTCTAAACACTTCTACATTAATGTGAATGCTATTCTGACCACCCCACACCATCTGCTCCAACAAAAATCGGCCCGTGGCTGAAATCTAATTGCCTACCCCTGCAGTAGTCTATGTGTGAGTGCATGCGAGCTTCCCCAGAGACACTGTCACATACCAGGGGGATTTGTGGGGAGTGTGACAACATTGAGATAATGAAATAGACCCCTTGTGACAAATTTGACTGTGTAGTGTCAAAGTGTCTGTTTTGTGTCGGTTGGGGCAGGCTGTACTGTAAGGAAGGCCCTGGTCTGGTCAGTGGAGAAGATGGGGCAATACATAGAGATCCTATTAAATTACTTGAGGGGCGATGTCATAAACCCTAAAAGTTCCATAATGGGGTGAAAATGGCAGCCATATTGGTCAGGGAGAAATCCAAACCAGTCTAATTGGAATGAATGGCAGTAGAGGCATAATCTTAATTTTACTAATGCAGGAAAATAAAAATAAGGCATGTGATATATCAGAAATTGTGTAATAGAATTGTCAACCTAAAATATTGTCATATAATTATAAATACCGTTTTTACTGGTTTTACACCCATTTTCTGTATAAATAGCCTCTAAAATATATGTAAACAGACCATAAATGTCTAAGTGTTTGATTTCTTGGAAAGCTGTGAGTGCTATTATATGATACATTTACAATACTTGTTGCATTTACAACTTGTCTAAGTCCTATCAAAATACACCTGATGGAACACCGGGGACTGTGAAGAGACACACACAGTTACAGACACACGCATACGCACACAAACGATAGCACACTCTCTCTACACACACGTACATTGTAATGTTGTTGTATGGTGATATTATACATTTTGTGTTGTAGATACAGTAAGGGAAAAAAGTATTTGATCCCCTGCTGATTTTGTACGTTTGCCCACTGACAAAGACATGATCAGTCTATAATTATAATGGTAGGTTTATTTGAACAGTGAGAGACAGAATAACAACAAAAAAATCCAGAAAAACGCATGTCAAAAATGTTATAAATTGATTTGCATTTTAATGAGGAAAATAAGTATTTGACCCCTCTGCAAAACATGACTTAGTACTTGGTGGCAAAACCCTTGTTGGCAATCACAGAGGTCAGACGTTTCTTGTAGTTGGCCACCAGGTTTGCACACATCTCAGGAGGGATTTTGTTCCACTCCTCTTCTCCAAGTCATTAAGGTTTCGAGGATGACGTTTGGCAACTCAAACCTTCAGCTCCCTCCACAGATTTTCTATGGGATTAAGGTCTGGAGACTGGCTAGGCCACTCCAGGACCTTAATGTGCTTCTTCTTGAGCCACTCCTTTGTTGCCTTGGCCGTGTGTTTTGGGTCATTGTCATGCTGGAATACCCATCCACAACCCATTTTCAATGCCCTGGCTGAGGGAAGGAGGTTCATTCTTTCCTTTACACGGATCAGTCGTCCTGGTCCCTTTGCAGAAAAACAGCCCCAAAGCATGATGTTTCCACCCCATGCTTCACAGTAGGTATGGTGTTCTTTGGATGCAACTCAGCATTCTTTGTCCTCCAAACACGACGAGTTGAGTTTTTACCAAAAGGTTATATTTTGGTTTCATCTGACATTCTTCCAATCCTCTTTTGGATCATCCAAATGCACTCTAGCAAACTTCAGACGGGCCTGGACATGTACTGGCTTAAGCAGAGGGACACGTCTGGCACTGAAGGATTTGAGTCCCTGGCGGCGTAGTGTGTTACTGATGGTAGGCTTTGTTACTTTGGTCCCAGCTCTCTGCAGGTCATTCACTAGGTCCCCCCGTGTGGTTCTGGGATTTTTGCTCACCGTTCTTGTGATCATTTTGACCCCACGGGGTGAGATCTTGCGTGGAGCCCCAGATCGAGGGAGATTATCAGTGGTCTTGTATGTCTTCCATTTCCTAATAATTGCTCCCACAGTTGATTTCTTAAAACCAAGCTGCTTACCTATTGCAGATTCAGTCTTCCCAGCCTGGTGCAGGTCTACAATTTTGTTTCTGGTGTCCTTTGACAGCTCTTTGGTCTTGGCCATAGTGGAGTTTGGAGTGTGACTGTTTGAGGATGTGGACAGGTGTCTTTTATACTGATAACAAGTTCAAACAGGTGCCATTAATACAGGTAACAAGTGGAGGACAGAGGAACCTCTTAAAGAAGAAGTTACAGGTCTGTGAGAGCCAGAAATTTTGCTTGTTTGTAGCTGACCAAATACTTATTTTCCACCATAATTTGCAAATAAATTCATAAAAAATCCTACAATGTGATTTTTTGGATATTTTTTTCTCAATTTGTCTGTCATAGTTGACGTGTACCTATGATGAAAATTGCAGGCCTCTCTCATCTTTTTAAGTGGGAGAACTTGCACAATTGGTGGCTGACTAAATACTTTTTTTCCCCACTGTATTTCCCTAATTAAAATGCAAATAAATGTATAACATTTTTGACATGCGTTTTTCTGGATTTTTTTGTTGTTATTCTGTCTCTCACTGTTCAAATAAACCTACCATTAAAATTATAGACTGATCATTTCTTTGTCAGTGGGCAAACGTACAAAATCAGCAGGGGATCAAATACTTTTTTCCCTCACTATGGTGTAATAATGTTGTATGATGTACTGTTTTATCTTTTGTTTTTTTGTGTGATGTAAGTGCCTTAATGTGTTTGGACCTCAGGAGGAGTAGCTGCTAATGGGGATCCCTAATAAATACAAATACAAATAAACTGATTTCAGCCAGTGTGGCTGTGGATTGACTGCATTGTTTGAATGGAATGTTGGCATATTGGCAGTTAATTTGAAACATTTATAGAATCATTCCTCCCCTAGACACACAATTCGCAACTTAGACCCCCTACTTTTATAGTAAAATAGATAATGGTACCATTGTTATTAACTGGTATTGTCTATATTTATGAACATGTGTTATAGCCTGATACCAAGTCTTGGCAATTTAAAGCCGTTTTCTCATGTATTGGTACTTGTATTGCCCAGTACAATTGAGCAATCTATGTGCCACTCTCTAAGGCTCTTCTCAAATGTAGATTAATTGGGACTGTCATCTGTGCCCCAGATTCCAGCCTCTCCCTCTTATTCAGTTCCTTGTGTTTTTGAAAAGCGGCTCAACCCTCATGTCTGTCCTTGACCATAATCCTCTCTCATACCCACTCGATTGCATGGTCCTTATCCACAATGCAAATGTAATAATTCTGTTTTATCACAACTTAATCAATGTCCTCCAAAACCACACTACAATAGAGCTCACATCCAAACATGTTCTGACCCTTTGAAATGGGTCATTCATGTAAATCCTATTAATTTAAGCTGACATGATAGTAAAGCACTCACGCCAAGTGTGCTTTAACATTACGCAACAAGCAACAACACACTAGATCAGGGCTGTTCAATTCCGGTTCTGGAGGGCCGAAACACCCATAGGCCTGTGTGTGAGGTGGAGTCTGCATGCCTCCATGGCTCAATGTCGTGCCATTTTCCTCAGTTCCGTGAGGGGGCTGACAACTACAGGAGACCTTGATGTTCATTGTCCAGGAAAAGAGGAGGAGGGGGGCTGTGGTTTCATGAAAGCCTAGTTGCATAAGGGAGTCTGAATACTAAAACAGTAGCTAGCTGTGTGGAATAGCAGAGTTTCACAACTCTAAGGGTACAATTGAGCCAATGTAAATAACGTGGTGTATCAATGGAGGTGTATGAATCTGTATGAGTCTCACACTTTATCCCCAATGTTAGCCTTGGACACTGGTGGGATGACAAAATGACAGAACAGGTGTATAATGTTCTCTGAAGTTATGAATCACTATCTAGCCCAGGGCTCTCCAACCCCGTTCCTGAAGAGCTACCCTCTGTAGGTTTTCGCTCCAACCCCAGTTGGAACTAACCTGATTCAGTTTATCAACCAGCTAGATTAGGGTTGGAGCGAAAACCTATAGGACGGTAGCTCTCCAGGAACAAATCAAATCAAATTGTATTTGTCACATGCGCCAAATACAACAGGTGTAGACCTTACTGTGAAATGCTTACTTACAAGCCCTTAACCAACAATGCAGTTAAAGAAATAGAGTTAAGAAAATATTTACTAAATAACCAAAAGATATATACAGTAAGGGAAAAAAGTATTTGATCCCCTGCTGATTTTATATGTTTGCCCACTGACAAAGAAATGATCAGTGTATAATTTTAATTGTAGGTTTATTTGAACAGTGAGAGACAGAATAACAACAAAATAATCCAGAAAAATGCATGTCAAAAATGTTATAAATTGATTTGCATTTTAATGAGGGAAACAAGTATTTGACCCCTCTGCAAAACATGATTTAGTACTTGGTGGCAAAACCCTTGTTGGTAATCACAGAGGTCAGATGTTTCTTGTAGTTGGCCATCAGGTTTGCAAACATCTCAGGAGGGATTTTGTCCCACTCCTCTTTGCAGATCTTCTCCAAGTCATTAAGGTTTCGAGCCTGACGTTTGGCAACTCGAACCTTCAGCTCCCTCCACAGATGTTCTATGGGATTACGGTCTGGAGACTGGCTAGGCCACTCCAGGACCTTAATGTGCTTCTTCTTGAGCCACTCCTTTGTTGCCTTGGCCGTGTGTTTTGGGTCATTGTCATGCTGGAATACCCATCCACTACCCATTTTCAATGCCCTGGCTGAGACCCAAGATTTGACGGTACATGGCCCCGTCCATCGTCCCTTTGATGCGGTGAAGTTGTCCTGTCCCCTTAGCAGAAAAACACCCCCAAAGCATAATATTTCCACCTCCATGTTTGATGGTGGGGATGGAGTTCTTGGGGTCATAGGCAGCATTCCTCCTCCTCCAAACACGGCGAGTTGAGTTGATGCCAAAGAGCTCGAGTTTGGTCTCATCTGACCACAACACTTTCACCCAGTTCTCCTCTGAATCATTCAGATGTTCATTGGCAAACTTCAGACGGGCCTGTATATGTGCTTTCTTGAGCGGCGTAGTGTGTTACCAATTGTTTTCTTGGTGACTGGTCCCAGCTGCCTTGAGATCATTGACAAGATCCTCCCGTGTAGTTCTGGGCTGATTCCTCACTGTTCTCATGATCATTGCAACTCCACAAGGTGAGATCTTGCATGGAGCCCCAGGCCGAGGGAGATTGACAGTTATTTTGTGTTTCTTCCATTTGCGAATAATCGCACCAACTGTTGTCACCTTCTCACCAAGCTGCTTGGCGATGGTCTTGTAGCCCATTCCAGCCTTGTGTAGGTCTACAATCTTGTCCCTGACATCCTTGGAGAGCTCTTTGGTCTTGGCCATGGTGGAGAGTTTGGAATCTGATTGATTGATTGCTTCTGTGGACAGGTGTCTTTTATATAGGTAACAAACTGAGATTAGGAGCACTCCCTTTAAGAGTGTGCTCCTAATCTCAGCTCGTTACCTGTATAAAAGACTCCTGGGAGCCAGAAATCTTTCTGATTGAGAGGGGGTCAAATACTTATTTCCCTCATGAAAATGCAAATCAATTAATAACAGTTTTGACATGGATTGGATTTTTTTTTTGTTATTCTGTCTCTCACTGTTCAAATAAACCTACCATTAAAATTATAGACTGACCATGTCTTTGTCAGTGGGCAAACGTACAAAATCAGCAGGGGATCAAATACTTTTTTCCCTCACTGTATATATGTATATATTTTTTAAAGTAACACAAGAAAATTACATAACAATAATGAGGCTATATAAAGTGGGTACCTGTACCGAGTCAATGTACGGGGGTACAGGTTAGTCGAGGTAATTTGTAAAGGGACTGCATAGATAAAAACAGCGAGTAGCAGCACTGTAAAAACAAAGCGGGGAGGGGGGGCCATTCGGTTAATTGTTCAGCAGTCTTATTGCTTGGGGGTAGAAGCTGTTAAGGAGCCCTTATGGACCTAGACTTGGCGCTCCGGTACTGTTTGCCGTGTGGTAGCAGAGAGAACAGTCTATGACTTTTTTGGGCCGTCCTCTGACATCGTCTAGTATATAGGTCCTGGATGTCAGGAAGCTTGGCCCCTGTGCTGGGCCGTACGCACTACCCTCTGTAGCGCCTTACGGTCAGATGCCGAGCAGTTGTCATACCAGACTGTGATGCAACCGGTCAGGATACACTCGATGGTGCAGCTGTATAACCTTTTGAGGATCTGGGGACCCATGCGAAATCTTTTCAGTCTCCTGAGGGGGAAAAGGTGTTGTTGTGCCCTCTTCACAACTGTCTTGGTGTGTTTGGACCATGATAGTTTGTTGGTGATGTGGACACCAAGGAACTTGAAACTCTCGACCCGCTCCACTTCAGCCCCATCGATGTTAATGGGGGCCTGTTCGGCCCTCCTTTTCCTATAGTCCACAATCAGCTCCTTTGTCTTGCTCACATTGAGGGAGAGGTTGTTGTCCTGGCACCACACTGCCAGGTCTCTGACCTCCTCCCTATAGGCTGTCTCATTGTTGTCGGTGATCAGGCCTACCACTGTTGCGTCGTCAGCAAACTTAATGATGGTGTTGGAGTCGTGCTTGGCCATGCAGTCGTGGGTGAACAGGGAGTACAGGAGGTGACTAAGCACGCACCCCTGAGGGGCCCCAGTGTTTAGGGTCAGCGTAGCAGATGTGTTGGGTTGGAGAGCCCTGATCTAGACATACAGCATATCATTGATCTTACCCCCTGCCTTCCCTTCCTCTCTCCTCCTCAGATGCGCCCCTTATTGACCGGGAGGAGCTGTTTGTGCAGAAGCTGCGGCAGTGCTGCGTGCTCTTTGACTTTGTCATGGATCCTCTGAGCGACCTGAAGTACAAGGAGGTGAAGCGTGCCGGTCTGAATGAGATGGTGGAGTACATCACGCACAACCGCGATGTGGTCACCGAGTCCATCTACCCAGAGGGTGTCATCATGGTAAAAAGAGACACACACATACACACAAACATGGACACACTGTACATAAATCCTGACAAAGTGTGGAAGGTTTGGGCCTATATTTAATCACATGTTCAGGGGAAGGTTGTGGATTTAAACATGCTATCAAGGCCCCCGTCGCCTCAGTATGCCACATCCTGACTCTGTGTTCAATAATGACTTTGGCTTGGCCTCGCTCAGGATTCCACCCAGCACAGTAGGGGGAGGGAATCAGCATCAAACCCTTGAGGAGCTCCCAAAGTTCATTATTTATTTTGGTGAAAAGTCAGATCGAGCCAAATCCCCCTGGAAGCCTTTAAGTCTCTCCCTCTCTCTTCCCCCCTGGGCTATTATCTGACTCTCTCTTCCACCTCTCTCCTCCCCCCTGGGGTATTATCTCCCTCTCTCCTCCCCTCTAAAGGTACTCTCTCCCTCTCTCCTCCCCCTGTCGTATTCTCCCTTTCTCCTCCCCCCTGGGGTATTATCTCCCTCCCTCCTCCCCTCTGAAGTACTCTCTCCCTCTCTCCTCCCCCCTGGGGAATTCTGTCCCTCCTCCCCCATGTCGTACTCTCCCTCTCTCCTCCCCTCTGAGGTACTCCCTCCCTCTCTCCTCCCCCCGGGGCATTCTCTCCCTCTCCGCTTGTGACAAATTTGAGCATCATGCTCAACGAGTAATAAGTGTGCACTGGGAAATGTTGAGCAATTATCCATCACAAATTATGGCCCATACGTCTGCTCTTCCTTTGAGCATCTCTGAATTGTTGGCCATGCACAACAACACTGGCCTCATGTGGATCTCCCCCTCTGTATATCGTTCCCCTTCTTCCTCTCTTTCTCCTACTTTCTCCCTTTCTCTCTCCCTCTCCCCTCCTTTCTCTCTCTCCCCATCCTACTGTATATCTTTCGCTTCCCCGCTGTCCATCAATGTCACTCTTTCACAACTACCGCCTCTCTTTCTGCTGTTGTCTCTCCCTCTCCCAGTGTTCTGTAATGAGGCTGAGGTTGGGCGATAGAGCTGTGGAGCCAGGCAGGCTATTTCCAGCCTCTCTCTCTCCTCAGTGCCAGAGGGGCTCTGTGCTGCGGCAGTTTCAGACCGAGACAAGAAGCAGGTGCTGGAAAGCGTTGCGTTACGTCAACTGCAGCTCTCCCAGTGGCAGTGTTAGCAGGGCTAACCTAAACAGTCTTTAAACAGAGTTAGCAGGGTTATCTTATAAACAGCCCTTACCAGGGCCTTTCTCAGTGGTAGGCAGAGGAGGCCAGGACACACTGGGGTCCTCTCTCAACACCACCTATTTGTCAAATGATTTGTGCTCTGATCTTATGAAAGTCATTCCTTTTGTGTGGTATTAGATTATCAGATGGGTTGTGCTGTGTTTTCCTAACATTTACAATCGGATGGTAGCTTTAGCATTGTTGATTGTTGCCATGTTGATTGACATCTCTCCTCTGCCCTGTTCAGTTTTCAATCAACTTGTTCAGGACCCTACCACCATCCTCCAACCCCACAGGGGCTGAGTTTGACCCAGAGGAGGACGAGCCCACATTAGAGGCTGCCTGGCCACACCTACAGGTAATGTGTGTGTGTGCGTGCGCATGTGAGTGTACGCGTTAATGTTTTCTTAAACTTACATTTAGGAATTAGGCTAGAGTTGTTTTTTTCAGCTTCAGTACTTTCAGCCTCAAATCATACCAACCTTTTATCTCAATGTCCTATTGTTCTTCTCTCCAGCTGGTGTATGAATTCTTCTTACGATTCCTGGAGTCCCCTGATTTCCAGCCTAACGTCGCTAAAAAATACATTGACCAAAAGTTTGTACTGTCTGTAAGTATCCCTCTCCTCCTCCAACAAAACACAAACTGCACTCCCTGTAACTTCTGAGCTGTTGAAATATTTAATTGGCAGTATGTGTAATATCCTGGCGCCCGGGCAGTTGGGAATTATCCTGTGTGTGTGTGTACGTGTGTTCACGTACACACTCATACCATGGCCAGCTTCCGTCTCCCTCCCACACAGTAGAGATGACATGAGAGCTGAGAGGGAATTAGCAGGGATCACTCTGCTCCATCTGACCACATGATGCTTCCCATCCACTGCTGATGGGAATGAATATTTAAACGACTTGAGTCAGCCTAGTCACTTTCTGAGTGCTGGCTTGGGCTCCAAACACACATGGCCTTGTATTATGTTATGGCAAAACCCAGCCGCTATCAAATCTCATGGCAATCGAATTTTGTTTTCACCGCACCACTTGATACTGTGTGCTATATGTTCAGGAACATGTTTGTGTATCAGTGAATGGAGTGTTTGCCTGACGAATAGTATATTTTCTACCTTTGCCTGATTGAATAATGTTTTGCTTCTACAATTGCAAGTGTCCCATTGTATCTATTGTATTAAATAGTGTTAGTTTCTTGAATACCTATGCCTGCCCCCCCCTCCCCTCCCCTCGCCCTCCCCTCGCCCCCTCCCTCCCCACAGCTCCTGGAGCTGTTTGACAGTGAAGACCCCAGGGAGCGGGACTTCCTGAAGACCATCCTCCATAGGATCTACGGCAAGTTCCTGGGCCTCCGGGCCTACATCCGCAGACAGATCAACAACATATTCTACAGGTGAGAAATGGCTTTTACACCAGTTATGTCTGTCCATAGAAATAGAATTACAGGTACACTCAATGTGGCTGCCGGTCCACCTAACACAGGACGCTGACTTGATTGGGGAGATGCCCGTTCTAGTTATTCTATTTCTATGTGTCTGTCTTGCAAGCAGCTACATCTCTCGCCCTTGAAATCTATTCACAGAGTGTGATTGAGTGAGTCTGTCTGTTCTTGGGAGAATAAATATGTAACCACAACAAAGAAAAACTGCAAGGTTTTCAAATGTTGAGGTTGTGATTGATGTATGTAAAAAGATTTGTCAGTATATCTGTTATCTGTGCCATGTAATCGATAGTTGACCTTGGTCTGGTCTCATACTGCAGGTTTATATATGAAACGGAGCATCACAATGGAATCGCAGAGCTCTTAGAAATTTTAGGAAGGTGAGTGCACACTGCACAGTGTACTATCCCCTCAACACAATCTCTTTTACAATATTTTTTTACCATTCATCTAAAACAAATCTTCCCTTGTCCCTTATCCCCAGCATAATCAATGGCTTTGCCCTGCCATTGAAAGAGGAGCACAAAATGTTCCTGATCCGAGTGCTGCTGCCGCTTCACAAAGTGAAGTCACTCAGCGTCTACCACCCTCAGGTATCATAGTGCTATGAAAGCCCCCTCACGCAGCGTGAGGGTCAGGCGGGCCTCTCATTTAAGCTCCTGCTGATATGCTCCTACTCATACCACGTGTCTCTCTCTTTATCTCTCCACAGCTGGCATATTGCGTTGTGCAGTTCTTGGAAAAGGACAGCAGTCTAACTGAACCGGTGAGTTTGATAGGCTAAAATTACTTTGCTCACGATGCACGCCGCAAATGATATCAACACCCTGAGCGCATTGCATTACACCAATACAAATGTAACAACAGCACAACAAAATAGATAAAAAAGTAATACTTTTTCGCAGGTGCCTTTTCATTATAGGATAGACACTTGTGGTTTCTAGCTGCACCAATCAAAGCAGTGTGTAGTGAAGCAAAACTTTAGTGGTCAAAACCACTAATCTTGGTGCGACGGGGGAGCGGGGTTGCAAAATGCAATCATATCACGCAATTATACAATTGATTAATGGTCAGATATATCTTTTTTATCCAGACTAGCTAAAATATAAGTGAAACTACAAATTATCCAATGGATTATGAAAATGTTCAGGGAAAAAAATGGAGGTGCAAAAACATACAGATTTTTTTCTTTTGCTGGATTTTTGCTGTTGTGGGCGTTGAATGTTAATTTTGTGTTAATGATTTGACCCCCAGGTGATCATGGGCCTGCTGAAGTTCTGGCCTAAGACCCACAGCCCCAAAGAGGTGATGTTCCTCAACGAGCTTGAGGAGATCCTGGACGTCATTGAGCCCTCTGAGTTCGTCAAGATCATGGAGCCGCTGTTCAGACAGCTGGCCAAGTGTGTGTCCAGTCCACATTTCCAGGTACACTACGCCTGCCTCATGCTCACTCACTGCTGTGTTTACTCATTCTGCTTCACTGCCCCAAACATAACAGAAAATAAAATTGCCTTCGGGAAGGAAAAATAACTTGTCATATCAATTGAAAGTAATTCGTATTAGAATCGAGTGCGATATTCTGTCATCAACCGAGTGATGAACTAGCACAGGAACTATACAATACCCACAATAGAAGAAGACTGCTTTGGTAGATGACAAGGGGTGGATTGTTTCTGATTGCCTCCTGTGTTGTGCTCTCAAGGTGGCAGAGAGGGCGCTGTACTACTGGAACAATGAGTACATTATGAGCCTGATCAGCGACAATGCAGCCAAGATCCTCCCCATCATGTTCCCTGCTCTCTACAAGAACTCCAAAAGCCACTGGAACAAGTACGACCCCTGCAGCCAAGTCAATTAAAATATCAATGCTCCTGCTGAACTTACGTGCATCCAAAACAAGCCTGACAATTAGAACCCTGGGTTCACATTTGAGAGAAAAATCTATTAATTGTTGTAATGGAAGAACATACTATTTGCATAGTGCAGAAATACTTTTCTCCCCCTAAAAATGGGGTGCTGGATCCTTTTGAATATAATCCATAAAACATTTGATGTACTCTCTGAAATATACATTTCAATGATTTAATTGTATGTTAACCACATACAGTGGCTTGCTAAAGTATTCACCCCCCTTGGCATTTTTCCTATTTTGTTGTTTGTATCATTTGATTTACACAACATGCCTACCACTTTGAAGATGCAAAATATTTTCTCTTGTGAAACAAACAAGAAATAAGACAAAAAAACTGAAAACTTGAGCGTGCATAACTACATTTACATTTTAGTCATTTAGCAGATGCTCTTATCCAGAGCAACTTACACTTAATTGTTTTATTTTTCATACTGGCCCCCCGTGGGAATCGAACCCACAACCCTGGCGTTGCAAACGCCATGCTCTACCAACTGAGGTACATCCCTGCTGGCCATTCCCTCCCCTACCCTGGACAAATTGTGCGCCGCGCCATGGGTCTCCCGGTCGCGGCCGGCTACGACAGAGCCTGGTTTCGAACCAGGATCTCTAGTGGCACAGCTAGCACTGCGATGCAGTGCCTTAGACCACTGCGCCACTCGGGAGGTAGTATTCACCCCCCCAAAGTCAATACTTTGTAGAGCCACCTTTTTCAGCAATTATAGCTGCAAGTCTCTTGGGGTATGTCTCTATAAGCTTGGCACATCTAGAGATTGGGATTTATGCCCATTCTTCAAGGCAAAACTGCTCCAGCTCCTTCAAGTTGGAAGGGTTCTGCTGGTGTACAGCAGTCTTTAAGTCATACCACAGATTCTCTATTGGATTGAGGTCTGGGCTTTGACTAGGCCATTCCAAGACATTTAAATGTTTCCCCTTAAACCACTCGTGTTGCTTTAGCAGAATGCTTAGGGTCATTGTCCTGCTGGAAGGTGAACCTCCGTCCCAGTCTCAAATCTCTGGAAGACTGAAACAAGTTACCTTCAAGAATTTCCCTGTATTTAGCGCCATCCATCATTCCTTCAATTCTGACCAGTTTCCCAGTCCCTGCTGATGAAAAACATGATGGTTGGGGCGGCAGGTAGCTTAGTGGTTAAGAGCGTTGTGCCAGTAACCGAAAGGTTGCTGGTTCTAATCCCCGAGCCGACTAAGTGAAAAATCTGTCGATGTGCCCTTGAGCAAGGCACTTAACCCTAATTGCTCCTGTAAGTCGCTCTGGATAAGAGCGTCTGCTAAATTACGTAAATGTAAATGTGTTCTCGGGGTGTTGGGTTTGCACCAGACATAGCATTTTCCTTGATGGCCAAAAAGCTCAAATTTAGTCTCATCTGACCAGAGTACCTTCTTCCAAATGTTTGGGGAGTCTCCCACATGGCTTTTGGCGAACACCAAATGTGTTTGCTTATTTCTTTCTTCAAGCAATGGCTTTTTTTCTGGCCACTCTTCCGTAAAGCCCAGATCTGTGGAGTGTACGGCTTAAAGTGGTCCTATGGACAGATACAATCTCCGCTGTGGAGCTTTGCAGCTCCTTCATGGTTATCTTTGGTCTCTTTGTTGCCTCTCTGATTAATGCCCTCCTTGCCTGGTCTGTGAGTTTTGGTGGGCGGCCCTCTCTTGGCAGGTTTGTTGTGGTGCCATATTCTTTCCATTTTTTTAATAATGGATTTAATGGTGCTCCGTGGGATGTTCAAAGTTTCAAATATTTTTTTATAACCCAACCCTGATCTGTACTTCTCCACAACTTTGTCCCTGGAGAGCTCCTTGGTCTTCATGGTGCCGCTTGCTTGGTGGTGCCCCTTGCTTAGTGGTGTTGCAGACTTTGGGGCCTTTCAGAACAGGTGTATATATACTGAGATCAGGTGACCGATCATGTGACACTTAGATTGCACAAAGGTGGACTTTATTTAACTAATTATGTGACTTCTGAAGGTAATTGTTTGCACCAGATCTTATTTAGGGGCTTCATAGCAAAGGGGGTGAATACATATGCACGCACCACTTTTCCGAATTTTTTGAAACAAGTTATTTTTCACCAATTTGGACTATTTTGTGTATGTCCATTACATATTACATGAAATCCATTTAAATTACAGGTTGTAATGCAACAAAATAGGAAAAATGCCAAAGGGGATGAATACTTTTGCAAGGCACTTTATTACATTGTGTTAAATGCCCTTCCTCTCTTCAGGACAATCCATGGGCTGATCTACAACGCCCTGAAGCTCTTCATGGAGATGAACCAGAAGCTGTTTGATGACTGCACCCAGCAGTACAAGGCCGAGAAACAGAAGTGAGTTCACTGGGCATGCTCAGAGAGGACATCTGCATGGTCCTCTAGTAAATCAGCACCTTCCTTTATTCCCTTCTGGAACTATTGATCCTCTCCCTCAAAGCACAGTCAAATGCCAAACCAGCTGATTTCCTGGTTGGCTCCAACTCCATTGTTTATGTCGCTGATGTGTTTTCAGAGAGAAGTGCAAGCTGAAGGAGCGTGAGGAGGTCTGGCACAAGATAGAGGAGCTGGCCAAGCATAACCCACAGGTGATCTCTACTGCAGGATGTCAAAAACACCACTACCCTATCCCCATGCATTATGGAACATTCACATCACGCTATTCCAGGGAGTAGGCTCAGGAAATGAGACACTGCAATTTATTTTGTTAGTTACCTACCTGTACATTCCCTAATATCATTGTCGCCAGAAGCAACCAAAAGGGAGAAAAACTCCTCAGTCCTCAGCAATTATGTTGCTATGGTTGTGTGTGAAATTGTCTGCACAGTAAGAGGTGTATGCAGGGATCTTTGGGTTTTAAACAGGGTCATGCTGTAATTAATTAGACTTTATAAAGTCCTTTTGTTCCAGACACATCTAATTATCACCGTTGATCATCTCTCATGACTGATTCCCAGCTCCAAGCGCTCAGGCACAAATAGCTGAAGTTTTAATTAAGAGGAATTGTGCTTCAGTGAATGTAGCCACGATGTAACTTTTCTACTTTCTCTGCAGGTTACCAACCTCCGACCTGGTCTCCACCCACAAGAAGAGGTCTGCCTCTTTTCTTACTGAATTCAATGGGGCTGTCTGATGTTGCTCTTAGTACATTCGTGGGTGTATTTCACAGGCCATATCCAGACCAGATACAACTAATTTGTGTCTGTCTGTAATCTTCCAGTACATGATGTACAATGAGAGTCCGGGAGGGGTGCCCTTGTACTCCATGGAGACGGAGACGCCCACTGCTGAGGACATTCAGCTGCTGAAGAAGACTGTCGAGACAGAGGCCACACAGGTACAACTACCAGCACACTCCCAGGTACACTGCTCTGTCTAGCCTACATACGCCCACCTGCAAGCTGTTGTTCTAGGCTAGTCACTTACTAACACACCTACTAATCAATGAATCATCAAGGCCTTCATTTATTGAATCACAGGTATGTACTCACACCACCCGTACCACCTGCAGGCTGTCTTTCCAGCCTAGTATAAATACACCTACCAACTAATCAATGAATCAAGAAAAAAACTAAACTGTTTTGTTGCTGTTTCACGTTTATTTCTTCTTCTTTATTTATTATTTTCATCTTTCTATGTTTTTAAAGTTTAAACGTATGCCTCAACCAACTCATGTCAGTTTCTGAATTCACCAGACCACGTCTGTCCATTCGAGACATTTCATTACTGTATTGGATATGGTCTTGAACACTTTGTTCTATAGGGGATGAAGGACATCAAGAAAGACAAGGTGATGATCCGGCGGAAGTCGGAGCTGCCGCAGGACGTGTACACTATAAAAGCCCTGGAGCAGCACAAGAGAGCGGAGGAGTACCTGACGGCCAACGAGGAGGCCCTCTGACCAGGGAGCAGTGGCACTCCTCCCTCCCTCTATGTCGCATCCAAACAGTCACCTGCTTTACGCCCCCTCTTCTCCTCCACTCCTCCATCTCTGCCGGAGATCCCCATCTGCAGAAAAAAACAGGGCCATCACAGAGACGGACAAGAACACACATACTCCTATGCGCACACATAGGAACATACAGACCTACAATTGTTCCAGCTTGCACAAAAATACTCACACATACTTGACTACAGTGGGCCGATCATTAGGTTGCACGAGGACAACAATAACACAACAGTAGTATTAAGTGTAAACATCCGTGAAGCATGTTTCTTTGTTTCCTTTCGGAACCCAGCATTACCTATAGAGGGCAGTAGATTGTGAGTGATTCTCTTGCGAGCTTGCTAGCTTGTCTGGCGTGAGAGGGTGTGGGTTATATGTATGGTTTGGTGGATAATGGGGCCATGCTCTAGTCTAGCTGGAAGTCTAGTGGAAGTAGTGGTTCTGCTCTGTAAAAACCCCTAGCTGTCAGGTCATGCCCAGGGAACATAGTAAATGTTGGGGAAGCCAAATCTGGGACACAATGCTTACAAGACAACTTAGTAGTGCTGAGCTATTATCCAAAATGTAGGTTGTTTTTCGTTTTTTTAATAACTAATTGACCGACATTGGTTCAATTATTTGAATTCCATTTTATTTATTTAATTTTTTTGTGAGCTCAATGCACAGTTTCTCTAGAGAAATCAGATCAAGCCCAAACTGTGCGATATAGTAGGGAGTTGTAGTTTCCAACAGGCCAATATTCTACATAGTTTAGCGCGGAAAATGTGGTAATTAACTACAATGACCATAATTAATTGCGCGCCTACTTGTCCGGTCTGTGTGGGGCAGACATGGACATGGATAGGGATGGAATATACAGAAGAATGCACGATCGAGAGGGAAAGAGAGCAGTTGCTTCATGAGGTACCTGAAAATACATGATCTAAGTAATTGTTAGTTGGTATTCAGCAGTCATAAAAGTATGCCTTATTTACTTTGAAGAACTAGTTGGTATTCAGCAGTCATAAAAGTATGCCTTATTTACTTTGAAGAACTACTTGGTATTCAGCAGTCATAAAAGTATGCCTTATTTACTTTGAAGAACTATTAAAATAGTGATTTTGTCAGACAGCATAGGCAGCAGCTCTATAGAGATGAGATGATGACTTGGAATGAAATAATAAAGTAATCAAATAAAACAAATGTAATATACACAACTGAAATATTTTATTAAAGTAATGTGAATAAATTATGGTTAATAAGTGATAAGCAGCACTGGGCAGTCATTACCATCATGGGACTTTTATTAATTGTTTTATTCTGTGTTATAGCATTCAAACAACTAGTGCTGAGAATTAGTGCTTTTTGAGGTCAGTTCGGTTCGATTATTAAAAAATAATCACAGTTTTCGATTTCAGTTTCGAGTATTTCTTTAAACATTAAATGCATTATGAAATAATGACATTGCAATGATTTTGGAGCTTTTTAATGGAAATTCCAAACATTCAATTGCCAAAACATTGAAAATATTCCATTGTCTCTGTCAAGTCCACATTGGGTAGACATCAATAGAAAATAGGAAATTACTATGAAATAATAAAAGACTTCCGTTTTTATTTGATGACTTTATTATTTTTCATTCCTTAAAGTCATCATCTCATCTCTGCTCAGGCAGTAGCAGTCAGCCAGCCAGGCCTTCTAACGTTATCTATGTGCACCCCATACTGTACTGTCTTTAGTCATCCTATCCAGCTAGCCTGCAAAATACTGTCTGGCAAAATATTTTTTTAACTAGTTCTTCAAAGTAGATAAGGCATACTTTCACTAACTGTCTCTGTCCCTCTCATCATTGTGTTGTGTACATTCCTCTCTCATGCGGTCTCGTCTCCCGAGTGGCGCAGTGGTCTAAGGCACTGCATCGCAGTGCTACATGTGCCACTAGAGATCCTGGTTCGAATCCAGGCTCTGTCGTAGCCGGCCGCGACTGGGAGACCCATGGGGCGGCGCACAATTGGTCCAGGGTATGGGAGGGAATGGCCGGCAGGGATGTAGCTCAGTTGGTAGAGCATGGCGTTTGCAATCCCACGGGGGGCCAGTATGAAAAAATATTTTAAAAAATAATAATGTATGCACTCACTACCTGTAAGTCGCTCTGGATAAGAGCGTCTGCTAAATGACTTAAATGTAATGTAAATGTCTGTGTATCTAACCTAACGTAGCAGGCTTAAAGGTGTATCCGTAAAAGTGTATCTGTCCAGAGATCTGTATAATGAGGAGATGCTCATGTCGCCGCCCTAACAATGTCATTGTCACAAAGGCGGGAAGGCAGGCGACAAGCTTAGGTCCAAAATAAGCCAATAGAATCGCATTGGGCTTATTTTGGACTGATTTTGGCGACAGTGAAACCTTTCGTTCCGCCTCTTCCTCTCTGATCCGTCTCTGTCCGAGCCGGGAAATGAACTAGGTTGAATATTTGCTTAAGGAAAACTACAACTCCCTTCATCCCAGCGTCCCACATAGTTCTTGACTTGATTTCTCTCGTGAATTATTTGATTTCCCACTAGAGAAACCGCACGTTGGGCTCACAAAAAAACGGTAATTGAACTGACGTCGGTCAATTAGTTGTTTAATAACCGGAGAAAAAAACAAAATGTCGGTTAATCGCTCAGCACAACAACCCACATAATGCACAGTGCATTTAATGTTTAAAAAAGTAATCGAAACCGAAATCGAAAACCATGATTAATTTTTAATAACCGAACCGACCTCAAAAAGCACTAATCGCTCAGCACTACAACTTAGGCAAGGCAATTAAATGAAGTGAGAGAGCACTAGGAATCAAGGTGGCTGACTTTATCTTTATTTAATTATTTACTGTATGTCAGTCTCTTCAATGACACTGTTTTGCTCACGTTTTAGTACTGTAGTTGTATCTTCATCACCTCTTTGCATCCTAAAATCATGGCCTTACAGCGTCTGTTGAATTACATTCCCTGTTGGTTAGTCATATGCTAATAACATGATTGTAACCCTGATGATTGGTTTATGTCAGAATCAATGAAAAAACTATCACTTACTATAGTTCAGACCCAGCTGCTCACATTAATAAGTGTAGGATTGTGTTTTTGTTTTGGTCTGTTTTTGACAGCTTTTTGTAGTTCACAAAACTGATATGGCTTTTCATATGTTAATTCCTAGCCGGTCTACTGAAAAGCACTTAAAGATACAAAACCATGATATATTAGCAATTGTCCATACAAGAGAATGAGTTGACAAATGTCTCAACTTGTAATAGTTGTAATAGAACTCCCGTTGAAAATGTTTCTTGTATTTTTTATAATTAGAGGTGTAGATCAAAAACGAATCATGTCACTGTGTCAAAAAGAAACCTTCAAAAATAATTCCATTAGATAGAATGTCAGGGTAATATTGTCCACAAGAGGTTTGTCTTTAGGAAAAGCAACCATAAGCGGGTGCAGAATGAGTCCATCCTTTTCTCCGTTTTCTTTAAGATAACCTTCTTGCTCTGTCTACAGACTCTTGACTGCCATGATTGTTATCCCAACTCATCCATTCCTTCCGTCAAATTCATGTTAATGTGTTTATTAATGTTTCTGGCCCAATGGCTAACGTCGCCTCTGCCTCTTTAATTATTCCTCTGTAGCCCTCTTCTTGCCTTTCTTTTTTTGTGGATTTATACTGGACAAAAATATAAACGCAAAATGCAACAATTTCAAAGATTTTACTGAATTACAGTTCATATAAGGAAATCAGTCAATTGAAATAAATTCATTAGGCCATAATCTATGGATTTCATATGACTGGGAATACAGATATGCATCTGTTGGTCACAGATACCTTTAAAAAAGGTAGGGGCGTGGATCAGAAAACCAGTCAGTATCTGGTGTGACCACCATTTGCGTCATGCAGCGTGAGACATCTCCTTCCGATAGAGTTGATCAGGCTGTTGGTTGTGGACTGTGGAATGTTGTCCCACTCCTCTTCAATGGCTGTGCGAAGTTGCTCGATATTGGCGGGAACTGGAAAACCCTGTCGTACACCTCGATCGAAAGCATCCCAAACATGCTCAATGGGTGACATGTCTGGTGAGTATGCAGGCCATGGAAGAACTGGGACATTTTCAGCTTCCAGGAATTGTGTACAAATCCTTGCGACATGGGTGGGGCTGTGCATAATCATGCTGTAACTTGAGGTGATGGCTGCAGATGAATGGCACGATAATGGGCCTCAGGATCTATTCACAGTATCTCTGCATTCAAATTGCCATCGATAAAATGCAATTGTGTTCATTGTCCATAGCTTATACCTGCCCATACCGTAACCCCACCGCCACCATGGGGCACTCTGTTCACAACGTCGACATCAGCAAACCGCTCACCCACACGACTACATACCCTTGGTCTGCGGTTGTGAGGCTGGTTGGACATACTGCCAAATTCTCTAAAATGACGTTGGAGGCAGTTTATGGTAGAGAAATGAACATTAAATTCTCTGGCAACAGCTCTGGTGAACATTCCTGCTGTCAGCATGCCGCCAATTGCACCCTACCTTAAAACTTGAGACATATGTGGCATTGTTGTGTGACAAAACTGCACATTTTAGAGTGCCCTTTTATTGTCCCCAGCACAAGGTGAACCTGCGTAATGGTCTTGCAGTTTAATCAGCTTCTTGATATGCCACACCTGTCAGGTGGATATATTATATTGGCAAAGGAGAAATGCTCACTAACAGAGATGTAAACAAATTTGTGGACAAAATTTGAGGTAAATAAGCTTTTTGTGTTAATGAAACATTTCTGGGGTCTTTTATTTCAGCTCATGAAACATGGGACCAACACTTTACACGTTGCATTTTTATTCAGTGTATGTTTCTTGAAAATGCTCCTCTGTTGAGTCGGCCTCATTGCAGAAAGGTAAGGGTTATTTCAGTTCAAGTGTAGGGAATCTCTACAAAATATCCTATTCCCTTTTCTCTTCCTCCAAACCGGCTTGATTCAATAGGTCTCTGGCCTAGATTGCGTTCTATTGTTTCTTTCAAGCACCTAAGCAATATTTTTTTGGTTTAAGAAAAAAACTCATGCACTTCAATTGTGTAGAATTGTGTATGGAAGTGCGCAAAACAATCCTCCTTAAAGTACTATCTACAGATGGAAAAAATATACTTGCTCCGCTAATCAGGCACAATAATTATGTGGGGAAAAGGAAAGCCTGCGGTTACTGTTGCAAATATTTGTGTTACGGTATATTGTAACGTATATTGCTTAGGGTTGCACCCCCCTTACTCATCCCTCTTTTGTTTCTTTCCACTTGCTGTACGATGTCATAATTTCTTTGTAAAGTCTCATCTATTGATTGAGCTTTCTGTAAATCACTCCAACCGTGGGGAATAACTCCTTCTATGGCTGCTGGGCAAAGTGACTCGTCATCTCACCCATGCTTAGTGAAAGGTTGGCTGCCAATGTTTCCTCCCCGAACATGACGTTACAGCAATAATGTCAGAGTAGTCTTAATCCAAACTATCTGGAGCTGTTTATTATATAATCTGAATTTCTTTAAATGTAAATCCGTGTATCCTTACACGTAAAAATACTTATCTTGAGAAAGTACTGTGCTCAGTTATCACAGTAGCGATTACCTCTACACTAACCCTGGGTGGAACAAATCTAATCGGCTCAGATGGGATTTGCCAAATCTTGTCTGTTCCTAAAACCCATGCCTGTGCATGAGACATTTATATGAATCTATTTAAACACAGTATATTATATGTCGCTATATAATTCAAAATATGAGTTATTCCTAATAGAATGAATGTTACTGTTCTCTTACCTGACTGAACAAGGCACATGCATTCCTATTGACCATGCTTCCAAAAGGTAGCTGTTGAGACATTCCAGACTCGCTAAGAGGTAGCATTGTTACTGTACACTACATGCCATTGCTGGGTGTCGAGTGATGACATGGAACTGTGCTTAGTTTGTCCAGCAGCCACACAAACTGAAGAGGACATTTTGAAACAAAGGGTCTCATGCCTCCCCTCTGTCCAGTTCTGACACTAATCTTAAACTGCTTTCCAGGTCATATGTACATATGTTGTACTTTAATTAGTTAGAGCATTACATAGTATGAAAATCATATTTTGTACAGATCATGTATGTACAGAAAAGAAAGTCAAAAAATAAAGTGGACATGTTTGACATCCATTGAGTTTGGAAATATGTTGCCCTCACACACAAGTCAATATCCATCATCAATTGAACTACAGTAGCTTAGTGTTTCTAGGGTCCTGGGGACCCAAAGGGGTGCACATTTGTGTTTTTGCCCCAACACAACACACCTGATTCCATTAATCAGAAACGTTTGATAAGTGGAATCAGGTGTCTAGAGCCAGGGCAAAAACTAAAATGTGCACCCCTTTGGGTCCCCAGGAAATTAACACTGAACTAGCTGATGAACCTCTGCAGATTTCATGTTACGAGACAGGGACATTTTCATTGTTCATTTCTTATGGATGCCCATATACATGTAGATATATTATGCTCAACAAAGACTGACTAAATAGTATTGCAATATGGTAATCACCACCCAAAAATAACAATCACATTAAAAACACAAAACAAAGGCGATCTGGTGTTGGAAAAGGTGGTTTGACTGTACACTGGAACGTTTCAGAAAGCTTAGGGTGGGGTATTTCTGTTCTCAAGGCCAATTGGCTTTACCTGTCATTACAATTTAGCCTCATTATACATAAAACTCCAATACACTGATTCAAGTTCTTCCTTCCAGAGCAGAAGCAGTAAGAGTTTGCATGACCTCGTTCACATTAAACTTTACAAATGACAAACACCAGGTTAAATGTTTACATTTTAGTCATTTTGCAGACGCTCTTATCCAGGGCGACTTACAGGAGCAATTAGGGTTAAGTGCCTTGCTCAAGAGCACATTGACAGATTTTTCACCTAGTTGGCTCGGGGGTTCGAACCAGCGACATTTCAGTTACTGGCCCAACGCTCTTAACTGCTAGGCTACCTGCCGCCCTCTAGGTTAGAAGTAGTGAGTACCCAGAGGCTCCTTTCAAACACATATTCAGGAGAGATATCCTAATCTAATAGGAATTGGACAGATGGGTTTTCACAATTTCTCTCAAATCTTAAGAATTGAGACACCTAGGACTCATGACCCGCTCAGAGGACCTTAGCTCAGACTCCCCTGGGGTAAGTGTGATGGTGAAATGCATGGCACAGTTAAAGACAGACTGTGAGAAGGAGGCAATTCAGTCTTATTTGCGCTCTAGCATCAGGCCTTCTGAGCTTTGGCGAGTCTGGAGCGTCTGCTGGACCATATCCTTCCACTGGTCGTCAGAGATCTCCTGAGCCCAGGTCGGGATAGCCAGAGAGGGCAGGGCCACTGCTGCCATGGTCCTCTTCACCAGCTCCACGTGGTCTTTAGGAGAGGAGTGGACATCAGTACAAAGTATTACATTGAGAGTGAGCATTACATGGAGACTTAATGATCCTAAGTCATTCTGAGCAACACCATAAAGGAGTAGTAATAGTTATGGTCAGTCCTAAGGCTGTATGAGTATCCCCCGTATGTTCGGGTACTGTGGATGAACTAAGCAAGGCTGGATCCTCACCTTCATCCATGGGGATGGAGGCTGCGCTGCGCTGGGCAGCGGCGCCTTCTGGCTCCTCCTCATCACTGTCTGAGGGAGGGGGCTGGGGAAGATGTAAGCCCATTGACTGTGGAGAAATCAAATACGTTTTATCAATGTCTCGACAAGCAATATGACAACTGACATTTTACAGACTTTTGTCCAAATGATAAACACATGACACTGAATGAAATACTGCACAGATCATATTCAGAATATAGGGTTAGATACCTCTATTCTCTCCTGGACTTCTTGCAGTTGCTCTGCTACTGGGGGCATATCCTCAGGCTGGTCCCCGGGTGCAGCATTTAGTCCATCAGGGTCCTGGTTTAGTGGTTGGTAATAGTAACCTCCATCATCCTCCTCCTCGTCTCCCACACCGCCCTCGTCCTCCTCCATGTCCTCTCCACTCCACTCCCCGCCCACTCCACCATCCGACGGCCGCTCCTGACCCAGCTCCTCCTCAGAGTTTGGTAAGATTCTCTCAGGACCCATCTCGAACGCTATCTCCACTTCCATTCACAGACGCCGGACTCAGGCACAAGCCCTGGCTGGGGGAGAGTGTGTTATTGAGGGGTTGAAATGGCATTTCAACACAGCAGTGATATACAGTGCTTGCGGTCTGCCTGTGGCTTATAATTTTGCAATGGATGTTCATTATGGAACTAGGGACGTTTGGCTTGTATTAAAGTTTGTAACACCCAAGTCATAGACTGTTCTCTCTGCTACCACACGGCGGTACCGATGCACCAAGTCTGGAACCAACAGGACCCTGAACGGTTTCTATCCCCAAGCCATAGTTAGTCCGAGTAGCTGTTTGGTTAACTATTTAACTATCTGCATTGACCCTTTTACTCGTCACATACGCTGCTGCTACTGTTTATCTATACTGTTGCCAGGTCACTTTATTCCTAGTTATATGTACATATCTAACTATTACCTCGTAACACGGCACATCGACTCGGTTCTGGTACCCCGTGTATATAGCCAAGTTGTCGGTACAAAAAAACAAAGTTATCGTTACTCATTGTGTATTTATTATTTTCGTTATTACTTCTCTATTTTCTTTCTCTCTGCATTGTTGATTTGGCCCGTAAGTAACGTTAAGCATTTCACACTGTTAGTATACACCTGTGTTGTTTACTTAGAATGTGACGAATAAAATGTTATGATTTTCTAGCGAGGTAACGTTAGCTAGCTATATTGACTCGAATCGAATAATGCACGAACATGGACACATACTTATATATAGTTTAGATTAGTCTATCTCCATCTACCTGCTGTTCTCTAACAGCAAAATAAGACCGTTTTAGCTAGCCTGCAAGCAAACGACGATAGCTTTTTTACGTCACTTAGATAGCTAACGTTAGCAATTTAGCTAACCGACTAGCTAGCAAAGGATGTCGATACCGACTGCCCGATGAGGGACACACCCCATGCATGAGTTGATAGTATTATAAACCCTTTGAATATATACATCTGTGTGTGTAATAATAACATCTAATTTCACTAACCTTGAAAGTTAAATATATTTTTCTAAATGTTTTGGCCCACCAAGCTACTGTCGACGTTTCTGTATGTCAAGGAAACGGAAATCAAGGCGGATTTGACGTCATCACGTGGCATATACATGCTGGCGCCAAAAGGCGAGAGGACACGATGCATGCGCTTACTGCAGCAAATCACACACTTCGGGTCGTCACTAGTTACCATAGCCACAAAGTTATAAACCCCGCCCATTACTATAATGTATCTTCTTAAAATGGGATTTTAAAACGAACCCTGACTGTAACCCAAACCGTAACCACATTGCTAACCTTGTGCCCTAACCTCAAATTAAGACAAAAAAGCAACAACAAAAAAAACTAATTTTTACGATATAAATTTGGTTGACTTTGTGGCTATGTTATCTAGTGGACACTGGATTTTTGAGGCATCATTTCACTCGCCTTAATCAAAACGTTTTCAGACGCCTATTAGTTAGCTAGCTAAAAGAAAGCTATGCATATTTACTTCTGTGGCAGTATTCGTGGAGGAAGACAGGATGTGGTTATTTATCAGAAAATTGTGCAGAAACTACAGAAATATGGAGAAGTTCTGACGGAGCACGTGAGTCACTGTGATCTGTCAGAAAAAGGTGAGCCACATTCTTTAGCACAGACAGTACAGTGTCTGACAGATCTGTTCTTTATTTCCCTGTAAGAATTTGTACAGTTGGCTACCAGTCTGATCTCAACTTGCTTGTCGTTTGCTGGACTGTTAAGTTTTTAAAAACTCATTTCTTGCATTGTGACTAGAATGTGTGCTGTGGTGGTCATGAACTTGTCAACATTTGCTTGAACCTTGCACATTGACTGTCCTAGGCGAGGATGCTGTGCAGGATGGAGAAAAGTTTATCCATGACCGAGATATGGAATGGCTTGAGATGTCTGATGGTGAGGAAGAGTTGGGACGAGTTTGCCTAGGATGAAAATATTTCAATGTCTGTTGTCTTGTTTATTATATGTGCATCTACTCTGTCAGTATTAATTGAAAGAATAGTATTTATTTCAGAATAGCAAAGTTTGGCTCTATCATTCAGTTGCAAGTGTATAGTGCTACTCCTACAGTACTTACATATTAGCTCTTGTTCTTGCTAAAAAGTTACCCATTGCTGAAAGTTACTAATCTATACCCATGTTGCAAGACAAGTTAATAGTGTTTGCTACTACACATTGTTTCAAGCTAAACATTACTCTTCTCTTATGTCAGTGATAATAGCTGAAGTGACACAGCCCTCTCTTGGAGTTGGATATGAGCTGGGAAGGGCAATGGACATGCACAAGAAGATCCTCTGTCTTTTCCGGCCCTCCTCTGGAAAATGTAAGATTACAGTTTGACTTTGAGAAAAATTATCATAATAATAATTATCATAATAAAACTTTTTTTTACCCCTTTTTCGTGATATCCAATTGGTAGTTAGAGTCTTGTCCCATCGCTGCAACTCCCGTACGGAAGGGTGAGAGCCATGCGTCCTCCGAAACACAACCCCGCCAAGCTGCACTTCTTCTTGACACACCGCTCGCTTAACCCGGAAGCCAGCCGCACCAATGTGTCGGAGGAAACACCGTTCAGCTGGCGACCGAAGTCAGCGTGCATGCGCCCGCCACAAGGAGTCGCTGGAGCTCGATGGGACAAGGACATCCCGGCTGGCCAAACCCTCCCCTAACCTGGACGACGCTGGGCCAATTGTGCGCCGCCTCATGGGTCTCCCGGTCGCGGCCGGCTGCGACACAGCCTGGGATCGAACCCGGGTCTATAGTGACGCCTTAGACCGCTGCGCCACTCGGGAGGCCCGTGTAATTGAATTCTATAATAAATATCACAGCAAGCTGTAAACATTTAAACAATCACACATTTTAGACAGTCACAACTTGATGTTGATTTGATTACATTTACATTTACATTTGTCATTTAGCAGACACTCTTATCCAGAGCGACTTACAGTTAGTGAGTGCATACATTTTTCATACTATATTCCAGTCTTTTTAACCTACTGACCTTGTATGATATGGCTTCTCTACCCATGTCCAGCACTGTCTGCCATGATCAGAGGGGCAGTTGATGGGTCCCTTTTCCAGGTGCAAGATTACAAAGAGGAGGAGGTGGAGGGCATCCTGGAAGAATACTTCAACGGACTCGTCAAAGTCTGTACATCTAAGGTGCCTTCAAAAGTATAAGAAGATATATGGTTATGATTCCCGCTTTGCTGATCTACGAGTTTCTCAATTAAGGACCTATGTTTGTCAAAAATGGTTATGAATAAAAACAATTGTAAAGATTTTATAGATATGACGTGTTTTTAATACATTTTCTACATACACATTTCTTGTCTTTTTACTGATTTCATATCAGTTTGTTGAAGACTTTTAAAGCTAAATCATAAGGTCACATCCATGGTGCATGCGCTATCTTGCTCATTGTACTTTTCTTCATGAGGTAATCAGTAGATGCAGGTACCTCTGTCCACTGGGTGTCACTGGCTCCCTTTAACCTCTACGGGATCGGTGTCCCATATACGGGACGGTTGAGCTAATGTGCGCTAATGTGATTAGCATGACTGTTGTAAGTAACAGCAAAATGTCTTATATGGGCAGAAAGCTTAAATTCTTGTTAATCTAACTGCACTGTCCAATTGACAGTAGCTTTTACAGTGAAAAAATACCATGCTATTGTTTGAGGCAAGTGCACAACAACAAAACTTATCACGACAACTGGTTTGATACATTCATCTCTGAAGGTAAATAATGTACTTACATTCAGTAATCTTGCTCTGATTTGTCATCCTAAGGGTCCCAGAGATAAAATGTAGCATAGTTTTGTTTGATAAAATCAATTTTTATATTGAAATGTAGGAACTGGGTTCTACAGTTTGAACACCTGCTGTCTCTGGCTCCACACCCACCCCGCCGGCCATCTAGATGTGTGAAAGTTAGTGTATAAGCTAATGATCCATCATGTATGACATTCCTGGGAGTGTGTAAACTTACATTTTGTATTACCATATCATTTTTGTATGTTCTCTATAGTTATGTACTTGAAAATGTATCAATTGACCAATTCGGCACATTTGGGCAGACTTGATACAAAATAGTCCAGTATTGCAATGCTTCGCTGGATCAATCTGAAACTTTGCACACACACTGCTGCCATCTAGTGACCAAAATCTAAATTGCGCTTAAACTGCAATATTATATTGTGGCCTTTCTCTTGCATTTCAAAGATGATTGAACAAAAATAATAATAGAAAATGCATGTTTTTTTGTTTGTATTACCTTTTACCAGATCTAATGTGTTATATTCTCCTACATTAATTTCACATTTCCACAAAATTCAAAGTGTTTCCTTTCAAATGGTATCAAGAATATGCATATCCTTGCTTCAGGTCCTGAGCTACAGGCAGATAGATTTGGGTATGTCATTTTAGGCGAAAATTGAAAAAAAGGGTTAGATCCTTAAGAGGTTAAACACCAAGTAGGGCTCTTTTCAAATAAAAATGAATGATATCCTAAAATTGACAGATGGTTGACACATTGAGCTAGTGAGATATTTCTCACTGATGCAACAAGAACGTGTGCTCTTAGTACCAGAGCAGGTGAATGAGCTAAGTCAATCATAACACTTTCTCTCATACAGTATACAGTGGGGGAAAAAAGTATTTAGTCAGCCACCAATTGTGCAAGTTCTCCCACTTAAAAAGATGAGAGAGGCCTGTAATTTTCATCATAGGTACACGTCAACTATGACAGACAAAATGAGAATTTTTTTTTTAAAATTTATTTGCAAATTATGGTGGAAAATAAGTATTTGGTCAATAACAAAAGTTTCTCAATACTTTGTTATATACCCTTTGTTGCCAATGACACAGGTCAAACGTTTTCTGTAAGTCTTCACAAGGTTTTCACACACTGTTGCTGGTATTTTGGCCCATTCCTCCATGCAGATCTCCTCTAGAGCAGTGATGTTTTGGGGCTGTCGCTGGGCAACACAGACTTTCAACTCCCTCCAAAGATTTTCTATGGGGTTGAGATCTGGAGACTGGCTAGGCCACTCCAGGACCTTGAAATGCTTCTTACGAAGCCACTCCTTCGTTGCCCGGGCGGTGTGTTTGGGATCATTGTCATGCTGAAAGACCCAGCCACGTTTCATCTTCAATGCCCTTGCTGATGGAAGGAGGTTTTCACTCAAAATCTCACGATACATGGCCCCATTCATTCTTTCCTTTACACGGATCAGTCGTCCTGGTCCCTTTGCAGAAAAACAGCCCCAAAGCATGATGTTTCCACCCCCATGCTTCACAGTAGGTATGGTGTTCTTTGGATGCAACTCAGCATTCTTTGTCCTCCAAACACGACGAGTTGAGTTTTTACCAAAAAGTTATATTTTGGTTTCATCTGACCATATGACAGTCTCCCAATCCTCTTCTGGATCATCCAAATGCACTCTAGCAAACTTCAGACGGGCCTGGACATGTACTGGCTTAAGCAGGGGGACACGTCTCGCACTGCAGGATTTGAGTCCCTGGCGGCGTAGTGTGTTACTGATGGTAGGCTTTGTTACTTTGGTCCCAGCTCTCTGCAGGTCATTCACTAGGTCCCCCCGTGTGGTTCTGGGATTTTTGCTCACCGTTCTTATGATCATTTTGACCCCACGGGGTGAGATCTTGCGTGGAGCCCCAGATCGAGGGAGATTATCAGTGGTCTTGTATGTCTTCCATTTCCTAATAATTGCTCCCACAGTTGATTTCTTCAAACCAAGCTGCTTACCTATTGCAGATTCAGTCTTCCCAGCCTGGTGCAGGTCTACAATTTTGTTTCTGGTGTCCTTTGACAGCTCTTTGGTCTTGGCCATAGTGGAGTTTGGAGTGTGACTGTTTGAGGTTGTGGACAGGTGTCTTTTATACTGATAACAAGTTCAAACAGGTGCCATTAATACAGGTAACGAGTGGAGGACAGAGGAGCCTCTTAAAGAAGAAGTTACAGGTCTGTGAGAGCCAGAAATCTTGCTTGTTTGTAGGTGACCAAATACTTATTTTCCACCATAATTTGCAAATAAATTCATTAAAAATCCTACAATGTGATTTTCTGGATTTTCTTTTCTCAATTTGTCTGTCATAGTTGACGTGTACCTATGATGAAAATTACAGGCCTCTCTCATCTTTTTAAGTGGGAGAACTTGCACAATTGGTGGCTGACTAAATACTTTTTTCCCCCACTGTAAATCTTGGGTTCTATGTAGACTAATACCTTAGAGCGCTGTATGCCTATAAGGATAGATGGACTAGTGGAGTGGTGCCAGCTTGACTTGGCACCACTTAACAGGCGGCAGAGCTGTGGAAACCAGTCTACACAGGTTTACATTTTTGCTATCCCTAAAGAGGCAGCTGCCATTGTGGCACAAGCGTTGTTGCCCACACAGGCCCAGTTGTTGGCACTCGGCACTTCCATCACCTCTGAAACCATATCATAATCCTCTCCAAGTCCTTTTTTACCACTGAACTGTGAAAGGTGACCAGGGAAAAGGAACCAGTCAGCCTTAGAGAAAGAAATAGTAAATAGTTATTGGTTCACACTAGGCCCGTCTCTGGCAGTATTGAGTATCATAACTGTGTTCATTACAAAGTTAGGACAGTCATTTTCATTTCTGCCAATAACAGGGCATAGAGGACTAATATCAACCAAAGAGGGATGTTGCACCTCTCTCCTAAAACAACCGGATGGGTTTCTTCAGGCTCACTGGCTCATATTTTATGGGATCTGAATGCATGACTGTTTATGGACCATCATACACGTAAACAGTTCCCATTTGTTTCACATCAGTACCAGTTTCCAGGCACAGTTATGATGATGCTGTACCCAGTTGGAGGCACACCATTAGGCTCCCAGAGCAAACCATCTGCTTCAGGAACAAATTCTCATCGGCAGTGATTAGGCACTGAATAACTGTAAACCTCAATGAGATTACAGACAACTACATTTCCTTGTGCTGGCTGCTATTTTAGGGATTATCATGTTATCTTATTGTGTGTATGGTCCAGGGCCTGACTTTTCAATTAGTAAAATGACAGTGATTTTGGTGTGTTCTAACATTGATTCCAACAATGCTATCTTACGGTAACTTGTGTTGTGATGAAATGCATGTTACAGAGTAGCTCTATCACTCTCCTGTGTGGTGAACCTGAAGAGGGAAACTGTCTGGAGCTCTTTCCCACAGGAAGTGAGGACTCTAGTTTCATGTTATTCTTGGGGTCTCCATAACTTCCTCTGCTGGATATTATGTCAGGGTGGGGTCAGGTCACATTTCACCCCCACCGGGTATTATTTGGCAAATTCAAGGGCTTGGGAGCTGATGAAATGTTGATGGTGGGATAGGAGCACAGAGACTCAGGGAAGCTAAAAGGGTAAGTCTCAAATTATGTAGAAACAATTGCTTGCTAGAAAAAAGTGCAGGTCTATACCAGTGATGGTATAAAGCGCTAAGTCTGAACCATTGGTGGTTGTCTCCTGGAAAATAGACATTCAGAATGCTTTTTTTTGTAGCAAAGAAAGGGACAGTATCATAAGTAAATGGATGAACAATGTGTTGTTTTCAATTGCTTGATTGAATTAACCTGTCACGCTGTGGTCATGTAATTTAGGGATAAAGACAGGCAGCAGTGGAGGCTGGTGGGAAGAGCTATAGGAGGACGGGCTCATTGTAATGGCTGGAATGGAATGAATGGAACGGTTTAAAACACATCAAGCATATGGAAAGCACATATTTGACTCCGTTCCATTAATTCCATTCCAGCCATTACAATGAGCCCGTCCTCCTATAGCTCCTGCCACCAGCCTCCACTGACAGGTAGGTATGTGTTCTTAGATCTTCTGTACCTGTTATCTGTATCCTGACTCTATCTACACTGAAGTGGAAGCATTTTGACAGTCATTACGGCACTTTGTACAGGAAACAGTTCACAACTTTATTGCAGACAATTCAGTATAAAAAATAAGACTCTTTGCAAAAAGACCACATTCCACAAATAAATTACAGAAAATAAATAAAATGTACAGCTTCAAAATACTGTTAAGCAAATCCATATAGTTATTCGCTATTAACCACCATACAGAAGTAAACAGATCACAAATTATTTTTCAGTGTTGACAGAACATTACTTTATACAAAATAATACAATTATAATTTGAAGTAACTGTCCAGAGAAAATCTCACTTTTAAAAGTTCATATTCTGTTAACTAATACCCAAATAATGTTGTTGACTCATCCTATACTCATATGTGGCCAAAGCATACATTGGAAAAAAACACTTCAAGTCCCCACCTCAAACGTGTATCTCAAACAGAACATTTAGAAAATGCTTGCTATTTCCTCATAGAGGATGATATCATCCTCCGGAGAAGGATGAGCTTCCGATATATGCCGGTATATGCCCACATCATTCTGTTGTTGGGATACTCCACAGTGATAGATATACACTGAGTGTACAAAACATTAGGAACACCTTCCTAATATTGAGTTGCACCCCCTTTTGCCCTCAGAAAAGCCTCAATTCGTCGGGGGCATGGACTCAACAAGGTGTCAAAAGCATTCCACAGGGATGCTGTTCCATGCTGACTCCAGTGCTTCCCTCAGTTATGTCAAGTTGGCTGGATGTCCTTTGGGTGGTGGACCATTCTTGATACACACGGGAGACTGTTGAGTGTGAAAACCCCAGCAGCGTTGCAGTTCTTGACACACTCAAACCGGTGCACCTGGCACCTACTACCATACCCCGTTCAAAGACACTTAAATCTTTTGTCTTGCCCATTCACCCTCTGAATGGCACACATACACAATCCATATCTCAATTGTCTCAAGGCTTAAAAATTCTTCTTTAACCTGTCTCCTCCCCTTCATCTACACTGATCCAGCTTTCACCTGGATTCACCTGATCAGTCTACGTCATGGAAAGACCAGGTGTTCCTAATGTTTTGTTCACTCAGTGTATGTCCCATTATGGTGCCTGTGAGCGCACATGCAGCTCCGTTGAGGCAATCTTTTTATTTTGAAGTAGTCCAGTTTCTTCTTCTACTACTTCTATGAGTTGACAAACAAACTGAAAAGGTACATGCTGTCATCTAGTGTTTTCTCACAAGTATAATTCATTGGCTGATCCCTCCTGATGACCTGGATGGAATCATGTGATCCTTCCTTAACCCATAGGAAGTCCCACCCAGTTGACTACCTTAAAATGTTGAAAGCACTCAATGGCAATGCCCATGCCTCTATCGAACTCTATGGGGCACGCCCACACCATTCCAACACAGAATACATACTTAATTACACTTTCTTTGGAAGGAACTATTTTACTCATATTGTAATTAATTATAGGTCATATTTCATAGACATCTGAAAAGACTGGACAGTTACTTAAATGAAGTAGGTGTTGCGGTGTTGCAGTTCTTTTAGTCTGTGGTATAAAAAGTACATTGTTAAAACAACATGAATAACATGAATAATTTGTCTGGATGTCTGAATTCTGGTCACTGCAGAGCTGTACGCAGGGAATTTGTTCCGAGGCTGAGAGGTCAGAGCCCATTTGGAAATAAATGGGCAGATTCATTCATGTCTAACATTTTGGCCTAATATCGTGACGAGAACAGCAGTGACAAATACCAGTACACCAATTAGGTTGACATAACAAGGGCATTGTCTCGGCTTGCATTCCAAAGCTGTTTGTCAGTAGGCCTGTCTTACA
This sequence comes from Coregonus lavaretus, assembly GCF_964263955.1. Classification (NCBI taxonomy): domain Eukaryota; kingdom Metazoa; phylum Chordata; class Actinopteri; order Salmoniformes; family Salmonidae; genus Coregonus; species Coregonus lavaretus. Next base: position 18,491,802 of record NC_140023.1, read on the forward strand.
TGCAGTTCGTGCCAAGAAACCGCATCAGCTGATATTGAGGACGGACAAATTACACATTGGTTGTCCGTGACAAGTAACCATGGGACTTGAGTATATTTCTCATTATGGTCAAGCAATAATCCGTCATATTAGGACAATGCTCCTTTTGCTAGGAGTGTGAAACACATTCTCCTAACATCTACCCTTGAACAGACACACTGGTCCCTTCTTGGTCCTGAGTCTCTCTAGGTATCGATTCCTAGATCGGTATGTTGTCTGTATTTTGACTGTCAGTACTGAAGAAAATCAGTCATGGAGGCAGGGCTGGGATGAAAGCATGGCTTTCCTTCTGCTGAGAGCAGTCTGTTGTCTGCTCCTGTCCTGTACTCAGGGCTGTGGAGGTAGTAAACCTAGCCTAAATCACCTCAGTGTTCAGTTTCTTCTTCTCCAGTTCTGGGGCCGTGGGCGTGTGCATGAAGCTGATCTTACACTCCTGCTCCACGGTGACTAGGTGGCTCTGCGGGGGTGGCTGGCAGTCTCTGTGTCTCAGCGGGTGCAGGCGGGGGGTGGGGCCGCACCGGCAGCTTGCACAGCGGTCCTGCCAATGCCCCTTCAGCACCAGGCCAGCTGTGAGCGCCACCACGGCCAGCGTCATGCCCCCCAGCACCAGCAGGGTGTTGAGCTGCACCTCTGACAGGCCAGATGACCCCCGCTGGGTCACCACCTCCTTCACAGAGATCTTCAGCAGCCTGTCTCCACTACTATTGTTACTGTTGCCCTGAGAGTTCCCCCTCGTGGTGTCCTTGTCTGGCCTGGCCTGAGTCACCCTTCCCCAGCCCCCACCTCCCCCAGCCCAGCCATGGGAGCTTCTGATGGGCGCTTGGCTCTCTGGGCTCTGTAAGGGCACCTCGCAGGTCCTGCCAGTGAATCCAGGCTTGCAGAGGCAGTGGAAGGTGCTGGCGCGGTCCAGGCAGCGCCCTCCATTGAGGCAGGGCTGGCTGGCACAGTCGTCCAGGTTGATGGTGCAGAATCGGCCCGTGAAGCCCTCGGGACAGAGGCAGGAGAAGCGGTTGATGCCATCCAGGCAGGTGGCACCGTTGGCACAGGGGCGCATCAGGCAGTCGTCCATGTTGTTCTCACAACGCGGCCCGGTGAAGCCTGCCAGGCAGCGGCAGGAGAGCTCTGGGGCATAGCCGCCACTGTCCTCACACTGCCCGCCATTCTTACATGGAGACCTGAAAGATAAAGACAACATAAGCACTAAAAACCCTGAGGGAAATGTTCATAATAACTGAATAGATGTTCAATGCTGAATTGATTACTTAACCCAAGCCTGTTCATATGGGCCTGGACAGCCAACTGATTTGTAAGTAAATGTGTGGCGCTTACTCTGTGATGATCACTGATTACATTCAATCAGGCATTGATTTGGCACTTTAAGACTAATCTAACCCAGAGCCTGTGCCTTGGCCTGCATGGTTTCCCTGGTAACCGTTTAGCTAGTGATTTGGGAACTCCATGGGGGCTGTAGTGTAGATGCCTGGCTTCAGTGTGTCTGTTAGCACTAGAGGCCACTCACTTGGCCGATAATGAGCCCATTAAATCACATGATTGCTCTCCAGTGGATACAAATTGACCAGGCTGCTACGTGGCCCGCGCCAGTCTGCATGTGTTTGACTGCCATCAGGGGACCAGCTGGGACACCACACAGTCAAAACACACACACACACACTGAAACACAGACATCGAACAGGCTCTGAGAGAACAACTGATTTATTGTCATTTACACACACTAATACTGTAGCTAGTTTCCCGTTTGAAAGCCTAAAATGACCACTCAATCCTTTATGTTGAGTCACTGGTTGGAGTTGAATTTGTGATTTGTTTTGATTAAGGCAGAAGCAGTAGGCCTGAGACAAACTTGTTCCATAGTTTGTTTTCGAGTGTGTTGCTAATTGAACTCACCTGCCGGTCTTATGACAGGGCCCTGTCTTGTGCTCACAGTTCCTCCCGTGAAATCCCTCAGGGCAGAGGCAGGAGTACTCCCCTGAAACGTTGGCATAACAAGTGGCACCGTTCTGACAAGGTGCCTCATTTGTACACACATGGATATCTGAAGCAAAGGAGAGAAGCGGTGAATAAGTACTGCGCTACCACTCACTGAACAAATACAATTATGATGGGCTGATACATACAAATATTTTCTGTCACCTTTGTTGCAGAAGCGTCCCGTCCATCCAGGCTCGCAGGTGCATTGCCAGGGTTGATGACATGATCCATGGACACAGCCTGGCATTCTCACACATACGTCGCACTGCTGCCCCTCCCAACCCGGGTCACACCTGCAATACAGCACAGCCAGTTAGATCAGCTCTCATCTCTATAGCCAACACAGCCTCATGAGGGAGATGTACAGCACATGAGGTTGGTGGCACCTTAATTGGGAGGATGGACTCGTGGTAATGGCTGGAGCGGAATCAGTGGAATGGTATCAAATACATTAAACACATGGTTTGATGCCATTCCATTTGCTCCATTCCAGCCATTATTATGAGCCGTCCTCCCCTCAGCAGCCTCCACTGATATACAGTTATATACAGTGGCATATTAAAAAATTGCATGGCCACTCTTACCCTCCGCAATGGACACAGGAGGGCGCCCATACTTAACAAAATAACCTTTGCAATGCCCTGCTCTGTAGAGTATCTGTGAGGCAAATACATATGAACATTCATAGAATGTCCTTTTGTAGAAACACTCCATACATTTTGTGAGTGTGACTAGCTCTAAAGAGTGACAAGGACATACTTGACACCAGAATATCGTGGGCCTGGATGATGGCTTTATAGGTTTGTCATATATGCTTGACATAGTCAACACATTCAAATATATCATATCTTAGACATGTTAAAGATGGATGCATCTTCCATCAAGTTTCTCCTTACCTGCACACTGCATTTTCATCACACCGACTATTGGTCACATTACACGTGCAGTTTAGAGCTGTAAGAGAAAGGAAACTCTCATTTCAGAGAAAGATCCCAGATGTACCAGAAATTCCCTGACGTTCAGACTTAATACTTGTCATTGATTAGATACGGCTATTATCCATGAAACAGATTCATTTGCCGTATCTGTGATATTTCTGCTGTTTGTAAGCATGTACTCCACAACTCTATTCCTCCAGCAGCAGCTGATAATAAATACATTTTATGCTCTATAAAACTCAGTTGAATTCAGGGAGTTTATTCCTAATATAATATATGCCGTTTAGCAGGCGCTTTTATCCAAAGCGATTTACAGTCGTGTGTGCATACATTTTCTACCACAACCATTTCTAACACAACAGTTGCTGAAAAATACACTGGTGGTTCGATAATTGTAAAGTCAGAATAAGTGTATCTGAATGACCACTGTTTGAGTGCTACATGAGGGATTTCAGGGCTCAATGGGATGCTAATGGTACTACTACCTCTAACCCTAGGCAGTCGGTCATCCGTGTGTGGTGTTTATTTACAAGAGCTTGTCTTCCACGGAGCCTGTGAGATGACTCCTCAGTGCAACTGCTGGGGAACTTTGAGCTGCTGCTCAGACAGACAGACAGGCATCTGAGGATCTGCCTTATAGGGCGACTCATTTGTTATGATGAAACAATAGTGAAGAAATGTTAGTCAAAGCCAGTCTCGTCCACCAGCCAGATATCTGTGGAGTGGGGACTAGGTTAGATGAAGCCCACATGACTCACAAAGTTTGATTTCACTTGGGGTTTCATATGATTGTATCTGAATGTATCTGACTATTAATTATATGCTATTGGTTTCAGAAAGGTAACTACAGCTGCATTGCTGAGTTATTAAACATCCCTGTAAACTGGCAAGCATTTGAACTACTACTAAAGGGATATGTGATTAATCTGTTATTGTCCTCAGTTATTACTAGTGGATTTGGCTGGCCTTAGGCATACCTATGTACTGTCTGTACTTGGCTTTAGTAAATAATGGGGGGTTGCCAGGTAGGTTGTAGGGGGTGCGTGTGGTAGCAGTAAGCAGCACGAGGGGAGCGTGTGCGGTGGGAGGAGAGGAATGCTGTACAGTCATGTCTCCGCCCGCACAAACTCTGCCCAAACCCCACTGGAATTCACAAACACTCCTTGTCTCGCCTTCCACACTGTAGTACAGTACAAATCCTAACCCTCTCACTATAGAGAGGTGGACTTGGAGGGATTTTTAGAGCAGTGTTCTTACAGACTATATTCTATTTCTTCCCAAGCAGTAACTTCTACAAATTATGTCTTTAATATACAGTAGGACATTTTCTCGTACAGCCTGTGCTGTTAGCTTTAGTTTCTCAGCTAATCAGACTATATTTCATACTTTTGTTGCGTCTTCACATCTCAACATTTAGAATAGTGTAGCTTTGGCAATTATAATCTGTACCATAAGACAATTGAGTTATCCTGCAGTTGCGTATGCATACAATGCAGACACTCATTGGCTTGATGTGGAATTGCAGGCATTTTCCATGAACAACACGACAGTGGGCTGCAAAAAGCCCTGTGTCCGTGGGAACATAGCGGACCTTGAACAATGAAATTCTTGGCTTTCCCGTCGCCATCACGGGAACAGCTGAGAAGTAGTAACTGTTATCTGAGAATGGTGAAGCAGTTCAGAAAAACAACAACAGTAACCGTAATCTCTTAAACGCGGACAGCTGGGAAAGCCCAATATTTGCTAATGTATTCTAAACAGGGAAGCTATTAAAACAAGTATTCTCACTGACAATGGGAATACTGCAGTAAGCTGTTATGTTTTCAGAGACCTTATTTATGTTTTTGGCATGCAAAAATGAAACTGTGCTCTTTTAAAAGCATGTTTCATTCAATTTAACAACAAGCATTAAGAGATGTGTCACCTTATATGACTTGGGGCTGAATTTAATTAAACCTGCCTGTACATATGCATGTATATCTAGGAACATTTAGCAATTTTATATGACCATAGGAAATAAATTGGTTTAAATGCTACTGTGTACGCAAAGCAAAGCAATTCAAGTTGAATTGATCCCTGATCCAGCCATTTGCCTGGCCTGTACAGTGTCCTGAAATAGCATGGAGGATGTCAGTATACACCATCAACAATCCTTCAGATGCCATTTACCCCATGCTGCCAGTGCTTCAGGTTTGAATGGGAGCATTTTTCTGTTATTTGCTGAAGAGCAGAGAGCTCTCTGATTTCTCATCCTCCCTAGTGTTAAAGCTACATGGAGGCCCTTTTATTTCCCTTTTATTAGAGTAAACTTCAAAGCCTCTTGAAGCGCTTTGTGAACTGTGTTATATCTGGCAGGAGGAAAGACAGATTGAGAATTTAAGGGGATGGAAGAGTTGGGCCACAGTGAGCATCACAATGAGTGAGAAGAGAGTGAGAGGGACAGAGAGGAGGAGTATGCAGGATGGGCATGCATCAAAGGCACACATCATGCACATGTCCATAGGGAGGGAATGAGCAGGCCAGGGTGCACAAACAGACAGCCGTCTGATCACTGCAGAGTGTGGATAGACTGATGAGACAAGTCAGCCTCCTGGCATCGACAGCCGCCTGCCTCTCATTCCTTCTGCTGGCCCTGCAGCAAGCCAGAGTGACCCAGCCCCAGCCACTGTTTGCCAGGGAAGCCTGTCTGGTCAGCCCCATTCCCTGTCTCTGTGGTGGGCTCTGTATGTTTGTAATAAGTTCCCCCCAGCTCTGCTAAGACTGGAACCATGAAGGCAACAGACTGCATCCTGGAAGACTGGGAATCAGGATAAAAAGTCCTGAACTAATCTGGACAAAGTCCCCAGCTGCTTGATTATTGACAAAGATAACAAAAGATTCAGTACAGTATAAACATTGTCAAAATATAAACAATGACAACTGTGTAACATTATATACAATATACTGTAAGTTGTCAACTTGTCATTCATAGAATGCTGGTTGGTGATATCGTATGTATCCAGGCCTTGGACCAGGGTCTTGTCACCAGCTTATGTATCACCATGATAATCACGGAAATAATGACTGGACCACCAACTGTTAAACACAATGTCCTTTGTTTGGAGCAGTATTATTTAAGAGCTTCTAATTTGCCATCTAATCATGGGGGGACAGGTGCTGTTTTCTTCCCTAGGCTGGCCCTCAGGGCCTGCAAGCTCCCCGGTGCTACTCTGGGGGGGTACTTCACACGAGTCTCTCCGTGTTAAAACCAGGGGGATCTAAATTTAACCCTGGCCATGAAACTTTATCCCCCCTCCCATCCTCCCCTGCTCGCGCCTCGGTCAGAGCTCTGGTGCCAGTCATACACGCAGCACAGGTTTGGGTTTCCTCCATTTTGATCCCCAGACAGGCCGTGTGCCTGCCACCAGCCCACGCTCCAAGGAGTGTGTGCACGTGTGTGTGCCCTAAGTTCAGATTGAAGAGGAAAGGGAGGTGAGGAGGGACGTGCGAGGGGCCACCAGTGTCTGAAGGAGCTGAGGGAGTCGTAACCAGATCCCTGAGAAATTAAGGATAATTCAATCTCTGTATCCACTCAGCTGCTTGCGGCGCTAGAAAAATATTTAGGCAAGATGGCTGAGCAGGGATCATCAGCCGCTGTCCCCTGGCTCCGAGGCTCCTGGAAGGGCCTAAAGACGCAGACAGGGTCGGGAAATACTGTACGACCCTTTATCCTTAAATCAAACCCCCTGGCTAGTGGCTACTGCTGTCACACAGAGGGCTTGACTGCTGCCCACTCTGGGGTCAGACATCTGTCCTCTGACACGTGTCACACACCTCTTGACACAATGCCTCATACCACATCAAGGCTCCCCTTCTCACCCCAAGGGGCCATGCAAAAATTAATCACATTCTGTAACCAGACAGGAATTTCACAGTTGAGTTCACAAGGGAGGGAGAAGGAGTGAAAAACTTCTCTGCTTGTGATATTACACTCCATACCGAGGGCAGATTATGACTGATTCAACATTTCTATTTGTTTATTTAGTAACAAACACAGATAGACAAGGAAAGTCATACAAATTCAAAACACAACAATATACAAACAATACAACAACAAAAAATAATACAAACAATACATAAAAAATATATGTGGGTGTGTGTGTCCCAATCAGACACAGTGCCTTCGGAAAGTATTCAGACCCCTTGACTTTTTACACATTTTGTTACGTTACAGCCTTATTCTAAAATGGATTAAATAAAATCCTCAGCAATCTACACACAATACCCCATAATAATAAATAAACAAAGCCTACAGGTTTTTATAAATTTTTGCAATAAAAAAAAAAAACTGAAATACCTTATTTACATAATTATTCAGATCCTTTGTTATGAGACTCGAAATTGAGCTCAGGTAAATCCTGTTTCCATTGATCATCCTTGAGATGTTTCTACAACTTGATTGGAGTCCACCTGTGGTAAATTCAATTGATTGGACATGATTTGGAAAGGCACACACCTGTCTATATAAGGTCCCACAGTTGACAGTGCATGTCAGAGCAAAAACCAAGCTATGAGGTCGAAGGAATTGGCCGTAGAGCTCAGAGACAGGATTGTGTCGAGGACAGATCTCGGGAAGGGTACCAAAACATTTCTGCAGCATTGAAGGTCCCCAAGAACACAGTGGCCTCCATCATTCTTAAATGGAAGGAGTTTGGAACCACCAAGACTCTTCCTAGAGCTGGCCGCCCGGCCAAACTGAGCAATCGGGGGAGAAGGGCCTTGGTCAGGGAGGTGACCAAGAACCCGATGGTCATTCTGACAGAGCTCCAGAGTTCCTCTGTGGAGATGGGAGAACCTTCCAGAAGGACAACCATATCTGCAGCACTCCACCAATCAGGCCTTTATGGTAGAGTGGCCAGATGGAAGCCACTCCTCAGTAAAAGGCACATGACAGCCCGCTTGGAGTTTGCAAAATGGCACCTAAAGATTCTCAGACCATGAGAAACAAGATTCTCTGGTCTGATGAAACCAAGATTAAACTCTTTGGCCTTAATGCCAAGCGTCACGTCTGGAGGAAACCTGGCACCATCCCTACGGTGAAGCATGGTGGGGGCAGCATCATGCTGTTGGGATGTTTTTCAGCGGCAGGGACTGGGAGACTAGTCAGGATCGAGGGAAAGATGAACGGAGCAAAGTACAGAGAGATCCTTGATGAAAACCTGCTCCAGAGTGCTCAGGACCTCAGACTGGGGCGAAGGTTCACCTTCCAACAGGACAACGACCCTAAGCACACAGCCAAGAAAACGCAGGAGTGGCATCGGGACAAGTCTCTGAATGCCCTTGAGTGGCCCAGCCAGAGCCCGGACTTGAACATCTCTGGAGAGACCTCAAAATAGCTGTGCAGCAACGCTCCCCATCCAACCTGACAGAGCTTGAGAGGATCTGCAGAGAAGAATGGGAGAAACCCCCCAAATACAGGTGTGCCAAGCTTGTAGCGTCATACCCAAGAAAACCCGAGGCTGTAATCACTGCCAAAGATGCTTCAGCAAAGTACTGAGTAAAGGGTCTGAATACTTATGTAAATGTGATATTTCTGTTTTTGTATTTTTATAAATTAGCTAACATTTCTAAAAACCTGTTTTTGCTTTGTCATTATAGGGTATTGTGTGTAGATTGATGAGGGAAAAAAACAATTTAATTAATTTTTGAATAACGCTGTAACCTAACAAAATGTGGAAAATGTCAAGGGGTCTGAATACTTTCCGAATTCACTGTATATGAATAGTGTTTAAATAGTATATTTGTTGTCTCTTGGTGTCTTTCCTATATATAACTTTTTTTTAAAAACATTTTACGTCAAATCTTATGTTGTTCTTGTCTATTACTGTTCTGTACTTTGTAATGTATTTGTATGTTTTATGTGGACCCCAGGAAGAGTAGCTGCTGCACTAGCTAACGGGGATCCTGATAAACTAAACAGTCCCCGCCGTTCCATGCACATGATTCTTCACACACAGCCAGCAATGTTCAAAGTTTAAATTAAGATGCAGTTAAGAATCTTTGTACTTTATGCTTTAAACATTGTTTTATTGAGTCGGATCTAAACATTCGTTATTGCACATATAAATATTATTATTTGTTTTATTATAAAGTGTGCTCCTTTAAGTTGCTTCTTTCGATTTAAATTTTTTATTTAATAATTATTTATCAAACTACTTCTGATGTATGTTTGTAACAGAGTTTTGTTTACTTTTATCAACAAGCATAAATTGTATTGCTCCTTTGGCTTCAATCCGATAGTTACCCAGCATACAGTATCAGTTGCCAGGGCTCTCTGTCTAGTAGTACATATATGTACTATAATAAGTACACACCGGTATACATGTACTTCTGTAGTGGGTGGCTACTGGCTAGCCTTGAGCCATTGACTATTTGAAGGCACCCATTGACATGCAGCAAATGCCTTACCTTGAGTCTCACATTGGTGGATGAGCAGTAGTACACAGCAACTCCAGAGCAGCAGGGTGACTGAGTCTCTCAGAGGCATGGTGCAAACGGGATCTGAAACCGAGCACAGAAGATTCCTCTTTAGGCTGTAGGGGGTTACCTTGTGCCGATACACTCGAATGTAGGGACATCTATCTTTGGCATGACATAAATCTCTACCATAAGGCAAACGTGATTATGGCCACAAAGGGGTCTCCAAAGGTTACAGAACAGGAGTGAGAAATTCCACCATGGAGGCCTGCAGGGTCATTACATCTTGGCTCATAACTCTTATTCTGCTGTCATCGTTTTGATAAAGGACACTTAACCAGGTGTCCCAGTTATAAATCAGCCGGACATGATGGCATTCCAGGACAAGTGTTGGTCCTGGAGAGAGACACCTACAACTGTTGATGCCAACAAAACCTTGTATCAGCCTAGATCTCTTTCCCCACGTTACTCAGCTCTATGTCTCAGTAGTTCCAGAACTCAGAAGTGGGGCTTTGCTTACTCAGTCTACCAAAATGAAGTGTGCTTTTAGTCAGGAGTTAGTCAGTAACGCAAAAATACTCCTCCAACTCCCCCAAAGATCAAACTGAGAGAAACCTGATCTGCTCAACAGGCAACAGACACTCACGCAATAATTTACACTGTTGTGTGAATCTTTAATACTGGACATTTACAGCAAAACCCACCACTCCAGTGCCACCTCTCTCTCTCAGGGCCATCATACACACTGACACCTAACTTCTGTTAGAATAATAACTGACCATTATGTCTTCTTGAGATCAGTGCAGTGATACTGCATCTAAGCTTACTGCATAAACCTGCTCCTCCAACTGTGTTTGTATCGTGTTGCTTTTAGTTACCTATGTGACATGTGAGCGTGGTCTCTTTACTTACAGTGGTCTGCTAAACCATTTAGATGGCTAGAGTATGCAGTGACTCAGGTATATCACATTTGCATTGCCGCCACACAGCACTTGAACTTACATTTTTGATATCCACTTGGTAGTCGGCCGACTCAACCCTATCCAGGTCCATCTAAATGTCTTATCCAGATGAAGGCGCTGTCCTCACTTTTCTATGCAGTGGCAAGTTGACCTTTCCAGCTCTTCCTGGAATGGAGCAAACTAAGAGCGAGGGGCCGGGAGCTATACTTTTCAGCCTTACCCTTGGCTGGAGTTTTCATATCCTTCACAGTAATCTCCCAATTGTCATTCTGAGATTCCGTTGTGAATGTGGCTGTGGGCACCAACTGGGCCCTTCTCTGTTCCTGCTACAGCCTAATGGAGCTCTGTGAACTGCTAATGAGAGCCAACATGGGCCCTGCTTTGAACGGGAAACCCGAGAGGAGTTTTAATTCCATATAAGGAGGGTTTTCTCCCCATGCCACATTTAATAGCCACAGTCCATTGTCCTTGACGCTCTGGATTCCATGTCAATTATCAGCTACGCTGTCTGTGTTGACAAGAATGTTATACAACCCCAACAAATTCATTGTATGGATTTGTTTCCCACGCTCACAAAAACCTGACCAACTACGCCAAATGTAACATGTACTGGCCTTTCTGACACAAAATCTACATTATGACATTGAGATCCTTCCATTTCTCACCTGTTCTCCTTTCTGAAGATACATTTTCCATGTGCCTTATGTCAGTTTGTTGACAGAAAATGGCAGCGAGATCTGAGTGTATAACAGCTAGAGCAGATGACACATACTAACAGCAGGCAGCATGTCTCATCCTGGCCCTGGCTCTTCATCAATCAGATTCAGGTCTGACTTCAATAGACCATCCACAAGATGCACTCTGATACCTGCTTTAAATAGAGACTTGAGTGCAGCTCTCTTCATTAATAAGACCTACCTTCTGTCCCCTTTCTCCTTTGGTTATAACATAAGTGTTTTGTGCTCAACTGCTGAATCAAAT